>NC_089822.1:100787139-102038806 GCF_035046505.1 Tiliqua scincoides | reverse complement strand
TCTCATTTCTTGGCTCAAGTTTATATCATTACCCAAATCTTTTGCAAAACAGATCCTTTTCATTTTCCTCCAAATACAACAGAATTTCTGGGGCTTTGGCTGAACATAGTTCCCCACTAAACCTCCTCCATGATTCATACCCAATGAACTCTTCCTCCACCACCAAGCCATTCCACAGTCGATGAAGGTCCAGCTGCAGTAACTGTGTGAGCAGCTGTATGACTGGCTGCCTTTCTTCCTCCCAGAGAAAACTTTTAGCTTGGCTCTTCTTGCTCTGTGATACAAATACAGAAGATCAACTTCAGAAAGGGATGTTTACAGAAGAGGAAACAGTACACATATTCTTAGGGTGCAATCCTAACCCCTTATGTCAGTGCTTTCCAGCACTGACATAAGGGCAATGCAGCTCTGAGGTAAGGGAACAAATATTCCCTTACTTTGAGGAGGCCTCCGTGAGTGACACCCAACTGCAGGATGCAGCACATGCCCCATTGGCACCACTATGCCAGTGCTGGAAAGCACTGACATATGGGGTTAGGATTGCACCCTTAGATAATGAACTACATGAAGTACTCATACTGAGAGAGGTATTGCTATTCTTATGTAGCTCTTAGCAATAACCTTTGAGTTGCAGCTGCCTTTCAATCCTAGGTATCTGATCCAGGAAACAGGAGAGACGAACAAGTATCATGTTCAAAGTGCCCAACAGGAGCAGAGCTAAAAAAGCTATACTGCCTTGGAGCAGAAAAATCAGAACTGGAAGGGGCTTTCTCCCATAGGAAAAAACTAGACAAAAGTTCATAATCATAGCCCTGTTTACTGGGAAAATCGAGTGGAATAACTCACTTAAAAATATTCTTTTAGTGGGAGGGTATTTCCCATTTACCAATATGAGGCTTCAAAGGAAAGAGCCAGATTATACGACTGTTAAATAAGGCAGGCTAAGGGAGAAGCGGCCAGTTAGATGCCACTTTGGTATCTGGTGGGATTATCTCTATAATCTCCATAATCAGCAGTCTGCAACTCTTTGCTTCTCATATAACCTGCAAGGCTGACATTAACCTGACTTTGAGGCATTTGCCTTCAAAAACAAAAGCCATCTTATGCACAGTAAGTTTACAGATTCAGCTTTCTACCTTTCTCTTGGAATCCAATCCCACCAGACTGCTCTTGCCAGTCTCAGCTTCAAAAGCTTCCACTAGCCGTACTAGCACATAACAGTTCATTCTGAGTGCATTGAGGTGAAGAGCACGAAGTGATGATACCAGGTCAGGATTATCCAAGACAGATGTCAGGGCATTGGAGTGACTAGACACAACTGTAGAGAGAAATAGGAAGATATGATTATCAGGTAAGCAGCTGGTGCACAGTTATCTTAAATGCAAGACTTATTGCAGCTTTCAGATTACCAAAGACTTGTGCTCATGATGCCCCAATAGCTGCAACACTGGCAGCACCCAGCAACCCATCTCCCAGGCGCCCTAATCTTTCCTGTTCCCAGATCCATGACCATCCCTTGGAATACTTTGTAAAGAGATGGATACCTCTCCCAGAGGGGAAAGAGGAAGAAATGGGATATTCTGTTGGTCTGCCCTTACAGTGAACAGGCACTACTCTGCACTGCCCACCAAGATTACAGACCTGTATATAGAAAATGGGTTGAGGGAACAGCCTGCCAATGGGGTCACACTTGCCTTGATATCATCATGAAGCTGCCAAAAAACTAATCATACTTTCTATTAGGGATGTGCCAGAGTCACTTTGCCCAAGTCTCAAGTCAAGTCAGCAACCCTGTGACTCGACTCATCCACAACTCATGGTGCATGTCCATCACAACTTGCCCTGAGCCATTTTGAGAAATGGGTCTAGTTGTAGAAGCAGCAGGTAAAAAGCAAGCAAGCACATACACACAACAGAGTTGCAAGCACACATAAAAGCAAGTCTTTACTCCAGTTTGTTCAAGTCATGACTCTTTTCCAAGTCACAGGTCAGTCTCAAATCATTTGCACATGTTACTTGAGTTTCCTGCGAGTTGCAAAACCCCCACTTTTTCATGACTCGAGTTTCCATCCCTGCCTTCTATGAGCTCAAGAGGCTCCATTTACCTTTCACCATGAGTTCCAGAGCCTCTTCTTTAATAACAGCATCAACGGTTCTGAAGTGGCTGTAGTGACATGAAGTTACCAAAGAAAGCATTATAATTGTAAGTCTCAGACTCAGTTTAGGATTGCTGTTACTGATCCAGCTTTTAGCACAAAGTGTTTCTTTAAGCACCCCATAGATTTCCAACATTCTGCCTAAAGGAGGGTCTAACAATATCTAGAATACATGAAAATTGGCAGTTTTTCCTCAGAAATTTGAGATATTTCTCATAACTGTAAGCAGTAGTATTTAATTTGTAATGAAATATTGCAGGTAGATTTAAGATTGAGTTATCACAGTGGCTGTGGTGTTGAACTTAGACCTAGAAGATCCAGGTTCAATCCCTGCTTGGCCATGAAGTTTCCTAAGGGATCTTGGATCAGTCACTGTCTCTCAGCCTAATCTACCTCACAAGGTTGTTGTGAGGACAGAAGGAGGGAAGGAACCAAGTACATCACTCCAAGTTCTTTAGAGGAAGGGTGGTATAAAAATGTGAAAAATTGCTTTTCCTGAGTTAACATAATCTTAGGAAGAGATATGCTATCAGTTTTGAAAGGTGGGGTTTTTGGGCAGAAGTACATGACTGGGGAAAAACTCAAAGCAAAGTGGGAAAAGTATTATGTACAAATCAAACCTCGTATGTTTTGGAAGGCAGGATCAATCTTAAACATAAGGCTGCATACAAGAATATTACAATTCCTGAAGTGTTAATACCCAAAGGATTTTATATCTTAAATATATCTAGTTCCTCCTGAGTAGTTTTTTGGGCATCTGTAACACCCTATAATAGAGTTGTTAGTTTTATATTGTCCAATAAATGTAGCCCTCAAATCATCAAAACAAACTGTAAACAGTTTTATGGTGCCCTCTTACTCCCATTTAACACTGTTATGATAAGATATTATGGCTTATTTAGCAAGATGGCTGTTGTATGTCTGTGTCTTCACCATCATTACTATTAAGAGCCCCATCTGAGGGATTTACAACCTCAAGGAACATTCTCCAACAGTAACAGCAATGCATTTCAATACACAAACTCACTGTAGGATACTATACAACGTATCAAAATGCTGCAGAATCGCAAGGGCTCCTTGTTTGCGGAATACTGCATGGAATGCTGCACGGAGAAAGAAGAAAAAGGTGAGGGACAAACTCCATACAGAAAATTAGCTTTGCCTACAGGAAAAGAAACTCTTATGCTCTCTTATTTATGAACAGATCTATCAACAGATATTAGCCATGACAATGCCCATGAAGCTTCCATGACTGAAAACAGTATACCTCTAATTACATTCTGATCTGGCTGCTGTTCAATATGATGTTGGAGGCAAACAGAATATATCTGAGCTGGGGGGATCACTAGCTTCAATTACGTTAAAAAAAAGGATTATCAAATTCACAGAGGGTAGTACTAACAATAGCTACTCACCACAACAGTTGATGTGGCATAGCAGTCAAGACATTAAGCTAAGAATCAGAAAGTACCAGGTTCAAATTTCACTCACTAGCACGGCAATCCTGTGCATTTCTTCTTAAAAGTAAGTCCGATTAGTCAATCCTCAATAACTGTACACTCAGTTCCAGCAGATTTGCTTATCCCAGGAACGTAGTTGATATAGTCGTACCATCCATTGCCTGTTCTTGGCTACCTGCTGCCATTCTGAAGGTTTCTGCAGCATTCACAACCATCCTGGAGCTATTTGCATGACCATTCTAAATCCGTGGCAACTATTGTCTATCCTGAAGTTATACATGCCATTTTTAAACACCTGCAGCCATCCTGAAGCTATTCTTGCCATTCTGAAGCTAACCATGGCCATTTTTAAACATCCATAACCATGCTGAAGCTATCTGCTGCTAGCATTTCCGACTAGTTGCGCAATCCTATCCAACTTTCAAGCGCCAGAGCAGCTGCAAGGTAAGGGAACAAATATTCCCAAAGGATGCAGCACATATCCCATTGGCATAGCTGCACTGGCCCTGGAAAATTGGATAGGATTGGGCTCTAGGTTAGCTATCCCTCCCCAATGATCCCATAGTGCAGGGGCTCCCAACGTTTTTTTTCACTTATGCACCCCACAGCAGCCCATTTCCATAAATTGTACCCTTCCTATTAGCAATGTAATTAATATAGTTGCTATTTCAGATTTGTATGTTTTCTACTACTGATCTATGTCTGATAATACATAATTTGATTACTAAAAACTAGTAGTTTCAATTCTTTTTTTGCATACCCCAAAGGTCTTGGCAAGTACCCCTGCAGGTAAACATTCCCCAGGTTGGGAACCACTGCCATAATGGATTCCACATCTGCTGATACTGTATCCACTGAGTTTTCCAGGCACCTAACCCCAGCAGATAATAACAACTGACTGTTTATTCAATGGGCTTACTCCCAGGAAAGTGCTTATAGGACTTCAGTTCTCCCTCTCAGCATCAGCTCCTCAACTGCTAAGCAGGGATAATAGCACCAGGTGGTGGCTGCAAATATTGCAACATTATACCTGGCCATGGAGCATTTTAAACACTCCAGAAGTGTTTTTGCTACATGTAGCTACATGAAACCAATGCAGCATAAAGAGAACTGGATAAAGAAATCCTATACACCAGTGGTTCTCACACATTTAGGACCGGGACCCACTCTTTAGAATAAGAATCTGTCAAGACCCACTGGAAGTGATGTCATGACTGGGAGTGACATCATCAAGCAGAAAATTTGTTACAGTACTAGGCTGCAACCCTACCTAGACTTACACAGGAGTAAGCCTCATTGATTCTTATTGTTAAAAGTATATACGTTGTAGCCTGCTCCAAGCGTGGGCCTCCCCAAATGCAGTCACATATTATGCTAGCATCAAGTCTAATATATTAAAAGTATAATATTACAATGGATGGGGACCCATCTGAAATGGGCTCACGACCCACCTAGTGGGTCCCAACCCACATACACACTTACCTGGGAGTAAGTAAGTAGTAAGCCTTACTACTGAGTAGGCATACATAGGGTTGTGCTTGAAGATAGTGGGGTGTCTCTCACTCTCACACACACCCTTTCATACCAACCTGCCAGTTGCCCCGGGAGCTGGTTGGGGGGGAGTATCTCCTGCACCACATACTGCGAAGAGCCCGCACTGCGCAGCAAGTCAGCGGGAGCCAGAGGCAAATGGAACTCCCAGAAAGGAGCTGGGGGCAGAGCCAGCTCAGCCATGCTCGCCTTCCTCTGCAGACGACGGAAGCAGACTGAAGGCTCGCGCCACAACGCTAGCCCTATCGGGGCCCTCGGAACGCAAGGCTAGCCAATCACAGGACAAAACAACGGTTCTCCCACGTGGCCAATCGGAAGTGGCGCTCAACCAGCCAAAGCGCCTCTGGCGCGCGCGCACCAACCGCCAGAAGCAAGGGGAGGGGGGAAGGCGCGGGGAGAGTTGGAATACTGCACTCTGGTCCAATCAGCTTGCCAATCAAGCTCAGCAGCCAATCAAGCTGCTGCATCAAGAGAGCAATAGCCCTTCACGCCCCAGATTCGAATTCCATATAATGGTGCAAAGTGATGCACAAAGCAGAGTGATGCAAGCAGAGCCCCTCCCCCAAGCCCTTTTTGGAGGTACTTCCGGGCTAAAGCAAACTTTCCCCATAGAAATCCATTAACCCCTGCTAATTGCGTAAGAGGCACTTTTTCAAGTGGGTGCTCCTTTTTTTAGCAGGGGGAGAGTAACTGGCCCACCTCACCCCAGCACTGTCTGTTCTAGTGGCTGCCTGCTGGTGTTCTTTTTGCATCTTTTTAGATTGTGAGCCCTTTTGGGACAGGGAGCCATTTAGTTATTTGATTTTTCTCTGTAAACCGCTTTGTGAACTTTTAGTTGAAAAGCAGTATATAAATATATAAATACGTATTAACTAATATTAACAATATTAATTAATTAATTATTATTAAATTTAATTACTTTAATAATTAATAAAAATAATACTGTTAATAAAATATTAACAGTATTAATTAATTAAATGAGAAAATGACAGCCCAATCCAATCCATACTTTCCTGGGAGTAAGCCCCATTGACTGTAATGGGACTTACTTCTGAGTAGATATGCATAGGACTGGGTTCTAAGGCTGCAATCCTATGTATGCTTTCCTGGGTGTAAGCCTCATTGGCTATAATAGGACTTACTTCTGAGTATACATGCATAGGATTGGGCTGTGAGGCTGCAGTCCTAACCACACTTTCCTGAGAGTAAGCCCCCTTGAACAAAATAGGACTTACTTCTGAGTAGACCTGGTGAGGCTTGTGCCCTAATAGAGTCAAGGCCAAATCCTATCTCTTTTTCCAGTGGTGGTGCTGCTGTGCCTATGGGGTATGCACAGCTTCCTGTGTTGGGGAAGCAGTCACAGAGGCCTCAAGGTATGGGGACATTTGTTTCCTTACCTGGTGGCTGCGCCAGTGCTGAAAAGTTGGATCAGATGGGGCCCTAACTCCTCTGGTGAAAGTGAGAGCTGCACACAGAAGTCCAGAATGTCAAGCTGCAATTCTATGCACACCTACATGAGGGAAAGTCCCACTGCGTGCAGTGGAACTGACTTCTGAGGAAACATGTTTTGTGGAGGATTGTGCTGCCTGTGGGCCTACTATGGTTGTTCCCTCAAAACTCCCTTGCAACTTAAATCCCAGAGCTCACTGACAGCCCAACCCTATGCCTGTCTACTTAGAAGTAAGTCCCGTTATAGTCAATGGGGCTTTCTCCTGGGTAAGTGTGGATAGGATTGCAGCCTGAGGGTCCAATCCTATCCAACTTTCCAGCGCCAGTGCAGCCTCAATGCAGCCCCAGGGTAAGGGAACAAATGTTCCCATACCTTCAGGAGGCCTCTGTGACTGCCTCCCCACCACAGGATGCAGTGCATGCTCCATGGGCACAGCTGCACTGGCACTAGAAAACTGGATAGGATAGGGCCCTGAGGCTGCAATCCTATTCATACTAACTCAGAGCACATCCAATTGACTATAATGGGACTTATTTCTAAGCAGACAAGCATAGGATTCGGCTCTGAGGCTGCAATCCTATCCACACTTTCCTAGGAGTAAGTCTCATTGAATGCAATGAGACTCACTTCTAAGTAGACATGCGTAGACGGGTGCAATCAGTGACAAGCCGAGAAGCCTGGGCTGTCGCTCATTCACTTTCATACGGCACAGAACAACCAAAACCCAACACGAGCTGCCTTTTCTTTCAGCCCAAGCAAGGCAAGAACCTGAAATTTCTCCACTGTTGTCTATGGGCAGCTCTGACCACCACAAAATCCTTGGTATCAGAAGTCCAATCCGATTCAGCACAAGCCATTGCATCTCTATTCAGAAGTCAGTCCCATTGTGTTCAATGGGGCTTATTCCCAGGAAAGTACATATAGAGTTGCAGCCCAAGCCCATGGGTTTTCCATTCAAACTTGCATTTCTGCCCAGCCCACAGGTGTACACATTTGATCCCTGTTGCGTAGATGCAATGTTGGGCAGTAGTGGCTTAACCAGAGATGCCCAAACTGCCAAGAGATCAACCATTTTCAACCACTATGCCGTGGCACACAGGTGTGCCGCGAGTGGTCCCCAAGCCCACAGTGACCACAGGTCCAGAGTGGTCCACAGGTGTGCCACAGGAATTTGGGAAAGATCATTTATTAGTAGGACCAATGGGGATGTGAGCCCCCCACTGGCGGCATGGTGTGCCTTGTCCATTGTCAGAAAACAGATGGTGTGCCTTGACAATTTTTGTGCCTTGTGGTAGTTGGCAACCTTCAGTCTCGAAAGACTATGGTATTGCGCTCTGAATGGTGGTTCTGGAACAGCGACTAGTGTGGCTGAAAAGGCCGATTCAGGAGTGACAATCCCTTCCACACTGGGAGCAAGTGCAGTCTGTCCCTGGTTTGTCTCCCTGTGCCTTATAAGTATACCATAAAATGAAAAAGGTTGAAAATCACTGAGAGCCCAATCCTAGGCATGTCTACTCAGAAGTACATCCCATTAGAGTCAATGGGGCTTACTCCCAGGAAAGTGTGGACAGCACTGGGCTGTGAGACAGACAGAGCAATGCCACCTGCCCCCATTGCACCCACCCCTAGCAATGGAAGAGAATTTTGTGGCCTGAGTCTGTGTGTTTACTTAGAAGTGAGCCCCCACTGAATTCAAAGGGACTTGCTTCCAAGTCATTGTGCGTAAGGTGATTATACTGTATAGTCGTGATGGCTTTTTCAAATCCTTCAGAGATAGCAATTAAATCTTTGCATTCATCCCGGAAGACCAGGCTCGGTGTGACTCTAGCGACTTTTCTATCTCTACGACGAGGCAGACTCCACTCCGCAGAGGCTGCATCCTGGGAAGTTTCAAGGATGCCGGAAGTGGCAACTTGAGGGCTTTAGTCTAGTAGAGTTCAATGGCGGCGCGCTTGTTCATCTGGACGGCAGCGCGGGACTTCCTGGGCCGCAGCCTGTTCGCTCCCCAGGCTCTTAGGCTGTCCAGTACCGGTGAGTCAGTCCCTGATGGATGGAAGGAAGGCTTGGGGGTGGAGATGACGTCATGAAGCAGCCTTTTGACGTCAGTCACTTCTTCCAGATCTGACTTTAAGGGTAGCCTCAAAATCCACATTAGTTCATGTTTGCTCTTTTATATATATATAATCATCGTTTCATTGATATTATATGTGTGTGTGTGTGTGTGTGTGGGCAACTTGCAACAACTTCATGAGATGAATTGCTAATTACTTCTCCTCTGCATATGATGATATGTGATGTAGTGATAGTGGCTTGCCAAGGCTATGCAACGAGCCTGTAGCATAGGTGGGACCAGAACCTAGTTTTCTTTGTGTCCAGGTTTCTGAGCACTGGCTCTAAGATACTAACCTGAATCTGCCATGGGTCCCTGTGAAAAAATATATGAGCAGAGACTCTTGAAGTTTGTATATGGTTCTGGACCATGCTTCTGGACATCCTAGCATCATGACTGGCCTGACATGTCATTTTTGTACAAGACTCCATAAAATGTGGTGTCCCTGTACCAATATATGTTCTAATATATGTATAAACCAAGAAACTGAATATATGCACCTTGAGAAAAACTGAACAACCCATGATTATTCTCTGAGTAGTCTGTGTGTCACAGCCATTCTACAAAATTATCTTTCAAGGCAGATTAAGCAAAGAGATGGTGACTTATCCAGTGAGCTTCATCCAGTGGGGCTGTTCTTATGTTCTTATTAAAGTGGGGTTTGAACCCAGATCTTTCTGTTCCTAGTTTGGAATTCTATGGACTAAGCTGTAATTGTGAAATTTTTACATGTGTTTATCCATGGGTTTTTCACATTTGTGAGTCTGCCACCTTGGAAATTTGTAGCTACAGCAATAATGCCTACTTGAACTTGCCTATCCAAGTAAATATAGTATCTCTATTGTCCAAAATCACAGAAAAAACTTCACAATTCTTTGCATATGTTCTCTTTGACTAGGGTAGGGATGATGAGAGATCCTGGATAGATAAGGACTCTGGGCCCAATCCTATCCAACTTTCCAGCACCGGTGCAACCACAGTGCAGCCCTGAGGTAAGGGAACAAATGTTCCCATATCTTGAGAAGGTCTCTGTGACTGCTTCTCCATTACAGGAAGCAGAGCATACCCCATTGGCACAGCAGCACTGGAATCTTGGATAGGATTGGGCCCTCTGTTGGAAATAAGGAGTATGAAGGCCCAATCCTATCCAAGTTTGCAGCACCGGTGCAGCCACAATGTAGCCCCAAGGTAAGGACAATGTTCCCATACCTTGAGGAGGCCTCTGTGACTGCTTCTCCATTACAGGAAGCAGAGCATACCCCATTGGCACAGCAGCACCAGCACTGGAAAATTGGATAGGATTGGGCCCTAAATCTCCTAGGCCCTCCTAGGAGGGCCCAATCCTATCCAATTTTCCAGCCCTCATGCAGCCTCAATGCAGCCCTAAGGTAAGGGAACAAATGTTCCCATCCCTTAAGGAGTCCTCTGTGACTGCTGCCCCACCGCAAGATGCAATGCATGCCCCATTGACACAGCAGCACTGGCACTGGAAAATTGGATCGGATTGGGCCTTAAGACTACAATCCAGTACACACTTACATGACAGTAAATTCCAGTGAACACAATGGGACTTACTTCTGAGTAAGCCTGTACAGCAGCAGTCCCAAATTTGCTGGGACTGTGATAGCCCGGAACCAGAAAATGAATGACTGTGATGCAAAATATGTTACCCTGTGACAGTACTGCCATTCACTTCTTGGTTCTGAGGCCTAGCACAAGCCTTTAAATAGCAATAAGAAGGTCACATTAAGCAGCAGGACTTTTCACAGCACACGGTTTTTGCACTGCAGTTCTGATTGCCACACTGAACCTCATGCTGTTGCTTGGAGCCTCTTGCTGTGTTCTCCCTGCTGGGGAAGCAGACAGCCTGCGATGCCCTGGAAAGTACCTCGTGACACCCCAGGGCGTCATGGCACACAAATTGGGAACTGCTGCTGGATTGGATTGTGCTGTAAGCATACCAAGGAAGGTTCAAAAAGGTGGAGTTTTATAATGACACATCTGGCAATTCTACTCACTTTTTTCCCTTTTTCCAGGAGGCCCTTTCTCATTCCGTGTGAGGGAACCTCCATGTCCCAAAGAAGTTGATCGATGGACAGAGAAACGAGCACTCTTTGGGGTCTATGACAACATTGGAATATTAGGTATGTGTTGGGGAAACAATTTAATGGATGAAAGAAATTACAATTTTTTTCCAGTGGGTGGAAACTGCAAGTTTAAGTTCTTGGGCATTTTTGCCCAGTCCACAGGTATACACATTTGAAGCCTGTTGTGTACATGCAATGTTGGACAGAAATGGCTTTTAAGCTGGAAGGGTTTTACATGTAGTAGTGAAAAACTACCAGGATGTGGTGTTATACTGAAGATTGCTGGTACTGACTTTCATTTTGGTACATTTATATTTTCTTCAAATTGGCCATGGAAATTAGGTGAGCCCTAAAGTCGCAGGTGGCTTGAAGGCATCAGTGTGTATGTTTACTTTTAGACAGAGTTTTAAAGAGATCAAAGGGGTTCACAAACAATTAATGAGAATAAGCACATTTAAACGCATTCAGGCACATTTAAAACAATATCAAGTCAAGAAACCTTTATTGACATATTAAAAACAATATCTATAAACACAACATAGCAGCAGAAAGACCAATAAACAGGTTCAAATTGGCAAGGCCTTGCCAAATAAAAACATTTTAAGCTGTTTCTAGGAAGGGTGTTTTCACAATGGTACCAACACAGCCCACCAGCCCTCCTTGCTTGCTGAATTGCATCTCTGCTCTGTTCTCCTTGTGCCACAGAGAAGCAAACACAGCTGACCTTTCCTTCAATAAATGTCACTGTCACTTTCCTCTCATCTCCCAAGGCATTGTTTTTAATTTTTGCATGCCTGTTCCTCTTTTATTCCTAACATCTCCTTTTCCTCTGTAATTTTGTGCTTCTTGTTGCTCACACTTTTTCTCTTCCTTTCTCTACCTTATGCTATTTTTGTTGTGACTTTCCCCCCTTTGCTTCCATCTTGCAGTTATCTGAGACTGCATCAGATTTCTGGTGCTAGTCCTGTCTTCTCTCTCGCCCTCCCTCAAAAGATATGGAGCCTATTTTTTCTCTTATCTTAACTCCCCCTCTAAGTTTGCTTTTCAGTTATTCTGGCAGGTGGTTAAAGTAAGTATAATTGATAAGGTTTTTGTCTTCCTTTGAAACTAAATGGGAAAATCTGACATGAAAGTCCTTCTTTCTAATTTAGAAGAGGGGGTGTGATTATTTTGGTAACAAATGGCAAAGGAAAAGCACCCTGTAATTGTTCAGAGACATTCTAATGGGTACCTGGTGCCCTGAGGGTAGGGGCAGCAATGTGCTTTGGGAAGTGTGTCCAGGTAAGAAAGAGGTGGGACAATGGCAAGTAAAAACAACAGCTACAGTAGCTACTAAGGGCTCTATCCATTTTTCCAGCACTGGTGCAGCCGTGTGCTGCCCCAAGGTAAGGGAACAAATGTTCTCATACCTTAAGGAGGTCTCTGTGACTGCTGCCCCACCACAAGATGCAGTGCATGCCCCATTAGCACAGCTGCACCAGCACTTGAAAATTGGATAGGATTGGACCCTAAGCCAAACCACTGTTTATAGACTCAAATGATGGCCTTCACGACTGACCCATTTTTCTGCCCTATGGCATTTCTCATTCTTTTTTTCTTGTCAGGGGACTTTTTGGCCCACCCAAAGGACCTGATCAAAGGCCCCATCTGGTTACGTGGCTGGCGAGGGAATGAGCTGCAGAGATGCATTCGCAAAAAGAAAATAGTGGGTGACCGAATGTTTGAAGAGGATTACAAGAACTTGAACAAAAGAATCAAATATTTATACAAGCGTTTCAACCGCACCGGGAAGCATCGCTAGGAGCGATTCTAGCATTGCTCAGGAACTAACATCTGTCCCCAAGAAGATGATGTATTTGTGGAAAATATTACTTCAGAGACAGCAGCGGATATAGGAAATTGTTCCAATTATTTTACTCTGTTAATTTTCTGATTTATATACTCCAGTGTGTATCCGTTTCCACTTCATCCACCAATGCATTCCTGTGCAGTGTGCTGACTCCCTTTCTGGATGCCTTCTTGTGTTTAATATTCTGAACTTGCACCCTTTCTTGTCATTTTGACCTTCTTTTTGGACATGTATGCCCAATAACCATTCTGTTCCATCTTCTATGGCTGTCTGTACTCAAGCATAAGTTTCCGGAATTTCCTCTGTTGTATGTTTCAGGCAAAAATGCTCAGCAGTCTAAAAGCAGAATAATTTTAATTCCATGTCCATGGAAGTTTTCCAGTTATGGATTGAGTTATACAGGGTAAGTTAGCTCTGTGCTGTGGGATGTGTTGCAAAGAACTGAGCATCCATTTCATGTTTGCCAAGGTAATTTGTTCAGATATATAATGTGTCTTGTTTTTCCAAGGAACTCCTGGCATGAACTGATTTTAGGTGATCTAAACTTATCTTTGGGCGTCTTATTCTGCACCAGTCAGTTTTCAGTCTAAATAAACTGGTCCTCACAAGTTTCTTGTACTTCACTGCTACCCCAGAAGATGCTAACTTATCCTCTATAACTCAGTTCATAACAGGAAGAAGATGGACACAGCAAAGAGGCAATGAAATAATAAGGGATTATATAGCTATTTTGCTGGCCTCCTTAGCACAATCCATAAGAAAATTAACCTGCATTTTTGCCTGAAACACACTATTGTGAGGAAGGGGGGGGGGGGAGAGAGACAAATACCCACCAAGTGCTGCACCTTAGGTCATTAATGTCAATAAGTTGAGTCTACGGCTTTTCGGCTTATGGAGTGTGTGCTCTACGACATAGTTACAACCTGTACTTGGGGCCTGTATTGGGCAAAGACTGGGAGGTGGAGAAGCTTGCATGGGAAAGATCTTTTCTTTAAAAAAATTGGTGAATTTGGGCCCAATCCTATCCAACTTTCCAGCATCGGTTCAGCCACAATGAAGCCCCAAGGTAAGGGAGCAAATGTTCCCATACCTTGAGGAGGCCTCTGTGATTGCCTCCCCAACACAGGAAGCAGTGCATATTCCATAGGCACAGCAGCACCAGCACTGGAAGATTGGATAGGATTGGGCCCTTAGTCTTTTCTTTTTCCTTTGACCCAATAGCCCTTGATGCATGCTCAAATCTAGCCTCTGCTGCCTGTGAGACAATTTGAGTACATATAAAATTTGTACTCCCTCCTGAGATGGTTACCGATTGAAAACTTGGGGGCTCTTCCATCATGTCTGCCATTCTCTCTCCCCTCCTTTTTTTTTGTTTTTGTTCATCTTCCAGTCTGAAGATTTGTGAAGAACTCAAAAGCTTTCTTACCACATTGTGACATTTTAGTTGTTCTTAATACAGGTTTTGCTCTACTTTGAATTTTGTGTGGATCTGTGGTGCTGGGAGAGAGCTGTGGGTGTGACATGTTGGACCCAAGGGGTATTGCTGTTTGAATGCAATATGCCTGCCACTGTAGACAAGTTGTTAAACCTTTCACCCCAAAGAGCAAATACCTGACTTTAATTGGTTTGGAATGGTGAAGTAGTATTTTTCAGGCAATGTTGGTGCCCTGTTGTTGTTTGGGGGAGGGATTTCTGTGGGCTAAGACCTGCATTGGGGCTCCCATGGCACCCTGCTGACCTTCTGTTGGTCCCTCAAGTACTGCCTCCAGTACTGAAATTTCATGAGAAGGTGGGCCCTCTGGGCAGGGACCCTCAGCCAGTGCCTGACCTAACCAACCTCTGATAACTCCCATGCTGGGAGCAGAGGTGGCAAGTCCAGCATGACTAACAACATGACTTACTATATTGGATCAGATACTTGCTTTGTCCTTCACCCTAGTTTGAACATCTGGTTTAGCTGGGCCCTTTTTTGCAGTGGAAAAATACAAGATTTCAGTATGGTGGGTTGCTTATGATTTCTACCAGGAATTCTTTGGGAATGAGGGCAGTATTTAAGCATGGCTGCCATTTTCAGAGACAGCACTGTGGCATCAGACCAGAGAAGCCCTTCAGACGCTGCTCCCTGTCACCCTCAGCCCTTCTCCCTTCTTTATCCCCCAGCAAAGGATGAGCAGCAAGGTGCTTTGCCATGGGGTTAAAATCAACCCAAGTGCATGATGGTAGGATGCTGGGGGCCCAATCCTATCCAATTTTCCAGTGCTGGTGCAGGTGCGCCAGTGGGGTGTGTACTGCATTCTGTAGTGGAGGGGCAATCACTGGAGTCTTTTGGCTTGAATGAAGACACATTTGTTCCCTTACTGCATTGTGGCTACACCAGAGATGGAAAGTTGGCTAGGATTGGGCCCTGACAGCCCTATCCTATCCACACTTTCCTGGGAGTAAACTCCATTGACTCTAATGGGACTTACTTCTGAGTAGACATGCAGAGGATTGGGCTGTGAGTCTCCTTCACCAGAAGGCACAGTTAGGCATCATTTAGGGCACAATCCTGAATCCCATTATGTCCAATAGGTCTCACTCCCAGGAAAGCGTGCATAGGATTGCAGTCTCTGATTGAATGAAGACCCATTGGCTTGTGTGGGCGTTCACTTCGAAATGGATAGGATTGCAGTCAGAAAAGGGTGTGGGGTGCATGACTTCCAGGAGCGAAGGTGTGCTGGGCTTATTGCTCTGCAGCAGATTGGAGGCGGCCGATGACGACTGAAAAGCGGGCGGGGGAGGACTGCAGTTCCCCTGCCCCTGATTAATTGGAAGGGGATGGAGTGTCGGGACGGCACGTGCCAGCCAGCCAGCCAACCAGCCCGCTGTGCTTCCTGGCAATGAGACAGCGGAGGCGACTCTGCATTGATTAGCAGTGGGGGCGGCTGGACGAGACTGCAGGGACGTCATCGCCGGCCCTGGAGAGGGGGGCGCGGCCTCATCGACTTGCCCCCCCCCCTTGTATAAAGTGTGGTGCACTTGGAAGTGCCAGCCTGTCTGCAGCAAGTTCCAAGCACTTGCTGGTGAGCGGCTGCGAGAAGACTTCCTGGGGTGGAGGCGAGAGAAGCCATGTGAGTAGTAGCCAGGCAGCCTGGTCCCCTCCTGTGGCCGGCCAGGAGACTTGCTGCAGAGCTTGTGGCAGCAGTGCCGTCTCCCCTCGCTGGCTGGTTGGCTGGAGAAGTAGGGTGGAATGGAGCTGAAGAGGTCGCTCGCCCTCTTTCTCTCCCCCCCCCCACCGTCCTGGCAAGTGTCTGCAGGAGATGGACCCCCACACCCAACTGTTGCATGAGAGCGCCTCCAGCAGCTGTAGGTCCAAAGGAGGACGGGGAAGGAGTCTTGCGGGAGGTGGGCTTGCTTTTGTGTGGGGGAAGAGTGTGCATGCCTCCAGTCGCTCCCTCCAGTTTTCAGTGGGGGGTGTGGACGTTCTCCAAGGGGCAAAAAGTGGGGAGGGGGCTCTCTCCAGATCTGGGGAAGTACTTAGCCTGCATAACACGAGAGGACCCCTGTCCAGGGTGACCAGATCCAATGGAGGACAGGGTGCCTATACCTTTAGTCATTGTAGAAGAGGGAGTTTTTACAGGTGCAACTCAATAAGGAAAGGTTTTATAAGCTGCACCTGCCCAAATTCCCTCTTCTATACAATGGTTAAAGGTATAGGCACTCTGCCCTCCATTGGATCTGGTCACCCTGCCCCCATCACACTTTGAAAATATCCCCCCCCCCCCAAACAAAGTGTGGGTCAGTCAGGTGCTTGTGTTTGAGATGGGGCAAGAAGACACAGTCATGCTCTTGTGGGGAGATGCCTCTGAGCAACCTGGACTTGCTGAAGAGCATCCTGTTGGTGGGCAAAGCTGGAGGGCAAACTGAGTTGAATCAACAAGGCTCAATGCTAGGATGAGTGTCAGGAAGAACAGCAACAGAAGTAGGGCCTGGTAGATGCTCTCTTCCCCCTTCCCCTTGCCAGGGCACAGCCTCCTCCCCCCTGCCTCCCTGGTGTCCTTCCACAGCTGTCCCTTGTTTCCTGCCAGTCGCCTTCCACTCCCCCATCAGCTGCCTTTGAGCCAGGTCAGCCATTTTCAACCACTGTGCCATGACACACTGATGTGCCATGAATGGTCTGCAGGTGTCCTGTGGGAATTTGGGAGACAGGACCATTGTTAGTAAGGCCATTGGAGGATGTGAGCCTCCCACCAACAGCATAACAGGTGTCTTGTCGATTGTCAAAAAACTGATGGTGTGCCCTGACCATTTTAGTACCTTGTCAATATGCTGCGAGAGAAAAAAGGTTGAAAATCACTGTGCCAGGTTGGCCTTAGGAAGGTGACCCAAGTCAAGATGGCCCAGGGTGATACAAAAAAAAATGCATGTTGCTAGGGATAGAGGATGGCTGTTTCCCTTGTGCCTTGCTTGTGAATGTCTCTGGGGCATCTGACTGGCTGTTTTGGGGTGGTGAACATGGACCTTGGCTTGCTAGAGTGGACCAGCTTTTGGATGGAGACAGAGATCCATCAAGACAGAGATTGGATGGAGACAGAGATTACAAAGTAATCTCTAAAATGGTGCAATCCAGAATCTTGCTCTGGGGTATCTTGCTTCAGGGTTTTTTATTTGTACCTTCCCCACCCACACACCCTATTTGGCCACTAGAGGCATCAAACCAGCAGGCAGCCATGGTCTTGGTATTTGTGGGAGGATGGGAACACTGTCAATAACAGTAGAAAATGAGTCAGCTCTTTTGGTAGCTCCCATGGCTAAGTGCCTTTGATGCATTTAACCTTCATGAGCTTGGTCTAATCCTTTGTTTTAAAAACATCTAAGCTCAGCACATGATCACCAGCAAACAACCAGTTGCTATCAGTCTGGAATCTTTAAGACCCCAGAGAGGTCTCAAGACTTTCCTCTTCCAAAAGTCCT
This sequence comes from Tiliqua scincoides, assembly GCF_035046505.1. Lineage (NCBI taxonomy): Eukaryota > Metazoa > Chordata > Lepidosauria > Squamata > Scincidae > Tiliqua > Tiliqua scincoides. The sequence continues at coordinate 102,021,190 of NC_089822.1, read as the reverse complement.
TCTGAAATCAGCCAGGTATTTTTAGGGGTATGTATTCTGATTCTATTGGTAGTTTCATTGATTACTGATGGATGGTTTTTATAGTTACTGTTTTGCCACTGATTGGTGGTATACATGTACTGTTATAACAAACTATAAAATACATAATATATGTATTTTAATACTTTTGTAGGCTGCCTTGGATGCCCTTTATGGAGAATGGTGGGATATAAATTGAATAAATAAATCTAAGTATCAATTTACCTTAGTCCACCAGCATGTCTAGTCCTATAATTACTCTACCAGATTTCTTCATGTTACGTCTTAAGGCTTTGAGACTTTCTGCCCTTAGTGAGAACCAAATGTTAGTCTCACTCCTACTGTACCACTTTTGTGCTTGATAACTTATGCCTGTGCAAGCATCTGAAATGGATACAGCATGTACTACTTTATTTTGTAATTGATCTGTCTCCATAGGTCTGATCCAGCTCAGCCACCATTACCTGGGGCAAGGACAGATGAAGGACAAAATGGGGCAGGCCCCACTGAATCATCCCCAAACTTGACCAGCAATCGTCGCCTGCAGCAAACTCAAGGGCAGGTGGATGAAGTAAGTTGGTGATATCCTGGGTTGCTCATAATTGACTCCTCCTTGCCTTTTTGTTAGTGAAAAAGCTGCTCCCTCTCTCCCATTTCTCAGGTGGTTGAGATCTTCCACGGCAATATGGAGAAAATCTTAAAGCGAGATCAAGACCTGTCACAACTGGATCAACAAGCACAGTCTCTTCACGATAGTGCACAACAATTTGAAACCCAGACAACAGCTCTTGCAAGGAAGTACTGGTGGAAAAATGCTAAGGTGAGCCTTTCACAGACCATTCATGAAGTTGTGCATAAGCACACAGAGTCTGAAATGGCACTGAGACAGCAGTTCCTATGTGATGTACCCATCTTCCTTAACCAGAGAATTTGTGCCAACAGGCAAATTAAGTTGTGGGAGATGATTCCTGTACTTGCTGAGAGGAGGCTTTGGGGGCAGCCTGAGGTTCTGGCTGGAACTGAGGGAACATCCTAAAAAGCCCTTAGAGAGCTAGTGCAAGTTCAATACTAGGAATTCCCAAGAGATCTGGCGCTTAAGTATGTCATAACCCAGCGTTGGTCAGACTGTGGGTTGGGACCAACTAGGGCAGTATTTCTCAAACTGTGGGTTGGGACCCACTTGGTGGCAACCCAGGCCAGTTTCAGGTGGGTCCCCATTCATTTCAATATTTTATTTTTAATATATTAGACTTGATGCTCCAATGGAATATGACTGCATTTGGGGAAATGTTACAGACCTATACTTTTCGCAAGCTGCGATGTATATTCTTTTAACAATGATAGTAAATGGAACTTACTCCTGGGTAAGTGTGTGGGTAGGACTGCAGCCTAGGGTTGTTAAAAATTTTCCTGCTTGATGTTGTCACTTCCAGTGGGTCCTGACAGATTCTCATTTTAAAAAGTGGGTCCTGCTGCTAAATGTATGAGAACCACTGCACTAGGGGGGTCGTAAGCCAATTTCAGGCAGGTCATGTAACACCTAACTCAGCTGCTGCTGAAAATACAGGGTACAGAGCTGCTGGGCCAGGCAGACTCCCAGTGCAAGAGATGCATGGTGCTTTGCTCTGAATGGGGGGGAATGGCTGTGTGGTTGGAGAAGGATCCAAATCTGTGTTCTGCTTTGACATCCGAACTGGAATGTTTTAATTTGAGCTAAGTAAAATAATAGCACGAGCATGATGTACAGTAGGACCTTCTGGCTAATCGTGGCTTATGTTTGAAGCCTAAATTGATGTCGCATCTGGCCTTGACATAACTTCCAGGTTAATGACAACACTTCAGGTGGGTCCTGACAGATCATCATTCTAAAAAGTGGGTCCCACTGTAAAAATTTTGAGAAACTCTATCATAACCAAAAGAAGGCAGATCACTCTCATTGATGGCACACTGGAAGAAGGCAGCATTCTTGGAGAAGGTCAGAATAGTTGTTGTGAGGCTCTAACCCATCACAATTTTCTCTCTAGATGATGATCATACTGGGAGTGATCTGTGCTATTGTGGCAATTGCAATTGCACGTAAGTACCATAGATAACCAAGATAACAGAGTCTGTGAACCGTGGATAAAGAGCACCATCTGCCTGCTGTTTATAAGTGTGGTAATGGTGTCTGCTAATACTCTTCTCTAAGTGAAGGCAAGACCAGTGAATAAATGAGCTTTCTTCCTTTGGGTTAATGGGGTGTTTTGCCAGCTGGATGGCAGAAAAATAGCAGTATGTGAAGTTCTTCTTGGATGTTCAGCAGCCGCTTTCCTTAAGTGTGGATTTGGTGTAAAGTACCCTCTTTTTTTTTCTTCTGTCCCCAGTGTACTACTTAACCTGAGACTGTGCCCCTCTGTCTGTCTGCAGCAACCCTCCCTCCTCTTTCCCATCAATTTCTCCACCCTTTCTCTCCTTGTCTACACAATTCTTTCCATCCTTCTGGCTTTATCATTCATTCTCCTCTCCTGATTGTTTGTCTTCTGTAGTAGACTTTAATGTGCTTGTTTACATTAACCGAGTACATTACCTGTAGGAAGAAGTTTCTTCATTGGCTGCTGAGCCCCTGAGATGGACCAGCTCATTGGTGAGGATGGCAGAAGAGAAGCAGAGGTGGTTCTCTTCTTTACCACTTTTCACTTGCATTTTAATTTGGTGAGGCTTGTTGTGGTTGTTCATTTCTCATAGTAATGGAGAACAAATGCTATGACATGGAGAGCTTTCACTAGATGTGTGACTGAAGTAATGAGCAGGAGAGGAGGGAAGTTGGAGCTTAGCAGTGTCCTAAAGGAGAGATCTGGTACCCTGAGACCAGAATTAGTTCTTTCAGTATCTGCACATGGTCTGGTTCTCCAAATCCTGCATTCTTGCCTTACAGTTTTTGAGGTGATAATGGACTTCATTAATGTGGCAGGAAAGTGTTCTGAGTCATTTTCCTTGGCCCTGAAAGGAACACATGGTTAATGAAAGAGAAAAGAACAGAACATGTCTGGTTTATGCAGGAATAGCAACCAGATTGATGGTGCTGATCTGGGAAGCTTTATTTTGAAATTATTGGTGGAATAGGAATCTCTAGACCTCTTCTTTCTTTGCTTGTAGAGCTTGATTGCTTTCTGGTGGGTAAATGGAGCCTTGGGCAAGAAATGAGCAATGTCAGATGGGGCTGCATGAATGACAGGCAAAGCAGTTCTCTGGTAAATGTATTTGGGCCACTGCTTCTTTCAAAGCTTATCTGTACCTGTAGCTTTGCTGCAAAATACCCTGCAGGTCCTGAATCTTTAGGATTTGTCAGATGGGTACAACTTTGCAGACAAAATGGGAGAACAATTTGGAACCTTCTTCTGCCTCTCACTCTGAGGAAAAAGTGAAACATCAAATGGGCTAATTCTCATGTTTATCTGTATGTGGGATGTTAGGCCTGCAAGATTCCACTTCCCTTTAAGTTTTAACCTTGGAAGGTCAGAGAGTGCCCTCCCCATCTAGATGAATGTAGGCTCTCCCTGTTTGGCTATTCTCATCTTGCCTGCACATAATGAGAGGAGCAAGGGGGAAGTAGGCTAGAGGTTCTTTGCATATCTCCATGGGTACCATGGGGTGGGGGTGAGAATATCTGATATGACCCATGTTGGGTTTAGAAAGAGTAAGGCCTCTTCTCTGAGGGAGAATGTCAAGGCTAGGTTGTGTATGCCTGTCTTCTCCTTCAACTTGCAGCTGAACAGACCTGTTGAAAGTTTCCTTAGTTGATATTAAAGACCTGTATGGTGTATTCTATGTTGCCTGCTATTCCATGTAAGTCATCGCTGGATGTTGCAGCCATTTTATTAGATTTGGGTCCTTCACTTCTCCAGAGCAAGGCAAAACAAAGATATTGCCTCCAGCTGAGAGGAGTGCAGAGCAATGGCTGTGTGTTTGGATGAAGGGAGACATATGGCTTGCATAATTCTTTGTTCCACAGTGTGGAGGGCTGTCAGAAACATGGCACAGGAAATGGAACAGCCATGTAGCATAATCTGAGAAAGGCCAATTGAGTGCACCGAATCACGTTTGCTATGATATTCAGCAAAATCTGAAAAAGAAAGAAGTTCTGCCAGTAGACATAGATAGAGCAAATATAATTGAAGGGGAGGAAAGGCCTCTACTCTCCCATACACCATGTTGCAAAGGGGTCTACTGCACACACCAGCATTTCATTTGCTTAGAGTCATCTCCTTGCAGTCCCCTGTCTTTCCTCACCTTGGGGGACAGTGAAGAATGAAGCTGCAAACTTCTCCTTGAGCAAACCCCTCTCATCTCATTCGAACTGTGCCAACAGGAGCATGACCCCTGAAGAGGACCTGGAATGGGATCATGGTAGTATAATTGGTATAAGAGAAAGTTCAGTCCTATGACCCCATAGGGCTCCCTTCATCTTGTTCGGACAAGATGTTGGTTCTTTCTACTGCTATATTAAGAAAGTCCTGTATGGAGCAACTGGGCTTATTTTCCATGTCTGTACATATTTATATATGATGTGTGTCTCTCTCCCCATCCCACTGTTGTCTCTCAAAAGATGGGCCAAAAGTATACCAGTTCACAGGTGGTTTGGGTTTCTATTTGGGAATAAAGCTGTATTCTTTCCTCTGGCATGTGTAACAGTCAATACACTCCAACCTCTGCAAACAAACACTTCTGTCACTTGAATGAGTCTGCCTCTTCTGTCTAAACATGGTAGAAGAAGATGGTTGCAGCTGAACAGACAAGATCAATACTGCCTAAGGGCTGTAACATCAGCATACAGTTCATTATGGTAGAGATGGAAACATAAGTTAGAGTTCACTAGTAGTGGTTCTGGTCTGGAAAGAAAAGAAAAATGAATACATCCTTCAAAATGGTATTTTCAGCCACTATAGATGGCAGTGCATGAGAATTTCTGTGTTAGAATGTTAACAAAATGTTGGATTCAACAAAATGTTGAATGAGGATGGGAAGGTGTGGGTGTGTGTGTGTGTGTGTGTGTGTGTGTGTGTGTACAAATGGAGCCTCTCTCAGCCTGAAGCTAAGGAAGCAAGGCTGAAGTGCAGTTACTGTGCTTGATGTGGTGATGGTGGGCTTTTAAAAAAATACTTTCTTTGACAGTGGCTTTAGGTGGGTGGGAGTTACAGCAATGTAGTTTTACTTTTCCACACCATCCATTCAAAAGTAACAGGCAAAGTTGCTGCCCTGATGAGTAGATGACGTGCAAAGTCTTGGCCTAGCTCTACCTCGCCATCTCAACCACCCTTCCCAGTTTGAGTTATCCCTAGAGCTGCTGCAGACAGTGCACATCATCAAAGGGATTAGTACTTTCTGGAGACCTTGCTATAGTTTTGATCCCAGAAGCTGACAAGTTACTGCTTGCCTGTTCTCCCTTTCCAGTGTGTGCTGTATCACTCTCTGGTGTCAGTGTGGGTGGGTACTGGTACCCTGCTATTTGTGCTAGATCCATTCTAGATTTCATATTTATTCCAGGATCTTGCCCATCAGAATCACAGAAAAGTAAAGTGAAGCCGTCTTGGCCTGAGGGGACACATCTCTTCAGTTTGCTTCTCATTTTTAGATATTAGTAGACTGTTTTTGTTCTGCACAACCAGTGTAAGCCTCAAATCATTTGTCCCTGTAGTATTCTTATTGGGGATCAAAGAGGATATCTATCCAAACAATAGGATGGGTGCAGAGTTTCATATAAGATATGACTAATCCCATGCTCTCATGGCAGCCTTGGAGTCAGTGAATCGCTTGAATAAAAAAGTTTCCTTAAAAACAATGTGAACCTGTTACTGGATGATATAGGCCAAGTGACTGATCTGGTTGAGCCAATATATGCCCCGTATTTAACTACTGGGGAGACATTTAATGCACAAGAATAGGAGTGGGCTAAGTCTTTCCACATCAACTCCTAACTCAGGGTAGATGTCATCACCTTAATGCAGTGGTTCCTAAAGAGTGAGTTGTTGCTTCCTAGAGACTTCAGCATCCTCACAGAAAAGCTGCCCCCTTTACAATGTATAGGATGGTAGTCCTAATGGGGAGCTGTGGCCAGTGGCCCAGACCAGTAGGTTAAGGGAGTCACCAGTTTGGGAATCACTGTCATTTAGGTTCAGGTGGGCAACGCAAAGAAGTATACCTTCTTCCCATATTTCAGTTTTATTAAAATACAGGCCTTTGTCACACCTACTATCCACCATGTTACCTAAGTGGAGGTAGAATTAGATGATCTGTGGTCAAATGTGTAGTATGTAGTTAACAGGAATACATCATCCTCTTCAGTCAAGTTTTAGGGTCAGTACTGATGGTATATTTGCTATAGGGAAGATGCTGAAACAGTTGCCTTTTGGCAAATTTTTCATGCTGTGGCCATGGTGCCAGCACTAAACCAAGTGGAAAGTCTCTAGATCCCCAACAGCTTCAAGCAAGTGTATTGAACCTCTCTGCACAAGGGTTTAGCACTCATTTTTGTGTATAAAAGGATATTGTATCTTCTGATATGTTCCATTACACTTATGTTGCCACCCTTTTGTTCTCTGCATTCCTCTTAGAACAGGAGTGCCCAAACCCTGGCCCTGGGGTCACTTGTGGCCCTCGAGGACTCCCAATATGGCCCGCTGGGAGCCCCCAAGCTCTGGCACTCTGGGCACTTGCTGGAGCCCGTGCTGGCCCGACGCAACTGCTCTCAGCGTGACAGCCAACTGTTTGACCTGTCACGATCTGTGTGAGCTGTGGGACGAGGGCTCCCTCCATTGCTTGTTGTTTCACGTTGATGATATAGCAGTGGCAGCAAAGGAAAGGCCTGCCTTGCTTTGTGCAAGGCCTTTTATAGGTCATGAGATATTGCAAGATCTTCATTTATTCATATAAGTTCCATCTCTAATGTATTAATTTATGCAAATTTATTCAAATTCAAAATGTAAATCAACTTTTTTCCGGGCTCCCAACACAGTGTCAGAGAAATGACATGGTCCTCCTGCCAAAAAGTTTCGACACCCCTGTCTCAGAACATAGAAATGGTGTCTCACGGCAAACAAAATATGTAGAGGAATCCTATGAAGATGTTCAGTGGACATGTTGGAGAACATTGGAATTATTGATTGTAACTTGCATTCACTCTGTATCTAGAGAATTATGCATCGTCCCTTCATGCTTCACAGTATTTTTGGTAGCAAATGCTGGTATATAATAATAATAATAATACAGGTATTTATATACTGCTTTTCTTGGTCGTCAGATTTCTCCTCAGACTTTAATTCAAGGCAGTTTACATAGGCAGGCTATACTAAATCCCAATAGGGATTTTTACAATTGAAGAAGGTTCTGTCTTTCAAGAACCACAACATTTCAGATGGATCTTTTATGATCTGGTATCACATTCTGGCCTCCATTTTCCTCCCACACAGGCTGACAGCAGCCAAAGAGCAGGTGGAATAACTCAGCATAATTCAGCTAGGCTTGTCAGCTGCTTCAAGGTCTCGCCGTTCACAGTGCTGGTGGCCTCAAACTGGCGATCTTCAGATGTTATCTTCAGGCAAACGGAGACTCTACCCTCTAGACCAGACCTCCTGCCCATACTCCTGTATATACTCAGATACTTGTCTGAGCTGTGACACACAGTTTGGGAAATGCTTCTGCATTACATTGGGGGCACTCCAGGGCCAATGAAACAGGTTGTGGGTCTCTATGTGACCTGGAAGCAGCTTCCAGGAGCACCTTATACTGCCCTGAGGCAATACAGCATCTGTAATTGATCAAATCAGTGGAGGCCAAGCCTGCAGAGAAGGAGGGCCCACTGTATCCTCTGAACTGTTCACATTCCTGTTTTGACAGGATGAGATACATTGACAATGCAAAGCTGGTTCCAGAGGCAGGAGCAGGCAGGCAAAGGGGACTCTTGTGGTACTGCAATATTCTACACAGGGAAAGGGGGATGTCACAGAGACAGGGTATCCTCCAGTTGCATCCTCTCAGCGGAGTGAGTGGGGAAATGTGGGAAGAATAATGCTGGGGCTTTGAAATGAGTTGCTCTTTCTGTAAAATTCAGATTGGAGGGAAGTGTGAAATTATTTGAAGTATTTATATTTATACAGGTATTTATATACCGCCTTTTTTTGGTCATCAGATTTCTCCTCAGACTTTAATCCAAGGCGGTTTACATAGGCAGGCTGTTCTAAACCCCTGTAGGGATTTTTACAATTGAATAGTTCTAGTCTTTCGTAGAACTCCTCCTTCCAGCTGGATTCCTTCCCAGTCTGGCCTCTCTCTGGCCCTTCGCCTCCCACGCTCCACTTGACGGCAACCCCTTTCTGCCACCTAGGGTCAGCTCATCGGTATATCAGCGTGTTGTCAGTTCTCGGGTATTTCTGGTTGTTTCGAACTGGCAGCCCCAGATCTTCAGGCATACAAGGCGGCAGCTCTACCAACTGAGCCAGACCTCCTGCCTGAAGTAGATGGAGAAGCCAGAGGATGCCCAGCCAGAGGAATAAAACTGAGAATTTAGATGCCAGGCTGGAAAGTTATTGCTCTGAGAAGGGAGTAACCACCAGGTGGCTTGTTATCAGATGAGCAGGGTGATGGTGGGGAGACAGTGAGCTAATGGTGTCAGTTTGGAGCTATGCCAAATACCTGAGAGTTAGAAGCTATTTGGGGTAGCAATGGAGGGGCAGATCATGCCTCAAGTGAAAAGGCTATTTGAGTGGACTAAAAAAGAGCATTAACTATAAAAGTAGGAGAAAAGAACCTATAGGACAGGGGTGTCCAAAGTTTTTGGCAGGAGGGCCACATCATCTCTCTGACACTGTGTCGGGGGCCAGGGGAAAAAAGAATTAATTTACATTTAAAATTTGAATAAAATTACATAAGTTTACATAAATTAATATAGTAGAGGTGGACCTTATATGAATGAATGAAGGTCTTGCAGTAGCTCAAGGCCTATAAAAGGCCTTGCACAAAGCAAGGCTGGCCTTTCCTTTGCTGCCGCTACTGCATCACAGATGTGAAACAGACATGAAACAGCAAGTAGTGGAGGAAGCCCTCATCCCACAGTTCACGCAAGAGGTCAGTTGCCCTCACGCTGAAAGCGACTGTGTAGGGCCAGTGCGGGCTCCAACAAATCTCCGGAGGGCCAGAGGCTCATTGCAGACTGGGGGCTCCCTGAGGGCCGCATTGAGAGGCCTCAAGGGCCGCATGTGGCCCCAGGGCCGGGGTTTGGGCACTCCTGCTATAGGATGATGGTTCATGGCTGGAATGCAGTGGAACACTCTGTCCTCCTGAGTACCAACCCTGGATGGCGGGATTCTGAGAATTTAGCTATGTACCATGTACCGGAGTGACAGCAGTGTTCAAAAATCCACTGGTGGGTGGAGGGAAGATGGAACCTGGCAGTCCTGAAGCAATGTATATTAAGTGTTCAAAATGTTTATTCAAACTAAATCTCTGCCAGAAACAAGGGCTCAGGCAACGTGGGATTTTAAAGCTCAATGGAACTTGCTTAATTAAGACAAATACAAATCAAACATATTTATATAACTAAGAGGATAGTTCGGTTTCTATGCCACACTGGTAAGATTTCACAAGCCTAACACCTTCAAGTAGGAGAGATGTGCAAGAAAACAATGGAGCTGATTACAACACAGAAAGTATTGGATGCTTCACAGCTTCCAATACCAGTTTGCCACTTCTCATGATTACTCTGCTGGTAATAAAAGTTACCCATTATTGAAATGGGCATACTTCGTTCTCTCCAATTCCATCTACTGCATAGTCACATCCTCACCTTCTGGCTATTAGACATCTTGGAGATGGCATTCTACACTTCCTGCCAAGACAAACTTTGTACACCTGCTTACCTAGCCCCACCACTGCCAAAACAAATAGGTTGTGAATTAGAAAGCTCTCCCTACTGATAGCAGAAAGATGTTTCATTATATAAGAATGGATCTGGAACATCCTAAGAACACTGGAGTGACCCTAAAGGATCAAAGTAGCCAACAGCTCCTTCTAGAAGCAAAGCAATATAAGGGACAATCCCCCATGCTAAATTCTAATTATGCATTTGGCTTCAATGCAAACAAAACACCTGGCTACTGCAAACAAAACACCTGGAAAGCAAACACAACACCTGGCTAATGCATAGAAAAGGCCTGCCTTGCAAACCATTAAGGGTTACTTATGTGGGTCAGCAAATATGTGGATGTGTTAACCTGGTAGACACTGTAATTTTCAAGAAGCTTTTGACAAGGTCCTTCATCAATAGTTCCTGAGTAAATGTAGAAGTGATGACATAAGTGTACAGTCTCCATACGGATCAGTAACTGTTTTGAAAACATTGAGCAGAGAGTAGGAATAAATAGGTAGTTTTCACAATGGAGAGAAGTAAGTGTCCTTCAAGGATCTGGATGAGGTCTCAGTGCCAGGGACTTTGGGCTAATAGCATACATACAGCTTCCTCTGGACTGTCATCATGCTACTCTCTCATTAGCTGCTGCAGGAGTCACAGTAATCTTCTCAATGTTCATTTAGGAAAACCTAAAACAATGCAGTGACTCTAAATTTTCATAACTCTATATGTAACATTCACCACATGACTCTAAAATCTAGAGTGGCTGCATGAGGTTTTCCTAAGTGAACTTTGAGATTGCAGTGACTTCTGCAAGAGTCAATGAGATTCTCCTAGGAGCTGTCCAGGGCCCTTGGCTTCTGGTGGTGGAGAGAGGGAGAAGAGCCTGGTCTGGCAATTTCTCTTCTCTTCCCTCTCCCCCTACAATGCTCCAAGCCAGCTATTTTCAACCACTGTGCCGTGGCACACTGGTGTGCCGTGAATGGTCCCCAGGTGTGCCGTGGGAGTTTGGTGAAGGGTCATTATTTATAAGAGCATTGGAGGATATGAGTCCCCCACTGACAGCATGGTGTGCCTTGTCACAGGAAGGAGGAAGCATGAGCAGAAGGGGAGACAAGTTGGGGAGGTGTGTGCATGCAGAGGGGTTCAAAAGGTTCAAAAATTCCTCATGGCCCAACTCAAACAATAGGGTATGTAGCATGTGGCTACACCTCTCTAAACTCATGTGATGTGCACTCAGAGCACCCACAGGGGAACTATGGAGAAAGGGCACTTTGTAGAAGTAGTCTGCTGCTCTCAGAACACAGATGGGAAGAATACTAATATCTATCTGATCAGATGACTTACCTCAGGTACTCTGCCCCAGAAAGTCTACACAGGTACCAAATTTGAATTCAGAGCCTAGGAGAGGGGGCAAAGGGGGTTAATTTGTACTGGGGCCCAGGAGCCAAAGGAGGGGACCCAGAAATTTCCTGGGAGCTTACATTTTCCTATCTACTCAGACTTGATGCCTGCATGGGATGCTGGGGACACTACCATGAGAGTGAGGCTGCAGCTATTGGCAAGCTATATATGCAGGCCGAGGAATACATGCATGACACTCCTTAACACTGTCAAATCTAGGACGAAAGTGAATTGCTACAGTAGCTGTTTGGCTTGTGGATCTGGTTACCGTGAAAGAGTGGTAGGGACGGACACAGCTGCAAGACTACAGCTGCTGCAGAAGCAAGTTTTGGTACACACAGGACATTTCTCATTCTAGTGTGATCCTAAATATGATGATGCTAATTTTCTGCATGATTTTCTATATTTAAAAAGATATTAGAGAGCCTTAGGAGTGTGTTTGGTTTTCCATATTACTGTATCTGGCTGTCGATGCCACATGGGTGGGTAGACCTGGCTCCAAAGACTTTTCCAGTTGTCTCCACCCTTCCCCCACCCTGTTTCACCCCTCTCTGCCCACATTCTGCTTACCTGTCACCACCCCCCACTCTGTTTCACCCTTCCTCCTTTTCAAAGGGCTCCTAAAGAAACTTTGTGACCCCTGATAAAATTCCTCTTAGAGGCCCTGCTTGAATTTTCTGTTCAACAGGGGGTGCAAGGACAATGCACACCATGAAATAAGGAAGGGGAAATCCCATGCCTCTCAGTGGCAGCGTTTATTTTTCAGATTGGAAATAGGAGGAAGTGATGTTTCTAGCACGCCTCAGTCATGCTTCTAGCACAGTTCTTTTTAAAAAATGACAAAATAGCATCCAGACATACAGCTGCTGGTCATCCTGAGCCCTGTGCCACCCGGGGCCAGTACCGGGTACCCCCACCTCGTGCCGCCCCCCTGCCATCTGTGGGCCTTCGGAGGCCTCTGGAATTTGAAAATTACTACCTCTGGTGGCACCATGGGGCATTTGCCCCCCTTGCCCTCTTAGGAATACCACTGCGTACAGGAGTCCTTCAAATCAAATGCATGTTTTTATCTTGTTTATAAATCATGTTTTTAATTGTGCTTTTAATCATTGTTGTAAGCCACCTTGGGTCCCTTTAGGGAGAAAGGCAGGGTATAAATTAAGTAAGGTCAAAATCCTATCCAATTTTCCAGTGCCAGTGCAGCTGTGCCAGTGGGGTGTGCACTGCATCCTGTGGTGAGGAAGCAGTCAAAAAGGCCTCCTCAAGGTATGGGAACATTTGTTCCCTTACGTTGGGGCTGCATTGCAGCTACACTGGTGCTGGAAAGTTGGATAGGAGTGGGCTGTGAGTAAGTAAGGGCCATATCCTATCCAACTTTCCAGCACTGATGTAGCTGTGCCAATGGGGTGGGTGCGGCATCCAGCTGTGGGGCGACAGTCATGGAGACCTCCTCAAGGTGTGGGAACATTTGTTCGCTTACCTCAAGGCAGCATTAAGGTTGCATTGACTCTGGAAAGTTAAATAGGATTGGGCCCTAAGTAAGTAAATAAATAAATGGAGGCATTCATTGTAATGGAAATGTGCAAGATCCCTTGAGGAGATAGGGTATGGTGTTGACAGTAGCCCCTTGCGCTGGCAGGCAAGCATGGGGTTTACACCAGAGCCTCGGATTGCAGTGAGTGTGCTGAACAGCTGCATCAATAGGACCCTCAGGGATAAAAGCATCACCTGCAGGAAGGAAAGGGGTGTGGGTAATAGAAGGAGGAAAGCTTGAGGAAAAAAGGAGACTGGATTAAAGGATTAATGGACTGAGGAACTAATGGCTGATTGACTACTGGAACTGCTAATGGACTAACTGACTAAAGGACAGATGGGTGAATGGAGACTGCTGGAGACAGGTGTGTGGCTGCCATGCCCAAGAACTGCTGAGGACCAAGCTGCTGCTGAAGTAGCAGGAAGAGCTGCTGGCAGGAGCAGGGAGGAAGGAGGACCTCTGCAGGTTGAACAGGCAAGCTACCCTGGTGGTGGGGTCTAGCAGTGCTGCAGGGCAGAAATAGGGTCATTGTTGGGGAAAGAAGGGGTGCTAATTAGCTTAAAGTGGTCATAATTCTCTAAGTGAAGCTTGGACTGGGAATCTGGCAAAACATTCATCCACAGCCATTCTGAAACTATGGTCATTTTGGAGTGATTCTCTGCATAAGTGGTGGCCATTTTGAAGCCACCCATGGCCATTTTTAAACATCCATAGCCACTCTGAGGCTAATTGCAGACATTTTGAAGCACCTGTGGCCATCCTGAAGCTATCTGCACCATACTGAGTTTATTTACTGCTGGCATTCCTGACCAGTTTTGCTATCCCTCCCCCTAGCCCCTGGGGGCTGGGGATAAGAATAGGCCCTCAGTTTGGCTGTACTTGTCGTAAGAGGCGACTAAACAGCCACTGGGTAGATGGGACTCGTCAGCCTGGGAAGGCAGCTCATCTGAGAGAAGGAAAACTGATCCCAAAACTGATCCACTGCCTTGTGGCTACATCCAGTGATGGAAAAGGCTTCAGGAGTCAACCTCGAGGCAAAATCCGGAACCGGAGTCCCTGAGGCAGTTCATGGCTGAACATAGTCACAAAGCACATAGAAAAGGCTATGAAGCACATAGAAAAGGCTTCAGGAGTCAACCTCGAGGCAAAATCCGGAACCGGAGTCCCTGAGGCAGTTCATGGCTGAACATAGTCACGTTCTGGCAATTCCTGCGACACTGCTGGAACCAACCGTATTGGCCTCTGCCTTTCCATTGGACCATTTCAGCGACGTGGAGAGGGGGGATTTGCTGCATGGGTAACAGCCTATCCTCCATACCTACTTTACCCAGGCTTCGCGCACTGGAGAGGACACTCTGTTCCAGAACCACCATTCAGAGCGTGACACCATAGTCTTCCGAGACTGAAGGATGCCAACAGAACCCCCTAGCCCCACTGATACCATAGGATTAATGATTTTTGGTTGTCCCTTTTGTTATAACACAGATATTTCAATGTAGTTTGTTTCATTGCATTCTGCATGAAATTACGCATTGATTAATATATAACATGATGATCTTATTCCTCCAAATTCTGATTTTAGTGATTTTGAAAACTTGTAGAGTCTCTCACACACACCTGCATCAACTTACTAACACCTTATTGCAGCAGTTCTCAGACTTTTAGCACTGGGACTCACTTTTTAGAATGACAATCTGTTCAGGACCCATTAGAAGTGATGTCATGGCCAGAAGTGACATCATCAAGCAAATTAAAATTAAATTAAAATTAAATAAATAAGGGGGAGCCAGTCCTGTTCAACCAAGTGAATCTACTCTGAAGTAAGTCCTATTGTGGTCAATGGGGCTTACTCTCAGGAAAGTGTGGGTAGGATTGCAGCCTGTGAGCCCAAGCCTTTGCATGTCTACTCTGAAGTAAGTCCCATAGTGGTCAATGGAGCTTACTCTGTAGTCTGCCTGCAATAACAACCCCTCAAAAAGAATCAGTGAGATTTCCAGCCCTCCCAGTGCCCAGTTCTTCTATTTCAGGCATATCAGAATAAAGACCCCACCTGGCTTTGCAAGTGCAAAATAGAAAATTTTCCCCTTCCCATTCAAGCCTTTTTTTGTTCTTTTTTTTGGGGGGGAGGGGAAGGCTGCCTTCTGTTGCACTCCAGCTCCATCGGATCAGGAGTTGGAAGGG
The DNA here is from genome assembly GCF_035046505.1 of Tiliqua scincoides. NCBI lineage: Eukaryota > Metazoa > Chordata > Lepidosauria > Squamata > Scincidae > Tiliqua > Tiliqua scincoides. The sequence continues at coordinate 102,006,173 of NC_089822.1, read as the reverse complement.
ACGCACTAGGTCATCTTGTAGTCCAACCTCCTGCCTAAAGCAGGGAATCCTCCTAGAGCACCTCCAGCAGCTAATGCTCTCCTAGAGCATCTCTTTCTGATGTCCAACCAGGATATCCTCTCTTACAATTCATACCCATTTGATCTGGTTCTACTCTACATTACTCTGCATTGACACATGGCTCTAGTCCTCCGTGTTTCAAATAAATTCACTCTGTAATAGTTGCTCTGCATTGCCCACCACTTGTGCAAGGAATATGAAATTCCTTAAATTAAGCCTTTAAAAAAAATCACACAAACCCCCAGTGGAACTTCTAATAAAGGATGCTTTCAACGTGCAGTTAAACCAGCTCTCTAGGGCTACAATCCTACACACACTTTCCTGAGAGCAACTCCCATTGAATCAATGATTGAACACAGTGGCACTTTTGAGTACCCACGCACAGGTTTGGACTGTAACTCCTGTAACACTGCAGGGATTGTGTCACCACGCCAAGTAAACCATATTTCATACAAACAGAGCTCTTCAGTGTTGTCCTATTTGCCACTGAAAGTCTCTTCAGTGGCCTTAATGGTAGGGTGACCAGATACAATGGAGGACAGAGTGCCTATACCCTTAACCATTGTAGAGAAGAGGGAACTTGGGCAGGTGCAGCTCAGCATGGAAGGGCCTAAAAAGCTGCACCTGTCCAAATTGCCTCTCTATACCAGCAATTTTCAACCAGTGTGCCATGTACACACATTGGTGTGTTGCAAGAGTTTGGGGGAGGGTCATTTATTAGTAGGGCTAGTGGGGAATGTGAGCCTCCCACCAGCAGCCATCTCAGGGCCCAATGCTATCCAATTTTCCAGTGCTGGTCTACACCAGCACTCTGCCACTGAGGCATGCACTGCATCCTGTGGAGGGGAGGCAGTCACAGAGCCCTCCTCAAAGTATGAGAACAGCTGTTCCCTTATCTCGGGGCTACATTGCAGTTGCACTGGTGCTGGAACGTTGGATAGGATTGGGCCCTCACTTGCCAAAAACCTGATGGTGTGCCTTGACAAATTTAGTGCCTTGTCAGTGTGCTGTGAAATGAAGAAGGTTGAAACTAACTATACAATGCTTGAAGCTGTACATAAGAACATAAGAAGAGCCCCACTGGATCAGGCCATAGGCCCATCTAGTCCAGCTTCCTGTATCTCACAGCAGCCCACCAAATGCCCCAGGGAGCACACCACATACAAGAGACCTCATCCTGGTGCCCTCCCTTGCATCTGGCATTCTGACATAACCCATTTCTAAAATCTGTAGGCACCCTGTCCCCCTTTGCATCCACTTAGAGCCCAATCCTATCCACACGTTCCTGGGACTAAGCCCCGTTGACACTCATGGGACTTACTTTTGAGTAGACATGGCTAGGATTGGGCTGTTAGAGCCCAATCCTATCCACACTTTCCTGGGAGTAAGTGTCATTGACCATAAAGGGATTTACTTCTGAGTAAACATGCATAGGACTGGGCTGTTAATGGCCAGAAAACTAATTGGTGGGGTCACCCAATTAGTCAGCAAGGCAGGGGAAGGAAGGAACATAGCAAAGGAAGAGGCAGAGCTGGGGAAGTTGGAAGGAAGGAATCAAACGAGCAGCTCGGAAGGCAAAGTAGGCTATGCGACCACAAGTAGTGACAGAACAAGCGAGCTCCAGCCCCGAGGTGGTTCTGCTGGACATCCAAGGCCTCATCAATCCTCCAATTCTTCCCTCAACGGGCTGGGTTGCATACCGTTCTGCGAGAAAAGCGAGTGGGTGGAAGGCTCCAGCGCGTGCACCTGTCCCTGTCTGCCTTCTCCGCAGGAGCGGGTGAGGCTACTGAGGCACGTGGAGGTGGGTCTTCCACAACACTGTATGTTGTAGGTCGGCTGCAAACCCCTGCACCGGGAAAGAAAGTCTGCCTCGGTCCTAGGATGCGCACTGCCTCCCACCCACCTCCTTAAAGGAAGCGATCCGTGGCTCTGATTGGCCGTTCCGGGATTATGACGTCTCAGAAGCAGGGGCTCACCTGGCCCTGAGCGGCGGGGAAAGAACGCAGAGACAGTCGCGGCGAAAAAGTAGGCGGTGCTATGCAGATTGAGCCCGTTGATTGGTTAATGCGCTGGGAAACCTGCCTTTCGCAGAAGGAGGGGGCGGAGACAGAACGTCTAAGAGTTCGCGGGCGTGGCCAGAACGCGCGCCTCATTGGCTCTCTCCGTGACGGAGCGCGGTCGAAAGGACCGCCCCTTGCCCAGCCTATAAAATGTGGGGGGTGCGGGCGCTTCTTTTTCTGCAGCAGTGCGCGGTCGCCTGCGGGGGAAGCTGTCTGGTGTGGGCTCTCCCGCGGGTGGACGGGCGGTCGACGGACGCGACCTCGCGCGGTTCGCCTGGCGCTGAGCAAGACAGGGGTCTGTGAGCACCGACGCCGGCTATGTGAGTAGGGCGTGCGATGGGTCTTGCCTGCCTCGTCCCCGCCAGTGCGCTGCGGCTTGCCCTGCACGGTTGCGGCACCTGCCGAGTGGCGCATTGCAGCACCGGCTTTTTTCTTCCCCCCTCCCCGCCCTCGACCCGTTCTCCTCTCCATCATCCGCCCCTGTCCGGTGTGGAAGTGAGATGGGGCGTGGGGGACGATCACGCCTCACCCCCTTTCAGCTACCTGCGAGCCTTGCGCTGCTGCTGTTTCCCCGCACGGTCCTCTCCCTTCTCACGTTCCTCTGTGCTCCGCCCGGCCACGGAACCGGCTGGCCTTTGAAACGCTGGAGGAGGCCACACAGGCGACCGCCGTGACAGAACCGGGGCGGGGAAGGGCAAAAGCGGGCTCTGAGAGTCTTTTCACACGTGATGCTGCAAGTCTTCGGAATGCTGCCCTTGTCTGCGTGTGCGACTGACTCTCGTTCAATGTTTGATGGACAGCTGCTGTTTTAGAGCCCAATCCTATGCACGTCTACCCAGAAGTAAGTCCCATTACAGTTAGTGGGGCTTACTCCCAGGAAAGTCTGGATAGGATTGTAGCCACGGTCGGTATAGATTTTTGACCCAAGAAAGTCCCAAGAAGACATCAGTGTGGAGTTTGCCAGGGATGCAAAATGCGTGCCAATAAGGCTGCAATCCTGACCACACTTTCCTGAGAGTAAGCCCCATGGGACAAAATAGGACTTACTTCTGACTAGACCTGGTTAGGGTTGTGCCCTTTGTCATTCACAAGGTGGTATTTCTCTTTGAGCTGCACAGCCCTGAAGGTGCAAAAGATGGAGGGAGAGGTTTGTCTGTCTGCCCACCAGGGGTTTGCTGCTTTGGGTCCTGCAGACAAAAGGATGCATGTCTTTGCTACCATCCTGTGGGCTTGAAAGCATCTGAATTATTGATTGCTCCCCATAAATGTATCAGTTTGCTTGATTTTGTCTGTGTTCCTAGCCAGGACTACCTGGTGATAATGGTTAGATCATCCTATCTACAGATTGTGTCCATAAGTCTGACATGTTCTGCTACAGTGCTAGTGGTGGTGCTTCATTCCCCCATTGCCACGCTCAGAACACAGCCCTCCTCTCTTAACTGGCAGCGTAACTGCTGGCTTCACTGACCTTTCCCTTCTGTCCTCCTGCTACAGGAAGGAAAATGGCAGCACAATCAAGACTAATGGTAGCCAGTTTTCCCCTGGTGGTAAAATGGCCCTGCCTTGTGACACAGCAGTTGCTTCATGTTTGCTCAAACCTTAGCAGACCTGGGATATCTCCCAGTTTTCCTTGATTGATAAAGGAGTCTCCCTGTGACCTTGTTTCTTGTATCATTTGTTTTGATGGTGTAATAGTAGTCCTTGTACTTGATATTTATGTAGTGCATATCAAGTGTTCTAAGCACTTCACCTACTCTGTAATTCTTACAACAGGTCTACCAGGTAGGCCATTATTTCTGTACTACAGATATGGGGGACAGTTGAAGCAGAGTTGCTTGCCTACAGCCATTTGTCTTGCTGACTAGTGACATTCTGGGTTATATCACTGCTTGACTAGCTGTGCTGCCCTGCTTGCATCTTCTCTGGTGGTGAGACTCTGGATGAAAATTCAATGACTCCAGTGCAAGATGTATTCCCATTTGGTCTGACAATCTGCTGCTGCAATTGCTGTAGCATTTCTTGTGTCCTGAAGAACCCTGTTGGATCGAATCACAGGCCCCTCCAGTCTCCAGCAATGTCCAACCAGATGCTCTCTGGATGCTTACAAGCTGGTCAAGAGGGCACAAGTCCCTAGCTGGAATTGTGGCAGGCTGCCTCAGAGTGGGAGATTTCATTTAGCTGTTCTAAACAGATATGACCCATCCACCTCTATACCTGTGGCCACTTTTGTAGATTTGAAGAATTTCTTATCCTGAACTTTTTGCTGAGTAAGTTCAGTAAGTGACCCTGAGTTCTTGTATTATCAATTTCTTTTCACATTATGCTTAATTTTCTAAACACTGCATGTCCCCACTTAGTTCCCCCCCCCTTTAATCTGGTTGGGCCACTGTAGTTGCCCTCCTTTATGCCTCTTCCAGTTTTATTATTATCCATTGCTGTCTGGTATGTTGATCTTAACATGACATTTGGGGCTGTTTCCTGTCATAAACAAGTTAACTGTTGCATCTGTCTTGGGGTGGGTATTACTACGTGTTATATCCATGTCCACCTTCTTTTGTATTTGACCTGTCTCCACAGGTCTGACCCAGCTCAGCAACCTGGAGCAGGACAAGAAGGGGGAGAAAATGCTGGAGGTCCCCCTGGACCACCTCCAAACTTGACCAGCAATCGCCGCCTGCAGCAAACTCAAGCGCAGGTGGAAGAAGTAAGTTGGGAGCTTCTGGAGTTGTTTACAATTGGCTTGTGCTTTTATTTCCCCTATTGGTGTGTAAGCTGTCCTTTCTCTTCAGGTGGTGGATATCATGCGTGTGAATGTAGATAAAGTCTTGGAACGAGATCAGAAGCTATCGGAGCTCGATGAGCGAGCAGATGCACTCCAAGCTGGTGCGCAAGTGTTTGAAAGCAGTGCAGCCGCTCTCAAGAGGAAGTACTGGTGGAAGAACTGTAAGGTGAGCCTGCAATCTTGCCCATGCATTGTTGCATAGCATCAGTCCAAGACAGCAGCTTTCTGATGTATGGAAGCAGCAGCTTGTTTCCTGAGCAGGGTGTGACAAGCCCACTGGGCAGAAATAGTGTGTGTGGTTTTAGGTATAATCCTTGGCATCTCCAATTAAAAAGATCTGGGGTAGCAGCACTTCAAAAGGGTATCTACCAGAGAATTTGGAGAGTAGCACCAATTGGGGTGGATGTTACTGGGATAGATAGGCCAGTTGTCTGACTTGCTATGAGGCAACTTCAGTGGCCCTATCTTCATTAGCTCATCATTGTGGGAGGCCTTGGGGCAGATGACAAATTACTTTGAGGGTAGAAGGAATATGTACCATTGGATGGTTATATAGGGCTTTATCGTGATTTTTCTCTCCAGATGATGATCATGCTGGGAGTTATCTGTGCCATTGTGGTGATTGCAATTGCACGTAAGTACCATAGGGCACCAGGATAACTGGGTTTGTGAGCCACAACTACTGGATAAAGAGCACCACCTGCCTGCCATTTCTAGGTGTTGAAAATGGTATCCACTCTCTCATCTGAGTGAAGGCAAAGACCAATGGAATATGTGAGCCTGGTGCTCTTTGGGATAATGGGATGTTTTTGCTAGCTGGATGAGAGACAGAGGCTTGGCAATATTGGGGGGGGGGGTCCTTCCTGGATGTTCAGCAGCCTCTGTCCTCAAGTGTGGGTTGGTTGGTGTAACGTGCCCTCTTGTTTTCTCCTTTTCTTTTCCTGCTGTCCCCAGTCTACTTTTTCTCCTGAGAATGTGGTCCCCTCCCCTTTTCTCCTCCCCCTTCCAGTCTGTAGACTCCCTTTCTCTTCTCCCTTTATTGTCCTTGTTCCTCCTTCTCTTTTCTTTCTCCCTTCATTCTGGCTTTGACATCAGTTTTCCTTTAGTTTTGTTTGCCTTCCATATGAGACTTTAATGCACTCTTTCCAGATTTGAGTTGAACCCCTTCACAGACGCTGCAGCCCTTGAGAAGGCTAACTCTTTGGAGGGTAGCAGTGGGCGTAGTGGAAGAGGTGTGTATGTTTGTAGGGCGGGCTGGTGCCTTCTTAATAATACACAGGTTTCACATACTGTTTGAGGCATGCTATAGCCATCATTTCTCTTGCAATACTGTTGCAAGGTATTTGCCCTGGCTTTCTAGAAATAATTGGACGAGGGAGGTCCGGGGGGGGGGGCCCAGCCCTGTGGCCAGACACACAATTTTGATATTGTGATCCAGAATTGGTGTGTTCTTCAGCCTTTGAGGTCTAAGCTCATGATCATGGCTGCTCTGTCTGCACAAATCTAGTTTTCTAAAGACTGGCATCTTCCATTATTGTCCTTGTGGCAACACTTGCCCTCACGGATGTAGTACAACCCATGGATGTTGGTTTGGTTCATTCTCTGGTTACCAAAGCAGATTTGCCACTACTAACCATATAATGAGCACTATAGTCCTCATAGAGTTGGAACTAGAAGTGAGCTAAAATGTGTACTCTTATCACTGTGAGGCATGCTTGACCACATTCTGGCAATGAGATGGTTTACCACTGGAATAGTAAATTCCACATTGCCCGCTCCTTAGTTGAAGAGTAAGTACAGCAGTTCAATATCAGTTGTGTGTTTGAGATCTCTGTTTTTGTCTCTTGCCTCTCACTTGATGGGAATAACGAGGAGGATTTGCTCTTGGAGGTAGTTGCACTGCAAGATGATAGGCGTTGTCTGATTTTAAGAGATGGCTTGAGAACACTGGCATAGTTCCTAATTCTGATTCACATATGCCTCCCATCACTCCTAGTTTAGGTGCTAACAGTCTTCACCATGCTGGTCATCACTTGACACTGATGTCAGAGTGGTGAGCGTGTATGTATAACTACATGCTGATTTGCTACCCAACATGCTGTTGCGGTTGTGTTGCTTCTAGTTGAAAGGAGTTCAGAGTAATTTGTGAGCTTGTCTATGCTCCTGAGTGGGCACTGCCATGTCTGCCAAATGGGCAATGGTGCAACTATGAAACATGTTCTTGGAGGCCTGCAGGGAGGTGGGGCACACAGACATCTCTTTGCATATAGTTTGAAGCAGGGTTTGGCTAGAGAGAGACCAAGGAGTGCAGAGGCTGTGATTGTAGGACAGTGATTATCAATGGATGGCCTATGGGCAGAGCTTGGTCCTCAAAGCAATTTTGTCTGGTCTGTGATTGTCTGCCAAGTTCTTAATCCAGGTGTGCTAGGGATAGTCTCTATTCTCCCCCTTAGCATGCTGCGAAGGAGCTGATTTTTTGCATGCTCACTGCCGTGCACCAGTATTTCATTTGCAGAGTCCATCTCTTTGCAATTTCCCATCTTTCTCCACCTTGGGGGATGATGGAGAAGAACAGGAACGAAGCTCCCATCTTCTTTGAACAAACCTCTCCCATCTCAGTGGAACTGTGCTGATGGAAGTACAACAGCCGAAGAGGAACCCTGCTCTGATCATGCTGCTGCTGTCAATATGAGAGGAAGCGCAGGAAAGTGTACAGGTCCCCCTTGATCTCTCCTGGACAAGAGTTTGGGTTGATCTGCTGCCACCTTGAGAGAAGCCCTCCTGGCTGCTTTCTTCTGCTTTTCTTGTCTGTTCTCATGGGTGTTGTCTGTTGCGCCTCTTCCCCTTCTACCTCTCCACTGCTCCATCTCTTTATGCATGGGCAAAAAGTACACCCAACCCCCCACCCCCGAGGCCCTCTGTGCCTAAAGCAAAGGACTACTTTCTCTATGCACAGGACGTCAGCTGCTTTCTCACGCATGTGTGTTTTCTGTCTTTGAGGAACGTAGCTGTAACCTTTCCTCTGGCATGTATAATTACCAGCTCATGTACTCCTAACAATCTCTGCTAACAAACACTTTTCTGCCACCTGAATGAGTCTGGTCCATCTGTCTGAGTCTGGAGGGATGGGTGGTTCTGTTTGCAGTGGTGAGACCAAAAAAAGCCAGGCTGAAATGATTTGGTACAGATGCTACAGGGGTCATGAGCAATGGAAGTCTGTGCCATATATGGATAGTTGCAACAGAGTCTGTAGTCTTGACTGTGGTATAGACCCGACTGTGATTCTTGCTACATCTGCAAGTGCAGTGCTGTTCTTGCTTCCTGGTTCAGTAGATTAAAATAAAACTACACCATACCAGATGAGGCTTGCATATTCCCTGTAGGATACGAGTGATACTTTGTACTTGATATGTACATGTGTCAACAAAATGCTGAGTAATAGCATGGGAAAGCTTTAGCCTCAGCAAGCGGCTGAGCCAGAGTAACCCCTCATGAGAGCCTAAACATCCATCTCATGCTTAGTTTATCCATTGGTGTAATACTTTATAGATTTTTTTTAGCACAAGTGGCTAAATACACCAAGACCCTCATTGTGAACAGAATCAACTGTCCAGATAACCAAATACTTGGAATGTAGTTTTCCAAATTCACTTTAGGGCACAGCTGTGGAAACAATCGGAGTTGTACTTGCACTTCCAGCTCCTGCAGTTGGGAGTGCACAAGTCTGTTCAGGCATACCCAGTCAAATGTACTGCTGGGAGGGGGGAGAAGTGGGTGTTGGACTTAAGGTCTCTGGAAAATGGACTCCTTTCCCTGCATCTGATGTGGAACATACTAGACTGCAAGAGAAGAGCCCTAAATAAGTGTGTTGCCCCCCAGGCAGGCTCTTGGGGCAGGGCAAAGCACACCCAATCAGTGGATACAAAAGAGTAACTAGAAGCAATGGGAGGAGCTTATGTATCCATCAATACACACAACTGAACTTGCCTTTGTACTACTTCTGTCAAAATAAATATGTAAGCAGGGGATTAAAAGGAAATGAGAGAAGCATTGCAGGGGTTCTGTTCTGTCTTATAACCCACTGTGTCACTGCTGTCTTTGTTCTATGTGGGAGTGGTGTTCAAGGGTCCTACACAGCTGGTATTAACACAAATATATACATGTGAGGGTACTAAAACCAGAGCAATATCTGTCCCTTTGTCATGTGTGGATGATTTGGCAAACGAAAATAGGACCATGATTGTGTACTTGTGATGCCTGTGTTCACACCAAGGATTGCTCCCTCGTTATTGCATGTTGCTGGAGACTCTTCTTTCCCTGCTGTATGATGTATTTTATCTACAGTAACATGTCCTGCACCAATTTAAAGCAAGGAGAGTGTGTTATTTTTGCTACAGATATACTGGAAAAAAACATAATTGTCCTATAATATTAAACTGTTCAACACAATTATTCCCAGCTATAGTGTGTGAAATGGCTGTGTGTATGTATATGTGTTTCTCCATGCATGCACACTAGAGCCAAGATGCACCTGCTCCTTGCTCTGATACATAATTGCTGTAGAGGCAGAGGAGGGTTTTTAAAATTGGAAAATGGCAACTGAACACTAACTGTTTTGTTTTTTTTATAAAGGCATCAGCGAAAGACCACCTAGAGGTGACTTGCCAAGAAATTTGGACTAGCCTATGGAATACATGCTCTAGTGGCTTTCAGTTATCCAGGCTATACATATTCTCATAGAAATCCTTCATACTTGACTGAGAAGATACAATATGGTTTTCACTGAGTAGGTTTAATACAAAAGGAGTGCACATTAAAAATGGAATCTTGCTGAAGGAAGTCTAGCCATTTCACCTTCGTAAGGAGTTATGAGCAACCTGTCATGTACAGGCCACAACAAAGGAGCTGTAAAAGAATGTCTTGGTTATTGGGGTGGAGTCATCCCCCCCCCCCAGCAATCTGTTATAGCTTGGTGCTGCTCACAGTACAGTAGCAAAGAGTTGAGATCATACATGAGAGGAAGCACAACAGATTGCAGGCGAAGAACACTGGGAGCTGGTGAGTTTCTGATCACTGAAGCAACTTGTCTCTTGTGGCAGTCTGCAGCAGTTGAACAGCACTGTTCTGTGGGAACGACTGAGCTGCCTAATTTTACTGTGGAAACTGTTTAAATGAGAGGGGTTGTTGGAGGATCCTCTTGCTTTTCTTAACCTGCTCTAAAATACAGGACACTTAAGCTGGGTCTGTGGAACACCTGCAGAGGATTCATAAGCTGAATTACTCCTGGTGCTCTAATGTTGCTTGTCCTCAATAGGTCAGAAGTTCTTATAGAGCAGCTTGATGGCATTTCCAATTTCTCATATTCTGAAAGCTTCCTGCTAGCCTCTAATTCTAGCTCCAGGATCAAAAGACCTAGAACTAGAAAAGGAGTGCTGATGCCTGCTGCGTTCCTCCCAGAGCAAAGCTGTGTCATGAACATAGACGAACAGGCCTTGCTGACGGAGAATCAGCATGGCTTCTGTAAGGGTAAGTCTTGCCTCACAAACCTTTTACAATTCTTTGAAAAGGTCAACAGGCATGTGGATGCGGGAGAACCCGTGGACATTATATATCTGGACTTTCAGAAGGCGTTTGACACGGTCCCTCACCAAAGGCTACTAAAAAATCTCCACAGTCAGGGAATTAGAAGACAGGTCCTCTCATGGATTGAGAACTGGTTGAAGACCAGGAAACAGAGTGGGTGTCAATGGGCACTTTTCACAATGGAGAGAGGTGAAAAGCAGTGTGCCCCAAGGATCTGTCCTGGGACCGGTGCTTTTCAACCTCTTCGTAAATGACCTGGAGACAGGGGTGAGCAGTGAGGTGGCAAAGTTTGCAGACGACACCAAACTTTTCCAAGTGGTGAAGACCAGAAATGATTAAGAGGAGCTCCAGAAGGATCTCTCCAGACTGGCAGAATGGGCAGCAGAATGGCAGATGTGTTTCAATGTAAGTAAGTGTAAGATCATGCACATTGGGGCAAAAAATCAAAACTTTAGATATAGGCTGATGGGTTCTGAGCTGTCTGTGACAGATCAGGAGAGAGATCTGGGGGTGGTGGTGGACAGGTCAATGAAAGTGTCGACCCAGTGTGTGGCGGCAGAAAAAGAAGGCCAATTCTATGCTTGGGATCATTAGCAAACGTATTGAGAACAAAACGGCTAATATTATAATGCCGTTGTACAAATCGATGGTAAGGCCACACCTGGAGTATTGTGTCCAATTCTGGTTGCCGCATCTCAAAAAAGACAGTGGAAATGGAAAAGGTGCAAAAGAGAGCGACTAAGATGATTACGGGGCTGGGGCACCTTCCTTACGAGGAAAGGCTACGGCGTTTGGGCCTCTTCAGCCTAGAAAAGAGATGACTGAGGGGGGACATTGGATAGAGAGATACTCTTTATACTCTCACATAACACCAGAACCAGGGGACATCCGCTAAAATTGAGTGTTGGGAGAGTTAGAATAGACAAAAGTAAATATTTAGTTACTCAGCGTATGGTTGATCTGTGGAACTCCTTGCCACAGGATATGGTGATGGCATCTGGCCTGGATGCCTTTAAAAGCGGATTGGACAAGTTTCTGGAGGAAAAATCCATTATGGGTTGCAAGCCATGATGTGTATGTGCAACCTCCTGATTTTTGAAATGGGCTAGTCAGAATACCAGTTGCAAGGGAGGGCACCAGGATGAGGTCTCTTGTTATCTGGTGTGCTCCCTGGGGCATTTGGTGGGCTGCTGTGAGATACAGGAAGCTGGACTAGATGGGCCTATGGCCTGATCCAGTGGGGCTCTTCTTATGTTCTTTTGTTCATGAACTAGCTGAGACCATGGGCAAAAGAGTAATGGAGTTGCTCTATGTCAGTGGTGCTCAATAGGTGGATCGCAATCTACTGGTAGATCGCGAGGCAAAATGAGTAGATCGCGGAGCCCTGTCTCTCCAAACTGTTAATATGTCAGTTTCGTCTAGTGACTAGACGAAACTGACATATTTAGCTGACACTAAACTGACACTGAAACTGACACTTTAGCTGCTCTTCAGGCATGCAGCAACAAAACTGATGAAACTGACTAGACTCTAGTCAGTTTCATCAGTTTCGTGGTGCTGCATGCGGGAAGAGCAGGAGCTAAAGTGGGCAGCGGCGGGAGGGGGAGCTGGGCTGCACTGGACTGAGGCGCTTCCTGGGGCACCGTAGCGGAATGGGGGAAGGGCGGGAGTTTGAGATGGAGTCGCTCTGATGGCGGTGTCTGTCAGACGCTTCCTTCCCCCCTGGTAGATCTCCGGGCCTTGCTGGGTTTCAAAGTAGCTCTCGAGCCAAAAAAGTGTGAGCACCCCTGCTCTAGGTAGTGCGTATGTCCTCACTGTTCACCTCTCAAAAGAGTAATGAGGACAACACAATGAGGCTTGTGTCTTTCTTTTCTGGAATTAGGCAGGAATGAGAGAAGGCCTGGGCCTGGCTGTGAGGGGATGGATCTGAGCAAGTCTCTAAAGTGGAATACAGCAGCTAACCACGGGGCCAGAGGTCCTATATAACATTGTATGTACCCTTGAAAGTGTGCAAAGAAAGAGAAATGGATTGAAATTTCTTGTTACCGTTTGGCAAAACACAGGCCCGGTTTGAAGCAATACTAGAGCACCTAAATGCCACCCCAAAACACATGCTCTTTAGAGCCATAACTTCACAGAAACTTGGGTCCTTTGACCTTTGAGCCCAGGGTAAAGTCACTGCCATGGTGCTGAAGGAAAATTAATGCTCCCTGGTACTTCCTATGTTATGTGAGGGATGGTACCTGGCCTTAATTAGGGTCACACCTCACTGCTTTATTCCAAGAAAGAGAAATCCTTTTGATCAGTTCCCAAAAAAAGGGGAGATGTGGACTTATCAGTGCATCCACCTCCTTGGTGGTCGTCATGGCAGGGTCAGTCCTTCTCATCTGGGAAGCTCCTCCCTCTCAGGCAGGCAAGTCAGGTTACAAAGTCTTTCTGAGGGGAGGGGCTCCTTCAATTCCTCAGACTACAAAAGCCTTGCTGGCCTCTCCCCAGATCAGTTCTGCTTCGGAATTTCTTGGGTAGATGTCTATCCTTGAAGTGTGGTGTGTTAAAAGGCCATGTGGCTGAATTCTGATAAATTAAATCTAATATGGTTCTGGACCAAGAAAGACTAGGACTATACTATACCTCAATTCAGGGACCTAATGACAATCTGTCAGGGATGTTTCATCCTTATCTTCTTCCACCCCATCACTTTGTGTTTGCTGTCTTTTTTTTCATGTGCTTCAGGCTGTGAGAGTGGGCAGATTGACCCTGCCATGGAGACCACTGTGAAAGGGGATTCACCAGTAAGTCAAAGTTTTCCTGTTCTCCGATGGGATCTCCATGGCAGGGTCAGTCCTTGTCATCTGGGGCATGCCCAAGCTGTGCCTCCTAAGGGGTGGGAGTTGCCAGAAGCGTCTGAAACTACGCTCTGAAGCACGTGCCTAGCAAATGCTGCATACCTGGAAGCATAGGCATCTATCTAGTAGTACTTTATGAACATATGGGGGGAGCTCCAGGTGGCCACTCCAAACATCACCCCTAAGGATGGAAACGACCTGAATGTTGCAAGTAGCAACACCCCTTAGCGATTGAGCAACTATGCCCTGAGGTGGCTCCATCCCATGAGCCTTGTAGGCCTCTACTATCACCTTACTGATCTGCAGATGGTGGATGGTGAAAAGAACATTTGTTTGCCTTGTATGACACAAACATAGCTTCTGCGCATCTGAAGGTAGAGGTCCTGGAGCTATAAAAAACTCACAGACCTGAACACACCCAAAATGTGCCGCTCCCTAGGATGAGATTTGGGCAGAAAGATACCTCTTCAGATCTGTGGAACACAGAATTAACATTGGGGAGGCAGGTACAGTTGGTGTGGAGAATCACTCTGTCCTCCTGAAACAGGTCCTAGCTATAGAAAAAGCTATAGCTATTATGTGCTGTCCCAGTTTGTCAGCCACTGTCTGCTCCATAAGCTGGTCTGGTCCAGACTCGCACTAAATTTTGTGCTTCCTGGGACACTGGCAAGGCATTCTACTCCTGGAGAATCTTGTCAAGAATCTTATCCTGGGGGAGAAACAGGTGCCCCAGGGATTTCCCAAAATTTCTCTCAGGCTGACCAGCAACAGAACCAGCACTTTCTCCCAATGCCCTGGAGAAAGGGAACTTGCCTCTGCATACAGGAAAGCAGAGGCTTCAGGCGTGCTGTCACATGCCTGGAAGACTTGAGGGAACCATGACTCATAAAATGGTGCCCTTAAGCCACTGCTTGATGATGTCACTTCTGGTCATGACATCACTTCTGATGGGTCCCGACAGATTCTCATTCTTAAAAGTGGGTCCCAGTGCTAATTTGAGAACCACTGGCCTAGTTAATTTTTCCCCATCCCCTTGTTTCAGTTCCCCCTTTGCTAGGTAGATCAGGATGAGATTATGTGTGCTTTCAAGACAATAGTGATGCCTTCAGAATATAGATGTGCATCTCTTAATGGGGATACATTCTCCCAATCCCATTGTTATGTGATTAGGTTGTTGAGTGAACATTCAACCCAATCTCATGCCTTTGTTGTGTAAACAGACACCCTGCCAGACACTAGCTGGCTGCACAGGCTAGTGGAGATAAGATTGCCTCTTCTTTGCATTAAGAGCCTCTTTGTTGTGTAAACAGACACTCTGCTGCAGGCTATGGTTTACCTGATTGCCTCTTTGTTGTGCTTTGACCACTGTCATATATGTGATCCGTTGTTAAGCGGAAGGTTGTTAAGCGACATATGCCTGTAGTTATGCAACTGTTGGTCCTACTGGGGGTAGTACTGGGGAATCCCAGTGTAGACTGTGTTACTACTAGTATCTTGGCAGGTGTGTTTGCACACCAGTGCTTTATGAGACTTCATCACTCTGAGGGGCATAGAGTATGACACGTGTATCCAATCTTGTGGCTTAGTATTCAAGGCACACTTCAGACTCTTTCATGGTGTGCAGCTTGGCCATTGCTTCTCTTATGAATACTGCTGGAATACGGATCTGAGAAGCTTCCACGCTACTGCTTGCCTATTCTCCATGGCCAGTGAATGTCTCATCATGCTCTATAATATGAAATTAATCTCCAAGCTGCTAGCTAGGATGAGGCCTTTCATATCTGTCTTAGAGTAAGCTATGGCACAGAGTCCCATTTCCTGTCTTTGGATAGTGCGGAAACATGCACTATTATTATTATTATTATCATTAACAGTATTTATATATTGCTTTTCAATAAAAAAGTTCACAAAATGGTATACAGAAAAATCAAATGGCTCCCTGTCCCAAGAGGGCTCACAATCCAAAATGATGATGAACACCAGTAAACAGAAAAGACACTGTGCTGGGTTGAAAAGGGACAGTTACTCTCCCCCTGGAGCACCACTTGAAAAAGTGCCCAGTTAGCAGGGGACCTATGCATTACATAGGGCAATTCTATCTAATTTGGTTTTCCCAAATTCTATTGCCATACACAGGATCTTCTGAGAAAGACATGGTGTAACTATAATAAAATTGAAGTGGGAAGCCATATCTTGCTTGTCTTTTAAGAAGCTGATGACTTCTTGTTTGTCTTTTAAGAAGATGACAGGTGGGGAGAGGGTTGGGTGGGTGTTTTATGCAGTGCTCTCTACACTTTTTTCTGCTGAGTGTACATGCATTCTAGGGTCTTACCTAGTCTGGCCCTCACAGGAACAAAAATTAAACCGTCTTCACCTTTGGAGATACACACAACCTATTTCTTTAATGTGGCCTTATTTTTAGACAGAGGCTATGTGGTTGAGTAATGCAAAGGCAAAGCATGTGAAAAGGAGAGCTCCAAGTCACTTGGTTCTGCACAGGTTGTAACTTCTTCATGTTCATAACTTTACAGGTGACATTTTGGCCCTCTCTGGCCTGTGGCAATGTCAAAAAGCTGGTTAGCTAGTTTTATGAGCTGAGTCTTAATGGCCATGTGAAGATGTACATTTTAATGCTTCTGGGCCTCACTCTGTTCTCCGGAAGGCAATTGTGTGTAGGCCCAGAGGTTCCAAGCTGTTGTAGGATGGGAGTGCCGCAACCTCAGCTTCAGCAGAGATGTGCTGTGGGGCACTAGGAGCAGGAAGCCCACTGCAGAAGGCACTATTCTCTTGGCTGCTGGCAGGGAGGTCAGAGGACTGGTGCAAGCAGAGCCACTGGAAAGCCAGAATGCAGGTGATGGCAAGAAAATCCAAGATCAATTCAGCCAGCTCTATCACTGAGAGAACAGATGAACCAAACCAAAGACTCCATTGGTTCCCCAGCTGCGAAAGTAATGCCACTACCTGCACAATGGAGATGAGAGAAGGGCGAGAGTGAATAGTCTCAAAAAGAACTGCACAACTCGGTCTTTGATGGAGTTTGGAAGAGCTGCCACCAGTGGTGGGCCTGGAGGGGGGTTGGGGGGGCAAATGCCCTGAGCACCTTGTCTGTGCAGCACTGCAGACCACTTGGGAAGCCTTCTGAGGCTTCTAACGGAATCTTAAGCAGTACTCCCAGTTTTTCGGAAGTACCGTTTAAGACCATGGGGAAGCTTTCTGGGTCATCTTTGGTGTTGCGCAAGGCTCCGTTGTGCTAGGTAAGTGGGGGGGGGGTGCCATGGTGAAGGGGGGCAGTATTGTGGACCTTTTCCCTGGGGAGCATCAAAGGGCAGGTCCATTACTGGCCTTGGGGCCTTCCTAGATAATCAGTTTTAGGAGTATCCACTTAAGTCAGTGATTCCCGAACTCCTACAAGGAAGTTGGGAGCACTGTAAGCTGTTGCTGGGAAAGGGGCAAAGGCAGCAATGTGATCCCCAGGATCATGCTGCTGCCAGGGACAAGAGGGGGGTTTTCTACTTACCTGCAGCCAGCACTGCAGTCCTGGGGGGTCTGGAAGGTGTGAGGAGCCCTCTATAGGGCTCCCTGTGCCTGCAAAAATATTAAAAAGGGGGGAGGACACTTCTGGTTTTTGCAATGAAACCAAGTGCCCCTTTTTTGACATGGAGAGTCCTGCGGAGGGCTCCCCCCCCCCGGACTGCAGCACTGGCTACAGATAAGTAGAAAACCCCCATTTTGTCCCTGCCAGTAGCATGATCCTGAGGATTGCGCCGCTGTCTTCCCCCTCTCCCTGCCCTTTAAAGAGGCATTGGCCAGTGTTACCCAGGCTGATGGGTTGTGACCCACTAGTTTGGGAAGCACTGACAAGTGCATCTTAGTTTTTGGAATCTTTTTGCTGATTTGAAGGAAGACGCAATATCTAGGCTGGGATCACAATATTTATGATGGGAAGTAATCATGTTGCTCCTCATCTTTTCAAAGACTGGGTACATGCTTCAGTTAGAGCCATCAAAACTTGACTGTCACAAGATTTTATTTGTTGAATAAAGTTAATACAAAATTACAACACAAGCCAATGGCATACCTGGAAGCGGGGGTCAGCGGGTACAAGTGCTCCCAGGTGGCATAGCTGGGGGGCTGGCACCTTCCCAGCTGTGCTGCCCTGAGGGTCACCCGCACCTGGTGCCTCCCCATCTAGAGGTGTTTTGAGGGCCTTTAAACCTGATTTTTCATACTAGAAGGCCTTCTATGGTCTCCAGAGGGTCTTAAAACATCACTTCAGGAAGTGATGTTTTAAGGCCTTCCAGAAGCCTTGTTAAGTCAGGGGCAACAGTTCCACGCTTGCCCTGGGGCGACACAGTAGCCAGGACCGCCACTGACCCAAGCCACCTGTTAATATGAAATGTTGCTGAGTCCTGAAAATCAGCTGCCACAATTATTGCTTCTGTATGCCAGCTATTGAATGCTGACGGTTACAGCATCTTTGGATGTCACATGCTAGCATTGAATGTCAAATAATTGCTGAATATTCACAAACCAGAAAGCATTTGGAGAATGTTTACCATTGCAACTTACAAAGGATAATTCCAAGATGGTTTTAAAAAATATTTATTCCAGCTCCCACTAGCTCAGAGTTCCCAGACTTCAGCTTGCAAAGAATGGACTTTTGGGGAACCTGAAATGGGCTAGTCTCAAGACTTTCAGGTGTGTGGTTGCAGTGGGACATGGACTGATGAGGAGTTTCACCATTTACTTTGAAATGAGTTAGTTTCAGCCCCCGTGAGTATTTGCTCTTTGAGGGGCTTGATACTAGGAAAGGTTTTGCATCATTGATGCAATCCGAGAATCCCCATGCCATTCTGGTCACCATGTTACAAACAGCACTCCAGATTATATTGGCCTCGCTAGCTGCAGATGTAATCACGTTTTTTCAACAACAAAATATTATAGCTTGAGATCTGGAGAAATGGGACATTCCTAAAACAGAAATATTCGTCTGAGTGATGATGTCCAGATTCCCATGTAATGAGCAAACAAGAACTTGTGCACACCTGTAGCTCTGGAATCAGGCTGTTGTAAAAGGCTTATAAACTAAAGGACTGCTGGTGCTGGGGAAAGCAAGGTTTAGATAGCTGATAATAGGTGATGATGAACGGAATACATACTGTGAAAGCAGGAGATTCCCCATTGCTCTTATGGTGCCACTCCTCAAAAAATATATTCACTTTGGCAACTCCGTTCCTGGCAATGAAAGAGGGATTGAGTGAACCCAGGCCTGCTGAGATTTATTTATTTACTTATTTACTTGAAAGATTTTTATCCCATCTTTTCTCCGCTGGAGCAGATGCCCAAGGTGGGATGTGCTTTATCAGTGTCTCTCCCAAAACTGACTCTTCTTCCGAGTCCAGAAGCCAACATCCTCAAGTACTCAGCAGTGTTCCAAAATTGCATATATTTATGCTTGGTACCCTAATTGTATTTCACAAAGAGACCAAGCATTTGAAAACAATGCAAGCATCAGCTCAGAAACCCAAAGGAGCTTCCTATTTGACCTACATAGCACCTCTCTTTTTCATTTGAATTCAGTATTATAGGGCCCCCCCCACCAGTAATGAGACTTTTCTCATCTAGATCTGAGCCTTCATGGCCCAGTGTTTCTCTTCATCAGATGGTAATCACGCAGTCCAATCTCATGTCCCTGCATTCCCTCATCCCTCACAGTGGATTCATTCAAATGCGAAGGCAGGTTAATGTTACTATCCTCCACAGGATAACCAGGGGGACCACCTACTTGAAATGTATACCTACCCACCTACCTCCTTCAGAGTTTCCCTGCGTGTAACAGCCTTATTCATCATGGTGTAGGCTATGCTAGAAGACTTTGGCCTGACATATTATCTTTCAACATGGGCACTTTTAACGTGTTAGCACTTTCATATCTGTGACATGGTGCCTGAGTTAGGATGATCTGTGAGAGAACCACACTACATTTGAATTGGTTTAGATGTCTGTTTTGGCAATAATCTCAACACAAAGAAGCCTTACTCCCATCTGCAACCACAGGAGATGAAAAAAAAACTTCCTCTTTGATGAGACACCATGTGATCAGGTTAACCTCTGAAAATTGCCTTTTCCAAGTGAATTAACACAGATGTCTGAATGCATGATTACTCAGTGTGGGGATCTGACTACCCATGCCTTTTCACCATGATGAGGCTACATTGTGAGGACAAGTTGTGACTTATCCCTGGTCTCACAAGTCCCTGCCTCTGTTATCTGACTGTGAACCAAAGTTACGGGACCATTATATCCTGGATAACGGTGTGCCAGTCAAATGTGTCCCATTATTGGACAATTTGCATCAGTTTTTCCATCCCGGACATTTGTGTTCAAATATAACTTTTTTATTTTTAAAACGCAAAGGTAGGATTAGGGTTAGGGCTGGGTTAAGAGGCTAAGGATATATAACATGGGGTTTGTTGCCCAGTTATAGTTTGTTTGTTGCCCAGTTATAGTGAGATGCAAATAACCAGGATGCAGAAAACAAACAAACAAAAAACCCAAGATGTGAATGTCTAGGGATGCCATTGACCAGGATGCATTTGACCAGGACGCAATCATCCAGGATGCAAATCCCCTGTGACACAATACATCATTGTTCAGAGGCAGAGTTCATATATTTTAGCCCAAATCTATTTTTATCTGTGCACTATTGGTATCATGAAACACCAATCAGGACAACTAGGGCCCAATCTATCCAACTTTTCAGCACCAATGCAGCCATGCCACTGGGATATGTGCTGCATCCTGTGGTGGTGGGGCAGTCATGGAGGCCTCCACAAGATAAGGGAATGTTTCCTTACCTTGGGGTTGCACTGCAGCTGCATCAGTGCTAGAAAGTTGGATAGGACTGAGCCCTAATTGTCCTGATTGGGGCGTACATCCCAAATCCCATAGAAGCTCCACCCAGCCAATTCAGTGGGTACCAGGTGAGCACTATGTTGTGGATGTGCACTGAGTTAGAGCACAAATGCCTGCTTCTACACTTGGCCCTCCATGAATGGACTGGGGCATTTGCCTTCAGCTTTCTTCTTTGTTGTAAGCTGCTTTGAATGAAGAAGTGAGGTACAAATATTTTAACAGAGGAAATAGATTCATTACGCTTATCTTTTGCAGTATTGAACTAGCTAACAATGCAATCTTGTACAGGTCTACTCAGAAGAAAGCATCACTGAATTTCCTAGTACTTTTTCCCTGGTAAGTGGTATGCTGTAGGATTGTGGCCTATATAAATACTGCACTAATCTCAATGGCTAGGTAAAGTTTGAGTCCTCAGGTTCATCTGTCTCTGCTTATGCTCTTCCTGATCCAAGACTGTTTGTCTTGGGCTCCTCAACAATCTGTGGTTGCTAATAAAAACTTGTAACATTCTATGGAGGACTAGATTCTCTATATTGCTTCTTGTACCAAAAACCCTCTCCGTAGTTCCAGAAAACACACCCTTGAATCCAGCGGTCTGGTTTTAAGCTCTATTCAAAACTATTCCTCAGTTCCAAAATTTACTGCACTCCTCTTCCATCCTGCTGAAGTTGCAGGAATTGGTGCTTTGTCTTCCCTGTCCATTGGCTGGTTTGACATTTTCCCCTTGGCGAATTTGTCTCCAACTCAAAATTCTCATTTCGTCAGCAGGTGGAGCTCTTACCTTTTGGATTTGATGTTGTATTTATTCTGCCGAGACAGCATGTGAAACACCCAGGCCTGGAATGACACGACACATTGGTGAAAAGAGGCCACAGGGGTGTACTACATATTCCATGCAAATGTGTGTAAAGGAGCTTCAGTGCCAGTATTTAAAATGAAAAGCCTTTCAGAAGGGAGGAGATCAAAGAAAACTGTAGCAAGGAAAAGACTGGCAATTAATCTTGTCTCTATTCACGGCTTTTCTTCTCCATATTGCCTGCCCCAAGTGGTAGGTTTCCACAGTGTGCATGAGACACAGGGTGCAGTCCTGTCCAACTTTCCAGCACTGAACATAAGAACATAAGAACAGCCCCACTGGATCAGGCCATAGGCCCATCTAGTCCAGCTTCCTGTATCTCACAGCGGCCCACCAAATGCCCCAGGGAGCACACCAGATAACAAGAGACCTCATCCTGGTGCCCTCCCTTGCATCTGGCATTCTGACATAACCCATTTCTAAAATCAGGAGGTTGCGCATGCACATCATGGCTTGTACCCCATAATGAATTTTTCCTCCAGAAACTTGTCCAATCCCCTTTTAAAGGCGTCTAGGCTAGACACCAGCACCACATCCTGTGGCAAGGAGTTCCACAGACCGACCACACGCTGAGTAAAGAAATATTTCCTTTTGTCTGTCCTAACCCGCCCAACACTCAATTTTAGTGGATGTCCCCTGGTTCTGGTATTATGTGAGAGTGTAAAGAGCATCTCCCTATCCACTCTGTCCATCCCCTGCATAATTTTGTATGTCTCAATCATGTCCCCCCTCAGGCGTCTCTTTTCTAGGCTGAAGAGGCTCAAACGCCGTAGCCTTTCCTCATAAGGAAGGTGCCCCAGCCCCGTAATCAACTTAGTCGCTCTCTTTTGCACCTTTTCCATTTCCACTATGTCTTTTTTGAGATGCGGCGACCAGAACTGGACACAGTACTCCAGGTGTGGCCTTACCATAGATTTGTAACTGACATAGCTGTGTCAGTAACTGACACTGACATAGCTGTGTCAATGTGATGTGCACTGCATCCTACAGTGGGGAGGCAGTCAAGGGGGCTCCTCAAGGTAAGGTCATGTTTGTTACCTTACCTGCATTGCTACTAGGTCAGTGTTGGAAAGTTGGTTAGGATTGCACCCAAACACAAGAACATAAGAAGAATCCTCACTATGGTCCACCATATTGGAACCCCAGATATAGAGAAAAGTTAAGTGTTCCCTCCCCCCCCCCCGCTTGCTTCAAATTCATCCTGTCTGAAGTGATTTTTTGTTTTAAAAACTGGCTTTGGGGCTCAGTCACATGCATTCATTTTTAGTGAACACATAGCCCCTGAATAGTTTCCAAAAGCGTGTGTTCACATACAATGAGAAAACTTTCTACCTCAGACTTCGTAGAAGGCCAGCGCGAGTATCCAGCTGACAGCAGGTATTCGGTCACCCTAAAGAAAGGCGTAGGAGAAATTTAGAACCACATCGCCATGGGAACTGCAGCAGGCCATCCATTATTCAAGCCCAGGTGCCCAGCCTCCATGGCTTGGCTAATTCATATACCAAGCTTGGCTAACAGTGGTGACATCATCTTCCAAGACTACTATCACAGCTTCTATTTAGTGCATTGCAACTGGAGTAATCAGCTATTGAAATACAGTGATAGATCTCCTGTTAGTGAATTGCACAACCTTGCATTCCTGGGTTTCTGGAGAATGCTTGGGGTTGGGAACTCCTTTTTTTTTTTTAAATCAGAGTTCCAGTGACATGTTGGGCACAAACCCTGTTTTGCTCCATTTCTCTGGATATTTTCTATTGCCAAGCAAGGTCTGCGGAATGTGACCAGCTCTAGGAATGCCACTCCACAAGTTTTTAAATCTTACTTGCAAGGTTTCCGACATTTGCTGAAACAGTCCACTTTGAATTCAGCCTGGAGTTTATAATAACAATAACCTAGACAGAAGAAAAAGAAAATAAGATGAGTTCAGCTGTGCAAAATATGTGCGTGGGGTGGGAGCGACAGCATCTTGCCTCCAATAAAGGGTTAGGGAGACTGGTGGTGAACTCAGAGAAATGGTATAACAAGGGGTAGGCTTGTGGACTCCTCATTGCCCTTCTTCTGCACTTACCCCAGCCTGCATGTTTATTGTAGTCACAGTAAACTGCTCCAGGAGGTAAGGGGTAAAAGTAATGGCCACAGCCACACCGGGCCACCATATTGCTCTGAAAACAGGAACGAATGCAGACCTAGGAGAAGGGAAAGAGGGATCTTGATGACGTGACAATATTAATTTGTATGATCATGAGAGTAAGCCCACAGTGTGATAGGAGTAAACCCAACATGGGGCATGGCTTGGTGCCAGGGCTTGGGTTCATACCAGTCATGGAGTGAGTAGGATGAATAGGATGAAGCTACCTGCTCAGTATAATGGGATGGATAGAGGTTCTTCACTGGCACATCACTCCCATCTTCTGTGCAGTCACTGTAGCTGCCCCCAAGACGGATCGTTGTTTCCTGACAATCAATTTTCACATTGTCACATTTTCACAGTGCCATTTTCTTCCTTTCCTCCTCTGATTTGCACCAGACAGTTCTCTTCCCCATGTCCTTGGAGAAGCCATTTCACATCATGTTTTGCATGTGTTAAGGGTGCAGGATTATAACCTTGGTAAAATTCTGCTTCAAGCGTGCAATATGTGAGAGGACCGAATTTTGTTTTCATTTTGATCCTACCTTTCATGGTTCCCTTCGCCATTTTATCAGATATATTTTGTTTATTATTTTATTCATCTTTCACATTTTTATACCACCCTTACTCCAGGGAGCTCAGAGTTGTGTACATAGCTCCTTCCCTCCTTTTGTCCTCACAACAACCCTGTGAGGCTGAGAGACAGTGACTGGTCCAAGGTCACCTAGGAAGCTTCAGGGCCGAGTGGGGATTTGAACCTGGTCTAAGTTCAAGTCCCGAACCACTGCACCATCCTGGTTCATATATGGGGTATATTAGCCTGAGAATTTACTTATCCACAGCTTAGGTCACCGATTGCTGAACATGAATTTAAACTTGGGCCAATATGGTCCAATTTTTTTCTCCATGTAGACCTCTTGAAGAGCACAAACCAATCACATCTCCCCACTGTGTTTTTCTGCAGTTTATAGGCAGTGCAGAAACAACGCATGACTGCCTCACACATAACATGATAGATACATGTACGTGCTACATTTTTAGCAGGCATTTGTTTCAGTTGTACCATGTGGGGGATGGGGCAGGGATGACAACTCTTAAATCTGCTATGAATTATCCTTTCTGGTCCACAGTTGCTAATCTTATTGCCCACAAAAAAAAAAAAAAAAAAATCTAGATAATACATTGAAAAAACTGTCATAATGACAATTCAGGGTGTTGGCTGTTTGTTGACACTCTAGTTTTATGGAATGATGTAGTAACTTAAGTTGTTTTGGTATTACTTGTTATACTCTAAGAATCCAGAGAAATTCTGAACTGAATGGATCTTATTGCAGTAATGTGTCGGCTCCTCTCTTCCTCACTCCAAAAGGTGTCCACCCACACACAAAAGCCATGCCTCACCCTTCCTTCCCCTCACCTTTCTCATGCTGATGGATGTTTCTACACCAGGACGGACATTAAAGCCCCCCTCATCCATGAAGGCTGGTTCATTCTGATTGTGGACCATCACACGGGCACCTGTCACAGTGGACAGTAGTGGGATAAAGTCATTTTGCTCGGTGCGGACTACAAGAGAGAGACCTGTGGAAAGCAAGGAAGATCAAGGGTAGTCATGACTGGAGGCAAAAATGGAACAGAAGGTAGCTATATGATATGGCAGAGTGATGGGCTCCAGCTTTCGTGAGGGGGGGGCTGAGGCAAAAGTCCTATGAGGATCCCCTATGGTGCACTATCCCTGTGCTATGGCAAGCATGTGTGTGCACCAGCTACCTACCCCCTGGTGCCTGGGAACCAGCCAGTGGATGGACAACAGTCCTCTATCACGGCTGCTATGATAGTCACAGGTGACAGAGCAAAGCAGAACTTGCGTCCACTCCTGTCATCTGGTCCCTACCACTCTCTGATAAACCTTTTCTTTGGGCACTGGACCCCCAACTAGCTTCCTGGGCCATGGTGAAGAGCAGCAGCAGCAAGGTTTGCCAAACAACATGGGGAAAAGGAGGACGAGGATGGTCCGTAGCTCCACACTGCCTTGTGGTAAACCAGCCAGAGGCTCATAGTCCAATGGAGAGCCTTAACAGGAGGCAGTGAGGACCATTCTCTTTCTTCCCCTTATGCAATTCCTGGATATCCCAGCCTCTAATGCAGTGTTGGAGGGCAGGACGTCCAGGGATTGTGAAATGGCACTGGGGAAAGAAATGCTGCTGCTGCACCACTTTTGCCCAGTAAACATCCCATTGGTACTGGCTTGCGTGGTGGTGGTGGTGGTAAGCTGTGGCTGCAGTGGGCTTTCATTGCCTCAGGTATTGGCCAGGACAAGTGTGGATCCTTGTGTGGGCAAATACCCCTGACACTTGTTGCAACAGGGCCCACTTATATGTGGGATTACCCCCAAGAGTGAGGTTTGGTAGGCAGAATTAAGGACAGTGAAGTGGTTGGGAGCAGAGCGTGATGGCCACCAGAGAGCTAAAGGAGTGTTCAGGGCTGAGACTTTGTTGAAGAGGCTGCTAGGTTACTGCAGCCTCTCAGTGAGGCTCATGTGCTGGGAGCCTGGGTTCTGATGAACAGAGAACTCTGATCCTCACACTGGATAATGCAGAACTAGAACTAGGGAAGGTTATGATTTCACTGGGGGAACTTGCTAAAAATGTTAGAACATGTACCCTACAAGCTGGGATAGAGATGGGTGGGGTGTTAGGGCATGGTCAAGCTAAAAGGGGTGCCCTGTGTCTGCCTCTGAGTCACAGAGGCACCTTACCCACAGATAGCAGATGAGGTAGCAAAACTTCCTGGGCTATGTTGGTTCAGAGTGCAGGTGAGAGAATCCTGTGACCGAATGCTCCTCCTTTCTAGGGGCAGGAGGTCTGGTCTAGAGGGTAGAGCCTCTGTTTGCCTGAAGATAACATCTGCAGGTCACCAGTTCGAGGCCACTGGCACCGTGCGACCTTGACGCAGCTGACAAGCTGAGCCAAGTTATTCCATCTGCTCTGAGCGTGGGAGGATGGAGGCCAGAATGTGAAACCAGATCAGAAAGAAACATCTGAAATGTTGGTGGTTCTTGAAAGATAGAACCTTCTTTCAATTGTAAAAATCCCTACGGGGATTTAAATAGCCTGCCTATGTAAACCACCTTGAATTAAGTCTGAGGAGAAATCTGATGACCAAGAAAGGCAGTATATAAATACCTGTATTATTATTATCATTCCATATGAAAAACTCTCTGCATTCATTCATTCTTTTATTCATATAATTTTTACCATGCCTTTCTCCCTGAAGGGCACCCAAGGAGGCATATGGTCTAGCTCTCCTTGTAATATGCTCTAGCTCAGTGTTTCTCAAACTGTGGGCTGGGACCCACTAGGTGGTGAGCCAATTTCAGGTGGGTCTCCATTCATTTCAATGTGTATTTTATTTTTAATATATTAGGTTTGATGCTACCATGGTATGTGACTATGTATATGCTTTTAACAATGATAGTCTGGGGGACTTACTCCTGGATAAGTTTGGAAAGGATTGTAGCTTTTGGGATGTTTGGGGAATTTTTTTTTTTTTAAATCAGCAACTGCTTGGGAGGGTAAGGTGGGAGGTTATTTATTTTAAATAAATTTTTAAACTTACCACAAACTTTTAATTTCCTTACTTAATCTATTTGATTTGAGTCATATGGGGGAAGTTAGCAATTTTCCTGCTTGATGATGTCACTTCTGGCCATCACCTCCAGGTTAAAGACATCACTTCTGGTGGGTCCCAACAGATTGTTATTCTGAAAAGTGGGTCCCAGCACTAAAAAGTTTGAGAACCACTGCTCTAGCTTGTCTGCAAGGAGACTTTTCCCCATGGAGATATGTTCACTCAAACACCCAAGCAGCATCTCCTCGCATGCATTGCCACCTTCCATGCGCTTGCTCACCATTGTTGATCCCAGGCATTGAGGACATCCAGAACGTGCTGTTGTTGTCATTGAATGTGTAGCAGTTACCATAAATGGGGTGATGGAAATGTGTATAATTCCTGGGAGAAGAGACACAAAACGTTCAGGTTAACTGAATTAAAGACCTGAACTAGAAAAACAGGCAGGTGAGTTGCAATGGCGGCACTAGGAAAAAATGGGGAGAACACAGAAGGGGCAAAGTGCACGAGGGGGCAAAATTGTCCTACATTAGACTTCTAAAAGAAAAATAATGTTCCATTCCTAAGCATAAAGCGTTATAAAAGTATTCGTACAGCCCAATCTGATGGTGCCTTTATAACAGTGGCTCTTGTGATAAGGTCACAGATGTGAAGTAAATGGCATGCCACTGCCATGCATCAGAGCTACCAGTGCAAACAGCTGGCAGCTCCACGCTCCTGCCACCGATGGACCCAGCCCACACCAGAGCAAGTAAGGTGATGGTGTGGATGGTTTGGGGGAGATTTGGCGGGGGGGGGGAGAGGGAAGAGCAGGGAGTAATTTGGGGGCTGGGAGGGCGGCAACTCTATGCACCGGGTTCCAAGCCCCATTTTTCCAGCAAAATAGCTGGCTTATGTCTGAGGGAGATCCATTGGTGATCAGGCAGCCTACCAGGAGGTAAGTAGCATATTTTTGCTTGCCTCTCACTGGCCATCTAACTGATCCCCTCACCGGTGCATGCAACACACTTCATCAGCTTGGCTGCTTGGTGGAAGGTGATGGGGGATAGGATTGGGAGATTAATCTAATAATGGAAGTAAGCCCATGTTGAACTGCACTTTAGATAGATAGATGGATGGATGGATGGATGGATGGATGGATGGATGGATGGATGGATAGATAGATAGATAGATGTGCACACACAAGAATGAATGAATGAATGAATGACAATAAAGAAAAACATTCTAAGTATGTGAAATAGTGCTTTTTCTTCAAGTTATCTTGGAAGTTCAGCTGTGGGGGTGGGAGTCACCAGGGTGGAGGGACAAGCAACCAATCTCAGGAGGATGCATGCCCACCTCTGGCTCCCAACTATACCAGGTTGGTCCATTAGAAAAAACAATACAGCAAAAATAGAGCAGCACCTTTATTGGGAACAACAAAAGGGTCATAAAGTAGTGGACATTTATACTTAGCTCAGTATATTGCCATTGCCCTGTCACCCAGCTCCAGCATGCAGTCTGAAATCTTTCTGCATCTGCAAGGCCTCATCTAATGAATAACTCCTCCATTCCATTATTAGCTACGCTCTGGGCATAACATCCAACCTGAAGGAAAGTTTTAGTGAATTCAAAGCACTGCTCGTTATTTTGTGACTTTGAAGTTGACCTATAAGTTGATTGATAAATTGACCTAAATTAGCATGCCAGTGGCTGGGTAAGTTCTCTGGGAAACTGATAGGTGTGTTAATGATTTATTCTCTTCCCGAATAAGATCAAGAGCTTCCCAGCTCTGGAAAGGCTCTGGGATACATGGGCATATACAGAAGGGGTGGAAGTGACCCCCGCTTCCTTCCCTCAAGCTGTGCCTATACTATAAATAAGGTAGCAGCAGCAGCTGCAAAGCAGCATTGTTTAAACGCAATGCAAATTTAAACAAGGATAAATTGCATTCAGTGATGATTCAAAACACTCATGATGAAGCCTGGTGTCAGCAGCAGGTGAGTTTGGGGGAAAAGGTGTCAACAAGTACTGAAAGGAAGGTCAGCATAAGTTTAGTCAACAAAACACTGCAAACAAGTGCAGGAATCTACGGATGGTTTGCCCAGATGCCAGCTGGACCCAAAACAACCAAGGCTCAGATGCATGGGGGAAAAATAAATTTTCTTTCCAGGCAGACAAGGGATTTAACTAGTGAAACAAACTCCTGTTTAACTATGATCATGGAAGGCCCAAGTTCAGGCATCACTCATCATCAAGCCAGAAGTAACCCACTAGGGAGGTGATACCAGAACCAGATACCAGAACCAGGGGACATCCACTAAAATTGAGTGTTGGGTGGGTTAGGACAGACAAAAGAAAATATTTCTTTACTCAGCGTGTGGTCGGTCTGTGGAACTCCTTGCCACAGGATGTGGTGATGGCGTCTAGCCTAGACGCCTTTAAAAGGGGATTAGACAAGTTTCTGGAGGAAAAATCCATTACAGGGTACAAGCCATGATGTGTATGTGCAACCTCCTGATTTTAGAAATGGGCTATGTCAGAATGCCAGATGCAAGGGAGGGCACCAGGATGAGGTCTCTTGTTATCTGGTGTGCTCCCTGGGGCATTTGGTGGGCCGCTGTGAGATACAGGAAGCTGGACTAGATGGGCCTATGGCCTGATCCAGTGGGGCTGTTCTTATGTTCTTATGTGATAAACGTTCTGGCTTTCTTGCCAACTTGGCATAGCAAAATAGAGGTGGTGAGTGGTGATGGTGAAAGAGGTGGTGTGAGTCCAGCACATTAGCTGTCATTGGGTTGGTGGTCATAGGGTGCCCAAGCCAAGTCTTTGCATCACAGTTGCTTCCTCCAGGGAATCATCTAGACACCTTTCCATGTATGACACGGTGCTCTACAAGATTAACAGCCCAATCCTATTGAAACCCCCATCCAGACTGCTTGAACAATATGAAGTATTTTCTAGATTAGAACAAATCACAGAAGGAGAATCAGCCATCACAGGTTCCTCCTAAGCAGTGGTGCCGCTAGGGGGGCGTGGGCCGCACCAGGTGACGCGAATAGGGGGTGACGTGCACTGGGGGGGATGACGCGCTAAAATCACGGTGGTTAGGAGTAACCCCATCATATTATATACCGTTGGATGTGGAATTTTGGGCAGAATGCAATGCAAAAAACCAGAGTGAAATATCTCCTTTCTATCAAAAGTTATGGCCAAAAACCCAGAGAACAAAAATGCATGGCTCCCTATGGAAAGTGAAAGTGAGCCGTATCGTGTGTTTACTCGTGAGTAGGCAAACTTGCCTTAGTCCATCGGAAAGGGCAGGCTGAGAGGAATCCGACAACACTAGAATGGTCCTGATCCAATGAAAGCAGCCCCCAAAAACACCTGAGAAGGAAGTCCCTCCCTCCAAGCAGATGAATGTTTTGAGGCCCATGGAAAGCAAAACTAAGCCTCACGGTCGCGTTTACTTGCAAGTAAGCAAACATGCCTTGGCTGGTGTGGAAGATCAGGTGAAGGAGAGTGCAAGGCTCCTGATCAGGAGAATGGTCCTGATCCTATGCACCTGCAGCTAAACAAGTGCTCCAGAAGGCAGTCTTCCCCCCCTCCACTGAAAAGAATCAAAACAGAGGCTTCAGCTGATAAGGTGAACCTTTTTGAGACTTGCAAAGCCAGGTGGATCCTGACAGTGATCTGGTTTAAACAGAAGTTCTTAAATTGAACTGGGCACTGGGTAGGGCTGAAAACCTTACTGGTTTTGAAGGGGGCTGTTATTGCAGGCAGGCTACAGTGGAAATTCATTTGGTGGACCATGGCTGGCTTCCGCTTATGTAATTATTTGTTTTACTTTTAATTATTTATACTTATTTATTTTAATTTGCCTGATGATGTTACTTCCACCATGACATCACTTCTGGTGGGTCTTGGAAAGACTGTCATTCTAAAAAGTGGGTCCCAGTGCTAAAAGTTTGAGAGAAAGTTTGCAATAAGGGGTTAGTAAGTTGACACCCTGGTGGGGGTGTGTGTGTGACACCACTAGTGATCAAAATCACTAAAATCACAGTTTGGAGGAATAATACCAGCATGTTATATATCTATCAATGCGTAATTTCATGCAGAATGTGTTTTATCTTTGTTCTATCAAAAGCTTTCAAAAAAACCAGTGGGGGCGGAGTGATGGTACATCACCACACCCACCACCTGGGGGATTGCCCCGCCCACTGCATGGGGGTGACACACTGGCATCCTGCACCGGGTGATGCGAACCCTAGTGACACCACTGCGCCTAAGAGATTAGAAAGGAATTCAAAAAAACCACTGAGCAGGTCCAGACCACCTGGACTAGCACCTTAGCTGATGCTCCAGTTCCGCCCTTCCTATTGCAGCCCCTTCCACTGCAGCTTCTTCTAAACCACTGGTTCCGAATCCGTGGTCTGCGATACCCTGAGAGGCAGTCCGCGAGGTCTCAGGAAAAGCAATTGCTTTTGATCTCTTCCAGCATCTCTCTGAGTGAGCTGTCTCCAATGGACCACCAGAGAGGGTGGAGAACAGACCGCCTGCAGCTGGCAGCAAAAGCAGCAAACCACAAATATTCTCTATAAATAATAAATCTCTAATAAATCTTTTGTAATTACAGGCAGCCCATGTTATCTACCCTGCACATGCCTGATCTCGTCTGATCTTGGAAGCTAAGTAGGGTCAGGCCTGGTTAGTACTTGGATGGGAGACCGCCTGGGAATACTGGGTGCTGTAGGCTTGTACCATAGTCTTTCGAGACTGAAGGTTGCCAACCAGTACCTGCAGATTTGTTCATCTGCGGTTCCCCGAACCTATGGCGCGGGCCAACCTGGGACCTCTGGAGGTGAGGGGAGCTGTGCTGCTGTTGCCTCTGGAGGCTCTTCTGAAGCACACAGAGGCTGTGCGCATCTACCTGCGGCCTCTGTGGGCTTCAGAAGAGCCTCTGGACTGACCAGAGCTCAGCTCGGGAGGGGGCCAAAAACCGCAGGTTTGGAATTCCTGTGGTTTTCCTCATCTGTGGGGGTTCCAGGAACGGAACCCCCATGGATAATTAGGGCTGCCTATATTATAAATTTAAATGTATTTTTTGAGTGCAGGGTTGCATGTAGTCCACAACAATTCCAATTTTTGCCTCAGTGGTCCACGGCCTCCTAAAGGTTGGGAACCACTGTTCTAAACTGACCAGGTCAGGAGATTCTATTTCCAGGATCCTCCCTGCTCAGTCACATTAGAATAAGCAGCAGTGGAGGATAGGAGAGAAAGTGATGACCGTGGGACCCCACAGCAGCAGTGGCTCTCCACCTTCAGCTCCACCACCATGATCTCTGGCAGGCCCCCAGCTTTTCTGCCCACTGCATCCTTGCATCCTTGCCTTCATTTCCTCCTCCTTGCTCCACTGCTCTTGTTTTGAAATAAGAGCAGAGGCATAGAACTGGAATAAGGAAGCCAGGAGAAGCACTTCCACATTTTTCCAAGGAAGAAAACCAAAGGGAGTGTTTTCCATTTTTGAATGTGGGTTGATGCTTCTCCCAACTTCCTTTTCCCCGCTCTGCTCCACTGCTCTTGTTTCAAAACACAGAGCAGCAGAGCGAGGAGGAAAAAGAACGTGTGGCTAATGGGGGCAACAGGAGGTGGCTGCCACCTGTGCCTATTGACTGTTCCAAGCAGATGTTTTACCTTGCCTCACTGGTGGTCCAACAGCCAATTGGTGCCTAGGCTGAAAAGCAAAAAGACTTCTTGAGAAGGCATCAAGCTCCTCCTTCGCAAGTCAGTATAAAAACAAAGAATAAGAATCTTGGGACCTAGAATTTAAAAAAGGAGCCTAACTTTGTCTAGTCTTTGGGTGGAAAGGCGGGATATAAGTGTTTTAAGCAAAAGAGTGAGAATGAGACTAGAATGAGAAGAGTGAGAATGAGACTAGAATAAAGTATGACTGTGGCCTGTGTTCACCTACAGAGCTGCAGTTATTTGGGGACTCACGCTTGGTTGCATGATGCATCATTGAAACGGCAGGCGTAGATGAAGCTGGTGAAGTTGGACTCGTCGAGGGCTTTGGTGTCAGGAATCCTTGCCAGGATGTTGATGTAAAGGAAGCTATACCACTCCCGCACAGCGTTCACCCCTGAGGAGTACCACTGATTGTAACAATCTGATCCATTTTCATTACACTGCAAAGGAAATACGCAATTCCATTAGAACGCTCGGGAAAGAAGTGCGGGGGGGGGACGACCACTGAGTGCAGAGACAGTTAATATAAATAGAAATGGATGGAGAAAAAGAGCACTCCAAATGTTTGAAGGGGATGGCAACAGGCAGAGCCATCAGGAGAGGCTGAAGATCTAGGCTCTAGCAAAATTTTTAGAGGGTATACAGTTTTAGAAAGACAGACAGACAGGTTTAACAGTTATTCCTTTGCCCTATGGATCTTTGAAAGGTGCAGTTAAGAACATAAGAACAGCCCCACTGGATCAGGCCATAGGCCTATCTAGTCCAGCTTCCTGTATCTCACAGTGTATCTCACCAAATGCCTCAGGGAGGACACAAGACAACAAGAAACCTGCATCCTGGTGCCCTCCCTTGCATCTGGCATTCTGACATAGTTCATTGGGTACTGTGTGTGTGTTCAGTCATTGTCTCTGACTCTTTATGACTCCATGGACCACGGCACGCTGCTGGAGAGAGAAGGATTGGTGGATTGTCAGCCAGCTGCCCTCTCTTCTCTCTCTCATAAAGGAGACTATTGTTAAAGGACTGTTCAGTTTTTAAAACTGATTTTAAAGGGATGCATTTTCCCCTTCTCCAGAGATCAGCACATTCCTTCTCATTTGTAGGGGCTATTCATGTTGAGTCAAATCAGTGTATAAAAAATCTGTGTATTAATAGGCTGGACCTTTACTAAGGTGAGAGGATTGAAGGAAGGATTGATGACTGAGGAAGAAAGGAAAGCCAAGGGAGTGGGCAGGTGGAAAAGAGGAGTGGAGCAAAAGACTGTTGAGAGAAGACACTTGATGTGGATAAACACCAGAAGCTGGAAAGAAAGGGGAGAAGTCTAAAAGTTGTCATTTGGTCCAGACTACAAACGTATCTACCTGTGGCTGATTCTTCATGGTAAACCCCATCAGGGAAAGGAAGAATGTTGGCACCTATCCCTTTATAATACTGAGCTACCTCTGTGGAGGGTTGGGGAGGCCATACCCCAATGCAACAGCACATGCTGTTTGTGGCAGCACATGCTACTCCCTGTAACCCACCACAAGAGAAAGTACAACTTTGTACACTAATCTTCATGCAAGTCAGGTTTGGTGACAGAGTTTGGTCACCAGATTTGTGTGATTCAGGTTCAAAGCACATCTACCAAGTGGTCTGAAAAAACAGACTTGCAAGGGGTTCTGCAGTGTGACAATGGGGGAGAGAAAAAAAGCCTGAATGGCCGTTTCAAGTCTCCTATTTTCAGAGGGGCAGCAAAACTACTAGACTTCAAAGCAGTAGAAGAGGGAGGATCTTGTGAAAGAAGATGTGAGAACTTTCTAAGATCAGAAGGGAAGGAGGAAGCAGCAGAATCCAAGAGTGGGAGCTGAGAGGAGATGAAACCATCCTCACCAGGGTAAACCCAATCTTCCAGTCCTTCTTTTCCACTTTGGTCTTGTTGTCCTTCATGCTGGCCTGGGTGTCACGCTTGTGCCTTAGCAGTGAGTAGTGCCGGACAAGATGAGACAGATCCCTAGAAGTGCGTTTCCGAGAGGGTTGATCTACCTGTTTATTCTGTCCCAGGGGCAAATTGTATTTGTACAGCTCCATCAGTTTCTGGCCAGTGAGTTCATCCAGGTATTCCAAATCCTTCTGAATAGCACTATACCTAAAAGATGGAAGGACAAGCTCTGGGGTCAGTGTCTCTATAGTTACCTTCGGTCCCTAGGCCAGTGTTTCTCAAACTGTGGGTTAGGACACACTAGGTGGGTTGCAAGCCAATTTCAGGTGGGTCCCCATTCATTTCAATATTTTATTTTTAATCTATTAGACTTGATGCTACCATGGTATGTGACTGCATTTGGTGAAATGTTACTGACCTGTACTTTTCACAAGCTAATATGTATATTCTTTTAACAATGATAGTCAATGGGACTTACTCCTGGGTAAGTGTGGGTAGGATTGCTAAATGTGTGAGAACCACTGCCTTAGGCAATCCATCATACACCACAGCAGAAGGTAGTCCCTGGTCCACCAGAAGCCCAACGGCCAATTTATGGTGGATGGCTTAGGGATGTGGGAATCCTTGCAGGACAAAGTGGACCACAATCTTGGTTTGATCAAGGAACATATTATGTTACATTCTTAAGCAAGAGTGCATGCTCAGGTTATTGGATCCTTCCAACCGCCAGGGGCTGCTATAATGCTTCCGCCTCCTGAACCAGGCTGCCGAGACATCTGGCTGCAAAAGCCTGTTTGAATTCAGTGCCATTACAGAAGAGACACATGGGAGGGAAGCCAGGTTAGAGTCACTGTCTTCACCCTCTGTCTTCCAGAGCAGTAGATCCTTGCCTGCCCTCCTGCTGAGATTGGCATGTGCCAATTGATGGGGCACTTCAGCCCGCTTGACTAAGTCAAGGAGCAGGCAAAGGCAGGTAGAGGTGTCTCAGTGGCCATAATTTATCCAATTGAACAAACCAATTACATCAGCAACCCTGGTTTTCTTAATCATGCACGAGGATGCCAGGACATGTTGCTCTGGTTCACTGTTGAAAAGAACTACTGTTTCATTGAAAGGCATGCCCATTCATCAAGCGAGTACAGGAACCCTAGAACAGTATGGGTAGGGAAGACTAGGGGAAAACAGTTACCTGTGTTAGGCATTTATTTGTTGCTTCCATTTTAAACTTGGCACCATACTTTATCAACACCCCCCCCCCTTACTTTTCCTCCCTGTTTGTTTTTTTAATATGTATCTTGCTTTGGTTCTTTACAATCTCCACTCCTCCCATTTTGTTTTGCTTTTTCAGTTTTTTTAAATAAACTCCATGTGTTTGTTGTTTATTACCTGCCTGGGCTGAGTTCACTAGAGAGACCAGGTTGTCAAGCCTACCAGATTGCCCTAATTTCACAACTGCTTGCATTCCCAGGTGATTTGGGGGCTTTTGGGAGAGGGGGCTTTTCCAAGGCTGCTTCTTTTCTGTCTGTGCTTCCCAGCCTTGAAAAGTGGCTGAATGCTACCAATTCCTCATTAAACCCACTCTAACCAGTAAGAAGAAGTGAGATGTAGTAGCCAAGGGAGAAAGGACCACTGCTAACTACTAGGCACTGTGTCCACCTTGTCCTGCACACTTCCCTTCCTCCAGCATGCAAAAAGTAAACCAAAGTCAGCCCACTCCAGCAATCTGCTACACCGCTAGCCTTACCTATAGGGATTGAGAGTACACAGTGTGACAGCAGGGAAGGTAAGCCTATTGGAGTTGAGGTTCAAGTTCAGATTGACAGGAAAGCTGAAGTACTCCCTGTAGATAATCCCAAACTGCCAGTACATGATGCCAAAGGTGAGGATGAAAAGGACCGACCAGAAGGCAGTTTTCATCTTGTTCTTCTTAGAGCAAACTAGTCGGATGGCCCCGTGGATGGTTGTGTTATTACAAAAGAACTGGAAAAGCTCCTGGTAGGAGTCAAAGAACTCAATGAGACCCTCACTCTTTTCCTTTTTCTCCTCTTCCAGCTCTTCTGCCACCTTCACTTTTTGCTGCTTGGCATCCAATTTGAGCCGCTCTATCTTCTTATCCTCTGGCTGCTTTTCAACCGTCATGGTTATGACAACAGCTGCAAGGAATATTTACAAAGGTTCAAAATGCAACATTTCCAATTCTATCAAATTCTCAATGAGAAATTCTGCATTCAGACTCTGAATTCCTCTTTTCTGTGTGAAGTGTCCTCTCAATATTTGCAACTGGAATGCCATGCAGCCCACGATGCCATCAAAATCTCAGAATTATCAGATATCGTCCAATGCTATGTACTATTGCATATCAGCTGTTTAAGTCAATCTAATAGTAATCATTTTATGATAGAACTTAAAAAAGATGCTCTGTACAAAGTATTTAAAACTATTTCATGTCAGCTAACAAATACTCTTAAGTGTGAAAAACATTACCTCTCGACTATCAAACACAAAAACAATTCAGATTCAGATCTTTTAGATTCAAATCTGAATCTGAAAATATCACAAAAACAATTACATGTCAATTGTCAAATATCAAATATTTGAAAATCTTGATATTGATTTCAATTGATTTCAATTGATAGTTGATTTTATATATCATCTGAGACTTCTTCCTGACATATGGGAAGAGGCTGCCTCACCATGAGGCAATATGCTTTAGGTGACAGATTCCGAGTACCATTAAAGGTGTTAGATCCAATCCAGAGAGCTTGTTCTGCCAGCACAGGTCTTCTGTGCCTGCCTAGGAGTGTAGTGAACATGTCACATCTCATTTAGAGCAGGGTGGGATAGCACAAGGACATGTGCTGGCTCTCAGAGGCTGTATCCAGCCTCTGAGGGGGTAAGTTTGAGCCAGCCCGGACAGACCAGCATAGGGAGTGGGAGAGGGTGGCAGGAGGGTGGAATGGAGGTGGGGAGGAGGTGTTTCTGGGTGAGGGGAGGGTGGACTGGGAGGCAGATTGGGCCCAGAAGGAGGGGAGAATTGGCCTCAGCATTGCAGGCCAAATACTAACCGCCATCCCTGGCCCAATCAGCCTTACGTGACCTGCTTGGATTTGTGCTGCAAAATCACTGACAGAGATCCATAGGGCTGGCTGGAATGTTGCTCGGGTACTCCAAGTTGCCCTGGATACAGTGCAAGGCATTTGGCCTATCTGTTCCAGCGTAAGTAGGATTGGACTGTCATCTGATCAATGGAGCACAATCCACAAGGAAATTCTACTGCAGAATCCCCAATGAATGAATGGAAACCATGCAAGAGCACGAACATTTCAGTAGGATGTGTACAGGATAATTTTCTACTGAAAGTTAAGTGGCGCATGCATGAGGTGGTGCCACTTGGATCTCAGACATCAAAGTGTCTTAAGCAACCCTGCAGAATGCCCAGGCACTTCCCCAGATTCCCAGACTAGGCACCACTAGGCTCCTCCCCCTCCCATCAATCTCCCCTGATTTCCTAGGCTCCACAGTCTGAGCCTCACAGTCTAATTAAAGCTTCTTCATGATTCTGTCTGGCAAACTGACACATATACTGGGCACCTACCTCTTTGCCTTTCCTGAAGATCAGGTACAGTTTTCCCCAGGGCTCTTTGAAGTGGCTGCACCAGATGATCAGAGACATGTAACGTAGGATTGCTGACAATGTTGCAGAGGAGGCTGGGCTTCAACTCTCAGATGGGTTGCAGGAGCGGCAGCCCTTCAGACATTGCAAAGATCCCAGGAGCACATCTCTTAGATCTGCCAATATTTGGGTAAGGAAAAATTGTCAGAAAGACACAGCATCCATCCTCAGCAACAAAAACATTCCACACAGTGAAAAATCTGGCTTTTAGTGATCATCTATAACCCACACACTTGCATATATAGCTATATATTCCGTTTTTTCCAGTTTTATGAAGGTAATCCTATAATGGTTTATGTGTTGTAGTGCACAATAAGTATTTTGACTGCATCTAGTGGCTACACAACTGTTCCTCAAACATACTTTAAATGCTAATTCCTGATCTGTGTCTTGAAGTGCTGCAAGAAAATGAGTGCTGCTTGAGATTATCTGAAAAGTGGTTTTGGTTGCCTAATAAAGTATAAAGGTCAGAAACACTGGAAATGAAAACTTCCCCCCAAGCTAAATAGTCCTGGCACTTTTTCTAGGGTGACTAATATTAGTCAGAACAACAGATTGATTTACTGATTCAGCAGCTTCATCAGTGGTTCAGGAATCTATAACAACACAACAACATAGTGCTATCCATGCACACTATACACAGAGCAAAGATTCAAACAAGATGTAATGCAGGTGTTTGTTTTTTTTAAATCCATGCCTGCCCCATTCATCTATGAAAAAGTGTGAGGAGGTGTACCTTCCCTCTTGCATTACCTCTCATGCTCCATCAGGCATTTTCTCCCAGCTCAGCTCACTTCCCTTATCAGAGACAGAGTGGCAGAAAAGTGCCTGTGGAGAGCAAATAGATAAGGAGGGTGGATTTGGTTCCCCTCACCTGCTCACCTCTGTGGGTACAATATTCTGATTAGATTCTGGTTCCCTGGTTATGTGAATGGGGCAAAAGTACAAATGTTAAACAGGTTGATTATCCCTAATCTGAATTGCTTGGGACAAGAAGGTGTCTGGATTTTGGATTTGTCTGAATTTTGGAATAATTGCACAAATATAATGAGAACTGCTTCCTCTTGCTCTTTTCACTGTTACCATACAGGTGTCTGCTGGCCTCTGACATTTTTCAACCATGTCTGTACAGGTACACACCACAAGCAGAGAATAGAGCTTTCAGCCTGTACCTGCACTGTACATGGGAATGAGCACAAGACCTTCTAGTGTTCACACAACATAAAGTTTTAAAAAATGTCTTGGACAAAAAAGTCTGGATTTTGGAATAGTCTAGATTTCAGATGTCCTGATAAGAGGTAATCTACCACAGTATTTCTCAAGGTTTGTCCTCCATCATACCACTTCAGATGGTCCACCTATTCGAAGTACAGGTTGAGCCTCATTATTCGCGTGGGTTCCGTTCCCACGAGGAACGGAACTCATGAGGATGGCAAAAAACTCTTGAGGATGGCAAAAAAATCAATTTAAAAAACAAAGTTTCTTTGCTCCGGTGATTTAAAAACAGCCTTGCTGACCTTTGTGATGTAAGATAAGAGTCATTAAGAAGACAATCCATCAATCAGTTCTCCTCCAAGTGCTTAGAAGGCACTTCACTCAGTCCCTCCCTTCACCAATGCAAAGTGATCACCTTTCTTTCACATGCTCCGGGGGAAGGGAGGGGTCACCTGGAGAAAGAAGGATTGATGGATGGTCAGCCAGCTGCCCCCCCATTAAGGAGGCTATTGTTAAAGGACTGTTCAGTTTTTTAAACTGATTTTAAAGGGATGCATTTTTCCCCTTCTCCAGGGATCAGCACATTCCTTCTCATTTGCAGGGGCCAGTTGTGTTGAGTCAAATCAGTGTATAAAAAATCAGTGTATAACAAGGCTGGACCTGTACAACCAGAAGTGACTGATAATGACATCATCACTAGTTACTTCTGGGTTGGGAGGCCAGATGCGATGCAATAAACACCCCTGAGAGGCTCAGGGTGAATGGGAAGGCTTTCTCGAGCACAGAGAAGTATGCTTTGGAGCTCTGCCTGCTGAGCCAAATCTCCTACTGCTGTTTGCTGCATCAAGTTCCTGGTCTCGCTGCCAGGCAGCAAGTGTCCAGGAGAACTGCAAGTGCCACCAAACACCACCTCAAGTACCACCAGCGGCACCCATATCACTGGTTGAGAAACACTGATCTACCTTTATGTAGTCTGCCCTAAGAACAAATTGAACCTAAATTTTAACAAACTGCTATATTTTCCCTTTACAAAGTTGCTGCAGTGACTGATGGCTGCAGGGAGACATGTGAAACATTTTTTTAAAATATCCAGTGAGCTCTGCTTAGAACAGAAAAAACTCAAGCTACACAGAGCACTGTATAAGCCCAAAGAGGAATGGCAGGTTAAACAATGCAACCTTGGGGGGAGACTGAGACAGAAAGAGACATTCCGTACTTGGGTTTTCTACATACCATCTTTTCATGAGGGGAGGGCAAAAGCCTGTTCCTGGGAAAGAAGAATGATGATTGCTTTCAGGTCTGCTACTTGTTTGGCATTTCAAATGGCAAGAGGATGCGGGATTCCAAGCAAGGGGTATATTCCTGTTATGGAGCTAGAGAGGGGGCGGTGGTCATCTGGGGTCCTCTAGCAGAGTTGTTCCCTTTTTCACTGGCCCTGCTGCACCTTTACACAGAAGTGCAGCATAGCAAAATGTAGCAGGTGAAGAACTTTCTAGCATGGAGAGA
Source organism: Tiliqua scincoides (assembly GCF_035046505.1). Lineage (NCBI taxonomy): Eukaryota > Metazoa > Chordata > Lepidosauria > Squamata > Scincidae > Tiliqua > Tiliqua scincoides. Next base: position 101,965,274 of record NC_089822.1, on the reverse strand, counting down.
AAATGGGGAACCTAAGGCTGCCAGGGGTGTCAAAGTTGTTTCATACAGCAGGCCAAACAGCATTCATGATGCCTGCTGAGGGCTGGAAATTATGTCATTAATCAAGAAGTGATATAATTACGCAAATGAGGATCAGAAATAAGCTTTTTTCCCCTCACTTAGGAAGTGAGCTGCAAATGACAGACGAGAACATACGCAAACCTAGAACATATTTTCAAGATGTAACCCAATTATCACATAGGCCTCCCTTTCAGCAGTGGTACTTTAGCTGAGGCATCTGTTTGCAGCTGAGGTGGTGCTGGAAGAGCCCAATTATCATGTGGGCCAGGTAAAGAGCTTCCAGGAGCTGTACCCAGCCTGAGGGACTTATGTTTGACACTCACGATCTAAGCTTTGCCTGCTACATCTCTGCATGGCCAGATGCGGTTAAGAGCCAGTTAAAAGAACAACAAACAAACCCTTTGGCACCCTATTTTTTGGAATGCTTGTGGTATTTGTTATTCCAGTGGGAAATAAAGGAATCTGCTGCCCTTTCTTTTCCTCCTACTCACGGGCTTCTCCAGGGATTCCTCCTCCATCCCAACAACTGCACAGACCTCACCTCTGAAGAAGGTGATTTAGAGAAGAATTAGAATGAACCAAGACCAACCTCATGCATTTTGTCTTGAGTGATGCTTCTCTCCTGCTCTTTTACAGGAGGGTCTTTCTCTTCACCAAGGGCTGCTGCCCCCCACTCCCCAGCAGCTTCCCTGTAAAGGAAAGAGCTCTCCTCTGTCTTCTTGTCCGCTCTCAAGAGACTAGTCCTGCTTTGCTGGCAGCTCCCTTTTTCTGATGGTTGGGATTAAACTGGTTCCTTTCCAGATCAATCTAGCAACTTGTCCTGCTCCAGCCCTCCCTGCCTCTCCCCGCCCATATGAGGGGCTGGGATGAAAGAAAAGTCTCTTGAGCAGCAGCCCTGTCTCAGTTCACTGGACAAATCGCTGACAAAAGGAAGGATTGGGAAAGGTGCAAAGGAGAAGGGAGCGAGAGGTGGCAATAGAGATAATGAGGCTGTGCTTGCGCTGTAGGAAATCCTGGTTAAAATTTGAAAGGGATTTATATGTCATTGAATCATAGTGACTGATTTTTGTTTTACATTTTAAGTTCTCATTTACAGACTCTTTCCTGTATTGCTTGCTCTTCAAATGCTCTCTGATCTAACATGCCAATCTTTTCCCTGCATCTAGCAGCACTGGCTTGTGACAAGGTGAATAGTTTGTCCCCTGAAATGTGTGAGTTTCACATCGTCTTCTGAAACTTTCACATTGTCTTCCAACGCTGTCGTTTTTTCAAGAGTCCTCTGTTTAGAACAGCTGTTCTCAAAGGGTGGGTTGTGACACGATTTTTGGTGGGTAGCACGCTGGTCCTACCCGGAATATTCTGCGGTGTGATGTGGCCAACAAAGTGGGTCAAGCACCAGTGCTACCTACAAGCCACAGGCATTCTGGAGCGCTACCTGAAAGCTGCAAAGCATTCTGGGGCACGATGTGGTTGCCACAGCCGAGTCATGGTGGTAAAAAGATTGAGAAGGACCGGTTTAGAAGTCTCAGAGAAGCTGACCTCTAGTCTTTTTACAAAATGCACCTTTTCAATAGGTCCATGTAGTGTTTGTAGTAATCAAGCCAGGAAACTCCAGGTTCTTGCGAAGTGACTATTCAGTTCTAGGAACTGGTAAAAGAGAAGTTTCACAGTTTGGAACAATTTAGTGCAAAATAGTATGGAAGACTTCATACCTAGACAATGGTTTAATTCATCACATAATCCCAGCACAATTATAAATTAGGGATAGGCACTTTTTGGCCCAGGGCTGCAAATCAGCCCCCAGAAACTTCCATCTGGCCCGCTGCATAGCCCAATAAATTACACCTTAATATTTTCCTCAGCCATTTTTTCATATGTCAGCCAGGTCACATGCAAAATGAGAGTGGGCACTGGAGGGGCATCATAAGGGGAGGGCCAGAGGTGGTCATTTGTGAGAACAACTGAAGCAGCAGATTGGTGCGGGGGGGGGGGGTGCTCACTGGCTTCCACTGCTCCTCCTCCTCCCATTCCCTGCCCTGGAAAAGGATGGAATGGAAAAGGAATGGTGGAGGAGAGGAGCATCTCTGACCTTGAGGTCTGCCCCCTCTTCTCTTTGCAATCCAGGGAACAAGTGGAACAGAGTCTGGCACATCATCAGGTAAAAGGGGACAACACGTGGCCTGCCACCTCAGGCACCCAGAGTCAACGCTGGGTAGCACTCTGACAAAGCCTCTATTGCAGTCCAGACTAGGAGACCAACTGGGTTTGTGGAGGGGAAAGTGCCCGTTGCCCAGATTCCTTGTTTATACTTGTGACTCCTTCAGTCACATAAACAGTGGTATCTTGCCACAAAAAGTGCATGGGCAGGATGTGTGGTTTGGTGGTTGAGCAGTGGTTGCTGTAACCTGTTGTGAGAAGATGGGAGTTGTCGATGAGCCACCTGCAGTAAGAGAGCAGGGACGTGTGGAGTGGTCAGCTGGCAAGAATGGATAAGAGCCTGAGAACCTGCGTGGGTTTGATTCACAGTTGTCTGCAGAAGTTCGATGGCATTCTGCCAGAAGAGATAGCCGCATCGTGAAAGGAAACATCCGGTAAGCAGAGGGTTCTGTGCATTTCTCTCACAGAACAAAATTTTAAAAACCCCATTGAAAAACGGTGGTTTAGGATATGCCTGCCTCTCTAAACCACCTTGAACACTGTAAAAAACAGAGAAAGGCATATATAAATACTTCAAATAAACGAACAAATAAAATGTGAATGGCACGCTTTTGCTGCAGACTTGTTTTAGCTCTGGGCTAGGAAGAAAGTACCTGAGACAAAAGTGGTGGGGAGATAAAAGGGAGGGTTCCACTTCCCTCACCAGCACACCCATTTTGGTGTTTAAGTTGGAACTCCCTGCTCTTTGAATGAGATAAACATGTGAACAGTGTACATGGCTGCTCAGAGCACATCTAGTTTGGCCCTGTGTTTTGGCTCACAGGGGAACGACAGCCCAATCTTATGCATGTATACTCAGAAATAAGACTCACTGAGTTCAATGGGATTTACTCCTAGGTAAGTGTGTATAAGATTGCAGCCTCGGACCCAATCCAATCCAACTTTCCAGCACCGGTGCAACCACAACGCAGCCTCGAGGTAAGGGAACAACTGTTCCCATATCTTGAGGAGGCCTCTGTGATTGCTACCCCACCACAGGATGCAGCGCACGCCTCACTGGCACGGTTTCACAGGCACTGGAAAATTGGATAGGATTGGGCCCTTAGTCCAGGTAGGTATATAGAGCCAGGAAGTATTGCTTGGCCTTCAGTCCTTATCAGTTCAGCATGTGGCCGCTGTTAAAATTGTTGCTGACTAGACTTGTAAAAAATTAAATTCACAGCTACTGTGAATGGGGCAGAATCAATACACCTGACCAAGAATGACATAGGAAGGGACTGCTGGTGATAGCATTGCCACTTTTCTTTTTACTGGGATTGCCCCTGTGCCTTTCACGTCAGCCTGGAACCCAGAAATTTATCAACTGAAAGTGTTTCCTGCTATTTAACTCCATGCCAGGATACACCTCACTGGTTCCCCCCCCCATTTCATATCATAGCGGCAAATCCAGCTAGTGACCATTCCTTTGCCTATCTTGCTTCATGCAATTGCTATCAGCTCCTGCCCTTCTCTGTCACCTGAAAGAAGAGAGTGGGAGGAACCACACTTTCTGCTTCAGGGTATAAACGCATTTAAGAACATTGTGTTCTTGGAGTGTGGGGGAGGGGCCAGCAGGCAAACAATGTCCCAGCTACAGTAAGAAGGAAGAAGAGGGAAAAAGCGGCTGGCAGCAGAGTACAGGGAAAGGAAACTCGGGTGATGATCACAGAGTGGCCAGGAGTAGCAGGTCTTGTTCTTCAAAACCAGGAGGATCTATCTGCTTAGCAATACCTGTCTACCTGGTGACCTCTCTTCCTTCTGGGATGGTGAGGGCTCTCACCGCTTTGCAGTGCATTTGCCTATAGCCGTGGTTCTCAAACTTTTAGCACCGAGACCCACTTTTTAGAATGAGAATCTGTTGGGACCCACCGGAAGTGATGTCATGACCAGAAGTGACATCATCAAGCAGGACAGTTTTTAACAATCCTAGGCTGCAATCCTACTCACACATACCTGGGAGTAAGCTCCATTGACTGTCATTGTTAAAAGCATATACAGAGTAGCCTGTTAAAAATACAGATCTGTAACACTTCCCCAAATGCAGTTACATATCATGGTAGCATAAAATATAATGCATTAAAAATAAAATATTGAAATGAATGGGGACCCACCTGAAATTGGTTCACGACCCACCTGGTGAGTCCCAACACACAGTTTGAGAAACACTGGTCTATAGACATCTGTACCTTGCGGACTTTAGAATCTGACCCTGAATTAGTTTGCACACCTCAGGGCTGGCCTTGGCAAATAGGGTTTGCCTGTCTACCACCTACTACTATGGTCTATATTATATAAATCCACTGGAGAGCTGCCCAATCCCAGCCTATCAAAGCATACCGCAAACAAGACATTGCACACAGGTGTTCTGTGGACAAACACACGCAAACCTGACTCTGCAGATGGATGCAAAGAGAGAGAGAAAACCTGTGTTTTCAATGACAAATGCAGGCAGAGGTGAGAGTTGGGATGATTGCAAACTTATACATTTGGCTGACAGTGTCATGCTGAGGACTCCACCCCCACCGTCCCATCATCTCAAGAAGGAAGCTTGACATCTTGGGGTTGAAGGAAAGGCCAGTTATAACCCAGATAACCCTAGTTATCACAGAAGCAGAGCCTCATTTTGGAACCTTGCTATTTATGTACATGTTGTTGACAAGTTTTAGCCCCACCCCTTTCATCCCCTTTCCATGTCTTTATTGTGCAACAGTCCCAGCAGTTTGGTCTTACCTTGGGAATTCCACCCACCACTGATGCCAACAGTCTGGTGGGCAGAGACCAGCAGGACTTCTGAGAGCTGGCATTGGGCCTGGAGCAAGCTGCCTGATTGGGCCTTCCTAAATTTTCCAACATACCACGTTCCTGCATTTTTAAAACAAGTTTTTAATTGTCAGTTTTACCTTAGGATGAGCAAGATTTAAACTAACTGAAAACATTTATCAGAATGGGATAATTTGCTTACTTTGAGTAGTGCTACTGCGTTTCTTTTCCTCTACCTCAGCAAAGTCCTCCACATTTGCTTTTTCTTCTTCAAACAATTCAGGGACATCCTAGGACTGGCTATCACTATCATCCTCATTACTAGGTGATGGTTTTGAAACAACTAGAAGAAGGGGTGGAGCTTACTATTGGGGCCTGGGAATTCTGTGAACTGAACTGGATGACCTACTACTGGGACCTAGTCATTCTAGTCCAGGGGTGCCCAAACTCCAGCCCTGGGACCACTTGCAGCCCTCAAGGCCTCTCAATGCGGCCCTCAGGGAGCCCCCAGTCTCCAATGAACATCTGGCCCTCTGGAGATTTGTTGGAGCCCACACTGGCCCAACGCAACTGCTCTCAGCATGAGGGTGACTGTTTGACCTCTTGCATGAGCTGTGGGATGAGGGCTCCCTCCACTGCTTGTTGTTTCTGTGATGCAGTAGCAGCAGCAAAGGAAAGGCCAGCCTTGCTTTGTGCAAGGCCTTTTATATGCCTTGAGTTATTGCAAGACCTTCATTCATTCATATAAGTTCATCTTTAATATATTCATTTATGTAAACTTATGTAAATTTATTTGAATTTTAAATGTAAATTAATTCTTTTTTTTTCTCTAGCCCCGACACGGTGTCAGAGAGACGATGTGGCCTTCCTGCCAAAACCTTTGGACACCCCTGTTCTAGTCTGAAGGTGTACGTTTTACTTTCCCATGTTTGAACTGTACTAATGCTAATGGAGAAGATTTGGGTTGCATTTCCACCACAGCTTTAATCCACTTTCAGTGCACCTTTATTCCCCCAATGCAGTCTGTGGGGATAGTAATTTGTTAAGGAATCTGAGAGTTGATAGAGCTACCCTTAATGCATTGGGTAGTAGGGGTGCATTGAAAACAGATTAAAGCTGGAGTGGAAATACAGCCCTGGAATGGATTGAGGTACTCAACTCTGTGTGTGTAGTTTGTTTTGTCATAATAATAATAATAACTAGGTATTTACTGTATATACCGCCTTTCTGGTCGTCGGATTACTCCTCTGACTTTATTCAAGGCGGTTTACATAGGCAGGTGTTTCTAAATCCCTCAAGGGGATTTTTGCAATCTTGGAGGTTCTCTCTTTCAAGAACCAACATTTCAGAATGGATCTTCCTGGTTTGGTCTCACTTCTGGCCTCTAGTTCTCCCATGCAGGCTGACAAGCAGCTCCATCTCTCACATGGAGGGCAGCCAAGATGCTTCTTGCTCACTCCAAGAGCAGGTGGAATCACTCAGCTCGGCTTGTCAGCTGCTTCAAGGTCTCGCCATTCTCAGCCGTTCAGGGAGCTGCTGGTGTCCTCGAACCGGCGACCTTCTGACGTTATCTTCGGGCTAACGGAGGCTCTACCCTCTAGACCAGACCTCCTGCCCAGTCATGAGCTGAGCTCCCTGGAGGCCTGGGATCCAGGGATTTTGCCCCCCCCCCCCCCGCTTCCCCTCTTCTTAGGCCTGGAGATTCAGTTATCTGAAAAAAAAAAAAACTACCACCAATCAGGCTAGTGTTAGTAACGTAGTGCTAAATGGACACTATAGTTTGATCTAGCAGAGCAGTTCTTACCCATGGTTGTTGCTGCTTCTGGCACTGCCAGAATCCCTTCCACAATTCAGAATTCTGGGACAACCTTCTTTGGCAGCTGTGCTTGTCTGATTGGAGGTCCAGGCTAAAGCAAATGCTAAAGGAGTACTTGCTATGCTGTTGGTAAAGCCAAACACTCTTCTTACATATTTTCAAAGACTGTACAGTCAATAGCATAAAAAGTATGGGTTAGTGTTCAAGTTGTGGAAGCAGCAAGATTCTCTGGACGTACCCTGGGGAAGTGCCTTTGGGCTTATAAACGGAGGGCACGGAAGGGTTGAAAGGCTCCGTTTTTGCCTGGGCACATTGCCCAGCCTGCTGGAATCACCTCACAGGGAGGGACCAGGTAGAATTGGAAATTCAGCCTGTAAAAGGCACTGGACAAACATTAGCTTAACTGTCTTAACCGCAGCCCTTCCAGGAACAGAGATTAGCTGCAACCTCTTCTTAATAATAAAAGTTTTTAACTACAGTTCTTCAGAAAGGATCCCCCCCCATCTCTCCTATAAAATAAGTATGACCAAGGAGCCATCTTTTTGGAAATGGGTGACAAGGGGGGGGGGGAAACCCAGAACTCACACGTCTTCAATATTTCCATGACCAGAATAAAGTCAACACATTCATCCCCATTTAAGACTGCACCTCCATGGCAGGATAGGCTGGTCCTGCTATGTTTCTGCCTGCTGTGCAACTGTCAAACGTATAAAAGCTCTGCCCTCTAAAATGGCACACATTATGTTACTGAGATGTGTGTTTGGGGATATACCTCTCTTTCTCCAAGGAGCTCAGGGTGGTGTACGTAGTTCCTTCTCTCCGTTTTCCTCACAATAGCCCTGTGAGGTAGATGAGGCTGAGAGACAGTGACTGGCCCAAGGTTGCCCAGGAAGCTTCGCAGGCTGGATTATGAACCTGGATCTTCTTCTAGGTCAGAGGGGACCAAACTTTTTGGCAGGAGGGCCATGTCATCTCTCTGACACTGTGTTGGGAGTTGGGAAAAAAAATCAATTTACATTTAAAATTTGAATGAATTTACATGAATTTACTAAACAAATATATTAGAGATGGAACTTATCTGAATGAATGAAGGTCTTGCAATAGCTCAAGGTCTATAAAGGTCTTGCACAAAGCAAGGCCAGCCTTTCTTTCGCTGCTGCAGCTGCCTTATAGACCTGAAACAGCAAGCAGTGGAGGGAGCCCTCGGCCTGCAGCTCATGCAAGAGGTTGAGCAGTCGCCGTCACGCTGAGAACAGTTGTGTCGGGCTAGTATGGTCTCCAGATAGTCTCTGGAGGGCCAGAGGCTCATTGGTGACTGGGGGCTCCCTGTGGGCTGGACTGGGGGTCCCACAAATGACCCCCGGACAAGGATTTGGACACCCCTGTTCTAGGTCTAAGTTCAACACCAGAACCACTACACCATCTTGGCTCTCATGCTTATAGGCATCTTTGACTGCTGGCTGGTGGTGCACTCACATTGTGTTACTGGCACTGTAGAGATTAAAAGAAGAGACAGGAGCAAGAAGTAAATGAAGTTGTTTCATGAAGGAATGTTTATAGTAATAGGAGAAGAGGGAAAAGCAACACAATGGAGGAGAGACAAAAGGAAACACTGTTTTGTAACTGACCAGACAGAAGCAAAAGAAAACTTTGTGTGCTGCAATTGACTAGAGCTGTAAAAGTGAAAGAAAAACCCAGGCTGCAGAGGGCAGGGAAAGGAGGCAGATGGATGGATCTGCCCAGAAAAGTAAGAAGAGGTCAGTACAGCATAGCAAGACACCTTTCCTTGGTCTGCTGATGGGTGCATGACTGAAGATGCAGGCTAGAGAGGTTGGCACGTTCAAAGCCTGAAGGGCTTAGATTCCAGGATGGCTAAGCCCAGTATGGTCAAGCATGGGTCATGCGAAACAAAAACAGAAAAGGAGCTGGGAGGTACCAAGTGTTTCAACTTCCCTTGACAGGCAGTGACACAGTTCAAGCTTAAGGTAACTGGTCAGGTCATGGAGGTTTGCTTGACATGCTTTAATATTGTATAATGGGAATCTCACTCACACAAGCACAGGGGAGACCACAACTGTTCAGGGTGAAGCAAGAGTTCAAAATGGAGTTTCCAAAACAAAGCAATTATAGTCTTTTCAAGCCGTTTCTGTCCAACATTGCATATGCACAACAGGGACCAAATGTGTACACCCGGGGGCCAGGCAAAAATGGTTAAAGTGCGTGTGTATGTGGGTGGGTGAATTCTGATTGGCTCAGGAGGGCTTGCCCTCCTCTTCAAAAAATGTTAGCCAGAGAATGTTAGCCTCACTCTTTCAAGAAGCCTCCAAGCTCCTGAATTGCTCTACCTGTTTACCAACTCCTTGGGTGAGAGGAGACAAAGGAATGCAGACTGGGGAGCTGGCAGGTGACTAGAGAACAGGGAGAGTGTTACTTGCAGCACCCACTGGAACAATGATAAGGAGGTGGCAATACCTGGTCTTTCGTTGAAGGAGGCACGCTGGGGGTCAGGATCTGTTGTTTGTCCAAGCAGACTTAATGAAATGTGACGGAAGAACGTTCTAGCATTCATACCTTGCTTATTGGTCCAGAGTGAACACTAGCAGGACATCCAGCGGCAGGCACCTCTGGAAAATTCCACCCTCCATGTGGTTGTTTCTAGAGAGGAATCGGGAGGAAGAAAAAGGAAAAACAACTTTTTAATCATGCCTTGGCTTCCTGCTCTTCTGGCATTAATCATGAGTCAGAAGAGATGTAACTAATGCCTCACCAAGAATAGGAGAGTTCTGTTATACCTGCTAAGAAGGAACAGTTACCAGGGGACCTGTCCTCAGGTAACTTCAAAGCCTGCTAGAACAGCTAGAACAAAGACAATGTGGAGAGTGGGAGAGAACAGGTTTCTTGACAACAAGGTGCTTTTGGTAATACTTCTAAGACTGGAATGAGGAAATGGATGGCCTTGGCCCGTGAGAATGGAAAATCTAAAGGGATACTTGAGCTCTGCCTTCAAAACAGAGAAGCTCTTAGTCCTGGTCCTCAAGCCGACAACCTACTGTAGCTCCCTAGAGAAAGGGTTTCTTTGAGTTTCTCCAGGCAGACTCTTTCACTCAGCAGAGTGTGTAATCTGCTTCAATGCAGCAACTGTTACCCTGCACATGCCTGATCTAGTCTGATCTCGGAAGCTAAGCAGGGTCAGGCCTGGTTAGTACTTGGATGGGAGACCGCCTGGGAATCCCGGGTGCTGAAGGCTTATACCATAGTCTTTCGAGACTGAAGGTTGCCAACCAATCTGCTTCAATTGTGAGCAAATGTGATGTTTCCGCTCTGAGAGCAAATTTTCAACCTTTTTCATCTGTTGGCACGCTTAGAAGGTGCTAAAATTGTCAAGGCACTCCACCGGTTTTTTGACACTTGACAAGGTACACCATACTACTGGTTCACAGCCCTCAGTGGCCCTAATAATAATAATGGCCCTCCCCCAGACTCCCACCTCACACCTATGGACCATTTGAGGCACACCAATGTGCTCTGGCACACTGGTTGGAAATAGCTGTTGTAGAGATTAAGAAGAGATTTGCAGCACTATACATTCTAGAATGCAGTAGAAGACTAGAAGCAATTGCTGTGGGGAAGCAGAGCCTGGAATTTATTTGTTCATGCACATGTGGCCAGAAGCTACAGGTAATTACAGGAAAGAAGGTGCAGACCTCTGAAGCTAGCCCTGCCCTGGGTGCTCCATGGTATCTAGATTTGCTTTCCATGATGGAGCTTACAAAGACTGTATGATAAAGGAAATTATGTGGAAAGAGATAAGGTCACTCAGCAGAGTAAATAGCTGGAGGCCCTGAGCCTGTGAGAGTGGTATGCTGGAGCCCTACCAGAGCAGGTAAACTGGTGGTTGGGGAGGATCAGAGCAGGGGGGATGGGTTACACACAGACACACAGGGGGAGGTTTGGGGATGGGAGGGGGAGGATCCTGGCAGCAGCAGTACATACTGAGATTTGACCCCCTCTTTTCCTAGTCTGATGTGCCTCCTGACTCTCCTAGGATATATACCAGCTAACAAGCTGGCATGGGGCCAAGGAGACCCATTGATAGCCAAGTGGCCTACGGAGTGGTAAGTAAAAAATATTTTTACTAACCTCTCTCAGGCTGTCTGATCTCACGCACACACATACACATCCATAGGATCCATGCAGCATATACTGTAGCAGCATACCTGCATTGCATAAACCTCTGGGGGATGGGATTGGGGCATTAGTCCATGAGGCTGGGCACATGTTCCAGCAGTTTGTGGGACAGAGCGCATAGTTCCATACATCAGGGCTCAGAACACTTTGGGACATTGCAGAGGCCGACACTGCTGTCTCCTTGCACTCCCCAAGCTTTTTGAGGCAAGATATTTTCTTTCTCTCTGTTGCGTTCATGAAGATATCTGAGAAGGTAGCATGCGAGTTCCTTGCATTCCTCCTTGATAAAATAGACTCTTCTTTCTGGTGGATGTGCATACAATTTTAGTGGGTACCAGAAGCAGCTGCAAGGAGAAGGGATCACCATCCTCGGTATAGAGAAGTGGACAATATTGGTAAAATCAAAGCTGTTGGTGTTGAAAGAAGAGTTTTTGCTCAGTGGGTGGGTCAAAGATGAAGCCAGACACAGCCAGACGAAACAGTGAGGCTGAAAGGAATTCAGCTGGCAACTAAGCGCATGAACAGACGCAAGGAATGCCATCAGCATGTATCTGCCGGGAGAGATATTGGCGCTGTCTGTAATGAGGTCGTCTCTCTTGAACCAGTGCTTTGAAATGGATGCTGATCTCTTGCTGATTATGAAATCTTGCCACTCCACAGTCTTCAGCAAACCTGCAAGCAGTTTACAAGGTGTTAGATACAGATCTCAATTGGCAGATGCTTCAGTTTGACAGTGCTGTTTGCAAGGTGACATTGTCCCACTTGGTTCGCTTTCTTGTTTCTTCCATTGGAAAGTAGCAGCCACTGGGGACCTCCAATCCAGATCAAGACTATGGCAGGTGATAGGATTAACACTGTGGCCCTGATATCCTGAGGGGACCTATCTGGCTGCTATTTAGCTTAAAAGAAACACGCATATCGATGTGAAGTATCTGGTTAACAGGATGCAACTTGCGCTCTGACCTTTGTCGGCTGAAAGACCTAGCTGGAACTCTAGCAGCCCCAATTTATGTCTCAAACAGCACAACCCCTCGTAGGTAAGAACATAAGAAGAGCTCTGCTGGATCAGGCCCGGGGCCCGTCTGGTTCAGCTTCCTGTATCTCCCAGTGGCCCACCAGATGCCTCAGGGAGTACACATATGACCACAAGATACTTGCATCTCGCTACCATCTCCCTGCATCAAGAATTCTGTTTACACTCACACCTCCAGCAAAGACACCAGTTTGCAATTGGGTTTAATTTGTGCTTCTTTATTAAACAAAGTGACCGATTTTTAATGCATGAAACCTACCGAATATACCTTCCCTTCCTTGCCAGTCTGGGGTAACCCCACCAGGAAGCAGCCACCTCAGACAGTGGATTTTGGATTCTGTTTTGGGAGGCAGAGTGGGAGACAGAGTTGACCCAAAATCAATTTATCAAGTCCTGGTGTCCAATCCACCAGGGACATTTGCCTTGCACAAACCCCATTGAAATGAATGGGAACTGGGTCAACGGGAAGGGGTGTAGGCCTGTGCCATTTAAGCTCTCCATTGTAGGCGAGCCTTAAAACTCCTTCTTAATTCCTACAGTGCTGAGCCTTTTGTTATGCCTGCTATGGACAATTGCCTCCAGCTCAAAAGGTTGCTGTTCTCATTAACTCTTTTTCTAGGTTCTGTAAATATTGGCAAAAGTACCTTTGTAAACACGTCTTCCTGTCTGAGCTTGTGATGTACATGTTTGCTTAATAGGCAGTGAAAGAGCAGTAAACAAATGAATCTGGCAAGCTAGGTAGAATGGGTGACAAATTAAGAGTTGACCACCAGCCCTCAGGTGGGCACTCTTTAATCTTTGTGCCACATATCTGTGGCCAGCCTTGTCTTGTTAAATAGAGTTGGAGAGACTTGTTCCTTCCTATCTTCCTTATGAGCTTCCAGAAGCCACTGGTGGCCACCATCAAAATCAGGATGCTGACCTAGATGTTGGATTCAGCTAGACAATTCTTAAGCTTTCCTAGATGAGTACTATGGTGGAAGAGGCAAGATTCTGTCAATAATTCCAGAGATAACTGTGACATATTTGCATGTTAATAATTAAATGGTATGTCTTAAACCAGGGATGTCAAATTTGTTTCATACTGAGGGCCGGAATTAGCATTCACTGTATCTGCTGAGGGCCAAAAGTGACACCATTAAGCAGAAAATGACATCATTAAGCAGATAATGCCCATAAATATTTATTCTCTCATAGAAACTCATTAGCTATAAATGATATAGCTATAAATGATATAGCTATAAATAGAAGAGAAAATGTGCAAATCTTGTTCATATAGTATTTTCAAGATATGAAAGAAACCAATTATCATGCTGGGAAAGTCCAATTATAACCAGGGCTGGATAAATTCCTCCCAGGGGTTGCATTCAGCCTCCAGGCCGTATGTTTGACACCCTTGTCTTAAACATTCCTATTTTGAGTGGTTTCATACAGAGTCTTCTCTCTTGGGGAAAACCAAATCTGTATATTTGTGCACTGCGCGGTTTGATTGTGGGCTTGTGACAACATGAGCTTCCTTTCTTGGGAGCTGTTTTTCAACTCTTCAAAAATAAGGCGCTAAACAAGCATCCCATCAGATAAATTTGCAAGCGATTCTTTAAAAACAGAAAGGTTAAGAATATAAGAAGAGCCCCACTGGATCAGGCCAAAGGCCCATCTAGTCCAGTTTCTTGTATCTCACAGTAGCCCACCAAATGCTTCAGGGAGTACACAAGACAACAGACCCGACCTGCATACTGGTGCCCTCCCCTGCATCTGGCAATCAGAGGCAGCCGACCTCTAAAACTAGGAGGTGGTACATACCTACCATAACTTGTAACCTGTGATGAACTTTTCCTTTAGAAATTTGTCCAATCCCCTTTTAAAGGCATCTAGGCAAGATGCCATCACCACTTCCTGTGGCAAGGAGTTCCACTGGCTAATTACACGCCGGGTAAAGAAATATTTTCTTTTGTCTGTGCTAACTCTCCCAACACTCAGCTTTAATGGATGTCCCCTGGTTCTGGTGCTATATGAGAGGGAGAAGAGCATCTCTCTATTCACTCTATCGATCCCCTGCACAATTTTGTATGTCTCAGTCATGGCCTCGCTCAGGCGCCTCTTTTCTAGACTGAAAAGTCGCAAATGCTGTAGCCTTTCCTCAGGTTGGGCAATTCTCCTGAAGCACTGATGGAGGCGCAAGACCAATGGATCAGAATTCAGTCCTCTGATACGTATGTCTCTCAAATGCATTATGAAGGCTGGTGAACATTAAGGTGAGACCTCTTTTTAAGGTATACTGGGTATACCCTATGCATGTTCCTGCCTTATTTTCTGATTCCTGGAGGAGACCACGTTGCAGCTTCATCACAACAGAGTGCAGATGTTCACTGATGCAGCCATCATCAGGTCACACCGGATTGCAACAAGAAGATTCAAAGCAAGACAAGGATGAAGATCATTGGCATAAATCAGGGGTGCCCAAACCTTGGCCGGGGAGCCATTTGTGGCCCTTGGGGACTCCCAATCTGGTCCGTGGGGAGCCCCCAATCTCCAATGAGCCTCTGGCCCTCCAAAGACATGTTGGAGCCCACGCTGGCCTGACACAATTGTTCTCAGCATGAGGGTAACTGTTTGACTTCTTGCGTGATGTGTGGGATGAAGGCTCCCTCCACTGCTTGCTATTTCACGTCTGTGATGCAGCAGTAGCAGGAAGCAAAGGCTGGCCTTGCTTTGTGCAGGGCCTTGAGCTATTGCAAGAGCTACATTCACTCATATAAGTTCCATCTCTAATATATTCATTTATATAAATTTATTCAAATTTGAAATGTACATTAATTCTTTTTTTCCCCCCAGCCCGACACAGTGTCAAAGAGATGATGTGGCCGCCTTGCGAAAAAGTTTAGACACCCCTGGCATAAAGGGTCACATGTGTGCACAATTCCTTGTTCATTAAGTTCTCTCATGTGGTGGCCAGTCTATATTTGTGGAGAAGGGGTAGTCTAAGCAGTGGATGCAAAGTTGCTGGTTCTACTTGGGACCCATTCTAGAGTTTCCTGGGGTCCTGAGTTGCTTTCAACCACTCAGGCTTTGCACAAAATGTGCGTTGTGCCCCATAGTTCCCTACAGGGTCCTTGTTTTGACTGAGCCCCAAAATCAGTCCTGGCTTCAGCTGGCCTTACTAGTTGCTAGGGCTGTACTCACGAACCTAGCACCATACCATTGTGTGCTTATTTTGTAATCAGAACTATGATCACATAAAGGATGGTGAAGCAGTCTCCAATGCGCACAGGAAAAACAAAACGAAACAAAACAGCAGACAAAGCTAGGTTGGCAGTTGTGTGCCTTGACCCTGGGAAAGTACTACACTAGCAGAACCCATTTTCTTGGCAAACAAAAAGACAACAGGGCATTCTGATTACCTTGTCTGACCCAATATTTGAGGAGAAATAGTATGACTGGCAACGGCCAAAGGAGGGTGGCAGTAACCCTAAGTGATCCCAGCAACATGAGGGCTGCAATAGCAAATGTGAGAGACTCCGTTGGCAACCTTCAGTCTCGAAAGACTATGGTATTGCGCTCTGAAAGGTGGTTCTGGAACAGTGTCTAGTGTGGCTGAAAAGGCCGATTTGGGAGTACAATCCCTTCCACACCGGGAGCAAGTGCAGTCTGTCCCTGGTCTGTCTCCCTGGCTATGGGCCTTCCTTCTTTGCCTCTTTGCCTCAGTCTGTTGGGCAAGTGTCTCCTCAAACCGGGAGAGGCCATGCTGCACAGCCTGCCTCCAAGCGGGCCACTCAGAGGCCAGGGTTTCCCATCTGTTGAGGTCCACTCCTAAGGCCTTCAGATCTCTCTTGCAGATGTCCTTGTATCGCAGCTGTGGTCTACCTGTAGGGCGCTTTCCTTGCACGAGTTCTCCATAGAGGGGATCCTTTGGGATCCGGCCAACATCCATTCTCACGACATGACCAAACCAACGCAGGCGTCTCTGTTTCAGCAGTGCATACATGCTAGGGATTCCAGCACGTTCCAGGACTGTGTTGTTAGGAACTTTGTCCTGCCAGGTGATGCCAAGAATGCGTCGGAGGCAGCGCATGTGGAAAGCGTTCAGTTTCCTCTTCTGTTGTGAGCAAAGAGTCCATGACTCGCTGCAGTACAGAACTGTATTCAGGACGCAAGCTCTGTAGACCTGGATCTTGGTATGTTCCGTCAGCTTCTTGTTGGACCAGACTCTCTTTGTGAGTCTGGAAAACGTGATAGCTGCTTTACCGATGCGTTTGTTTAGCTCGGTATCGAGAGAAAGAGTGTCGGAGATCGTTGAGCCAAGGTACACAAAGTCATGGACAACCTCCAGTTCATGTGCAGAGATTGTAATGCAGGGAGGTGAGTCCACATCCTGAACCATGACCTGTGAGAGACTAATTATTTATTATTATTATTATTATTATTATATAAGCTCAAATTCCACAGCTGGTCTCTGCATGCACTCCTGATCCAGTTACAGCAGTACCATGCACTTTCATCGAGTTAAGGATCAGAGCATGGACAAAAGTTATAAATGGATGAGTGTCAAAGCACAGCCTTAATTTAGCTTGCAAATTTATTTTGGCAGGTGAAAAATGTAAATTACTAATTATAACACACACCAAAGCCCATAAAAGAAAAATAAACACACAAACATCGTGGAAGGTTGGATGAAATTGGATGAAAGAGGAAAGCAGGTGGATGTGGCTATAATTGCAAACGGCTGAAAGAGCAAAGCAATGAAAGTCAAGGTTTTGCTGGTTGATGTGTCCCATATGAGTTGATTTGTATGCAATTTTGATCAACTTGAAAAAACAGTATTAACAATGTTAAACAGTGGAAAAAAGGTAGAAACACTAAGAGAAATGACATAAACTCAGTTCATGGGACTAGAATTCAGGCATCTTGACCAAACATCTTCAGGTAATACCTTTCTAGGAGGGAATATACACTGTGGAGTCCATGAAGCCTGGCCTGTAACCCATCACCTACATTATCCAATTGGTCTACTTGATGTAGCATGAAAGCAATTGGATGCAAGAGCCACTGCTCAGTGGTAGCTTACAGGGTGGTTGGATTTTTTTTTTTTTTTTTGCTTGACAGTGGTCCCAAATGCATTCCTAAGTATTTTGCACAGCATTCTTTCCAAGGAAGATATTGCTTAATATATTTTAGTCTTACATTCTCGTGCTCTCATTTTTCTTCTATAGCCTTGAAGGGAGAAAAAAATAAAAAAAACAAATCTTTTTTCTTACAGGAATTCAGTAATGATTTATGTTTTATATTCCAGCCTACTCCAAAGGCTGCATTATACCACTGTCTCTGAAATGTTCTGAAGCTGTCCCCTGCAATTTACTACCCAATCCTGTCCCCCAGCATTGGCACCGATGCAGCCACAATGATAGAGCATGTGCTGCATCCAATAGTGTGTGTGTGTGGGGGGGGGGGGAGGGGTGAGCAATCACACGGACAGCAGGAGGTAAGTAAAAATATTTTACTTTTCCTTACCCCCGGTAAGACTGCCCAATAGCCTATTGGGGGACGGGGCATCCTTGGCCATTGTTGCCAAGATTCACCCTCTCCATCCCCTACTTATCCCAATTCTCCCCCAAACTGCCCTTCCTGTCCCCTTTCCCTAACCATGACACGCCTCTGCTGCCAACTTACCAACACAGACAGAGGCCTCTGGAGCCTCTGTTGCACATGGTGTTGCCCACACCACTGCCCATTTAAAGCAGAGGCCTGGAAGTGCACAATGGCAGTTCAGGTTCTGTGCTGCTGTAAAGGGCCTTGCACTGCTGGAAGACGAAGATGAGGATTGGGGCCTTAGTCTATGTTCCAGAATCTCCCAACCATTGTTTGGCCTGTCTGAGCCAGTGGCTTGTATGTGCTGTCTGTCAGTGCAGGCAGACTCTTGAGAACAGTGGAATATCACTCACTGCTGCACACAGGAATCTGTGGCCAACGAACATTAAACATTAGCAGGTCTGGTACCCCTTCCTCCCATCCATTACACCATTGCCATCACCAACTGCAGTGGTGCAATGGATCAGTCACACAGATTTCCTTCTGCTCCAGTTAAAAGTATCTTAGGTAGCAGGGCTGGGAAAGACTTTTGAGAATGCTGCCAGTCATGAGTAGCCTGTACTGAACTAACTAGACCAGTGGAGTGACTCCACATGAGGCAGCTCCTTGTGTTTTTGTTCCTGGGAATGTGGACTACCCACTGGGCAGCTCTGAAAACCCAAAGGACAGAAGCCATACTACTCCTTCCACAATTACTGTTTGCAGACTTCCCACTCAGGGTTTCATATGTTCATATAAGGGTAAGTTCAGCGCTTACAACTCCATTCCATTGTCTTATGAATCAGAAGTTATGATCCTCACACTCTGAGAAGCTTGCAAATACTCAGAAACACAGATTTAGTATTTACAATACTTATATATTCCTTTTTCACAAAGAGGCTCACAAAGCAGTTGACATGAATGAATGGTTTCCACTGAACTGCTCACAACCAGTCTGCTGGCAGTTGCTCAGTTAGCGCTCATGACTGAACACTTCCTGAAAGTGTGCATTTGAGGGATAGGACCCTAATGTATTTCTAAGGTCCAAATCGTAACCAACTTTCCCACACTGACATAGCTGTGCCAATGGGGCATGTGCTGCATCCTGCAATTGAGTGGGAGTCATTGAGGTCTCCTCAAGGCAAGGCAATATTTGTTCCCTTACCTCGGAGCTGCATTGCCTTTACCCCAGTGCTGGAAAGTTGGTTAGGATTGCATCCTAAGATGAATATAATAAACAAGTGCCACAAGTTGCCAACTTGGCACAGAGTCAACACAGCAGTAAACAATTGATCAGAATTCAAAACAGCACAGCTGTGAAGTGCACAGAGTTCAATTATTCATGTGGCACTGTAATCTCCCTTGATATTTACCCAGGCAGCTCATCTCCTGAACAAGGTTGCTGCTTCATTTGATAGCTGCAATGAAGTTAGGTGTAGTTTCAGCAGATGTTGGAAGACTAATCTGCATCTGTCTGAATTTTGCCACATTGGCCATTATTGCACAGCACATGAGTCCTCAGCCATGTTGGTCTGAGAACTCCACTTTCCTCCTAGCTTGTATTTTTAAGTGGAATTGGAGAGAAGGAGAATCTCTGGAGAGATTCATCTCCAACCCTATTTCCAGATTCTTGCAGTGAGGTATAGAGGGAGACCCAAGGCATGACCAAGTGGTCTACTCCAGGAGTCTCCAAACTTTTTGGCCAGAGAGCCGCATGAAATATCTGGTGCAGTGCTGAGGGCTGGAAGAAAATTTAAATATAAAATTTAAATAAATAAATTAGAGATGGAACTTAGATGAATGAATAAATGAATGAATGGGCTCATTCACTCAGCTTCTCCAGCCCTCAGAACACCTTCTAGATGCAATCAGAACAGAGCTCTGGTCATGTTCAGTCAAGTGGGCCAGAGGCTTTCAGGGGACAAGAGGCTGGCCGCAGACCGGATAGAGGCTTGCTGTGGGCCGCATCTGGCCCCCGGGCCGTGGTTTGGAGGTCCCTGGTCTACTCCTTTCTACTTCCCATCCATTTCTAGTGAAGAGTTCATTCTGCTGGATCATCACCCTTGAGAGTTAGGAGGGTAGATCTGCAGGCCTCTGGCTGAACTTCCCCCTTTTTGGTTCAGATTTATTGCTGTTTCATTTCAGCAGATGCCATTTACCACATGCATTTTAGCAAGAGAGTAAACATTTCTCTCTCTGCTCACAATTTTCTGTGCCCTTTTGGGTTTTCTTAGAAGCCACAATTGGATCTGTCTGCAGGATTGAAGATACGCCTGCATTGTGGATATATGCAAAGGGGCTGTGATATTTTGCATTTCCTATCTGCTGTCATAATTATTAGCAATGTTGTACTACATGCTTACCCTGGGGGCTGGGGATATGAATAGACCCTTAGTTTGGCTGTACTTGTCGTAAGAGGCGACTAAACAGCCACCGGGTAGATGGGACTCGTCAGCCTGGGAAGGCAGCTCATCTAAGAGAAGGAAAACTCTGATCCCAAACCTCCACTGCCTTGTGGCTACATCCAATTAAGGCACGGGTTGGCAACCTTAAACACTCAAAGAGCCATTTGGACCCATTTTCCAGAGGGGAAAAAAACCTCGGGAGCCACAAAACCCTTTTGACATCTAAAATGAAGATAACACTGCATATGTAGTTTTTTTTTTTTACCTTTATACTCTTATAGGTCCCATTTTTATAATGTAGCCCCCTCTTGTAGCTTTTAGTTAGTTTTGTCATACATTCTTGTCCTGTGTTTTCAGACGCCTGGTCCTCTACAGCAGGGGTGCTCAGTAAGTCGATCGTGATCTATCAGTCGATCGCCAGGCAAAATGAGTAGATCCCAGGCTTCTCTCCCGTCCACGCATTCCTGCAAGTGAGTGACACATCCCTGCGAGTGAGCCCCGCCCTGGGAGTGACACATCCCTGCGAGTGAGCCCCGCCCTGGGAGTGACACATCCCTGCGAGTGAGCCCCGCCCTGGGAGTGAGCCCCATTGACTCTACTGGGGCTGACTCGTGAGTAGTCCTGGAGAGGAGCCGCTGGCAGGCTTCTCTCCTGTCCACGCATCCCTGGGAGTAAGCCCCGTTGACTCTCCTGGGGATGACTTACCTTTCCCCTGTTTTTGCACTGGTATGTATGGAAATCTGCCCCCCCCCCACTTCCATCTGTTGGTTCTGTGTGCAAGGGGTTTTGCACTGGTCTTGCTGTGATGTCTATATAGAGATTTTCCTCCCCCACACCTTTCCCCTGTTTTTGCACTGGTCTGTATAGAGATCTGCTCCCCCCCCACTTGTATTGGAATCCAGGAAGATCTGGTGAGGAGGTAGATGTGGTGTCAGCAGTGGCCCCTTTAAGGGTAAGGCCTGGGCATCCAGCAGAGTGTGCTGCACAGCTGCAGCCACTTGAAGGTAATAGGGCCCTCAGGGATATAAGAGCACCTGAGGCAGGAAGGGCTCCACTTATTTATGTGAGTCAGCCTTTTCCTACAGGAAGATCATTAAGTCCAAGTACCATTCCACCATGACTGATGAACATTTGGAAGTGTGCTTGAGGCTGGCTGTCAGCAGCTACTATCTGGACTATGCATCCTTGGCTGATTCACTTCAGTGCAAGTCATCAAAGTAAACTCAAGTAATTACAAAAAATGTTTATAGTTAATTACGTTGTGTTGTGCAATATTGGCTCATGCAGTTATGCAAGGTACACCAACATACATTGTACACATGAATGTTATATGTTATGATGGCGTGAACATTGTAAAAAAACTCTGGTAGATCTCCAGGCCTTGCTGGGTTTCAACATAGCTTTCGAGCCAAAAAAGTGTGAGCACCCCTGCTCTACAGTGTTTTGCCTGATTCCGAGGCCATTCTCTGCCTGGAGAATTATGCCCCCCTTTAAGCAAATTAGCTCCCCTTCTTTCCCCCAACAAATGACCCAGGTTCTGCCCTGCAGTCCTGCTGGACCCACCTCCAAGGTAGCTCACCTGTTCAACCTGCAGAGGTCCTCTCTCCTGCCAGCAGCCTCCCACCACTACAGCAGACCCTTGGTCCTCAGCAGGTCTTGGGCACAGCAGCCACACACCAAAGTCCAGTGTCTCCAGCAGTCCATTAGTCACAAAGTCAGTCAGACTATCCAGGGCAGAGTCCAAAGTCAATAAGCCAAGTCACAGTCCAAGGTCAGATTCCAAAGTAAGTCAGTCAAATCAATTGGAGTATCCAAATCAATAAGCCAGGTCAGTCTCCTCTCCAACCCACACCCCCTTCCTGCCTCAGGCGCTCCTTATATCCCTGAGGGCCCTATTGCCTTCAAGTGGCTGCAGCTGTGCAGCACACCCTGCTGGATGCCCAGGCCTTACCCTTAAAGCGGCCACTGCTGACACCACATCTACCTCCTCACCAGTTCTTCCAGGATTCCAATACATATGGTGGTTATGATATCTGCTTATCTTACATGGATACTAAAGAACTCCCCCCACCTTCCAGAGGCACCCTGCTGGAAGGAAAAAAGGACACAGACTCCAGAGGTGGGGAAGAGAAGAAGCCAGAGCTGGGGGGGGAAGGTGGGGGGCACAGCCACAGGCCAGCTTCTGCCCTCCCTGCCTGCCTGCCTGCCCGCCCTCCCTCCGTCAGGCTGCAACCCTCTCCACACTATCCTGGGAGTAAGCCCCATTGACTACAATGGGACTTCTGAGCAGACAAGTTGGTTGGAGCTCTCAGGTTGCAGTCCTCTCCACACTTTCCTGGGAGGAAGCCTCACTGACTACTTGTGAGTAGACCTGCACAGGAGGGGGCTGAGGATACAGCCCTCCACACCTTCCTGGGAGTAGCCCAGGGACTACAGCGGGGCTTGCTTGTGAACAGACCTGCCGGGTGCGGGGCTCCCACTCACCTGTTCTTGCCTTGAGCAGGCTCCAAGGCTGCCATCCCAGGCACCCTTTCCTGGGAGTAAGCTTCATCCACTGTAATGGGGCTTACTACTGAGTAGACACACAGGAAGTCTCCTCTGCCATGGAGGAAAAGCCTCTCCTTGCACTGAGTGGGGACCTGCAAGGGCTCGCAATGGCTGAGGAGGAGGGTGTCCTGCTGGAGAGTTGGGGACGGGGAAAACAGGGAGCTTAAGCCTGCAGAGCGGGCAAATTTGAAAAGGGAAACCAATGCGGGGCAGGTGGGGGTGAAGGGAGAGGAGGGCAGTGAGCTCAGGGGGTGGAGGGAAGCAGCCTGCCCTCCCAACACAGGTGCCTCCTGTCACCCCCTTTGCCACTTTCACCCGGAGGAGCCACAGCAGACAGCTGAAAGAGCCGCGGGTTGCTGACCCCTGAGTTAAGGAAAAGGCTTCAGGAGTCAACCTTGAGGCAAAATCCAGAGCCGGAGTCCCTGAGGCAGTTCATGGCTGAACACAGTCATGTTCTGGCAATTCCTGCGCTGCTGCACTGCTGGAACCAACCGTATTGGCCTCTGCCTTTCCATTGGACCATTTCAGTGACTTGGAGAGGGGGGATTTGCTGCATGGGTAACAGTCTATCCTCCATATCTACTTTACCCAGGCTTTGTGCACTGGAGAGGACACTCTGTTCCAGAACCACCATTCAGAGCACGGTACCATAGTCTTCTGAGACTGAAGGATGCTAACTCTAACTACATGCTCTGATTAAAGGAACATTTTCTCAAGAAGCAAAACTGACCAAGGTTCCAGATTAGAACGCTCAATAAGGCAAGAGTGCCACCTGCTGAAAGTGAGTGCTTTTAAGATGCATTTAAGGTGCATTTAAGATCTCAATGTAATGCTCACACAAGCAACTCCGTGAACGTGCCTGGGGCATGCTAGATGCAGCGGCAGCCATTTTTGGTGCTGCTGCAGCCCTGTGCACTGGGCAGCTCTGGATTGGGTTGTTAATCTTTAGAGTGTCACAAGACTTTTTGACATCTATTTATTGTCTTGAACTCTGTTGAAGGAAGTCTACTATTCATTATATTTATTAATTACAAGGTGTTGAGATCAACTGGATGAAGGTTGCCACATTTTAGCATTGTCATTTGTATAGAACCACTGACTCTTACATTTAAATAAACTCAGGATGTGTGACTGCAATGGAAATTAAAGGGCAAATTAAAATTGGACTAGATGCTGATGATGCAATTGTGTCTAACAAATTTATTATTCTAGAACTCTTGCTATCTTGTGTACTCCCTGGGGCATTTGGTGGGCCACTGTGAGATACAGGAAGCTGGACTAGATGGGCCTATGGCCTGATCCAGTGGGGCCGTTCTTATGTTCTTAGCATTTAACTGCTCCATTCTGAAATGGAAAGCCAGCAATGTCTCTGCAAGCCCTGATCTATATAGCTAAAGGAGCAAACGAGACAGAGGGCAACCCTGGCTGACACCATGCTGTAATTTGATTTTAGAAGATAACAGTTACAGTAGGAGATGTGTGCATAAGGCAATCCATTTCATCAATATAGATCCGATGCCAAACATTTTCACTTTAAAAGGCCCACTCTATGCAATCAAGTGCCTTCTTCATGTCTTCATGAACGGAGAAGAGGGAATTCCTTATTGAGTTACTATTATTTTTCTAATGTTCCATTACATTTGTCTTCTGGGGATGGGGGATTGATCCATATGTATATTAAGATGATCTGTCAGTACAGCTGCAAGAATTTTGTAGTCCGCAGTTAGAAGTGAAATAGGTCTATAAAGTATGGACCTTTCAGGGTTCTTCCCTGATTTATGTACCATAAAGACATAAGTCTGCACCTAAGATTTGGAAATAGTGCCAGAAATAAGAATATTATTTCTTATATAAGAAGTAAGTAAATCAGCCCAGGGGTGGTGTTGAGCGGGGGTGGGAGGAACAGGGTGGGGAGAGGGAGGAATGAGGCAGAGACCAGGCAGGGAGGGTGTGCGTGATGATGCTGGGAAAAGGGTAGTATAGGCAGCTGCAGCGTAGCTAATAGCCTCTCCCCCTTTACTGGCTTCAAGGCTTCTGGGCAGATTGAGCCCCTGAGTTGTCAGTTGTCTTCCCTAATCTAAACAGATGAATAACCAGAATGAGGCTATATTAACACAACCAGAAAGGAGTGAGGTGGAGGAAGCAGAAATACAGGCTGGAAGGGAGAAATAATTGCCATTTCATTAGAGCAATCTGATGGGAGCATAGTATGTCTGATGCTTATTATGTTAGAAAATGGCATCAGACAATTTTTAATTGTTGTCCTTGTCGACTAGCAAGCAGGAGCAGGGGACAACTTCAGGTGTCTGGAGCAAAGTGATAGTGCTGTTTTTTCTTTTCTTTTCATTTATAGAATAAGTTAATAGACTTTGTATTTGCAAGAAACACTATAATTAACCCACAGGGACAAAGCGGTAAGTAAACAGGTACGCTGCAATGGGATAGGTATTGATGATTGCCAGAGTGTCATATGTGTGCCGCACAAACAATATGGCAGTGAGCCACAGTTCAGTGCTAAGCAAGCTCACAGCCATTAATTTCAATAGGGTTAAGCATACTTAAATCTGTATTGGTTAGATATTTACAGCATAAAAGGATGTAGCAGTAAATTTGGAAGTTCAGCAGCTTATCACAGTACCCCTAATAGTCACACCCCCACTAAGATTACACAATATTTAAAAAATCAACTTTAAATGCCTTTTATTAGAGGTTTTTTCTTCTTCTTCTGACACTTATTCCTATTTTGAAATTTCTTGAACTTCGCGTAAAATCTAGAGCCTTCATTTCATATGCCTGGGGCAGGTTGCAAGGGTTTAAATCAAATGTAGAAAACTTGGGAAAAATGGAATGAAAAACGATCTCAGATATAAAAGTAACCTTAGAGCTCAATCCTATCCAACTGATGCAGGCACAATGCAGCCCTGAGGTAAGGAAACATGGTCCCTAACCTTGAGGAGACCTCTGTGACACCCCCCCCCTCACTGCAGGATGCAACGTTTGCCCTGTTGCATCAGCGCTGGATTCTCGGGTAGGATTGGGCATGTAGAGGAGCAATTTTCAAACACTTTCATCTCAAGGCGCACTGACAAGGTGCTAAACCCCTCCAAACTTCCATGGCATACCTGTGGACCGTTTGCAGCACACCAATGTGCTGCAGCACAGTGGTTGAAAATTGCTGCTTTTAGACTGTTAGCCTCTGCATGTTGACTCCAAAGTAAGTTGCTGTCTTCAGTATAACTACTATCATCAGGTAAATTTGCATAGGATTGCAGCTTTAATGTAGCATGAGCCACATACTGTGTCTCAGGCAGCCCTTGGGAAAGAGGGCTAACCTAGGTGTTAACATATGCCCTTAGGCAAATTTCTCAGTTTTCCTCCTGCTAAGCCTGATGCTTCTTTTCAGCTAAGGTCCTTTCCTTTGTACAATGTTCCAAAAGCAGCACCTGAGTGCGCCTACTGATACCATCACTTGTATTGGCAACCTTCAGTCTCGAAAGACTATGGTATCGCGCTCTGAAAGGTGGTTCTGGCACAGCGTCTAGTGTGGCTGAAAAGGCCGATTCAGGAGTGACAATCCCTTCCACACCAGGAGCAAGTGTAGTGTGTCCCTGGTCTGTCCTCCTGGCTATGGGCCTTCCTTCTTTGCCTCTTTGCCTCAGCCTGTTGGCCAAGTGTCTCTTCAAACTGGGAAAGGCCATGCTGCACAGCCTGCCTCCAAGCGGGCCACAGAGGCCAGGGTTTCCCACTTGTTGAGGTCCATCCCTAAGGCCTTCAGATCCCTCTTGCAGATGTCCTTGTATCGCAGCTGTGGTCTACCTGTAGGGCGCTTTCCTTGCACAAGTTCTCCATAGAGGAGATCTTTTGGGATCCAGCCATCATCCATTCTCACGACATGACCGAGCCAACGCAGTGATGGCATACCATCACTACTCCTGCTGTAAAAGAAGTCCTAGAGCTCTGCTCCCTTGACCACACCACTGGCTACACCACTACCTTATCTATCCAAACAGGGGGCCCAAAGAAACCAGAACAAATTTGTTCCTGCTGATACATTCTCCTACTCTTAAATTTAGTCCTTTTTCCTTCAACCCTCAAACGGACATTAGCCCCATGTTGGCCCCACACAGCTGCAGAGGCACAGCAACACAGCACTAGACGGTCAACCATTGTGAGCTTCTACTGTTTGTAGAAAGTAGGTTCAGAAAATAGAATGTTCTGTTTCAAGAGAGTGGGTTTTTTTTGGGGGGGGGAGAACCAGGGGGTAGGGAGGCGGTGGGAGGAGTGGATATGGTGGCAGTGGTGCATGATGGATCCTATCCTCTCCATTGAGCTCTCCAGCCCTTTTTTCTCCACAAGTTGTGGCGTTTTATTCAGCACTTTGAATGTGCACAGAAATTAGAGGAGAGCAAAATAGTCTAAGTTAAGAGATTGCTGAGAAATTTCTATCAGGCAGAAGGTGCCCTTCTTGGGCAACCAGATTGATATTCCTTGGGGGTTAGGATTGCCTGTACACATGTTCACTTTCCACATTCTCAAGTCATGTATTCGTAAATGACTGTGTTATGACAAACCAAAAGCATCCAGTATGCTTTCCTCACAAAGAAGTTGACTTTGAAGAGGGTGCCCTTGAAACTTTCTACTGAGATGTCTAAAATTGCACCTGCATTAGGCTGTTGCTAGGAGATGTTGGGTCCCTGTTACAAATGTAGAGGAACCTAGATACATCACAGATCAGGAGCCTGTTCTCTTTGGGTGGTCTTGTAGGAGGTTGAGAATCAAATGGGGATATGGCTAAATGGCTTCACAAAACAGAAGGAATTAATGGTCAAAAGCAAAGGTGTGAGATCTTTTCTGATGCTTCCTTAAGCCATTTCTGCCCAACGTTGCATACACGCAACAGGGATCAAATGTGTACACCTGTGGGCTGGGCAGAAATGGGTTAATTAGAGACTCATGAAAGCCTCCAGAGAAATACCACTCATCTTATCAAAACTGTTTAAATGTCTTTAATTTTTTTGAAGAAAAAAGAAAGACTCGGACAAAAAACACTGGCCCATTCGTGATAGTAACAGAATGGAGGAAGATTCTCTTAACCTCTATGCCATTGATTAGGACTTGCACATGCTGAAACATTTTAAATGACTTTTAAGGCTGATGACTATGATCAAAGTGTGAGAACTGGTAGCCGTTGATTGCGTTCAGATGAGATACATCAGCAAGGAAGTAGCCTGAGAGTCAAAAGCCTCTTTGCTCTGAAAATGCTTCTGTAGCCTGGTAATACTGTGTAATTGAATATCTGGATGTTGGCCCATAGAACTGTAACAAAGTGAGAGAACCTCAGCTGAGTTTCAACCTCCCATCCCATGAGAGGTCTTCTGATCCTGTTGTGCCTCTAAGCCCCTTGATAAATGCTTCTGTTGAGCTAATACATTTACATACATAAATGTATCATTGCTGCATATGTCATATTTTGGTGCTGCGTTGTTACTGCTGAAGCCCTGTATGCATAGATTGAGTGGAATACAGCAGAGTGGATTGCAATTCTTTGTCCCCCAGAGGCATCAGGAAGTTATGGACCCTTAGTTTAGAGTTCTAGGAATTATCCCCCCAATAGCTACAGATTGAGGGC
Organism: Tiliqua scincoides; assembly: GCF_035046505.1. Classification (NCBI taxonomy): domain Eukaryota; kingdom Metazoa; phylum Chordata; class Lepidosauria; order Squamata; family Scincidae; genus Tiliqua; species Tiliqua scincoides. The sequence goes on along the minus strand of NC_089822.1, from coordinate 101,937,075 downwards.
TCATTTTGTCAAGGAGAAGCAGAGAAACAAAGGCAAACTGCTAGAAAGGAAGGTAAGTGGCTTACGTTCCAAATGATACTGAGGACTTTGTATAGGCAACATATACAATCATCACCAATTTTCCTTTATGAGTCTTGAAGAGTGAAGAATGGGTTAGTTGAACTCTATTCAAGTACATCACAGCTCTTGAAAGGTTCAGGTATAAACCTGTATGTACTAAGAATCTACTTACAGTCTACATCTTCCCACCTTCTGGCAGCGTTCCTTTTACATGATTTTTCGCAAGAAACGATTCTTGTTGCTGAGTTTCTTGCTAATGTTCTCACTTTTAACAGTTCCAGGCAGCCCTGATTGGTGTTTTGGGGCGAGTAATCTCTCATATGGTTTGTTTTTGTGTATGGGTGTATGTTTATTTGTTGCTGTGTTTTTTGTGACTTTTTATGTATTTTGTATGTTTCCTAGTATTCTTTAGTCTATGCCAATAAAGGTTGCTGAAACTGATGCATAATTAGAATTATGCATTATTTTAATAATTAGAATTAACCATCACTAGCCATTAGTCAAGTATATGCTTTGAATATAAAAGGCCGAAGCTTCAGGCTGCAATCCTATTCACATTTACCTGTAAGTCTCATTAATCTCACTGGGATGTACTGCTGAGTAGATATGCATAGGATTGGGTCCGCAATCTTTAGCATCTCTGGTGAAAAGCATCACAGAATGCCTGGCTGGGAAGGTCACCCTATCTGAGATTCTGGATTGCTCCTCACAGTTAGGAGTTATAGTACCGAACTAGATGGACCAATGGCCTGCACAGAATACAGTAGCTTCATATGATTTTGTTACATGGGTTGGTATAGTAATGAAAGAATGCATTGATTATGTGAATGCCTCCATACTTGAGTTCATCATCTTTGTATGGATGGCATTTTGTCACTTTTAAAATCTTACATTTTTTTTTTAATTTCACATTTGTCAATTTAAAAAGTGTAAATCCATGGTATTTAATTGTTTTACATGTTTTAATATCATTAATCAGTCAATATCTGTTATTTTATCTATTTATTTATCACATTTTTATACCGCCCTTCTTCCAAAGAGCTCAGGGCAGTGTACTTGGCTGCTCCTCTCCTTTTTTCCTCACAACAACCCTGTGAGGTAGGTGAGGCTGAGGGAAAGTGACTGGCCCAAGGTCACCCAGGAAACTTCATGGCTTGTAACTAAGGATATTTTAGAAACTTCTCAACTTTGGAGTACTACACATTTAAACCACACTATCCTGAATCTTACACTAGCCATTTTTTACCTGGACTTTTTTTTTTTTTGGCTGGAAAAATTCTGCATTCTTCATTCTGAATAGTTTTGAATCTGATCAAATCCTCTTTCAAATACATCATCCTAAAATATGACTTTGGCATCATGGAGATCTCCACTGACATCGTTATTGTTGAAGGCTCCTGTGCACTTTGTTTCTTCGCATCACATTTATCCAGTGTCCAGGGTAAGATGAACAACTATTTGGATCCCCTTTCTTAATGCACCCTAAAACCCAGTTTGGCTTTTTAAGCTGATATTGAATGGAGGTTATTTATTTAAATAAATATGCTGCTCACTGATGGATTCTTCTCTATGATCACTCTGGATCAGATAGAAAATGATGGGCTGAAACTGAAGGAGGACAGACTGAGTTTAATTACCAGTCAGGAATTTTGTATCTGTTGGATAATGGTAGGATGTGGAATCCCATTCAGTGGGCTTTTTCCACTTCATTTTTCAAAATCTATATTACAATTCCCAGTAAATAAATATAATAAGCTGTATATATTAATAGATGAAGAATTGCAAAAAGTGTATATTGAAAACAATTTGCTTTCAACATATTTCACCATATTGAATCCACAATAATAAAGTCACTCGAAACACTGCAGTATACTGTAATTGTGGATCATCTACAACAAGTAATTTTCCTTCACAGTTCACTTAACCCTCTTCAGTAGTCATTCTTTGTCATACTAATTTCTGAAGAATCAGAGATGTAGATAGGTGTCGTGTGGTGGATATGGGTTTATAGAAGACCAGCAGGTGTGGCACAACATGAAATCAAAGTAATCAAAAAAATACAGGGAGTCGATTCTTGATTTATCAGAGAAGGAATGTGGAGTAACTAGTTCTGTGTTGTTATTGAGCTTAGAGAAAGCCATACCATGACATCAGCCTGGCTCTTCCACAGGAGAAGTTACTCAGCCTTTCAAATTTGGTCCCTCATCTTTCTAAAGGATGGGATGACCCATTCCTTTCTTAAGGGATGACCAATAACTCCATTATTTTACATAATAATCAGTGTACATGATGCTTTACAGCAAAAGAAAAAAGTGAGAGCCCTGCCTCAAGGAGTTTAAACTCTACAGTGTAATAGTGAGGGGAGAATGGGGGAGAGGGATAGGAGATGCAAGACTGATAAGGGATGAATGTGAACAAAGGTAGTGAAAACCACTTGACTGGCTTTGTTTTGCAGTTGGAGGTGATGACTGGGACAGCGACATACCAAGGGTGGGGCGGTGGTTGTGGCCTGTCCCGGTGCTGGTAATAAGGGGGTCATTGTCTGTATAGCAGTGGTTCTTAAACTGGTGGGTTGCGACCCACCAGTTCATGTAAAGCTTACTCTGTCCCTTTAAGGGGTGGAGGGAGGGCAGCAATGCAAACCCCAGAATCATGTTGCTAAGGGGGAGAGGGGGCTGCTTTTACTTACTGTGGGCAGAAGCAAGGAGCAGAAGGTGCAGGGAGCCCCGCACAGCCCTCCTCAGGGCTCCCCAAGTGTTAGAAACAGCGCATGCAAACCACTTCTCGTTTGCAGGAAGTAGTTTGTGTGCGCTTTTCTCAACATTCTAACACTTGGGGAGCCCTGCGGAGAGCTGCACAGGGCTCCCCTACACCTCCTGCTTCTTGCTCTTGCCCACAGTAAGTAAGAGCACCCCCCTTAGTGAAGCAATCCTGGGAATCATGTTGCTGCCCTTGCCCCTCCCTCGCAAAAACCTACTTAGGGAGTAACATTCTAGGGAGCCAATTCTATGCTTGGGATCATTCGGAAGGGTATTGAGAACAAAACGGCTAGTATTATAATGCCGTTGTACAAATCTATGGTAAGGCCACACCTGGAGTATTGTGTCCAGTTCTGGTCGCCGCATCTCAAAAAAGACATAGTGGAAATGGAAAAGGTGCAAAAGAGAGCGACTAAGATGATTACGGGGCTGGGGCACCTTCCTTATGAGGAAAGGCTACGGCGTTTGGGCCTCTTCAGCCTAGAAAAGAGACGCCTGAGGGGGGACATGATTGAGACATACAAAATTATGCAGGGGATGGACAGAGTGGATAGGGAGATGCTCTTTACACTCTCACATAATACCAGAAACAGGGGACATCCACTAAAATTGAGTGTTGGGCGGGTTAGGACAGACAAAAGAAAATATTTCTTTACTCAGCGTGTGGTTGGTCTGTGGAACTCCTTGCCACAGGATGTGGTGCTGGCGTCTAGCCTAGACGCCTTTAAAAGGGGATTGGACAAGTTTCTGGAGGAAAAATCCATTATGGGGTACAAGCCATGATGTGTATGCGCAACCTCCTGATTTTAGAAATGGGTTAAGTCAGAATGCCAGATGTAGGGGAGGGCACCAGGATGAGGTCTCTTGTTATCTGGTGTGCTCCCTGGGGCATTTGGTGGGCCGCTGTGAGATACAGGAAGCTGGACTAGATGGGCCTATGGCCTGATCCAGTGGGGCTGTTCTTATGTTCTTATGTAACACTCTCTAAAAGTTAGAGAATCACTGCTGTATAGAATTGCAGTGGTGCTTGCCTGTCATGCGCCGGCCAGTTTTGTCCAGCCCTTCCATGGTAAGTAAGGATCTGCCCTCAGATGTTCAATATGCTAGGTTCTCCATGGGACTGGGAATGAAGTCTCTTAATCATTGGAGTACAATAGTTTTTGAACATATGAATACTCTCAAGATTTTTAAAGGTAGGGATTGGGACTTTCCTTTAATATCTTTCCCTCCCTCTTATTCTCAGATATTGGATGGAAAACCATACCTCAGCGATGGAGTTTGTACTTCTTGGTTTCCGGAACTTCCGAGAATACTATATTGAGCTCTTCTTCTTTTTCTTCTTCATATATGACTCCCTGTCTTGAGAGTTTTCGGCGAGGCCTGAAAACACTGTTGTTTAAACAAGCCTTCTGATTTCTGGCCTTCTTAACATTTTTATACATCTTTTAGTTTTTTACAGGCTTGATTCCTCGGTGACTTGCTCTTTTATTCTGTCTTTTAATCTGACTACTGTTTTTATGGCCTCTGTAATGTGTTTTTAAATGTTTTTATCTGCTATGTATTAATGTTTTTAAAATCTGTTTTTTTAATATGTTGTTAGCCGCCCTGGGCCCCGTTAGGGAGAAGGACGGGATAAAAATAAAGTTTTATTATTATTTATTATTATATATGTCCTGACAATCGTGGGGAACGCGCTGGTCATTGCAGTTACATTGGCTGACCCACTCTTGCAAACACCTATGTATTTCTTCCTCTGTAACTTTGCTCTGATTGAAACGCTGGTTACTTCTGCAGTGGTTCCCAGAATGCTAGTAGAACTAGCCTCTAAGCGCAATGTCATCTCCCTGGCAGGCTGCCTGACCCAGTCATACTTCTATTTTTCACTGGGTTCTACAGAATTCCTCCTCTTTACTGCCATGGCGCTGGACCACTATGTGGCAATCTGCTACCCACTGCGCTATGCCACAATAATGAGCAACCGTCTCTGCATAGGGCTCGTCCTGGCTTCCTGGATAACTGCGTTCCTCTCTATCATTTCACCCACAGTGCAGAAGTCCTATTTGTACTTCTGTGGTTCCAATGCTATCAACCACTTTTTCTATGACAGTGCACCTCTGCTAAAGCTCTCGTGCTCAGACACTCGCCACATTGAGTTGACAGATTTTTTCATGTCTCTGGTGTTTGTCGTAGCAACCGCGGTTCTGATTACGATCTCCTACATCTACATCATCAGCGCGGTTTTGAAGATCTCATCTTCCTCTGGATGCCAGAAGGCCTTTTCCTTCTGCGCTTCCCATCGGACTTTGGTGTCAATTGGCTAAGGTTGCACAATCTTCCTCTACGTGAGGCCTGGCAAGAACCACGAGGCTGATGTCAACAAAATAGTGTTCCTGATCACGGCTGTCCTGACACCTTTCCTAAACCCGTTCATCTTTACCTTCAGGAACGACACAGTCAAAGAGGCCTTCAGGAATGTCTTGAAGAATGGTTGATTAGTTCCACAACAAAGCAGATCTCTCACTAATTTGTAAAAATTTCAATAAAAATGTTGGTATAAGTTGCACCAATGACTCTTCTGCTTATCATTTATTGATGTAAGTGCAAAGAGTGATGACTCGTAATTCCAGTATTCACAGAGCATAATTTGCATTTATACTTTTATTAACATGTATAGATTTACAACTCCCTCAGCAAAGCCAGTAACCAACCAGATTATTTTTTTCCTTCCCCAAATGCACATAGACTCTACAGCAACTTTCAGCAACTACAGTACTTTTTGCGAAGGCATGTATATCTAGGGACCCCTAAACACCCCCAACCTGTTTATTGCATTTTTAAGAAATTATCAAACCAATGTCTAAAAGCAACCAATAGTTCTAGATGAACTTCCCTACTTCTGAAAGCATGATGACTTGTTGTTCTTGAGTTGCATCAAATTGAATTCTGTGTCTGAATGATTGAATGATTCCTGTTGCTTGCCAGAAATTATCTAGTCTCGTTTCAATGAAAATCAAATATAAGTTCCAATCACATTGTGTCTCTATGATACATTGTGGCAAATGTCCTTTGTTCTTTCCTTTTTCTGCTCTTGAAGTGGACCCTGGGCAAATCCAACTGATGCATTAGCTCAGTGGTCTTCAGTCTTTTTTGTGCCATGACCCAAACAAGCAAACATTATAAAAATAAAGTATGAGACTGGGGGCCCACCGTCAATCCTATCCATGGGGTCCATATCTGCTACCAAAGAACAAGGATGATCCTGCCAAAATTTTAATTGAAGTACATTGGATTGGGCTGTAAGTCAGCAACCTCTCAGGGCAGCAGCTGGGCTCACACCAGTCACTGCAGGCAGGCTGTAGGCTTTCCTTGGGATCTGCACAGTCTCTTCATCTGTGGAACAGCTGCCTGTGGGAGCAAGAAGAAACACAGAGGAAGTGACAAGGAATCGGCCTCTATGACCTTTAGTGTATCTCCATAGTTATTAAAATAGAATGGATGAGAACAAAAATATAATGGGAATGGAATCCATTATAGCACACAGAAGGATGAAGTACCTACAAATGTCAAGACATTTTAAAAGTTGAGCTATTGCCATTGCTTAGAAGTGATTTGAATGGATTGCAAGAGGAACGACTGTATCTTCTGTTTGTAACTGCGATGATGAAAAAAGAAGTTCACTGAACCCAGAAGCAGTTGTGGAACCAGCTCAGAGAATGTTGTCTTCATTTGGAAGAAGAGAGGCTGGGAGACGTTAATGATTTTTGCAGAGGACAAAACACTGGACCTAGCAGCAAACCAAAGGTCAACAGGGTTAACAAATATTCACAGGAGATCAGAGGTTGTTCATAGGTGACTTGAGTTAAAGGTGCCCTTAAAGAAGAAAACCTAAACTGCACTATTTATCATTGCTGTCTTAGACCACTCAGGGTTAGGTGAGTTGGGGATAATTTTCAGTCTTTGAACAAGTCAATGCATCAAATGATGGTTATAGATCCTTTTCCCATCGTTTCTAGGGGTGGTTTCAATAAGTGGGAGAGTGTAGCAGATGAATGCCAGCTTCAAGGTCAGGTGCATCTTCTGCTATCATATTGCTGATACTGCCCTTTAAATTGCACTACCAGCATAGAGTGCAATATTCTGCCTTCTGTCTGGGAACAGAAGCACATCTGGAGAGGCTGAAGTTATTTTCATCAGAATGCAAATCCTGCCATTACTCAGTCTGTATCCTGATATGCCTCATTTGCATATTCCACAGAGTGGCAAAGGATGATTTTTGCATAGGCACCAGAAATGGTGATGTGCCGTTCTTTGGGGATTTATTCATAATTAATATGTGTCAACTTCCAGCTGGTATTTTTATTGCAAATGAATTTGAGAATAGAGCTCTACCTCTCCTGATGGAATACATTTACAGGTGTGCACCACTTTTAATGATGGGGATACATTCTCCACTCCTCATTGTTATGTGATTAGGTCATTAAGCAAACATTCAGCCCAATCTATTGCCTTTGTTGTGTAAACAAGCAATCCCTGCCAGACACTAACTGGCTGTGCAGGCTATTGGAGATAGATTGTCTCTTCTTTGTATTATGAGCCTCTTTGTTGTGTAATCAGACACTTTGCTGCAGTCTATGGGAGACCTGACTACCTCATTAAGAGCCTCTTTGTGGTGCTTTGACCACCATCATATATGCGGTCTGTCATTGTGCAAATAGTTGTTAAGCGGCTGACGCCTGTATTGCATTTGTGAGGGAGGTTGTTACAGTGGGATTATTAAAAAGCACAGACAACTGGGCACAAGAAGAATGTTCAGAATGCCACCCCTCCATGGAGGATTTGGTGACAGGGGTGTCCTTTGCCCTATCCTGCCCTGCATGAGGCAAGATGGGGTATTTGCAACAACCTATTGGATGCTTAGGTCTTCAGTGGTCAGGGCTTAGCCAAGCAGTAGTGCTAGTGACCTCATTCCAGCATTGCCCATCTAGGCAAGCTCTCAACCAGACGTACTTGTTGGAGTCTGGTGATTCAGAATTTTGCTGCTGGGTTTTCCCTTTGGAGCAATGAGGGAGTGAGAAGCTCAGTGGAGGATTCATATTCTCAAAGAAAACAAAAACAAATGAGTTTAAGGCAAGAAAAGGAAGTCATTTGGGGGTTTAGATTCCCCACTTGGGGGGGCGTGACTTGCTTCTCAGCGGGGTGGTGGTCAGGGGGTTGGCCCACCTTTATGTCTGGCTGTTAGATTACTGCAATGCTAAATTGTTTGTTTGCATCTGTCAATGAATACAGTGCTTCTGATGGAAGTAAGTATCACTTTTTTCCAGGTACCTCCAGGTACATTCTCTACCTCAGCTTCTTATATGACCTACCTTGCACTCTTAGTCAGCAGCCACTGAATATTGACAATATAATTGACATCCTTCAGGGCATCAGGTAGAGAAGAGTCAGTTATCCAAGAAAAAACCCAATATGGAGCCTCTCTTTGCAGCTGCTTTCCTCATTTTCTTTGGGATTGAGTTCCTTGTAGGAATAGCTGTGAATACATTTATTGCAGCTGCAAATCTTGCCGGTTGGAGTAAAGGCATCACCTTGACCAAATCATAATCTTCCTGGGACTGTCCAATCTCTGTCTTCAGGGCACTGCTGCGACTGCTGCATTTTCTTATTTCTTCTGCACACAGCTCTTCTATGTCGGTTTCAGTTCACAGGTGTTTTGCTTCTTTTGTATAGTACCTTCAGTAGTTTTGCATTAACTGCGTCATTATTTTCAAGCTGCAGCCTGAAGATTCAGAACCAGAGCCAACGGCCCCTTTTCCTATGGATGAAGGTGAAGTTCATCAAGCATTTTCTCTGGATTATCTTGTGGTCTTTGGCGGTCATCTTTGGCATAGTGTGATTGCAGCTTGCCACAGTTCCACAGATGCACCCCCTGACAATGCCAATCACACAGCTATCAACTCCAAGCCCCTGCTTATTTTCCGCAGGAGCAACAACTTTTGCTTGATCATCTTTATCTTAGAATGTACGTGGCCTGTTTGTGCTACATGTCTTCATGTCACACGTCCCCTTAAGAATATTTGGAAGCATATCTGGAGCATGAAGAAGACAATGACAGGCTCTGAAGAACCTAATCTTGATGCCTACAGGGGTGCCACCAAAACACCTTGATATCCCTCCTTATCTTCCATGTTTTTTACTATCTGTCATGGAGTGCAATTACCCCCATACCAGCCAATAACGAGACCAGACTTCGGCTTGGATATAAAATGGGCCACTTTATTAAATCTCAACTGCAGCAGGGCAATAACAATCACAACAAACGTGTGAGGCCTTATGGGGGAAACGGGCCTAGCCGTCTACCTCCCCTGCAGACTCATTGGGTGTACTGCCTGGCTCGAGGCCCCAGCTGTCAGTTGCCAGCTCAGGTCTTTCAACGCCACCCCCAAAGGGGGCAAGGCAGCCAGACCTCAGACCAGCCGCCAGAGCGTCACCAGCCTGACAGTCCAGGCAAGGGGTTTGCCTGCCTGCCTGCCTGCCTCCTGGAGCCAGTCAGGCATCATGGAAGCGGTTCAGGCTTGCCCCTTACCTTGCTGCCCTGGATGGACACCGAGCCAGATACCTACCTACCCAGCCCCGCACGTATCCTGCCACAGGGGAGGACAGCCTAGCGCTTGTCCTCACCGCTCCCCACAAGGAGAAAATCCCTCAAGCCTTGCTGCAGATCGGCCAAAAACAAATCATTGCCCGTTGGAGAAAGGTGCACCCCGTCACTGTGAAACAGGGTGGGCTGACGAAACCCAATAGCGGGGTGCTGAATCACAGCCCCACCCTGCTCGACTACGACCCTTCCCAGGTAAGCGTTCACCCGTTTTCTAGTGACATCTATCCTACGGACGCTCCGTGCCCTGCGCCATACGCGACGAGGAATGAGATTGGACCAGAGGATGGCGCTCAAAGTGTGCTAGCAGCGTTCTCAACTCGCTATAATCCTCCTCATCCTCCAATGAAGACATGTGGGGGGAGGGAGGAGGTGCTGGACCCTTGGGGGCTTTACCGCCCCTTTTCTGGCTTCTCATACCCATCGGGAACCTGTAAAAACAAGTGTTCCCCCACCCAAGTGCTAAATTTCACAGTAGGATACAGGCGCACAAGGCAGGAAAAGAAGGAGGAGGCCCCAAAAGCCCCCTCCCAAGCGCTCCCACGATGCTCTCTCCGCTCCTCTCTGGCACAGGTGGACACTGTGGAGCCCCCACACCACGCAGGGCACGCTCCTCGCCACCTGCAGCCTGCTGCTCCACCGTGGGGACACCTCCTCCGCGCGGTCCGGGTCCCCCACCGAGTGCTGCCGCCGACTGCTAACGGGGCTGGAGGCTCAAGCGCCTCACTGCCCCGTCAGGCTCGCCCTCGCCTCGCCCCAAAGCACCCAAGCACCGCTGGCGCTCGCTGCCCTCCACAGACTCGCCCTTGCCGCGCCCCAGAGCGCTCCCACACCGCTGGCGGGGCCTCGAGCCTCCTCCTGCTCTCCCTGCCAAGGACGCGCCTGTCCTTGTTGCTGGCCGGGAGCGCAATGAGCTCCGCCGGAGCGCGCGCTCCAGACGGACGCTCTGGTCCCGCCTCCCCCCAGCCGCGGACCAATCGTGGCAAAGCCTCAGCCCTGGAGCACGAGGCGAGGCAGGGGGCAATCTGCTGCTGGCGCCTATCTGGCGCCAACAGCCTTTCTTTTCGATCTCCTGACATATTCCAGCATTGAGTTTTTAATATGTATGACAACGCTCTCCATCTTAACCTCTGCACAAGCAATCACTGTTATACTACAGACACCCAAACTCAAGAAAAAGACCCTGGAAATAGTCCAAAAATTCAAGTTAACCACAATGGAAAGAGATGGTCAGACCAGAGGTGACATTTCGTGTGTGACTGCTCCTGTGTAAAATATTATGTGATCGAACCATTAGAGCAGCCATTTTCAACCACTGTGCTGTAGCACGCTGGTGTGCCATGCATGGTCTGCAGGTGTGCCATGGGAGTTTGGGGAAAGGTCATTTATTAGTAGGGCCATTGGAGGATGTGAGCCCTCTACCAACAGCATGGTGTGCCTTGTCAATTGTCAAAAAACTAATGGTGTGCCTTGACAATTTTAGTACCTTGTCAGTGTGCCATGAGACAAAAAAAGATTGAAAATCACTGCATTAGAGGTTGTCTACTTGGGAAGTTTACTTCAGGGGTTTCCAGAGAAGAATTTTTCCAGTGCCTTCTTGTTTTTCCTAGCCATGGAGCAGAACAGAAATGAAATCTTTTCTAAATGTAGTATTTGGGAAAATTTCAGAATTAGCACTCATTTTCTATTATTAAAGATGTTTGAAGTTTTTGAAGTTCAAACTTCAGGAACACTTTAAAAAACCCTTCTATTTACTTTGTTGATGAATTTTAGAGCAAGAATGTTAATTTGTCAATGGGCCTAATTCATCGTTTTAAAATTTGTATCCTGCTGAGTTTTATAACATTGTTAATAATGTTTCATCATGCAAAGTATATCATATTTGATTTTGACTGTATTTTGTGAACTTTTTTGTTGAAAAGTGGTACAGTATATAAATGTTATTATTAATAATAAAATGCATTACAGTTAATGAAATATGTCATAGTTGTATGCTGAAGTGTATGCATATTTTGTCAATCATTAATAAAAGACATGCAATTTGGAATCATATTATTGCAACTTTTTCTTACTCCTGGTGTTATTTAATGATAGTTTTAGCTCTCTCCCCTTTCATATGAGGTTTAAATTAATCTGTAGATGGATATAATTGTACAAACTCACCCTATAGTTCTTAACCTGCACCATTAAAAAAAAATTGTATTATACAGATACAGGAGCACCTGTACAGTTATTGCTGCAATTCAATACACGCTTGCCTGGGAGTAAGTCTCATTGAGCTCAGTGTAAGGCAAGGCCAGAAGGAAATACATGTTCATGTGCTAATGTTGTTCAAATGTATGTATGAATCAAATGTTATGTTATGTTAGAGAGAAATATGTATGTTAGCATGTTCACAAGCACAGTTGCCAAGAAGAGTTTAGATCCATTTTATCCAGAAGCCTTAGAGGAAGGACTACGAGCCGGGAGTCCTCAAGGAAAAGTCTATTAGGAAGGAATCAAGGATACATCCTAATTGCTCTTTTATAAGAACAAAAATTAAAGGAGAAGTATAATAAGTAGAGGAAATGGGTAAATAAGTTAGGGAATAAAAGAATTAGTTTGGAAATAGAGAATACAGTAAAATCAAATGAACTCTGTGTCACCCTTCAGAGTCAGAGCTCGCCTAACACAGAGAGGTCCCAGATAGATAAACAGAGGTAGTTAATTGCTTAAGCAATAAACCAATTTGACACAATCAAGATAACAGCAATTAGTTGTCAAGCTAACTAGGTAAAATTTATAGAGTCAAACTGAAGCTTCAAAGAATCCCCTTGACAGATTTATGACATCTGAGCTCTAACTGCTTGCTGCTTGGAATCCCCCCTCTTCATCTGCAATTCTAAGACAGTATTGAGCAGAGAAGGAAAAACACACAGAAGAGCATATTGGATTATTTTAAAAACCAAAAGACATTGTTAAACCAGGACAAAGTTTTAAAATAATGTATTTACAGAGAAACAGTGTAACATCTAAGAGTTAGGCTGCAGACTGAAAGGCCTACAATTAGACAAAAGAGCAGCCTTCTATGATCTCTGGAACAGTAGCAAATTAGCCAGAGCAATAACAGTAGATAGAGAGTGACAGATTCTGCTACCAGCAGAAGTGTTTTGTTTGGGTAAAAGTTGTAAAATAATTAGTAGGAATAGATTAGAGGTCAACAGAAGCCACATGAAGTCCACAAGTGAAAATGCAGCTTCTGAACAGTTTGATTCAGATGCTCAAGTACCAAATAGGGACTTTAAAAGCTGTTCTGAAGTCATTTAAAAGGAGAGTAGCACATAGAATGTTACAAAATTTATTGTTAGTAAACTCAGAAGTTAGCAAGTATATTCTTTGCTGAATATTAGTTAAATTAATAAGGGAAAACCTAAGTTAAAAAGATTTAAGTCTGCCTTAGAGTGAGGCTTGCAAAATAAAGGCAGTACAGCTAATTTGGAATGTGAAATTCTTATCTAAGCAGGAATATTTCAAACTTGACAACTAACTAAAATGCCCAGACTTTCCTAGGAGCCAGAATAGATAGTGAATTTAAGAATATTTCTAGTAATAAGGATAATTAATCTTGGTAGGCACAGACTCATTAACAGGGAGTCTGTTCAAACTCAAAGTTGACAGAACAGATATGAAACTAGTGAAGACTACACGTATCAAAGTTGGCAGAATCCGATAAGGAAGATGCTCAGGAATGTGGGAGAGAGGCCTCCAGCTAGAGATTTCTCTTGAAAATGCAATTTATATCAGAGAAGAGAGAGATTTTATAGAAATCAGAAATCTTTTATAACTTCTTGCAGGAAAAAGTTACAAAATAATTAAAATTAGATTAGAAGAGAAGATAAAATGGTGATTAAAATAAGTATAAACACCATTAAAATAAGAGCATAATTAGAGAAACAGGAACAATTAAGAAAATTAAGATAGAGGCACACTGCCCCCTTTGGAATAGTATTGACATTACAGAAAGGGGAGGAGTTCTCCAAAATGGCGAATACAGTAACCTGAGATATTTTAAATATATGCTCCAGATATGGCAATAGCCAATGAAAAATCCCCATTTCTGACATCACAGGCTCTAACAAATATGATTGGAGTTTTCTTGAGACAAAGAACCTACAGGTATATAAGGTCACACCCAGCAGGGAATGTTGCTTTTTCTCTGGGACACTGAGAGACCACAGCTCTCTGTGTTCCCCATTTTGAACCACCAAGAGAAGCCCATTGCTGGCAATGAATAAAGCTTGAAGATAACCACAATTCTAAGTCTGCTGAGATTGTTTTTGAACGCTGATTCGCCGTGCAGCAAGTGGGGCTTACTTCTGAGTAGGCATGCCTGGGATTGCACTGTACGTTTCTCAGCAAGAAAACATTGTTATATGCGCATATTCTGGGCATAAGCCCCACTCCATGGGGTTTACTTCACAGTAAGGAGTTTCTGGATCTAATTTTTTGCAGGGACTGCATTCAATCAATAAGTATTGAACAGGCAGCCTCATCTCTTTCTTCCTGTACTTTTTCTGCTTTGTTTTGGACAGCCCAATCCTGAGCTGCCCAGGGTGCGGGGCATGTGTGTAACATGCATGTGATGGCACCTGTTGCTGAGCTGTGGTGCATGTTTGTGATGTGTTGTAGCATGCATGGGTCTTGCGATGCACACTGTGTGTGGTGTGTATTTGCATACCTCATCTGCACTGTTGGAAGGGAGGTTATGATATGGTGTATACTGCGTTCTTCCCTGTCCGTCCCCTGTCATGCCCCAGTCTTCTTCCTGGTTTGGCTTCTCTGCCAATGGAACATTGCTGGAATTCAATTGACATCCAAGCTGTGTCAGTGCAGCATGCTTTGTCTTAGCTCTGTGTCTGTGAATGAACTCCTACACCAGCAGGATTGTCATGATGCTGGCGTACATAGAGATACACAAGTGTATCTCAAGGATAGGACTGGGCCTTTAGCTAGGGCTACCTTTAGCTAGGGCTACCTGAGGTGCCTGAGGTGAAGGGTCAAATGTTACCTTGCCCTGCCTGCTGCAGGCTTCAAAGGAGATGCAAGAAGATCAGGGGAAGATGCTGGCAGAAGTGTAGTAAAAAGTCATGGGGAAGCAGCTCTTCAACCACTAGCAGGAAGTGTGAATCAGTTCAGAGATCAAACCTGTGGTAAGAACTGAGGACGCTGCTTTGATCATGACTGATCATGACCAGCCTCCTGCTTTTGTACATTGCATTTCTTTGGGGCAGAACTGAAAGGGCTCTCCAAATGGCAAAACCTGGAATGCTATCATTTTGGCACCAAGCCATAATTCCTAATCACATTGAAGTACAGAGCTTGAGTGTGTGTTAAATTTTAAAGAGGTATACAAAAACGAAGTGAATAAGAAAAGGAGTTTTTAAATTTAAAATATTTTTATCCTGTCCTTGCTTCACGTGGTCTTCAAGGCAACTACGAAATGAAGAAAATGTGAAGAAAACAAGACGTTCAATGCCTATTAGTGTAATTGGCTGCAATGGACTTCAGTGTTGCTGAATTTTTTTTTTAAGTGTATCGTTCTCTATAAACAACATCACCTGTCTCCGATAACAAGGCCCACTGCAACTCCTCATTATGACTGACTTTACTATGTTAAGCAGGATCCTTAATTGAATCTGTTGTGGCTTGTTACATACAAACATACCTGAGGACTTCTCCGTGGGAGGTTTGTGCTGATGTTAATGAGGGTGGCTGTATGTTAATGAGGGCGGTGTACATCAGAGAGCAGTAATGAACAAAGTCAGAATCAAGTTTAGGGTCCACCAGTGTCTGCTTGAGTGTCGGGATGTTTCCATCCCTGAGCGGATTTTGCCTTGAATCCCTACTGTGTGGTTGTGGTGATGCCACCTTCAATCGTTTTCCTGGGAAGCCATGTGGAAACCCTGTCCCCTGTTCGTTCATCCATGCAGAGGCAAGCTGAGTCAGCTTCATGGCACCCAAGCATATTGCCTCGCTCGTGACCTAAGGGGTCATTCATGCCCCTCCACTGCAATAACTGCCCCACTATCCCACACTGCAGTCCACTATGCCCCATTTTCAAGGACCACTCTGTCCATCCACTTGCACTGCTCTCCTGATGTCTGTTAGTGATGGACAACCCCTCATCCACTCAGATCATAGTTGGGCTGCTAATTACCAGCTTCCTCTGTGCAAGCTGGAAAACAAGGCTATTTCTGGGGGTGGGGAGGAGAGTTCTAAAGAGGTTTGTAATGCACATTCTTTTAGTGCAGCTTGGGAACCGTAGTACAAGCGTGGGGCAGGCAGCAGCTCATTGCCTAAGCAACACATTGTGACAAGGCCTGGTGCTCTGGCCCATAATCAAGTACTGGGATGTGGTTGAGGAGGAAGTGCCTGACGCTCTGACAGCACTGTCAGTGCCAGGTTCACCCACCCAGGCAGTGGGTGGCTGCTACCCTACAGCCAGTCTCTTGTTCCAATGGTACACATCCTCCTTTCCCCCTCAAGTCCTCCTCCACATGTTGAGGTGGATGTTTGGAATGCTACAATGTGAATTCCTAGTATAGTATACTGAAGGATAGGAATCTGCCTCCTACTGATCCCGGCAGCTGTTCCATCTAGCTCAGTATTATCTCCACTGACTGACGGTGGAAGATTCCAGACACATTTCCTAGCCCTACCTGGAGATACAGCTGCCAGCGGTTGAACCCAGGACCTTCTACATGTAAAGCATGTGCTCTACCAATGAGTTATGGCCCCATCCCCAGCAGAAGTGGGAATCAGGGTACAGGTGGCAGAACTCAATGCTCTGGTGTTGGGCAACTGCCACCTTAGCTCCCAGCAGTGGGGATAGGAAGACAAAGTCTGACCCCAAAATTCTCATTTAAGAGCTTTCAATTCACGTTTTCGGATGGAGGTGTGTGAGGAGGCGGGAGCGTTGCCAGCTCTGTCCCTGTGACCTCCCAAGCTCCAGATAGGAAACCCCAGTTGAAACATGGGTTTACTTGGCCCTGCACAGTTCACTAACTTCGCAAGGTCAGAAGGGGCCACAGGTGGACTGAGGGAGCAAGTCTGTGCAGCAGATCACCAGCCATTGAGCATGAATGGCCTCAGCTAGAAAGGGCCAGGTGGACAGGTCAGGAGGGAAGTCCATGAGGGTGCAGAAATGGCTATCCCCATCCTTTGTTCAACTGGGATCCCATCTCTCTATCCTTGCTGACTTTGGCCAAGAGTCCAGGAACCCTCTCTAGAAGATTGACTGCCTCTGTTATGGCTCACCCATCTTGGGGAATAGGGAAAGGCACTTTCTGGACTGGTTTCTACCCCCTGAGGAGGAGGCCCCACCTTCTGGCATGTTAACATCAGCATATGCAGATACTCCATGTAGCTTGTGCTGGACAGAACTACCTGGACCCATCAGCAGAAGTGATAATCTGGGACACACCTACAGGACAGCATAGAGACTTGGGGAAGAGGCAAGTCACCTGATTGTATTGGGGTCTGCAATAAAACCTTCTGGTAGCTGCATGCTAGTGGAAAGCATCCATTCTTGCATGTCTAGGCTAGAAGAATGCCCAGGCAGTAGTCTCATGGGCACATCAAAATGTTTTGGTGTGGTGCTTCCCCTGTGAGATGAGGTGGGCACCCTGAGGGCCGCTTCAGGGTGGAAATGGTGGAATTCCGAAATGGTGGAATAGTAAAGGATATACCTCTTGTCCCTTTTTATGCCACCACCATTTTTATAATAGTGCTCCCATTAGGGACTGTTGGCTAGAGGCCACCTTTCCCCCACAGTGCTATGTGACAATGTGCAGACTTTTCAGCAGTGGGGCTTATGAACTGTATTTGTTGCGAGGTGAAATGCAAAGTCCGCAGCAAACTTCAAAGGCAAACTTTAAAAGCAAAGTTGAAAACAAACTCAAAGTTGAAACCAAACTCGGTAGGCAAGAATGATGATTGTCTGCAAGCTTTATTCGTTGCCAGCAACGGGCCTCTCAAGAACATCTGTTCAAAATGGGGAGCACAGAGAGCTGTGTAGTAACTCTCAGTGCCTCCAGAGAATAGCAATGTTTCAATGTGAATCCTTGGTTTATATAGGATTCTGTCTCTTTTGTTTGAAAAATCTCACTATCATTGGCTAAGGGGTTCATCACATCAGAAATGGAGCTTCTCTTGGGATTGGCTACAGGTTTCAAGCATCTGATTGGTTAGTCTCAGGTTACAGCATGGTTTCTAACAACCTGTAGGTGGTACTGTTTACCTATTTATTACAGAGCTATTTTGAATTCTTCTCTATTAATATAAACCTTCTATAAACTGAATTTTGGTTCTCTATGTTCCTCAGTATGTATATTAACTCAATTTGATACCAAACAATCCAAATTCTTCTTAAAAACAAGGGTTTTTAAGAGATTTCTTTCTTTGTTAAAGCTTGCTTTCTCCGTTAACTCAAGGCTTCCAAAACAGGAGAGCCTCTCAGGAATGCTCTCTGCTTATCTGCTCTTGTCTTTAGTTGATTTGTAGGTGTCTTGTATCTACCAAGCTCTGTCAAACAGGATTAACTGTTCTGAACCTAACTATCTACTCCTTGGTGTCTACTATCTGCCCTTGGCGCCAGGAAAAGGCATAAATTGTCTGATCTCTCCCTAATGGTGTTGCTCTTTATCTAGTTGACAGGCATGATATAGGGTTGAATATGCTTTTTGCTTAGATAAAGGTCTTATCTGTAAACTGTAACTTCTTTAGAGTCTCTTGTCAAACTCTTAATTAACTCCAGGCTGGCATCTGCATTTTCAAGGCTATAGGGATACATCTGAGACTTAAGTCTTTTCAATTTTGCTTTTCTTTTTTCTGTGTTTTCATGCTTTAATCTAACTAATTTTAACAACTAGAATTTACTTCTGATACTACTAACATTGCTACTATCATCTAAAGCAATAACTATTGAAATATTAAAGAATGCATGCTAACTGTGTAATCTTTTGACACTTCTATGATGCTTCTTGTGTGCTGCCTTTACATAAACAGCCTCAAACAGCTCTCCAAGTGCATATTTTGGGTTCTAAAGAAGCCTGTTTACTTCTAAATTGCTCTCTATTCAGACGCAGGAATTCAAGTTTAAAGCGATCCTGCTCTGTTCAGCCTACCCTAATCTATCATTCCACCAACTAGCATGACAGCAGTCTCATTGCTAAGAGTCTTTTGTTAATTCACACCTTTAAAGACACTTCTCATCAGGCATCATTAGTCTGTCATTAGCACAAATCTGTAACACTTTTCCAAACACCATGATGTTGCATGCACAAGACATGAATCCCTTCCTGATAGCTTTGCCAGTGCATATTTGTTTTTATTTAATTATACTTTAAAATACAAGATGTTTCCTGTCCAAAAATCCTTTCTTTCTTTAGGTGTTTTTCCTCTGTTTAAATCTAGCCATTTAGGCTTGGGGGTGCATTCCTGACTTCAAAGTGAAGCTACAGCATAGTCTCAGTCATCATTCTAATTAGGCTTGATGGCTACTAATTCTAGTCTTTTTCTTATCTGATGTTGTGACAATTAGGTAGTAAAACATCTCTTGATTTATGACTTTTGCCTCAGCCAGCTCCCTTAAACTTCTTCAGCGAGGGGGTGAAATAAAGTTCATATGGTTTCCTTTATTTCTTAATCCTTATACGCCTAACTAACATGGTTCTAGAAGAAACCTAAGTGAATATTATTTATAAGCCTTTTCTTGCTATAGGTTCTAAAAGAATCAAAGGAACTTATTTATATGCAGGCTGGGGCCATGGGTTTCCCACTGTCAGCCTGCAACAGAGACAGAGAAACGAAATGGACCCAAGCCTTCATTTTCTCCTAAATGCTAAACTGCTAAGCATGTGAACATGGAAATTCTCCTAAACTGCTAAGCAGGTGAACATGGAATATTTTGGTTCAGCATAATGGCTACATACACATACATAATGACTTGCGGCTTCCAGGGCCTTGCCTCATATTAGCTGCAGTAGAATAGTATCCCTTCATTTCCTACAATGGCAATTTAAAAAAAAAAAACTGGTGGGGGGTCAATCTTTTTATTATGGAGATGTAGGGCCCAATCCTATCCAAATTTCCAGCCCAATGCAGCCCAGTTTGCAGCCGAAATGCAGCCTCGATGTAAGGGAACAAATATTTCCACACCTTGAGGAGGCCTTTGTAACTGCCTCTCCACCACAGGATACAGTGCACAACCCATGGGCACAGTTGCACCAGCACTGGAAAATTGGATAGGATTGGGCCCTAAGAAAGTGCAAATATACAGTGATAAAATACAACAATATCTAAATATGTAAAATATATAAAAATAGACAAAACATCAACATGAAGAATTCAATAATAAACTCGTTTTTCTGTAATATTTTTCAATATAAGATTAAAGTTTATTATTTAAGCAAGTATACTTACTGCTGAAAATGTACACTGAACTGGTTATTTTCTGCAGTTTGGGATCTGGCCAAGATTCTAGGAATCACTGAGTTAACACCATCAGATTCTTGCTGTTCCAAGCAGTGCTGTTTTTCTGGAACTGAGTTGGTGGAATTTGCTCAAGGACCCAAATATTGTTTCTTTAGATATCTAGGCTCTACTCCAAGGACTGCAATGACAATTGGCACAAAACTGATGTTCTTCTCCCAGAGATGCTCAAGTTCTACTCTCAGGACTTGACATTTTGTAATCTTCAGTTCTTTGTCTTCAATTCTGATGTCTCCTGGAACTGCAATATTGATGATGGCATATTGTGTTTCAGATGTTTGTCTGGAATCTGAAGGCCCAGAGAATCTTTGCTTGGTCATTCTCAGTGGTTTTGTCACATTTACGATCCCATGAGTTTCGGTGTGAAGGTAATTTGTATTGTTTGATTGTTATATTGATTCTAGTGAACTATAGCTGCAACTCTGACGTGAAATTCTTTATAGTCAATTTGAGTGATCTTGCTACAGGCATTGACCAAATGGTCGACCATTTCAGCATTCATCCTACAAAGTTGACATTTGCTGTTGTCACTGGTTTTCAGAATCCTTGCTTTGATATTGTTTGCATCAAGTGCCTATTCCTGCGCAACTCAGATGAGACCTTCCATTTCTTTCTTTGCATTCATTCTGAAGCCATTTCCATGTGCTTTTTTATCCAAAGGTCCACAATGTCGCCCCATGTGAGATTCCAACCCCCCCCCCACATGAAGCCGTCACCTACCTTTCAAATGCAACGGAACCTCGTGTAACCGTAGGATCGACTGGTGAAGCTTTCTGTGGCTTCCCCGCAGTCTTAAACTGCACTCCTGAAAACTGGAAGTGCAGTTTCCAACTGTGCTGGAAGCCTCAGAAGGCTTCCCTTGTGGTCCTAGAGTTGTCTCAGCACTCAAGGCACTTCCCCTCTTTGCCCAGTGCTAGGTCTGCTACTGCAATTTTCTAGGTATGTTTGAACCAGACTTTTTGTAATCTTCTTTACGTTCTGCCACTTTCAGTAGGTTGCCTTAGGATACTTCGACCAATAGGCTTTCTTTGCTCTTCTTGATTCAATCATTCAGTGTTTGTTTTTCTTCCTCAGCTGTTTGTTTAGCTTGTACAAAACCCCTTCCACCTGAATTTCTTGGTAGGTTCAGAGCCCAATCCAAACATACAAACATGATAGTGGAACAGAGGTCCCATGGTTGTGAGAGGTTATATGGTGGTGTGCCATTTTGAAACTGCAGCCACAAATGGTGGAAATCTTGGCAGCCCGCTGCCACTACTGGCTACCTGCGAGAGCACAGGTAAGGCTGTGGGGATGGGGGGAAGCAGTGGGAGGAATCAGGATGGGAGGGGGAGGAATGGAGGAGTTTCTGGGCAGGGATGGCTGTAAATTAGAGGGTGGAACTGGAGACTCTCATAGGTTACATCTAACCCATAGGTGGTTGTTAGCTCATTGTTTGAGTCTGTTCTAGGCTTTCAGAAATGTCAGAGCACAGCAGGAAATGTACATAAGTGTGAAAACCTCTTTATGGGCTATGACAATAAAGAGATAGAATTTGCTGTGTTTGTCTAAATCCTGAAATATACATGAGAGAAGCTGCTAGTATTTCCTAGATATGGTCCTGATCTTGGGGGGGGGGGGTTTGTTGGTTGAACTTTACATATATAATAAGTCTCACCCTGTTTCCATCAGCTACTGTGCCATATTGTCCTGAAGTTCAACAAGTGTCCACAGTGGTTTCCAAGGCAATACAAGAAGCTAGACTGGGAAGTATGAAGCATTAGTGTGTGCACAATACCTTGCAATAGCTTGCATTTGTTGAAAAGAGACCTCCCAGCCCAATCAGATCTAAGTCCCATTGAATTTAATGGGACCTACTCCCAGGTAAGTGTGCATAGGATTGCACTTCAAAGGTGCAATTCATGTTACATCAGAGACTATACATGCCCAGATCACACAGCGGATTCCTCCCCTACAGAAGAGAGAAAAAAAGATTATCATCTGTAATCCAAGAAACAAGACAATTAGAAAGCAATAATTCATTTGGGAAAATTACTCTATTTGGGTTTTGTGCTCAGTTTCAAAACACATCAAGGAGAGAGTTTGGGAAAAGATCTCTAAGGAATCTCTTGGTGAAAAGCTCTCTCTTCCTTTGAGACTCCAAATACTAGACAAAGTATATTATTCCTGTCACCAAGTAAAAGTAAATCGTGTAAGAACTGGAATGGGTTTATGCAGTCTTCATTGCTGTCTTACTAAGAATATCCTGTGAGCTATACAGTACTTACCGGAAGATGAAATGAAGTTGTTATCCATCCTAGAGCTGGGTGGGATAACCCTAGCATCAGTTCCTGTTTGACATTTTCAGGTAAAAATCATTGCATTCAGCCAAGACAAACACTGCATGCAAATGTAGATAATGGTAGCCCGATGGTCTTTTGTCCCAAGAAATGCTGCATTGGCAGGGGGCAACCAGAAGCAGAAAGTGCACAGTGTATGCTTAGTTTTTATTCCGACTTCCGATTTCCCTTGCAAGATTTTCAAAAGTGTTGCGGGTACAGGGACAGAAGCCACTGGGGTGGGGGATTTGGAGTGACTAAATGGAGAGCAGGGGAAGGGTTGAAGTTGTTTAGCAACAGGTTGGAAATAGACAAATGGGAATATTTCTTCACATAATAGATAATTCTGAGGGAGTTGGTTGGATGAACCCCACATTAATGGATGGTTCTTTCTTCATTTCCCCTGTGGGGATCATCCAAAGTGCCCCCCTTCCATATGTTACTAAACTTGCCTTAAATATAAGGTAAACGGCTTAGCCATACTGTGCCTCTCTCCCCACACAGTTAGGGAGATTTAAAAGGAAAGCAGGGAAACAGAGGAAGAGCCAGGACTGGTGTGTGTACCATGACTGTGCATGTCCTTAAATGTGTGGGACCAGCCGGGTGGAGTAAGAATCATCTGAACTTGATATAATAAACTGCCCCAAGTGTGGTGATGGCACGCAGCTTAGGTCAAAGATAATATTTTTAATGTGCAGTTTAATTCCTGCATGTCTTGGTTTTTTCTTGTGCTGGGAACACACACAGCATAACCCAAATTGGAACTGTGTCAAGGGGTAGGGGCTTTGTATGTGAAGGCATCCTTCTGAGAGGGCTGCTGATGTAGCAATATTCAGCCCCATTTCACTGGCTGCAGGTCTCCTGTTCTATACCATGCACTCTCAATCAGGGTCACAAGCTTTTGATAGAACACAGATATTTCAACATGGTTTGTTTCATTGCATTCTGCATGAAATTACACATCGATTGATATATATCACGATGGTATTATTCCTACAAACTGTGATTTTAGCAATTTTGGTCACTAGTAGTGTCAACCCCCCCCCCCAAGGTGTGACCTTACTAACACCTTATTGGTTCCATGCTGTGTCATAATAATAACTCAATCAATCAGTCCCCTTGGTCCATTTTGAATTAAGGAAATGAAAAAGTGGTAGAGAATGAAGAAGTCAAAGTGCTCTGGGATTTTAGAATACAAATTGACAAACTTCTGCTACACAACACACCAGGCATAACCATCATCAGCAAGGATAAGAACATCTGGCCAGCAGACATTGCAGTACCTGGTGACAGTAGAATAGCAGATAAAGAACTGGAGAAAATTACCAAGTATAAAGACCTACAAATAGAAATTGAAAGACTGTGGCACAAGAAAGCAAGAGTAATGCCAGTTGTCATAGGGGCCTTGGGTGCTGTCCTGAAACACCTGGAAATGTACATAAACACCATCGAGATGAGCACAAGTATCATCAGTCACTTACAAAAGGCCACCGTACTTGGAGCAGCACATATACTATGGCAATATTTTTAACGCAAAGATTAAAAACAAAAAATAGCTTCCTATCCTAGGCCCTTGGGAAGAACTCCATAAGTGGATATATACAAAACCCAGTCAAAAACAAAATGACTGTGTGAAAATGGAATGATGATGATGATGATGATAAAAGGAAAATTCATTCCAATTCTTAATTGCACTCAATCAATCAATTAAAGATTTATGTGTGACCTAGATTAATTCATTGACTAATTAATCCAGGTTTTCTTCTGGATGTCCAATCCTCTTGCTTCTCTCTCATATCTGAGCCTCTCATTTCAAGCTGGCTTTTCATTCAGGCCTCACAAGATGTCAGAAAAAGAGGCTTTTTGACATGTTGCTCCCATTAAAAGAGTGATGACTTGATTTGAAAGTAGGAATGTTTCTGGTCAAAAATATCACCACTGTCTTGTGCTCCCACCCACCCACCCCCATCGCAAGTGGACGTCCTTCAGAAGCCACCCAGCTGACCCAGCCAGCTCTCACCCAAGATTCTGTCTGGTGCTGGTTTTGCTTCTGGCTCTGCATTAGCTCGTTTGGGAAAGAGACAGTAGGCAGGAGGGGGAGGAATGGGGCACGTTAGGGGATGAACCAGGGGCAGGGAGGGGAAGGGAAGGGAGGGGGTGGTTCCTGTGGCAGTTGTACATGCTGGATCTTATCCCCTCATTTTAAACCTCACTGCCCCTTTTCTCTCCACAGACATACACCACCAAAATGGGTGGCGTATGTCTGAGAAGACCCATAGGTGTTCTGAGAGCTTACTTACATCATCATAGACATCGCTTAGATAGTCCTGGCAGCTCTGATAAATTCCTTGGTGTTCTATTATTTGATCTGAAATGCCATCTGGAAATGAGGCAGCTCCACCTTGTGAAGAAGCCTGGCTGTGTCCATTCAGTGCAAAAAGAGGGAGCTGAAATGCGTCAAGGTCAAGGACTTTGTGCATGTACTGAAACATAACCAACAGGGTGAAATATGAAATTCATTCCATTTTTACAGTCCTGTATTATTAATTGTGTTCACCATCATCAGTGGCCCTGGGGCTTTCTATAGAATGAAAAGACAGATTTCTTTCTTCACTTTGTACACACAACTCGATTTACACACTTCATGTTCTTTTTCCTGTGCACAGACCATCAGACTAGGAAGCCACTATGTGGAACCAAACTTTTGTGACTGAATTCCTCTTGCTTGGTCTTTCCAGGAGCCTGAAAATCCGTCTCTTGCTTTTTGGACTTTTTTCTGTGACTTATATCATCACTCTGATGGGCAACGCAATCATACTGATGCTCATACGGCTGGACTCCCGGCTCCACACTCCCATGTATTTCTTCCTGAGCCACCTTGCTTGTGTGGACATCTGCTACACTTCCAGCACAGTCCCTCAGATGCTGGTCAACCTCCATAGCCCAAAACAAACTATCTCATTGGTTAGTTGTGCCATTCAGATGCATGTTTTTCTGACCCTGGCTATTACCGAGTGCATTCTGCTTGCAGTGATGGCCTATGATAGATACGTGGCAATTTGTCATCCTCTTCACTATACGTTCCTCATGAACAAAAGAGTGTGCCTGAAGCTGGCCATGGCGTCCTGGATTTGTGGCCTTCTGTTGCCAGTGACACATACTGTCCTCACCTGGCGGTTACCATTTTGTGGGTCCAATGTCATTGATCACTTTTTCTGTGAAATGCCAGCATTGCTGAAGCTGGCATGTGCCGACACCAGCATTGCTGAAAAGGTTACTTCAGTGGGTTGCATTTTCACCCTGCTTATCCCTATTTCCTTTATTATGATGACTTACGTCCGCATCCTGGTTGCCATCTTGAAAATCCAATCTGCACAAGGTCAGCACAAAGCTTTCTCCACATGTGCCTCCCACATGATTGTGGTGGTGCTTTTCTATGGCAGTGCCATATTTATGTACATGAGACCTAAGTCTAGCCACTCCCCAAGTCAGGACAAAATGATTTCTCTTTTCTATAGCATTGTCACCCCCATGTTTAACCCCATGATATACAGTTTGAGGAACAAGGAAGTGAAAGGGGCTTTGGTAAAAATGGTGCAACTGTGCAGAATTCATTAACTGGCCACAAAGTGGGCAGTTTTATGTGGTATATTATTATTATATACCTCTTTGCAACAAAATAACATTCACAAAGTGGGGGTTCCAATTATATAGCAAAAGAAACTGGGGGGAAAAAGATTCCCTGTCCCAAAAGTGCTCACCCAAGAGAAGTCACAAGGGAGACCCCAGCAAAAAGTCCTCTAGAAAAAAAATGTGACACTGGCTTATATAATAGGGGTGGCCAAACCATAGCTCATGAGCCACATGTGCCACTTTGACATATAATGTATGGCTCTCAGAAATATGTTGGCTGAGCATCTTTTTGTATCACAATTAATATAAATCCTATCCCCCCTACCCTACTGCTGTGTCCCATGGGGACAGAGCAGCCACTGAAGAACTCCCATGTAGAATTCTGCTGGCCCCAATGGGCCTCCTTGGATCTGTGGCAGCTCCTGAGCTGCCACAGGAGACCCATGTCGGGCTCCATGGCTTGGGAGAGGGGATAAGACTTGGCAGCAGCCTCTGCTGCCATCCCTGCCCCCTTCCAGGTCCAGACTGCTCTCTGGCCCTCCCTCCCTCCCTCTGCCAAGTTTCACCCCCTCCCAGCCTTCCCCCACTCTCCCCACCCCAAAAAGCCTTCTCGCCTCCCAGTGGGAACACTCAACAGTTGGTACCCCTCTTCTGTGTCCTGCTGGCACAGAGGGCCAGCACTGGGTTGTTACGTGAAAATCCCCTTTTTCCTTTTAAGTTGTGATTTTATATCTGGTTATAAGCCAAACTTCTCACAGGTCCAATTCCCAAAAACCTGGTAAAGTCACAAGTTTACACAAGCTCTACCTCTCCATGCACACAGCATGGGAGGAAGACTCCCGGCAACAAAGCCTAAATCATTGTTTCTATGCAAAGTGTCTCCTAATCCAGTCACTGTTATGCAAACCCATTAAACCTCAGCACACAGGACAATCAAGTCAAGTCAAGCTCATGGTAACCACATTCCCATCCCCCAGTCAAGGAGTCTGGAAGAGTCTCAATCACTGTAAATCGTTGCTTAAGTGTCTTCTATTGTTGTCTATTGTGTAAGTTCCCCTAGCTAGCAAGCCATTAGACCCACTGAATTTGCTGATAAGCTACATCCTGACTCCAAATTCTCCGCAGTGGCAACAGAAAGCAAGCTACCCCCCCCTCCAGGAGGCCAGTCAAGGCTGATCCTATCATCCTGTTTTTCTTGCATGCTCCACTGTGTGTAGTGAGCATGCGCATCCAGGACAGCTCTAGGCCACATCCGGGTCATTCAGGTCAGCAAAAACCCTTAAAAGAGAAGGCTGCCATGTGCTCCATCTCTCTCTCTGGCTGCCCTTAAGGCAGAGGTCCTCCATAGGACTCTCCACCCCCCCCCCAACTGCTCCTCAGGACAGGTAACTATATCTTGCGTCTGGAACCTTTTCCCTGTTTCCCCCCCTTTTTTCTCCCCTTCTTTCCCCATCTTTAGTCAGCAACTGGGTTATGCAGACCAGGGACCCCTAAAATCCTTCCCTCGAATCTATCCTTTTCTGATCTCCTTGGAATGCACCAAATACACTCCACACGCAACCACCATGAAAGTTAGGTATACTGTATCCAAGTACTAGGATTCAAGTAGACATATACTTACCATTTTTTCCATGTGCATTATGTATATCTATGTGTTTCTGCAATAAAAATATAATCCTATTGAAAGTTATCTTTCTCCCAGTCTCTTTTTAAGCTAAAAAGGAATTTCTTTGCATTACGCTGTCTTGTTATCTAGCCTGCGATCCTGAAGTTTCCAAAAGGGTAATATAATATTTCCCCTTAAAACATAACAGCCCTTTTTGGTAACAGGGTGGTGTGGGCCTCTCCACCAGCACTGCATCTCCTGCCAGTAGCCAAGTACCTTACAGCACTTTTACTACACCCACTGTGGGCGTTGGGGCTGCAGCACCAGCGGTGGGCACCACAGAATTGGCTCCTGTACTTAGCAAGAACACTGCTGTAGCTGTTGCCCATAAAAGGAAAAAAACAACTTTACAACGGTCTGCAATCTTTCATTCAGCATAGACAAGAACAGGCTCAAAGAGAGGCGGCAGTGGGCATCCAAAGGGTCAGGCAATACATGAAGCCAACTGAAGCAGTTGCTTTAGGCAGCAGATTGGTGGGGGCCACCAACTTGCCTCCATTGCACCTTCTCCTGCCTCACCCTGGACTGAGAAGGAAGAGGAGGGAAGAGAGAACAGGAAATGTGGAGGGGAGTGCTGAGCTAGAACATTGGAGAGTGGGAGGGGAAGAGGCTGGCACATGATTGGGTAAGGGGGCAGCATGCCACCTCTGGCATCAGAAAGTCTTCGGCCAGCCCTGGATATCCCTAGTGGGTCAATTCAAAGTAGAAAAGTTTCATGTTCGCTCAGTTAGTGTGAGTGATAGGTCTTTTATATAGGGCCTGGATTGTCGAGAGGAAACTGTCCCCAAACGTCCCCACCTTCTTCAAAAATGCTATAAAGTTTATTCCTTCCAGGCAATCAAGGACTTCTTTGCATCTGAGGACAAAGTAAAGTTCAGAACAAATGGTTCTCTGTTCCTAAAGGCATCACAATCTAAAAAAAGATGCAGAAGAGACACTGGCAACACGCTATCTAAGGTTTCATGGCCAGAATAGCTGTTGTTGCAATTAAAATTATCCAACCAGGATTAAAGGTTGCGGTCTAGTAAAAGCATCAGCTCCTAACATTTTGCCCACATCTTTGGTGAGCATTTTCTCAAAGGTTAGTATTAAGCACAGCACTCGAAACCATCCTTCTCTGTCAGGAGAAAATCAGACTAGTGAACTAGTAGTGAATTGATTGCTGGTCACGTGCCTTCACCAACCATCTAAGTACTTCCATGCACACCCGTCAACTCACTAAACACAAAGCACTCTGTGTTCTTTGGAAGTTTAGGGCGCAGGTATGCCCTGCCATGGAGAGAGGTTATCTCAACTCTTTGGCAGCTCATGCAACAACTTCTGCTACCACTGTGACCACAGTACTGCTGAATGGGCAGACAGCTCAAGTCCATGGTGTTATACAGGCAGCCCAGCCATCAGCTATTCAGTCTTCACAAGTCCAGATAGTTCAGGTATGACTAAAAGAATGTAACAAACAGCCTGATCTTATTAGTACCAAGTGGAACCGTGCACCCATAGTTCCCCTCCTGCAATGGCGCTGACTGTCATAAAGCAGCCAGCGTATGTTGCAAACGGTGTTCCAACAGTGTGCAATTTAGCATGCTGCTGGGAGTGCTGGTGGGAAGGCCCTCACCTTTCCACCTGCATCATTGTGCTGCTCACTAGAGCAGGTAAGAAGACAAGAGAGGCAGGAAGAGGTGGCAGGAGGGCGGAATGGAGCTGGGAAGAGGCCAAATGCGGGTGGGAGAGGGGGCTGGGTGGACCAACTGGGTCCTGGGCAGGGCCTATGAGAGGAATTTTATCAGGGGGTACAAAGTTTCTTTTCGGCCCCTTTGCAAAGGGGAAGAGGTGAAACAGAGTAAGAGAGGGTGGTGACGGGAGAGCAGAATGGGGGCAGGAGTGGTGAAACAAGATGTGGGGAGGGTGGAGACAGCTGGAAAAGTTTTTGGAACCCAGATCTACCCACCCATGTAGCATCAACAGACAGATACAGTAATACGGAAAACCAAACACACTCCCAAGTTTCTATAAAATCTTTTAAATATAGAAAGTCATGCAGAAAATTAGCATCATCATGTTTAGGCTCATACTGGAATGGAAAGTGTCCTGTGCGTACCAAAACTTGATTCTGCAGGAGCTGTGATCTCACAGCTGTGTCCCTGAGCTCCTATACACTCCTTCATGGTAAACAGATCCATAAGCCAAAGAGCTACTGTTGCAGGCAGGTTTTCTCTCAGATTTGACACTGTGTTAAGGAGTATCCTGAATGCATTCCTCAGCCCAGCATATATGACTTTCTAGTAGTTGCAGTAGCTGCAGCCACACACTCGTGGTAGTGTCCCCAGCATCCCATGCAGGCAACAAGTCTGATAGGAAAATGTAAGATCCCAGGAAATTTCTGGGCCCCCTCCTTTGGCTCCTGGGCCCCCTTTTTGACACTGAGCCTGGGTACAAATTACCCCCTTTACTCCCCTCTCCTAGGGCCTGGTCCAGGGAGGGGGTAGGATCTGGGGCACTGCCATCACCAATATCCTAACCCTCTTGCTGGGCCCAATCCTTTTGTTACCTAATTACCTGTCTTGGACCCACTTCTTTCCTCCCAAAGTAACCTGTAACAGCCATCAATACAGGACAGAGGGAGGGGGTGCAGAACGAAGACAGGCAAAGTATGAACTTAAGAGAAAAGCTCCAGACTTGCTGCCTTGCAAAGTTTATTATTAAAAGACCCTTTGCTGGCAGCTAACAAAACCGCAGACAACAGCATCATCATAGCTAAAAACAAAAATAGCAAGACATGTTGAACAGGCAGACCGAAACCAGACTACTTCCCTGTTGGAAGGGGGGGGGCAAAAGCTATGAGAGGGACAGTGAAGAAGGGCGGGGGAGCGAGGGTATGAAAAGGTCAGTGGAACGTTACCAGGGAAAGTTAACACCCTTTTTGGGGGACTGTGTTTTGAATGACAACTGAAATGTATAAAAGGAGGGTCCCACCCTTTTGACATTGCCTTTGAATCTGAGTGTGCAAACTCTCAAAGGTCACAGACATGTCTGTTGAACAGTAAAGAACCTTCAAAGCCTTCCACCTTGCAGTGCCTGCTTATTCGGCCTCAGCGGCACTGGACAGAATCCACCCTGTCTACCGAACTGGCGCTGCCCTTCTGGGCAAGGGTACGACACTTTGGTGCGGGTCAAAGTGGACCTGAATCCACAAAAAAGCTGCTGTAGATCTATAAGTACTCAAGCAACGGTATTATAAGATTCAACATTTTCAGTTACACTATCCAGTTGCTCATTTAGGCTGCAATTCTACGCATCCTTTCCTGAGAGTACGCTCCACTGAAGACAATGGGACTTACTTCAGAGTAGACAAGCATAGATTTGTGCTTTCAGTTGCTTATCGTCCAATGTTGCGATCTTCCACAGTGCCCTTCTGCGACTTTTCTTTTTTCTTGGTACTGGCCTTTTTCTTTAGCCTCACTGACCCTTTACAATGCAGCATAAATGGGGCAAACGGACAATGAAAATGGGCACCGGAACAAGGTGGAACAAAGCTTTCAGACCTATTTGTAGAAAACTTTTTTATTAAAAAAATAAAAAACATTTGAAAATGAAAAAATAAATAAAGTGAAAAATTTAACAAATCAAGAAAGATATGAAAAATGAAAATACATTGAAAATAAAGATAAAAAAGAATTTGAAATATGGCATGCTCCTAACCATTTGAAAGGTATGTTCCTTGATATGATTTGCTCTGCACTGTGTAAATGCACAGATTCACCAAGGAGGGCATATACGTATATGAAAGCAGCCTTCTGAGTGTTCCTAACCCATGTGCACCATGAGCATGCATTGCCTTAAATGTCTGGGGCCAGCTAGATAGAGTAAATATCATCATCATCATCATCACCTGAATGAGCAAGAAAAAACTGTCTCAAGTTTGACAATGGCCACCAGTTTAAATTAAAAATATAATACTTTAAATATGCGTTTTAATCCCTAAATATCTTGGTTTTCCTATACTAACCACATACACAGACAGTGGTGATCCAAACTGGAGCTGTGCCATTTAGCGCACTGCTGGGAGTGCTGGTGGGAAGGCCCACACCTTCCTGCCTGCATTGTCGTGCTGCTTACTAAAGCAGGTACCATGACAGGAAAGGCGGGCCGGAGGGTGGAATGGAGATGGGGAAAAGGTCAAATGGGGTGGGAGGGGGTGGGGAGGGCAAGGTGCTTTTGCATGTGAAAGCAGCCTTCTGAGCGGGTTGCTGATGTTGCAATACCCATTTAACTGACTGCAGGTCTCCTGGCCTATAGAAAGCATGCGTTCTCAATCGGGGTCACAAGATTTTGCGTGCACTTGGACTTGCATCATGGCTACAGGATTAGAGGGCCGTCCTTCACCTGGGAACTGTCTGTTGATACTCAGCTCAAACGCAACTCAAGAGAAAGACTGAGAGAAGATCCCAGAGGAATCTACTTGTGAATGCTAAGCTCTCAGTGTCTAGAGTCGAACACCAAAAATTCCACTGAGACTCAAGGTATGAGAAAAGATATATGCTTTCTGAGTATTATCAAATCATACAAAGCTGCCTAATACCAAGTTCAATCACAATTTGTCTAATCCAGGTTGTCCATGCTTGACAAGCAGCAACTATCTGGATATCAGCCTGGGATCTTGTTCAGACTTTCTGTCCAAGTTCCTTTTAATGGAAGATGCTGAGGTTGAATTTGGGGTGCTCTATTCATAAAGCAAGTGTGCCACCACTTGTGCTTTGATCCCTTCCGAGGCAACATGGCTTTCCAAGACGGCAGAATAGGCTCCTTTACCCACAACATCTTGTGATGTGATACCACCTTGAAGGAGGTAAGTGACTGAGGATGCAGCTAAGCCTGGAGTGGAAGAAGACTCCCAAAACCGGCAGAAGAGTGAGATTTAATACTGTTGATGTATTTAGTTGCCTTTTGGTTTCAGCCTGCTATACCCCGACTTTCAACCAAACATTTCCTTTTCTAATTTCCTTGGGAAACTGAGATGTAATAGTAAATGCAAACCACAAACCTTAGACAGCAAAGTAATCTGAAATACAACAACAAAAAAAGAGGTGAGAAACTAAAGGAACATGTTTCTGAAAACTACTATTCAGCATTATTCAGGTTTTTTTTTAATTGTGACAACCACAATATTGTAAGAATAATACTTGGAAGCAGGAATCCTGAACAATGTGATGAAACATGCTAATGTAATATGATCCCCAAATCTCTCTCAATTTACTGTATAGATTTTACTCTCATTCTTTAAAAATACTTTATTTTAACTGAAAAATGCTCTCCAGGGTATTATTTATTTACTTTTTTTTTTAACTGATTAATTTTCTGCACCAATCCTTAGTGAAAGTGACAAGGGAGGATCAAAACCAGGAAGAACCTGTCAAATCTATTTCTGGATCCAAGCGTCCCCTCAGATTGGTTGGCAGCCTTCAGTCTCGAAAGACTATGGTATAAGCCTACAGCACCCGGTATTCCCAGGGGAGATAACAGATATAAGGAGACAAAAATGGAAGAAATATCATGAAATGGCAAAGTCACTTCTGTGTTATTCAGAAAGAGCAGATATGACTAGTATTGTTTTGATAGTTTTGATAGTTTCAGCCTTTTCAAAACATGTCAAGAATGTTTTGAATTTTATTCCTGTCTTCTGAGATATCAATTTTCCTACCTGGTTTTGCGTCATTGGCAGATGTGATAAAGATTTCCTCTACCAAGTCATCCAATTGATCTTGATTAAAATTTTGAAGAGTACCAAGTCTAGGACAAATTATTAGCCCAGTGGTTCTCAAACCTTTAGCACTGGGACCCACTTTTTAGAATGAGAATCTGTCAGGACCCAACAGAAGTGACATCATCAAGCAGGAAAATTTTTAGCAATCCTACACTGCAATCCTTACCCACACTGACCCAGTAGTAAGTCCCATTTACTACCATTGTTAAAAGCATATACAGAGTAGCCTGTTCAAAGTAGAGATCTATAACATTACCCCTAACGCAGTCACATGGCATGGTAGCATCAAGTCTAATAGATTAAAAGTAAAATAATGAAATGAATGGTGACGCACCTGAAATTGGCTTGCGACCCACCTAGTGGGTCCTGACCCACTGTTTGAGAAACATTGGATGAGCCAGTCAGAAGCATAAAATCTCAATCCCCACCTTATTTGAGCCAGTGTATGTTTTGTTCCAGCACTTGCAGGTGTCACCTGCACATTACTGACTGCCCTTCCAGCCCCTGGACAGGAATGAAGGGGCTGTCCAATGTAGTAAGTGCTTGTCTAGGCAAGGTTGATGTGCGTGTTGAAGTGCTCGTTTTGATTATTTTCATTTGGCCCCTAGGTTTAAGCCTATTTTTGCCTGTTTGACCTTTTCTCATTCCCCATTTGCTTTTCTTGATAAACTCCTGTTAGGGCCCAATCCTATCCAACTTTCCAGCACTGATGCAGCTATGCAAAGAGCACGTACTGCATCCTGCAGTAGGGGTCATGGAGGGAACATTTGTTCCCTTACCTTGGGGTTGCACTGCACCCACACTGGTGCTGGAAAGTTGGATGGGAATGGGCCCTTAGGGTACAATCCTAACCAGGTCTACTCAGAAGTAAGTCCTATTTTATTCAGTGGGGCTTACTCTCAGGAAAGTGTGATTAGGATTGCAGTCTTAGAGCCCAATCCTGAACTCAGCACTCCGTCTTTACGCCGGAGCGCACTGTTGCAAATTTGCTGTAAGGCACGTCTGCAAGGCTTACCGCCGGGCCAGCACCCATGCTAGCCTACCACTGGCCGGTGTTGGGCTAGTGCCAGGTGGGCGCCCGTCCTCTAGGCCAGGTGGGCAGGGGTGCAGAGGGGCAGACGGGAGGCATGCTGGGAGAGGGAGCGGGGAGGCAGGAGGCGGGTCCCATCCTATCCGTTCCTGCAGGGCTCGGCGCCCTACATGAACGCCATTGCGGGGGCTGCTTCCCTTACCTGGGAGAAGGGGACAAAATCACCTTCTCCCGAGGCGCTGCCCATAGCAGGCTGAGGCACACAGGATATGGCGGGAGCTGTTTTCGGCGTTGCTGCAGCTGTGCACCCCAGGCAGCTCAGGATTGGGCTGTTAGTCTTGCAGGTTGCTTCCTTGTACTTTTCTCTCTAGAGATACATCCCAAAGCCTCTCACTCCCTGACCAAATGCTTGGGGGCTGCGGATGCTATACAAGCTAAGTGTGTATGCTCTGGGGTTGACCGGGCTAAGTGGCTTCCTGGATTGTTCCTATGGCAACTGCCTACTACACTGATGGAATCGCAGCAAACAGGACTACCCAAAGTAGGAGGTAGGATAGGGAGGGGCACCCTCTTTTTGGTCCTTGCTCTGGTAGCAGCATCTACCAGTTTTTGGACAGCAAGTTGGGACAAACGTATTCTGGCTTCTAACCATCACACTGTTATCAAGATACTTCCAAGCTAATACCTGGAAGATACTTATAACATGGAAGATACTTCCATATAATTTGTTCTAGTAGCTTCTCTGGGATCACAGTCTCTCATTTCCTGAGTACACCTTCTTTTCCTTTTTGACCACTGGAACATTAGCCCTTCTCCAGTTTTGTGTCACTGTACACTTTCTCCAGGATTTCTCAAAGATGACAGTCAGAGGTTCTAAGAATATACCAGCATTTTTTTTTATGTGGGGGGACGCTCTTATCTGCAGACATGTGAAACCATGGATACAGGATTCGCGGATATGGGAGTCTCCCTGTGATTCATCCATCTTTGAATTTGTTTAAGGCAGATAGTTTTCTCTGTCCAACTCCTTGACAATCTTAAATTGCAGTCCTGACCCTTCTTCAGTAAATTACCATTTTAAAAAATCCTTTGGAAGAGAGATTACTGAAGAATTATGGTGTTTCAGTACAGGTGTGCTCCCTTATCTGTGGGGGTTCTGTTCTGGAATGCCCATCCCTGCATCCTGAATCCTCCAGAGGCAAGGGGAGCTACTTCTGGAGGGGCTTCTGAGTCCCGCAGAGGCCATAGACATTTGCCTGCAGAATTTTTCGGTTGAAAACCACCATTCTGTGACCTGTGGGCCAATGTCCAGGACAGCTCCCCTTGCCTCTGGATTTCTCCAGGAGGCAGATTTCTGTAGGGACAGGCTGCAGGTCTCATGTACATAAGGGACAGGCTGCAGGGACAGGCATTCCAGAGCAGAACCCCCACAGAGGGTGGGGGCTGTGGAGGGGGTGCTCTTATCCATGGATATCTGAAACCGCGGATACAGGATTCACAGATATGGGAGCCCCCCTGCAATAAACATTTGATTTATTTATTTAATGTCCAAGAAAGAAACAGAGATCAGCAGCATGTGAACTCTTCCTGAGCAGAAAAATCTGCCACATTGCATTGGATTCCCAGAAAAAGGCTGGTCCCACCAGGTACTTCCAGCTGCACACCCCCTCTTAACTTTGATCTGTTGGGGCTATGTGGTGTGCAAAGCCCACAGAGAAAGTAGTGCAGCGAATTGCTGGCACCTGAAGTGATCCAAGATAGCGAAGAGAAGGAATGAAAACACGAGCCAGGCAGATGTCCACCACCAAGCTGTATTTACATAGGATAAAAGTAGCCAGTCTCACCAGCAGCATAACAGCAAGCACAGTTCTTCAGATACACCACCACAGATTTATGCTCTTCCAAACTCCTTCCAACGACCCACGAGGGTAGGCTCTAGCAGCATCCCTTTTATACCTCCCCTGACCAATCGGGTAAGGGATGACCACATCCCCATTACCTCATTCTCTCGTGACTTGGTTACATCATCCTCCCAGGTTGCACCAGCCCCTCTCCCATAGACTTGCATTGGGGCTGCTAAGTCACTGTGACTCAGCATATTTGTCCGGCACCATTGGTCAGTCCAGGGTCACATGGTACACTTTTCTTTGGCCTTACTTAGCCTTGGGCTTACATCTAGATACAGGCCCCAGGCTTTCAGGCCTTGTCATGCTCAGGCAGTAAATTTCTCCCGGTCGTGCCAAAATATCCTGACATGGTCCCTCTTTCTCAAGACTGCAAACTGATCCTTCTTCATATATACACCTTATCAGTCCTTCCATTTGACTTGGAGAGATGAAGTCCATTCCATTTTTACAGTATTATTAGTAGTATTTACCATCATCAATGTACATTCATTCTATGGAAGAATAGAATAGAATGAAAAGACATATAGAATGAAAGACAGATTTCTTTCTTCACTTTGTAAACACAACTCAAGATTTACACACTTCATCTTCTTTTTCCTGTGCACAGACCATCAGACTAGGAAGCCACTATGTGGAACCAAACTTTTGTGACTGAATTCCTCCTGCTTGGTCTCTCCAGGAGCCTGAAAATCCGTCTGTTGCTTTTGGGACTTTTTTCTGTGACTTACATCATCACTCTGATGGGCAATATGATCATAATGATGCTCATATGGCTGGATTCCCGTCTCCACACTCCCATGTATTTCTTCTTGAGCCAACTTGCCTGTGTGGACATTTGCTATACTTCCAGCACGGTTCCTCAGATGTTGATCAACCTCCATACTCCAAAGAAGCCCATCTCATTGCCCAGGTGTGCTATACAGATGTATGTCTTCCTAGCTTTGGCCACAACAGAGTGTATCCTCCTTGCAGTGATGGCTTATGATAGATATGTGGCAATTTGTCACCCTCTTCACTATACATTCCTCATGGACAAAAGAGTGTGCCTGAAGCTGGCCATGGCAGCCTGGACTTGTGGCCTTTTATTGCCAGTGGCACACGCTGTCCTCACCTGGCAGTTACCGTTTTGTGGGTCCAATGTCATCGATCACTTTTTCTGTGAAATGCCAGCATTGCTGAAGCTGGCATGTGCTGACACCGAAGTGATTGAAAAGGTTACTTCAGTGGGTTGCATTTTCACCTTGCTTATCCCTATTTCCTTTATTATGATGACTTACATCTGCATCCTGGTTGCCATCTTGAAAATCCAATCTGCACAAGGTCAGCGCAAAGCTTTCTCCACATGTGCCTCCCATGCCTTGGTGGTGGTGCTCTTCTATGGCAGTGCCATATTTATGTACATGAGGCCTGAGGCTAGTCATTCCCCAGGTCAGGACAAAATGATTTCTCTCTTTTACAGCATTGTCATTCCCTTGTTCAATCCCATGATATACAGTCTGAAAAACAAGGATGTGAAAAGGGCCTTGATTAAAATTCTGCAGAAGTGCAGATCTTGTTGATCCCCAACTAAACTCTACATTTACCTGAACATATGTTGCCTTATACAGCTGAGCCAGACCATCTTCTGTCTACCTTGCCCTGCACGGTTGTGTGTTGGATGCCACGGCAGCCATTTTGGTGCTGTGGCAGCCCCATGCTCCGGTCAGGATTGAGCTGTAAGGCTCCCTGGAATTCCTTCCCCAAACAGCATTCCTTCTTACTATCACTTTTAGTGCACAGAATTGGAATTTGTGAGGGTTGAGTGATATTTCTTACTGCATTTTTATTGAACTAGTGGGGAAAGGGTATCTTTGATGTACAGTACATCATTGTTTTTTTACTTCTGTTCTTTTACAATAAAGCTTTAATCCATTTGATTGGATGCTCTCATTTTCTTCTTTAAAAGGAAGCGTTCCCTCTCTCTGCACAGTGCTAACCTGAAACCTCTTAGATTCCTTCTCAGAGAGCTGTTTCATTTTACCATTGCTATTTTTTTTTCCTTGGAGGAAGTAGGACTGATCATCCTGTATCCTTCTGCAGGGAAATATTTTTTGAATTATAAATGCAACTCCCCAATAACAATCATTAATAAAAGCAAAACAAAACAAAACAAAACATAGAAGCTAAGGACTGGGCAGACCTGGGGCACTCCATGTGCAGTCAAGAACTCTATGGCTGAGCTACAGCTCTTCCCCTTGCCAAGCATTTGAACCAATGGAGAACATTTAAGTGATTATCAGCCCAGTCCTGTGCTTCCCATCACCCAGGGTTACAAAAGCGCCAAAATGGTGATCACTGCATCCAATGGGACTGGATGGGACTGGGAAGCAGTGAGGGGTCTACTTGGGGTAAGGGGTACACTCCTTTACCCCGTGCAATGGCCAGGCAGTGCCGATAGGTCTCTTCAGATCTGCACCCGCTATTGAGAGGGTGCAAATTCAAGGAACGTGTGTTGAGTCTCCTGGGCTGGGAAGGGTGTTAGGATATGGTGCCAGGGCCTGCTACCATCTCCACCCCTTCCCGCTGTGCTCCCTCCCCCCACCATGCCTTCCCCCTACTCTCCCCCTGCCCAGGAACCACCACCTCCAGCTTACCATTCTGCCACTCAGTGCTTTCCCAGAGCTCCAGACAGCATTAGTCTGCCCAGCACTGGTCCAGTGCAGGCTTAAACTGAGCCAGCACCGGTGCCAGCCCAGTGGTAAGTGTT
Source organism: Tiliqua scincoides (assembly GCF_035046505.1). Taxonomy (NCBI): domain Eukaryota; kingdom Metazoa; phylum Chordata; class Lepidosauria; order Squamata; family Scincidae; genus Tiliqua; species Tiliqua scincoides. The sequence continues at coordinate 101,898,010 of NC_089822.1, read as the reverse complement.
GTAGGCATGCCTTACAACATATTTGCAACAATGCCTGCTGGCGCTGGTCCGCTAGAATTGGGCCCCAACGGATCACCTGATAGGATTACAGCCTTAGGACACAATCCTAAGCCCTAACAAGTCACTGGCGGTGTTGCGAGGCTGAAAGAAGTCATCAATTCAAGGAAGACTTGCTACCCAAGGGTGATAGTTTGCAGGCTGTTTATTTGAATTCTGTGCAATGGCAACCCATGGGACTCATGTCCAAAGCATGGGAGTGGGCTTTCAATGTTGTCAAGACCATTTATACAATCTTCGGCTCTTTGTCCCAAAATCTAGACTTCCTATTGGCTGAAATTTTACATCAGAGATGGGGCAAACACCTAATAGGTCACAGATAAGGTGGGCTTGTACCTGATAGGTGTGTTTCAGGTTACAGGTTTCCATAAAAGGTAGAATTAAGCATTAAACACAATAATAATATTTAATTACAAAGTTTTCAAAAACCAGCAGGGTGCACTATAACACCATTTACCCAGCGCTGCATTACATTCACTTAATTTAAGCCAATTAAAATTGTTTTGACAGGTTTTCTTACTAGGGAAGGCTCTGACTGTCTCTTCCTAGCGCCTTATCTCTTATCTTCATGTATTAATATAAACATTTGAGAGGCCCTCTGTAAAGCTAAGGTCTGTGTCTTTATTAAGTGTCTCTTAAGACTTTTCTGAAATCGAGCAACTTTGGCCCCTATGGCCTGCTTCTAATGACAACTGTCTCCCCTATGTGTGGGTTATCTAGGGCAGGTTATCTATGTGTGGGTTATCTAGGGCGAAGACTATTCTGTCCTGTTCTGTCTATGTGTGTCTTTTGCTCTAAAAGCATGAAAGTATAAATATAAAAGCTACAGAGTCTCTCTACTGAATACATGCATAAATCAGTGAGTGAATGTCTTTGCCAAGACGTGTGTGCCTCTGCCAAGACGTGAGGCCCATCTCTCCAGCAGTTGCCTGGTACCCCTTATCTTAAGCTAGATTCCAAAGTGTTTATGCTCTGAGACTCAAGCTGCTTCAATTTAACTAGCAATATTGCTCTCTTTAATAAAGCCAAGCAGCTTCTGTGTTCCTATGCTTAGCAGTGTGGCTATTAGGCTATTGACTCAAATGGCATGTCACCCTGGTCATTCTGCCACCTTCCATCAGCGGCAACCCAGGGGTGACGCAAACATGCCATAAGGGGCACGTGCCATAAGGCACGTCGGTGTCACCTTAAGAGTCAGGGAGGCCAGCGCAAGGAGTTGCACTGGCCTCCCCGCGCCAGATCCAGGTTTTGTGGGTAAGTTTGCATTGGCCAAGCTCAGCCAACACAGGGGTCTGGGGGGGGATGTGGGGAGTGCGGAAGGAGGCAGGAAGGAGGTGTTTCGGAGAGGGGAGGGTGGGCAGTGGGTGTTCCTGAAGGCGGCTGGGCAGGGAGCAGGAGGCACAGCCAGGATCTGGCAGTCATGCCGGATCCTGACCCTATTCTCAGGTGGCACGGAATGACCTCTGGTTGCTCTGTTCTGCTCAGATTTGCGCTATCTCCTGAGATGGCACAGATCCAAGTAGACCCATTGGGGCCAGTGCGGCGCAACATAGGGTAAGGGGAAAGTTTTCCTCTTGCCCCAGGTTCTGGGCCCAAATTTGTTCTGGATACAGCGCAGGCCCACTGGCCTGCCTGTTCCAGCACAAGTTAGGATTGGGCTGTTAATCAGTGACTACTTGATTGGTGATCAAAAGGGGCTGCTAGAAGGCATGTTCAGTTCTTCACTTTAAAAATGAAAATCTTGGTCATATTAGAAGGAAGAGCATGAATTCTGGCAAAACATGTTAGGAAAGCAGTGATCACGTGCCTTCTTGCCCTCTCTCCACTGTGCCCCACAGAGCAAAGAAAAGGCTACAGTCACAGTTCAATTGTCTGAGGATGGAACTTACTGTTTCTTTATGAAGTTACTGGAGTTTATTTTTTACCTCCTCTGAGAAGGAACAGAGACCTGCCCTTCAAATACAATAAAGAAACAAGATTTTTAGCATATCTGTGATTTGGTAGCAGTATCTGTCCCCCTCTCCCCCATAAGCGGAAGCAGCAAATATAGGAGCCTGATTTCTTTCCAATCAAGTCTAATTTCATGTTTTAAAATGTTTGATATAAATTTTTGAACATCTAAAAATGTAGTATGTCTGCATGCAAATCAGTGCTCTGCAAGACTTCTGCATGCAGCTGAGTGCTAAACATGACTTGGGAAGGGTCAATTTAAGGAGAATAACTTTTGCTGCAGGCTGAAAGGTGTTCTGTGGAGGTGATTTTTGGCTGGCAATTTAAACCAGCCTCAAATCTCCTTCCTGCCTGCAACATTAACGATGTTAATATATGATGACCATAAGCTACGGTGTCTTAATCACAACCCCCCAACTTACAATACGCAGGAAATGGACTATATTGCACTGCCAACTTTAAAATGGTTAAAAACTAAAAATTAGAATTGAAATAAGACCCGGATATGAATGAAGTTTTATCCTGGTAACTTGGGGCGAAGAGGGTGAGATGCTAGGCATTCTCCCATTACATTCCATGGCAATTTTCATGTCTGTCCCAGGGAAGAAAAACAAATAACTTCAAGAACAAGAACTTCTGACTTTGCTACTGTGGTCCTGGAGACTGGGTGGGGGGATGTGTCCATAAGCTTAGCTGTTACAAATCTATTGTATGACCCATAAGAACCTGGCTTCTTACCCACCAGAGCTCTGCTTGCCTCTTCTAAAGACCTCAGCTGAAGGGGAAGTAGCATTAGAATGGTCTGTGCTCATGTGTATACTTTGCTTTGATGCTCCCTCAAATTACTAGTTCCTAGTCTTATAGTACAAGCCTGTTCATGTTTACTCAGAAGTAAGTCCCATTGAATTCAACGTGTGTTATTCTCAGGTAAATGCATACAGCAGTGCTTCCCAAACTTTTTAGCACCAGGATTCTCTTTTTAAATTGTCAATCTATCACTATCACGAACCACTAGACAAAAAAAAAAAAGAGATCTAGAAAGAAATATTTCATTTATTAATAATAGTAATTAATACATTATTACTATTATTATCATCAGAGTCCTTTGCTCCAGAGGCTGCTGGAGACCTTAAATATAGTATACGTGTGTAGGCATTTGCTATACTCTAGAAATTGAGAGCAAGATGTGCAGTTAGGGACTACCAGGCCTGACAAAAGGCTGAAACTGTTCACACATGATCTACTATAGCATACCAATTACTAGAAAAAAAAAATTGGAAAATGTGACATTTTAATTTAGGGGTAAGATTACCCCATACAACAGGTTAGCATTCCGGCTGACAATTTTATTCTGCAAATCTGGAAAGGGTTCTTGCAAAGTTTTTTTAAATTTTTCAAAAACTTTTCACAACCCATCAAAAATCAGCTTGCCACAGTTTGGGAGATACTTGCATATAGGATTGCAGCCTTAGCTTCCAAAACCAAGCAATCTTAAAGAGAAATAGCACATGCTGTTTCATGAGTATCCAGGTTACTTCAGTTGCCTGAGATAAGCCTATGGATCTGACCCTGACCCTGAAGGAGCCCCCTTTCTAGCTCCAAACCTGAATGTTGCCATGATCCTGCCCTCAACCCACTCTTTCCCATTTCTCTCGGTCCTAACCTTTGAGTATCAAAGTATGGTATACCAGGAAGAACAAACATTCCAGAAATGCAGTGGTATTCAGACTGGGGCATCGTGATAACCCAGCCTGAGGGCCCTGGCCTCTGCCCCCTTAAGGGGTGGGGACAGGGGGGAAGGCAGCGATGCGATCCCCAGGATTGCATCACTAACAGGGCTGCAGGGACTGGGATGTACTCACCAGTCCCTGCAGCAGCGTCCTGGGGGTGCGGGGAGCCCTGTGCAAGCATCTGCAGGGCTCCCCAGCCGCTTTGAAGTTAAAGTAGAGCGATCGCACTCTACTTCCGGTTTTGCCTTTCTCTAGTTCCCTTTTGAGTGTGCCTTGAAATACTGTTGCCTGTATTGCTGGTGGTGTTGTGTAAGGCTCAGCTCCTAACCCAGAAGTTAAACCTCTGTTAAACGCAAGCAGGAACTGGCAGTTAAGCTCGTGACCAGCTAATAGTTCAGAGGACACAATTCTTTGTAACCCCTGAAGATGCTTTCCACAGCTGAAAGTGAAACATTGGGACTAGATCCTACAATGTAGTCCATGACTTAAAGATTCAAGAAACATTTCAAATTACACTTTGAACTCATCCAGCCACAAAAGCCTTAGTATGTCTGGAAAACACAACTGCTTTGAGTGTGGGGAGAAAGGCAGTGCATAAATAAAGTAAATAAAAATAAATAAATAAAAACAAAAAATAGATTTTATTAATTCAAAACTGACCAGTGAGATCCAATGAGGTATTATTACAACACCGCAGGGAACCAATGAGGTGTTAAGTATAAGTCAGACCTCATTTCCATGTATCAGAGCTAATACTAGAACTGTGATTCAGATGTGTGAGTGTCATCAAGCTGGCCACTGGTTTTTTGTTGGTTACTTATTTGTTGGGTGACCTGTACTGTTTTGTTAGCCTGTGACAGCAACTGTTACCCTGCACATGCCTGATCTTGGAAGCTAAGCAGGGTCAGGCCTGGTTAGTCTTGGATGGGAGACCGCCTGGGAATACTGGGTGCTGTAGGCTTATACCATAGTCTTTCGAGACTTCTATTTATAAATAAATAAATAAATTTAATGGGGGTTAAACCATCCCTAGTGATGCCACTGCAGTTAGGTTGTGCATATGATATTGTAATTTATTCTCTATGGTCTGGTACGGGAGGAGGTCCATGCAATGGGGTCTTGCACCAGGTGACACAAACCCTAGTGATGCCTCTGCTATCCTTCCTTTGTTATTATAGTAAGCTACTTGAAGCCACTTTATGTCAAAAGACAAAGAAGAAATATTAATAAATAAAAATATATACGTTACAAACATGCACTTGTGTAAAAGTAAAGCCCAGTGAACTAATGCCTTCATGCTGGGGGCAGGACAGGCTTCCTGTGCCCCAGAACATGACAGCAATGCTGCTTACTGACACCACTAACCAATACATATAGCCAAAGGCTAAGAAAAAGTCAGGGGCACTGAATTATTAGTCATCCTGAGGGATACAGGATGCAATCCTATCTACACTTACCTGGGAGTAAACCTCATTGACTATATTAGGACTTACTTCTGAGTAGACATGCATAGGATTGGGCTCACATTCATTATCCATGGGATTATTAATCTCACAGAATGGAAGCAACCAGCATGCGGGTAAAAACCAAAGAAAAGTTGGAGATGGGTGCAAGAAGGGAGAAGACTGGAATCATCTTAAGAAGGTGATTCATGGTCACAACATCCTGTCAGCAAGCACATGTCTGTTGTCTGCCTCCTGTTGTGTCTTCATATCAGGTCCTCCAATTCAAGCAACATGTGGTAGAATCACTACAAAAAAAATGAAGAACTGAATCATTGTACAATCACTTTCATGCAAACTATGGCTCCCATCGCTCCCACAAAACAAGCTGCAGACATCCATGTTATGGACTCACAATTATTCCCTTTGGCACTTTTGCACAGGCGTAATCCGTCTGCTTTTGTGTAGGCGCAAAAGCGCTGGGAAGGCAAGATCTGCTTCAATTTATGTATGTTCCAACTTATGGACAGACTTCTGGAATGGAAGTAGTACGTGTCTTGGGGACTTGTAAATGTAAAATGTATTGTTTGATCAAGAGCTGACTTCAAGTGTGGTGACACAAGCAGCAGGCTTTGGCATGCAAATTTCAATATCTCCCTTTGGCAAATCCTTGCAACCACATGATGCATTTTTGCATCATTTGCAAGAGAAAACAACTGAGATTTGCATGTCTTTATGCGTAGCACCACCTATTAAAATTCCCAGCAGATTCCCCACACATATCTGCCAGAAGACTCATGATCATTTAATGTCATTTGTTCAACTTAGACTTTTATCCTAGAATGACAGCAATGGACCGCAGTATGGCTACACCACATAGTATTATACTTCTGATCGTTCTTGGAATTGTGTCAATTGCTGCACTACTAGGAAATGGATTTATCATAGTTGTGAACAGCCACAGCTGGTTGCAAAGCAGGAAACTGGTCCCTTGTGAGCTTCTTCTGACATGTCTGAGCATCTTCAGATTTTTGCTGCAGTGCGCTGTCTTGTTGGGTCAATATATTCACATCAGCTCTCCAATGGATTACATGTGTAGCTATGCATGGAAAGGAACTGGCCTGGCCTGGATGTATTTCAACATGGCCAACTTCTCAGGCATCGCCTGTCTCACCATGTTCTACTGTGTGAAAGTCACCACCTTTTCCCACCCTCTCTTCCTCTGGCTGAAGTCAAGAATTGACAGGCTTGTGCCCCTCATGCTTGTAATGTCCATCCTAGCTTTTGTCCTCTTTTCTGTTTCTCCAGTTGTGGGTTTTTGGAGAATGGAATCAACCTGCAGTCTGGCAAGAAACCTGACAGCAAATACAAGCCACTGTGAGGCTCTTGAAGGATCCCTTTATGGGATTTTAAATCCTCTCCAATTTTCTTTCAGTGCCATCAGTTTCAGCATCTGCTTAACTGCATCCATCATTTTGATCGTCTCTCTGTGGAAGCACACCACGAATCTAAAGAAAAGTGGCATGGGCACTAAGGACCTCAGCACTCAGGCCCATATCAAGGTCATCAAACTGCTGATGTTCTTCCTTTTCTTCTATATTTTATATTTTGTTACCATGATGATTTCTCTGCATAATGTTTTAAAGTTTATTGAAGGGCGACTAAGTTCTGACATCATCCTGTCCTTTTATCCTTCTGCTCACTCAATAATATTAATATGGACCAATCCAAAACTGAGAGGAGCATTTGCACACATTCTGCCCAGCAGAGACAGAGCTTCATAAAGCCTCTTCCCCCTTTGCCACGGTGAGAGGCAAACAAAACAGCCCTTCAAACAAAAGGGCTGTTTCAAACAAAACAGCCCTTCCACATTTAAAAACTCTCTCTCTCTCTCTCTCTCTCTCTTTCTCTCTCTGTGTGTGTGTGTGAGTGTTGCATTTATATACTATCCTTCCTTCAAGGAGTCTGTTATTATAGTAAGCTGCTTGAGGCCATTTTATGTCAAAAGACAAGTAGAAATATTATAATAAAAAGAGATATGTTACATGCAACTGTGTACAAGTAAAGCCCAGTGGACTATTGCCTTACGGCCTGGGGGGGTGGGCTTCCTGAGACCCCTAGACCAGTGGTTCCTAAAGTTCTTCTTAGGAGGAGGGAACCACATAAGTACAGCTTGAATCTCATTATTCGCTAGGGTTCTGCTCCCAGAACTCACATGGATGGCAAAAATCGCAAATTCATTTTAAAAGCAATGTCCCTTTGCTAGGAGATTTACAAACAGCCTTGCTGACCTATGCGATGTAAGACAAGAGTTACTTGGCAGACAATTGATCCATCAGCCTCTCTCCAGGAGCTTAGAAAGGCTTCAATCAGATCCAGCGACCCCTCCCTTCACCCAGAGCAAAGTGATTATCTTTCTTTACATGCTCAGGGGGAAGGGGACTCAGAGTGAAGCTGCCTCAGAGTGAAGCTGTTCTAAGTGCCTGGAGTTTTTATGCCAATAAAGGTCTTACTGAACTGAACTGAACTAAGTGCCTGGAGAGAGAATGATTGATGGACTGTCAGCTGGCTGCCCTCTCTCGCATTAACGAAGCTATTGTTAAATGACTGTTTTAGTTTAAAGGACCCTTCTCATCACACTGAGATAGTAAAATCCGTGGATAATTAGGTTATTCCTGTAATTGCTTGCATGACTGTCTCTCTACAACAGTACGAAAAGCAGTTTTTTAAATTTTAAAGGGATGCATTTTCCCCTTCTCCAGGGATCAGCACATTCCTTCTCATTTGCAGTGGCCATTCGTGTTGAGTCAAATTTGTATATAAAAATCCAGGTATAACAAGGTTGGACCTGTGTTTGCTGGGGCAGGAGGACTGCAGCATTGCAATCCCCAGGATCGCATTGCTACCGGGGACAGGAGGAGGTTTTTTTTTAAAAAAAAAAACTTACCTCCAGCCAGCGCTGGAATTCTGGGAGGTCCAGGGGGTTTAAGGAACCCTCCATAGGGCTCCCTGAGCCTCTGTAAGTGAGAAAAAGGGGAAAAAATGGGCATTTCCAGTTTTGCAACAAAAATGGAAGTACCAGATTTTTCCTACCAGAACTCCAGTGCTGGCTGGAGGTCAGTTTTAAAAAAACCCAGTCCCTAACAGCAGCATGATCCTGGGGATCATGTTTCTGAAATCTCCCCTCCCCACCCCTTAAAGGGGCAGGGATAAGTGCTTTCCTGTCTGGTGGGTCATGACCCACCAGTTTGGGAACCACTGCCCTAGACCATGATAGCAATGCCGCTTACTGACCCCATCACTGAACAAGTACTGTTTGGGTAAAGGCCAAAGAAAATGGAGGTGGGTGGTAGAAGGGAGAAGTTTGACATCATCTTAAGAAGATGATTCATGATCACAACATCCTGCCTACAAGCACAAGTCTGTTGTTTGGCTCCTGCTATCTTCACATCAAGCCTTCCAATTTCAGTAACATGTATTGGAGTCACACAAAAACTGAATCATTGTACAACACTTTCACATGAAACAAGGCTCCCACCATTCCCACAAATCATACACCCTGGGTCCCCAAGCTACAGACATCCATGTTGTGGATGTCTGACTTGCAGACAGAGCCTTTGGCACCTTCACTCAACATAGTCCATCTATTGTTATGTTTTTGTGCAGGCGCAGAAGCACTGGGCCAGCAAGAGCTATTTCAATTTAAGTATATTCCAACTTACAGACAGACCAATGGAATGGGGCTAGTATATATCTTGGGGACTGTAAGTATGTAAGATGTATTATTTGATGATGCCCCAACTTCAAGTGTTGTGACACAAGCAGCGAAAGAGATACCAGGCTTTGGCATGCAAATTTCAATATCTCCCTTTGGTAGGTTCCTACAAGTACAACCACATGATGAATCTTTGCATCATTTGCAAGAGAAGACAAATGAGATTTGCATGTCTTTCTGTGTAGCACCACCTATTAAAATTCCCAGCAGATTCCCCACCAGACATATGCCAGGAGACCCATGATCATGGACCACAACATGTCTACGCCGCTTGGTATTATTCTTCTGATCATTTTTGGAATTGTGTCCATTGCTGCACTACTAGGAAATGGATTTATCATAGTTGTGAACAGCCACAGCTGGTTGAAAAGGAGGAAACTGGTCCCTTGCGAACTTCTCCTGACATATCTGAGCATCACTAGATTTTTGCTCCAGTGCATTTCCTTCTCAAATCAATGTATGTACATCGGCTCTCCAGTGGATTACATGTGTAGCTATGCATGGAAAACAGCTGGTCTGGCCTGGATGTATTTCAACATGTCCAACTTCTCAGGCACCACATATCTCATTGTTTTCTACTGTGTGAAAGTCGCCACCTTTGCCCACCCTCTCTTCCTCTGGCTGAAGTCAAGAATTGACAGGCTTATGCCCCACATGCTTGTAATGTCCATCATAGCTATAGTCTTCTTTTCCCTTCCTGAAGCTTTGAGTTTTTGGAGAATAAAAACAACCTGCAGTCTGGCAAGAAACCTGACAGCAAATACAACCCACACTGAAGCTTCTGGAGAATCCCCATATGTGTTTTTCAGACCTCTGCAGTTCTCTTTCTGTGCCGTCAATTTCAGTATCTGCTTAACTGCATCCATTTTTCTTCTCTTCTCTCTGTGGAGGCACACAAGGAATCTGAAGAGGAGCAGTATTCACACTAAAGACTTCAGTACTCAGGCCCATATTGAGGTCATCAAACAGCTGATGTTCTTCCTTTTCTTCTACATCTTATATTTTGTTACCAATATAATTGTTTCGGGTAATATATTAAAGTACGGTGAAGTGGACCGACTAATTTCTGACACTGTCCTGTCCTTATATCCTTCTGCTCACTCAATAATCTTAATACGGACCAATCCAAAACTGAAAGGAGCATGCACACGCATTATGTCCAGCAGAGAAAGATCTTCTTACAGGCTTTTCCAGGAAAGTAGACTATCCGGCAGAACAGTAAATCTCATGGACTTAAAATGGCTAAATGGATGGATAAAATTCAGATCAACAGAGCATAGGTTTTGCAGGCTTAACAACCAGAAGTTGTTGAATTTTTCTGATTTGTTCTATTCTGTGTAGCTCACTGGAAGAAGTCCACAACAGCCATTGCTCTGTACTGCCATTGGTTCCTTGCTGTTGGCATTCACAGGTATAATCCCTTGAACCTGGATACAGCACATGGTCATTAATAGTGCTCGCTCTTTTACTCTATTAAAGGGATAACTCTGAGGTGCTACAGGACACTGAGTTGAAGGAGAATGAGCTAAGAATACTTATGCCCCTTGTGGACAGTTCCACACATCTCTAGGTAGACTATACTAATAGACTATACTCCGTGAATTGCTTCCATGCCCTTTGAAAGCCATCCAAGCAGTTGGCTATCACCTCTTCTTGGAGCAATGAACAAAGTAGACAAAATATGTGCTGTGTGAAGAAGTATTTGCTTTTGTCCATCCTATATTTTTGCCAATCAGTTTCACTGTGAGGGGCAAACTTTCTAGAATTGGCTCCTTATATGGCATGCAGTCCTATCCTCCCTTAGAAGGGAACTCTTCCCTTTAGGTTGGAATTCGGTTGGAATTCTTATAACCCTTTTCCTGCCAATTATCCCCTTGAACTCCTGAGGTAAACTAATGCAAACAACCATTCAAAGCTGGAAATTTTTACCACAACTTGTTGATCCCTATATTAACATTATTTGTTATTATTATTTTATAAAACTGTAGGGTAAGTTAGATAAACAAGAGGGCAAAGGAAGTCTTTTAATATTATTGTGCACATTAGTGAGAACGTTGAATTTTGGTAGTCTGCTGCAACATTTTCCACTTCCCTTACTAATCTGCATTGTATTTAGTCCTTTACAAATATGTACACTCAATACTAACTGTTACAGTCAGATTAACAAGGCCTAAAACCGGTGTGTTTGATGGGTGGGTGGGTGGAGAAAAGAACGTTCTTGGAGCTGAGGTGGTTTAATAGTTTAATTCCCTGATTTTCAAATTTAATTTTCCTTGAGATTTGGTTTGAGGGAATGTCGAACCAGCTACTTAATTATCCCAGTACCAGAAAAAGGGGGCAAGGGCGGTGTTGGAGTCAGCCAGCATGCTAGCAGCTCATTAAATAAATGACAAAATGGTGTCCCTTCATTGAAGTCAATTGTGTGGAGATTGCCAGGGTGTTACCATATATTATGAAGGCTGCCATATTCCTGATATGTTCCTGCATTCTTTATAATACAGGATGACCCCAAAAAAAAACAAAACCCACAAATCTTTGAATAAAACTGTTAATTTTAATTTTTCTTTGGAAAGAACATGACTTTTATGCAAAGCGACAAAGATAACTGAAACTTTGGGGAATAATCGTACACAGATTGAAGTTTGAGTCCAGTAAGTTTCTTGAAATTTACTGGACCTTTGTAGGATTTAATAAAATTTTTATGGGTTCTGTTTTTGGGGGGTCACCCTGTAGAAAATAGACAGAAGTGATGTCTGCATGGTGGCAGCTATCATTTCTAACTTCAGATTCGCTTTTCAAAATTCTAATGTGTCTAGAATTTGAAAAACAAATGCAACCTGAGCGTGTTGGATGCTTAAAAAAGAATGCAGCCTGAACAGTAGTGCCATGTATAGAACTAGCATGCCGTGTGAACCAGCTGGGCTATATGAAGAGGAGCTCAGGCTCCCTGGAGATTTTTCTGGAAGTCAGTCAGTTGGGTTACCCTGAGCATTCCATCATCAGAGTGAACCAACTCACCTGATGGACCAGACATCCCCGATCTGTTCAAATCCAGTGTGTTGCCATATGAAGAAAGCCAGCATGAGAAACTGAGGGAAAATTGGTTCTGATAAGCTGTTTGATGCTGTTTTCTGTGCCTTTTACCATAATAAAATTTAACTCAGCTTTACTACAACCACAGTCTGGGTTCCTTATTTCCTTCAGTGTCCTCTGTACTATTCCTGTCACGAGGCAAAAGCAGATCAGGTAGGGACTGGAATAGGTTTGTGCACTCTTCGTGGCTCGTATGCCAGAAATATCCAGTGAGCTAAGCAGCGCTTACCAATGATAATGGAAGCACAGATGAAATGAAGTTGTTATCCATCCTGGAGCTGGGTGGGATCAACCAAGCATCAGTTCCTGTTTGACATTTCCAGGTAAAGGTCATTGATTAGCGCCAGGTCAAACACTGCATGCAAATGTGGATAATGGTAGCCAGGTGGTCCCATGAAATGCTGCATTGGGAGGGGGCAACCAGCAGCAGAAGAGAGTGCATGGTGCATGTTTAACTTTTATCCCAACTTCCAATTTCCCCTGCAGAATTTTCCAATATGTTGTGCACAGGAATGGAAACTCCCCGGTGGGTGGGTGTGGATTTGGAGTGAATAAATAGAGGGTAAGGGAAGGAGTTTAAGCTGTTTAGCAATGGGTTGAAGGTAGACAAATGGGTGTATTACTTCACGTAACAGATAATTCAGAGGGGGTTGGTTTGGATGAACCATATCTTGCCTTACTGGCCCTACACATTTAGTGATGTGTGCATTCCTGGCATGTGTACATAAGAACATAAGAAGAGCCACGCTGGATCAGGCCAAAGACATAGTCCAGCTTCCTGTATCTCACAGTGGCCCACCAAATGCTTCAGGGAACACACCAGACAACAGACCCAACCTGCATCCTGGTGCCCTCCCCAGCATCTGGCAATCAGAGGCAGCCTACCTCTACCTTACACATACCTACCATGACTTGTAACCTGATGAACATTTGTTACCAAAAAGGCTGTTTTGTTTAGGGGAATTATTTATATTAGCCTTCTGGAAACTTTTGGGACCATAGGCTGGATACAAGACAGCGTAGAGCAAAGAAATCCCTTGTTTAGCTTAATGAGACTGGGATGAAGGTAACTTTCAATCAAAGGATCATATTTTTATTGCAAAAACACACAAAGGTAACATAATACACATGGAGAATCGATAAGTATATACTTGTCTGGTGTACCTAACTCGTGGTGGATGCATGTGCTATGTATTTGTGTGCATCCGAAAAGGAAACAGAAATGGTTAGGGTGTAGGAAGGTATTTTAGAGGTTCCTTAATCTGCTAAACCCAGTTGCTGACTAAAGATGGGGGGAGAAGGGAGGAATAGGTAGGGAAGAAGGGGGGGGAAGTTTAGACGCACGATATATTTACCTGTGGGGGGGAACAGTTGGATGAAGAGAGTCCTGTGTATGGCCCCTCTAGCAGGTGGGCAGTCATAGAGAGAGAGAGACCTGAACTCTGCGTTCTCTCTTATAAGAGTTGTCTGACCTGGAAGTCAATCTAAACTGACCGGAAGTATCCCAGAGCTGTGGGCATGCTCAGTAACACACAATGGTACACGTGGAGTATGTGATGAACCGGAAGGAAGGCAGCTTACCAGCCAGGCTGACCTTCTGGTTGGAGGGATGCAATCTGCATAAGGTGCTTAAGAGTACAACAACAGAACAATAGACCTTTTCCTCTGGTGCAGGCTTGTTTTGCATAATCCGGAGACACAGTGATTAGGTTCTACATTGACCTGCAAGGAATTGGGGGTTGTGTAATTCATGTGCTTGTAGCTTGGCCATGGCCCTTAGAAACATGTGCTGGGGGAGGAGTGGCCTGCTTGCTTGGTCTGTATAGTCCAAAATACATAACTAGATATAAAAACACAACTTGGAAGGGAAAAAGGGGATTTTCACGTAACACATTTCCTCCAGCAATTTGTCCAATCCCCTCTTAAAGGTATCTAGGCAAGATGCTGTCACTACTTCCTGTAGCAAGGGGCTGGCGTTGGCTGGCACTGGGCTAGTGCTGGGCAGGCGCCCAGCCTCTGCCGCTCAGTGGTTGCACAGACTGCCGTGTCATGGTAAGGTAAGTAGGTGGGAGGCGGGGAGGAGGCGTTCCGGGGAGGTGGGAGGTGGGGAGAGGGTGGGGAGGAGGTGTGCCGGGGGGAGAGAGCGGAGAGGGAGGGAGGCGGGTCCGGTGGAGCTCTGTTCCACCGGATCAAGAGTGTTTGTATGGGGCTCGATGCCCTACATGAACGCTCTTCCCTCACCGTCCACCTTTTGGTTGGCGGTGAATCGAGTAGCCCCATTGCGGGGCTACTTCCCTTACCCGGGAGAAGAAGACGAATGTCCCCTTCTCCTGAGGTGTCGTCTGCTACTGCCGTGGGTGCGCTGGATGTGGCGGCAGCTGTTTTCGGTGCCGCCGCAGTCACATGCCACAGGAGCACAGGATTGTGCTGTCGATCTGCAGATACTGGGTCCATGGATATATTTTTTAAATGTTGAGTGTTTTTCCCAGACTTCTATATGAGCAACTCAAGTGTAAATGAGTCAGCGGAAAAACGCTGATTTTCACCACTCTGACTCGAGTCACCTGATTCAGGTTCCCATCCCTGGGCCCCGCACATTTAATGATATGACACACATACATATGTGTCTTGTCTTCCCCTTACGGCACTTTTGCAACAGTGCACACCAGAGGTAAGCCCTTAATGAGTTGGGCCCTTAAAGAGTTATCCCTTAATTTCAGCATAAACTTTGGTGCACTATAGTCGCCTTCATTAGCTGCATCTGAGATAACCTTTAAGGGCAGCTTTTCTCCCAAACTGTCCTCTTCCACTTTTCAGTCTAATTGTCACTGTCTCAACTGTTCTGTTTCAACTGTCCTCAATCAATCAACTGTCAATCAAAAAATCAACTGTCCTCAAACTGTCCTCAATCAATCATCCCCCAACTGCCATAGTGATTGACAGGTCATTGCTACCATGTACGCTGCTATAGGGAGAGAGGACCAGGAGTCAGACCCAGTTACTGTTACAGGCTGCAATCCTAACCACACTTTCCTGACAGTAAGCCCCATTGAACAAAATAGGACTTACTTCTGACTAGACCTGGTTAGGATTTTGCCCACAGTGACTTTACAGTAAAACACATACAACGGAGCAAAGATGTTCTTGCATTTACAGGTTGCTATAGCATTCAAGCTTATAGTGATGCACAGGCAGCCTGCCCGCAGCCTGAATCCTTGAAAAGTCTAGATTGACGCTAACAGAAAGCAGTGAACGTCCTGCTTCCTGTTAGCACTGATCTTATAGAGACTTATAAAGGCAAGAATATCTTTGCCCCATGAGAACCTAAACAGCATAAATGGCTGTGCAGGCAAAAGTGCACGGGAATAGCGGAGACAGGGTTCCCCTATATCTGCTGTTTTTGTATCTGCAAGGAGGCCCTGGAATGGGTTCGCTTGTACATATTTGTAAATGTATTTACATTGCAGATTACTAAGGGAAGTGGAAAATATTGCAGCAGACTACCAAAATTCAAGGTTCTCACTAATGTATACAATATATTAAAAGACACTCTTTGTCCTCTTGTTTATCTAACTTACCCTACAATTTTATAAAATAGTAATAAAAAATAGTATTAATACAGGGGTCATCCAGTTGTGGTAAAAATTTCCGACTTTGAATGATTGCTTGCATTAGTTTAACTCAGCAGTTCAAGGGGGTAATTGGCAGGAAAAGGGTTATCAGAATTCCAGCCAAAATTCCCTCCCAAAGGGAAGAGTTCCCTTCTAAGGGAGATGTCACTCGGGCCAGGCCCAAGCGACGCAGGTCTACTTGGGAGCAGGGGTCTCCTCGGGAGTAGGGAGCAGAGAGAGTACTGCCTGGATCTGGCCCCCAGGCAGGAGGTCTCCCAGGAAGTAGGACCCAGGCTGGTCACATGGCTGGAAGGGGTGGGGCCGGCTGGGTTGGCTGCTGGGTTCATAAAGAGCCTGGCAGCCATAGGAAGAGGTTGCTCCTTCCTGAGGTTGGGGGGAAGGTTTGCATCCCCCCATCCTTACTGAGGCCTGTTCCTGGCCTGGAAAAGGCTGTCAGAACCCTTGGGGAGGGTGGAGGGTCCTACTCATTGAGGATGACCCACCCCAGGCAGGGCATAAGGGCTGCTTTCCCCCCCCCCCAGCCTCTGGGGGCTCCTCAGTCCCTGTACTTGGGAGGATGGAGAGCCAACCTTTGGGAAGTACCAGGGGTGACAGCTGCTCCCCAGCTAGTAACCAGGCAATCGCCCTCAACACTACCTTGCTCTAGCACTGGCCAGGGGCTTCCCCCAGACCACCCCTAGTGTGGCCCCTGCAGACAACCCCACTGCCGGCAGGACCTGAAAGACAGCAAACCCCAGTGCTGGGAAGTGGAACAGGTGCCTTGGCACCATTCATCTTGGGGAATGGACATTGCACTGGCTCCTGTGACATAACAGAGGCCAGATGAATGTAAAGAACCTAATGAGAATAAACTGTTGGTGCAGACCACTTCCTAAGCCACCATGACTTCTTTTGGAACTAGGTAAGTTCAGGCACCCCCAATTCTCCCTGGCAGTAACTTCTCCTACCGAGCCCTCCACACGCGTGTCCATCATAGGCATAGGACTGTATGCCATATAAGGAGCCAGTTCTAGAAACTTTGCCCCTCACAGTGAAACAGATTGGCAAAGATAAGAGGATAGACAAAAGCAGATACTTCATCGCACAGTGCATGTTTTGTCTGCTTCATTCAGTGCCACAAAAAGAGGTGACAGCCAACTGTTTGGATGGACTTCTGGTGTGTCTTCACGTGAGAAGAGCAAAGGAATGGGTGCAGTTAAGCAGAGGCTGACAGTGACAGCACAGAATGGGGATTCTCCAGAAGCTTCAGTCTGGCTTGTATTTGCTGTCAATGAGTCAGTTAATGCTGTTGTGGCATTGCTTTTCCACAAGTAGTTGGAAAACTAATGAAAACTAGAACTGAGGCAACAGTTCTCTGTTGAGAATTTTCATCTTGAAACTGGAGAGGGCTGGGGGTGAAAGAATGAGTGACATCTCATACATTTATGGGGTTGACAGAAGGATTTGGAGGGGGGACTTATTAGCTGTGTAGTGCTTCTCTCCACGAGTGCCAGCTGCCATGTTCTTTTATTCTATCTCTGCCCCTCTTAAGTGGGCACTGCATGATGACATACAAACATCCTGCTAAAGGATCCGGGTTAAAAATGGTGTCTCCAGCATAGTCCCTGTTAGAGTTTTATTGTTGTTTTTAACTCCAAAGCCCTTAATCTTCATCATCACCACCACCACCACCACCCTATTCAGTGGCAGTTGGAAGCCACCAAAATGGTGGTTAATGAGGCTGATTGGTAGATGAAGTAGATTTATATTACTCTTTTGTTGTCATAGACAATTCCTTGTGAATTCCTCTATTTCAGCAGTTTGCAATGATTCCCCTCCTCTAGCTTGATAGATTCAGTTGGTTCCTGGAATGTAGTTTGGAGTTCTCAGCTGATGTTGCTGGCAGGTACGTTGATACCGTGGTCCACTTCTAGACTTAGGAAATGACCAGGACTGTTGAACAATCTCACTGAGACATTTTCTTGCATTAACTGGAGCTGAAACTGCACCTTGGTACAACTGCACACAGCAGCAGTGAAACACCAAGGGAGGTGACTAGAGCATGGATGAAGAGAGTGTCAGGACAAGTCTGACCAAACATAGGCTAGTATTGAAACCATGTTAGAGCTTACTCTATCTCAGTGATGGCAAGCAATAAAGCACTTTTCTGGCACCTCTTGCATCAACACAGCATAATCTAGTAGGAGCTTTTCAGAACAGACTTTTAAGTCATGTCCTCAGAAGGTGGATGAGCACTCTATGGGTTGATGTGTCATGTTTGCTCAGCACTTTGCAAATGAAATTGCTTGTATCCATTCTCATAGTGTCATTTGACTGTTGGGGGGACAGTTCAATGTACAGGGAAATCTGAAAGGCCATAGCTGATTGAAAGAATTGGCTGATGCCGCTCTGTCACTGAAAATTAAAGATGTTAATGTCTTTTACATTCAACACAAAAGATGAGGCTCTCATTCACCTTCCCCTTGGTTTGCATCACCCTAGTCTCCATGGGGTTGCTGGCTTTCTCATTCTATCAATCCCTGCCAGGATCAGGGCAAGAACCAGTGCTAATGACTGGATGCTCCATGCGTATGACAGCTTTGTACCCAGTCAACACAGGTGCAGGTAAGGTGGCTGCAAAGGTAAGGTAGGGCAGGGAGAGGGTCAGTGGCACACTGGGGTAGGAAATGAGCCAGACAGTGGGTGTTTCAGAGGAGGAAGAGGGTGGCTCTTGTTGGCAGCAGCATGGGCCAAGATCCTAATCCACCCTCCCTGCTCCAGCACACCCCCACCTCTCCTTGGAGTTAAACCAGCAAAATAGCTGACATAGGTCTGCGGGGAAATGGTCCTTATTTGCTAACTACTTACATTTGTCCAAGGACTTCCCATTCCTTGCAGTTGGTGAGTTGGTGCGAATGAGTAACTGAGTGCTCTTTTCTGATCTCCCAACAAACGAATCATTGGCAGTAAACAACATATTTCCTTTGTGCTTGAATCTAAATAACTTTGGTGGATGTCATCAAGTTTGGAGCAGTGGAACCTACCTGGTTACTCCAACCCATCGCCAGGACCTACACAGACCGGTTTGCTTCCCAGTGCTGGCAGATGTTTGCCAATTCTGAAGGAGGGGTAGCTATCCCAGAAAGGAAGAAGAATCCCAATCTACAAAGACGTGCACTTGCTAGTAATGAAACATAGGTTGCTGAACCTGCACAGGTTCAAACCTGCACAGGAGCATCTGGGAAGTTCAAAGTGTCAAAAAAAAAAAATACAGAAAAGTAGGCATAAAGGGGAAAACAGGGCGTTCATCACAGGCCCAATATATTCATAGGTATATTCTTTATTTTCAAGATAAGCATGGGTGAATTGTCAGGATTGAACTGTCTCCACACTGTGAATGTAATTTTTTAAATCTATAAACATATATAACATTTACACAAACGGGGGGGGGGGAAGAGAGTGGTGGTCTTTTTTCTGGGTACAATGGATACGTGTCTGCTGCCCTCTTCTCTTTATGAAGTTCTTTATCTGATTTTTTAGGACTCATGCACACTTCTTTCAGTTTGGGATTGGTCAATATTAAGATTATAGAGGACACAAAGACAGTGCAAGGTCAGCAACCAGTCCCCGAACAATGTCAGGTCTGGGAGAAGTTGTAAAAGCAACAACATATAGAATATAGAAGAAAAGAAAGAACAACAAAGAATTGACCACACTGATATGGGCCTGAGTGTTGAAGTCCTTGGTGACGATGCCACTACTTTTCAGATTCCTGGTGTGTCTCCACAGCGAGGTGAGCAAAAGAATGAACGAAATTAAGCAGATGCTGACGTTGATGGCAATGAAAGTGAAGTGCAGGGAAATAAAAATCCAAAATTGGTAGTTGTTGCTCTCTTTACCTTGGCTGGCATTCCCTGTAATGTTTCCCGCTGAATTAACTCAGGACCTGATCCTATCCCCCAGTTGCACTGACAGAATACAGATTCTGGCAATGTAACTGGCATCATCCTGCAGGATTTTTCTTATGCTCTTGTATTCAAGCACATGGGCAGAAGAGAATATGAGAAAAATGCAATGGCTCCTTCTAATTAAGCCTGGCAAACCTCTGCTCAGTATATCAAAATTTTATGCATTCATTTAGCCATTTAGTTCATGAGATTTCCTGTTCATCTGGATAGTCTATGTTCCTGAAAGAGGTTTTAGGAAGATCTGTCTCTGCTGGACAGAATGCGTGTGCACACTCCTTTCAATTTTGGATTGGTCCATATTAAGATTATTGAATGAGCAGAAGGATATAAAGCATGGATAATGTCAGAAATGAGTCGCTCAAAGTTACCAAACATTAAAATGTCTGTCATAGAAATTATCATGGTAACAAAATACAAAATGTAGAAGAAAAGGGAGAACATCAGCTGTTTGATGACCTCGAAATGG
Source organism: Tiliqua scincoides (assembly GCF_035046505.1). Lineage (NCBI taxonomy): Eukaryota > Metazoa > Chordata > Lepidosauria > Squamata > Scincidae > Tiliqua > Tiliqua scincoides. Next base: position 101,877,918 of record NC_089822.1, on the reverse strand, counting down.
GCCTGAGTGCTGAAGTCCTTAGTGCCCATGCCGCTTTTCTTCAGATTCCTGGTGTGCTTCCACAGAGAGACGATCAAAATGATGGATGCAGTTAAGCAGATGCTGAAATTGATAGCACTGAAAGAGGACTGCAGAGGTTTTAAAATCATATATGGGGATCCTTCAGGAGCCTCAGAGTGGCTTGTATTTGCTGTCAGGTTTCTTGTCAGACTGCAGGATGATTCGGTTCTCCAATAACGTACAACTGGAGAAACAGAAAAGAGAACAAAAGCTAGGATGGACATTACAAGCATGCGGGGCACAAGCCTGTCAATTCTTGGCTTCAGCCAGAGGAAGAGAGGGTGGGAAAAGGTGGTGACTTTCACACAGTAGAAAACAGTAAGATAGGTGGTGCCTAAGACATTGGCCATGTTGAAATACATCCAGGCCAGACCGATTCCTTTCAATATATTGTTACACATGAAATCCATTGGAGAACTGATGTAAATATACTGATGCGACAAGGCAAAGCACTGCAGTAAAAATCTGAAGATGCTCAGACATGTCAGGAGAAGATCACAAGGGACCAGTTTCCTCCTTTTCAACCAGCTGTGGCAGTTCACAACTATGATAAATCCATTTCCTAGTAGTGTGGCAATGGACACAATTCCAAAAACGACCAGAGCAATAATACCAAGTGGTGTAGCCATGTTGCGATCTATTGCTGTCATTCTGGGGTAAATGACTAAGTGGGAACAAGTGGTATTAGATGGTCATGGGTCTCCTGGCATATGTCTGGTGGGGAATCTGCTGGGAATTTTAATAGGTGGTGCTACACATAAAGACATGCAAATCTCACTTGTTTTCTCTTGCAAATGATGCAAAGATTCATCATGTAGTTGTAATTGTAGGAATCAGCCAAAGGAAGATATTGAAATTTGCATGCCAAAGCCTGGTATCTCCTTCGCTGCTTGTGTCACAGCATTTTAAGTCAGTGCTTGATCAAACAATACATTTTGCATGTCCCCAAAATACAGACTAATTCCATTCCAGCAGTTTGTTCATAAGTTGGAACATATTCAAATCAAAACAACTCTTGCCCGCCTAGCGCTTTTACACCTTCACAAAAACACTGGGCTATGCGTGTGCCAAAGTCAAATGTCCGTAACTTGGATGTCTGCAGCTTGGGGAACCAGGGTGTATGTTTGTGGGAATGATGGGAGCCATGTTTCATGTGAAAGTGATTGTACAATGAGTTAGTTCTTCATTTTTTGTGTGACTCCCAGCACGTTACTTAAATTGGAGAACTTGATGTGAAGACACATCAGGAGCCAAACAACAGTGTTTGTTGGTCTTTACCTGCATGCAGGTGTTTCCATTTTGTGAGATTAATAATCCCATTGATTGTGAATGTAGCCCTTTATAATGACTAATGATGCAGTGCCCCTCATTTTTTCTTAGCCATTTGCTGTATGTATTGGTTAGTGGTGTCGGTAAGCAGCAATGATATCATGGTCAGAGGGACTCAGTAAACCCCGCCCCCGCCAGTAAGGCAAATGTTCAATGGACCTTTCTTGTACATGGTTACATGTTTTAGCATGCAAATTTCAGTATCTCCCTTTGGCTGATTCCTACAATTACAACCACATGATGCATCTTTGCATCGTTTGCAAGAGAAAACAAATGAGATTTGCATGTCTTTCTGTGCAGCACCACCTATTAAAATTCCCAGCAGATTCCCCACCAGACATATGCCAGGAGACCCATGATCATTGTTCATGATCATGTCACTTGTTTCTACTCAGACATTTATCCCAGAATGAGAGCAATGGACCACAACATGTCTACGCCGCTTGGTATTATTCTTCTGATCATTTTTGGAATTGTGTCCATTGCTGCACTACTAGCAAATGGATTTATCATAGTTGTGAACAGCCACAGCTGGTTGAAAAGCAGGAAATTTGTCCCTTGTGATCTTCTTCTGACCAGTCTGGGCATCTTCAGATTTTTAATGCAGTGCTTTGTCTTGTCAGGCCAGTTTATTTATGTCAGCTCTCCAATGGATTACATGTGTAGCTATGCATGGAAAATCGATGCTCTGGCCTGGATGTATTTCAACATGGCCAATGGCTTAGGCACCACCTGTCTCACCGTGTTCTACTGTATGAAAGTCACCACCTTTTCCCACCCTCTCTTCTTCTGGCTGAAGTCAAGAATTGACAGGCTTGTGCCCCACATGCTTGTAATGTCCATCCTAGCTTTTGTCCTCTTTTCTATTTCTCCAGTTGTGGGTTTTTGGAGAGTGGAATCATCCTGCAGTCTGGCAAGAAACCTGACAGCAAATACAAGCCACTCTGAGGCTCTTGAAGGATCCCTATATGGGATTTTAAATCCTCTCCAATTTTCTTTCAGTGCCATCAGTTTCAGCATCTCCTTAACTGCATCCATCTTTTTGATCGTCTCTCTGTGGAGGCACACCAGGAATCTGAAGAACAGCGGTATTCATACTAAAGACTTCAGCACTCAGGCCCATATCGAGGTCATCAAACAGCTGATGTTCTTCCTTTTCTTCTATATTTTATATTTTGTTACCATGATAATTGCTATGACTAACATATTAATATATGGAAAAGTTGAGCGACTCGTTTCTGACATCGTCTTTTCTTTATATCCTTCTGCTCACTCAATCATCTTAATAAGGACCAATCCAAAGCTGAAAGGAGTGTGCACACGCATTCTGTCCAGCAGAGAAAGATCTTCCTAAAGCCTCTTCCAGGAAAGTAGACTATCCAGATGAACAGGAAATTTCATGAACTTAAAATGGCTAAATGAATGGATAAAATTCAGATCTACTGAGCAGAGGTTTTCCAGGCTTAATTACAAAGAGCCATTGCGTTTTTCTCATATTCTCTTCTGCCCATGTGCTTGAATACAAGAGCATAAGAAAAATCCTGCAGGATGATGGTAGTTACACTGCCAGAACCTATATTTTGTCAGCACAACTGGAGGATAGAATCAGGTCCTGAGTCAAATAGGATAAATAAACAAGGAGGCAACGAAGTCTTAACATGTAATCTTTTTAATGCTTCAGCCTTATTCCTGGTGCTGCCAGTGCACATCAATAGTGTTAGAGTCAATTAGATTAAAAAGGCCTAAAACTGGGGAGGGTGGGCGACAGGATGGATGGGCAGACGGACAAGAATGACTTGAAGCCGCTCCGTTATCCCCAGGAACGGGGGTTGAGATCCGGCATAACTGCTGGATCCCAGCCCCCCTCCTGCTGCCTGCCCACCCACCCACCCCCAGGGCCGCCCATCACCTGCTTTCCCCCCACCCAGGAACACTTCCCTTCTGCTTCCTGCCTGCCTCCCCCACACCTACCTTTTCGTCTTGCGTCGGCCCAGCCAGACCGACTCAAGACTTGGTGGGGAAGACACCAAGGTCAGCCTCCGTGTATCGGCGCATCTGGATGCACTGCAGCTTCCTCATAAGGAGGCGCAAACGGCACATTTTGCGACCCTCCTGGACTGGCGCAAGGGACTTGCATCGGCCCAAGGCACAGTTTGGATTGCGCCCTTAGTCACATGAGCCTGGATATGTCCCAAGCTACGAGGGGACAGGCACAAATTGCAACAGAATACCTGGCTGTGTCATTAGTAACTGAATCCTCCTGGGATTTGCATCGCTCTCTCTGTTGACCTGACCATTTAATGAGCCCTCAAGGGCAGCAGTCACACTTGCTTCTCTCAGATGTTTCTCCTGGAAAGAGACAAAAATGGGCAGCAGAAACACAACTCAATTTGCTGTCGTTCTTCTATTCATTTTAGGAGTTGAGTCCATCATTGCCTTTTTAGGAAACGGATTTATCATAGTTGTGAATGGCCACAGATGGCTCCAAAGCACGAAGATGCTCCCTTGTGATCTCCTCCTGACCACTTTAGGCACTACCAGATTTCTTTGGCAGTCGGTTGTCATGACATCCCAATTCCTGAATATTTGCTCTCCAGGGTTCTTTTGCCAGAGTTATTTATGGGAGATTGGCTTTGGTGTCTTTACATATTCCGCCTCAGCCAGTATCTGGTGTGGCACTTGGCTAAGTGTCTTCTACTTTGTGAAAGTCACCAGTTTTGCCCACCGCCTCTTCCTGTGGCTCAAGCCAAGGATCTATGGGCTTGTGCCGAGACTGCTTGGATTGTCACTCACGGTTTTCTCCTTTCCTTTTGCTGCAAGTGGTTTGAGAGTGAGCAACTACTGCAATTCAGTGGGAAATATGACAGGGAATGCCAGCCAAGGTGAAGAGAACAACTACCAATTTTGGATTTTTTCCCCCCTGCACTTCACTTTCATCACCATCAATGTCAGCATCTGCTTAACTGCATCCATTCTTTTGCTCATCTCGCTGTGGAGACACACCAGGAATCTGAAGAGGAGTGGCATTGCCACCAAGGACTTCAACGCTCAGGCCCATATCAATGTGGTCAATTCTTTGTTGTCCTTTCTCTTCTTCTACATTCTATATGCTGTTGCTTTTACAACTTCCCTGGGTTATTCTCCCAGACCTGACATTGTTGAGGGACTATTTGCTGACATTGCACTGTCTTTGTGTCCTTCAGTACACTCTATAATCTTAGTGTTGACCAATCCCAAACTGAAAGAAGTGTGCATACGAATCCTAAAAATCAAATGAACTTCATAAAGACAAGAAGACGGCAGCAGACATGTATGCATCGTAACTCAGAAAAAAAGAGCATCTGTCCCCCCGTCTCCCTCTCTCATTGTTCATGTAAATGTTATGTGTGTTTATAGATTTAAAAAATTACATTCAATATCCACAATGTGGAGACATCTTAGTGTGGATAATTCGTGCATGATTATCTTGAAAATAGAGAATATGCTTATTAATATATTTGGACCGTGATGACTATCCTGTTTTCCCCTCTATTTTTTCCTGAGTGGAAGCCACAAAAGAAACTGAGGTGACACCATATCTGGAGTACTGCTGACTATGAAGAAAAATATATTGTAATACTTTCTTCTCTGTCCCTCAGTTGATTCTATGCAGGCCTTATCTAACCATGGAAACTCTTCCTAATGGATTCAGTATATACAGCTTTTGGAGAGATTTAAAATGGATAAGAAAATGTACGGTTTTGAAGATTGTATGTCTCTTTTGGAGAGTCAACTACGAGGGTCGTCCAGAAAGTAATGCACCACATTTTTTTTCTCAGCCTACAGTAATGGTATGAATGCGAAACTTTAGATATACATTATTTGAATTTTCAGGAGTGCGCACACAAATTTTTGGTTTCTTCAGACAGATAGCGTAGCTGCAGCAGTGTTTCGAAATGGCGTCTGTAAGTGATGTACGTTACAAGCAGCGTGTCGTCATTGAATTTCTCACTGCGGAGAAAGAAACTGTTGGGAACATTCACAAACGTTTGTGTACAGTTTATGGAGAATCTGCAGTCGACAGAAGTACGGTTAGTTGCTGGGCACAGAGGGTGAGGCCATTAGAAGGCGGTTCGGCAGAGCTCCAAGATTTGCAGCATTCGGGGCGGCCATCCACGGCTGTCACACCTGACAAGACGCAGCTTGCTGATGTGCTCATTCGCGAGGACTGATGCATAACGACTAGGCAGTTGGCGCTGAAGCTATCAATCAGCAAAGGAAGTGTGGATGCAATCATCCGTGCTCTTGATTACTCAAAAGTGTGTGCACGATGGTTTCCACACTGTCTTACGGTGGACCACAAATCTCTCAGAAAAAACATTTCTTCTGAGTTGCTGAAATGTTTTGAAGATGAGGGGGAAGCGTTCTTGTCCAGGATTGTGACAGGTGATGAAACCTGGGTTCACCATTTTGAGCCCGAAACAAAACAACAGTCGATGGAATGGTGTCATCCTCAATCTCCACAGAAGAAAAAATTCAAAGCAACTGCTTCCGCCGGTAAGGTCATGATCACTGTGTTTTGGGACTGTGAGGGCGTCATACTCATTGATGTGATGCCAAGAGGCAGCACCATTAATTCCGAAGCTTATGTGAAGACATTAACCAAACTCAAGAAGCGCTTCCAGCAGCTTCGGCGTCATAACAACCCAGGTGAATGTTTGATTCAACAAGATAACGCTCGGCCTCACACAAGTTTGAGGACTTCGGAACACATCACTAAACAGGGTTGGACTGTGTTACCCCATCCACCCTACAGCCCTGACCTAACTCCCTCAGACTTCCACTTGTTTGGGCCATTAAAGGATGCCATTCGTGGAAGACATTTTGAGGATGACGAAGAGGTGATTCGCACAGTGCAGAAATGGCTTCGTGACCAGAACAAGGAGTGGTACCGACAGGGCATACATGCCCTTGTGTCTCGCTGGAGGAAGGCCATAGAACTGGACGGAGATTACGTGGGAAAATAGGGAGTGTAGAAGAAACATCATTCTTTCTTGTGTGTAAGTTTCATTGTGTTCAATAAATAATTGCTGAAGAAAAAAAATGTGGTGCATTACTTTCTGGGCGACCCTCGTATATCTGGTAGAAGAACAAGCCATTACCAAAATGTGTAAGTTATTGTTAAAATATGAGAGAGAAGAGGAACAGGTTAAGGAGTATATAATACAATGGGTGAGAAATGTTGTCCATGAGATTTCAATGGGGCAATGAGAGAGTTTGTGGATTAAAAGATTAAAATTTACATTGAATGTAAACCTTAAAGAAAACTTTTATAAAAGGATGTATAGATGGAATTTGACTCCAGGTAAATTGGCAAAAATGTATGAGAATGTACCAAATAGATGTTGGAAGTGTAAAAGACAAGAAGGAATGTTTTATCATATGTGGTGGACTTGTACAAAAGCAAAAAAATATTGGACTTTGATACACCAGCAAATGCAGTTGATATTTAGGGTAAACTTACAAATGAAACCAGAAGCTTTTTTGTTGGGAATATTGGATGATTCAATTCAGAAAGACTATGAAATTATGTTTTTATATATAACAACTGCTGCAAGAATATTGTCTGCCAAATACTGGAAAATTCCAGAGACACCTGCATGGGAAGGCTAAATGTATTGGATTTGTCAGAAATGGATAAACTTACAATTCTTCTTAAAAGTCAGTAAAAACTTTTATGGACAATTAGAAACCATTCAAGAACTTCCTGCCCATCAAGTGGAAAATGGGCCAAATAACTATGGATTCAATGAGTAAATAGGGAATATAATTTATTTTTTCTCCTTTTTCTTTTTGTGTTGAAAATGTACTTTTTAATTAGTAGACTGTTTAAGATTTGTTAGTTAATATTTTGTATGATTTTGTAGTAGAACAAAGAAAGGTAAGAACATAAGAACAGCCCCACTGGATCAAGCCAGCATAGGCCCATCTAGTCCAGCTTCCTGTATCTCACAGCGGCCCCACCAAATGCCCCAGGGAGCACACCAGATAGAGACCTGCATCCTGGTGCCTTCCCTTGCATCTGGCATTCTGACATAGCCCATTTCTAAAATCAGGAGGTTGTACATGCACATCATGGCTTGTAACCCGTGATGGACTTCTCCTCCAGAAATTTGTCCAATCCCCTTTTAAAGGCATCTAGGCCAGATGCCATCACCACATCCTGTGGCAATGAGTTCCACAGACCAACCACACACTGAGTAAAGAAATATTTTCTTTTGTCTGTCCTAACTCTCCCAACACTCAATTTTAGTGGATGTCCCCTGGTTCTGGTATTATGTGAGAGTGTAAAGAGCATCTCCCTATCCACTCTATCCTTCCCATGCATAATTTTGTATGTCTCAATCTTGTTCCCCCTAAGGCGCCTCTTTTCTAGGCTGAAGAGGCCCAAACGCCATAGCCTTTCCTCATAAGGAAGGTGCCCCAGCCAAGTAACCATCTTAGGGTGCAATCCTAATTCACTTTCCAGCACCAACATAAGGGTAATGCAACTTCAAGGTAAGGGAACAAACATTGCCATACCTTGAGGAGGCCTCCATGCCTGCCCCCCCCCCAACTGTAGGATGCAGCATATGCCCCACTGGCACAGCTATGCCAGTGCTGGAAAGTGGGTTAGGATTGCGCCCTTAGTCACTCTCTTTTGCACCTTTTCCATTTCCACTGTCTTTTTTGAGATGCGGCGACCAGAACTGGACGCAATACTCCAGGTGTGGCCTTACCATAAATTTGTACAACGGCATTATAATATTAGCTGTTTTGTTCTCAATACCTTTTCTAGTGATCCCAAGCATAGAATTGGCCTTCTTCACTGCCGCCACACATTGGGTTGACATTTTCATCAAGCTGTTCACCACCACCCCAAGATCTCTCTCCTGATCTGTCACAGACAGCTCAGAACCCATTAGCCTGTGATTTTTTTGCCCCAATGTGCAGTCCTTTCTAGCATTGGCATAGCGGTGCCAATGGGACGTGTGCTGCATCCTGCAGTTGGGTGTCACTCACAGAGGCCTCCTCAAAGTAAGAGAATGTTTGTTCCCTTACCTCAGAGCTGCATTGCCCTTATGTCAGTGCTGGAAAGCACTGACTTAAGGGGTTAGGATTGCGCCCTAAGTTTCACTTTCCCATGTTTGAAGTGTACAAACACATGCTCGTGCTTTTGGAAAAGACCTGGAATGCATTTACACTACAGCTTTAAGCCACTTTCAATGCAGTTCTATTCCCTCAATCCATGGGGGGGGGGGGGGCTGTAGTTTGCTAAGGAATCTGAGAGCTGTTACAGCTGTTACAGGAATCTGCATTGTTACAGCAATGCATTCTCCAGAATGCATTGGGAGAATAGAAGTACACTGAAAGTGGATTAAGGCTGTAGTGGAAACACAGCCCTGGATAGACTGAGATTGAAGTACCCACATTTATTTTGTAATACATATATTTACTACTACATATATAGTTTGTTCTGTCATGGCCTGGGCTACCTGGAAGCCAGGGCCCAGGGATTTTGCCCCCTGCCCCTTCTCAAGATTTTCACCAATCTCCACAGAGATGGTGTTTACCTGAAGAGATTAATACTCTCGCAGTGGAGATAATATCAGTGCAATTTCAATATTATTGCATTAATATTGTCCCCCTAGGGAGAGTGTTTGGTGCTGTAGAACACTTTCCCCTGGAAAGACTATTACACAGAGTAAGAAGGGGGGGGCACTATGAGGATAATAGCAGTGGGGGCATGGCTTGCTGGTATGCTCAAGATATTGTCTAACTGAAGAGAGTCTCCATGATTAGACAACAACTGCATAGTGCTACAGTGTTTTCTGCCATAAAATATTTGTTGAACTTGAGAGAACCATGTCTGTAAGTGTCCTTTCGAATTGTGCTGTCAAGCCAGCACCTCAAGACAAAGGGATACAGTGTGGACATATGCTAGAGAAACATGATGGGCTGCAGCTCCCTGGCAACTTCTATCTTCATGCGGCATGTTGCACATGCAAACAAGATTTCCATATATAGATCAGTGTTTCTCAACGTTTCCCCCCCACTGTACCACTTCACATGGTCAACCTTTTGGAAGTACCACCGGAAGTACCACCTCAAGAGAAACCATCTTGCTTGGGCTTCTTGGCCCAGATTTAGCTTACCACAGGGACTGAGCCGCTGGAGATCTAGCAACTATAAGCCTGAACACCTTATTCCAACTTCATTGGCAAAGTGTTGCTGTTACAGTGCATGTAAATTCATTTATTTGTTTACAGTCAACTCAGAGCATGCCAGGTATCTAGTGTCACAGTTGCAAACAAAATATAGAAATGCTGTGTAATGGTTCTCTCTGCACTCTGCATTTCCAAAGTTTAAATACTGGAAAGCAGTACCCATTTTATATATTCCCCCCCCCCCCCATTAAATCAGCAGTCATTTTATGGAGCATGTTTGTTTCTCTTGACGTTTCAATAAACTAGTGCATGAAATTAGGGCCTGCAGACACTCACCATATTAGTTCAGAACCACAATATGCAACAATTTGTCAGTGTTATTGAGATCCAATCTACTTATTGATAAACCAGTCTACTCAGTGTTTCTCAACAATGTGCTTGTACCACAAGTGGTACTGGAGCTGCTGTCTGGTAGTACTTTCAGGACCCCCGCCGCCGGGCAGCAAGACCAGCAATACAATGCAACAAGCAGCAGAAAGAAGCTTAGCTTGGAGGCAGAACTCCAAAGTGCACTGTTCACATGCTCGAAAAAGCCCTCCTGACTACCCTGAGCCTTTTACCAGTGTTTGTTGCATTGCGCCTGGGGCCTCCCAATCAAGAAGTAACTGGAGATGACACCATTGCCAGTCACTTCCGGTGGTACTTCCAATAGATGGACCATGCGAAGTGGTACAGTGGGGGGGGGGCCAAATGTTGAGAAACACTGATCTATATATGGAAGTCTTGCTTGGTGTGCAACATGCCACATGAAGACAGAAGTTGCCAGGGACCTGTAACCCATCATGGTTCTCCAGCATATGTCTACTCCATATCCCTTGGGAGATGGTCCTTTCACACTTTATGAGTTCACTGCATAGAATGAATCATGCTTATTGTTTTTGCTCGCTGGCATGTTCAGCCTAAGCCAGATGTCTGCACAGAACAGCTAATGTCAACCTTTTTTCATTTCATGGCACCCTGACAAGGCACTAAAATTGTCAAGGCACACTATCAGTTTTTGGATCACTGACAAGGCACACCATGCTGCTGATGGGGGGCTCATATCCCCAATGACTGTACTAATAAATGACTCTCCCTGTGGCACACCTGCAGACCATTCGCAGCACACCAATGTGCCCATGGCACACCGATTGAAAATCGCTGGCACAGAATATATGTGTGTCCAACTATAGGTACTGATGGATCTGTTGCCACTGTCAAGATCCCTGTGTTAAAAATATGTCCATATATAAATGAGCTCTGTGCAGTAATTCAGTGTTTGTCTCCTAAAGCTAAATGCTTGAGGGGAAAAAACATATGTGCACTGCTTTATGTACTTACTTGCGGGATATTTCTCCAGATGCTCAAAGCTGTATACAATAAAACACAACAAAGCAATAAAAATAGCTAAAAACATAGAAAAAGAAAAACTAGACATAATGATACAGAAGAGAGAGACACTTGTTCCTGCTCCACACCAGTGTTTCTTGATGTTTGTCCTCTGCCATACCACTTCACATGGTCCACCTATTCAAAGTACCACTGGAAGTAACTGGTGATGACATCATTGCCAGTTACTTCGGGGGAGGGGACCAGATGCAACATGACAAACACCAGTAAGAGCTTCACCAGTAAGGGTGAACAGGAAGGTGATTTTTGAGCATGGAAAAACATGCTTTAGAGCTCTGCCCCCCCCCCGGGCTGAACCTCCTGCTGTGTCATTTTCTTGGTCTCACTGCTGGGCGGCAGGTGTCCAGGGGTCCCATGAGTACCACCAGACATCCCCTCAAGTACCACTGGTGGCACCCGTACCACTAGTACCCTGCCCTACACAGAAGATGTCACTGAGATAAGTGATCCGAACGAAACAAGGCTCCCATCACTCCCAAAAGCATACACCCTGGATCCCCAAGCTGCAGACATTCAGGTTGTGGACATCTGACTCACAGATGGCCTCTTGGCACGATTGCACATGCATAGCCCGACTATTGTGATGTTTTTGTGCAGGCGCAAAAGTGCTGAGCTAGCAAGAGCTGTTTTGCTTTAGGTATATTCCAATTTATGGACAGATTGCTAGAATGGAACTAGTACATATCTTGGGGACTGCGTATATGCAAAATGTATTGTTTGATCCAGCCCTGACCACAAGTATTGTGACACGAGCAGAGAAAGAAATGCCAGGTTTTGGCATGCAAATTTCAATATCTCCCTTTGGCTGATCCTTACAATTACAGCCACATGATGCATCTTTGCATCGTTTGCAAGAGAAAACAAATGAGATTTGCAAGTCTTTCTGTGTAGCACCACCTATTAAAATTCCCAGCAGATTCCCCACCAGACATATGCCAGGAGACCCATGATCATTGTTCATGATCATGTCACTTGTTTCTACTCAGACATTTATCCCAGAATGAGAGCAATGGGCCACAGCATTTCTGCGCCGCTTGGTATTATTCTTCTGATCATTTTTGGAATTGTGTCCATTGATGCATTACTAGCAAATGGATTTATCATAGTTGTGAACAGCCACAGCTGGTTGAAAAGCAGGAAATTTGTCCCTTGTGATCTTCTTCTGACCAGTCTGGGCATCTTCAGATTTTTAATGCAGTGCTTTACCTTGTCGGGCCAGTTTATTTATGTCAGCTCTCCAATGGATTACATGTGTAGCTATGCATGGAAAACAGTTGGTCTGGTCTGGATGTATTTCAACATGGCCAACTTCTCAGGCACCACCTGTCTCACTGTGTTCTACTGTGTGAAAGTCACCACCTTTTCCCACCCTCTCTTCCTCTGTCTGAAGCCAAGAATTGACAGGCTTGTGCCCTGCGTGCTTGCAATGTCCATCCTAGCTTTTGTCCTCTTTTCTGTTTCTCCAGTTGTGGGTTTTTGGGAGAATGGAATCATCCTGCAGTCTGGCAAGAAATCTGACAGCAAATACAAGTCACACTGAGGCTCCTGAAGGATCCCCATATATGATTTTAAATCCTCTGCAGTTCTCTTTCAGTGCCATCAGTTTCAGCATCTGCTTAACTGCATCCATACCTTTGATCGTCTCTCTGTGGAAGCACACCAGGAATTTGAAGAAGAGTGGAATGGGCACTAAGGACTTCAGCACTCAGGCCCATATCAAGGTCATCAAACAGTTGATGTTTTTCCTTTTCTTCTACATTTTATATTTTGTTTCTACGGTAATTGCTACAAATGACATATTAATGTTTGGAAAAGTTGAGCGACTTGTTTCTGACATCATCTTTTCTTTATATCCTTCTGCTCACTCAATCATCTTAATATGGACCAATCCAAAACTGAAAGGAGTGTGCACACGCATTCTGTCCAGCAGAGATAGATCTCCCTAAAACCTCTTTCAGGAACATAGACTATCCAGATGAACAGGAAATCTCATGAACTTAAAATGGCTAAATAAATGCATAAAATTTTGATATATTGAGCAGAGGTTTTCCAGGCTTAATTACAAGGAGCCATTGCATTTTTCTCATTTTCTCTTCTGCCCATGTGCTTGAATACAGGAACATAAGAAAAATCTTGCCAGTTACACTGCCAGAACATGTATTTTGTCAGCCCAACAAATAGGATAGGATCAGGTCCTGAGTTTAATAAGATAAATAAACAAGTCAACGAAGTCTTAACATGTAATCTTTTTAATGCTTCAGCCTTATTCCTGGTGCTGTCAGTGCACATCAATCGTAACTGTTAGAGTCAATCAGATTAATAAGCCTAAAACTTGGGTAGGATGGGACAGGATGGATGGATGGACAGACAGGAATGTTCTTAGTCCAAACTGTGGTATTTAGTAGCAGAATTCCCTGGTATTCATGTTGGATTTTCATAGAGAATCAGTTTGAGGGAATGTAATCCCAACGATTTAATTATTCCAGTATCAGATAAAGGGAGCAAGAGTGGTGTCAGGGTCAGCCAGGTTGGATTTTGGCAGAGGGCCTGTCTCAGAGGTTAAACACTGTTTCCTTTTCTGTTTGTGTGAAGTCAGTCATAATTCAAACCACAGTGTCCCTCCAAAACCATTTGAATTCCCAAAAAAGTGTGGGCAGTGCAGCGGACAGGCAGCAGGTGAGTGGGTGGAGCCAGGATCGGCCACTTATGTTCCCTAGTAGCCCGGGGCATCACTGTGTTGCTTGGGTCTGTGCCACCTCTTCAGGAGCTGCTGCAGCATGACATGGGGTAAGGGGAAGCAATTCTCCTTGCCCCAGGCTGTGCTGCTTTTGTCACCAACCCTGCCTTGGATGCGGGCAGGCCAGGATTGGGTTGTAATTGCTTTTGTTTTTTGGTTTTTTATTTTGTTTATTTGTTTTGAATTTATATATTATCCTTCTTCTGAGGAGTTTGATATTAAAGTAAACTGCTTGAGGCCATTTTATGTCAAAAGACAAAGTAGAAGTATTATAATACAGGTGGAGCCTGTTTATCCACAGATTTTTCCCCCAGACCCGCATTAAGCCAGACTTGGCTCCAAATTCCCTTTTCTGTCTGGGTACAACACTTTGGAGGATTGTTCTGGACAGAAATCTTCTGCTTATTGTAAGTTGTTTGCAAAACCTATATAATAAGCCCTCAGTCTGTGTAAGCTCCCATAGTATTCTTGGACCTGAGCAAGCAGGTTTCAGGCAAGGTAAATCGACCATTGATAACTGCCTGATTCTCTCTCACCTTATTAATAAGCAAGTTGAAGTATACCAGGCAAGGCTGTATGAAGCTTTTATTGATTTAAAGCAGGCATTTGATTCAATAGATAAGAGATCTACTTTGGAACAAGCTTACCTTACAAGGGATAGATAAAAGACTTTTGTTATTAATCAGATCATTGTATACCAATATATCCTGTAAGGTGCAGTGCCCCCAATCTGGAACTTTATCCCAACCAATATCCACCAATAAAAGGGTTAAACAGGGCTGCATCCTGGTACCTCTATTGTTCAATCTATTTCTGAATTATCTTACCCTGGCCTTGGAGAATGTTAACAACCATTGTCCCAAGCTGGGTAACCTTCAGGTGCTGCTACGTCTATATGCGGATGACATGACTCTCTTGTCTTGCACTTGTGTGGGCCTCTTAAAGTTGCTCAACAAATGTGCTTAATATCTAACAGCCAATAAGCTTGAGATCAATTATATCAAGTCTAAAATTATGATTTTTGCAAAGAGATAAAAATCTTACAACTGGATTTGCAAAGGTAATAAGATAGTACAAGTCCGGCAGTTCAAATACCTGGACATCACATTTCACTGCATGCACTCTTGGGCTTCCCATCGTAGCTCAGTACTTAATTTGGCCATGCTTTCATCATTGGCAATAGCAAGATTTTACTAAAACCAGGGCAACAGATATGTACCAGTGACCCTGGAGGTTTATAAAGCTAAGGTTATAGTTGGTTGGCAACCTTCAGTCTCAGAAGACTATGGTATCATGCTCTGAATGGTGGTTCTGGAACAGCGTCTAGTGTGGCTGAAAAGGCCGAATCGGGAGTGACAATCCCTTCCACACTGGGAGCAAGTGCAGTCTGTCCCTGGTCTGTCTCCCTGGCTATGGGCCTTCCTTCTTTGCCTCTTTGCCTCCGACTGTTGGCCAAGTGTCTCTTCAAACTGGGGGAGGCCATGCTGCACAGCCTGCCTCCAAGCAGGACGCTCAGAGGCCAAGGTTTCCTATCTGTTGAGGTCCAATACCCCTGTCAGCAAGGCTCTGTCCCTGCAACCTGAATCACGTGGGGACACTCGAACATTCCTTCTTGTTTTGCCCCTTACAAAAGCCTCATTGCCAGACATATGCCAATTTTGGTACATCTCCAGGGATGGGCAGAGGCAGATGTGATGCAAGTCCTTTTGCCAACAGAGGAAGGTGAAACTCTTGATAATGTTGCCCTTTTTGTCTATACAGCTACGAGTTCTTGGGAAATGGAAGCAAAAACTTAGTTCTGTAACAAGCTAGTGTTTGGGGCATTTCTATTAGGTTCCTCTTTTTGGGTGGGTATTATGATTATGGATTATGGATTAGTTGTGTGATTTTACTTATATATTGTCATGATGTATATGCCAGTAAAAGTCTCATCATCATCATCATCATCATCATCATATTACAACAATCATTGATATTGTTGTTACTTATGTTCTTCTGAACTACAGGTGAGCATCACTTAGTGACATTCCAACCAGCGATGGCCTGCACACCACATGCTGCTGGTCCCAGTTCACCCCCTCCCCAGCCTCCAAAGCCAAAGGGAGCTGTGCTCCCCTTACCTCTGGAGGCTTTTCTGAACCTCGCAGAGGCAGTGCACAGATTTGGCTTACAACAGGGTCTGAGCCTCTAGAGATCTGGCAATCATAAGTCTGGGCACCTCACTTCAACTTCATTGGCAAAGTGTTGCTGTTACAGTGCATGTAAATTCATTTATTTGTTTACAGTCAACTCAGAGCATGCCAGGTATCTAGTGTCACAGTTGCAAACAAAATATGGAAATGCTGTGTAATGGAATCTCTCTGGACTTTGCATTTCCAAAGCGTGAATGTTGAAAAGCAGTACCCAGTGCATATATTTCCCCCCCCCATTAAATCAGCAGTCATTTTATGGAGTGTGTTTGTTTCTCTTACATTTCAGTAAACTAGTGCATGAAATCACTCACCATGCTAAGTACAGAACCACAATATGTAGCAGTTTGTTGGAATTATTAAGATCCAATTTCAGAATCAATCTATTCCAGTGTTTCTCAACCAGTGATACTTGTACCACCAGTGATACTTAAGGTGATGTCTGGTAGTACTTGCAGGACCCACAGACACAGCCTAGGAGAGGGGAGTAAAGGGGGTGATTTGTATCCAGGCCCAGGGTAAGAAAGGGGACCCAGGAATGAAAGGAGAGAACCCAGAAATTTCCTGGGATCTTACATTTTCCAATCTCACCCAGATTCACCACCCAAGCAGGATGCTGGGGGCATTACTGTGGGCACATGCCAATGACTACTGCCACAAGCCATACACACCAGGCCCAGGAATGCATATATTCTTTAAGCCATTTCTGCCCAACAATGTATATATGCGGCAGGGACCAAATGTGTACACCTGTGGGCTGGACAAAAATTTAACAGTGTCACATCTGGGAGGAAACTGACCTGCTACAGTAGCTCTTTGGCTTGTGAATCTGCTTACCATGAAGGAGTGTAGAAGAGCTCAGTGACAGTTGTGGGACCACAGCTGCTACAGAAGTCAATGATGCAATGATACAATGATGCTAATCTCTTGCAATGATTTTCTATATTTGAAAGATCTTAGAGAGACTTAGGAGTGTGTTTGGTTTTTTGTATTACCGCATCTAGCTGCCAACGCCAGGCAGGCAGGTAGACCTGAGTTCTGCATTGGGAAGACTGGTAGACCTGGGCTCTAAAGACTATTCTGGCTTTTACCACTTTCCCCCTGTCTGTGTTGCCCCCATTCTGCCCACTCCCTTTGCCACCCCACACTCTGTTTCACTCCATCTCTCTTTGGGAAGGGGCCCCAAAGAAAACTTTGTACCCCCTGCTAAAACTCCTCTCAGAGGCGCTGCCTCCAGACCCCAGTCGCCTGGCAGCGAGACCAGCAATGCAATGCAACAAGAAGCAGTTAGAGGCCTGGCTTGGCAGGTGGAGCTGCCGCATGCACTGCTCACACACTCCAAAAAGCCCTTCGGTCCTGTCTGCCCGGAGCCTCCTACCGGTGTTTGTTCCATTGTGCCTGGAGCCTCCCAATCCAGAAGTAACTGGAGATGACATAATCTCCTGTCACTTCTGGGAGCACTTCCAATAGGTGGACCAGCATGTGAAGTGGTACAAAGGGACGAATATTGAGGAACACTGATCTATATATGGAAGTCTTGCTTGGTGTGCAACATGCCGCATGAAAACAGAAGCTGCCAGGGAGCTGCAGCCCATCGTGGTTCTCCAGCATATGTCCACTCCGTACCCTTTGGGAGATGGTCCTTTCACAGCACGGAGTGACTCTTGCTTGCTCGCTCGCTGGCCCGTTCAGCCCAAGCCACGTCTGCACAGAGCAGCTGCTTTCAGCTGGGGCAGCCTGACAAGGCGCTCCAGTGCTCAAGGCACGAGGCGTGCGCAGAGCGGCTGCAAGACGCGCTCCCAGGCCCGGAGGCGCCGCGAGGTGGCGGCGGAGAGCCGGTCTGCGCCCCCTTCCTGCCGGCTGACGCGGTCCGGGAAGGGGCAGGCTGAAGGTGCCTCCTGCTCTGGCTCTGATCCGACGGCGGCTCTACTCTGGAGCGCAAGCCTCCCCGCGAGCGCGATGGCTGCGGCAGGCAAGAAGCTGGTGGAGTGTTTCTACGACGTGGTGTCTCCCTACTCCTGGCTGGGCTTCGAGGTCAGGCGCGGGGGGTCTGTGGGTCTGGCCACTGCCCCCGCCAAGAGCAGCAGCTGCACAGCTGGCCCCAGAGTCAGTCCCCGGTGGGGCCCCTGGCCAGGGCTGCAGAGGACGGCACTTGCAGCCGAGCCCCACGGACTCCCCCCCACGGTTGCAGCTGACCAGAAATGCCTGCCGCAGGTCGGGGTCCCACTTGGCAGAGCACGACAGTCCTCCTCCTGGGGTGACCCAGCCACGAGCTAAGGGGGCGGAGCCACTGCTGCAGCTCAGGGGGAACAGACGGAGGTGGGCACCCTCCACTGAGCCACCGACTGCCAGATGGTGCCCACCTCTGCCTGCCCACTGCACCCCTTTCTCTTCCTGCCTTGGGAAAGCGAGACAGGAATGGAGCAAAAGGGAAGGAAGTGTGCAGTAGTCACTGTCCTCTCCTCCATATTTCTTCTTCCACTCTGCCAACTCTTCCAATTTAGGGAGGAGGAGAGCCTGATTGATGCACCACCAGGTAAGGAGAGCAGCATTTGCTATGCTTCTTCCAGGGCATGGTGCTCTTAGCCCCCCCCCCCAATAACTGGCGTGGCTGTCACCCTTGTTCAGTAGTGCCCTTTGTGAAAGACACACACCAGCTCCTTGGATGCCATGAGCTTCTTGTTGCTGTGATGCCCTTTGCGAATGCTTCTGGAGTCAAAGATCAGAGGATGCAAGTAGCCAATCCCCAGAGAGACATTGGTCTCTGCCTCTCAACTTTCACCTGGTTGTTCCAGCTAAAACTATTGAGTAACTGCTGATTGTAACTTGCCCAGATTGTAGGCCTGCAAGGAATTGTATCTAGTACAGTACTGGATACGTTCTACACTTTTTAGAATGAGAGTCTGTCAGGACCCATTGGAAATGATGTCATGACCAGAAGTGACACCATCAAGTAAGATTAAGCAAACCTACCTACACTTACCCAGGAGTTAGTCCCATTTACTATAATTGTTAAAAGAATAATCGAGGTTCCCGTCTTCCCACGGGTCCCCAACTTATCCAGGGAGAAGACTTCTGGGCCAGAGGATCAGGGAGGAAGCCGGTGGCACATGGGGCCACCTCCCCATACGCTGCCTGGACACTCCTGTGGGTGGCAAAGCGCAGCGGAGGAACATTGCGCACCGACCCCCCCCCGCTTCCCCCCTCCACCTTGGAGGAGGGAGGGGGGAGACAGAACACAGGCCATTAGGCTGCTGGGCAGCCACCCCTCCCCTGTCTTGGGGACCTGCCGTGCAGGGCAGGGCACCTGGCTATGACATTGGGAGCCCATGGCTGGACCTCCCAATGTCGTCTGCAGAGCTACAGGACCCAGGTGGGCAGGGCCAGCCCACCCCCCAAAGGCAGAGACCAGAGCAGAGCAGAGGCAACAGCCTCCCCAGCCATCTCAGGAACAATCCTGGCAGCTCCAGGTGAGAGGAGGTGGGAGGGAGACAGAGAGAGGAAGGGGAGGAGTTGTGGTAGTCCCAGGGGAGGGCAGTCCCTGAAACACACCCTTTTTGTACCATCCCTGTGAGGAAAGGAGAGGGGCCTGCCCTACATAAACCTGGAGGCCACGGATGACAAGGCAGTTGGGAGAGTAGGCAGAAGGATCTGCTGACCGCAGCCCCTGGTCCTGACTCTGGCAAATGCTGCCAACCCAAAGAGGGGAAGCCAGGTGACAAAACCTCCCCTTTCTTCTGGTGAACTAGTCTGAGATCTCCACAAGGAGGTCCCCCTTGGAAAGGCCGCGCGGGCCAGTCCCCTCCCCTCTCCCCACAGGGAGGCCTCACAAGATTATAAAAAGTAGCTTGTTAAAAGTACAGGTCTGAAACATTTCCCCAAATGCAGTCACATGCCATGATAGCATCAAGTCTAATAGATTAAAAGTAAAATATTGAAATGAATGATGACCCACCTGAAATTGGCTCATGACTCACCTAGAGGGTCCTGACCCACAGTTTGAGAAACACTGATCTAAATAGTGGGGTGTCTATGAACAGGACCCGTGTTGCTGTGACAGCAAAAAGAGGAGCATAAGAAACTGTCTTTATATTGTCCTTCTGGCTCAATATTGTTGGCATTGGTTGACTAGTAAGCAGCTTTCCAAGATTTCAGACAGGAATTTTTCTCTGCCTTACCGGAATATGAAGGGGATCGAATTGGAAACTTTCTCTATACAAAACGGATCCTCCTCCACTAAGATACAGCCCCTCACTATGTATAACACAGGTATTTTAGATTACAAAAGCAAGTCTTGTTATGCGTAATTTTGACAGTAATTTTGTTTGTTCATGATTAAACCAAGTTGAGAACAATCCTATTCCATTGATTATAGTGGATGAGACCAGCCTGTGTTTAAATCTCTCCCACTTGAATAAGTGGACCTTGAAGGATTTTTGTTTGACAGAACTCTGCCCTCTAGATTTTTGTCTTAAAAAAAAAAATAGAAAATTGATATTTTAAAGCTTAATTTATTGTGGGCTCTGATATTTTTAATAGAGAAACTGACTGTCTACATCACAAGTGACCTCTAGTCCAGTGTTTCTCAAAGTGTGCTCGTAGGAGCCCCGGGACTCCCTGAGACACCTGCAGGGGCTCCATGAGCACACTATTAGTGGCTGCCATCTGCTTGGTGCTCTGCCACTCCAGGCAAGCACCAGCAATCCAGGGCTCCCTGAGACTGCACATGCGCCAGCAGGGCTCCCCAAAACCCTGTACATGGCTCCAGAGACTGAAAGGTTTAAGAATCGCTGCTCTGGCCCTTTAAATAGAATATAACTATTATATAAATATCAGTGTCTAAAATGTATTATCTGATTGTGCTGCACGTGTCCATGACATGTTTTTTTACTGTCTTAGGCTAACTCAGATGGCCTTTTGAAGTCTGCCTTGCAAAAGTTGCCTTCTGTGCCCTCATTCCCAGCTCCACATTTCTCTGCTTATGAGTCTGAGGTGGTTGTTGATAACAAATCTTTTCTTTTCACTGCAGTGTCTCAGCCGGTACCGCCATATCTGGAATATTGAGCTGCATTTTCGTCCTGTTTTTCTTGGAGGCATCATGGGGGGGACCGGTAGGTGATCACTAGGACAAATGGATTCAGCCAGAGGTTGAGCACATTCACGATGAGTGTACCCAACAGTTTTCCAAAGGATTCCACTTTGGAATCGTCTTTAAATCTCTGCTTCAGTTCAGTGTGGACCAGAGATGGGTGGAGCACTTCATATTCACCTTCTTTCTTGTTTATTTTCTTGGATGAAATCTGATGCTGGGAAAAAGAGTGGTGTCAGTTTCTAAGTCATCAAGACCTGGAAATTTAGCATCTTCCCCCAAAAATATTTCCGTTGTATGGTTTACTGCATTGTTTCTCAAACTGTGGGTCGTGAGTCAACTTCAGGTGGATCCCTTTCATTTCAATATTAACCATGGCATGTTAGTGCATTTGGGGAAATGTTACAGACCTGTACAGGTCCAGCCTATTTATACACAGATTGACTCAACAGGAATGGCCCCTGCAAATGAAAAGGAATGTGCTGATCCCTGGAGAAGGGGAAAAATGCACCCCTTAAAAATCAGTTAAAAAAACTGAACAGTCCTTTAACAATAGCCTTGTTAATGAGAGAGAGAGAGCAGCTGGCTGACAATTCATCAATGCTTCTCTTTCTAGGTGATCCCTCCCTTTCCCATGAGCATGTGAAAGATAGGTGATCACTTTGCATTGGTGAAGGGAGGGGTCTGAGTGAAGCCTTTCTAAGCAATTTAAGAGAGACTGATTGTTGGATTGTCCTCTAAATAACTCTTATCTTACATCACAAAGGTCAGCAAGGCTGTTTTTAAATTACCAGAGCAAAGAAACTTTGTTTTTTAAATTGATTTGCTATAGTTCATTTTTTGCCATCCACCTGAGTGCTTGGAATGGAACTCATGCGAATAATGAGGCTCAACCTGTACTTTTAACAGCTACTATGTATATTTTTAACACTGATATTAAATGGGACTTACTCCTGGGTAAGTGTTGGTAGGATTGTTTAAAGTGTTCCTGCTTGATGATGTCACTTCCGGTCATGACATTGCTTCTGGTGGGTCCTGACAGATTCTCATTCTAAAAAGTGTGAGAACCACTGGTTTACTGCATTTTCAATTAACTGTGTCCTTTGACTTTGCTGTGAAGGCTGATCTTGATTAACACCATTAAAGTAAAACAAAACCATTCTCTTGACAGTCCTCAAGAACAGGGGAGTAAATTAGGAGAGATTGCCACAATTTTGAATTCTCCACAAAAAGCATGACTGCCCTGTGGCTTGGTTTTCCACATTTGGGTGGGTGAGAACAAGGATGGTGGTCATCTTGGTCATGCTGGAGGTAACGAGAGGTGATGGGATGTAGCCTATGTCTGATATCTTCTCATGTAACGTGCATTCTTTGTAATAGGTAACAAGCCTCCTGCAATGTTGCCCAAGAAAGGAGAGTACATGATGACGGACATCATGCGGATGGCAAAATACTATCAAGTGCCAGCTCGAATCCCAAAGGATTTCTTTGACACTATTATAAAAAAAGGTAAGGAAAAGAGAGTGCTTGGTGGAGGCAACCTCCTCTTTTGAAAAGCAGTTTACTATTTTAGTGAAAAGAAGGAGAAGGTGTAGGTCTCGGCTCTTAATTTTGTGAAGCAAATAGCAGGGACTTTAAAGCTTGAACCAGAAAGATGGTGCCCTTCCAGGAAGGGGAGGTGGTGTTAGTTCTGGAGAAATGCTGTTTTGCAGCTTGCTTATGTAATATTGTCCATTCTTCCATTCTTCACCCATACTTTAAGTCTTCACATTTATTAAAATCCATTACTGAATTTTGGAATGGTACAACAGCACATCAGCCACAAAGTACGGGTGCTTGAAAGTGCTGGTGAGGTGGTTTTTCGGGGCTTCTGAGAGGCAGAGCTTTGCTGTAATCACTGGTGGTGTGTTTGCTGATCCCCCTAGCCACATCTCAGCATTTCCTCATGAGTGCGCACCCTTTTCTCATTCAGCATTTCTGGTTTGTTGTCCACCATTTGCGGTGAATGGGCAATTAAAACCTTCCAGTTTCCATAATGTAGTATTCTGCTGGCACCTTGATTTTATTAGTGCTCCAGATTTTCAAGGAAATGACCGGAAGGAGTGGCGGAAAGAACAGAGGCGGTAAAAGGAGGAGGTCCTTTGTCTGATAATTTAGGAAAGAGCTCGTCTTCTGATTTACATACCTAGAGTCCAACTGGGTGCTCACTTGCAGCTAGGAACTAGAAAAACACCTACTAATATGGATGGAAAATACAGTGGGCCCTCAGTATCAATGGGTGATTGGTTCCAGGAAACACAACCTCCCCCCCCCTCCCACTGATACCAAAATCTGTGGGTGCTGGAATCCTGGTTGGGCAGGGTTGCTGTGCCACAATTACTTCCTTGGATGTTGTGCTGGGCCCTCAAGGGGTTGGTCTGGGCCCACGGCCCTCTCTATTAGCCTCCCTGCACCTTCTGGTCACGCCTGGGAGGTGTTCTGACCGTGTTCTGGGAGGCCATCTGTGGTTGCTGGAATGCACGGATTCCAAGACTGCGGATGCTGTGGGCTCACTGTAATGCTTAAAAAGCACAGAAGCAGTGAAAAGTGTGGAAGCAGAAATGCAATTCTACTTCGGATGTGTGAAGCAGCACCCTGTTTCTGCCTCTGCACAAAATTCACATCTGGAAGAGCATCTGCAAGAACCTCTTGGTCCAAACTAGAACCTACTGCTTGGATAGAGAACTCTTTTTGCTAGGCTCGAGGGCTGTTGTCTTCCCCATATCCAAGAAGCTATGGTGCTAGAACTGTTGTCTTTTCTTTGTGAAACTCTGCACACTGCCATGTGCATTGCTGACATCGTGTTATACATTTCTGATGAACTACTCTGTGGAAAAGCTTCACACAAGCTCTCGCTGAGGTTGGCCTCTTGACGACAGCTTCCAAGGGAGTGGGGTTCTCTGTCTGCATGACTGCAGATTCTCTAATGCTTTTCATGTGCCTTGTTTCTTCCGAATACAGGCAGTTTGTCTGCTATGCGTTTTCTCACAGCTGTGGATTTAACACAACCGCAATTTTTGGAGCCTCTGTCTAGAGAACTCTGGATGCGCATTTGGTCCCGGGTGAGTGTTCACAAAGTCTTGCCTCATGCATAACTCCAGACGTTGCCTTGCCCTTAATTTCTTCCTGGAGCTTAGGCAGGAGAGTTGAAATGATCTCCCTCTCTTCATGGACATCAAGAATTTCAGGCAATACTCACTTTTTCGCCTCTACCTGCCCCCTCATCTGAGGTAATTTCAGCAATTAATATCTTGCATATTTGATATCCCCCTCCCCCCCATTTTGGTGACCGAAACATATTCCTTTTCCTTGGAAATGTTTTGTTTGTTCTTTTTAAAAATCTTTTCAACCTATCTGGGTAGATACATTTAAACTTTCAACTCTCTTTGTTGTCTGAATGTTTATAATTTTAGTTGCCTTCTCTTCTCTCCAGGATGAAGATATTACCCAACCAGAGAGTATATTGGCAGTAAGTTTCTCCTCCTCCCCTGCTATGGTTTCTGCAGTGTGCCTGTTCTTTGGCTTTTGACATATGATGGCTTAGGTTGAGTAGATTGCTGAGTGGTTAGCTCTGCCGTTGGGATAGCAGTTTGGACTGGGAGCGTGGTCCTAAAATCAAAGGAGCATGGTCTGTGCATGAGCATTCAGAATCTCTTGCTAATGGGTCTTCTATAGTTGACATTATATGATTCCAAAGTCTTGAGAACTTTGATAGTAGCTCAGTGGTGGAGCACATGCTTTGTATGAGGGAGGTCTAGGTTGAGTCCCTCAGCGTGACCTCTTGGAGATTCACCACCAGTCAGCCACCACCAACCTAGATGGAACAGAGGTCTGTTTCAAGCAGTTTCATATCCTTGCTAACTGGGCAGAGAGGCACCTTTAAACTAATGTCCTCTTATTATATTTAGCAGGAGGACAGCAACTGTCCCTCTTCACCCCAGCATGGCCACTGTTGCTTGTGTCCTTTGCATCTTTTTTTAGAATGTGAACCATTGATTTTTTTTTTTTTAAACAGAAGGCCACTTTGTGAATTACATTGTGTCGAAAAGCAGCACAGGCAGCTCTTGATTTATGTGGGGGTTGCATATGTGTCTATTAAAAACGTGTTAATTAAAACTATTATAGCAGTGTAACTGGTTTAGGTTAGGGTGGGTAAAGATCTCATAAATCTTTGCGGGGGGGGGGCCAGTGCAGCAACACATCTGCCATGATCATGCTGCTGCTGGGAAAAGGGGTATTTTTTCTTACTTACAGTGGGTCATGCTGGCCCTCTGGGGGTGGTGGTGGTGCAGGGAGCCCACGCACCCCTCTACCATGCACCCCGCACCTCAGAACACTGAAAAACTGTGATTGTGACCCACTGCCAGTTTTGCCATTGCCACCCAGAAGTGGGTCACATTTTTCCAGTGTTCTGAGGCACGGGGAGCATGGTCGAGGGGTCCACAGGCTCCCTGTACCAGTGTAACAGAGGACCAACATGACCCACAATAAGAAAAAAAGCCCTTTTCCCTGGCAGTGGTTGTCCTGGCGGTTTTTGCGCCAGGGACCACTATTCCACCCACTGCCCCGACCCAGAAGTAACTGCAGTGGCATCATCATCACAGTAATTACCTCCGGCTCACTGCCTCCTCTGTTCCCCCTTTGAAAGAATTGGGGGGAGGGGGAGGTCCCAGGCTCCAAAGGAGCCGTTTGCGCCACTTCTAGCCATTCTGAAGGGATTCCTTCTTTGAAGGGGATGAGAGGATGGCAACCCTCAGACATGGTTCCGAACCACACCTAGAATGGCTGCAGGAGTGCAGCTACTCTAGGCACGGTTCATCACTGGTTGGAGGGCTGTCCTCCTCCTCTTAAAAGAAAAGGGGGGAGAAGAGGGTAGCCTTCAGATCCATGCAGAACTGTGCTGCCAGTGGCTCTGCTCCTGCAGCCACTCTCAACACAGTTCCCTACCTCTTAAAAAGCTGGTGGCAGGGGGCAGCTCGCAGTGCTGCTGCCCCAGCACCTAAATTCCTGGCACCCAGGGCATTTGCACCCCCTGCCCCTTGGGTCTGCCACTGTTCCCTGGCAGTGGTGCAACTCTGTTGCTGCTTACTGCCATTATACCACCCCTTAAGGGGGCAGAGGCAGGGTGTCACAATGCCCCAGTTTAAGAACCTCTGGGTTAGAGGAAAAGTCATGGAACACTCATGGTGACTTCTGCTTGACCAAAATGGCACAGAGGGAGGGTTGAGGAGGGGGGGCTTCTGGGAGTGGGTGTGGCTACTGATGTCAATGGCTGGGCAAGCAATGAGGAAAAAAAGAGGCAGGAAAGGAAACTGAGAAAGTGGTAAGCGGCAGCTCTGCAAGTGCATTTTCTCTCTCTTTATCTTCTGCCTTTAGAAGAAACTCCCACTACCACAGGATGCTGCAAGTGTCTGTTGGGCTTGCTTATTAATTGGCGGCCAATAGACTGCATTATAGTGAAAGTTGCCAGCATAAATTAGACTTCAGGTATTAAATTGCAAATTTCACTATTTTGAAAGGATGTACATTAAGACTGTGTTACTCGAGGGCTGCCTGTATATAAATACAGGTTGAGCCTCTTTATTTGCATGGGTTCCCTTCTCAAAACTCATGTGGATGGCCAAAAAAATGCACTAAAGCAAATCCATTAAAAAAACAAAGTTCCCTTGCAATTTAAATCCCTTGTGATTTAAAAACAGCCTTGCTGACCTTTGTGATGTAAAATAAGAATCATTAAGAGGACAATCCATCAATCAGTCCTCCTCCAAGCACTTAGGAAGGCGCTTCACTCAGTTCCTCCCTTCACCAATGCAGAGTGATTACCTTTCTTTGTGCTCAGGGGGAAGGGAGGGGTAGCCTGGAGAGAGAAGGATTGATGGATTGCCAGCCAGCAGCCGTTCCTCTCTCTCATTAAGGAGGCTATTGTTAAAGGACTGTTCAGTTTTTTTAAACTGATTTTAAAGGGATGCATTTTTTGCCTTCTCCAGGGATCAGCACATTCCTTCTCATTTGCAGGGGCCATTCGTGTTGAGTCAAATCCGTGTATAAAAAATCCGTGTATAACAAGGCTGGACCTGTATTCTTAATATGTAAAGAGAATGCAGTGTACCAAGCTTAGCATTTTTACATCTCCAAACATGCACACATTGAACGGTGAATGTTCTGCACCCCCACCCTTCTCTTGCATTCCAGATCTCTTTCACTCTTTGACTTTGGGGAAAAATGGAGTGTCTGTTGTCAGACGTGACAGCTTCTCGAACACAAAGAATACGGGATAGATTAATATTGCCAATATACAAATAAGTCATGCCATGTGTTCTTGGCTGGACGGCAGTCACCACTTCTCCTCCCTGCCTTTTGCACCTGCTTGCCAGTTCTATTTAGTCAAGTTTATATTTTAGCACTCTTGCAAAATAAGCTTATTTCTTTGCTGTGCTCCACTTTGAAAATATCCCAGCTGAAGTAAATCCCTTTCAGTTGTGAAGGCCTCCTAAAGTATTATCCACATAACCTTGACCAGAACTGCTATTAAATTTGCTACGTATTTTTTTTTTCTGTTCAGGCTGCAGGGAAAGCAGGGTTACCCTTGGACCAAGCCCAGAAGCTTCTGGAAATGAGCACCTCAGCTGAGGTGAAGAATCGTCTGAGAGAAGTAACAGATGAAGCAATGAAATATGGGGTGAGTGAGAAACCAGTGTCCCTTCAGGGCAGGCTTTGAGAATTGCTATACATCTTTCATTCCGGGCCTTACTCCAGCTGAGTCAGTAATGTGGACTCCAGAGCATTTCATTACCCAAAATCTTTAACACCGTTCTTAGCAACTAGATTGACTGACAGCCAATCTAAAGCTCAGCACTAAACCTACGTCTTGATTGGAGCTCCCATGGAGCTGTTAACTAGAAAAAAAATGAAAAAAATTTCAGTGCCAAGCTATACACTTATACAAGCTATATATACACATAACTACATAACATTACTGGTAGTTTGGCCGTAAGTTGATGTGGAATTGTATGTCAATTCTGTCTGTGATGGCTTATTTGCAGATGCAAGATGCTGTTTAATGCAACAAAAAATTAGTGGTGAGCAGAAATGAGTGACTGCTTAGCAAGCACGTACAGGATTCCCTTCCCTTGCTCCCAACACCTCAGTAAACTTTGTAGTGGCAAGATGCTGGCTAAATGCCACAGCAGCATCAGCTGCTCAGACAGCCTCTGCTTACCAGGTGATATTCTTGCCAGCCATACGATAAGCAAACTGGCTGTTTTGCTTTGGGATGTACACCAGGGGGCCCCAGCTGCCTTTCTGCTTCTTGCTCTCTTAGTCCTAAAGAACAGCAAGGCTTTCTGACCTCTTTAAAGGTGCTTTTAGGCATTCTGACTGAATAGGGGTGTCTTAACGGCATGCTTCCTCCACCCAAGCTTTGGGAGCAATAGATGTACAGAGTTCTTACTTTTGAAAAGGTTTCATACTTGGTCTTTCTTCAGTAAGAACTGCAGCACATAAAATTTCAATTAATTAATTAATTAATTAATTAATTAATTAATTAATTAATTAATTAATTAATTAATTAATTAATAGAGATGGGAGGAAATGGTAATAATGAAATAAAAACACCTAACACCACTTTTTGCACTTTGGTGTTTGTAGAAAAAAAATGCAAAAAAAACCCCAGCTGTTTTGTTTGGTTTTTACTTATTATTTAATTGGGGTTGCACGGGTAATGACTGTGGCTGCAATCTGCTGGCACTATACCACCTATATCACCTACCTATACACTTTTGTACATTAATAATTTGAATAAAAGCACATAGAACCACTTTCTGCACTTCTAACTTTTGGGAAAATACTGAAACTGTGAAAAAATAAAACTGTTTTCTCCCACCTCTGTTTATATCCCACCTTTCTCCCCGAAAGGGTACCCAAGTTGGGTGTATTAAAATATATATAATTTATAAAATGTATTAAAAATACAGAACATATTAAACTCCTCCCTTCAAAGATAGGTGACATAGAAATGTTTTTAAGAAGGACCAGAAGGGTAGCACTCTCCCTGTCCAGTGCTCGATGCAGGTCATCTACCAAGGTGACCAGGGCTGTTTCCATCCCAAAACTTGGCTTAAAGCCAGCCTTGAAAGGGATTCAGATAATCAACTTCATCCAAAGTTCTCTAGAACCGAGATACCAACACTCGCTTGATAATCTTGTCCAAAATGTGAAGGTTAGATACTGAAATTTTCCAGCATAGTTGGATTGAGGGAGAGTTTATTCAGGACGGGGCTTATAACTGCCACTTTCAAGATAGTTGGCAGTACACCTTCTATTAAGGATGTATTGACTACCTTCCCCACCCATTCAGCTAGATCTCCCCTGGTAGCTTGAATAAGCTGTGTCGGGCAACCACTAAATGTGTAAAAACTAGACACAAAAAGCCAACTTGCACATTGGAACACTTAGGATTCTTCTTTGTACATTTCTAGCAGAATCTGGATCAGGGCCTGTGATGTGTAACATCTCTTTATATCTCCATTCAGGTATTTGGGCTGCCATCATTTGTTGCCCATGTAGGTGACCAGACGCAGCTTTTCTTTGGCTCAGATCGTATAGAACTGCTGGGAGACTTTTTGGGTGAGTGTGTATTTAATGGTATTGCCTTCTATAACTTGGCAGCCTTTGAAATGAGAACCAAGCTCAGTGTGAGTTTATCCTGACCTCCTTGCTATTTTTTTTTCCATCTGTAAATGGCACACATGCCAGGGCTTGATATGGGAGTAGAGGGGCATTGCCTTAACCCCTACTGTGGTCCCAAGCCAGATTACCTCCTTATCTTCTCCCCCACATGCTATTTGTTCAGAGAAAAACATTTTTCCACTACCTGAGGTAAAGGGGTGGGATGGCAGCCTCCAGGTGACCCTCCATCCTCCAATTGCCTAACTCTGTGATATTGGCAAACCTAGTTTTTTTTTAAGGGCATGCATAGAGCTCGTCTTGGTCATTGGCCTCTTGTTCATCATATGATGCACCGGCCTGAGCATTAATGAAAGGCTTACCTGCCCCCCTGGACAGAATTCTCTTGGGCAGCATGACTAGTTAAAGGTAGGAAAATATCTAGCAATCTGCACTAAGGGATTTTGTTTTCTCTTAGTCTCTTCAGCTCAGTGCTAATTTTACCAAATCTTTCTTGTTTTGGTTTTGAACTCTGTCTTGTGTGTTTGATCATTTGCATTCCTTCCTGTTTCTCTTATTTTGCATTGTTTGTTCAGTCTTTTAATAATCTCTTCTTTAAATCACTCTTGTTTATTTGGTTTCAGTTCCTCAAACTTCAAGTTGTTGCCTTTTCCCAGACTGCTCAGCCCTCACCATTGATGGTTTCTTTGTACATGCGGGGATCCCCCAGGTTTGGGGACTCCTTGGCAGATCAGGGAGAAAGGCTGGGAAGGTGACCTTTCTCTACCTGACTTTTTCCCACCTTGAGGGCAGTGGCAGACAGAGACCTTCCAGACTCCCTAAATACTCCCCTATCACCTGTTGGGAGAGGGAATGTTTGTACCAAGAAGAATGTACCAATGTGCATTTGCACCTATACTCTGAAGTGGTACAGTCTAGCTACAGGGTGATCTAGGCCTCTGAACTGCACCTAATTTCCTAAGAAGTGGCCCACCTGAAAATCCAGGGCACTTGTAATGACTGTAAGCTGCATTAATTTTGTAACACATGAAGAATAGTGGTGGGCAAAATTAAAGCCTATTTCTCCATTACTGGCATAGGATCACATCTAGATTTAAATTGTTGCTGGTCACGGCCTTTTCTGTCACCTGAATCTGATTAGTTCTCATGTACAAATTTGTTTCACAGGAGAAAAATGGTTGGGACCAGTCCCCGCATCTCCTAACCTCTAAATGTGACAAGTCTGAGGAGCAATGGGACATCTAAATAACAAGTTGTTTGGAGCATTTCTTTATCAGCCTCTGCAAGCTCAACACAGGCATCTCTTCAGTCTGGAATTGAGTAGCATAAGGCAACAACAACACACCAGCAAAAATCTTGACAATGCAGAAAGCAGAATGATTACCTCTTGCAGTCATGCCTGCCAATTATACACTAGAGTATACCTAATGTGCCGTTGACCTGTGATTTCAGTCTCATAGTGTGGCTCATTACGTGCTAGATTAGTGGATTTGCTTTTGGAGAGAAGGTAACTTTAAAACATACATGATTTCCATATAGTTTTCTAT
This sequence comes from Tiliqua scincoides, assembly GCF_035046505.1. Taxonomy (NCBI): domain Eukaryota; kingdom Metazoa; phylum Chordata; class Lepidosauria; order Squamata; family Scincidae; genus Tiliqua; species Tiliqua scincoides. The sequence continues at coordinate 101,846,608 of NC_089822.1, read as the reverse complement.
TAGTTGTAGTTGTATGAGCAATATTAGGTGCAAGCCATCAGCTCAGAGATCTGCAGCAGCAAGTGTCATGTTCAGGGAATATATTTAATCCAGTGGTTCCCAAACTGCTGGGTTATGACCAGCCAGGGAAGCATTCCTCTCTGGCCCCTTATAGGGTGGTGCAAGGGAATGGCAGTTACGTAATCCACAGGATCGCATCGCTGCCAGGGCCAGAGGGGTTTTTTCTGTACTAGCAATACAAGCGCTGGTGTCCTTCAGGTGTGGGGAGCCCCATGGACACCTCCGCAGGGCTTCCCAAGCCTGAAAACAGTGAAAATGTGCATTTTCTTGTTGTTCACAGGCTTGGGGGACCCTGCAAAAGTATCTATGCTTCCCACACCCTTGGGACATCAACACTTGCTATTGTGAGTACAGACAACTCTCCTCTGGCCCCAGCACTATCCTAGGAATCATGCTGCTGTCATTCCCCCACCCCCACAAAGACTTATTACTGTCTCAGAGTAGGACTTTAGGAAACTGCTGATTTAATCTGTTGCAAAAAATGGCTACAGATGTACTGCACTGTGGCCTGTTTATTTGAAAAGACCCTGCCACTGGGGTGGGGGGAGACATAAGCAAAAGAAAGTAAGGTGCAAATTAGCTGTTGCTTCCTCTGGATCAGCAAGGTTTTGGGCTATGAGTTAATCTGACTAAGAGGCGATGGGTGAGTAATTCTCCCTTAAACATTGAAGGGCTGCATGAAACACTTCAGTTTAATGCACTATTGAATTGGCAAGCAAGAACTTTCCTGTGGTGAAGTAGCATTCAGGTATATTAAAAAAAAGGGGGTGGTGATTTTTTCTTGAAGGCTCAGGTGGCTAGCATCTTTGTGCCTTCTCCCTTGGCCTTGAAACTACCAATATCCTTACTGCTCTTCTGTAACATTAAAGTTGTATTGCTCTCAAGTATAGAAAAGTGCCTTTTGATTTTTAAGCTACACTGGAGTTTCCCATCTGCACAAGCTGTATAAAAGGCGCATTTAACCTCCCCCATATGGTAGACTTTGATTGATTCCTATAAATGCTTCATAAATACCTTGGTACAATTCATCTAGAACAGTGGTTTCCAAACTTTTTAGCACCTAGACCCACTTTTTAAAATGACAGTCTAGTGGGTCCTACTCAGTTTACCAGCTTTTAAAAAGGTGATTGAGAAATATTTTATTTAGATCAGTGGTTTCCAACCTTTGGGGGTACTTGAAAAAAAATTGAATAATGGTGGAAAAAGGCAGGTCTGTATTAGAATTTCTTGCAGGGCTGGCAAGGCAATAAGCCGGCTGGCTGCGAAAGCCCCAGCAACTGCTAAGTTGTGCTAAATCCCATAGAGTTACGCAGATACAGCCTGCAGCCTGACACTTCCGGATGGAAGGAAGCTAAGGCAGCTGTTATCAATCCCCTCCCCTCCTTCCCCTTTCACAGGTGAGATCCTGAGCTTGCTTGGGAAGCCTCATCCTCTATGTCCCAGGCAGCCTCCCAACAGCACTGAAGGTTCTCCTCCTCCTCTTCGCTGCTGCTGCTCCTGCAGCCCTCCCTGGCCACCTCCATCATGGAAACTCCTCTGCCCCAGAGCATTCTGGGACTTGTAGTCCGGCTCTCTGCTCATCCTCACCTGTCTCTCCAAGGCTCAGCAAACACTAAGGGTTTTTTTTAAAGCAATCCCGTGTTGCTACGGCACCTGCCCGTGTGTGTGTGTGTGTGTGTGTGTGAGTGAGTGAGTGAGTGAGTATAGGAGCTCCACCTTACTGTACCTGTTCTGGCTACAGAGGATTTTGGTCCCCCCTTCCCCTCTTCAGCCTCGGCTGGCTCAGGGGCTCCAGGAATGTTACTGTTCCTTTGCAAGGGGAGCCTCTTCCAGGGCTCCAGGGCTATTTCCCTGCCTGGGCCTTTTGCAATGTTTTGGGCTGCCTGGAGACGGAGTGAGAGGACAGCACAGGGCAAAGAAGGCAAAGGTGTGTGTGGCTTTTAGTACCCCCACCCCATTCTCATTGAGACAAATCTGCAGATAAAAACCCGTGGATAAATAGGCTGCACTTGTACTGAGTGTCTTAGCTTTATTTAAAGTATTGCTCTCTCATTGTCAATCAGAGTTACTCGGGAAGAACATGCCTTTGAAAGCTGGTTTCTTTATTGCAGTGCTCAATGCAGATAGTATATCGTAGCCTCCAGTTGAAACTTTTTTGAACGGCTCACCCCATACGGTAGAGGCTTCGCCAGTGCGAAACACAGTCTGTAGAGACAGGAGGCTACAATCAAAAGGGTGTAGCACTATGGTGCTACCCTTTTCAGCAAATGTGCTGCAAGTTAGGTCTTTGATATAGGATAACACAGCGCTAGTATGCTTGTAATACAGGAAGAAGCTGGGGTGCAGTTTTGCATCTGACAAGCTAAAATGGGATCGGATTGAGAAAAGGCCTGCCACCCCTGCTTCCCCAGGAGGATCCCCCTACGCGGTTGTGTGCCCCTTCAGTCACCCACATTGCAAGGCTGCTACATAAAAGTATCTAATGATCTGCCAAACCTTCATCAGATCAGAGTGTTATGACTTTTAAAACATGAACTTCCTAAGCTATACAACTTGCATTCTTATTTAAATCTGTCTATGACCACTCTGCTAAATCTCTGCATAAATGGTCCTGATCTATTAACTCTGCCAATCAGATTTCAATAGGCTTCTATTTCTGTTAGTCTATTGTTCACAGAACAACTTCAAAACAAATTGCTGTAGTTGACTTGTTTGTATGCAATTATCATATCCCTCTCTCAAGAAATCTTGTCCCTCATATTCTGAGAAGTAATTTCTTGACTCCATTCAACAACATGTAAGATGCATGTGGAAGCTAGATCTGCATATGCAGCTGGAGCAGCTGTGGTCTGGGATCAGTGCTCCAAAGGGTATTGCTGAACTTGATGGATGCACTTGTTGATACAAATAACAATGTGTTGTTATTTTAACCTGATCGTTAGCCGCTTTGGGTGCCCTTCGGGGAGAAAGGCGGAATATAAATCGAATGAATGAATGAATGAATAAATAAATAAATAAATGTGCAGCTCAGCAGCTACTCTGTTGCACGTAACAGACTGAAGTTTGTTCTGACTGTTTTAAACCAAAGATTACCAAATCCCAATCTACTTCTAAACCAGAGCAAGTGGTTGGAAGGAGAGCTGTTTGATGCTTGCTTTCTTCAAACTCAGTTGTAGTCTTTCACTGAGTCTTGGTTTCGTTTATTTTTGAATGCCTTCTATGACTCAGTATTCCGAACACCACCAAAGCTACCAATCTCATGCAACAATCCAGTGTCAAAGAGAAATGCCAACCAAGTAGCTTGGAAAGCTACTTGCACTAAAGATATTCATTGGTCTTTCATCCTGAATTTTGGATTGCCTGGGATGCGAGGTCACATGAAATTTGACACATCTGTTATTCGTGTGTGAATGGCAAATTTCACCCACTTAGCAGTCCTGACAGCAACAAGTGACTTATCCAGCAAAGTTTATAGAATTGCAACACACGGTAACATGCAAGCAACCAGAACTAAAATCATTGCATGTGTTATGATGCAGGCTTGAAACGGTCTTGTGCAGTTACACTCTTAGAAGCTATGTTTGGGACATTGCAATGAGGAATTCTTGATCTTGTGTCAAGTTCCTGAACTGATTTCTTCTGGGCTTGGTGAATGCTTGAATGTTGGTCAGTAGCTTGGCCATGGCACTGTTATTGAGTGCTTCTTGTGCAAACAGGAATTGAAAAAATCATTCTACAGTCTCATTTCAGATCATGTGTTTTGAAGCACATCTTTACTAGAAAAAGGCAAGACCACACTTAAAAATCATGTGATCCAAAACACATAATATAGCTAAAAGATTCCATTTGAAACATTTGAGAAATCACAAACATTTGAGAAATCTCAGCAAAAGCAAAACCCCACAATTTTCAGACTGTATTGGTCACAGTAGTCTTTTTATTGCAAGCCCAAGACACCACAGACACAACAAGCATGGAGCAAGGGTCATAGATTCACATTGACAGGTTCTTGCTTCTTAATGGCACAGACATTTATAGGAAAGTGGGAGGGAGAGGTTGTATAGTAAAATCCCTAACAAAGATCTGGAAAGTCCCATGAATGACAACATGAATGCACATCCCCTTCTACTATCACACATATGTACATTTTGGCACACTGTGCCTTTCTTACTTATGTTGCACATTGCATCACTCATCTAAAGAAGCCTCCTTACAAACCAGGTGTACTATAATCCTTGAAGTAAGAAGGTATTCACTAAAGTGGTGGGGCCTGTAGCTTTTAGAATGATTTGGCATACAAATGCAGCCTTCTTGAGAAGGCTTTGTGGGATACAAGAGTCCTTCTATATAGGATCTTGGATATTGAATTTGAGCAGTAAGAACAAAAACAGAAGATTCCCTCCTTTCCTTTTTGCTTCTGAAGCAATGGCAGATGGGAGGCTCCTCCTGAGACTGCTGAACTGGAATGATGCATATGGATGAGCAAACGCCACGCTTGACTTTGTGGTTGGTTTCCTTACTGCTTGTGGTACAATTGTCACTGGACGAAGCGGAATGGCCAGGTCAGATGTTTCTGGGACTCCAGCTTTATCTCCTCTGAACCTCAGGGTGAGGAGTTGCTGCAAGGTCTCATTTTGGCAGCAAATCCTACAAACACAAGAAGGAAAACTAATAACATCCATGTCACCAGTCTATTCTCAGCACTATCAGTGACTCTTGAAGGAACAAGAGTCCCAGTCTTTGGTTGATTACCCAAGACAGGCAGTCCCAGGCAGGAATGCTAATGAATGGCAAGTGCAAAACAGGATTGAAGAACAGCGATATTACACCAGATGGCACAGCAGCTGGTTAACAGCTTCCATAAAGAACCCAGGCTTGTAAATAGTCACTGACCTGCCGTGAGTAAGAGTCTCATGTGGGGAAGCTTTAAAAGCAAATTCTTTATTAGGGCTACAAATAACTAACATAGACATATGTGGGCAAGTGATCTGTGGAGAATGTGGTGGGCTTACTGGCCAAGATCAAAGAAACTACCTTCCACAGGACTTCCATGCAAGGCTCTCTACAACTCTCATCTCACTGGAGGGGGTGCCCTTCAGTACTGCAGAAGGAGACAGTGACATTGTAGGGAGGAGAAAAAGCAAGGAAGTACATCATGGCATTTTATATATTTTTGTTAGCTGCCTTGGGCTCCCACAATGTGAAGGAGAGATGGAGTATAAAAGGGAGATGCAGAGGGAGATCCATTCACACACTCAATTGAGGTGATTTGGTCAATTGTTTAACCACATCTTATTTAACGCATGTATTTTTACAAATACACAAATCAGGAGTAATCAGTCAATCCTTTCAGACTGTGTGTGTGTGTGTGTGCACATAAGTAATAGCAGCTGAAGGGCTCCCTGCTTGGAACCACAGTGAAGGAAAAGAGTTTAATCTGAGCCCCCACGTTTTGGCCGAATCCAGATCAACAGCTCCCATAGTTGCTACTGACCACTAAATACATCTCACCCCAAAACAATACAGGGCCAAAGATATGTTTAAAGTCACAACTACTTCAACTTGGATTGCTTCTGCCATGTCTGAATTAAACTGTATATGAATCAGCCTTTTGATGTTCAGGGCAGGATGTAGGAGAGAAGAGGGAGGATTTTGGAATGAACACAGTGGAATTAAGTGAAACTAGGCACAGGGCACCTCCTATGGTCTTCAAACAGCTGTGATGCAGTGCCCACGCACAGTCAGATATAGTGTGCTTTCTGCCCTATGGAGGTGGCACAACAGCCTGGCAACAAAGGAATTTTGCTTGTTTCTGGGCAAACAAAGCCAAGCAAAAATAGTGTGTCAGATCAGGCACTATTTCAATGGCAAGAAGTGTGTCATCTGGGAAATGAATTCCAGAAAAAGCTGCAGACCATTCAGAAGCCTTCAGAGTCTTGGGAGCCTCATCCCCCCCCCCCCATATGAAAAACAGTGAAACTAACAAAGGGTGCACATCCCACTAATGACAAGAGGCAGAAAGCAGCACAGATACGCGCACACACAGAACTAGCCGGTGAGCAGAGAGATGATTCAGCAAACCAGCACAGCCACAGCACACAGGGAGACGGAGGGGGAAAGGGCACTGTGGGGAACAGAGGATTTGGAGGAAGTTAGTCAGGAGGCTCACAGAGCCTGCTAAAGGTGTGGAGGAGAGTCTGTAAGGAAATGGTGTTGGGGTGGGAAACAGAGTGGTAGATTTGGGGGGAAACGGCCCACATTGCTTGTGCAGCAAGGTGGTCATGCAACAAGGCTTGGGAAGTGCTGTGAGGCCAAGAAGAATACAGAATCGATAGCTTAAATCCCCCCTTTTCCCACTGGGGTGTGTAGGAGCAGCAAAGAGAGCCCCTTTTTTCCATCGCCTTTTACCCACATGCCCTTAATTCCCTTACCCTAGGGCACAGAGGGCCCCTAGGGAGCGAATTACCTGTGCATTACCAGCATGCACTGAGATACCCCTCCAGCGATGACGTCACACACAGCACAAAATGGAGGCCTGTGGAATAAGGAAGTGGCAGTTTCTTTAAAATTATTTCCCTTTCCCCTGGTTTCCTGGGCATGAAGACCCATGAGTCATCCCCCTGCCTTCAATGTCACGAAGAAAGCAAAACAATGGCACATACTGGACTGTAGCGCTGAGCATCCACTTTGCCACCTTTCCCCTTCTCCATGGAACCTGCAGCACTGCTGGAAGGGAGCAGCCGAGTTACTGAAAAGAGCCAAGTGTAAAAATAAAAAAGGGAGAAGGGTTAAATCCAGGAGAAGGAGCATCCATTTAATCACACCCCCCCCCCCAGGCTGTTCCCAATGATGATATTCAGTTACAATTACCTGCCAACTATATATGCTCCAAGGATCCCAACTCACCCAACACATTCTGGTATCTGCCCTTGATAAACTGCTACCCTGTTTCCATTTTTGAAGGAAACTCTGAAGATTCTGATAAATTGTTGTCCTCATTTTAAAGTTTCAGGTGCCTCTCCTTTAATTTAAATGTGTGGGGTGGGCGCTGAAAAATGTCTTGTCTAGGGCACCTGCACGTAAGTGGACTTGAATGAATACTAAGGCACCAAGCACTGCACTGGTGGGCTTTCATTTTGGATTCTTATAAGACGACTGAGTTTTCCTGCTATATCTAAAACGTCTGCCTCAAACATAACACGATACTGATGTATAGCAGTTATTGCTGATAAAGGAGTACAAGTTTATAAGTTAGGATTGTGCAGAAGACGTGGATAAATAAATGCTTTTCATCCTTTCCTAATGTTAAAGCTGAGTTACTGAAAGGCAATATTTTTAAGGCAAGTGAAAGTCCTTCCCCACAGTATACCTGATTTATGAAGTTATGAAGCAAGTTCACAGTGCTTCAAGAGGGGGTGGTGGCCACTTGCTTTGGTGGTTTTAGAAGAGGATTAATACATCAATAATACATTACCCAGGCTTCGCGCACTGGAGAGGACACTCTGTTCCAGAACCACCATTCAGAGCGCAATACCATAGTCTTCTGAGACTGAAGGATGCCAACTTAATACATCAATGGCCACAAGTTGCAACGGCTATATGGAACCTCCAGGTTCAGAGGAACACCTTTTGTACTACTTTTGAATATGTCTGAATTACAAACTGCTGGGAAGTGATAGCAGGAAAGGGTTGCTGCCTTTATGACTCAACACACCCATCGGCAGGGCACAAAGTTGGCCACAATGGAAAGAGGGATGATGGAACTTGGTCTGCAGAGCTCTCCTTTGACATGTCTTTCATGCCTTACAGTTCTGTCCTCAAGTGCTGCTGTATTTTATTTATTACCTTAACCATTTTGGGTCTCAGAATCATGAAAATTAGCCATCTCCTCCTAGTAACAGAACTACAGTGCCAAGTAACTCAATGGTCCAGATGATAAAAACTCCCAAAATTGATTCTGGATCAATTAGGACATCACCACTGCAGTATAATTTCCCAACATGACTGGCTCCCACAATGCATCAGAAATCATGGGAATGTCTCTATTATGGAAATAGGCAGATCACATGGGTCTTTCCCATCTTAGCACCTGTCTTCCACCAGGACCATCAATATGGGATGTTCCCATATGATTCAATCCATGTGCAACACAAACATTCCTGCACTATCAGTCTGTGGGAATCAGGAATGGCAACATATTAATCAACCTTAACAGTCCAACCTGTTGTAGTAGAACAAAGACAAGTAGTTTGAGATCTCCGCACTTGCCACATAATTTGCAATGTCTTTACCTTTTAATTTTGTGTGTGTGTTTGCTTTTAATAAAACTAAAAAGTATTTTAAAAAAGGAAAATCTTAACATCCAACCTAATACATGCAAAAACACCTGCTGTCTTTACCTGGTGAGCTGGTACTGCTGGGTGTACAGACACTATCATCCAACCAGGCACTCTGCACCAGAGAGTCCTGCTTCTGGGGACCCTCTAGGGAACACATCAACTCCTGCACAAGTCAAGAGAAATGGCAAAGAGGCCTGTATCAGTGGAAGTTAAGAGGGATCTTTCAGGAGCGCGGCATCTGCTCATTTGAGACAAGAGGATTACTTGAGTGAAAGGCATCCAAAAAAAAACCTCACACTGACCACCTCATTCTCCTCTTCCTCTGACGTTTCATTCTCTCTCACTCCGCTACAACAGCTGCTCACATTGGATGAGGAACGGGACAGAGGTTGCATTACACAGTATCCTGATGTCTGACTGGAGGGGACCCTGTTGAAGGAACATGAGACCCAATCATCAACCTTGTAACCCTCAAGAGCCATGAGATCATCAAGACAATTTACATTCTCTTGCAACAAAGCCTCCCCGTAGTAGAAATGCCAGCATAGTGTCAAAGTGAAACCAGAACTGCTCATTCATTAGAGACCACTGCACGCCACACGTTCCCTATAAACAGCAAGGTGAAGCAAACCACAATTTTTCTATGCCATGCAGAAACCTTCTCAGGCCTCTCACCCAAACAATGATTCTTTTGTTCTCAACTCACTTGCTTTTCCTGTTGGGGAATTCTGGTGAGCTAGGGCTGGAAGAGCCATCCGATTTGAGGTCAAAGAAAGGCCCTGGACTCTCTGGTACCTTCTGTATTCTTTCAGCGATGTCTTTGCTGCAGGGGGGGGAGAGAAGAGAAAAACAATTCACTATCCAGGACCAGAAATCATTTCAAAAAGCTAACACAGTACACTCACTCTGCAGTACTCTTCAGCAGACTCTTCCAAGCAGTGCACAACAACATGGACGTTCTGAAAGTTTAAGTTAAGGGAGAATGCTGTTTTTACACCAGTCTGCTTGAAAAGTGATTTCAAGGGTTGGTTGTCCTTTTCTTGTAGCAAACAGCAACATTTTAAAATAATTATTCCTTACACTTAAGCTAGCACTGCAGCTTCTATCGTTTGACTTGCAGGAAACTTTAATTTCAGTATGGGCTATCCTGTCAAAGGAGATTCATATATTTAAGCTGTAGAGTTAAGTGATCAGCTGTACTGTATGGAGAAGAAATCTGACTGGCAGAGACATGGATTTTTAAATGTCGGTCATTTAAATCTCTCAGCTGTCAATTTGCACTCTCCAGTTAAGCCAAAGAAAGGCAAACACATTCAATTAGTTAGAAGTATGACGTAACCAGAAATGTAGGCTTTGTACTCGTGTGAAAAAGGTAGGTTTCTCTCTATCCCCATGCACATTCAAACAGGACACAGGTTTGATAACATATATGGTTTAAACTTTAGTCTTCATGGTTCCAAGAAGAAAAAGGATCTTTTAGTACTGAAACTAAGTGTGAAGTTCAGAAGGTAGAGCAGTTGCAACTGTGGTTTATAGCCTCCACTGTCAGTGCAAGGTCAAAATGAGACATGAAGCAAGGGACACCTTGAGTATCTATTGACAGCATTTGTTTTTATGACAGTGCAGAGATTGAATTGGTTTAGAGCAGCAGCATGGAGGGAGAGGGAGGTTAGGCTTTTTCCCAACCCCCACAGGTCATTTGCCAGATCAATAAGCCCCAAAGACTGGTTGGCCCAGTGCGCAGGAAGTGAGGAAACATGTAGAGGCACAGTTTTGAACAGAAAAACAACTCTCCATGGGCTAAAATCCCTTCCTTCTTTCTGCTTCTCTCATCTAATTCAGAGCTCTCTGGGGCTCCATTCATGTCAAAGACAAATAAAAGCTGCTAAGACACTGCGGTGTCTCTCATGTCGTGTCCACAGATACCTCACTATAAGTTCCTCACTTTTCTCCAAATTCAATTCATCTTTTAAAATAAAAATAAGTCTGCAGTCTCCTGCTTGTTGATGGAATGTAAAAGATGAAAAAGTCAACTTCCACAATTTCATTACTGCCTAGGTAACCAAGAATCTTCAGTTACTTCTATTTGTGTGATCACAGCTGCAGTCTTTATGCTCCACTTAGCGCTTCATGCTTCACCCTCAGCAGTTTTTTTTGTTTTGTTAAATATATCTTTATCAAACCAATTAGTTCTATTTTAATCAGGTGCAAAAATGAAAGGTCTACCAAATCCTCTACACCCGTATTTCTGGACTTAAGATTAACTATGCAGTTTTCCTCCTCCTGTCACAAAAACCCCAGATCCCTTTGCCATTTAAGATGGTTCATTCTGCTTTCTTTCTACTTTTACATCCTTTGTTCTGGAGAGAGAACATTGTTTTGTCTCCAGAAAGGTGAAAGCATTACCACTGTATGTTCAGTCAATCCGCTATTATTTTGGAGAGACGTTCCACTATTATTTTGCAAAATCTGTTTGACCAGAGTGACAGAAAACAGATGGCCATGGATATTACTGGGGTTGATGCCTAATTTGTACTACCTTCACCTCTCTTACAGGTCATCATCTTATCTTCCTCCAATTCTCTCTGCACAGCTCTATTCTTCCCCCAAGTCTCATGGCATGTCTCCATTCAGACTCCCATCTTTTCACATATTCCACCTGGTGCTGTCTTGTTCTGGTCCTCTGGATCTGCTTTCCTAAATCTTTTCACATTTCCTACAGATTACCAAGTTTGGAACAAAATCACACAATACTAGCCCCTCTCTGAAGTTACTGTTCTGTTTTCTTTTTAGTTTTAATACACAAAGGAGCTGGCTGAGTCAGAGAACCCCATAATATGTACCTTGGAACATACATAAAAATGTCAGACAAGAGCTTTAAACAGTTGATCATGGAAATGAAAAAACTGCACAACACCTCCCCAAGAATCCTAGCAGTGACACATTTCAAAACAGTTGATACACACAAAGAGGGAGAGAGATTCTGGGCCAGTGATCAAGGGTGAATCACCATTTCTGTGACACTAGCAGGTAGCACAGAGGAGACAGTGTCTCTCTGTGGGCTCTTGAAAACAAAAACAGCTAACAGAGCCCCATGACTCACAACAGTGGGCTAAGCTCATGACTCAGATGATGAGGCTACTGGATTAAAAATATGATCTCACTTCAAGTTCTAACTGGGAGCACCAATGATCTCTCATTTTAACATAAGCAAGTTAATGCATCTGACAGAGCCATCAGCACCCCCCCACCTTCATCTAGCCCCGCCCATCCCTTGCACAGTTCATACCTCTTCTCCTCTTGGATGTTCTCAATACCAATGGCACTACTGCGTCTCCCACTGAAGCGGCTGCCTCGGCTGCGAGATGATGGGCTTCTCCCAGGTAGGGCAAAGGACTAGAGGGAGGAAAGGACAGTAGGAAAAAAAGGAGAGGAGGAGGAGAAGGAAGGAAGGAAGGAAACAGCAAAAGCAAGAGCTGGAAGATGAAGACAAGGTAGATGGCTGACTTGGTCCTTGCTATCCAATGCCAAGAGATCTAGCCTGTCCAGAGTCTCATAAAGTACCAGATGAGCATGATGGGGGAGCTGTCAAAGTTGGCAGAATGGGATGAACCAAGAAAGGAGGGGGGAAAGAGGAATAGAGAGAAAGAGTAATACACACTAGAGAAAGACTGAACTAGAAGGAGCAGTAGACAGAATTCAGAGGTATGGATGGGAGTGAGACAGTAGCACTGAAACAAGGAAAAAATACAGACTCAGGCAAGAGAAAACACAGAAAGAAAGGTTTGCAGAGCCCTAGAAGATCTAAGGAGACATTATGGTAATATGGAGCTGCAACCGAAAGCCGCACCTTCATGCCTGGTTCCACCCCACCAGTGCAATGTTCGGTGAAAGCACGTTTCTAGCACCCAAAGTGCTACTGCCAGCCAAGGGCAGGGAAACATGGAATGCCATGGCAAAAAGCAAGTTCTACTAGGCATGACATGGTGGGGAGGGGGCAGAAATAGGGAGCCAACTGTAATCATTGCCTGGCACAGCTGCACATGTATTCAATGTCTACTTCAGTCAAGATAGTAATAAGACAAAGAAAAGAGGGAAGGTGCAGTACTTCTTTTCCATTGCCCTATAGCAGTGGTCAGGGAACAGGGGTAAATTACCCCAAATGGGGTAAAAGTGAAAATCTGGGGGTAATGAGGAGGTTGCGCTGGCCAATGGCGGAACTATCGGCATAGCAGCAGTTATTACGGTCCATTATAGCACGGACGGCCAGTGTCAGTGTGTGTCAGTGTCACCGCATCCTCCTTCTCTGCTCTGCTCCCCCCCCCGCTCTCTCAGTGGACTGCTCCAGCGTTTACGTGTATGGCGCAAGCGCTGTAGAGAGAGCGGGTACCACCTGATCCAGAGCCGCCATCTTCAGTCTGCCTGCGAGGAGTGTCAGACGAAGAAGCGATAGGTAAGGTTGCCTTACCTAACTGTGTGCGGGCGCCGGGCGGGGAGGTAGCGGAGGGAGTCAGCGCACCCGCTCTCCACCCGCTCCAGGGGGCCGGCAGCGGGCTGGTGCGCTGTGTGCACACCGCCCGCTGCCCTGCTCCCTTCCGCTCACCTTCAGATGCGGTGAGCGGAAGGGAGCAGGCGATACACTCAGGCTGTATCCACAGCCTGCGTGTATCGCAGCCGCCCGCTCTCTCCGCTCTGTGCGGGAGACTGGAGCTGCCCGGCGCTGTAGTGATGATGTCATCACACAGCGCCGGGCCGTCAGTGTCTCCCGCCGAGTGGACAGAGCGGGAGGAAGAAGAAAAGCCGCGCCGACCGACGTGGGATCGAGGTAAGGTGAGTATTGTTTATTTATTTTTATTGGGGGCATCGTTGGGCTACCTATACTGGGGGGATCACCGGGCTACTAACTACCTATACTGGGGGGTCATCTGGCTACTGACTACCTATACTGGGGGGATCACCGGGCTACTAACTACCTATACTGGGGGGTCATCTGGCTACTGACTACCTATACTGGGGGATCACCGGGCTACTAACTACCTATACTGGGGGGGTCATCTGGCTACTGACTACCTATACTGGGGGGATCACCGGGCTACTAACTACCTATACTGGGGGGGTCATCTGGCTACTGACTACCTATACTGGGGGGATCACCGGGCTACTAACTACCTATACTGGGGGGTCATCTGGCTACTGACTACCTATACTGGGGGGATCACCGGGCTACTAACTACCTATACTGGGGGGTCATCTGGCTACTGACTACCTATACTGGGGGATCACCGGGCTACTAACTACCTATACTGGGGGGGTCATCTGGCTACTGACTACCTATACTGGGGGGATCACCGGGCTACTAACTACCTATACTGGGGGGGTCATCTGGCTACTGACTACCTATACTGGGGGGTCATCTGGCTACTGACTACCTATACTGGGGACATCACTTAGCTACTGACTACCTATACTGGGGGGTTACCTGGCTACTAACTACCTGGCTACTAACTACTACATTATTGGATGTATGATTTCCTTACTTTCAAATCAAGGGGGTAACGTCTGCGTTTATAAATTTTTTGGGGGGTAAGAGGTAAAAAAGTTCCCTGACCCCTGCCCTATAGCAATTAGCCATTTATCCTGTGGCCACCACCCTAACATGGCAATAAGGTGGTACAAGAGTGTTTGGTATCCTGACAGCAGTGGTGCTAAGGTTTAAGCCTAATCCCAAATCCTCTGATCTGAGGGAAAGGTGTTCTATGGTGTGCTCTTACTTTGTAGGGGTGGGATGCGGCTCAGTGGTAGAACATAGGCTTTTCAGGTGGCTCCGTCCCCAGCGTCTTAAGCACTGTTTAAGGATGGGTCCACACCAACGTATTTCCCATATTGTGGCTGCAATTAAAGTTTCCAGCTGCCTAGGGTCTCTCCACAATAAGCTTTTCGTAATATGTACTCGGGATTCAGGGCACAACTGGACCTGATATCAGAGTTTTGCAACTGGAACCTTTCTTTTCTTCAAAAATTAGAGGGACCACTTGGAACAGAGCACTGGAACAGGGCAGAGGAGAGAGGCGAACAACTCCTTGCTCAGCATTAGCCCATCCATGAGTTGCCTCAGACAGTTGATCATCAGGGAGCACCCACCTCCATCTGCCTAGTGATCTCCACTGCTCCTCCTTCCTCCATCTACTGCCTGGATTGGAAAAAGAAGAAAGCAGTGGAGCAGAAGAGAAAGTGTGGAGGAGCGTGGTGGGTTATGGCATCTCTCATTTGGCTCTCAGTGCCTGTACAAGGGGTGATCCTGGCTCACTTGGATCATCAGAAGTCACCCTAAACTTGCTCAGTTTACAAATCTTATCAAGTTAAATCTGAATGCCAAGTGAAAGAACAGCTTCCATTACAGCATTCCGAGCCCCCCCCCCTTGCTTCCAGGCAGACACTACTACTTCACACCTAACAGTCAAGTCAATCATTGGCAGGCTGGATTAGGTATGCAAACACCTGCTGTAGACAGAACAGCCTCACCAAATTCTCTGTAGTGAGGATGGGCAGAACCTGCTTTTGCTTCTCTCATAGCTTTCTCCTGAGCTGTTTCCTCCCAAGCAGAAAGTACCAAATATGGAGCAGAATACTACATTTAGCAGAAATGCATTCCTGGACTCTCTAGTCCCAGCAAGTCTTATCAGCTTTGCCCAACAGCAGGGAGAATTTCTTCATCCGCTCAAGATTCTTTACAGGACATCTAAGGCTGCAGAAGGAGAAAGGATACCAATAGCCCCACTAAACATATCTGACATAGGTGCATAGTCAGGTTGGATTCTGGGAGCCATCTGCCACTCACTTGCGCTGCATATTATGAGCCCACAGGTTTTATGCAGGAACTGGGTAGGGCTGTGCAGACCTAGACTTGTGGTAGCCTTGTCAAATTATTTTGCCTCTCTCAACATTCTTCAAATTTTTATTTTTACCCAAACAGGAACCTTCAAGTTAATTTCAAAATTTCATTTTACTGCATTTGGCGGGGTGGGGTGGCTGGGATAGGTGATATAAAAAAACTGAAAAGGCCCTTGACTTAAAGTCAAGAATAGCCTGGCTAAAGAATGTGGCAGGTGGTCTCTACATTTTACCATATTCAGACTCTCCCCAAAAGCAAGCAATGTATATCTCATCCTCACATACTGTGTCAGAGTCAGAATCAGCACATGAATGTAGTTGGTTACAGAGAACATGGTAAGGAAATGAGCACAGAGATTGAAAAAGCAATATTCACAGAGACACTCCACTTCACATAAACATGGCAAAATTAGTAGTGACACACAAAATCTGAATGAGCAGGAGATGCACAGGAAAGAGGGGCAGGGGGGACACTGAAGGGGTCCCCAATCCACCAGTCCACCTCCCCAATACCTTACCGCAGCAATAGCCTTGGGGCCCTCGGCGACACTCTGGTTGAGGGCAAGACCAGCAGTAGCCGGGCGGGTAGGTGGAGTAGACGGCTGCTGCTGCTTCCTCATGGCTATGCCCATGGTATCCAGGCTCTGGCTACGGCCTCGGATCACCCGCTGGAGAGAAGGTCAACAAGGAGACAGACACAGACATGTTCACAGACACACAAAATGACATCATGGAGCACCACAGGACAGTAGTGGGTAGGATAGAGGGAAGCAGAGGGAAGTAATGTTAGTGTGGTCAAGATTCCCACTGCTTAGTAAAGCTCAGGCAGAAAAGTGGACAGAATGAACCTAACCCAAATCCTCCCGAGGCACATAGTCTTAAAAAGTACACACTCTGCCCTCAGTCTCCTGCAAACCTCCTTTAAACAAGAGAGGACTCTGGCCAACAGAATCATAACTCCCTGGTAAATCACACAGTCCATGGCACTCTGAATGCTCAACAGCACAGCTCGAGAGAGCAAGCTCTCTCTTCAATGTTATTGGAACAAAAATATTCTATAAATACAAACATGTCCATGTCCACATGGTCTGGTCTGACATATGCAGGACATTGAAGTGGGAATAGCCTGCAGATGGAGAAATCAGAGTGTTGAATGTTTCTGTGAGCGGGGGGGGGGGGGGGGAAACAACAAACCTCTTCAAGTGGAAAACTAGCATAGCGTGGAGTTAATTGGGCTAGGACATGCCTTGCTGATGTGCCAGGTCCTTTTTAATTACACAGAAGTTTTGTTTAAAGTGAAAGAACATCCTAAAACAGCACTCCACCGCTTCAAGCTCCACTGGTCTATTGCTCTAGGATTCTACCATCTTGTTCTGTGTCCTAGGTAGACCAGACCCACATTATGCAAAATGAGGCAAAATAGGGTGATGTGGTAGAAATTTGGATTATAACACTCCAACCAAATGGATGATTGCATTTTTGAATGCTCCCCACCCAAATTAAGCGCATAGAAACTTCATCTGTAAAAATCGAGGACATTAGGGAGTAAGGTTTAGCGCAGCCCTTTGTCCATATTTACTAGATGGAGGAAATTTTTGTTTAAGCCATTTCTGCCCAACGTTGCATATATGCAGCAGGGACCAAATGTTGCCAGGCAAAAATGTGTTAATGTGGGGAAACATTTTTAATGTAACCTGCCACACTACAATCTATACACATAGAAGACTTCAGCCTTGGCCACGGACTATTATGAACAGTATAAGCAGAAAGCAGAGTCAAATATACACAGATCATTAAAAGCATCAGCCCTAACTTGGCGAGTACAGAATTCAAGATTTGTCTGTGCTACAAAATAACATGGAGCAAAAAACAGGATATGCTAAGGACTGTATAAACTTCCTATCTGTAGCAGTTGCATATTCATGGTCAAGCTTCTTTGCAGACCAATTCTATCTTGCGCTGCAACAGGCAGGCTGGCAGGCCTGTGCTGTACCCAGCGCAAGTTTCAAGCAGCTTGTGGGTTGACCCAAGGCAAGGGGAGGTTTTTCCCCTTACCCTGGGGAGAGCCACAGCAGCCCCACTGGGGTAAATCGGAGCAGCCCGGGACTGCCCCGGGCTGTACATGAATGGAACTAGATTCTGGCATAAGTGCTGGATCCTGGCCCCGCCAACCGCTCCCTGCCCGCCCTGGGAACGCTCAACGATAGCCCTGAGCCCGCCTCAAAATGCCTGCCGCCTGCCTCCTCCCCACACTCCCCCCAACCCCTGCACTGGCTAAGCTCAGCTGATGCAAACTCACCCCATCCCAAGGCCTGCGTCGGCATGGGGAACACTTTACGACACCTTATGTCGGCGCAAAAGTGTTTTACGGCACTTTCACGACAACGTTGGGCCGGCACAAGGGACTTGCGTCAGTCCAAGGGTGCCTTTGGATTACGCCTTTAGTTTTTCAACTCTCCTTCTCTATCCAGGTGCCAAACAGGGGAGCTAATAGTCAAGGTGATTTAAAAAAAAGGTGTCTCTTCCATCACAGATGCTTCACATGCCACAGGATCAACAATCTACTGAATACATTCTATTCTAACTCCAGATAAATTTTACTCCAATCATCTAATGTCAACATCAATTATTGCCCCTCCTTCACTTCCAAGATGGAAGGGTGCTCATCGTCTTTAAGTAACTAGTGCTTTCCACTACCTGTTTTTACATGTACCAAGCTTAATGTACAGTAACATATATCCCAAGGGGGAATTGTGAAGGCATCTCCAATTTCAACACATGGGGAAGAATTCATTTTTCAACAAGTGAACCAAACTCACAGTTAAAATTTCAGGAAACACTCCAAAGTGATACTTTCATGTAAACATGATTATACAAATCTTGTAGCTTAAACCTAGTCCAGCTTAGATTGCCCTCAACGGCACAAGAGAGCAATTACTTCCTATTGTCTTTCAAGCAGTTAATTACAAAATACCCACCTTTCCTCTTCTGGGCTAAACAGAGTTTCCCTAGAGATCGTAGAACTATTTTGTCTCTTTAGAAGTGAAGCAAAGTCACCCTAAACGCTAAGGAGCTGGACACTGCAATGACTGTCTTCCCTCCAACTGCTACAGTTGTATCCAAAGGGACAGTTCCCTCTTCAAACAGCACCAAGTGGACAACTTTCCCACTGCAACCCAAGATCTACTTCAACAGCACGAGTGCCTGCCATATTATTTCCATAATTTTCTCATGAATATTCATCATTTATTTATTGGTGATATTTTTTGCTTACTGAATTCAGTTGATGAAAATAATTTGAATTCTTAGTCACGTATTAAATTGATAGCCCTCTTCCCTCTCTTTTTTAATCACATGTAAAAACAAAACAAAACACTACATTTCCATAAAGCGCCTTTAACAGTCCCTTCAGCCTCATGAGCTGCTTTCTTTCGAGACCTGTTCCAAACCTGACCTTATGGCCATGCTACAGCTTTCTATGCCTTTTGTGGTCTTTAACCACAGTGGTCTTTGATCTGTGGCCCCTCTTTGGCCCCAGAATCAGCAGGGGTTGTAAGACTGCTGCAGTATTGTTGAGTGTCTGAAGGTTCCCCAGTATCAAAAACATTTTGCCCATTCAAAACCACCATGTCAGGGAGAAGAGCATTCTATGAGAATACATCTACACTGCAAATTCACCATTCATCTACACCATGAACTGTGGTTTGCTGAGGATTCTTCACTTGAGCTCCTTAGAATGTATAGATATTACAAATACACGTTTGCAAATTTACATCAAAACCAGTTTGCACCATACTTATTAACAGACACAATCATCCAGTACAAACATGCTAACTGCTAATTTTTTGTGTATTGTTAAACGATGCTTCAAAACATTACATTTCAAATCGTTAGACTAAATTCATAACCTGCCCTCATAGTATGAATGCATTAATTTCAGGTTTGAACACAGAACTACCGTTCTAGGACATAGGTTTCCCTGGGAAGCAGAAATGATTATAAAACTGATTTAAGCGTATAGTGCACATATGAGCTAAGATTAGACTCAGCCCCCACCCTTTGACTGGAGTCAGAAAGTGGTCCAGTCCAGCAACAGATGTCTCAAGAAAGGATGACAGTGTGCTCATGGCTTCGGATTGGAAGTTGGGGAAGAGTCCATTAAAGAAAGTGGCACTTTTATCCTGCTCCCAGTAAATTCTTAGAGAAGAGCTGGCAAGGCAGATATCATTGTGGACTCTGTTCTAATCCCCTTCTCTGGTTAGAACATAGAGGAAGCTGCACCTCCCTACAAAAGTAATAACAAGTTTGGAAGGGCTGTATTCCAAAAAACTGTACTGTATTCTGAAAAAAATGTGTGGATGTGAGTTAGGAAAACACAGTCAGTGGAGGGAATATATGCAGGGTACACAACTCTGTATAACAGCAGAAGAGATGCAGAATTTAGTACTAATTGCAGAGGTCATTCTGAAAATAGCCACTGACCCTTCTGAGAAGACAAGTTTTAAGATGAACAGGCACTGCTTCAAGAGATATCCAGAGTCAGGCTAGAGGGTGTGGGTCAGCAAGATCTTCACAGGACAGGGGGCTCCAGTGTCCTGCATAGCTCAATGCTCCTAGCAAAACCAGGCTAAAATTATGCTGAATAAGGAAATCTAAGTTGAACATTCATACTGTAGACATGGCATATAACAAGTGTTTCCTTCAGACAGGATTCTTTTCTAGGGCAGGATACCCATAGTCCTGAAAGAGGACTGCAACTACATTGATGGGAACTAAGACCACTGTATGACCTGGCTACAAGACTTGCAATAAGCTTTATCATCTTAATTACTGTGCATGATACAAGGATAGCTGCAAGAGGGATCTGAAGGCTTCAGGAATGGACCTCAACAGATGGGAAACCTTGGCTTCTGAGCGTCCCGCTTGGAGGCAGGCTGCGCAGCATGGCCTCTCCCAGTTAGAAGAGACACTTGCCCAACAGACTGAGGCAAAGAAGGAAGGCCCATAGTCAGGGAGACAGACCAGGGACAGACTGCACTTGCTCCCAGTGTGGAAGGAATTGTCACTCCCGAATCGGCCTTTTCAGCCACACTAGATGCTGTTCCAGAACCACCTTTCAGAGTGCGATACCGTAATCTTCCCAGACTGAAAGATGCTAACACACTTAGTCCCCATCACTACGGTTTTGCTTGCCTGGGGTTATGGATTTAACCAATAAAGTTCAGTGTCCCTGGACAGCTGTGAATGTCTCTCCAGTCTTTCAAATGTTATAAGAGCTGGGAAGGTGACACCCACCAGTTATTGACAGGGGACAGAAACACCATTCATGGAGCCTGTTCATGATTTGAAGTTAGAGGAGAACGAGAAATTGGCTGAAGCATCCTTGGAGTGCAGGGGCTCTCTCTGATGCAGGGCGAGCTCATTTGCTGCCAGCTATATGCATGCCCATTTGCTTCTCCCAACCTCTGCTTCCATATTTGTAAATAAAGCAATTAGTGCAAAGGCATCAGAAGTCTCTAGTGCTCTCTTTCACCAAAGGAAATTAAACCCCTGCCTCTGGAACCTCTCACCATTGGGACAGGAGGGATTGTACAACATTAGGACTGCAAAATAATGAACACACAGGAATTGCCTTTTCATCCTTATCCCATCCTCATTTCTTCTACTCTCCACCATTTACACTCCAGAAAGAAACAAGATGAAGAAAAGCAACTGAATCCTAGCCCCCTAAAGCAAGGCTATATAATTCAAGGGACCCAGCTGCCATTGGCATCTCAGATCCAATGACTAGCATCTGAGGTGCTGTAGTCAATTTCCTCTGTTATTGTTTCTGAAATGTGGCTGCTTCCTCCTCACTCTCTCCTTTGTTCCTTTCCCAGCTCAGTGACCTCCACTCAGCTGCCCTTGCACTTTGGCTCAGAGTGGAAGGACAGCAGCAGAGGAAGGGTCTTAGCAGGAGGATAAATAGGTTAGAGAGGGAAGCTGATCTAGCTATAACAGCAAGAACTGCATTCCTCCTCTTACTGTTGTCATCAACTTCCACCCCTTTCTCCCCTGTTGCCTAAAACATCTCGCTGGCTCTTAAGTCATTCAAAACATTTGCCTCCTATTCCTCAGGGTATAATGGAACCTCCTAAAAGCAGAGGTGCTACAAGCTGCCCCCACCACACCTTTCCTCAGCTCCACCAATCAGTGCTCCATCCTGTCTCACCCACAGAAGCCCCTCTGACTAGTAGATAATTAAAGGGAACCTCCATTTGCAGAGGCAATATCCTTCCAAATATCAGGACAAATCAAAAGGCAGGGTTTTTGCTTTAATGCCTGCTTGTGAGCTTGCCAGAGGCATCTGATTGGTTACTGTTGACAACACCCCCATTTTAAAAGCAGTGGGAAAGAAAAGGACATGGAATTTTTTTCTCCATAAGATGGTGGTTCTGTGCATGAGATGCTGCAACTACTTACCCTGTGATATTACATCTGCATTACTATTTACAACTTTTCAGAAATAATTTCTCATTTAAAAAAAAAAGTTATTTTCACTTTTCTCAGTGGCATAGCTAAGGGGTCTGGCACCCAGGGACAAAAAAAAACTTCACATCCCCCTGGGGCATTGAGGTGTGAGGCACTGGGAGGCCTCCTTGGGCCTCAGAAGGCCTGCTAGAGGCCGTAAAAAGGCACTTCCAGTTTTTGCTAAAACCAGAAGTGCCTTTCGAAGGCCTCTGGCAGGCCTTCTGAGGCCTTCAGTGGCTCAGGGAGGCTGTGCACATTAAGATGTACAAGCTAATATTGTAAGACCTGTGGGCACCAGAGTGAGTCGTGGAGGTGAATGCAGATATACATAACTTTTGTGCTACTGATTCCCCAGCCTTAACAGCTTAGCTACAATAGGCAGCCAGGCATGTAGTAGAAGACTTTAGTGAGTAGCTAGCTAAGAACAGCTGTTTGAAAAGCAAATATAGAGAACTGGCATAACTCAGTGGCTAAAGGACCGTGCTCCGAGTCAGCAAGTCCCTGGCCTTAGGTAAGTCTGCTGTTTAGCTTCAGCCCCTCTACCTGTTATAGCTACCAGATGGAAAGAGTATTGCAGACCTACCTTTCAGTTGTAAGGGCGACTGCTTTCAACACTCCAAAAGCATTATATAAAAGAGTAATTATAGTTGGCCTGCATCTTGTCCAAATTCAAGTATGCACAGTTGCCCCACTCAAAAAAAAAAGACAAAAAAATAATAATTTCAATAGTGCACGCAATTGTGCCTGTTGTTCGACTTACTGTTTTTATGCTCTGGGATGAGCATGAATGAGAGAATGGCTGCTGATCCCTCAGTTCCCACATGCCTCTCATATTGTGCTTTTAGCTCTTAAAGAGGCAGTACACATTTGTTGACTTTAAGGGAGTTTCGACTATATATGATTTTGGCTTTATGTGCTGACATCGTAACCCAACCCTCAGGAAAGATGCGGGCTGACTGTATATCTTCCAAAGCAACATGAAGTGGATAAACACAAAATCAACATTAGTGTGCATTTCAGATAAACACCGAAAAAGAATTCCGCATCTACTTTCTCACCTTGAAATTCTCAAAGAAGCCACCACCGCCATTCTCTATTTTGTCTTCATCCCCAGAGGCCAGGCCCATCATACTACGGCTACGTATCTGAAGCTCCTCATAAAGGCTCTCAAGAAGGGCGCTGCGGGTTCGTTCCTGTTCCAGAAAGAGAGTGCACATATATTAGAGAACAAACAGCATAAAAGTACAGGGAGACAGCATACAAGGAGAGAGCATGCAAATGAGTGAGTGAGCAGCAGGCAATGTTGTTTAGGTTAGTAACTTTTGTGAACCTATTTTGCAGAGACTATGCAAACTGTCCAGCTAAATGATGTATTGTAAATGGCTTTGAGTTTTACAAATGGTTTAGTCTTTACTGTGATTTATGGTTGTTTGCTGCTTTTATTGTTATATTTTGTATTATAGATTGTACTTTATTTTTAATTGTTAGCTGCCCTGGGTCTCTTGTATAAGAGAAAGGCAGGATACAAATATTTTACGTAAAGTCTGTGGTATCAACTAACATATTGGAAAACATTTGCTAGGTCACCTTGGACTATAGGCTAGTTCACATGACCACATTGGGGCATTGGTGATGTAGCTAGCATGAAGGCAGAGAGTTTCACATGAGAATGCATGTCACACAACAGCTTTGTCAGGTCTTGAACTCCAGAGATTCCATTAATCCCATTATCTACACTTGCCATCTTTGTTATCCAAATTAGCCCCAAGTAACTGTAGTAGGTATGCCCACTTTTCAGGCCAACCCAGCTTCCCATCCCCCACAGGGAAAAAGATCCACATGAGCAAGGCAACATCCAGCTGTTTTGTTCCTGCTCCCACTAAAGCCTCTTCTGTGCCATTGGCTTGGTGCTACCAGATAATGGAAAATAAAGCAACACACATGCTTTCCCTATGCTTGGAAAAAAACACACACGCTTTCTTGCAGTAAGTCTGCTTGAGGAAGACTCTTTGGGCACTAGATACTCTTTGAGCACATCTTTTCCCACTCCCTTTGATGTACAGCCCCCACCTTGGAATGAGGAGAATGAAGTTGCTGATCTTCTTGACTAAAATATGCAACTTGTCCCTCAAAAGGGCCACGGTGCCAGAGGATTGGAAGATAGCAAATGTCACACCGATTTTTAAAAAGGGAAGGAGGGGGGACCCGGGAAACTATAGGCCAGTCTGCCTAACATCTATACCAGGTAAGATGATGGAATGCCTCATCAAAGATAGAATCTCAAAACACATAGACAAACAAGCCTTCCTGAGAGAGAATCAGCATGGCTTCTCTAAGGGTAAGTCTTGCCTCACAAACCTTTTAGAAGGTCAACAGGCATGTGGATGCGGGAGAACCCGTGGACATTATATATCTGGACTTTCAGAAGGCGTTCGACAAGGTCCCTCACCAAAGGCTGCTGAGAAAACTCAACAGTCAGGGAATTACAGGGCAGTTCCTCTCCTGGACTGGGAACTGGTTGAAGACCAGGAAACAGAGAGTGGGTGTCAATGGGCAATTTTCACAATGGAGAGAGGTGAAAAGTGGTATGCCCCAAGGATCTGTCCTGGGACCGGTGCTCTTCAACCTCTTCATAAATGACCTGGAGACAGGGTTGAGCAGTGAGGTGGCTAAGTTTGCAGACGACACCAAGCTTTTCCAAGTGGTGAAGACCAGAAGTGATTGTGAGGAGCTCCAGAAGGATCTCTCCAAACTGGCAGAATGGGCAGCAAAATGGCAGATGTGTTTCAATGTAAGTAAGTGTAAAGTCATGCACATTGGGGCAAAAAAATCAAAACTTCACATATAGGCTGATGGGTTCTGAGCTGCCTGTGATAGATCAGGAGAGAGATCTTGGGGTGGTGGTGGACAGGTCAATGAAAGTGTCGACCCAATGTGTGGCAGCAGTAAAGGCCAATTCTATGCTTGTTATCATTAGATAAGGTATTGAGAACAAAACAACTAATATTATATATACCTGTTCATTTACCTGTCTCTTTTACTTTTAAGGAACTCAGATCTTGCCTGAATTTTACTGCTTTTTAGAGGAAGGCAAGGATACAAGTGTGATAAATAAATGAATCCATGAAATACTGGAAGAAAAGAGTCAGGTGTGTGAACATGGGCAGAACCATCCCTCTACAGCACAGGAGGTCCTCCTGTGACTGCCTTCCTCCAGATTCTACGAAGTAAGGACCAGCTGCTACTGCAAGACTACAAGCTGGTTGCAAATTACTCATTCATCTCACCAGCCGCTACTTAGCAATGTGCTTTACAGTTCTCTTCTTGAAGGAATTCATAAGGACCCAAAATGTACTCAGCCCTTTAATCCATTTCTGGTTTTCAGCAATTCAAAGTTAAAAAATATCCTGAAGGGGAATTGCCCAAAGCAATTAGGCAACTGCAATTAGGCAACTGCATAGCACTGGAAATAGCCCTAAAGTCCATTTTCCTATTACTCATTGACCCTGCATTTCATTTCCTGTCATTTCTTCCAGATGCCTTCTTTTTGGCACTCATACAGAACTTGGCTCCCAACAGATATTAACACAAAGCAAATGCAGGTCAAGACACCCACCTCCAGTTTGGCAAATTTCTCAGCATGGTAGCAACTGTACTCTGCGTTTATAAGCTTTGCCAGGATAAACTCATGGAATTCTGTGCCCTGCAGGAAGGAGAAGAAGAAGAAGAATCAGTTAGCAAGAAGATTCTGCAGGGTCCATTGTTAACATCACCCAGTAATATTGAACTGTTTTGGTAACAGAATCAAAAGAACTAAGAGCTCTGGGATGTTTCTTTACAAACCCAGCTTATTCATACTTGCATGTCAATACCAAATGTTAGGAACAGATAATCATACACAATTTCAAAATACTTCTCTATTCACCTCACTGGGTGGCCCTTTAGAGTCAGTCTATACATTCAGAATAATCATGTAGTACAGTGTTGCTCAAAGTTTGTCCTCTGCCGTATCACTTCACATGGCCCACATACTCGAAGTACCACCAGAAGTAACTGGCAATAACATCTGGGTTGGGAGGCCAGATGAAATGCACCAACACAAGTAAGAGGCTCAGGATGGATGGGAGGGCTTTTTCAAGCACAGAATAGCATGCTTTGGAGCTCTGCGCACTAAGTGCCCAATCCTATCCAGTTTTCCAGTGCCGGTGCAGCTGTGCCAATGGGGCATGCACTGCATCTTGTGGTGGGGCAGCAGTCACAGAGGCCCCCTTAAAGTATTGGGAACATTTGTTCCCTTACCTTGGGGCTGCATTATGGCTGCACTGGTGCTGGAAAATTGGATAGAATTGGGCCCTGAGCCTCCTACCGCTGTTTGTTGTTTCACATTCCTGGGCTTGCTACTGGACAGCAGGGGTCCAAGGGTCCCATGAGTACCACCAGACACTACCTCAAGTATCACTGGTGATACCTGTACCACTGGTTGAGAAACACTGATGTAGTACATCCCTGTTGTGTGCTACTGTTAACAATCCCTTTCCCCCATGCAGTCTACCTAGCCTCTATGCCCCATTTTAAGAGGAAACAAAAACCACTCCCAATATGTCAAAATCTAGCAAATTTGGGTTACCTTTCTTCCTGATGCATTATCTTTCTGCAGGCATGGAGTTCTTTTACATAGGGGAAAATTTAAACATATAGTCCTTCAGTTCCATTCAGAAGCTCAACAGAACCAATTGCATAATTTTTCTGAATCTATAGACCAGTTCTTAGCTGGTGAGCACAGAAACAAGAAGATGTTCAGATTAAGACTGTAAGCTTTCAGGCAGAGAACTGTCTACTTTTACCAATGTATACACCAGGTATACATTAGGCACTTTCACAAATATTGAAGGACAACGGTAGTAGAAACATACAAGAGCCACGGCTGAATCACAGCACTCATCTTGAGCTGGAAAAATACTTCCAAGTCATGTGTACCAGCACTGAAATTTTCAAAACCTAGGGTACTAAGTACCTGGGACTTTTCTAGCTCTAGGTCACTGCATGGAAAAGCATTATGCAACAGGTTGGAATATGGTCAACACTACCACCAAACCTTTAAGCCTTTATTTTTAATACCGTAGGGATCCAGCAGGTGCACGAACCTTTTTAAATATTGCTGGATTTGGGAGAGGAGGTCCAAAGAAGGGAACATCATCACGGGCTGTAACAGAAACCTGAAAACAAACAGAAGTGACAAAGTGATCAAGAGTAGTGGCAGAAAAGACTGCTTAGGGGGGAAAAGTCTGGAGGAGGAAACTGACCAGTTCTAACTTGTTGTCTGATGAAATAGCTTATCACAGTAGAATGTAAAGACCATTTTTATCTACAGTATGCATCTGAGATCAGCAAGAGTCAACAAACAAATCTCTTTCTTATATCATGCAGACTATTCAGAGACATGAAAGCAATAGTCATTGCTGCTCCAGGATACATGCCATCTAAAAAAAAAAAATCTCACTATGTTCTGTGATCAAACAGGCTTTGCAGCCAGATGTCATCACCTAATTTAATCAACATACTATGAGTCTAGAGCAGGGGTGTCAAACATATGGCCTGTGGCCGGATACAACCCATGGAACTTCTTCACGTGGCCCACAGAGTTCCAGGGCCACCCCCTCCAAATGCAACCAGAACTGTACTCCAGTAGCATCCAGAAGGTGTTCTGAGGGCCAGGCAGCCCATGTGCCATCATGATATTCTGAGGTCTTGGAAGGCCTTAAAACTTCACTACTGGGATTTTGGAAATACTAGAAGTGATGTTTTAAGGCCTTCAGAAGCCTCAGAACAGCATCCTGAGGGCCGGAGAGTCGGCACATAGCCTCCCTGGCTTCAGGACACCCTCTGGACACAACTGAGCACAGCGTTCAGAGGAGGCGGGGGACAGCCCTGGAACTCTGGACCTCAGCCCACCAGCCCTCAGCAGGTGCCATTAATCCAATATGGCCCCTGGGATGAAGTGAGTTTGACACCCCTGGTCTAAAGTGAGGTTACTAACAAGATGACTATTAAGCCGAATAGAGTCCAAGATGCTGAACCAGAATGGGAGCCCGTTAAACTAAGATTTTCACCCTCCATGAACAGGGATTCCCTTCATTTCAGCAGTCTTTCAGGCATGTGTAATCCTGGAGGGGGGTAGAGGCCGGGAGTTGTTGGTCTTTAATGTGGCAAATTAAGAGCATTCACGTGGCTATGCCTCCCCAGGCCTGGACCTCACCTCATGTCACTGAGATGCACCAATGGTTAAACAAGCTGCTACTTGGGGGGGGGGGGGAGCACTGCTGCCCAATCACCATTATTGCCACACTGATTATCTTCTTGAAAAGGCAGCGAATTATACTGGCACGATATACTACTGCAGCCATAACATCTCACCTGCTGTTTATTTCAGTATTTGTCCTGGATTCTTACACAGCATTAAAGATAAGCTTATAAGCTTGAATTGTTATCAGGATTGCTTTTTATTCTCTTTCCCAATGCTTGGCTGTATGAACACCAACAGTGACTCTTGTTGATGATATCAATAATCACTGAAGCCTATTTTGTACTCGTGTATAGATATCAGAGTACAATAAACACCATTTTCAGAGAATGGCACAAATATTTTCTATTACCCCTGCTCAGCAAAAAACACAGCAGGACATGACTGGAGCCTCATATTTCAATAAAGAAAGAATATGGAAAGAAATTTTATCCTGGTTCCTGTTTTGTCCTTCCCACTAGGACGAACGAGCACAAGTGGAATAAACAATGTATTATACAGGCAAGAGATTAACTGTTGCTCCATAATTCTTACTCCACAGCACTGCCCTGATCTAGCTGGCACCAGAAAACAATGTAACCATAAAAGCAGACTAAGTGTCCAATCCTATCCAACTTTCCAGCACCACTACAGCTGCAATGCATCCCCAACTGTTCCCTCACATTGAGGAGACCTCCATGATTGTCCCTCCACTGCATGATGCAGTACACACCCCATTGTTATGGCTGCATCATCACTGGAAAGTTAGATAGGATTGGGCCCCAAGAGATACAAGTACAGGTTGAGCCTCATTATTTGTGTGGGTTCTGTTCCAAGCACTCACAAAACACACTATAACAAATCAATTTTAAAAACAAAGTTTCTTTGCTCTGGTGATTTAAAAACAGCCTTGCTGACCTTTGTGATGTAAGATAAGAGTCATTAAGAAGACAATCCATCAATCAGTCGTCCTCCAAGCACTTACAAAGGCGCGTCACTCAGCCCCTCCCTTCACCAATGCAAAGTGATCACCTTCCTTTCACATGCTCAGGGGGAGGAAGGGGTCACCTGGAGAGAGAGAAGGATTGATGGATTGTCAGCCAGCTGCCCTCTCTCTCTCTCTCTCTCTCATTAATGAGGCTATTGTTAAAGCCTGATTGTTAAAATCAGTTTTTTAAACTGATTTTAAAGGGATGCATTTTTTCCCTTCTCTAGGAATCAGCACATTCCTTCTCATCTGCAGGGGCCATTCAAGTTGAGTCAAATCTGTGTATAAAAAATCCATGTATAACAAGGCTGGACCTGTAGTACAATAACATATTAGAACTTTCTATGGCTATGCCCACAGTGAATATTGACTGTGTGTATTTGCCTTGTAGAGAGTCTCCCCAAGGGTGTTGTGATGAAGCTGCACTACCACATAGGCATGCAGGAAGTTTGATGCAATCATGTCAGGGACGAAGGGAGTATTTTCATCCTGGAAGACAATGGCCACAATATCATTTCCAATGTGGCGCTTCCGCTGGAGCTAGAAAGGAACACACAAGAGAACACTAAGAGAAGTCACCCTTTCAAGCAGCAAATTGTTCAGCATGGCCTACTCAATCCCCAGTCTTCCATCTCAGTTTAAAACCCAAATTATTCTAAAAAACAACTTTACCAGTTCCAAAATCAGATTGCTATCTCTTCATTTCATTCACTGTTTGCTCCATCAACACTAAAAGATCCACCGGCTGCAAGAGGCTCATCTACCATTTTGTCTTCCTTATCCTTCACAATTTCTCTCAAAGTACCTGTTGGGTATCTCCCTCTGTGTAGGGCAACTTCGTAGAGACATGGAACATGATCTCCTTGCCCCGGAAATTGGTGTAAATAGACTCTGTTCCTGTCTGACCTCTTGTAACATCCAAGCCACCTCGGAAACTATGGAGATCAGTGCCACATATTTAAGGAATGGAAGAAAGAGAGAGAGAAGAGGACATTAGACAAGATATTAACACTTTAAGATTGCTCTAAAAGACTAGTTAGACACATGTTTTATCATGTAACTTTCCCCAAATGGGGCCTAGATTTAATTTTAAATAAGTAGTGGGGGGGGGGGGTGGGCTGCAAAATGATACAAAACAACCGGGGGTAGTACAGAACCTTTCATAGTTTACCTCTACTGTGATTTTTATTCCAATTTTATGCTACCATGCTTCCTTTTAAAGGGGAAAACAATTTATAGCAAGTCAACGGAATTTTTTGGGTTAAAAAATGGCGCACCAGAAGTGGAGGAGACAACTGAGATGAAAATCTCAGTAGGGGCAAACTACTATTTTTGCAGCCCCTCACAACTTCCTAATTGTAATTAAATCTAAACCCCAATTGGGCAAGTATATGTAAGTAAACACACATCTAACTAGATCCCAAGAGCTCCCCTAGCATAAGAAGCTAGTCACTTCAACAGTCACAGATGCAATACAATATAGATTGAGGTGTCAAACATAAGGCCCATGGGCCGAATGCGGCCCCTGGAAGCAATTTATCTGGCCCCTGTTATAATTGGGTTCTCCAAGCATGGTAATTGGGCTCTCTCATATCCTGAAAACGTTAACAAGATTTGCACATTTTCTCTTCTTTCATTTGTAGCTAACAAGTTTCTATGTGAGAACAAAGTGTTTATTTCTGGTCATCATCTGCGTAACTATGTCACTTCCTGCTTAATGATGACACTTTCAGCCCTCAGCAGGCACCATGAATGCAAACTTTGACCCTCTGTATGAAATGAGTTTGACACTCCAATATAGATGATTTAGCTGTAATGACATATAGTGCCAAAGAACATGAACGTACCCACGGAAATCCTGCAACTGGATCCTGTCTCCAAGGAGATCTAAAAACTCTCTGAAACCTACACTCTCCTCTGTATTACTGAAGACCTCTTCTTCTGTGGTCTAGAAAAACAGAGGGGTGAGAGAAGACTGAAGGAAAGCCATTTCTCATTCAAGCTCTTGACTTATCCTGATCTGATGAGGAGTACGATGGAAACAAAATCCAACCACTTATAGTATACATATGCGCGCGCGCACACGCACACACGCGCACGCGCACACACACACACACACACACACGTCCCTCATCTTCCTTTTCTTTTACTACCACCCACCTTCTTGGGTAGCAGAAAGTATTCTCTTCCTCTTTACCTTCTTTGAAAACCCATGGTCTTATTCCCAAGGACTGATAATGTGAAGCACATCCATCCTTCTCAGCAGTTAGCGTGAAGCATCCTTCTCTTCAATCACCAGTTACCCCTGCTAACTGGGTAGGAGGAACTTTTTCAAATGGATGCTCCTCTTTAATTTAGCAGGGGGAGAGTAATTGGCCCTCCTCACCCCAGCAGTGAGGCAGCTTTTCTAGTGGCTGCCTGCTCGTGTTCTTTTGCATCTTTTTAGATTGTGAGCCCTTTTGAGACAGGGAGCCATTAGCAAATTGCTTTGTGAACTTTTTGTTGAAAAGCGGTATATAAATACTACTACTAATAATAAAGCACATCTCTTCCTCTTCACTGGGGCAGCAGTGGGGCAGCTTTTTTGCACAGGGGCTTCAGCATCCTCCACGGTGGCTCCTGGAACCAGTGGAAGCAGCCCTCTCTCCAGAGGCTCCTCTCTTCTCCTGCCTAGGAAGGGCCTGGAAGCAATTACTCAGTTCCAAGGCCACAGGAGGCTTTGCCCTTTGGACGACATTCCACTGCAGGTTAGTAAGTATGGCTTAATTACGCCATACTAAAAATAAAACCTAATTGTCAATTAGCTGTTAATTGGGGACATGGTCTTTGATTGCCTTGTTACCTCCAGGATAAGTGCCCTTATCTCTATTATTATGCAGGTCAGTTGCCAGGCAGGAATAGGTTTTTTTGGGGGGGGGGGAGGGGGGAGCCTGACTGGAGAGCTCAGTGGCAATTTCTAATTCTGTGGTCTCCTTTTCCTTACTTTATTCTTAAAACATACAGTGGAGTTCTTGAGTGATGGGGCAGGTACTTATTGCTGCCACTGTGAAACGGAAGCAGCACTCCTGCCAGTAGATGCATCACGCACACCATTCCCCACCCCACCATATTCCCCCAAGACAGCAACTGTTACCCTGCACATGCCCGATCTCATCTGATCTCAGAAGCTAAGCAGGGTCAGGCCTGGTTAGTACTTGGATGGGAGACCGCCTGGGAATACCGGGTGTTGTAGGCTTAAACCATAGTCTTTCGAGACTGAAGGTTGCCAACCAACCATATTCCCCCAACACAGCCTGGCGATGTGTGAGATTGATGGGGGCAGTGGGGAGGAGGGAATGATACACAAAGCATCGATGCTCCTGCTGCTGCACCCAATGGCAGCTCAGTATCTCTTCTGTCATCTTGTCTGCCATTGCCTACTGCTCCTACCTCTAATTACTGGAGGGAGGGAGCCTGAGTGGGTGGGTGGAGAGGTAGCTAAAAAGGGATGGTAGTGCCCGGAAAAAGGAAGGCTAACTGAACTGGAGGATGGACAGAGGTTCCTCAGATATCTTTTTCCTGGTCTTTGAAAGAGAGGGACAACAAGTGTAGAGACAAGAAGTCTTTTACCTGTCCAGGTTTCTGGTAGATGACTCCAAATTTAAAGTTATTGCTGATGACGTGTTCATCAAATGCAACAATGAGCTGGGAAGCCTGGGAAGGGGAGAAACACTTTGAGTTAGAGGCTATCTCAGAGACAGAGACAGAGACAGAGAGAGAAGTTGCAGTTCGCCTACCTTGGGATACAGCACAGGGAAGAAGCGGTCAACATTCACATCTTCACACAGCAACTACAGAAGAAAGGAGGCGGGATAAGCCTTTTCACTGCAAGTGTCTGACTGTCTAGCCAAACCATAGGCATCATTACCACTGGAATGAGCTGTTGCACTCCTTGAGAGCTTGGGGAAAGTTCTCTTTTTGTTAGCTGTTACTCTGGTTTCCACACTGTCTATGACTGGACCAAGTTTCCCCAACACTTGGTGTCAAGATCAGATTCAGGTGACCCAGGTTCAGGTGACCTCACCAGCCAGAAGTACTGACAGAAAAATCTCTTGATACCCAAAAGTCAGGGCGATTGTCTTTCCTATGCAAGGAAATTCCACAACTTCCCTAAATAATCATAAATACAGCCTGCAAACTTCCATTGAGAGAAGGCTCCAGATCATTCCAGTAGGTCAGTGGTTCCCAAGCTGTGGTCTGTTTCATGTGGTCCATGAAACCCTGAGAAGTGGTCCCCCAGGTCTCAGGAAAAAAAAGATGACCACCTTTGATCACTTCCAGTGTCCCAACAAGTGAGTGCTGCCTCACAACCATTGACGTGTCAGCTGTGGATGTAGGTAGTCTGTTCTCTGCACTCTCTGGTGGTTCAAAGCTTACTGAAGTGCCAGCTGTGGGAGGGTCCATTCTTCACCCTTTCTGGTAGTCTGTGGAGGAGCACTCACTTGGTGAGATGCTTCCCCATGGACCATCAGAGAGGGCAGAGAATGGACCCCTTGTAGCTGGCATTTCCAGTGTCTCACAGAGCGCTCCACCATGGGCTACCAAATTGAATTGTATTTTTTGGTGAGGTGGAGATGGAAGGGGTTGCATGAGGTCCATGACAATTCCAATATTTGCCTCAGTGGTCTGCGGGATCCTAAAGTTTGGGAACCACTGCAGTAGGGGAATGCAGTCTAGACAAGAGATATAGGAGGGTGGGTGTTAGATCTC
The DNA here is from genome assembly GCF_035046505.1 of Tiliqua scincoides. NCBI lineage: Eukaryota > Metazoa > Chordata > Lepidosauria > Squamata > Scincidae > Tiliqua > Tiliqua scincoides. The sequence continues at coordinate 101,812,791 of NC_089822.1, read as the reverse complement.
TCTTTTGTTAAGGGGCTCATCACACCAAAGGAAGTGTGTAAAAGGAGCCTACCATGAAAGATCTAGGAAGTACATACAAGGCAAGTGTAGCAAGAACAGGAGTGTTCAAAATTCCCATATTTTCTTTGAAAGTAAGCTTATGAAAAATAATTATTTTGCTTGCTTGTTTTATAGTCTTATCAGCAGCATACCTTTGCCATTTGGACAGCATTGGGGAATTCATTCAGGCAGGAAATAGGAATCAGGTCATGTCTGGTACTGGATCGAGCCCTGGCATAAAACAACGAAGATTAGAACTGGTAAAAGAAAATCAGGCAATGTCTCCAGTGTCCAGGAGGTGGTGCTGCTGCTGCTGCTGCTGCTGTCGCCCACCATCCCCTTTCAAAATCTGACTTTTGGAGGAAAGAGTAATGTGATAATTGTGCAGTAGAACAGCCAGTTTTTCCACTAAAGATGTCTCCCTATATGTTTCTTCCGAAATCCACAACTGAACCTTCCCAGGGCAGTCACTGAGAGAAGTTCAACAAAGGAGATGAAGACAGGCACTAGACCAAATGAGAAATCAGGGAACTGACACCATTCTCAAAACAAAAGTGAATCACCTGACCCTTCATTTAATGAGCCTGTTTGCGAGGTTTACCTGAAAGGCGGATTTACCTCAGGAGAAGACGGAGATTGTCTTGCCTATCAACTTGTTCATACTTCACCGAAAGGATCAAGTAGCCCAAAGCAGTGTCATTGGCATAAAAATTTTGATGCTCCTAAAACAAGAGAAGCTGTTTACTTCATGGTACCCAGAGACAGGACAGGTGGCTCAGTCACTCTTTCCCAAACAAAGACCACCAAGGAAGCTCACAGTGGTATGGCTTGTGGCTTCAAAACCAACTCTTCCTGTGCCACGTTCAAAATTCCAGCCACTGTCCCACACTGGCTCTCCTGACCATCAACTGCTCACCTTCACCCCAGAATGTAGTTTCACAAAGCAGAAGTGCTCTTTGACTTTAGAAATAGCCTCTTCTACTCATGCATGTGAAGAAGTGGCCTCTTATTCCCAAGAGCACATACCAAAATAAATGTGTTAGTCTTTTAAGGTGCTACAAGACACTTTAGTTGCTTTTCTTCTGCCCTGGAAAGCACTTTTTATAGCATTAATTTATAGCATTTATCAGTCTAGTGATTCTCTTCCCTCTAGGATGCATTATGAAATCTGGAATCTGAATATTCCTATGATCATTAATTGGGATAAAGGATTTTTTTAAAAAATCATTACAGAGTTACTTAGGGTAACTCAATATAGCTAGGAGTTTGTTGTCCCCATGGTTATCTTTTTCAACTTTAAGCTCATCATGAGATAAGGCTTTTAATCCTTCCTCTTGCATTTGATTTGCTGTTTTCAGTTTTCCCCCTACCTATTTAATATCACACACACACACACACACTCCTGTCTACAAAGAATTTCACTTCATGCATTTGATAAAGAGGAATCTATTCTACAAAAATTTATGCTACAAGAAGCGCTTTAATCTTTGAAATGCACAAAACTCTTTATTGTTTGTGATAATTAAGCAATTCATATCTTTATTAAGAGTACTTATATACCGCTTTTCAAGCAAGAGTAGTTTACACAGTAAAATCAATCAATAATGATTCCCGGTTCCCAAAGGACTCACAATCTTTAAACACACGCGCGCGCGCGCGCACACACAAAGAGAGACACCAGCAACAGTCACTGGGGGGAAAAAAAAAAAGACACCATGCCGGGGGGGGGGGGGGGAGACAGCTAAATATGAAACAAGTTTAAAAGGTGACTCTTTGCCCAGTTAGCAATAAGTGTAATAATTAATAAGCCCACTGGACTTTAGAGGAAGCTGGGAGAAAACTCTTCTGTTTGGGTACAGAATATTTTAATGAACTAGTATTTACTCTATGATTTGTAACATTGCAATAAATAAATATGGGAGCTGTCAGCCAGTTACAGAGCTGAATAAGAAGTTTTTTTTAACCAATTCAAAGCCCAATCCTGGGCTCCATGCCGTGGCTCCGTGCTGCCGTGGATTGTTGCAAATGTGCTGTAAGGCACGTTTGTGAGCTTCACCGCCGGGCTCCCACCCATGCTAGCCCAGCACCGGCCTGTGCTGGGGTAGCACAGGGCGATAGCCCAGCTTCCGTGGCTCGGCGGTCTCACGGACCGCCGAGCCACGGCACAGCCACGGTGGGGACAGGGAGGAGGCGTTCCGGGTAGGGGGCAGGCCGGCGGGGGGCGGAGAGAGGGCAGGGGGGATACGTGACGAGGAGGCGTGACACGGGGAGGGGGCAGGCGGGAGGCGTGTCGGTGGAGGGAGGGAGGCAGGTCCATGGAGTTCCGCTCCACAGGATCCAAAGCGTTCATGGAGGGCTCGGCGCCCTACACGAATGCCTTTACTTTACTGCTGACCTTTTGGTCGGCGGTATAGTGAGTAGCCCCATTGCAGGACTGCTTACCTTACCCGGGAGAAAGGGACAAAAGTCCCCTTCTCCCAAGGCACCTCCTGCAGTAGCCCGGGGCGCGCAGGATCTGGCAGCAGCTTTTCTCGGTGCCGCCAAGGCTGGGCTTAGGATTGGGCTGCCCATTGAAACAAAGATGGATATTTTTAAAGTGCCTTCCTCAGATAGTGATGGAAGCTTGAGAACTTGAAACTTTCTTGTAGCTCTTGGCCTCCGTGGGCCTCAGAATGACCAGCAGAAGCCTCCTGAAGCTACTTCTGCTCAAACCGGAAGTTGTCTGTGAAAATCAGAAGTAGCTTCCAGAGGCTTCTGCAACCCATTCTGAGGTCTGCAGAGGCCAACCAAGTGGGTCGCTGGCCAGGTACAACCCAGGAGAGACCTCTAGAGGCTATAGGTAAGTAATTGCGGAAAGTCTCTGGAGGCACCCATGTGGATGCTCTGTATCTGCAGATGGTTAAATCTGCAGACACAGGACCAGCAGATGCAGAGGGTCCACTGTAGTCTTTTTAAAAAGTGTGCCCTTATTGATTAAAATCAGCCTTCACCAGTTTAAGTTGACTGATCTACTCATTAAAACTTGCAGATTTTGTCCATTCAGACCTAACATTATTTTAATGCCTTAGGAAAATGAAAATTTATAGGCAGATCTTACAAATCATGCACAAGGCAAACAACAGAACGTGAAGATCTGGGATGACATTAATGAGCTTTAGACCTTCTCTTACCTTTCCCAGGAAGTGCCTACGGTAGAGCTTGGCTATCGGGTCACACTCCAGCTTCACTTTGCTACTTGAAGGGGATGGCAGGTCGTGTAATTCCAGGCCTGAGCTTGGCAGGCTGTGACAGGTGCCTTCGATCCAGTAACCCCCAAACTGGGGCAAGATAATGAGGGGGTAAGGCCACCCTCTCCGTAACACCTGTCAGAAGACAGCAATGGCGGTGGAGCAGGTGTGAATGGGGAGTCAAGATAGGAAAAACCTGAATCACTGGTTCGAACTGATGTCATCAGCTGAACTACAATGAATCAAAACCTTAGTTGAAAGTATAAGAATATCCCTGCTGGATCTGGCCAACGGCCCACCTAGTTCAGCTTCCTGTATCTCACAATGGCCCACCAGACGCTTCTGGGAGCACACAAGTCAACAAGACGTCTCTATCCTGCTGCCATTACATTGCACTTGGCATTCAGAGATAGGCTACCTCTAAAACCCAAAAACTGCATACAGTCATCATGACTTGTAACCTGTGATGGACTTTTCCTCCACAAATCTGTCCAATCCCCTTTTAAAAGCACCAAAGCCAGGTGCCACCACAATATCACAACAAGGAATTCCACAGAATAATTACATGCTCAGTGTAGAAATATTTTCTTTTGTCTGTTCTTACTCTCCAAGCAGTCAAGTTTAGTGGATGTCCTCCTGGTTCTGGTATTCTCTCTATCCATTCTATCCAACCTGTGCATTATTTTATATGTTGTAATTACGTCCACCCCTCCGGCACCTTCTTTCTACATAGGGAGTTGTCCCAGCCTGCTAATCATTTTGGTCGCTCTCTTCTGCACCTTCTCTAGTGCCACTAAATCCTTTCTGAGACGTGGTGACCAGAACTGGACACATTACTCTGGATGTGGCTTTACCATCAATTAGAACAATGGCATAATAATATCGTCCATTTTATTCTCACTCCCTTTTCTAATGAACCCAAACATGGAATCGGCTTTCTTCACAGTTGCCACCCCAAAGTCTCTCTTCTGATAAAAATCAAGTGTTTACAGGAGTTAAGCTCAGCATTTTAAACTGCAGCAATACTACTGTGATCTTATTTGTACTGGAAACTGAAACGAACAGAAGAACAAATCAGCCTGAAGTCACAACCATAAAGATCTGCCTTTTAATAAAAAGATCAAGCTTATACAACCAATTTCATGCGTATATTGATTTTCTTTAAAATTGTTTTCCATCTGTAATTTAAAAAAAAAATCCCAACACCTACTCCATAGAGAAGGTGTTTCTATCACCCCATGAATATAGCTGGCTTTTTTTCTGACAAACCTGCCTTGAATGCTGTTCTAAGAGTTCTAGTGTACAATGATTCACACAAACATGTGATCCACCTTTTTTGGTAACACTAGAATCAGAACTTGGCTGGTGTTCACTGAATGCACTTGAACTCAAAACCAAAATGCAATTGTTTTTGCAACATCTCACCTCATGGATGCTAGGATATGGAATATATTCCTCTTCTCTCTGAAAAAAACAAAAAGTCCATTAGGAAAGTTATGGAGCAAGGAGTCAGGAATCAGGTATATTGCACTGCTTCGGCTTCCTTCATCCCACCACATCTGTTACCTGGCTGAAACTTGCGGGAGAACTATTGAGTTCAAGACAATACTTATGGTCTGCAATTCTTTCATCTCATCTGTTCCTTTCATCCCACCACTATATAAATGGCTGGAAGGGAGGAAAATGACCTATAATTCCTAGCTTCTGGAAATACTGCTCTTCCCCTTACTTCCTACAATTCTACTTTCCCCAACATGATTTTGGCTTTCTGTCTACCACACCATCCTCTATTAGTTCCCATTCCATCCCCCCAGACTCATACAATGAAAACCCATATAAATGAAAGGTTGCCATTATTATTATTATTATTCATGCAGGAAAAAAATAAGGGGATATACTCATGGACACTATTAGGGATGTGGTTAAATCTGCCTCTATTCTTTTACTCCCTAGCCATTAACAAGATCAAGTTTGCCCCATCTGCATAGTCCCATCTTGTGTTCTGTTTGTAGGTCACTCTGAAGCGTGATGGAATACTGGAAGCCAGCTTTCCATATACAGAGACGATGTGTGAGTTAGTTTGCCTAATTACCATTTTTAATTCCAAAATTGCACAGGAGATTGTAATACTGGAATTAGTGAACGGAACTGACCTTTAGGGGAGCAGGAAGCGAACATCTTTGCTCATCCAAACGACTTCTCTAAACAAAGAAAGAAAACGAAAGGAGAGAGTGAAGCCCCACAGCCCAGTGTGTCTCTCACAACTACTTAATGTCAAGATCTTATATGCCAGTCCCTATCAACCCCCACACCATTTCAGAAGAAGGGGGTAAGGTTCTCCATAAGGTCAGAGGCCCTTTCTTGAACAGAATAAAGGTTAAACTGCAACAAACCCCACCAATACAATAACACAACACCTTAACAAGACCATTTGGTATTGTTTACAATTATATGCAATAATTTTATTAACAGGGCGATCAACATAAATCAGTTACCTTCTGTTGTTTTCAAACCACTGGGATTTGTGCCACTACAATGCATAGCTACCACTCAGGTGTATTTCATTAAAACACAGCCTTTGGCCTTGTGGTTTTTGTTTTGTACACAGTGTATCAGGTGGAGGCAAGCATTAACCCAGTGGTTCCCAAATTGTGAGCTGTGGCCTCCTAGCAAAAAAACCACCTCCCTTTACGGTGTAGAGCAGGGGTGCCCAAACCCCGGTCCTGGGGCCACATGTGGCCCTCAAGGCCTCTCAGTGCGGCCCTCAGGGAGCCCCCGGTCTCCAATGAGCCTCTGGCCCTCTAGAGATTTGTTGCGGCCCGCACTGGCCCGACACAACTGCTCTCAGCGTGAGGGCGACTGTTTGACCTTTTTGCGTGAGCTGTGGGATGAGGGCTTCCTCCACTGCTTGCTGTTTCATGTCTGTGAGGCAGTAGTGGCAGCAAAGGAAAGGCCAGCCTTGCTTTGTGCAAGGCCTTTTATAGGCCTTGAGCTATTGCAAGACCTTCATTCATTCATAGAAGTTCATCTTTAATATACTCATTTATGTACACTTATGTAAATTTATTCAAATTTTAAATGTAAATTAATTCTTTCTTTCCCCGGCCCCCAACACAGTGTCAAAGAGATTATGTGACCGTCCTGCCAAAAACTTTGGACACCCCTGGTGTAGAGAATGATAGCCCTAATGGGGAGCCACAACCAATGGCCCAGTGGGTCAAGGGAGCCAGTCAAAAAAGTTTGGGAATCCCCTTGCCCCCATCCTATTCCTGATCAGCAGTTGCCGCAGCAGCTATTTGCCCCAGGAGGGAACAATATAATGAATGGCAGCTTCCTTCGTGAGATAAAAAGTATACACACCCCAGTCTGGATGGGGACCAGGGCAGAAGCAAAGGCTGCCATTCACCACAAATGTGTTTAGTCACTTCTAGGTTGACCTTGGTCAGAAATGTAGGTGAAGTGGGAAAATCATATTGCATGGTCTGAAATACTGGGACAGAGACCAAATGCCTCTTTGTCCCCCAACAGGGCACCTGCACCCCTTCTACTGTGATACCGCCTCAAAGCTGTTGTTTTAGGAAAGATAATAGGGAAAGACTATAAGTGGTAAGTTTTGCTAAGGGAAATGTTTCCCTCTCACACAGGTGCTGGCATCACAGCATATACCTCAGTATCAGCTAAATGCATGGAAAGCCCAGACGTTTCCCTCTGCTCAAATGCTCCTTTCTGGCAGCTTCTGTTCAAAGTATCCAGGCAGCCTTCAGAGCAGAGTTCCAGTCCGCCTAGTTTTCCTCTTCCCACTCCAATTTCTTTTATCCTTAACTGTTCAAGAGGAAAAGCTAACTGTGTTCACTCAAGTATCAAGAGGCTACAAGCTAATGCAGCTTATTAGAGGCTGGGGCAGGGAGCAGCAGAGTTAGTTATGCTGGCACAAACTCACACCATGACAACCAAGCAACACAAATAGGCCCACCATGGGGCCAAGAACAGCACTTCACTGGACATGTCTCTCATGTCAGAGATGCTGCGCTATTGGCTTCCAACACCTAGCAACAGCTCTTGCCTTTACCAGGAGCCCAGCAGCATCAGCACTGCTGGTGTCTTGACCTAACCAACCAATCATAGGCTATTAAGCACCATTTATAGTTTTGGAGTCCATTGCCATCTCTGGGCCAGCTCAAAATGGAAGTTTAGCCTCCAGCAAGGGAAACAAACAATGAGACTCTCCCAGGCAAGACTTCAGTTCCTGGGAGCCTATAGTCAAACATACACCACTGGTGAGAAGTGAAGGTCAACTAACAGAACCTCTGTGGAAAGGACATCAGTAACAAGCAGAAGTCAGTCAAAAAAAGTTTTCTTTTCTAAGATCAGAGGAAGAACCTTGCAAGGGAACAAAAGGAAGCTGTACGAAAGGTCAAAGTTACAACAAAGGGAAGGAATAAAGGGACATTGATACAACAATAAGAAGCCAATACTGTATGACAATGCGGGGTGGGGGGGATGGACAGCATGTTCAATGCACATGTTGTGAAATTAGATTTGATTATGCTAGAGCCAGGCCCTGATGCAATGCTTAGCCAGTTTGCCTGGAATGGATAAAACAGGATTAACAACTTAATACTCTAAGAACCTCCTCAAATGGGAGCCTCTGCTGGGGCCCTCAGGACCATTTGCTTCAGAGAAGAGATCAAGTGTGACTGTTTCCTCTTCCTCCGCTCTATTCAAGGTGGTCAGGTGACCTTCTAAGTGCATGAAACCAAGGCAGGAGGTGGTGGCAGATCCTGAACAAGACTCAGGGAGGCGGGAATGCAGAGAATCAGTCAAGAGCCAAGGCACCTTTCGAGGTGCAAAACTGCTAACTGGGAATGTAGTCAACATTCCCTGTAAGGGGCCCATGCTGCTATATGTGCCCCTTTGCTTGCTGCATGGTGGGACAAGGCATCTTCTGGCTTTGGTGATGACATAATACATCATCACCAACTTCTGGTTCAGCCAAGCTCCAAGTTGCATGGAGCTTGGTTTCGAGCTACACAACCGAACAGATTAGCAGGAACAATGGATGTCGATCAAGACCTTCAAACTCATTTCATACAATGGGCTGAACAGCATTCATGGTGCCTGCTGAGGGCTGTAAGTGATGTCATTAAGCAAGTGATGATGACCAGAAATAAGCACTTTTTACTTCACTTAGGAACTCATTAGGTGTAAACGACAGAAGAGGAAATACGCAAATGTTCATACCGCATTCTCAAGATATGAGAGCACCCAATTATCCTAAGCGCCCAGAGATTGCTCCTCCAAAGGAAGCCGGAACCTGAGCTCTTCTGTAGCTTCTGGAACTCCATACCACTTCCAGTAGTGGGGCACAAGTACCATAACACATGGAAGGCAATTCAGCATCAGAAATCAAACGCATGATAGAATAAACAAACCTTACCTGCATTTTTTCAATCATTTCAAACAAATCCACAGCCTGCAAAGAAAAATAAGAACTCAATTTTCAAGGTCACAAAATCTAAATTATGGTTCCCAGGATGTGTCTTATTAAAATTAAAAAAATATTTACATAGCATCAATTTTTTAAATAAGAAAATTCCCTGTAAGTGGCTTACATAGCAAAATAGAATGACAAGATGCTTCCCTGTTTCAAAGCGGCTCACAATCTTAAAAAGACAAAAATGCAAAAGACATACCAGCAACAGAAGTTAGAAAAGACACTGTGCTGGGCTGAAAAGGGGCAACTGCTCTCCAATTCTAGATGAAGGCAAATCGATACTTAGATGGTGTCCCCTTGCCCAATTCACTTTCATTCTGTTATGACTTTTGCAGTATGCACATCCCTGCAAACTTCAATCCGCAAAGCTCCTCATAACATTGTTAACTCTCAGCCCTGCTGTTAAGCAGAATAATTCTGACCTTCATTGTTGCAGAAACAGGTATGAAGGTGAGACTTTGCATAAGTGTTAATGACTCAGAAACCAGACAGGAAAATAGTAATCAATTTGCATCATTCTAAGATCTCATGATTAAGAGTCTCGCACCCTTTTTCAAAAGTAAAAGCACTGCACTTAGAGGTTTGAAGTTTTATAGCAAGGTAACCCAAAGTGTCCATCAAGAAAAGCCGAATTCTACAAGGTGTATCTGAAATACAAATTAAACAAGTATAAGGCAAATTATGCATTCTTTTTTCCATAATTCTGTTTCTGCTACTCATAGAGGGGCAAGGATTATGCAGGTAGAGAAGGACCCCAACACCAGCCACTGGGACTTTTCTTCCAACGCCTGAGGTTTCATTATGCTTTGCCCACATACTTTCAGATGTTATCTTTGCAACCACAGGGCTAGTGGGCCTTATTTTTTAAAAGCAGATTTTCAGTTTCTTTTTCTCATAGGGAGAGGCCACGGCTCAGTGGCTGAGCATGTATTTTACATGCAGACGGCCACAGATTCCGTTCCTGGCATAAGGAGTCAAAATGATCTCAAACTGGTGACTGGAATAAGAAAGGTTGAGAGGCCAACAACAATGGCTACAAGAAGCAACTCAGTATATGGCAACACCACATGAAACAACATTTTGCTCTTGAACAGAATTATGGCATACATGCTGCCCTTTTGATATGGTCAAAAGGTAACATACACACACAACCGGATGAACTACCCATAGGCGTATGCATAGTTTCCAGTTCAAATTCACATTGCCAGCACTGCTCCTTCTGTGGTCATGGGCATCTGCCAAAGACAGGGAGAAGCAACAGCAGTTCCTTACCTTGTTTTGAACAGCTGGAATAAGGGCAGCCTGAAGGTCCTGGATGGGTGAGTCTAGGATGTCACCGATGCAGTGCTCTGCCTCATCAGACCTCCTGCACAAAAAGGGGGTCATTCCAATTCATCACCTCAGAGCTTAATAGAATCCCCAAAGCAACAAATACATGTAAGAGTTCTCTGTTTGCAAAGTCTTCTTGCCCCCCCCAATGCTGATTCTTGTCTCTATAAGCACAAGAACTGGAACCTTTGTATCCATAAGACCCATGGACTTCAGAACCAGTCGAGACTGAATTTGAACAATCACACCATATTTCCAAAAAGAATCATGAGGAGATAAGGTTTTGGACAATACTTAGCCAAAAATTCCGTGATAACATGACCACAAACTGTTTTTTTCTGGACAGAAATAGTTTATAAGCAAAAACTTTTTACACTTATAAACAATTTATAAGCAGTATTTTTCACAAATATACTGTACCATGGAGATTTCAGTTTTTAAAAAGCCTAGACACGCATTGAATCAAACTGAACACAAAAGTTCTCTTGGTCACAAATGAGGCCCAAGTGTCCTTTACAGGCCTCTAGGCTGTTGAGTTCTGTCTGTATAGCAGTGTTTCACCACCCGCCCTCTGTTCACTGCTGCATCTTTCCTTGTATTCCGCTAGTGAGGTCCCCATACCATTGTGTCTAAGCTCAACAGGACTGCTCTTCCACAGCCTTACAACACTTTCTAACCTAGGCGCCATATATATTATTTTCAGGGCCACCACCATTTTAACACAGCATCCAATGCATTTCTGATAGCACAGTGTATTTGCATGAATCTGTATTCATTATTCTTATCAGGAGGAGCCATTCCAGCTCAGTGGTACCTACTGCTAAGTATTTGAGTGAACCTGAATTACAAGCAACAACATGACCAATTAAAAGAAAAAAATCCTGAAAAGTCATAGAGGTGGATTTGACAAGTAGCAGGGCCACATTCTGTGAATGGCAAGAGCTCAAATCCTTCTCATAGGTGTTATGCTGGAAAGACAAGACCTACCCATCATACACTCTGTTGGCTGCAAGCCAATAACCAACAGGCCAATCTGGTGATCATATGACAAGGGGTGGCTCAGCTTCAATCAACAGGGATCCTGGCTGTGGAAGTAAAATAAGTTGCTACGTGCACAGAAACACATTGCAGTACCTTAGGGATTCCGACAATGCACAGTCTCTCCCTTAATATCCATATTGTCTATAACAGTGGCAAATGTTTCCCTAGCATGAATAAGAAACAGAAGCAATGCCATGTAATGTGAATTTACCCTCCCCCGTCCCAGGCAGCACAAGATAGCAACTAGCAAGTTACAAAGTCCTTGGCGTTAATAGCCGTTCCCAAAAGCTAGCAAGTACACTTAAGACATGTAAGCTATTTACCCAAACAATGAAAGGGCTTGTGTGGTTTTATGAGAACTGTATCCAAGTGCAAGTCTTTGGCACAGAGAATGTCAAGATGCATGACTTGCCACTTTGAGATAGTTCCCAGACAGACTGCCAAATATTCAGGCTGGACCAAGGCCTCCGAGAGGAATTTTATCAGGGGGTACCAAGTTTCTTTTGGGACCCCTCCCAAAGAGGGAGGGGGTGAAACAGAGTTGGGGGGTGGCAATGGAGGTGGGCAGAATGCGGGCAAAACTGACAGGGGAAAGTGGCAACAGCCGGAATAGTTTTTGGAGCCCAGGTCTACCAGTCTTCCCAATGCAGAACTCACACCTACCTGCCTGACTGGCATTGGAAGCTAGATATGGAAAACCCAACACACTCCTAAGCCTCTTTAAAATCTTTCAAATATAGAAAATCATTGCAGGAGATTAATCTCATTGTATTTAGGCTCCCACTAGAATGGAAGGTGTCCTGTGTACGCCAAAACCAACTTTTGCAGTAGCTGCAGTCCTGCAGCTGTGTCCCTGAGCTCCTCCACACTCTTTCATGGTCAGTGGATCCGCAAGCCAAAGAGCTACTGTAGTAGGTCAGTTTCCTCCCAGTTGCGACTCTGTAAAGGAATGTATGCATTCCTGGGCTTGGTGTGTATGGCTTGTGGCAGTAGTTGCTGCCATGTGCCCACGGTAATGCCCCCAGCATCCCACGTGGGCAGTGAGTCTGGGTCAGATTGTAAAATGTAAGATCCCAGGAAATCTCTGGGCCCCCTTCTTTGGCTCCTGGGCTTGGGTTCAAATTACCCCCTTTACCCCCCTCTCCTAGGCCCTGGGCTGGACTTAGGTGGAGAAGCTGTAGCTTTGCTATTCTGAGACCCTACCTGTATGTGGAGGAGAAGCAGCTTTGTCTCCCACATCTATTTCTCACTGAAGATAATGCAAGTCATCAGGGGGCAATTATTGCTTCCAATCAACCTACTTAGAAGAATTCCTGTAAGAGTCTGATTCTCAGTATGTCTCCAGAACAAATAAGCACATTAAAAAAAAAAAACCCTAGTTATTGCTCAGTATTCACATAGGTTACTTATTTGTGACTCATGCCAATTAAATGGCTTATTAGAAGTCCAAACATCTGAAGAATCACACACAGAGCTTAGAGTAATCCAAGAGGCCAACTCTGAAACAGCTCACCTCTTGCCCAGTTCCAGTAAGTCAAAAGTTGCCAGCTTTGAATTTAAACCATCTCACTTTTCTCATCCAAGGCAAGGGCAGGTTAGGGTGTGGAACCTTGGTATGTGAATGGAGGAACCTGGAGGCTGACTGGGGTCAACAGCCAAAAAACAACAAATCTTGTTGGGCTGTCGCTAAATTTTCAAGTACACTAATACTGTGCTATCTGCCCAAATGTGATTGTACAAGTCCGACTAACAAAAGAATAACAACCTTACCTATAATAAATAATTACAAACCTAATATTGTTATGATACTTTGAGGGAACAGCATGCTTCACACACGTTATTTGTTTTCCTCTTTTTGCAGATGGTTCAGAGCAGTGGTTCCCAAGGTCAGGAGCCCGCAGACCACCGACTGGATTAATTGTGGACCATGTTCAACCCCTACCCCGCACATAAAAAATATGATTAAATTCGTAATAGAGATTATTAGAGATTTATTAGATTTGTCACTTTTAGAGAAGATTTGTGAGATTGCTGCTTTTGCTATCAGCTGTGGCTATGAGAGATCTGTTTGCCGCCCTCTCTGGTGCTCCAAAGGGGAAAGCTTGCTCAGTGAGACACTGGAAGTGATTAAAGGCAATCTTTTTTTTTTTTTTCCTGAGACCTCCATGGACCACAGGTTGGGAAACAGTGGTTTTGAGTTAGTCCACAACAACTCTAATAGTTATCTTCCCACATAATTCTGGGAATCGTAGTTTGGTAAGGCACTCAGGATCTTTAAGAGTTCATTCTTGGCATCTCACCAAACTATAGTTCCCAGAATATATTTTATGTTTCTCCTGCTGGATGCATATCAGGCAAACTTGACCCGGACCACTTGACCCGGACCACTGTGGTATTTTGTCTGGACAGATAGCAAAGCCGCCTCCGATCCTAATAGGTAAAAGGCCAAATGTTGGTTTATCAGATCAACCACTGACCTGTCCCCCCATAGGCTAACTTAGAAGAAATTTTGCCTTTAGGAAAATTCCATGAGCGGCTGCATCTGGCTTGGCCAGCAGATTTAAACCTTAAACTAGAGGACATTCTGGTTGCCTGCTGAAACAGAAGTAAATAAGATTGTTCATGATCACAAAAGAAGTGCCTTCAGCCTTGGTTTCCCTTTTCAGCTTCATTGTGGATTCCATCAGGAGTGGTATGGTAATTGAGGCATGGGTCTTCTGGGTAATAATAATAATAATAATAATAATAATAATAATAATAATAATACAGGTATTTATATACCGCCTTTCTCGGTCTTTATTCAAGACTTTATTCAAGGCGGTTTACGTAGGCAGGCTTATTAAATCCCCGTAGGGATTTTTACAATTTGAAAGAATGTTCTATCTTACAAGAACCACAACATTCAGGTGTTACTTTCTTGATCTGGCTTCACATTTTGGCCTCCATCCTCCCATGCTCAGAGCAGATGGTATAACTTGGCTCAGCTTGTCAGCTGCTTCAAGGTCGCACGGTGCCGGTGGCCTCGAACTGGCGACCTTTGGATGTTATCTTCAGGCAAATGGAGGCTCTACCCTCTAGACCAGACCTCCTGCCCAGGTAATCCAGGGTAATCCAGGAGTCCTCTGCCACACACTCCTGAGGGTGCAGAACAATAGAAAGCATCCAACCAAGGATGGTCCTTCAGCATCTACGGAGCCACCTCACAGAACCCTTCCCTGGGAAAGCAATCTTGGCTATCTTGCCTTGCTTCCCTCCCAGGAACTAGTTTAAGGCTACCACTCAGCCCTCTTGGGTTTGCCATTCAAATCTTTCTCTGCCCACTTTTGGATCAGATCACTGTGTCTTGGCACCCTTGCCCCATGATTTCTGCCTCATTCCAACAGATTCAGACAGGTAACCCTTGGCCTCTCTGGCAGTCCTAACCACTGGCCCACAACCAATCCTACCCTCCACTCTTCTGTGCCTCGTGTGCAATCAAACTGATGCAATGCTTAGCGTCTCTATCTCTTCCTTCTTTGGTATGAGTGTTGCAAGTGTGCATGTTGGAGTCTAGGATCTAACCTGCATTGCATTCTTCCTGATTCCCCTCCAGTTTATTATACTGTGATCCCCACAATAAAAGCCATATATTGTTGCACTCATATCTCTGCCTTTCTCCTCATTCTATGCCAGACTATCGAGCTGTTGCACTTTGTCCCTGCACATACAGCACTCCCCCTGTGTGTGCATGCTACATGTGTCTTTGACAGTAACAGTTGAGCTCACTCAATGACAAAACACAGGGCAGAGTCTCGGTCTTAACAAACGGGTAGATTCATAATGACAAAGGTGGTCCTTAAGGTATTGATGATCAAAACCATTCAGAGCTTTACGGTTATAACCAGCATCTTGAATTAGACCTGTGTTTGGGATTCAGTCTGGGAAACCAGCTGGGAAACCAGACTGAAATGGGTCAAGGTTCAGTAAAAGGTTCAAAATTTCAACCAAGACCTTCTGGAGCAGAGACGCCACCACACATTCAATCACCTCAGCTAAAAACGTGAAGTTAGAAACTGAGCAGTACTCATCAGGGCAGGGTAGGAGGTCCAGGGAAGGTTTTTGAAGGCACCTCAAGAAACCAGTGGTATGTTATATTTATAGTTTATATAGAACTTGCCTGCATTTGAATTTTCTGGCTTCCAGATCACAACTTCATTCACAACAAAGCAGCAGCTCTTGTGTGCTCATATTGGAGAGTCTAAATCCAGAGCTTTAACCAGAAGGGGGCCTTGGGAATATTTGTTCTAGGCCCTCCCCTGAACACTCTGCTTTGAGAAAGGAAGAGAAGACACTTATCCAGATATAAAATGAGGCAATGTGTAAGAAGAATTTCTCAGTTGCTGCCAGAAAGTAGCAACACTGCTCCCAGCATTCTGCCCAACAAGAGCAACATAGCCGTGGGATAACTGAAAAATGCTAGGCAACTGCTTTGATGTGTTGTGAACTGATGTATCTGATCCATTTGCTCTAAACAGGTTGGTCTCAGGATTCAGAATTGCAGGCCCATAGCAGGCTACTTTCCAACTATCCTACCCTGAAAGGACATGCCTTGTGAGAAATGCAAGAAGGTTCCTCCCTCCATCTTCAGAACCACAAAGGGTATAAAAAGGTCACCTTATGAAGGACAGACAGATGAGGAGAAAGAACTGAAGGCCTACCAACTGCAAGGAACCATCACCCGAAGGAAGCAATTCAGTACACTTGCTCCTTGGCCTCCCAGTTTCCTCACCCCTCTAGGAAGGCTTAGAAAAGTCCTCATTCTCCTGTTGGGGGAAGGAAATTATTCCAAAGTCTTAGAGGTGCAAATACAGTATCCATATCTCCCTGGAAGAGGGTGTTAATATATAAGGGAGGATGGAGAACATGCAAACAAGGAACCAAGACTGGTAAGAAGTACCTGTACATACCCTTCATCTGCTCCAAAGGTAAAACTACGCTTCCGAGAAAACATCCTCTCCTCCTGTAGCCTCTTCTCTCTGCCAGCTGGGTTCTCCAACTTTCTATGCACAGGTTTTTTTCTCTGTGTAGGCAAGCACAGACTTGCCCTCTTTCTCCAGAGGGCATAGATTTCTGTTCCCAAACCTCACTCTCCCCCCTCCCACAAAAAAACCCTTAAATTGTTACTTCCTTTGCTTTCCTGAGACACACATCAAATGAGAAAAAGAAGATTGGCACGCAGTTATTGGCCTACACTGCGCAAGAGCAGGAAACTCCTGGGGTGACACTGCAGGGTACCAGGAATGCTCGAGAGCAACCAAGAAAGAGAGAGTCACTCAGAAAGGAATGAACATGACAGATCTAAAAGGGGAGAAGTGAGAAGAAGAACTGGAAACATAGCATATCTTCAGTAGTGGAAACTTGGGTCTTCATGAGAGTTTATCACCTTATATCCAATATGGTAGTCAGGCATTGGTTGGAATAGATGTGACTTTAAATGTGTCAGTTGCCCTTCTGGATTTTTTTTTTTTAAATTTATAAAAGCAGGTAAAAAGAGGGGAGCAATAAAGGTTAGGACCATGTGAGAAGAGGTCCTAACCTTTGCCCTGATGCCATGGTTCCCCCCCACCCCCACGGGTCGTACTTCTCAGGGGATTGGAGGGAAGTTGCCATTAATGCCAATAGCAGCTTCTTGCCCACACTGAAGAGCAGCTGGGGGGTGGAAGGAATTTTCATACGGGAAGCTCTTTCTACCACAGTCCTAATTCAACTCTCCTGGTTGCTATTTACAAAAAAAAAAAACCAAGAGGAGCAAATGATGTCATTTAAAATTATATCTGGTTTGGTCCTTAGCTGGATTGCCCTGTAAGTATGTTTGCAATATATGAATTAAGAAAACTCACAAGACAATCCTAGACATGCCTACACAGAAGCAAGTCTCACTGAATTCAGTGGAATTTACTCCCAGGTAAGAGTGTACAGAATTGCCATTTCAGGGCCCAATCCTATCCAATTTTCTACCTCCGGTGCAGCCACAATGCAGCCCTGAGGTAAGGTACCAAATGTCCCCATATATTGAGGAGGCCTCAGTGAATGCCTTCCCACTACAGCAGGGGTCTCCAAACCCCAGCCCAGGGGCCAGATGCAGCCTGCAGAGAACCTCTATTCAGCCCTCGGCCAGCCTGTGATCCCCTGAGAGCCTCTGGCCCAGTTGACCAAACACAACCAGAGTTGTGATTGTGGGGGAATGGGGGTCCATTTAAGTGTGTGCTTTATTGCTTGGGCTGTGCTGGTGCTTGGAAAAATCTTGGACATACCAAATGTATTCATTTACATTTTATATTTAATTTTTTTTCCTGGCCCTCAACAGTGTGCCAGATATTTGATGCAGTCCTTCAGCCAAAAAGTTTAGGAACCCCTGCACTACAGGATGCAGCACATGCCCCATTGGTACAGCTGCACCACCACTGGAAAATTGGATAGGTTTGGGCCCTCTGTCCTAGAATAGTGCACTGAGGGCCGCAAAATGCTGAAACTGAGCATTTATATCTGATGAGTACGAGCCACTACACACATATACCTCACACAATTTGGGTGGGTTTTTGACAGCTAGAACTGAGTTAGCAAAGGGCACAAGTCTATGTTTTCTAGCTGGTTGTGAAGGAACCTAGGACAGGGGCTCCAGATGCACTGGTTGTGTGTGACCCATGCAACTTCTGGGGCAAGAGAAAGAGAGCAAAAAAGATTTCTAGTCCAGTGATTGTCAAACCATGTTCAGGAGAACTCTAGGGTTCCTCACTTTTCAGGGGCTCCTCAGTGAGACAACTAGTGAGGGAGGACAAGCCACCTGAAAGATAGCTCATTTATCATCACCAACTTCCCTTTGCAACCTGAAGTTCTCAGTTGGCAACCTTCAGTCTCGAAAGACTATGGTATCACGCTCTGAATGGTGGTTCTAGAACAGTGTCTAGTGTGGCTGAAAAGACCAACTCAGGAGTGACAATCCCTTCCACACTGGGAGCAAGTAACCCACGTGACCACGCAAGTGGGTTACCTGAAGTAACCCACACAAACTGTGTGTGACCTCAGCTGCACACTAAGGTTTCTACAGAAGACACACAGGAATTCCCTCAACAGACAAGTTAAAGTGGAACAGGTTCCTTGAGGGGAGAGTTTGAAAGCTACTTGACAAACAATATAAATGAAAAATATTAAACATAGAGCCCATGTTGCAGGTTGAGAGGACTGCTTAAAAGGCCACTGCAATGGTGCTTTTTCACACTGTTTTCAACTGTACTAATACTGCTACTGAAATGCAACATTCAATGAACAGGTTTGTTCTCCAGCCTCTACAGAGGAGAAGTGCTCAAGTTTATTTCATTCTGACATCTGTTTCTGTCTATTTCTCACTTAGAGGCATGTTTTAGAAAGGCCACAAACCTCAGGCATTAAAGTGCCTCTTCAGTAATGGGCAATTGTTTTTAAGTTGGATTTGAGTCTAGATCAGTGTTTCCAAAACTGTGGGTCAGGACCCACCCATGGGTCGCATGGCAATTTTTGGTGAGTCGCAAAATGTTTTTGAAACATTTAGAAAAACCCATCACTTTACAACCACCCTTGCCTGGTTTACAGAAGAAAATAATTAGCTGGAATGCTAACCAGTGGAATGAAGTAATCTTCATACCCGCCAAACTAAAATGTCACATTTTCTGATTTTCTCTGGTAATTGGCAAGCTGTGGATCACATGTAAACCCAGTTTCAGCCTTTTGTCTGGCCTGAAAGTCCTTAACTGCACATCTTGTTTTGTAGCACGGCCTAGGAGAAGGGGTTAAAGGGGGTAATTTGTACCTGGGCCCAGGGTCAGAAAGGGGGCCCAGAAGCCAAAGGAGGGGGCCCAGAAAGCTCCTGGGAACTTACATTTTCCTATCTCACCCAAACTCACTACCTGCACATGATGCTGGGGGCACAACTGTGGGCATGCAGTGGCAACTGCTGCTGGAAGCCATACACATGTTTTGTATTCAGAAAGAGCAGAAAAAATAGAAAAAGCAGGGTCAGGAAAGCATCCATGACCCTCCTTAACACAGTGTCAAAACTGGGAGGAACTGGCCTGCTACAGTTGCTCTTTGGCTTGTGGATCCGATAACCATGCAGGAGTGTATAGGAGCTCAGGGACACAGCTGTAGGGCTACAGCTGCTGCAGAAGTTTATTTCGGTGCTTTATAATGTGAGCCCAAATACAAAGATGCAAATTTTCTGCAGTGATTTTCTACATTTCAAAGATTTTAAAGAGACTTAGAGGTGTGTCTAGTTTACCATATTACTATATTGAGCTGCCAATGCCACATGGTGGGGTAGACCTGGGCTCCACATCAAGAAGCCTGATAGACCTGGGCTCCAAAGACAATTCTGGCTGGCAGCACCCTCCATTGTGCTTGCCCCCATTGCCCCCCTCCCCCTTTGGGAAGGGGACCACAAAGAAACTTTGTACCCCCTGATAAAATTCCTCTCAGAAGCCCTGCTTTGCAGTTCAGCCTTCTCGGTACCCTGAAAGGAATATAAAGGTTTCGGAAACAGTCCTTGGACTCCATCTCTAGGGGGAGTCTAGTGAATGTACACATGCTATATGTAAGATCTCTAGCAGCTTCAGGAGCACACAACCTCTATTATTATTAGTATTAGTATTAATGTATTTTTTTTTGTCTAGTGGATTGCAACAGATTGTCATTGTAAAAAGCGTGTCCTGGTGCTAAAACGTTTGGGAAGGACTGCTCTAGATTCCTTGCACTCTATTTAGCTAAAAGTAGAATGTTTATTCTGTTGTTAAACAAGTATGGGTTTTTTTGTACTCTCTTCCCTCCTGTTCTCGCGGAAACAATTAATGTTTGTTACAAAAGCATTATACAGTTCTCTCTAATTATAGACCTATTAGCGTGAGTGACATATTGGCAAAATTATATGCCAATATCCGTCAGCAAAACTGGGAGATTAGGCAAAGACTGTCTTCTCAAAGAGAAAGCTGGCTTCATAGCAGGGTACCCTATGGATCATTGTTGTGTGCTTCTGCATTTAGTAAATAAACACAACAGTATTAGGATGGCTGCATTATGCGCTGCTTCTATGAATTTAAAGGTAGCCTACGACACAATTAACAAAAATATGGAGGGAGTGAGGCATATACTAAACCAGTCTACACCATTAATTGCCATTGTTATCCAGCCAGACATCACCTTGAGAACTATTTTCTAGGGGATGTTAAAACAGTATCCCAATGACTTGGAGGGCAAAACAAGAATGACTTCTTGCTCCTTTTCTTTTTAACTTTTAAAATAAATGATACTGCAGAAAAATTTAGAAACAAATTTGACATCAAATTTTTGCAAAGAAAGAAAGAAAGAAAGAAAGAAAGAAAGAAAGAAAGAAAGAAAGAAAGAAAGAAAGAAAGAAAGAAAGAAAGAAAGCTCTTTTACTCCACACTGATGATATGATCCATTGCTCTTCTAACTAGCTGGTTTGCAGTTACTGTGAAATGCCTGACACAATTATGACTATGTACAAAAATTATCCCAAAATAAATTGCTTTATTAATAATTATTTATAAAGCAATAAATGATTAATTTAATCATTTATTTAATTAAAGCAATAAATGATTGCTTGAGGGCATAAATATAAGCAACGGGCAGTCCAATCCTAACTTGCACGCGTGCAACCAGCACAGGTAAGGAGCAGGCTGGAAGTCTACTTGGGGTAAGGAGATATTTGTCCCCTTACCCCAGTTAATGCTCTGGTCTGCCCAATGGGGCTACTTGGATCTGTGCCAGCTGATTTACTGATGCAAGCCCAAATAGCCCCATGTAGGGCAGTGGTTCCCAAACGGGTCGATGGTGACCCACCAGCCAGGGAAGCACTCCCCTCTGGCCACTAAGGGGGCCAGGCAAAGCGGGGCAAACAGCCAGGATTACACGGCTACCAGAGTCAGAAGGGGGGGGGGGGTTGACTTGCAGAAGTCAGCACTGTCCTTCTGTAAGTAAACGCTTCTGACCCCGGCAGCAGCGCGATTCTGGGATCACATCACTGCCATTGCCCAACCCCTGTAAACACTTAAGTGGTTCCAAACATATCCATAGGAGTTTGAGAACCACTGGTGTAGGGCATTCAGAACTGAGAGGGAAGGATAGAACATGGCAAAGGCCTCCTCTGCTCCCCTCCAGAGCCTGATCCACCCCCTGTTCCACCCTGCCCCGAAACACCCCCTCCCCAAGCCCCTGCACCACTCAGTGCTTTTCTTATTTCTGCTGGGGTCCGCCAAGGGTCTGGATACAGTGTCAGCAGGGCAGCACAGGCCTTCCCACTAGTGCTGCTGGCTCCCGAGTAGTTGCAAACATGCTTTTTGCAGAAATATGGGGTGCTTATGGCTCCTCTGCTTGAAATAATTTCAAAATTAAATCTTAAGTAGGGTGTCCCTCACTACCCTTGAGAATAAAAAATAGAATTCTTGTATGAAAATGAAAAATATCTTTTCAAGGATATGTAAAAATGGCAACATATCCTTAGCAGCCTCCCAAGTGCAGCTATAATCACGTTCTCCCAGATTGTCCTGCTGAGCCCAGAAAATAATTTATAAAAACTGTCATTTTTTTTCTTTAAAATCACTTGTCCACAAACCAAATTGTTAGCTACTAAAGGCTGAGATAATGCAAGAAAACAAAAAAAGGGGGGGGGTTTCCTTGACTATTGGTCATGTATACAGCATCCATCTATACCAGGCATTTTCAATCACTGTGCTGTAGCACATTGGTGTACCGCAGATGGTCTGCAGCTGTGCCGTGAGAATTTGGGGGAGGGTTATTTGTTAGTAAGGCCACTGGGGGATGCAAGCCCCTGCTGTCAATGAATGTGCCTTGTCAATCGTCAAAAAACTGATGGTGTGCCTTGACCATTTTAGAACCTTGTCAGTACGCTGTGAGATGAAAATGGTTGAAAATCGCTGATCAATACAATCAGAATGTTTTAGCACAACCTGAAAAACTGTGTAATTCACCTGCCTAGGTTTTCACCAAGAAGAGTGTTTGCATTGCTATGGTTCTAACAGTTGCCATGTACTGTTTTCTTGAAGGATATGATAGAATTATTCCTTTGAAGCTGAGACACTGCACTGGTAGTTAGGAGGTGATGGAATAAATTTTGCACTATCTACATCTTTCACTGTGCTGTTGCTGAAATGGTACAGATTTTTTTCTTACATTGGCTAAAAGTCTGGCTTTCTGTTCAAATGAACAAGAAGTTGGATTTTTGCTGGCCAACACAACAAAGAAATCCCATCAGCAGAAGCTGCTTTTGCTTTGACAGCTGCAAACTGTCATCAAAATTCTTTGGCTACTAATGTCATTGATTATAAACTGAAAATGTATTTCTTTGACTTTCTGGTTTGTGGATGGTTGGGTCATAACTTCTTGTGCCATCGACATTTTTTTTTCCTGTTTAAAACATAGTACTAAATGAATGAAGGAAATAAGCTTGAACTGAACAATTATGTGTATGCTTTTTTCTTATTTCTCCGGTAAATTCACAATACTGTACTAGATTAATTTCAAGGACTGAACTTCTGCTGCACCATCCATCAGTTAAATGAGTCACATTAAGGATCTGCGAGTCTGACACAAGAGTCTGGGAAGGAGCCATCGTCATGTGTTCATGAGCTCAGGGGAGCAATTTTTTTTCTCTGTACCTCTGTATATCTGCCAGCTGAAGACAGCAGCCCTTCATGCACCTGACAGCTTTTGTCCACAAAAGCTTGTTGTTGGCAACCTTCAGTCTCGAAAGACTATGGTATTGCGCTCTGAGTGGTGGTTCTGGAACAGCGTCTAGTGTGGCTGAAAAGGCCGATTCGGGAGTGACAAGCCCTTCCACACTGGGAGCAAGTGCAGTCTGTCCCTGGTCTATCTCCCCAGCTATGGGCCTTCCTTCTTTGCCTCTTTGCCTCAGTCTGTTGGCAAAGTGTCTCTTCAAACTGGGAAAGGCCATGCTGCACAACCTGCTTATGACAGGCTTATGACAAAAGCTTATGACACAGTAAATCTGTTAGCCGTTAAGATGCCACAAGACTCTTTGTTGCTTTTGCTGCAAAACACTAGCATGGCTCCCTCTCTGGACTAGTCTCATACACAAACACACAGCAATAATTATGTACCATCCAGCACCACAGAAGTACAGTCACTGTTGGTTCTTCTTAATATGTGTGAAAATGGAAGCAACTCCTTATCATATATACCCAGCAGGCAACATATACTATCAAATATGCACCTGGAAGGCTCCAAGTCTCTTTAACTTGCTACTAGTACTAAAGGGACTCAAAGATAGAACCTCCAACCCAGTACAGCCAACTGGCTTCAGCCCATCAATGCTCAGGCTGGATAAAAAAGTTGGTGCTTAATTGGTCACTCAGTTTTGCCTAGAAGTTTATGTCCTCTGACTTGCAAGCCCCCAAATAGGCAAGCTAGTTGTGGCTACTCAGTGTTGTAAGACATTCTGCACATGCTCAGAGAGGCACTGTTACCAAAAACTTCCTTGATACCTTCCACAGCAGAGTTCTGTCCTAGGGCCAAACCCAGCTTAGCCTCTATTCATTTGAAGCTCACCATGGGAGTGGGTAAGATCTCTATAGCTTTTTGAATATTTTCCTTCCTCCAACATTTTCAGTAAGTAAATCAAAAATAAACTTAAAAAAAAAGTAAATTAGAATATAAGCAAACAAATCAGCCACTGACAGAAAGTGATCTCACTGCTCTTCCTGACTTTGTGTCTTCAACAGTGGCATGGCAGGCAGAAATTTAACAGGCATAACTCTCACCTGGCCTGGAAGTGCAATGGAAAGGAACGGCTGCACCTGCTGCATTTCTGTCTGCAATGTTTTAAAAGACGGGGGGGGGGGTGGCAACCCTATTGGTAAAGGCCACCTCCAGTATCACCTGTTCTTCCTCCTCCATTCCCATCTTGGAAGGGAGGGGTCGCTCTCCCAGGACCTTTTGGATCAGATCAAGGTACATCAGGTCCAGGATCCGACCTCCAAGCAGCCAAGCCAACTGCTTCCCAGAAACATCACAAGCAGAGCACCGAGGCGACAGTTCTCCCCTGCAGCAACTTTATTCAGAGGTACACTGCCCCTAGACATGGAGGCTCTACATATAGATCACAGTGGACAGCCCCCCACCACAATCAGCGGCGGCGGCAGCCTCCATTGGCAAGAAGCCGTCTGATTTCCTTAGAAGTCCACCCCCCCCCGCCACTCATCGCCTCCCCCACCCCTTCCCCGGTCCTCCTTAATGAGCCCGGCGGGAGAGACGCCACGCGGCGCCCGTGTTCCCCTACCTGAGCGCAGCGCTCTCATCTCCGGTGCCGGGTGATGGTGGCGGCGACGCAGGGAGCCAGGCGTCCGGCTGCTCCTCCGCATTCGCTCGCTCCCCCTTCGCAGCCCAGCCTATCAATTATTCAAGTAGGTTGCAGTGTCCTCTTCCCCTCCCCTTCCGCTGCTGCTCCTCCACCTGCAGACGGGGAAAGGGGGGAGGCTGTCTTCAGGCGTGCACGGGAGGGGGGACCACCATCCCAGAGGAGGGGGGGCTGCATGAGCTAAAGGTAACCCAGACATCCACCCCCCATCCCTTCTGTGTGGTGCTGCAAAAGCAGAGTCCCTTAGAAGCTCCCCTTCCCCCCCCCCCACTAATTTTACTTGGGAAGGAGATGATGGTCTAAAGCAGGGTGGGCAGACTCCAGTCTTGGTCCACTTTTCTCATTCATAGGGTTCAGTTGAATCCCAATGGACCACCTCGGAGTTTCCCATGTAAGTACATACTGAGGTTCTCGGCACTCTGCCTTACGTGATCCTGAACATGCATTCTTGCGTAAGGCCTCCCTTGGTGGATCAGAGCATGGTCCACCTAATCCAACCTTCTTTGCAAGGAGCATCTCTGCAACGTGCAGAAAGAAGCATCACTGCTGGGTGGGTTGCTGGAACCTGGCCAATGGTCCACTGGGCCTGCCCACCCCACCAGATGTATCTTTATACACACTGAGTTGGAAGCGAGTTCCACTGAATTCTCAAGAGGACTTTGTATACAAGAGGGCATCTTCGGCCCAATCATTCAGTCTCGTTAGGTTGTCTAGGGATGGGAAAGCATGAGAACAGGATGTCTTGAATGACCTTGTCCAGGCAGTTTCTAAGCTTGGCTCACATCTTAGCCTGCCAGCCAAGTCTTCTGTCAGGATGAGTAAGAGGGAGAGGGATGCTGAACGCTGTCTATGAATTGATGGGGGAGGGAACAGCGTTTATATTATTTCCAATTTCCTTGACATAGTTCCCTGCAGCAAAAACACAAAACAAAAGAAATCCCTGGTGTTTTCAGACAGGAGGAACCAATTTTATTTATTCATTTTAACCCCTCTGTCTCTTACCCACCATCTCTCCAAGGAATGAGGCCATGCACATGAAGGCTGGCTGTTTCTTACCCACCCAACCATCCATTGAAGTAAAATTGAGCTGAAGACCCAAATTGAGCTGTGACCTCAAGACCCAAAAGCTTCATCCCCAAACAGAGTTTTGAGTCCAAGTGGGCCAAACTGAGCTGTTAGAGCAACCATTTTTAACCACTGTGCCACGGCACACTGGTGCACTATGAATGGTCTGCAGGTGTGCTGTGGGAATTTGGGGGAGGGCAATATATTAGTAGGCCATTTGGGGATTGGAGCCCCTCATTGGCAGTGTGGTGTGCCTTGTCAAAAGTTGGATGAAAAAAGTTGGAAATTACTGAAAAAAGATGAAAAAAGTTGGAAATTACTGTGTTAGAGGATATCTGTGGACTGACCTATATATTTTCTTTTTGTTTTTATGCTAGTGCTGGGAGGATGTCCAAAATGGGGTGGGGGTAACGCTTTAACATTTTGTCCTATTCATAGTTCTGCTACCACACATGCACTCACTTCCATCTGCTATTTTAATGGGGAAAAAAACCACTTGGCACATGTGCAGACATATTTTTCCTGTTCGACACAACACTATACCTTAGTTCAGTGGTTCTCATATATTTAACACCGAGACCCATTTTTTAGAATGAAAATCTGTCAGGACCCACTGGAAGTGATGTCATGACCGGAAGTGACATCATCAAGCAGGAAAATTTTTAACAATCCTAGGCAGCAATCCTACCTACACTTACCCAGGAGTAAGTCCCATTTACTGTCATCGTTAAAAGAATATAGTTTTAACAGTAGTTAAAAGTACAGTCTGTAACATTTCTCCAAATGCAATCACATACCATGGGAGTATCAAGTCTAAATATATTTTTATATTAAAAATAAAATATTGAAATGAATGGGGACATACCTGAAATTGGCTGGTGACCCATAGTTTGAGAAACACTGCCTTAGTTCAAGCAAACCAGGGAAGTGGTGAGGATCTGCATACCAGAGGGAAAGAGTAGGGAGCATGCAAATTGCCTTGTGTTCCTGACTTCTGAAACACAGTTTTGAGATTTGGGACATCAAGACCTCTGTCAGCTACACCATGCTGTTCAGAATTCCAGGTCTGCTCCATACTTTGGGCAGACTAGGGTTTGGTGGCAACAGATCCAGATGCACAAATGCAGATCTACTGCAATCGGGTAGAAAACAAGAGTGAAGATTCAATTTAAGGTGGCACAGAGAATACACAAATGAAAGGAGATTAATTTAGACTTTCAAGGCTTACCTCCCTGCAGCTCCTCTCTACAGGTGCTTTTAACACAGCCAGTCTCAAAACTACTGCAGGGAGAAAAAGGCCTGAAGAAAGTGTGGGGGAGAAGGATTCTTCATTGCTCACCTATGTGGTCCTTTTGCTCCTTAAGTCAGATCCTTCATCCCAATTTCTATACCCCCCAATTTCTAACATGGCAAGAAAGCCAGGTTTACTTCAAACATTTTATGCTTGGATCTGCTGCTGTCACACCTCGTCTGGCCCTTCTTTCAAAAAACCTGCAATTGTCTTTTTAGGTGGTAATCTTATACACACTTTTTGGAGAGTATGTGAACAGAATGGGTCTTACTTCTGAGGAGACATGCATAGGATTGCTCTGTAAAAGCCCAATCCTATGCATATTTACTCAGAAGTAACTCCAATTATAGTCAGTGGGGCTTACTCTCAGGTAAGTGTGGATAGGATTGCGCCCTAAGTCACTGAGAGAAACAGCAAGAAAAGCAGAGCCACACAAGAGGCCTTGGGCCAATAAAAGCCAACAGGCCCATCCAGCAACAAATACTGCTGTTAGCTCAGGCCATCATTGGCCCCTCTCATCAGATTCTACAGAGCTGGGAACACCATACTCCAAGTCAAGCTGAAAATGGATTATGTGTTCTACTGAATAAAAGCAGATATTCTAGATGAGTGTTCACTTCTGCTCAGTGAGCAGGCTAATTCTGGAGGGCTACTATTGCCAGGGCTAATGCCAACCAAACATCATTGCCACCTTCTTATGTACTTCTAGCAGAATGATAGTTAGAAAAACCGTTGAAAAAACAAGAGAGAACTAGCAGCCCTGCCAGACACTCTGGTAGCAGCCCTGGCAACTCTGCTGCCGCCAACCAATCATAATGTGCGCTGATCAGCCTCCTATTAGCATGCATGGAGATTGCCAATCAGCATGCAAAGGCAGCACCAACTCCATGACGACTTCACCCTAACTAATTTATACCCTCTCTCATGCACAATGCACAAGCCAAGAAGAGCTCAGAATATTTTCCTTGTCAGGGAGTGACATGGCCTAGCAAATGTTTATCTGATTTATATCCCATTGGCTTAGAGCAGTTTACAGCATTTTTTTTTTCTACATGCTAATAAATAGTTTTGGAAATGAAATGTGTGGAGCAGAAGAGGAAGGGTAGAGTAGAGAAGAGTGGTGGGCTCTCACTCTCTTTTCCGCAAGTCCTCTTCTACTCCAGTCTCCTCTTCATTTTTGAATCCAGGAAGGGGGGGGGAGGAGCAGCAGTAGCAATGGTTAGTGCCTCTGATCATCCAAGGAAAAACGAGCCATTAGCCAGCCGTAGCAATAGATACAGTGTGTGGTCTTCACCAAAAAAAAGGGAGCTTACTGGGTTTGGGGAGTTGGTGGCCAACAGAGGCCCCCTTGTTTGCACAGTTGATATATATGGTGACAATACTGCAAGCAGTTGAGTAAGGGTGGGTGTTAAGTCAGCATACAGCTGCCCCCTAATTAAAGGGAGGGGAGAGAGACACTGTGGTCACAGGTGTTGGTGGAGTATTCTGTACACCCACCTAATTTCTTGACGGGCTTAATGGGAAGAGATGGAGAATTCCTGGGTCATTCATCCTCTCCCACTTCCTGGCTTGCCCATGTGCAGTGGCTTGTCCTTGTAGGCAGCAGTGGAGTTGAGATTACCAGTGCATGTTTCCCTTTGAAGTTCTGAAGCCAGGTATTATTAATCTGTCCTTTATTTCCACTGGTTGGTTTTTATTTTCCCTGACTCTTAGGGTCTTGCTGTTTCTGCGAAGTGCCTGTGACCAGAACCCTTATTTCCTACATATAGTTCTAAATGCGGGAGGGGGGGATGATGTAGCCTGTGCAACATGGCTTGTTATATAAGATCTGCAGTCCCTTCCTGTGTCAACTGGATCTACTTCTGGTGCTGTGTCATGATTGGCTGCAATGTTGGTCGGACTCCTTTGTGGCTGTATGGTGGGAGAACCATCTCAGACTCTCCATTGTTTACAATGGGAGCTTTATCTTGTGTATCTTTATCTTTTGTTGGTGTGATATTGTGCCACTGTAGGGGGCAGGAAAGAACCCATGGTGAACATTAGATTCCTCCTACATTTTTCTATTTCCCCACCACACTATTTTCTCCTTGCACTGCTGGTGTCCTGCAGCAGTGGTGTCATGCTGGTGTACCAACCAGTAACAGTTTCTGCCACCAACCATTTCTGTTAGCTCAAGGATACACCACTACACCAGCATAGATTCATTACACCATCTTGTTTTCAGGCTCTACTGATGTAAGGGACATTAGAAACATTCCTACCCCACACAGCAACAAACTCAGCAATACAATCATCCAGTAACATTCTTAGAACTGGCATTTATAAGTTTGATTGCAGATGTAGGTAATTCTCTTTTAAACTCTGAAGTTTGACACAGGATATCTATTCCAGTAATTTGTAATGAAAGTGAATGGCAACACAGTGCTTGGTTAACTTTCCTTGTCTGTGTTGAACCTGGGGAGACCAGAAGCTTGCAAAACGAACCATTTCCAGAAGATGGCGGTAACTGTTCTAGCCAGCCAATAAATAGAGCTGGCAGAGATTACTTCTTTCTTGAAGCATCAGAGTAATCAAGGACAAAAAGGTCACTTGCCAATACATCAATGCCCTTGTTCCCCCCTTAGTTCCAAAAATGTAGCCAAAGGGCAAGCCTCTTGAGTGCTGCATATATCTCTACATGCAATTTGCCCCAGTCTAAGAACAAGTTTTAAAGTGCCATGTTCTAGGCTGGATAGAGGAGCAGGTGCAACTGGGTACTCTAGGTGTGCACACCCCATGAACCTGACAGTGTACCTTCTGTGGCGGCTCTACAGCAGGGGTATAAAACATAAGGCCCGGGGGCCAGATGCAGCCCTCAGAAGCGCTTTACCCAGCCCTCAGGCTCTCCACTCTCAGCTGCTGACTTGTGCTGAGGTATCACTGTTGAAAGGGCAACCCACATGATAATTGGGCTCTCCCATATCTTGAAAATACAATCAAGATTTGCATCTTTTCTCTTCTGTTCTTTGCAGCTCCTAAGTTCCAAAATGAGAAAAGGTGCTTATTTTTGGTAATGAACTGCTTAATGACATCACTGCCTGCTTTATGACATCACTTCTGGTCCATAGCAGACATCATGAATGCCATTCGGCCCATTGTATGAAATGAGTTTGACACCCCTGCTCTACAGTTCCCACAGACTGGCCTCATCAGTCATGTGGACTAGAAGGAATTCCCCATAGGCTGAAGCATCTTGCTTATTATACACACACACACACACACCATGTGCCTCTTTGGAAATTACAAAATGGCACATAGGATTCTTTAAATAAGGGCTCCATCAACTTCCCACCTTAACCCATAGTTTCAGGCTGAACCAAGCTTGCTTAGAAGTTTATTGTGTATGAGTTTATTGTGCGAACCCTAAATCTTCCCACACTGATAGCTTCTAAAGATATGTTACCAGTTTGGTGAGAGTGCAGTACTATTCCGGAACATGAGTCCTGGTTTCTCATCCCACGGGCTCTCATTTCCATCCAATCTTACTGATACTAGAATAACACCCAAAAGACAGGTTAAAATATGCATTCAATAAATAGTTAAGCAGCAGGAACCTATCAAGATTCACTCACAAGCCTTCTTCCTATGGTTCTTTTGATGGTGACAGGGAAGATGCCATTTGCCAGGGCATTCCCCCAATTCACAGGGAATTGAACTTTGGGGAAGGACACTACAGACTATTTGGAGGGCCACTAGAGGGTCATTTTGACCCTCTGCTTTTTGTTTTGCAGAGGTAGATTATCGAAGAAGGAGATAGGCAAATGTCCTCTCTAATCCTGCCCTCCATCCACAGTTTTCCAGAAACCATACTCTGATTTTGAAAGTAATATACAGTTCTTCAGTGGGTACTAGTCACTAGAAGTTGCTTGCTTAAATTGTGACCAGTAGCCAACGAGCCACTTGCTTGGGGGGAGGAAGCAAGAGAGAAACTGCGGAGATATAAAAAATAGATGAAAAATGTCAGAGTTTTGTAGCTGTCTGGCAAGAAGTAACTTTTTGGGAGGGCTGCTAAATATTGGAGCTTTTGCCATTTGCTTTTGGAGAACTGATACTACTTTAAAGACTAGCACTTTCAATTTGAATGCTTGCTTGTTACCCTTGTTCAAGTGGTATGTGGGTAATAAAAATAGCCCAAAGTGTTTTGCTCACATTTTCTCACATCCTTTTCAACAGCCCTGTAAGGCAGATCAGTATTGCTATCACCATATTGCAGTGGCTGAGAGGTGCCATCTGTACATTAGAAGGCAGGTTCATGATTGGATCCACCAACATTTCTTTTGAAAACTAAAAGAAATCACAGGGTGGGGGGAATTGAATTGGGGTATTGAGAGAGAAGCTTTTATCACTTCACCTTTTCCCCATTGAAACTGCTTACCCTAAAGTTGCTGTTAACCCTGCTGTGGGGGAGATGCTGGTGGCTGTTTCAGTCAGGAAACAGCAACAAAGAAAGTGTTAAACAATAAGTGCCTTTGCCTCAATAGGCAGACACACACACCCTCTGCTTCTAAGTGTTTATAGTGTCCTGTCCTGACCATAATGAGTTTGTGCCAAAGTCAAGATCTGAGCTTGGTAGTGGCGTCACTAGGGTTTGCATCACCTGGTATGAAAGACCAGCATGTCATCGTTATGATGGACCTCCTCCCATGCATTGGGTGGGGCAACGCCCTGGACAATGGGCACGGTGATTTACCATCACCCCACCCCACTGGTTTTTTGGCTATAACTTTTGATAGAATAGAGATATTTCAATGTGGTTTGTTTCATTGCATTCCACATGGACTTACGCATTGATCCATATATAACATGATGGTATTATTAGAAAATGCCAAAATTTTTAAAATTTTGGTGAGCAGTGGTGTCATATCACTGTGCACATCACCCAGTGCCTGCACCCCCTTAGTGACACCACTGGAGCTTGGGACTGCATAAGTCTCTAGTGCTCTTCTCACAATGAAACAGACCCTGCCTTCACTATTGGCCTCAGAGAGAACAGAATCTACAGCTCTTCAAAGCCCATCTATTGTCCCCCCAAATCCGTCTTGGACCTCCTCAACCTTGTCTATTCTGTGTTGAACTGAATACAGGCATCCAGCTCCCATTCCGCACCATTCCACCCCATTCTTTCCTTATGATGTTCTGGCCAGCCTTACAGCCTGAACCTGTTTCATGTTTACCAAGAAGTAAGTGCCAGTGAACCCAGTGGAACTTAGTGCCAAGTAGCCATGCACAGCATTGCATTCCTAGATTGTAAAACCTGCTGTACAAAGACAATGTCAATCTTACAATTGGTAAAATGGCATTATTTACACTGCTGGCTCAATAAATGCTTTTAAATTCAAAACAATAGAATTACGTGTGGGTACATAGTTAATATTTAAACATCCTTAGGGTGGCCTGACCCAGCCAAACAGAGTTTACAGTAGCTGGAGTTTGTTAGAAAGTGGCAATCCACGTGCAGAGCAGGAGCTGCAAGCGCTAAGTGGGTGCACATCCAAATGTGGAGGTCATCTGTTACTTCTAATGGCATGTGCATTCAGATGAGTGATTGAACATGCTTTCCCAATCTACATTTGGATGTGGACAATTAGCTTGGCCTTCCACTGAAAGCAGTGCAGGGGTAGCTGCACATTTGGTTGTGCTTGTTTCTTGAGACAATTTCTTGATGGAGGTGCTTATGCCTGCTCATGCTCTTCTGTCAAGAGCCACAATTGTGTGTGCAACCGTTGTTCCAGTTACAGTTTAGGAATGAGAAGCAACTTTTCTTCTTAGCCTCAATGGCTGCAATGACTGTGTCTTTAGAAACAAATCCAAGTCAGCCTCTATGGAATGTGTAAAATGACCCTAGATGAGGAAAAGCCACATAAGTCACTCTGGGGCAGGAACTTGTTCTAAATATATGGGTGTATTAATTTCATTTCTATCCTGTCATTCTTGCATCAGGGAGCTCTGTTGCTGAAGGAAGGCTACAGGAGCTCATTCTCTCACACAACACCAGAGCTGGGAACATGCGCTGAAACTGATTGTTGGGAGAGTTAGAACAGACTAAAGAAAATATTTCTTTACCCAGCATGTAATTTGTCTGTGGAACTCCTTGCCACAAGATGTGGTGATGGCGTCTGGCCTAGATGCCTTAAAAGAGGGCTGGACAGATTTCTGGAGGAAAAGTCCATCGCGGGTTACACACCATGATGGATATGTGCAACCTCCTGGTTTTAGAGGTAGGCGACCTCAGAATGCCAAGCGCAAGGGAGTGGCACCGGGATGCAGGTCTCTCTTTTGTGGTCTTGTTTGCCCCCTGAGGCATCTGGAGGGCCACTGAGAGATACAGGAAGCTGAACTTTGGCCTGATCCACTGGGATTCTTCTCAATTCTCTTCTATAGTATCCAAATCTAGCAGATGTGTCCAGTGGTTGAGAATGGCTGTTCCAGAACACTGTAACTTTGAGCCTTGCAACATAGGATGGAATAGAAATCAGCCCTTTTTGTGGGGGGTGAAACAGAAGCCGGGCATGAAGCAGAAGGCTGGCTGGTCTGATCAGATCTGTAGAGACGGAAAGAGGCGAGGGGGACCCTGCAGGCTCCCGCGACTCCTTTTTTGAGGGTATGACGTCACCGGCCTCCAGCAGGGAGCGCGATGGCGTCATCCCGTCTGGGGATAGGAAGGCGAAGCGGCCGCTGATTAGTGTGGACGGCACGATCCACTGCAGTATGGGAGGCAGCAGGCGGAGCTGGCTGGCCGGCTGGCGTGGGAGAGAGAGGGGCAGCAGGAGCTCGACAGCAGCAGGGACTGTGCACGCATTACCTCACCGCGCTGCAGCCTCCTTGGCCACCTGCCTGCCACTGGAGGGTCTCGGGCACGCCAGCACTGCCTCCGATGCCCCCGGCGTTGATGGAGGATGTCCAAAAGCCCTTCTGGTCTCGCTGCGCGGCGACTGAGCCATCCCGGGTCTTCCAGAAGAGGAAAAAGGCCGCTCTTTTCCTCCTTCCCCCGTTCACTGCAGAGGAAGCGGGACCCCAGGTCGTGCCCCAGAAGGCAGATGCAGGGAGACCACATGTACTGTTTTAATAATCGCATTTAGGGCCCAATTCTATGCGTGTCTACTCAGAAGTAAGTTCCATTATAGTCAGTGGGGCTTACTCCTATGTAAGTGTGGCTAGGATGACAGCCTGAGAGCCCAATCCTATGCATGTCTACTCAGAAGTAAGTTCCATTATAGTCAGTGGGGCTTACTCCTAGGTAAGTGTGGATACGATTGCAGCCTGAGAGCACAATCCTATGCATGTCTACTCAGAAGTAAATTCATTGTGTTCAGTGAGGCTTGCTCCCAGGAAAGTGTGTCTAGGATTGTAGCCTGAGATCGCTCTGGGCTTCCAAGCACGTGGGAGGTCTGCGGCTGTGCAGCTTTTTATGCGGTGCAGAAACTGCGCTCTCACCTAATGCGTGGGGGGCAGCGGTGGGGCGGCAGCAAGGCCAGCAGGCGTGATCCTTCCCCCAGCCTGTGATCAAATCTAACACTATAAATTGACATCTGCTTCCTTGTTCATGCTTTATTGTGCTTGCCTCCAACTCCTCTCCTTTCTCTGCTGCTCATTGCCTTGGCCCCTCCTTGTTCCCCTGGCTGCGTTATCTCCCTTCTGCACTCTCAGAAGCTAGATCCTGAACTACTCCTTTTCTTTTCCTTGTGTCCTTATCTGTAAAGCATATTGCTGATGGCATTGTATATTATTAATAATACACCAAGATAAATAATTCATTAACCACACACTGTGGTGGAGCAAATCTCGACTTGCCATTCCACAGGGAACTGCTGACAAATGCACCTTCAAGTAGCACATGTTGCCCAAAGCCTGTTTGTCACACTTTTCACTTTGGAGCATGCACTGTAAAATCTAAGGTGTATCCTTAGGATTGTCAACCTCCTTCCCCACTCCTCCCAGGCCTCTGACCATAGATTGATCTGCAGGCATTTAGCTTAAAGCCATTTCTGCGCAACATTGCATATACGCAACTGGGACCAAATGTGTACACCTGGGGGCCGGACAAAAATGGGTTTAACTCCGTACCTTGCAGAATGTCACTGATTACTGTAGATCAAGCTTCTGTTAAAGACACATGGAAAAACCAGCCTGTGTTTTTTCTGGTCAGTTGGCAACCATGTATGCAATATGGATGTAAAAAGAATCAAATAAGGTTTGTTCAAACTGTCTGGTTGAGAAAAGCAGTACGAACTAGATCAGTTTAAAAAAATCTGGTCTGGCCTGCTCTTAACAGGAATTTGAAAAACCAGCAGGTGAAGCTTTACAAGCTATTGTGCTGTAAAGGTCTGTGTTTGTGTTCTATTGAGTTTGTAGTCTCAACAGAAAGGTGCAGAAGGCTGTCCTGATTGCAGAGCTGCAGCTGAGATCTGATTCCTGTTTATGTTTTGGAAAGCTGTTTCCCCCTATCAGGAAGCTGTGAGCAGCTCCTTTTCTAACTGAAAATGATATTACCCATGTGAGAGATCATTCAGCAATTCCTAGATGATGAAAAACTGACAGGGAGCCAGAGCCAGTCATTCCTAGACTGCAATGAACAACAATCAGGGATAGGAATGGTTGGGCTGCAGTGAGCCCTGCAAAATGTCTTTTTTTTGCCAGCCTTCCAACAGTACCTTTAAATAATTGCAGATACCTCTGATAGGTGCTGTGAATCTACATAAAACCAAAGAAAAGGTGCCTATTTTCTCAAACTGTGTTTTACTGCTGGAATAGATTGAGCTGGAGTGAAGTGAACTGTATGTTTTTTTGGTCTTTTTCTGGCCAAATTCAAGCTGCCTCTTTTTTACTCTCATGATGAACATCTATCCAGGCAGGACACCTGCCTTATCTCCCCATCCTGGCAAAAGCTAGTGCCCAGACTAGTAGCTCAGTAGCAGAATAATAGCTCAGTAGCAGCATGAGTGCTTCTGTGCAGAAAGTGGTCCCAGGTTCAATCTAGGAAACTGCCTCTCTCTGAGACCAGGATCTCTGAGCCACTGCCAATCAAAGAAGACCATAATATCTTGGGGGACCAATAATCTAAAGACTAGGCCTCCTCATGAGGTCAGGTGAGCTGCCTATTCAGGCTGTGGGCTAGGGGAGATGGTGAACAAGTGGGGTGCCCTGCCCACATCCCATACCCTGCTCTGCTCCCATCCCCTGGCTAACTGCTTATCCTTCAGGCTAGGCAGTTACAGCTGCTGCTGCTAGCTTCTTCTCTCTTGCTTACAATAGGGAAGAGATTGCCATGGCTGCCCCTGCAGCCCCTACCAGACGTCCTCTTTTACTAGGACATGTCCTCTTTTTCAGCCTTGTGTCCTGGAAAAGAACTTAAATGTCCTCCTTTTATCTGTGGGCAGGCACCACATAGCCTTGTAATTAATAAATTATATGTAATAAACTATATGCAATATAGTTTTAGGTTTTCGTTATTAGTGAGTTTGCTTGACATGTGAGATCTACAGGTTGGTGGCTGCTCCATGTAAAAAGTGTTCTTTGGACGTTGGGAGAAATGTATTTTTGCAGTTATGGTTGTATAACTGCCATCCACCAGAGCGCACAGATATTGCTGGCTTGCTTTCTGCCTCCTTGAAGCTGTTTCATGTCATTTCATGTCATCATAGGAACTTTCAGCAGTAGCATCAAAACTCTGAAATGGCTTTTCTAGAGTTTTAGGCCTGGCTGCCTCCCTGGCTGCCTTGAGAAGGGTAATTACCATGCTGTTGCAGTGAGCATTTTAGAACTTTTCAAGTGATCTCACTAGAATGTGTTTTATTCAAGGGGCGGGTGTTATGACTGTTTCAGTTCATGTGTTGTCAGTTCATGTAAGCTGTGTTGAGTGCATTTCTCCACAGAAAGGCGGATTCCAAATTAACTAAACACACTGAAACTATTAGTCAAGTTAGCCACATGAAATCTGTCATTTGTACATGAACCTTGTAGAATGCGCAGAGAGTGTAATCCTGTAGAAGGGCAGAAGAAACACACACCCGCCTTCCACATGTGTTGCTGGCACTGTGATGTTGGGGTGTGTGTGCAAAGTCCTAGGTAGTAGACTGGCCCAAATCCTAACCAACTTTCCAGCACTGGCATAGCTGTGCCAATGGGGCATGTGTTGCATCCTGCAGTCGGCTGGCAGTCATGGAGGCTTCCTCAAGGTAAGGGAATGATTGTTCCCTTACCTTGGAGCTGCACTGCCCTTAGCTCGGTGCTGGAAAGTTGGTTAAGATTGCGCCCTTAAGTTGCAATCCAATGCATAGGCTTGCTCTGTAAATTCAGGTACATGCTCCCTGGGGCACTTGTTCCCTGGGGCATTTGGTTGCTCCCTGGGGCATTTGGTGGGCCGCTGTGAGATACAGGAAGCTGGACTAGATGGGCCTATGGCCTGATCCAGTGGGGCTGTTCTTATGTTCTTCTGTAGGTACAGAAAGACCAAGTTCAAGACATCTGAACTACAACCCAGTTTGATCATGCTTTCACTGATCATGTGGAAATGTTATTAGGGATAAAGTAGCCCACCTCAGGATACCCTGTATAAGACATTGCTTTCTATGGATGGCACTGGATGTTAGATTGGCAAAAGCATGTCCTCAAATCTCAATTTACGTAGATAAAGCAAATAAATGCAGGGGCATTTGTCTGAGGTAATCAGTGGAGGTAGAAGGGGATAGCTAACCCTTCCTGGACCCACCAATTATCTTCTGAAAGTGTGTCAGAGGTAGTTTTTTCTCTCAGTTAGGCTTATTTCTTGTCTTTGAGCCTAGTTTGTGAGGAAAAAACAGGCCAAACATTGTTGGGGGGGGGGCAGAGACACTGCAGGAGAGAATTGGTGTGAAAATGGGTTAAGCATCTGCCAAGTGACCACTGGTCCTGCCCTGCAAAACATTTTCCTTTGGCTCCACATTTCTCAAGGAAAACACAACATTAGTAAGCAGTGGTGCAGTGGTAAATGTTAAAGCGAAGCAGCTCATCCTTTAGTTGCTTTTCTCTGTAAACTGCTTGTGTGGGATTTGAAAAGTAATATATAAGTATTCTTAGTAAATAATAATAATAGACACCGTCCTCAGCCATGCACCCCATAGCTACGCCCCATTAAGACTTAAAAAAATTGACTTTACATTTCTTCATTAGAGCGTTTTCTTTTCCTTCTACAGTACTTATTTCTGCTTTGGAACTTAGTTTATTTCATTTAAAGATCTTGCTCATTTCATCTCTTGGAGTGGGTTGCAATAGTTTTTAATCAAATGTGTACACATTGAAAAATGGGATTTTAAAATATCCCAGATAAATATAAAAGGTATATTAGGGTGCTTGACTATGTACAAGTACATCAAACTGTGATCAATATGACTTACTTCCACATAAAATTGAATCCTTAATGTAACATAAGCTATATTCTCTGTCTAAGGCGATCTTTGGGAAAGATGATGACCTAAATATTATGTCTTATTGCCCTCGGCAAATTTCTCAGTTTGCCTCTTGCGGAACCTGATGTTTCTTCACAGCTCAGGTTTCAAAGGCTGCGCCTAAGCATTCCTGCTGATGACATCACCACTCCTGCTGTAGGAGAAGTCCCAGAGCTCCACTCCCCTTCTGTTACACTCCCCTTGGTAAGTTACTCTATAATTGTCTAGTTGTGTGTATTTGTATTCTGAGAGTGTGCATATGCCTCATCTGAAGTCACCCATGATGACCTCAGACAAAGTGGTGGCTTCAGGTGGCAACATTTGGGTTCCATTTAAAGCAGCTAAATGGGAGCCAGACAGATGGGGTCCATTGAGCTGGAAAGACCTCATGTTGAAGTCCTGTTGACTCCTGCCATTTGCCTACTTATTTCAGTAGGTTAACACAGAATTTCCATGGTTGTGCCCTATGATAATTAGGGTAAACAAGGGTGCCATTTAATTTTCTCACTTCAGGCAAGTTTGATGTTAGATTTGTGAAGTGTGCTCCTGTGCTCTGTAAACAATAATAATTGGCAGTGGCGGACCTGGGGAGGGGGCAGGGGGGCCAAAGCCCTGGAGATCGTGCTTGCTGTGCCCCCACCTCCGCCCGCTGCTCTGCCCCACCTGTCCATCCAAGCAGTTCCACGGGCAGGCGAGGCTCCGCTCAGCAACAGGCGTGAAACCTTCTGAGGCTTCTTCCACTGTTTGAAGTAATACTTTCGGTTTTTTTGGTAGAAGCCTCAGAAGACTTCTCGTTCACTGCCAAGCATTGCACGAGGATCAGTGAGCCTGATCAGTGATCAGGGGAGGGAGAGCGGCCTGCTGGGTGGGGGGCGACATGCTGCGGACCTGCCCCAGGTCGCAATGAGGGCA
This sequence comes from Tiliqua scincoides, assembly GCF_035046505.1. Taxonomy (NCBI): domain Eukaryota; kingdom Metazoa; phylum Chordata; class Lepidosauria; order Squamata; family Scincidae; genus Tiliqua; species Tiliqua scincoides. The sequence continues at coordinate 101,773,508 of NC_089822.1, read as the reverse complement.
GGTCCGCTACTGATAATTGGTAACAATATAGCACTCCATATCTTCACAGCATTGTTAAATGATTAACTCATTCATTAATCAATTGCTTACCGCCCCCCAAAGGTGGTTAATCTGCTTGGCACTGACCGCAGATGATAATCAACAAGACAGAGCACTGCACAGTACAGCAGCGGGACTGATGCAGAATCCCAGCAGGGTGAGTGTTTATGTTTCAGTTACACAGAAGGGTGGCTTGTTGCAAACCTGTTGGCCCAAAAGCAAGTTGCACCATGAAACTGTTGATGCTGCTACATTGATGCTTGGCTGGAGATTTTCCCTTCCCAAATACAGCCAAAGACTTTCAGCTGTCATAGTTCTTGTAGACATTCTTCAAGGACTCAGATGGCAAGAGTTGTGCAGTTTCATCAGACACAAAAGTGTTTGGTGGAAGTATGTTGAAGGAAGTATGTTCCATGCCCTCCCCAATTTTATTCAGTCTGAAGAAGATTTTTAAAGAAAAGTTTCCTTATACTTTGTGATATTTTAGTAGAGCTTAGTACAGTTGTTATCCTACTTTGGTGGTTTTTTTCCTAATAGACCAATGTTACTTATGATCAGAGGTGTTTGTTTCTGGTGAGTAAGGTAGATTTACAGCCTAAGGGCTCAATCCTATCCCATTTTCCAGTGCAGCTGTGCCAATGGAGCCATGCACTGCATCTTGTGGTGGGGCAGCAGTCACAGAAGCCCGCTTAAGGTATGGGAACATTTGTTTCCTTACCTTGGGACTGCATTGCAGCTGCACTTGTGCTGGAAAATTGGATAGGATGGGCCCTAAGTCAGTGGTTCTCAAACTTTTATCACCAGGACCCACTTTTTAGACTGAGAATCTGTCAGGACCCACCAGAAGTGATGTCAAAACCGGAAGTGACATCATCAAGCAGGAAGAGCTTTAACAATCCTAGGTTGCAATCCTACCCACACTTACCCAGGAGTAAGTCCGATTGACTGTCATTGTTAAAAGCATATACACAGTAGCCTGTTCAAAGCTCTGTACCATTTCCCCAAATGCAGTCACATACCATGGCAGCATCAAGTCTAATATATGAAAAATAAAATATTGAAATGAATGGGGACGCACATGAAATTGGCTCATGACCCACCTAGTGGGTCCCAACCCACGGTTTGAGAAACACTGGTCTAAGTCTTACTGAACACAATGGACTTACTTCTGAGTAAGGTAAATAACACCGTTTTCAAACACTTCTACCTATGATTTTTGATTGCGAGTGGTGCTTTCATCCCATAACTGTGAAGTGACTTAAGAATTTCATGGAAGGGAAGAAATAGGATTTGACAATCAAAAATGCAAAGCGACTTTCTGTGATAGCTGCTGGACACAAAAAAATTGCAGTTCTCTCTTGTTCCTAGCCATTCTGAATGTTGCTGTGTGCCATACAAATAATCTGTTAATGACCTATTGATATTGGCCTTGTTATCTATATGGAACATCAATATATAGGGAAGTTAATCACAGAGTACAACAAACAAGGGAAGGTTGACCTCTTTGTAAGATTCCCAGAAGCATTTGCTTGGCTGCCATTGAAAGAATCCAGAAACTAGATCAACCTTGAATTGATTCAGCATGGCAGTTTATATGTTCTTAATAATAATATAATGAAATAGAGTGATTTTGCTACAGTATGATATTACTTGTTTTGCCTGGATGACTGCTTGCACAAAGGGCAAGTACATAGCCTTCAGCTTTTGTCAGATGAATTAGGAAAACAGGTTTTACGTTTCTGTGAAAAACTTGGTGAATCTTTGCAAAGGCCCAAGGGGAATAAAACGAGCAGCAAATATAAAGACACTTTCATGGAATGTGGCAACTGGCTTGCTGTGACGAACGGGGCAATATCCCACCTGTCTGAAATGTTTAAGCCAATCACCTGCCACCCAATAATGGAATGCACAGAACTTGAGTGCAGGCAATTTGAGATGTGCATTCAAGGTTCCACAATTGTGCATTCCATTGAATGCACAATGATGTGCATTCAAGGTGGGGTGGGGGGGGGGGGAAGAGCCAATTAAAATGGAGTTATATGGCACCTTAGGGGGAGGAGGAGTTACAAGTTGGCAGTTAGCTGGAATGGGAGTGAGAGCTGAACTTGACTAGAGCTATGTGGAAGCTGGAGTCAGGGAGGCTCAGTCTCCTGAGGCTCAGGTTAGTCTGTTGCTGTGTATGAGGGCAGGCTAGAGTAGAAATGATTTTTTTAAATGAAGAAAATCATATCCTGTAGTTCAGTCTATCTGGGTAATAAGGCAGACCAAGGAAAAGGTCTGGGAAAGGCAGACCAAGGTTATGCCAGATGCACACCCCTAAAATTGTTGCAGTGCACAATTATAAATGACTGCTTCAGTGGAATAGGAAGTTTAGTGGAACAAAATAAAAGTGAATGCTCTGAATTGTACACTCTGAATTGGTCATTGTCTATCTCGCTTGAGCAGTTAGTTTGTAACTCAAGTCTAAACTGGCTTGGACCCAGTGAGATGCTTTGGTACTAAAACTTATCACATTCTTATTGTTTTGAAAGCTGCATGCTTTTGAGGGAAGGTTATTTTCCTAGGCAAAGCACCTGGTCACAGTACTTCTTTGCCCTGTGAACCCACAGATTAAAATCACTGAAGTCACAACCAATTAGTGATAGTGATAGTGTGCACTATCACAACGCACGCGTCTTGTTATTATGGCTATTATATTGTTTAGGGGAGGGAAACGGCCTCTCTTGATTTTTGTTAAACAAAACATTCACTAAAATTTACATCCACTAAAATTGAATGTTGGGAGAGTTATGACAGACAAAAGAAAATATCTCTTTACTCAGCGTGCAGTTGGTCTGTGGAATTCCCTGCCACAGGATGTGGTGATGGCATTGGGCCTAGACACCTTTAAAAGGGAATTGGACAAATTTCTGGAGGAAAAATCCATCACGGGTTACAAGCCATGATGTGTATGTGTAACCTCCTGATTTTAGAAATGGGTTATGTCAGAATGCCAGATGCAAGGGAGGGCACCGGGATGCAGGTCTCTTGCTGTCTTGTGTGCTCCCTGGGGCATTTGATAGGCCACTGTGAGATACAGGAAGCTGGACTAGATGGGCCTATGGCCTGATCCAGCAGGGCCATTCTTATGTTCTTAAAACAAAACCAAAAAGCATGTCACACTTGCTCGGCCAACTAATTTTGGAAATCCTTGCTTGACAATGTTCTGTTCATCCTGTCACTTCAAAAACAGATGTATTTGCACCTAAACACCACATAGCTACAATACTGTTCAGCATTTTACAAATCTCATTCAGTATTTTTATATACTTCTCAGACTAAAAAAACAGTTATATATTAGCAAAGCTGGTGCTATTAAATTATGGAAGGGGGGGATGCCTAGCCCCCGGAATAAGATTCTTGAGGAAGCACACATCGGGGGGGGGGGGAATGCAAAAGAAGTGTGCACAGCACGTCTTTTAACAATGGCCTTTAAGGCATAATATGCCATTATATGTACCCTGTCTGACGGTTTACTACTATTAGAAATCGGGTCTGATATTCTAGAGATGTCATATGGTTTAATGGTTTGTAAACAATCTCAAGTATAGGATAAGGCAAAATGGAAGGAAAGAAAGAACATTCCAGTATGTGGTAGGTAGGTATCCAGCTGCACCACCAATTGGTCTTACAAACTTACTGAGAAAATCAGTACTGCAACTCTTAAATAGGTACAGGGCCCAGTCCTATCCAACATTCCAGTGCTGATGCAGCCATGCCAATGGGACATGCCCTGCATACTGTGGGGGGGGGCACCATGGGAGGCAGCCACAGAGGCCTCCTTAAGGTATTGGGCTGCATTTGTCAGGGCTGCATTGCTTGACACTTCTAACTGCATTTCTAACACTGCATTGCGGTGTTAGAAAGTTGGGTCGGATTGGGCTCACAGCTGCATATTAACCTATTTCTGCTCAACCCACAGGTGTACTCATTTGATCCCTGCCGCATATATTCAGTGTTGGGCAGAAATGGTTTAAGTGCTGTGAACCTCCACTGTGAACCACTTTTATGCAAGCTTCATTAGATTGAATGGGAGTTGTGCAAATCTTCTGTGCTCTCGTCTAACTCCATAGGAGTTTGCACTACAGACCATTTCATTGAGTTACACCTTAATTAAATACCAATGGAAGATATTCCAATTTCTGGACAATTTATGATCCATCAGTGAGAATCTGTCAGTGATATGGGAGGATGTGGGAGAGGAAAATTCTCTGAAACACAACAGAATGTGCAAAAATTTCTTTCATGCTTCTGGTTTTCTGGACAAGCTGTAAAGTAGTTCACAGAGAGTTGTATAACTGCTGTAGATATATGAGAAACTGCTTGTTTGTAGAACCATGTATCGTATAGTTTTACAAGATGGCCCCTATCCAGGGCACATAATGTTTGTTTCTATGTTCTCTACCAGACACAGAACATTGGTACTGCTTAGGAGTTACATAACAATAGCATGACATTTTACCTTGTTCTTATTCCCTTCTATTGGAGTTTCCTTAAAATGAAGAATTGCACAAAAATAAATTTAAAAAAGCCAGAGAAAGTGAGAAGTGTGACTCATTCTGGTTTTTTGTTTTGGGTTTTATTTTGTTTTTGTTGTTGTTCTGCTTTCTGTATATTATTTGAAGCAAGGACTCCTACATCTCCTGGGGTAGAAATGTACTGCTCCAGGTGAGTGTAAAACAAATCTCACTGCAGAGGAAGGTGTCCAAGAGTCTGGATAAAACTTTTCCCAGAAATTCCACTCTGCAGCTTATTTATGCAATCTCTTAAAATAGAAGCCATGTAGGGGATCCTAAGGACAGTGTATCCTTCACATTCCTGAGCAACTTGCTTCTTAAAATCATTATGAAATATCCTTAAATTAGTGTGGGTAGGTGTTCCCATACCTCATAGTGCCACTTCACCAAAAGGAATGGATAGTTTGTATAATGCAGGGATGTCCTCGAGTCACTAAGCCCAAGTCGTAAGTCGGGTCCTGAGTCAGCAACCCCACAATTCATCTTGAGTTCTGAGTCATAGCATGCAGCCATCATGACTCAACCTGTGAAAAATTTAGTCTTTCAAGTTGAGTCACGAGTCATTTTGTGAAACGAGTCAAGTCGCTAGTCAAGGGCTTTTCTGAGCACGATTGTGTTCCAGAGGCAAAAGAGCTCCTCCCTTTTGTTCTGGCTGCCCCCACCTTTTGGTCCCTTCCCCCAGTTTCGTGCAGCAAAACAAAAAAACAGCTCAAGCCTTTCATCTCCCCTCAGCCCCCCCAGGCCCCTCCTCCTGCAACTGCCTCCTGCCCACCACATCAGCTGCCATGCCATCCTTCAGAATGCATGCCTGTTTCTGGATTGCCCCTGAGGTCTTTGAGGTGGTACAAAAGTGGCAAAAAAAGTAAGCTGGAACACACACACACACACAAACGAGATAGGGACTCATGGTAGGACTTGAATCAATTTTAGTTCAGACTCGTTTTTTAGAGTCAATGACCCTATCACGAGTCATGTCGGAGTCAGTGATGTCTGGCTCAGGTTGACACGAGTTGTCCAAAAATGTGTGTTTGGGTGACTTGAATGAGTTCCCATCCCTGGTATAATGTCCAGGCTTCCTTACCCAGTAAAAAATTGGAATGAGCAAGAGACAAAAGGGAGAATACCACATATAAGAGAACCTGAATTTTTAGCTTCTGGCATTGCAGCATAACTAGAGGCCCAATCCTATCAAACTCCAGTGCCAATGCAGGTGCAATGCAACCCCAAAGTAAAGAAACAAACATTCCCTTACCTTGAGGAGGCCGCCATGTCTGCCCCCCCCCAGTAGGATGCAGCTGATGACCCATTTGCAATGGCTGCATCAGCACTTAGAAGGTTGAATAGGATTGACACTAAGGCACTAACCTTTTTGCTGAGTCACGGCAACCTAAAGCATATCTTATTCTACACCATTTCAGATATGAAACTCTTACAGCACAATCCTATGCATGTCTATCCAGATGTAAGTACCATTGTGTTCAATGTGGCTTACTCCCAGGAATGTGTGCACAGGATTGCAATCTTAGGTACTCAGGGACACTATCTGAACATCTCCACATTCATGATGTAAATGCAATGTCAAGCAACGGGAGCAGCAGACTTGGGGTGCTCCTTCATCCTAAGTCTGCTACTACCTCCCTCCAGCTCACCGTGAATGGAGCTGCATTGATATACTTCCCCACCACTCACTTTGCTCTTCCTCATGAGATGAGTGAAGCAGACTGTTGCTGACTGCATGTTTTTCCAGGCACAGGCAGTGGAAATCCACTTCCCATACCACACACCTCACTCTTCCTTGCTTGGTCTCTTTAAACTTAAAGAGACTACACAAGGGAGGAGGGAGGTATGTGGGTAGGGAAGTAGCAACTTAGGTACCTCACTCCCTCTTTGTGGTTCCTTTAAATACATCAGAAAGTGTGGGTACCCTGGAAGTTCCCATCATGACTTGCACTTCCTGTTTTGTTGAAAAGTATCTTGTGGGATGAAGCAAGATTGCTTTTTTGAAGTATCTTGTGGGAAGAAGCAAGTTGTGTTTTTTTGTTTGAGGTTGTTTCTGGATTTTTCATGTGGGGATGACGACGAAAGCATGTGTGAGTATGGCAGGTCAGGGGCAGTATCAGGCAGCAGATCCAGTTCGGCCACCAGTGTATTCCCACCCCCACCCCCCAGCTGAATTATCTTCTCTACTTGTTCTTTGCTGTTTTTGGTTCCTCTGTAGTAACCTCCTGTATGGTAGTTTCTGAAGCAGGTGTGTTTGTCAGTGGATCATAACAGTTTTAGGACAATGTAAGAGTGCTTACATATTGGTTCTAATGGTTCTACTTGATACAGAATAACTGCTACTCAAACACATTCCACAACACTGGCTGCCTGAGTAGTGGGTAGATAGAAGATAGGAAGGAAAGCAGTGTATTGGTGTTTGAGCCCCTTTCAGGTTGCCAGAGATAATGGATGTGCATGTGGGGTGTTTGGTGTTTGGTAATGTGGCCTGTTCTCCTCATTTTAAGAGATTCTCATGCATGAAGTTACTCATTCAAGGGGCTGTCTCCAGATGTTCTAATGAGTGTGCATAAGTTAAAAGTGTGTCCTGGTACCCTTCGCATCATGTTTATCATCCTCAGACTGAATAGGTGAAAGGGGCTTTTGGATTACACAACTTGGAAGTAATCAACTTAGAGCCCAATTCTATGCATGTCTACTCAGAAGTAAGTCTCATTATAGTCAGTGGGGCTTACTCCTAGGTAAGTGTGGGTTGGATTGCAGCCTTAGAGTCAAACTAGACATGCACTTAAGCATTTCATTCAACTTCTAACCAGATAAAAGTACTCCTTTTTCATAAAGTACAGCTGGCCAAATCCTGACCCTTTCTTCCCCACAAATAACAGACTCCCTCCCCAAGTAGCTATTTGCCCCCAAGCAGTTATTTTAGTATCTGATATCTGATTTGTTGACCCATGATTTTCACACAAAGCTCTTTAGAGCCTTTTTGCCCTGCCTGCCACAATATGCCTCAGACACATTTTTGCCATGGTAAGATATTCCTGCGGGTCCCTTCTCATCATTAATGCACAATGCATTCCTTTTGTATGAGGGTTGCCATCTCTGACTGATGCTATTCCTGGAAACTTTCTCTTCCACATGACGAAATGGCATTAAACCAGGGACACCCTATTAAAATCTCCAGGATTTTTTTCAGTAGTCACTTGAAGATCAGTGCTGATTCCTGGAGACTCCAGGCCAAATCTGGACAACCTTAGTTGTACATGATAGTGGTTCTTCTGGAAAATGGTCATGCACCAGGAGAGACTTACTGTGGGTAGAAGAGGATTGCTCTGCTACTGTTTCCTCCTCAAATAAATTAAAACTAAACAAAAGGTTCACAAAATGGAAGGGAATTACTGAAGAGAAATTTAACCTTTGCTACACTTGGCAGTATGAATGTTTTTATGCTTCATGTAGTGCAAAACCTCCCCAAAACATTTTTAAAATACTCAAACTTTTTTTAAGTGCAAAATGGCATGGAATCAGGAAGTCTGCATCCCTGTTCATAACTTAAGACACAGACAATATAGTATAATGTCTGTGACATTAACAACACCATACGATACAAAGCGATCATAAAAGCAATGAAAGTGCTACGTGTGAAATAATCATATTTTCCTTGTTTGAAAACATTGGGGTCATCTTTCTTTAAAAAGTACAATGGAAGGGCAGCTTGCTATTGTTTTTTTTGAGGGCAAAAAAAGATCACATTTTTTAGAGCTGTGGGAGTGGTTTGGAAGAGATCTCACTGCACTCAGGACAAATGTACTTTCCTTTCTCCAGGGTTAAATTTTTAAAATAATTAATTCTGCAGGTTTGCAGCCCAAGTGGACTGTGGATGGCAGCGAGCATCTCACCAAGACATATTCTCTTCTCCTTCTAAAGCCCAACCTTTTTTTCCTTATTGGTGATATTTTATTAGTATGTAAGTATGTAATTAGTATGATTATTAGTATGATTTATTAGTATGTAATTAGTATGATTATTATTAGTTATTATTAACAGTGTTTATGGTCCTGAACCAATAAGGCTAGGAACCGACAAATGTTTTTTTTCAGAAAGTTAAAGGCACTTTGAAAAAGTTGTTTACAGTCTTACCACCTTTGCTCCTCATAAACAGGTTTTGCAAATGTTTGTATTATTTCAAAAATATGCAAATAGTGTTTGACCAAAGTTGACAGTGGGAGAAAAGACATTATGTGTCTTTACCATGAAAAGTAATGTCACTCTCTCAAACCACTTTCAAAAATCTTTAAACTATTGTCTCTCAAGCAGCTGGAAAATATATTCCACTTTCCTCACTGTGACTCAGCAGGTCATGCAAGAGGAGGAACAAACAGAAAGGCAGAAGAGGGTTAATGTTTTTGGAACTACCATAATGAGGATTCCAATCAGAGGCCTAGTTCTCCTTTAGGTGATATCCATGTCTGAGCTGTATCAGTCGCATAGGGGCTTACAGGCTTGCATACTTGTCCATATCAAAAACCCCAACACAAAACCTTGTGCATAAAAAAGGCTTGTCTAGAGCCCATTTGCCTGTTTAGTTTCTACATGCAGTGAATGTTTTACTGATGGAGCTTTCAGCCATGTGAACCCCTCACCTACCATCTGAAGTGGTACTGGTCAAATACAGGTATAGTGCCTTAAGGAGAAAAACTAGGCCAGAGAGAACAAAAGCAGGTGCTGATGTAGGCACTCCATATATGGTAACTTGGGTTCACAAGATTATATGTACGTCTTGAGCAGCTCAGAAGGAGGAAGTTTGTGACTGGTCACTGACTAGCATGTCAAGGAATCTGTGGCATGAGTCAAGGGCAATACTACAGGGAGCCAAGCAGTTCCTTGAGAGATATTATTCATAAACATAGGCAAATAAAATAGCAGCCTAGGTCGGTGATGACGTGGAAAATTAATGGGTGACATGGAAGAGAAGAAAGCCGAGGGCTGCCAGAGACACAAAGTTGCAAACCATAGATATAGGAACAGAGACACTTGTGTGCAATTTATTATCCTTAAGCTAAGGTTACCAACATGAGTTTAGCAATAGATGGGTGCTAGTAATAATACGAGCTTGGCAGCACTCGTACTTGGCAGCACTGATATATTTGAATGCACTTTACGTGTGTTAGTCACCCTCAGTAATCCTTATAACAGTTCTCTAAGATAGGCTAGCATTATTATGCCCATGTTGGAGATGGAGTGAGGGGTTGAGGCCGAAAATATGGTTGTTTGCCCAAGGGCACAATCCAAACTGTGCCTTGGGCCAGCGCAAGTCCGTTTCGCCAGCCAGGAGAGCCTGTAAGGCATGTTCGCACCTCCTCGAGTGTCAGCTGAGCTGGCACAGGGACGTGCACCTATCCACAGAGGCTGAATCCAGCCTCCATGCCATCTTGAAAGAGGAGTCTTGCATCAGCCGAGCTTGATTGATGCAAGGTTCTGGGGAGGGTGGGTAGGAGGTGGAAAGGAGGCGTTCCAGGGCAGGTGGAGGGCGGTCCTGGGGTTGGGTGGGTGGAGAGTGGGAGGTGGGGCTGGGACCCGGCAGATATGCCGGATCCTAGCCCCCGTTCCTGAGCGGCACAGAGCAACTGCAAGCCACTTTGTTCTCCTTTGACTTATGCCACCTCTTGTGGTGGCACAAGTCTGAGGAAATCCATTGGGGCTGCAATGGCTTACCCAAGGTTAAGGGGAAGAGTTTCTAAGCCACTTCAGGCCCCAATCTTGCCCTGGATACAGCGCAAGCCTCCTGGCCTGTCTGTTCCAGTACAAGATAGGATTGCACTGCACAGCTTCTTAGGTGAGTTCATGGCTTAGGTCACTGTTGACTTTCTGGCTTTCACTTTTAGCCATTACACCACACTAGAGATTCTTAACCAGGGGTATCCATACCCATTGGACGTTATGGGAACCAAATGATGGAGGCATGGGTCTTGATCGCTGGAGAATTTAAAAAAAATACTTAGCTTATTAACTATCACGATTATCAATAATTGAATATGTCAACAAATAAAGATATTATACTTCAGAGGAATGGTGGGGAAGAATCAGCAAAGGGAACATTTGTACGAGTGAAGTGTTGAAGCAATCAGCCTCCTGTTAAAGGACACATGCTAAGGGAAGGAGGACAGCACACTGCTATGAAAAGATGTTAAAGTTTACTCATTTGATTTGTCTCCTTTGCAGGTGTTCCATGTGCATGTATGACCAAGCTCAAATGATGCAGATGTGCCTGTCTTTGATTCCCACATTCTCAGGTGAATTTCTCATTGTTCATATTTTCTGGTGCTGAAGGTGCTCTGGACCATAGTGCTCATTTGTCCTCTGGCACCAGGTAACACTAACCCAAATTTATTTGCTTAACAGAGCTACCTTTGACACATAATGCATCATGTGTCCCTGAACATCATCTGAAGTGAAACTTGAGGTAAACATTGACATTCTTCCTTGGGCAAGATGTCTGAGAAATGTTGAAGATGGGGGAAAAAAGAATGGTTTTGATAGATCTAGCAAAATTTGTCAGGCTTGTACCAGTCATCCCCTCTCACCTTCCCCTCAGCTGGTTTTCTCCACCAAGTGTTCCAGATCTGCGTTTCTGTCACAAACACAGATCTGGAAACCTGGCTGAGGAGGTGGAAATTGGGACAGTAATTTCAGGGAGGTAGGTAGGTAGTGGATTGAGAAAGTGTTAAGCACTCGTTTCTGCCACTTCTCCATTGCAACCCATTCCTCTTCCAGAGCCACTTTGTAGAAGAAAGAAACAGTAGTCAAGGCTTCATGACAAAAGCAAACTAGAGGAGAAACATATAGTTCTGCCTGTAGTAAAGTTGTGATGCAGAGGTCCTCTTACCTCAGCACGGGATTCCTGTTGGGCATTTGGAGGGGGTGATGAAACCCTCCATTCAGAGACTAAAGTTGATAAGATGTTGGACTAGAAGTGCCAGCCATCCTATTTCTCCAAAAGTGGTATTTTGAAACAAATTTCCCCTAAAGACAAATTTTGAGACAGATTTGGAGGTTCTGGCTTAGGAGAAAATGTTTGAGGAATTTTGAGGGAAGCAAAAGGGCTTTTTGACCACACCTACATCCTGGCAACCTGGGTTTGCAGCTTGTACTTTTTCAACATAGGATTCCTGACTTTTGTGGCTTTCTGAAAAGCAGGGAGCAGGGCATTGGGTTGTGAAGTGGATGTGGTGGCATCACTAAATTGAGGATAGGGCTTCCCCATGTGAAGATGTACCTGACTTCCTGGGACTTTTCTAGCAGCGTTCCTGATTGACACTTATACCATGACACAGGGACTGTGTCCAGGGCAGGCTTGTGATTTCCTGGTGTCTTAGGCAATGCACCAAATGCCACCTCTCCTACCCAAAAGAAGTGTTGAGGATTGCAGAGCTGTTCCCACATTTCCTCCTCTGTTGCTCTGTTTCTTTCCAGATTTAGAAAGGAAGAGGAGCAGCTGGGGAGGCATGTGCCCCCTGACAATCCATTGCCTCAGTTAGCTTCGTGAATAGGCCAGCACTGAGTGTGGCATGTTCTCATTTCCTTTGCCAAACACATGAGTAAACCACAGGAGACTGTGGCTGCTGAAGTAGTAACTGCCTTGATCCCATTAACAATGACACCCCCTGAATGAGAACAAAAGTTATTAATAATCATCTACACAGCAATAGTTTTCTGGTTAGATTGAGTATATTCTGTAGGTCACTCTTTGGGATTCTCAGCCAATGGCTCAGTGTGGAAACTGAAGGTAGAATGCTTGAAAACCACTACACAGCATTCATTCATCTTTCCAGTGCAGTGCCTAGAAATGGCCCAGTCTTAGAAGCTACTTTGGTGAATTAGCTCTGGTTTTTGAGTAAAATGTCAGTAGCTCTTTACACGCTTGTCAAGGTTTCAACTAAACAGCTGCGATTTTACAGGGATATTCAGTATCTGTTCTTTTTCTGTGCTAATTACCAGACAGTTTTCTTAAATCAGACACTCTATCCCATCCCTCGTGGTAGTGGGGGAGGGTGAGTGTATTGGCATGAGAGTAGCTTTGTCTACAATACTAAAACGGCGGGTAATAAAAAAATCTAGTCTCTGGCAGCCAATCTAAGTAGGAAGAACGCATAGTTTTTTTCTTATAGAACTCATAAAAAGTTTTATGAACAGCTCATGTGATTTAGGGCTGGGCTAATGGCCCCACCCTGTGGAAGGAGGTGATAATGAAAGCCCTCTACAGGGGAAAAGAGAGAGAGAGAGAACTTAGCCTGGATAGATGAAGAAGAGCAAGAGAGAGGCAGATTGCGCACACACATTCATGTGCACTGTCTGTTTTCTCAGCTAGCTTCTTGCTCCCTTGAGGCGGCCTAACTGGGAGAGTAAAAGAGAAAAGAGAAAAGGGAAGAGAATTCCTAAAAGGAGAAAGAAAAAGTCACGGTGGAAAAATTTGGTGGCTCTGTAATTTTCCGTTCCTCTACATTTTTAACTTCCTTCTTGGATATTTGTTTGTGACCTGAAAAGGCAACAACAGTAAGGGTGAGAAGCTTTTCGTGTTTCTTTGCCTGGTGGAAACTGTAGTCAAGAAGCGTACCGGCAGTTACCTGGGGATGACAGCAGTACTGAAGAGCTCATGGCTGGGGCTCATGTAGAACGTTCATTTCTGGTAAGTTCACGTGGCTTATGTACAGAGTGCTTGGCCAAAAGGGGGCTGCTGCTCAGGGAGGCAGAGGGAGATGTTGCACGTGTGAGTGTTACAACTGAGTGTGCTAGCAAGAAAACGTATGAAGTGTGTTTGCAGGAGGGTCTCTCTCCCTCTCTCTCTGTGTATGTGTCCATGAATGCATATGAAATAACTTGTATTAGCTTCAGAACAATTGCCACATGGGGAGTCTGTTCAATTGCAGAATCCTTTAAAAGCAATGCTTCTCCCGTAGTATACCTTCCCCCCCCCTCGGTGAGAAGTCAGCTGATGCTCTGAATAATGAAGAGATCTGGTTAGTAGTTAAAAAAAGAGTGTCACTCATTAAATGCAAGTTCTTAATTACTTCAGCAGCGTTCAGGGATTGTGACTTAAAACTAGTGACTTCCATTTGTTGCTCTTAGATGTTGCATCCATTGCTAGCACTCTTGTAAGTTATCATAAAATCATGCAATACTTTCTGAGCTTTTTTTAAACATTCCATCATCTTCAGTCACGAGAAGCTGAGCTGTAACATATTTAGCTTGTAGATGTGAGAGCAATCTTGACTCATAAATGTAATGTATTATAAAGGTCAACAAAGGCGTTATCTGCTTGTTAAAGCTCCATTTTAAAAATCCACTCTTTTGAAATGATTCCCAAGTTACAACATGCTTTTTTATGACAAAGTAAAGACTACTCCTACATAGCTGTTGCACTGGGAAGAAGTGTACATGCGGCCAGAGGTGCTTTGCTTTCTTATAGCCAATAATAATAAGGCTTGTCTGAAGAGGCAAGCCAGTTTTAAACAGAAAAGTGACTTGCCTGTTCTGCAAGGTGATACACAACTGGAAAAAACTTTCAGATCACTTCCAACTGCATGCATCCATTCCTCCACCCACGCCACAGCTGTCTAGGATTGTAGCCAAGGTTCAGTGCCTGTGCAAGGGTGTTGCACCAAATGTGTGCCATATATATTTGGACATAAATGAATCATGCTAGTCTGTGTGTGGTGGAGGAGGGGAAGTGTAGCAACTTAGCAACAGATAATTGGCTCACACTGCCATGTAACTCCTACCACCATTCCTCTTCTCTTCCTTCTCCTCCACCTCTCAGTTGCGGTTTCATAAGTATCTTCTCTGACTCTGCACAGTGGAATTTTCTGGCATTTTTTGCTGTCATCAGAGATCTATGCTCCAGCATGCACAGTGCTTTTGGAAGCCACAGGAAATAAGAGTCTGGTAACAGAGCTATTATTATTGCAAAATAAAGAACAAGAACAGAACTTCCTCCATCTGGAAATTCCCTTGTGGGTTAAAAAAAGGAGCAGCATTCACAAGGCATAAGAGTTACAAGCTTTCCCAGAGCACATGTTTGTGGACTCCTTGACAGTAGTTTAGCAGGGACTGTGCTGCTGCTTTCAGACAGTAGAGGGCCCAGATGCTCCATACCTTCAGCTTCTTAAACATGGTGTACTCTCTGTACACATGCATGCACACACACACACAAAGTCTGAGGTAGCTTAGGATGAAAGAGTGTGACTAACCTCAAGTGAGCATAATGGTGCAGCAAGGATTTGAATGTGGCTGTCCCCCAGGCCATCTCTGAATGTTGTATAGTACCTCAGACCTGGGAACTATACCACACTGGGTTGATTATACCATCCCATGAGATTAAGTAGATTGTGCGTGCAACATGAACACACTTCTTGCCCTCCTCTTGCATCTAGGCCAGTTTTACATGTAGAAGATTGGTGTGGATAAAATTTGTCACCCCACACCTGATTCAGCAAAGTTGTCCGTACACTAGGGCAGAGGTTCTCAAACTTCTCGGGAGTAAAACTCCCAAGGTAAGTTTGTGTGGGGGCAGGGAAAAGTCAGTGATGCAATCCCCAGGATCACACCAATGCAGGGTCAGGGGGCCTTTGCCTTACCTGCTGCTAGGTCATAATCACAACCTGGAAGTGGATCGCGATTGCTATTTGCACTTTCTACTAGCCTTTCGGAGCCCTGCAGAGGGCTCTGGGGGCTCCCAGCAACAAGTAAGGTAGGTTTTTTTTTTTTAAAAAAAAAAAAGCCCCCCTGCCCCTGCAGTGGCGCAATCCTAGGGTCATGCCGCTGCCTTCCTCTCCCCCCTTTAAAATGTCAGAGGCTGCGATCCTCAGGCTGGGGCATCATAATGCCCCAGTTTGAGAACCGCTGCATTAGGGGACAACCAGGATGTGCACATGTTGTGAGTACTTCTTTCCTTAATTGAGCAGGGCCAGTTGAGATGGTAAAGTAACATGCAAGCTGGCTCTCTAGAAAGCATTCCACTTGGAGTTTGTTAGCAAGCAGAGTGGAGGCCCAATTCTATCCAAATTTCTGGTGCCGATGCAGCTGCAATGCAGCCCCAAAGTAAAGGAACAGCCATTTCCTTACCTTGAGGGGGCCTCCATCATTGCATCCCCACCATAGAATGCAGCACATGCCCCCTTGGCATGGCTGCATCAGTGCCGCAAAGTTGGATGAGATTGGGTTTTAAGTCACATAGCTTTTTGGCCTGTGTTGCCCCTTCCTAATCTTATGGCAGGTTGCAATAAGATGTTACATATGCCTCTGGCATAATAATAATAATAATAATAATAATAATAATAATAATAATAATAATAATAATAATTAATAATAATAAAACTTTATTTTTTATCCCGCCCTTCTCCCTAACAGGACCCAGGGCGGCTAACAACATATTAAAAAACAGATTTTAAAAACATTAATACATAGCAGATAAAAACATTTAAAAACACATTACAGAGGACATAAAAACAGTAGTCAGATTAAAAGACAGAATAAAAGAGCAAGTCACCGAGGAATCAAGCCTGTAACAAACTAAAAGATGTATAAAAATGTTAAGAAGGCCAGAAATCAGAAGGCTTGTTTAAACAACAGTGTTTTCAGGCCTCGCCGAAAACTCTCAAGAGAGGGAGCCATTCTCAAATCAAGGGGAAGGGAGTTCCATAATGTTGGTGCCACTACCGAGAAGGCCCTATTTCTTGCAGCCGCCCCCCGGACCTCCTGGCATGTGGTTGCTTGTGCCAACTGTCAGTTTAGTGCTGTCCAAAATGCCCCTTCAGTTTTACAATTGGCGCGTAGTAGTCTAGTCATAACAAACAAAAGACCTTACAGTTTTTGCAAAGGCTGCCTGACATCCAAGGCAGCTTCAATGCAATCCCCTGGAGAGCAGCTGGAGGTGCCTCTAGGCTGGGTTTAGGTAGAGGTACTGCCTACATAAACTGGCGCCTCTTTGTGGGTGGTGAAGAAAGTGTTGCAAGACTTCTCCCCCACAGCCATGTTTTACCATTTCAATAGCATTTTTACAATTGCTGTTTGTTATTAATACTGTACTATATCACTTCTCAGCAAAAAACAGTTCTCACAGCAAAAGTAAAAGAAAATGGCTCGCTGTCTCAAAGGGGGCTCACTATCTTTAGAAGACACATTCTAGTTTTTAAAATCTGTTCTATTTTGAGCAGGTTGTGTTCTCTCTCCCCTCCCCTTCCACACAAACAAACAGCTGTTTCAAAAACCGAATAAACAGGTCTTCTCTATTACTTCAATGTGGTTTTATATATATCAAGCTCCCCATGCTGGATCAGGACTAGTGTTTTAATAGTGCTAATTGGGGGAAGTCACTGCCGTTTGTCTTCAGGAATCATCGTCTGTACACAGCCTGTGCCCCCTCATGTCATTAGGTGCATGCTTGCACATGTCGGGGCATCTTTCATGTGTCACTGCATTTGTGTCATTAGATTTCATCTCTTTGACAGATGTCCACTCTCCCAGCTGCCCAGCCTTTTCCTGTCGCCTGCCATTGTTACCATTCATATTGCCATGTTGTCAGAGTCACACTGGAGAAGCCTCCGCCAAACCTTATTGGTGCTCTTCGCCTCCATGCTTCTCATTGGAGTGACCATGCTGGCCATATCCTCTGAAATCAACCCTGTAGGATTTTTCTTCCTCACAGTGGGGGGCGTGTGCTTAGTTGGTTACCTCATTAGTGTAGCCGCAGAGCATTGGCTGAAGCGTCACAATCCAACGGATGAAAACAGTGCAGCCCCCAGGAGACACACTGAGGCAGGGTGAGCAACTGAATCATTATTCCTTTTTCTTTCACGTATCTTACCCTTGAGCCATAGGCACTATAAGAGCTGGTCTGCACAAACAGCAATATGTACGAGAGGTTCTGAGACAAACATTGTTATGTCAGACCAAGGTCTTTCTTATCCAGTATTTTTCAGAAGAGGTCAGCCAGTACTTCTGAAAGGTGTGTGCAGGACATGACAGCAATAGCCCTCTCCTATTGTTTGTCTCCCATTGTCTGATAATTGGAGATATACTGCTTCTGAACATGCAGGTTCTGTATAGCTGTCATGGCTGATAAACACAACTAAGCACAGTCAGACTAGTTGTACTAAGGGCATTCTTTCTTAGGGTGCAAGAGGTCCTGGGTTCAAATCCCAGACAAACCCTTGTTGAGCTGCTGGCTGGGGGCAAAGAGATTTTTTAAGGCGGGATTGCTGCTTAATGGTACAGCACAGACACTGCATACAGAAGGTCCCAGGTTCAATCCCTGGCATCTCCTGGTAAGGCAGAAGAAAATTCTTGTCTGAAGGTCCAATCCTATTCAACTTTTCAACACAATGCAGCCACAATGTAAGGGAACATCCGTTCTTTGAACAGTATTTAAACAGTTCTTTGAACATCTGTTCATACTTTGAGGAGGCCTCTGTGACTGCCTGCCCACCACAGGATGCAGTGCATGCCCCACTGGCACTGCTGCATTGGCACTGGAAAATTGGATAGGATTGGGCCCTGAATCTTTAGATTGCCACTGCCAGCCAGTGTTGACAATACTGAACTAAATGGACCAATGCTCTGACTCCATATAATGCAGCTTCCAATGCTTCCCTCATACACAGCAATTCCCTGCCTCCTGATCTAGTTGGAGGCAACCCAGTGGCATCACTAGGCTGGGGCAGACCACCCCCAGGTGCAAGGCTCAAGAGAGCGTGTCACCACACCGTCCGAGCCTCCTCTGGTGATCTTCAGGCCCAGCTGCCACATGCTTTAGCCGTGGATTGTGTTTTCACCATGTGGTTAATTGTGCTGTGCCATCCATGCAGTGCACTGGATGCCCCTGTGTAAGTGGCATCCAGCTGCTGTGTTGGACCAAATAGAAGAGAACCAGATTCCAGTTAATATCTGTTTTATATCAGTGGTAGTTCCAACTCGGCTGAAATAAGCAGGTCTTCAGCTGGGGCAGAATTCAGCAGCAGCACCAGCAAGAGGGAGTGAGCTGAACAATTGATTGAAATTGTGGGGACCAGCAGACAAAGAGGACCTGATAAACCATTGCCTGAATATGGTTGATGTGATGCCTTGTCCGTTGCTTACAGATATCCCTTCCCCACTGAAACATAGGGCTATTATGGTAATTTGTCCTAACCGATATTCCCATCTTTTATTTGCAGAGACAATGAAGCATATGAAGCACCATCCTATGATGAGGTGGCAGCAACTGGCTATTTCCCATCACCAACAATCTGGACCATCAACTCTAGTCCAGCAACTTCCCCAGGGGAGCCCCCTCCATACAGTGTGGTTATTGAGCCACTTGCTCATGCAGAGACTGTGGTGGAGGCATTCAGTGTCTCAGTGGCACCCGGCACCCGGCGTGCCTCTGAGGCAGATGTGCAGTCAAGGCTACGCCTTAGAGTGGTGGTACCCCCGAGACTGCAGCGGTTTGTCTCAGACACCCATGAACTCAAAGGTACTGAAGAGCGCCACGAGCGGCTAGAGCCACTCACTCCACCTCCTGCTTATGAAAATGTGATTGCTGAGGAGTTCTTTGAAGAAGAATTCGAGCCCACAAGACTATGACTGACAAGGCTGGGAACCAACAAGAGTGGCGCAGTGACTGTCACATGCCACTTCTTTCAGACTCAATACGGTCTTGATGTTGCAGGTCACGTTTCACCCAAAACGAGCTTGGGCAATCATGCAGGGTTTTAGCCTGCTGCAGGTCTCTCCCTTTTTAAAAATGCACCTATATACATACATGTCTCATGCATGTGGTAAAGGTGCATAGGTTGCTTCGAGACGGATAGGTTGCTTCGAGACTGGAAGCACTGATGGAACAGAAGAGACAAAAAGCGATTAGAAGTTGTCTTACCCTTTGCCAACTCTACTTAAAATATGTCATGCAACATTTTATGTGTTTTTCACCAGGCATGTGAGTTCAAACAAAAAAATATAAATAAATAAAGGGTGGGCAGCTGGTTGCCTCCCTTGTTTCAGTTGGTTATGAGATGATTCTAACACTGCTTGAGGATATTCACCCTAATACTGGCCCAATGTTATGCTTCTAATATTTTGAGATATTTGGCCATTTTCTTAAGTTCTGCTGCAGCAATTGCCTTTTAAGCCAGACCAAAAAAGAAAGATGGATTAGAACTGGCTAGACAGGATACTTTGCTCAGAAATGCACTTCTGTTCTCTGAAGGGACCTCTTGGTTGGGGGAGGCACTAATATAGGCAACCAATTTTGCTCATTAAGATTATCAGCACAGTTTCAGCATGTATGCTGATGTGCAGTCAAGGGACTACACAAGTAAAGCTTGCCCATTCTCTTCTGTGGGAATGGAAGTGCTCTGTGTGAATCATGAAACTGCATGTGAAACATTGCCTCTTGGGAAAGAGAATTAAGCAGCCCACTCTTGAATAGAGCTCCAAAAGGGGACCGCCCCACCTCAAGACTTCGGTCTTTTGGATTGAGTCAATAATAACACATGTCGTCCAATATTTCACAGATGAAATTACACACTTGTGAATGTCACTCACCCCTATTCTTGCACACCAAGGATCAGGGCCTGGGAATCAAACTAGATCCATGTACAATGTGTTTTATAGACATGCTTCCAACTGGAAGCATCTCTTGAATATCCCTAAAAAATATTCCTACAAAATGGAGGAGAACCTTGACAAAAGAAGGGTGCTCATTTTATTATACAGTTTCCAAGCTGCAACATGCCCCCCTGAAGAAGCAATTCCTCACTTCAAGAGCAAGCCAACACTTCAAGGGGATGATTTAAAGCAGTGGTGACAAATACAAGGCCCTTAGGCTAGATATGGCTCCCGGAAACAATTTATCATCCCCCCTTTATAACTGGGCTTGCACTGTGACAGGGGCGGATGCAGTGTTTGTATTTGGGAGGGACCATGAGCACTCCAGAGCCTAGGTCAACCAGGTAGGTAGACCTGGGCTCCAGCCCAGATCTACCTGCTGGATAGACCTGGCTCCTGGTTGAGTTTGTGGCTGTATGCTGGGTGGGTAGACCCAGATATGCAGCCCATATTTACCTGCCCGGCAAATCTGGGTTCCCTTTCCAACTCAGCATGGCCACCAATGCCCTGCCCAGTGGGCATTCCCCTGGCTCCAGACTTTGCTCCTCACTGGTGTGACAGTTTAGGGAGGAGGCATGCCCCCATGCCCCCCAGATTGTCCATGCACTGATATTTGGGCTGTCTCATATCTTGAAATTATGAACAAGATTTGCACATTTTCTCTTCTGTCATTTGCAGCTAATAAGTTTCTGTGTGAGAAAAAAGTGCTTATTTCTGGCCTTAATCTGTTTAATGATGTCACTTCCTGCTTAATGATGCCTCCCCCCCCACCTGCAGGATGCAGCACATGCCCCATTGGCCACATCAGTGCTGGAAAGTTGGATGGGATTAGGCCCTTAGTTTAGTAGAGAGGGCTGGTAAATCATGACCCAAATGTCAGTGGAGGTATGTGTAACATTTTACATGATTGTTGCTATAGCAGAAAAAAAAAATGCATACAGTACATAAAAGAACATTCATTTAGATGAGATCAACAGACTTTGGGTCTTTCTAGCAAGTCTGGAATCAAAGCAAACTTAAGAACCCCATCAAAATAACAAAGGGAACCATCTGAATAATGCTCAAAACGTGATCAAAAGTTTTAAGCCTGAGAATTCCCATCAGCAAGCTATTAAGAAATTCAGCTTTTGAAAGTAGCACTAAACTAGCCAGTCCATACTCCTTTATTGATGAACAGATGGAATGTTGTGCTCAGGGCTGTACATTTTTTAAGTTGTAAAATTATAAGCATTGATTGTATGGAATTAAATAATTATATACACGGTGTTCTTGCTTTCTTGACTTAAGAAAAGCCATCTGTCACCAAGGAATGCTGTAATGAAATAAAATATTTGTTCTCAGAAAACAAATAGATTTGTTTTCTTAGATTTGTGTAGATTTATTTTATCTAGGATATGTATTGGAAATAAACCAATGGAAGATTCAGTTGAGATAGGTTTTTCCTTGATGCTTTAAATGATGTAACCTGAGAAATCTTTAGGAACAATATAAGTTATGATAACTACATATGTTATAGCCTGCACTATCTTAGGACAGAAAATGGGGCAGCGGGCGGGATTGTCAGGAGAAAATGTAAAGGGAAACAGAAAAGATGCTCTGTATGATTGGGTTTCTGAAGCTGTATCCAGAATGGATAGACAAAAATTAATGTGGGTCTTGAACACACAGTTTGGCTAAATTCAATATGGATGGCTCAAGATCTTTCCTGCCCTTTCACATGTTTAATCAGGCAGGAGGAAATTGATACCTGTGGGATTTACACTGGTTGTTATCAACATTTAGAGTTGTCAATATTTCATAAATCCTCCACAAGGTGAATGTGTGTACTAAATAAGTGCATTTCCTTCTTTGATTCTTGATAACGGCTATTTCACACTGTATGCTTTTCCTGAATTAAGTGGTGATGGAAAATGGTACAGTAGAAACAGTAGAGAAATACTTCTCAAATAATGATGGTTGTGGAGCAAAGTTGTATGGGGCACTTCCAAAGCTGTTAGAGGAACAAGGAGGGTATAGGCCTGTTGACTGCTATACAAAAATGAGAACCAAAATGGTCGATGTATGGATGCTGACAGTAAGACTGACAGGAAATGCCTTGGAGGGTATGGGAAAGTAGTGATTCTGAACCCAAAATGATGCCCAGAGCTCTTTTATAGCTCCAGCAAAAGTTTCCTGCAATCATGTGGTGATGCACTACTATACTGTATACTCACATGTATGCATCGACAAGGTTGAATGAATAAAAGTTTACAGAGGAGTCAGGACAAGCCACAAAAAAATTCTATAGGCAGCCAGTCAGATAAGCCATTCCATGTTATACAAGGCTAAAAAGGGGGACCATACATAATTACATTTTCAAATCTCTCTTCTGTTACATACAATCTGTTCTTTTACAGCCAAATTCAACATATCTTCCTGCTAAGGTTTTATGTGTGAAGTTGACAGAGGTTACCAGCTCTGTGAGATGAGCCTCTTGATCACCACTGCTCAAGTTTCCAAATATTTTTAATTCATGGTGCCCCCACTAAATAACAAGTAAAGGGTTTTTCCTGGTGAGGACAAATTGGGCAGGCACAAGTTCTGGGACTGAGGGATAGAGCAGGAATCAAACTGTGCCCCAAGATTAAGATCTCAGAGAACAAAGGAGTTGAAGGCAGCACTTTCAAAACCCTGGAGAGTCACAGCAAATAGACACCTTGTTTCAATGAGAACTTCGCTGAGACTTTTGTTTAATCTCAGTTAACATTCTGTACAGTGCCAGAGATAAATGGAATTTTCACATGTGCAGTAAAATTATGTTTCCCTCCATTTGTCAGGGGACCTACTGCGCCACCAGACAAACTGCATTAACAACTGCAATCATTATTAGCATAGAGAGAATCGAAGTTATCCCAAAATCATCTATGAAAACACTGGAAGGCTGCTGTAGCTTATGTACCTGTTGCATTACCTGCATGTAATTTAGTGGCTTCAGAGGCTTCAGCAATATAAGATTCTCTATTTTTAATTGTTTGTGAGCTCAGCCACTCAACTTACTGTCTCTGCGGTTCCAATCTGAAATGCACAAAAAATCCGCATGAAACAAATCATGTTCCTTGTTTCATCATAATCTCATTCTGATGTAAAGGAGGTTAAAAATGCAGCAACTGTCCTAATGCAGCAATCAAGAAATGTCCTTTTCATCATACTTTGAGTGGTTTTCCCCCCATTGATGTGGTGGCCATAGCAATAGCAACAAACTCTTGTCACTTTTCACTGAAAGCTCATTTTGCATTCTCTCTCAGACATAGGCCTTGTATCACTTTAATTTTTTTCTTTAACTTTCTATCTCACCTTTCTCCAAATGGCACTTGAGGTGGCTAACAACATTATTAAAATACATCAATATATAAAATAAAAATCTATAAAATATCCATTCACAAGAAGTCCTACACAGCTCAAAAGATTTAAAACAATTTAAAAACAGGAACAACATAAAAAGAGGTTGAAAAACAAAACTGGCAATAAAGCAATAACCAAGGTGGCAGCAAAGCAGAATTTAACCACTCGCCCTAACTAAAAAGCTACAGTGTTCTAAATAAAAAGATGTCATATTTATCACATTATCATAGGGGAACAAGCAGCTGCGAAGTTATTTTCAGTGGGAAAAGAAGTCCTCCACCCACCCACTGCCTAAGGGCCCAATCTTCTCCAACTCTCCAGCACTGGTACAGCTGCAATGCTTCCCCAAGGTAAGGAAACAAACATTCCCTTACCTTGTGGAGGCCTCTGTAACTAGCCTCCCACCACACCCTATTGGCACATCCCTTTGGCATGGCTTCACTAGGGCTGGAAAGTTGAATAGGATTTGGCCCTTGCACTAAAGCAGTGGTTCTCAAACTGGGGCATTACGACGTCCCAGCCTGAGGACTGCAACTTCTGTCCCTTTAAAGGTGTAGAGGAAGGCAGCAATGCAATCCCCAGGATTGCGCTGCTGCTAAGGCAGGGGGCTTTTTAAAAACATAACTGTCACTGGGGTCCAGGGGGTGCAGGGAGCCCCACAGAGCACTCTACAGGGCATCCTGCATCTTGTAGAAAGTGAAAATAAGAATTGCAATCCACTTCCAGGTTGCAATTATAAAACCGGAAGCAGGTCATGATAGCTATTTTCACTTGGCAGTGGCAGCGCACGCTGTATCCTAACTCCCACTCTGGGCCTTGAGTCCTACCTACACAGTCTGCTCAGATTTGCACCAACTAAATCACTATAGCAGATCTGAGTAGTTCCATAGGGCAGACTGGGGTGTTACATGGGGTAGAGGGGGCCGTATCCCAAGGTGACCTCCAGCTACCTCCAACCCTGTGTTGGATACAGCTCAGGTCATGTGGCCTGGCAGTACCAGCACAGGGTTAGGATTGAACACCTAGTGGATTAATTGGTTAGATTAATTGATTAAATACCTTCTGGTTTATCTAAAAGTACCTCCATTAATCAACCAGCATTTGCTTTAAATCATTGTAATTATTTTAAATACAAGTGCTCACAAAACGTGCAGGCAGCAGATACTCTTTGAAGACAAGCACCACTTTTTCTCTCAACCAGGAAGGAATAGGCCTTCTGAGATTGTGCCTGCTTTGGTATGTGTGTGCATTAACTTAAAAGAAAAAAAGAACTCTCCAGACGCGTGTGGCCTCTGGGAACCCAGTGCCTCGGGAACTAAGTGCCAGGTAAGGCACGAGAGTTTAGCATCTGGGCGAGTTCAGCAGCAGGGCGAGGAGGCCAGGGCCCCATACACTGCCCTTCCTCTTCCCTTGAGAAGAGGGCTGCTATCCAGTGTAGGGTTTATAAAAGGACCCCTAAATAAAGCAACAACAACAACAAAAAAGCTATGCAGTTGGACAGCCAGCAGCAGGGTGGGGGCTATCCAGTGTTCTGCATCGAGTGCCACATGTATGATTATATGCCTCTGGGGCATAAGTCATGGGTGTGTCCTCGGTGCAAGGAGCTCCAGGGTCTCAGGGAACGCGTCCGCTCCCTTGAAGCCTTGGTGGCCGACCTGGAGAAGCGCAGGCAGGCAGAGGAGGACCGTGGGGAGACTTCCGGAGACGATCAGGCTTCGTCCCAACCTCAGGCGTGCAGCTTCTCGGCTGCCCGGGTGGGAAGTCTCGGGACTGGAGGACGTCATCCTGGAGAGGAGGGAAACAATCCCCTAGGGGGGACCCCTTCTCCAGGGGATGGGCCCGTATCCGAACGCACTCGGGATACTCCTCAGCGGGAGGGGGGTCGGGGGTTTCTTGTAGTGGGGGATTCAATTATTAGAAACATAGAGAGGGGGTATTGCGACGGATGTGAGGACCGCATGGTGACTTGCCTGCCTGGTGCGAAGGTTGCGGACATCACTTCTTGTCTAGACAGGCTAGTAGACAGTGCTGGGGGAGAGGTAGCAGCTGTGGTGCATGTCGGCACCAACAACGTGGGCAAGTGTAGCTGGGAGGTCCTGGAGGCCAAATTTAGGCTTTTAGGCAGGAAGCTGAAAGCCAGGACCTCAAAGGCAGCGTTCTCTGAAGTGCTACCTGTTCCACGCACAGGGCCAGCTAGGCAGGCGGAGATCAGGGGTCTCAATGCGTGGATGAGACGGTGGTGTAGGGAGGAGGGGTTTAGATTTGTTAGGCACTGGGGAACTTTTTGGGACAAGTGGGGCCTGTACAAGAGGGACGGGCTCCACTTGAACCAGAATGGAACCAGACTGCTGGCGCATAACATTAAAAAGGTGGCAGAGCAGCTTTTAAACTGATCCCTGGGGGAAGGCCGACAGGAGCCGAGGGGCATCCGGTTCGGGACTCCTCATCCCTATGGGATGAGGATAGGGAGGTTAGAGAACAACAAAACAAAGGCAGAGTAGGAGAAGAAAGGTAGTGTGATGGGATGTGATAGACGGTTTGGCACAATGAGAGGATGCGGGGACAAAGGAGCGAATAAGCAGCGCATCCTGGGGCATTCCGTGTACAAATGCTTTTATGCGAATGCCCGAAGTCTACGAGCAAAGGTGGGAGAACTGGAATGTCTGGTGACAAGGGAAAATACTGACATAGTGGGCATAACGGAAACCTGGTGGAATGCGGAGAATCAGTGGGATACCGCAATCCCGGGCTATAAACTCTACAGGAGGGACAGGCAGGGGCGTGTTGGAGGTGGGGTGGCCGTTTATGTTAAGGAAGGGATAGAATCCAGCAAAGTAGAGATTGAAGGTGGGTCCGACTCTACCGTAGAATCTCTGTGGGTTAAATTACCAGGCTTGTGCAGCGATGTAATACTGGGGGCGTGCTATCGTCCTCCAGACCAGAAATCGGATGGGGATCTTGAAATGAGGAAACAGATCAGGGAGGTGACAAGGAGGGACAGGGTTGTAATCATGGGGGACTTCAATTATCCTCATATTGACTGGGTCAATTTGTGTTCTGGTCACGATAAGGAAACCGGATTTCTTGACGTGCTAAATGACTGTGGCTTAGATCAGCTAGTCACGGAGCCCACCAGAGGACAGGTGACTCTGGATTTAATATTGTGCGGTACGCAGGACCTGGTTAGAGATGTAAACGTTACTGAGCCATTGGGGAACAGTGATCATGCTGCGATCCGTTTTGACGTGCACGTTGGGGGAAGAATACCAGGCAAATCTCTAACAAAAACCCTTGACTTCCGACGGGCGGACTTCCCTCAAATGAGGAGGCTGGTTAGAAGGAGGTTGAAAGGGAGGGTAAAAAGAGTCCAATCTCTCCAGAGTGCATGGAGGCTGCTTAAAACAACAGTAATAGAGGCCCAGCAGAGGTGTATACCGCAAAGAAAGAAGGGTTCCACTAAATCCAGGAGGGTGCCGCATGGCTAACCAGCCAAGTTAGAGAGGCTGTGAAGGGCAAGGAAAGTTCCTTCCGTAAATGGAAGTCTTGCCCTAATGAGGAGAATAAAAAGGAACATAAACTGTGGCAAAAGAAATGTAAGAAGGTGATACTGGAGGCCAAGTGAGACTATGAGGAACACATGGCCAGCAACATTAAGGAGAATAATAAAAGCTTCTTCAAATATGTTAGAAGCAGGAAACCCGCCAGAGAAGCGGTTGGCCCTCTGGATGGTGAAGGAGGGAAAGGGGAGATAAAAGGAGACTTAGAGATGGCAGAGAAATTAAATGAGTTCTTTGCATCTGTCTTCACGGCAGAAGACCTCGGGCAGATACCGCTGCCCGAACGGCCCCTCCTGACCGAGGAGTTAAGTCAGATAGAGGTTAAAAGAGAAGATGTTTCAGACCTCATTGATAAATTAAAGATCAATAAGTCACCGGGCCCTGATGGCATCCACCCAAGAGTTATTAAGGAATTGAAGAATGAAGTTGCAGACCTCTTGACTAAAGTATGCAACTTGTCCCTCAAAACGGCCATGGTGCCAGAAGATTGGAGGATAGCAAATGTCACGCCTATTTTTAAAAAGGGAAAGAGGGGGGACCCGGGAAACTATAGGCCGGTCAGCCTAACATCCATACCGGGTAAGATGGTGGAATGCCTCATCAAAGATAGGATCTCAAAACACATAGACGAACAGGCCTTGCTGAGGGAGAGTCAGCATGGCTTCTGTAAGGGTAAGTCTTGCCTCACGAACCTTATAGAATTCTTTGAAAAGGTCAACAGGCATGTGGATGCGGGAGAACCTGTGGACATTATATATCTGGACTTTCAGAAGGCGTTTGACACGGTCCCTCACCAAAGGCTACTGAAAAAACTCCACAGTCAGGGAATTAGAGGACAGGTCCTCTCGTGGATTGAGAACTGGTTGGAGGCCAGGAAGCAGAGAGTGGGTGTCAATGGGCAATTTTTACAATGGAGAGAGGTGAAAAGCGGTGTACCCCAAGGATCTGTCCTGGGACCAGTGCTTTTCAACCTCTTCATAAATGACCTGGAGACAGGGTTAAGCAGTGAAGTGGCTAAGTTTGCAGATGACACCAAACTTTTCCCAGTGGTGAAGACCAGAAGTGATTGTGAGGAGCTCCAGAAGGATCTCTCCAGACTGGCAGAATGGGCAGCAAAATGGCAGATGCGTTTCAATGTCAGTAAGTGTAAAGTCATGCACATTGGGGCAAAAAATCAAAACTTTAGATATAGGCTGATGGGTTCTGAGCTGTCTGTGACAGATCAGGAGAGAGATCTTGGGGTGGTGGTGGACAGGTCGATGAAAGTGTCGACCCAATGTGCGGCGGCAGTGAAGAAGGCCAATTCTATGCTTGGGATCATTAGGAAGGGTATTGAGAACAAAACGGCTAGTATTATAATGCCGTTGTACAAATCTATGGTAAGGCCACACCTGGAGTATTGTGTCCAGTTCTGGTCACCGCATCTCAAAAAAGACATAGTGGAAATGGAAAAGGTGCAAAAGAGAGCGACTAAGATGATTAAGGGGCTGGGGCACCTTCCTTATGAGGAAAGGCTACGGCGTTTGGGCCTCTTCAGCCTAGAAAAGAGACGCCTGAGGGGGGACATGATTGAGACATACAAAATTATGCAGGGGATGGACAGAGTGGATAGGGAGATGCTCTTTACACTCTCACATAATACCAGAACCAGGGGACATCCACTAAAATTGAGTGTTGGGCTGGTTAGGACAGACAAAAGAAAATATTTCTTTACTCACCGTGTGGTCGGTCTGTGGAACTCCTTGCCACAGGTTGTGGTGATGGCGTCTAGACTAGACGCCTTTAAAAGGGGATTGGACAAGTTTCTGGAGGAAAAATCCATTATGGGGTACAAGCGATGATGTGTATGCGCAACCTCCTGATTTTAGAAATGGGTTATGTCAGAATGCCAGATGCAAGGGAGGGCACCAGGATGAGGTCTCTTGTTATCTGGTGTGCTCCCTGGGGCATTTGGTGGGCCGCTGTGAGATACAGGAAGCTGGACTAGATGGGCCTATGGCCTGATCCAGTGGGGCTGTTCTTATGTTCTTAACTTTTCTCCTTAAAATTAGTTTTGTAGATATAGATTTATGCAGATTTAATCAATTACTTGATTAAGTGAGTTTCTCCCTTGTAGTTGGCTGTCAGCCCCGAGTAAAAAACCGCAATGTGACTCATAGGCCACGTATTTTAATTTGTGCAAGCTATTAGATTCCAACACATTCACCGCAAATTATTTTGTTTTTAACAAAATTAAGTAATCAATTTTTTTTCCCACTGCAGGACAAAGAAGGAAATCATACCACCTGCTGGAAAGTGGCAACAATAACAGATTCCAGAGTGCTCAAACTGAGTCAATTTGCACAAGGGAAATTATAGCTCTTTACAGCTCTCTGGTTATGAATGCACTCACCACAATCCAAAAGAACATAAACACATAGATTTCTCTGTGTCCACTATAGTAAATCACTGTTCAGCAATAAATGCCTATTTAGCAGCAGTGGACCTCCAATCAAGGGGGGCTGATCACTACTCACTACTCCAGCAGCTGCTACAGCTGCACCTGCATAAAATAGCTGTGAGTATATGCACTATAAGCAGCAAAGGAAAAAGTATATATCAGTTGTGGCAGAAATGAAAGTCTAGGCAAGGTGACATTTGTAATCAGGCACAGTGGCATACATAGGACATTCGGCACCTGGGACCCATAAATTTTTGGCACCCTTCCCATAACAAAATTATTTTCAGTAATAGTCATGGTATAAAATAAATAATAATAATGGTCAGAGAAGAAGTGCAGACAGTGAACATTTTCTTTTATTGAACTTATGAACATAAGTCATGATATACATAGTCATGATATAAAATAAATAATAATGGTCAGAGAAGAAGCGCAGACAGTGAACATTTTCTTTATTGAACTTATATATAACAGGTTTCACATATGTAGTAAATATGAGAGATCATAACCCAAAACAAAACAGGGAAGGAATACCCATCAAGATAATATGCAGTAGGCTTGTGGCCTATCATGTATACAAAAACAGTTTTGTTGTCATATAGAAGAAAGGCAAAACATATATTTATGAAGAATACATTTGGTTCTCTGGAATGCTTGCAACAAGCTATTTATTCCCATTGGTAATCCCAGTGTGATCACTTTTTTGTTACAGTGTGCGCCTTTTGTTACAGGATTCCCAGTGTAATGCACTTTTTGTTACATAAGGCAGTTGTGTTTTCCTTTCTGGATTTTTTTTGGCTATAATGTTTGATAAAGAGATTTCAATGCTGTTTGTTTCATTGCATTCTGCATGAAATTACATGATCGTTGGCATCCTTCAGTCTCGGAAGACTATGGTATCGCGCTCTGAATAGTGTTCTGGAACTGAGTGTCCTCTCCAGTGCGCAAAGCCTGGTAGAGTAGATATGGAGGATAGATTGTTACCCATGCAGCAAATCCCCCCTCTCCACGTTGCTGAAATGGTCCAATGGAAAGGCAGAAGCCAATACAGTTGGTTCCAGCGGCGTTGCAGGAGTTGCCAGAACGTGACTGTGTTCAGCCATGAACTGCCTCAGGGACTCCAGCTCCGGATTTTGCCTTGAGGTTGACTCCTGAAGCCTTTTCCATAACTGGATGTAGCCACAAGGCAGCGGAGGTTTGGGATCAGAGTTTTCCTTCTCTCAGATGAGCTGCCTTCCCAGGCTGATGAGTCCCATCTACCTGGTGGCTGTTTAGTCACTTCTTACGACACGTACAGCCAAACTGAGGGCCTAGTCTTATCCCCAGCCCCCATGGGTTACATGATGGTATTATTCAAAAATAT
Source organism: Tiliqua scincoides (assembly GCF_035046505.1). Taxonomy (NCBI): domain Eukaryota; kingdom Metazoa; phylum Chordata; class Lepidosauria; order Squamata; family Scincidae; genus Tiliqua; species Tiliqua scincoides. Next base: position 101,742,530 of record NC_089822.1, on the reverse strand, counting down.
AACATGATGGCATTATGCAAAAAAACCAAGATTTTTAAAATTGTGAGGGAGCCTTTGTCACTCCCTGCAGCTTGGCATCTGGGGCACATGGACCCTCAGCCCCCCATTCGTACGCCACTGATTCAGGCAGGCAGCAGATTGAGGGAAGCACCAAACATGACCACTGCCTCTCCCCCAGCCTGCCACTGACAGAACGGACCCCTTTACCAAGCTCCAAATTCCCCCCCCCCCCAACAATGATGGGGCAGTTGGCTACAACTGGGACAGGATTTCCATTCTGCGCAAGTTTCACCTCAGGAGCTGCTGCCCTCCAAACACAATCTGCTCATCCTTGTCTGGCATAGGCATGCACTGAAAAAGCTGAGGAAGAGACCTTACAGAGCTATCCTATAAACATGTCTATTCAGAAGTACCACTGTGTTCAGTAGGGTTACTCTCCCATGAGAGTGTGTATAGGATTACAGCTTCAGTTTTCACCCACTATGAGGATGACTGTTCAGAAATTAAAGGCACTTCTACTATGGGGGAATAAAAGTTATTATCTACAAATAGAGGTGTTTGTTTCCAGTAAGATAGGGTTATATATCCTAAGGGCCCAATCCTATCCAACTTTTCAGCACTGGTGTAGCAGCAATGCAGCCCCAAGGTAAGGGAACAAATGTTCCCATACCTTCAGGAGGCCTCTGTTACTGTCTCTCCACCACAGGATGCAGTGCATGCCCCATTGGCACAGCTGCTCTAGCACAGGAAAATTGGACATGATTGGGCCTTAAGAGCCCAATCCTATGCATGTCTACTCAGAAGTTCCATTTTAGTCAATGGGGTAAGTGTGGTTATGATTGCAACCTAACCCTTGCAGAACACTGTGGGCTTACTTATGAGTAAATAACACAGTTTTCAAACTCCTCTCTCTACAGAACCAGCCAATGGCTCTCATAGATGGGAGGAGGAAGTTGGAACTGTCACTCCCTCTCTACACCAGTGATTTTCAAACTTTTTCATCTCGTGGCACATTGGCAAGGCCCTAAAATGGTCAAGGCACATCTTCAGCTTTTTGATAATTGACAAGGCACACTGTGCTGTCAATGGGGGTTCACATCCCCCAATGATCCTATTGATAAATGACCCTCTCCCAAATTCCTGGGGCACACCTGGGGACCATTTGCGGCACACCAGTGTGCCACGACACAGTGGTTGAAAATGGCTGCTCTATACAGTATAGATTTACATTATGTTAATACTGGCTCAAAATGAGCTGATTAGGGTACCTGGATTACCTGGTGTGCTCCCTGGGGCATTTGGTGGGCCGCTGTGAGATACAGGAAGCTGGACTAGATGGGCCTATGGCCTGATCCAGTGGGGCTGTTCTTATGTTCTTATGTTCTAGGGTAGATTTTCCAGGGAAACTAGAGGAAACTAGGAATTGCCCTGAAAGTCTCCTACTGGAGAAACTAAGGGCCCAATTTTATCCCCATTTTCCAGTGCCAGGGCAGCAGTACCAAGGGAGCGTGCACTGCATCCTGTGTGGGGGATGCAGTCAGAGGCTCCTGAAGGTATGGGAATATTTGTTCCCTTACCTGGGGGCTGCACCAGTGCATGAAAGTTGGATAGGGCCCTTAAGTTTTTGTGCAGTTGCGGCTTTAATAAAGGAGACTTCTTGCTTTGTGCAGGTATTTTTTTTTTACATAGGCAGGTACACATGGAGAGGTGTGATAGCTGAGGCAGAACCACCCCCTCTTCATCCATGGGGAAGCACTGCAGCTGCCCTGCCTGCTTACACCTGAGGAGGCTCTCCTTACACCTGGGAAAGCTGGTGCAGGGAGAGCCTCCTCAGGTGTAACCAGGGAGGGCAGCTGCAGTGCTTCCCCATGGACGAAGAAGGGGTGGTTCTGCCTCACCTGCCACACTCTGTAGGGAACCTCCTACAGCATTGTCTTCAGGCGCGCGTGCGCGCTCTGCTTAGGAGGCAGACACGGCGCGCGCCACCCCCTGCCTGTATAGCGCCTCCGCTTTGCGCAGGCGTAACCTCAAGCCATCCTCCTGGTCGCAGAGCCACGTGACCGGGAACCGGGGACTCCGCCCATTTACCAAAAAAAAACAAAAAACAAAACCCAAAATTCCGTAGGCCGTTGGGAAAAAAGAACGAAGAGGAATTTAGGCGGGAAAAGTGCTCGCGCGTCCGCGCGACTGGCTGTTCCGTCTCTCCAACGAGCCCGCTTCGGAAGTCTCGCGACGCGGCTGATGTGGCTGAGTAGGGTAATCGGCCGCTTCTCCTCCGCAGGGGCGGGGGGGGGAGATGGAACGTCCGGGGCAGCGAGAGCGGGGAAGAGCCCCCCCCCCAGATAGCGGATGTGATAGCCCGGCACGCGCTGCGGCTAAGCCATAACGGTCAATTTCTAGGCTCGCGGGGGGAGGGGTGATCCAGGAGGGGGAAGAGCTCAGTGACCGTTTGAGGGGGGGGGAGTCGGATGGAAGAGCCTGGTTCTCTGTGGGGACCGTTGGCATGGCTTTGCCTCTCTTCGTCCTCCTCCTCCACCTCACTTCCTTCCTCCTTTTTCTTCTCAGCCAGTGGTATGGGTACCTAGGCTACCACTGGTGGTACCCTTCAGGGGCATGCAGTCGGTGGGGAGGCAGGTGAGGCAGAGCCTCCCCGCTGCAGTCCTTTGAGAAGCGCCACCGCCGTGTGAGGCACCCAAGCACCCACCACCCATGCACAAGTGTGTGGGTAGTGGGTGCTTGGGTGCCTCACACGGCGGCAGCGCTTCTCGAAGGACTCCGCTGGGGAGGCTCTGCCTCACCTGCCTCCCCACCCATCACAGTCCCTGATGGGTACCACCAGTAGCACTTGAGGTGGTGCCTGGTGGTACTCATTGGACTCCTGAGCACCTGCTGCCTGGCAGTGAGACCAGGAGCATGATGCAACAAACAGTGGTAGAAGGCTCACTTTGTGGACAGAGCTCCAAAACATGCTTTTCCACACTCAAAAAGCTCTCCTGTCCACCCTGAGCCTCTTACTGGTGTTTGTCACGTTGCATCTGTCCTCGCACCCCAGAAGTAATGTTATGATGTCATCACCAGTTACCTCCAGTGGTACTTTGAAAAGGTGGACCATGTGAAGTGGTATGATGAAGGACAAATGTTGAGAAACACTGTTCTGAGGCAACGGTTTAGCAAGTCTGCAGACCCGTTGAGTGCCAGTAATGCTGGGCATTTATATAATTCTTTTTCAGACTTCCAGACCCTGGATGTGCATTATTCGGTTGCCATCTGTGCAACAACCTTGTAAAATGTTATCAGTGGGGCAGTTAAGTCAGGAAGAGAGAAAATGGCTTGCCTAAGGCCACCTTATTATTTCACTGCAGAGGCAAGAACTAAACAGGAAATATGCTGATTGGAAGGTCAGGCTCCTAAGGCACTGCTGTATTGGGTGGAAAGAAGATAAATGTTGGGTCTCCACTGTTTTTATATAGGGTTCTTCCCCCCCCCCCCACCAACTGGCCTCCTCTAATTAAAGCTCCCATCTGTGTGCACTCCCTGCTCTGTAAGCATCACAGACCCATCATGTTGCAAAAGCTTCATGGTCTTGGACATGGGCTGTGGTTTATGATTTGAGGATGGATTTGTGTGGGCTGCATATAAAAAAAGCTCTTGCCTTAAATGGCTGAATTGGTGATCCACCATGTAATATTGTAGTTTCTTGCAGAACATGTATACTGCTGTGGGCTAGCATTTTTTGCTGTCAGTTAGCCCCTCAGTCCACCTGTTGCTCCTTCTTCCCCTTCTCCAGAGTCTCATAAATACACTTAACTAGTACACTTTATTAAAATTTATTAATAAATTATTATTCAAATTATTGAATTTGTTATTTAAATTGTAAACTGCTTTGAGAGCTTGTCTTGTTGAAAAGCAGAGTACAGGTTGAATATCCATTATCTGTGGCTCTTGGAACCAGAAATGTTTCGGGTTTGGCATTTTTTTAAATAGTTGCATAAACACAATAAGAAATATTGGGAATTGAATGAAACCCATGTCTAAATGCACATAGGTCTTGACATCATATTCTATATACAAGGATCTTTTAACTAGAGATATGTGAGAATGAACATAAGGCCTTATGTATACAAAGAAGCAACTACTGTGGTGCGTGTAACTGTCTAATCCCTTCTTAGTGCCCAAGAATGCCACCACCAGTGGAATGAAGTGCATTCCTCTCAGTCAGTCTGGCCTACCAGCCAAACTTGTTTGAGGCGTCTCTGCCACCAGCCCTTATCTTCACCTTTCCAATGGGTGGCTTCCTTGGGGATTCTCACCCCTTAGCTCCCACCCAACTCTCAAAGCACTGGTGGCTGTAAGGAAAATAACAAAGGCCAAAAGCCTGCCAGAAAGCCCTCCCTCTCCTGGGATCTTTAATTTTGCAGAGGCAGCAGCAATCCCACTCTGCCCAACAGGGCCCTGCCTGGCCTCATTCATCATGCGTCCATGAGGAGAAAAATAATGGGGGGGGGGGAGGAAAGACTCCACCAGTCCCCAGACAGGCTGATTGGACTGGGTAGAGCTGTGCGTTGCCTCGCTCAGCCAGAGGAAATGTCACCCTCCGTTTCACAGAGATATTCACAGATGAGGAGAAGCCACCTTGTGGTTGAACCCAGAGTTCAGCTCACTGGGGAGGCAGAACTGAGGTAGGTAGAAAGGGACAGTCCAATCTTAAGCTGCCCGGTGAGCTGGACTGCAGCGGTGCTGAAAATGGCTGCCGTAGCATCCTGCGCACTCCAGGCAGCCACTGCCTCCTTCTTGGGAGAAGGGGACTTTTGTCCCCTTCCCTTGAGTAAACTGAGTAGCCCTGTAGTGGGGCTACTTGATTCTATGGCAACCTGAAGACTTGCTCTGGAAGAGCAAAGCTCTACCAGTCCCACCTCCCTCCTGCCCCACTCCTTCCCCCCCCCCGGCACACCTCCTCCCCGCCCTCCCTCTGCCTTCCCCCAGAATGCTTCCTCCCCACCCCCCACGCAGCCGCTTACCTCTCCATTGCTTAGTGGTCCATGTGACCGCCAAGCAGCTGAGCTCCGTTGCTTGCCCAGCACCGACCTGCACTGGGCAAGCACTGGCGGATCACCGTTGCTAGGGCCCGTAAATGTCCCTTATGGCACATTTGTGACAGTGCGCACCAGCGGTGTGCCAGCTTGTGAAGACTAGGACTGGGTCCTAAGAGAGTCTTGAGGGTGTGGGGAAAAGGAGACATTTGTCTGTTTATCATAAATCCTGGCCTAGAGAGTGCATTAGATGAGAAGAAACTAATGCTGATGGCCTATAATTTTAGTCAATACTGCTTGCTAAGACAGGGCAATATACCCACTTGCATAATTCCACAACTTCCTTTGTTGACTTTATCTGGAATCTCAGATTTACTTTTCTATAATCAAATAATCTACCATAGCTATTATGATTGCAAAATATGTTTTGAGAAATGTTTCCCACTCTGTCTGTGGGCTTCGCATCCACATATTTGACCAACCATGAATTGAAAAATATTATACTTGAAAAAATTTATTCCTTTGACTATTCCTTTCCCTTTATGGGGTTGGAGGAAAACTATTTTTTTTTTCAAATACAGCATTTTCAATCCGTGGGGTGGTGCCCCGGTGAGTCTCACTGGCTTCTAGCAGGATTGGAGCAGTGGCCACCATCCTGTCAGGCAGAATCCGCTTGCAACCCCCTCGATTAACAGGCAGCCCTGTGATCAGCTGAGCTGAGGCACCGCTCTTCTGTATACAGTGGGGGAAGGTAGTGCTGCCTTTGCTCCTGCGACTGCTTCCTTCTGTAAAGGGAAACCAAAGAACAGGCGGAAAGCAGTGGCTGCAGGAGCAGAAGTCTGCACTCCCTTGCCTGTGCCCTTCACCTTCCTGCCTGCCTGCCTTCCTGATGGGCCTTCTCCTCTTCCTTCTCCTCTGGATGGTGGTGGTCACCTGACCTAGCTAGAAGCCTGTGAATTTTTCAGGGTGCTGCCACGGATGGGGCTGAGGTGTCCTGTGCGAACCTCCTTCTCCCATTTCCTTCTCGACTTCCCTTGCAGATGAAAGAAGTTGAAAATTGCTGATCTAGTGGTGGAATTTCTAACTCCTACTAGGAGTGATCATCTGTTGGTGTAGTCATACACTCTTGTTTTACCTTGTTTGTGTTGTTTTGTTTCTTGTTTTATTGGCGTGGTAACACACTCTTGTAAATGTTTGTTTTATCTTTTCCTGACAGCAAAATGTCAGCAACTTGTTGGATGTGTAATGCAAAGCTACAGTTAGGGAAAAGGGAAAAATGTGCACTCAGTTCCCAGAGTGAGAGGGATTACTAAAATAAGTTATGTGGCTAGAGCTGAAAATTCCATATTGTGGGACAAAAAAAACTATCTCAGATTTAGATCTTACATTAGGAAATTTTGAATGATTCTCTCTTCTGTGTAGATAAAATTTTCTGTTCCTGAAAATTCATTATTGCTATTTAATTGTGTTTTGTATTTGATATGGTTAACAAGAAGACTAATTCTAGTGCTTTAATGAAGGTGCTTTTTGTACAATATGCTGCGACTACCACAGTCCGGTTCTTAAACATTTTTCTTAAAAGTAAGCACTGTTGATTTCAATGGAAGTTACTTCACATAAGCATGCTTGGAATTGCAGTCTGAACAGAAATGATGAACTAAATGAAATGTTGAAATCGTGGTCTCTGCTGTGCCTCCTCTTCCTGAAGTTTGCTGCCTGTTTCACTTCCAGGATGCTAGGTGCATGTGGCATGCAGAAATGTCACCAGGAGACCCTAAAAAAGAATCGTGTTTCCTTAGCAAAGCAGCTAGTGCTGAAGGAGCTGCTGGAACATCTGATAGCAGAGGATATTATCACTGAGGAAATGATGGAGACTATACAGGTAACAATCTTGTTGATAATGGGTAACTGTTGATAATATTGTAACTTTTCAAGTGGAGCTTCCTAACATTATTATATAATCTTCTTATATAAACTTCTTATATATGTTAGATGCAAAATATTTAGGGTCCAATGCTATCCAACTTTCCAGCACCTCAGTTCCCTGAGGTAAGGGAACAAATGTTCCCATACCTTGAGGAGGCCTCTGTGACTATCTCCCCACCACAGGATGCAGTACACCCCCAGTTGGCATGGCTACACCAGCACTGGAAAATTGGATAGGATTGGGCCCTTGGTGGCCTGTAACTAACCAGTCACCTTGTCAACTGTGGCAAGTTACAGTTGCTTCCAATTGACTGAATAGGGAAGCATTTGTAAAGCAGGAGAACATTAGTTCTTGTGTCTTTGAAACCAACAGTGTCCCAAATGACCAAGGCAAGAAAATTAGTAAATATAAAAATGAAAGTTATACACTTGGAACGTCTCAGAACTTGTTTGCAAAGCTGTCCTAAAAGGTAAGAAGATTGAGTACAAAGATATGGGCTCTGACAGTTGCCATACTGATGTAAGTCATGAAATGGTGTCCATTAATCTAAGCAGCCTGTTTGTCTCTCAGAAGTCCACTGTTTGTTAGCAAATGTGTGTATCATAAAACAACATGCCTGATGAATCATTGAGATGCTTTTGAAATTTATCATTTTATAATTTTCTTCTCATGTTTTGGGGCCCTGCTGTGTTGTTGGATGATGCAGACAACCTATAAATTGGAATAATGCAGAAGTTTACAAAAAGGAATAATTTTTCCTGCTACCATGCTGTGAGACAAACTAATCAAGTAACAAACTAAATAGATGATTTCTGCTTTGTAAAAGAAGCCAAATGTTCTGTATCAAAATGTGTTATCCTGTAGCTTCAAATTTTCAGTGCTATAACGAGATATGAATTTTTGCATTAATGGACATATGTTTGGAGTATAATTGTCCAATTACATAATTTTAATCATTGCCATACAGATTTTTTTCCTACTGTTTTGGGTATTGCTTTTCCTATGAAACTAACTATAAATATTTAATACAACTTGTACATTTTCTTGAGACTTTTGTTTGAGGCTGTGGTGCATGCAAGTAGTTTTATGGAAGATGAAAAATATGTAATGAAAAACAAGGTGAAAACAGTATATTTGCCAATGTTTGCAGGATTCCACTGATGTAAATTAGGTCAGACAGTATTTTAGAGGCACCAGTTATACTCATGGATAAGTCAGGGGCAGGTTCTAAGCAAAAAAATAATAGAATTTGCTCTGATCCATGGATAAGTTGAGGGTAAAACTTAGGGCTGTGTGAAATTCTTTGAAAATGACTTACTAGTAATGTTTCTTTTTTTTATGCTTTATTTATTTATTACAGATACAGGTAAGGAAAATTGGATAGACTTAGGGCTAGGACTACATAGGTTACACACAAGGGTGGTGGCCATCGATTACAACAAACATTAGTCCAAACGAAATTAATAATACAAAAATTATCATATTCATTAACCCAACTGGTTAATACTTTAAGATTCCATATTTTTCCTCTAACCTTATCTATCCCATCATAAAAAAACACTTCAGACTTTTACTTATACACTCTTCTTACCACTAAACTAGTCTCTAAAATAAAATCTTTCTTATCTAATTCTTAATTTCTAATATCACATCTAAAAAAGAAGTCTTCGATTACAATGGTATTACCCCTTCAATATCTCTTATAACATATTATACATCATTTTCCCTAACTATCCAATAAAAAAAGGCTTCAAATTTTTACTTATAAACTCTTCCTACCACTAAACTAACCTCTAAAATAAAATCTCTTATCTGATTTTTAATTTCTAATATCGCATCTAAAAACAAATATCTCCAATTACAGTGGTATTATACTTTGCTTATCCACCACATATTTATTAACCCTTACTGGTTAATATTACTTACTAGTAATGTTTCTGAGGTAGCAACAGAAAGTTTTTTTTTTTTAAAGCAATTTTATCTTCTTTTCCAAACAGGAAAGGAGATGAAGGCACTTATGGGAGTTGTAGTCTTTGAAATAAATATATTACAGTACTTCCATAGCAGCAGCCCTCATAAAGACTACAGTTCCCATAAGTTCCTTCACCTCTCTTCCTGTTTGGAGAAGAAGTTAAAATGGCTATCTTTTTTAGTTTGGCTTTTGTTGCTGCCTCAGAATAATTACTGGTAAGTAAAACTGTTCCTTTTTTTTAACCCCCTCCCCGTGTCCTGCTTCAGTCCAGTCCCGCCTCCCACCATGCAGCTGCTCTTAGAGGCTTTTTTGACCGTAGTGACCTATCTATAAGTTGACCCAGGTTTTCAGCGTCAATTTTAAGGCATAATTTTTTTATTTATACACAAGAATATATGGTAATGGTACATTTAAAGCTGTATTCATTGGTTCCCAAACTGTGAGTTGTGGCTCTCCAGGGAGCTGCGGAAACCACCAGGGGAGCCGTGGAATCCTCATGAAAAACTCACCACCCCTTACAGTGTGTAGGATTGTAGCCCTAATGGCAATCCACAGCCAATAACCCAGTAGGACAAGGGAGCCGCTAGTTTAAAAAGTTTGGGAACCACTTCTGTATTTATGTTATTTCCCTAATCTAACTTAATCTTTTGTTTCTGAATTCAGGCAAAGTCTGGGAATTTTAGCCAAAACATAGAATTCCTGAACCTGCTACCTAAGAGGGGTCCCAAAGCCTTCTCAGCTTTTTGTGAAGCTTTACGACAAACCAAACAGCAGCATTTGGAAGAAATGATCTTAAGCGCCATCCCCAGTCAAATCAATGGAACTGCAAGACCAAGGAAAGACCAAGAAAACCAGAGTGGGAGTACATCTGAGGTTGGTGATCTCATACTGTCCTCTCATATGACTGTATCAGAATAGATGTGGGTTTTGAGCTTTTTTTTGTTTGTTCACTAGCTATTCAGTTCCTGCATGTGGAAAGCTAACAGGTCATGGAGAAAGCGTCTAGCCTTCACCAGAACATGTTCATTTTTCAAGTGTAGAGAGGCTTGACTTAGAAATGCATTCAAATGAGCAGTTGCCCATGTGTGCATTCTCAAGATGGTAGTGTTCCATGCCCTTCCTTGCTTTTTGGATTTCTCTTAGGGCACTTTGGAGAATTGCTGACATTTGTAATAAAATTTCTTTTTGTGAAGGGATGTGTGAATAATAATAATAATAATAATAATAATAACTTTATTTTTATCCCGCCTTTCTCCCCGAAGGGACTCAAGGCGGCTTACAACATATTAAAAACATAATTTAAAAACAAATAAAAACATATTAACACATCATAAAAAAACAGCAGTCAGAGTAAAAAAAATAGGTAAAAAGAGCATAGAGCAGCAGCAAGTCATAAAAGAATCAGGCCTGTAAAAAATATTAAAAGATGTTAAAAAGATGTTAAAAGGCCGAGAACTCAGAAGGCCTGTTTAAACAGAAGGGTCTTCAGGCCTTGCCGAAAGGTCTCAAGAGAGGGAGCCATTCTTAAGTCAAGGGGAAGGGAGTTCCATAGCGTATGAATAGATATGTGTGAGAGAGATTAAAGGAATGTATTATATATTGCAGAGTCCTATGAGAATGAGATGTACAAAGAGGCAAATTGCATCTCACTGGGGTCAATGGAAGCCAGATAACCTATAGATAGAGCAGTCAGTAGATTGTGACTAAAACATTTATAAATGTTAATAACCCCTAAAACATTTATAAATGCAGTTCTTTATTTTTTCCCTGCATAAGTGAGTGACTGTGAATGCATGCTAAACTTGACCCTTATAAGCATCAGATTTTGCCACCTCCCCCATCTGTGTCGCAGACTGCAGCCCATAGAACTTTATGGGAACCACTGAGCACTGACCCACGTTTCTTCTCCTGAGAAGTATATTGGATATTATGGTAATCAGTAGAATCAGCACATATTTCTATGTGTTTTCTGTGCTTTCTGTTCATGAAATGCTCTAGTATGGGTTTCACGGGATGATGAGTGCATGCGTGTGTGTACATGTACGTGTATTTAGCCTACCTTGTAGACACTCAGTGGGATGGATTTTCTTTTTTTTTCAGTTCTTTGACTCTATAGTTATATTTTACAGTTTTCAATACTGTTTAAAATAACCTAGAAGAGTCCTTGCTTGGTGGTTTCATTACTCTTGTTTCTTTCAGCCAAGTCATTACTATGAAGAAGGTCTTCCATTTCCTATAACTGAATCCGGAATCCCTCAAAAAAGGTCACGTTTGAAAGACGGTAAGCTTACTCTGGACTGTTTCAGTTGGGAAGACTATAAACTTCCTTCTACGGATTTCTGGAAATGCACACAGCCTAATGCGTGGTTAATGTGCAAAAAAGTGCTCCAGCCCTTTTTTGATTGCCCTCTTTTGACCTCTTCCACTTTTACAGTATCCTTCTTGAGATCTGGCAACCAGAACTACAAGCAGTATTTCAAATGTGGCTGTAGATACATACAGGATTTGAAAAAGAGCATTTTAATGTTAACATTTTTCCTAGTGATCTCTAGCATGAAATATGCCTTTTCACAGTTGCTGCACATTGGATTGATGTTTTCATTGATTTATTCTCCATGACCCCATGATCTCTTCCTGGTTCATTGCCAACAGCTCAGATCCTATGTATATATGAAGTGTACATAGTGTATATATGAAGTTAGGATATTTTGCTCCAGTGGGCATTACATTACATTTATTGATGCTGAACTGCATTGCCATTTTGTTGTCCATTCACCCATTTTGGAGTGATCTTTTGGAGGACTACACAGTCTGCTTGTTTTTTACCAATCTGAATAGTTTGGTGTTAATCTGCAAACCTTGTTGTTTATTCTTAACTCCAGGTGATTTATGAATACATTAAAAATCACTGGTCTCAATACAATGCTTTTTACTTTCCCCCACTGTAACAATTGGCCATTCCTTCTCTGTACTTCTGATTTTTTAACCAGTTACTAATTTGTAAAAGGGCCTGTCCTCTTATTCTTTGGCTGCTAAGAGGAATGCCACTGCCATTGGGCAGTGGTTCGCAAATGTACCTGGATCATGGTGCCTTCTCAACCAGGTGCTGCCATCTTGGATCTCACAAAATCTCACAAGGTCCAAGATGGTGGCTGCCCAAATCTCAAAAGATTTTGTGAGATACAAGGTGGTGGCATCCAAAACTCATGACATTTGGGTGCTGCCATCTTGGATTTTGCAAGATCCAAGATAGTGGTGTCTGGGGGAATAGGTAGACAGTAAAAGTTGCAATATCTGGCAGCTCCTGGACTGAAGCATTACCAGATACAATAATTTTCCAGAAGTCTCAATTGCTTGAGCTGTCAGTTTCACTGTGGAGCTAGCTGAAATGCTCCTAAGCGAATTGTGTAACCATCAGCAGCATTGGCTGCAGACTAGAAGTTAGTTCACTGAGGGCGCAATCCAGAGAAGAATTTGGGCAAGCGCAAGTTCCTTGCACCGGCCCAGGAGGGTCGCAAATGTGCCGTAAAGCATGTTTGTGCCTCCTCACTAGCAAGTTGTGCTAGCGCACAGAGGTGTGCTGGCACATGGAGGCTGAATCGAGCCTCCGTGGCGGTTTGTGCAACAAGCCTTGTGTTAGCCCAGCTGGGCAGACGCAAGGCTCTAGGGTGGGTGGGGAGGAGGCGGGAGCGAGGCATTCCGGGACAGGGGGGGAGTGTAGGCAGTTGGGCAAGTGGGGATCGGTAGGCAGGGCAGTTATGCTGGATCCCAACTCCCATTCCCAGGGAGTTTGGAGTGACTTCAAGCTGCTCCGCTATTCTTATGCCACCTCCAGAGGTGGCGCAAGTCCAAGGAGACCCATAGGGGCCACGTTGCCTTACCCGGAGGTAAGGGGAAAAGTTTCCCCTTTCCTCTGGCTGAGCCGCTTTGGGCACCTATCCTATGCTGGATACAGCGCAAGCCTCTTGGCTTGCCTGTTCCACTGCAGGGTAGGATAATTTCCTGAGCCAGTTAATGGAGCTTTCCAGATAATCAAGTGCTGGATGTCACAACCTTTACTGTGTGTTGGACAGCACCATATTCATTTTTCCCTGTTGGGTCAGCACCTTGCCTGTCTGCTTGTTTGAGGGGATTTCTTGGGAGTCTCACATCTCAGTTACAGAAATTCTTATTTGGTGGGACCAAGTTTTTTTCATAGAGCCTGGCTATTTTTCAGGGCTGAGTTATGTGGCAAAATATACTTGCAGCCTCTGGATTTCTGTCTGGATGACTCTGACTCCTGTGAATGCTAAAATTGCCTATTCTTGTATAAAATCCTTGCAAGCTGATTGCTGGAGTGACTTTAAACTATGTTACAAATGCTAGCCTAGATTTAATATCTAAATCTTATGACCAGATCTCCTATATTCAGCTGCATCCTGCTGAGCATTTAAATTGCAAGATATTTTATTATCATCTAGTAAACAAATACATTATTCAGTGGATGGTTTTGCCATCCTTGTCTGTTAGCAATAACTGTAACACAGAAATAATAACAGAGTTGTAATTGGTACTATTAGTTGTCTTATTTGGCAGCTGGTCTAGGACAGGCTGTCCAGATTTGAGCAAGCCTTGGTGATGTAACTTCTGGCTAAATAAACAAGAATGGGGGATAAATAAGAAAAAAGCAGTGCATGGATATTTTGGAAGCAAATGCTTGCTTCGTTGATACCTAAACACTGTATATGTGGGGGACTCTTGTTCTTTAGGGCTTTTAACAATTGCATTTGCACCAAAATATTAACTAAAAGAAATTGGAGCAAATTTTGCAGTAATATCATTCACAATCCCTCTAGACCAGCCATTTTCAACCACTGTGCTGTGGCACACTGGTGGGACACCCCACCAGTTTAGTGCTTAGTGGAACATCCACTAAAATTGAGTGTTGGGACAGTTAGGACAGACAAAACAAAAGAATTCTTTATTCAGTGTGTAGTTGGTCTGTGGGACTCCTTGCCACAGGATGTGGTGATGGCATCTGGCCTAGATGCCTTTAAAAGGGGATTGGACAAATTTCTGGAGGAAAAATCCATTACGGGTTACAAGTCATGTTGTGTATGTGCAACCTCCTGGTTTTAGAAATGGGCTAGTCAGAATGCCAGATGCAGGGGAGGGCACCAGGATGCAGGGCTCTTGTTGTCTTGTGTGCTCCCTGGGGCATTTGGTGGACAGAAAGCTGGACTAGATGGGCCTATGGCCTGATCCAGTGGGGCTGTTCTTATGCCATGAATGGTCTGCAGGTGTGCCATGGGAGTTTGGGGGAGGGTCATTTAGGGCCTTTGAGGGATGTGAGTCCCCCACGAACACCATGGTGTGCCTTGTCAATTGTCAAAAAACTGATGGTGTACCTTGGCAATTTTAGTACCTTGTCAGTGTGCCATGAGACAAAAAAGGTTGAAAATCACCTTTCTAGACAGTCCTATGTGTCACTCTCAATTTGAGGCTAAATCACAGTCATAATATCTGGAGTATTCAAAAGATTGTACATTTGGCTTTAAATGCTAAATAATTTAAAACATTCGATTTTTTTTCTTCTGACTTCAGGTTTTATGTTCCCTGTTTTTTTTTCTACTTTCAAGATCAAGGGCTCTTGATCTACTCTCCAATCTGAAACACACTGATTCATTACCCACTGTAATGTTTCAAAAATGTGATTTAATCTTGTGTGTAACTGTTATGCCTTAGGAGTAGAGGCAAACAGAAACTGCATTTTTGAAGTGAAGAATATTTTTTTCAGGTGATCATATTGTTTGGCACAGGAGGATACAAGCTTGCAAAAACGTTAAGCATTAAATGTCTTTGCAACAATTAATGTCATGGTTTTGTATATTAATAATAATAATAATAATAATAACTTTATTTTTACCCCGCCTTTCTCCCCGAAGGGACTCAAGGCTATTATTATTAATAACAATAACAACAACAACAATAACAATAACAGAATTTATATACCGCTTTTCAACTAAAGTTCACAAAGCGGTTTACAGAGAAAAAAAGTCTAATAACTAATGGCTCCCTGTCCCAAAAGGGCTCACAATCTAAAAAGATGCAAAATAACACTAGCAGGCAGCCACTAGAAAAGACACGGCTGGGGTGAGGTGGGCCAGTTACTCTCCCCCTGCTAAAAAGAAGAGCACCCACTTGAAAGAGTGCCTCTTGCCCAGTTAGCAGGGGTTAACAGGGGGTTAGCAGGGGTTATGGAAGTGATAGCCCTCTGATGTGGTGTAGGTCAAGGGGGCACCAAAATTTTGGTTTTGGTATAGGTGGATGTGGTGGAAATTTTGGATGTGGTGTAGGTCAAGGGGGCACATGTGACCTCCCTGCAACTCAGAAGGCCTCAGAATACCTCCTGGAGGTACTTAGAAAGGCACCTTTGGTTTTTGCCAAAAACTGGAAGCACCTTTCTAAGACCTCCAGTAGGCCTTCTGCGGCCTCTCCAGGTCTCAAAAGGCTTCCTGGACACCTGCCTGCCTCGGGATCTGACTTTGGAGGATGCTTGGGGTACCTGGGGCAATGGTGTGATACCCAAGGCAATGTACCCTCTGCCCCCTCTTAACTACACCACTGCTCTGAGAGCATCCGGGGAGGCCCTGTTCCAGTTTGTGCTGCCAGTGAAGTCAAGGCGGCCCTGGCACAGTGCCTCTTTTGTGGCTGCTCCTAGGCTGTGCAGTTCCTTTCCCTGCAAAGTTTGCCCAGTTTGCAAACTATTACTGTCTTCCAGTGGATTCCAAGAGCAACTTTTTTCACCAGGGAATGACCATGCTATTTACTTTTTGTAATTGTTTTAGGGAATGACCGTGCTATTTACTTGGTTCCTATATACTGTGGCTGCTGACTTGTGCTTTTATTTTATTATGCTGGCTTGTCTTAAATTTTTATTAAGCCCATCATATACCAGCCCATCCTAGCAAGTGGAACCACAAGCTGGACATTTTTAAACCATGGGAGGATAGGAAGGAGGTCTTTTCATCTACCCAGAAGCTGAAATTTTGGGGAAAATTATAATATGTATTGTTTCTTACAAGAGCTAAATTTACTACTCTATGAACATAAACAGCAGATAAAAATTGTACTAGTTGTATTGACGCAAGTACAAATGCCTTAATTTTATTCAAACAATAGTTCTAAATCTAATCAGTGTTAGAAAGAGAGCAGCCAAGCTGCTGTACCTGTAGCAAATTGGGTCGTTCCATTACACTGACATTACAGTTAAGCTGGTGTACTATAATTGGGATTCTGTACTCAATCAGCACAAGGAAAAAATAAGAGCAGTGTAAGGGAAAAAAGAAAGGTATAACCTTGCCTGTCTCTCCCTTGCATCCATGGCTTCACTACTAGCACATACCAGACCACATTTTCTGTTACCTCACCTCATAGTGAATAGAGATTTGCCTCCTGGGAAGGAAGATGAATCAAACCCAGCTTTAATTCACATGTTAGAACTGCAGGGGTGATTGGGGATTATCCCTTAGTTATGGATCATTTTGAGGGAGTAAATGTCTTCAGTTTGGAGATCTTTGACCTGTGCCATAGTTGCAGTCCAGATCAAGGGCCTCTATGTGTGTTGCTTACTGTATGGTGCATTACTGCATTAGCCTTAATAATGAAATTAAAGTTATGTGTAATTTTACCTTAAGCCATCTGCCAACTAGGTGATGATTTTTCTGTTTAGCAAAGGCAATGGAGCATTCCTTGGATAATGGAGATGGACCCCACTATTCTCAAGTGAAGTCATGCACTCCAGAGTTCTATTACATACATAAGCACCTGGTGAGTAATGCAGGGTAGAAACTTATAGTTTTCATACTGTTGTCTATCAACTGTAAATAATTCCCCAGCTTGTGAAAGCAGCTATGCATGACAGAAGATGTATGGATATGATACTGAAATCAGATGACTGCCAAGGAGCTCATATTTTGAGGACTGGGCTAAGGAAATCTATGGGGTTCCCTATGTGTACAGTGGTGCCTCGCATAACGAAATTAATCCGTTCCGTGAGTCCTTTCGTTATGCGAGTTTTTCGTTTTGCGAAGCGCGTTTTCCCATAGGAATGCATTGAAATTTAATTAATGCGTTCCTATGGGCAAGAAAAGTCAGAACAGAGTCCAGTTTGGTTTACAAAGTGTTTATTAAGTGCTCTTTAAAGGCATACATACTGTGCAGAGGATTTCAAAAATGGGGGGGGATGCTGAGTGGGGAGCTTGAAGGCTGTAATCCTGTGCACACTTTCCTGGGAGTAAGCACAATGGGACTTACTTCTGAGGAGACACGCACAGGATTGTGCTCTAAGCTGGGGAGGACAGAGCAGCTGCACTCAATTGCTTGCTTTTGCCCTGATCATGGGGGGAAAACATGAAGGAAATGGGGCAGTGAGAGGGTGAATGAGCAATGGGGGGGGATGCTGAGTGGAGAGTTTGAAGGCTGTAATCCTGTGTAAACTTTGCTGGGAGCAAGCACAATGGGACTTACTTACATAAAGATCCGCCCCTTACTAGGATGAACAGGATCATAAACTGGCATGAAGATCCCCCCTTAAGTCAAACCAAAACAAAACAAAACAAAAATTCGGCTTGCGAAGCACCGGTCATAAAAATTTATTGTGCGAGTTACCAAACTTCGCAAAACGCTTTCGTTCTGCGAGTTTTTCACTGCGCGGGGCATTCGTTATGCGAGGTACCACTGTATATGCAATCATAACAAGATAGTACAGACAACGTATTTTGTCTATGTTTTGTTTTACCCTTGCTAATTTGGGTAAGAGGCACTTCTTCAAGTGGGTGCTCCTCTTTTATTTAGCAGGGGGAGAGTAATGCCCTCCTCACCCCAGCAGTGTCTTTTTTAGTGACTGTCTGCTGGTGTTTTGCGTCTTTTAGATTGTGACCCCTTTTGGGACAGGTAGCCATTAGTTATTAGATTTTTTTCTCTGTAAACCGCTTTGTGAACTTTTGTTGAAAAGCGGTATATAAATACTGTTGTTAATAATAATAATAATAATAATAATATAGACAATGTGTAAGTGGCATTAGGCAAAACAGCAGATTCTGGGAGATGCGGGGCTTAACTATGCTAATATGAGCTTCTGTGCAACTACCTGAGAGCCCAATCCTGTGGTCGGTGGCAAGGCTCCGTGCCACCGGCCACAGTCGCAAATGTGCTGTAAGGCACGTTTGTGGGGCTCACCACTAGGCTCCTGCCGGTGCTAGTCCAGCGCCGGGCAGTGGCCCAAGTTCTGCGGCTTGGCGGTCTCCTGGACCACCAGGCTGTGGAACAGGAGATGGGGTTGTGGACAGGGGCATGGGGGAGGCGTTCCGGGGAGAGGGAGGCCAGCTTGGGTGGGTGGGTGGGAGGCGTGCCGAGGGGTGGGCAGGAGGCGTGTTGGGGGAGGAAGAGTGATGGATCCGCAGGGCTGTGCTCCGCAGGATGCAGGGCGCTTGTCCTTTTGGTTGGTGCTAAAGAGAGTAGCCCCATTGCAGGGCTGCTTACCTTAATTGTGGAAGGGGATAAACATCCCCTTCTCCCGAGGTGCCTCCCGCGGTAGCGCAGGATTCGGCAGCAGCCCTTTTTGGTGCTGTCAAGCCTGGGCGCTGCAGGCAGCTCAGGATTGGGCTCTGAGTTCAGTATCCCACTGATACATCTTCTGTCAGGCAGTGATGGTGCAAATCACTCCGCTGAGGA
Organism: Tiliqua scincoides; assembly: GCF_035046505.1. NCBI lineage: Eukaryota > Metazoa > Chordata > Lepidosauria > Squamata > Scincidae > Tiliqua > Tiliqua scincoides. The sequence goes on along the minus strand of NC_089822.1, from coordinate 101,723,887 downwards.
AGGTTTGCTGTTGGTGCCTATTGGCTACCACACTGGGAAGCTTCAAGGGTTAGCAGGTTGAACCGTTGAATGCCTTTGGTTCCTAGTCAGCACCCAACCTGGCTGACTCTGATGCTGGGATTGCAGAGGTCTAACGAGAGATGAGCATCAAATAGATTTGATCACATCACCTGCTTTCATTGTTTAGTGCCAATTTTTTGGCCAGAGGGTCGCATCAAATATCTGGCGTGGTGTGGAGGGCCAGAAAAAAAATTTAAATATAAAATTTAAATAAATAAATTAGAGATGGAACTTAGATGAGTGAATAAATGAATGAATGGGCTCATTCATTCCACCTCTCTGGCCCTCAGAACACCCTCCAGACTCAATCAGGGAACAGTTCCTTTCATGTTCAGTTGAGTGGACCAGAGGCTTTCAGGGGACAAGAGGTTGGCTGCGGGCCGGAAAGAGGTTTGCTGCAATCCGCATCTGGCCCCCGGGCCAGGGTTTGGAGACCCCTGGTTTAGTGTGGCATTTATCTTACTGAGTCCCTTGTGAAGCTATCTTTCTGCAATTATCAACAGCCCCTCTCCGACTTGCCTAAGAAAGGCAAGGATATTATTATTATTAATAATAATAATATTAATATTATTAATATTAAAATAGTCAGGGTTTAGTTTTAGGCTGACAGTCCTACACATGAATGGAAACACATGTACAATTCTTGAAGAACCATCTTTTGTGCCTCAATTTTTTCCTGCTCAGATCTAGTATATAATTTTTTAAATAGTATTTGCCTCTATACAAGTGTTACCTGTCCCTATTAAAGTGTTTGTCTCTATAGTGTTGCCTTGGTCTGTGGTCTCTACATTTGTGCTTATTTGTGTGGAATTGTTTAGGTGCATTTGCAATCTGTCTGATTGTGAATTGCCTTGTGATTTAGCTGTTATCATATGTATCTGAAAATTATCTGTATTCCACAGGCATACAAGTTGATATCACGCCCAAAAGGTCTGGCACTTATACTTAGTAACGTGAATTTCAGTAGTGAGACAGATCTGGAGTTCCGTTCTGGTGGAGATGTAGACTATGTTGCCCTGGATACACTCTTTGGTCAACTTGGATACCAAGTGATTCTGCGGCATGATCGAACTGCACAGGTGAGCCTGTGGAGTAGAACAAGTGTGACACATGTTTGCATCATATAAGTGCCCAGAACTTATTTTCTAGAAGCGGCTGCTTGCAATAAAGAGAGAACTGGCATAGTTTCTAACATGAAAAAATAGGTTATGCTGGATCAAGCATCTTACATGTACTGAGGGTTAATTTTTTTCCATGTGAAATTTTTATAGTTAATGTCTCGTTTTATTTTTGTGTAATGTTTCAACATCTTTGGTATGGTGGTCCTGGTACTATTATTAATGAATTCCTTATTTCAAGACTTCCATGGTTTCACTTGCTATGGTGACTGTATGGGTGGTCTCTGGTGACTATCACAAGTTGCCTCACAGACTTGATGCTTTAAAAGGAGGTGACCCAAACCTTTCTTACAGTTTGGGGAGTGCTTGATCAATGTTTGGTGTTCTGATTTTGAGATGTTTTGAGTGCGCCAGCAGTACAGAACCAAAATTACAAGCTCAAGCCTGCCATCTCCAAGCTGGAGAGAGAGAATTGAGTTTTCTAATTTTGGCTCTGCATTCACCTGATGTTTTTGTCTAACAAGCACAGAACCAATGAAGCTCCAGTTTGCTTCAAACTTGTTCAGCCCTCCAAATGCCTGAAAAATGTGGAATCGAAAAGCCTGCTGTCTCCCCTTTCTGAGATGAAGAAGGGAAACCTATCAGCTTAGCTTGGTGGCTTGTCCTAAAAGCCAGCTGCAGAGACAGTTCCTTCTGTCTTATCTGCAGGTTACTCAGGGCTGTACAGTCGCATTGCAGCAGCCAGGAGAAACCCAAAGGAGAGAAAGACAACGATGCAGAGATAATTAAGGGGAATTAGGCTGTAATCCTATCCACACTATCCTGGAAGTAAACCCATTGACTATAATAGGATGTACTTCTAAATAGACATGCATAGGATTGGGCTGTTGGTCTCCAGAGCAATGAGGCTGCAAGCTGCAACCAAAGTTAACCTTTTCACTCCTTAGAAAAGGCCAGGGCTCAACACCTCCATATCAAGCAAGCCTCATTCTCTTTGGCAGGATCATACCTGACTCTTCTGCACCCACGTTCCATTTTGTAAATGTTTGGCAGAGGTCTGGTTTTTTAAACACCAGGTTATAATCCTCATTTCCATCTGAAACAAAGTCTGAGGCTACAATTCAGTACACCATTACTTAAGAATAACATCCATGGAAAGCAGTGGATCTTCTGAGTAATCAAGTTGTAACTATGTGTAGCTGTACTTGCTCATGCTCAGTCCTTGTTGCTTGTCTCTGCTATGAATTGAATTGCACACTCCCAATTATGTGTTATAAGTTGCATGTTATATGTTGAACCTCTGGTTTAACACACCAGACACCTTAAAGAAGGATTTGATAAATGGTTCTACTGGTATGTTGTTTACAGTGCACTTACTCTGATAGTGTTTACAAAAAGGATGTGAAGATCAGAATTTAAAAAGTTAATAAATAAAAATGAATCTTATGATCTTTTACTATATTTTTAATAGAGATTGCACAGTTGTGAGGTAACAATTACTGATATGTCATTTTTCAGGATCTGGCCTAGGGTAAAATCAGACAAAATTGTAGTCGAACACACCCGTAAGTTCTCTCCTCCCCCCCCCCCCCAGTTATAGAAAATTCCATGAGTTTTTTGGCTCAAAACCTGCCCTCGACTTACCGGTGAGATCAGCTTATACTCAAGGATCTGCAGTAAGCACAATAGAAATATACAAAAATCTTATGTTCAGTAATGCATAATTACTGGACACAAAAGCATAATTTGTCTTCTTGCAGTTAATATAATATCAGTATTTTGGCACCTTTATTGCAAACTGCTGGAAATATGTATTTCCAACTATTCAGATTTCTAATAGCATTTGTTTCCAATGGTTTGCAATGATTTTAATGATAGATTTTTCTGTTGGCTGTGATGGACACAGATCAAACATACATGAGTTCATTCTCACATCTCCAAGGAGCCTATTCATATCCTTGGAATTAACAAGCTGAAAGATAGCCATAAAAATTTGACTCAACAGTGCTATAGCTGCCTTCTGTGAAGTTCAAGGTTTGCTGATTTTAGTTATCTTTTTCCTCAGGAAATGCAGGAGGAATTGGAACATTTTTCAAAGCATCCAGCTCACCGGAATGTTGATTCCTGCATAGTGTCCCTTCTCTCACATGGCATAGAGGGTGGTGTCTATGGAGTGGATGGCAAACTACTTCAGGTACCTTAACATATGTGGATTTCCTTATATGTGCGTGAATGTAAGGTTTATGATATTTTTAACCATTGGTTGATAAAGTTATGGTAGACTCTGACCTAAAGTAGAATTTAGAGTATTTTTGGAGTTTGGGACATAAACTAGATGAAACGTATAGGAAAAGTAGGTCAGAAGTGGGTATTAGAGTGATGCTGAGACTATTTTGATCCCATGTACCTTCATGTTTTCTCACAGTTACAGGAGATTTTCAGGCTCTTTGATAATGCAAACTGTCCAAGTCTTCAGAATAAGCCCAAAATGTTCTTCATTCAAGCTTGCAGGGGAGGTAAGTGCCCCAGTAAGGGCGGGGGAAGGGCTTACCTGTGTTTCACAAACATTCTTCCTCCTACACAGCTTGCGCTCAACTCTCCTCTTTGCTTCTCTCAGGTGTAAGCGGAACGCACATTCACCTCCCTGCCTTGCTGTTGCTACTACCTCTCTCTGTAAGTGCTTCTCACTCTGCATGGCATGTGGTCAGTGAATCACAGACCTTGCAGCACCATGGGAAAGTAGAAGGGGAGCCCCTTTATAATAATTCCCATGTCTTGCATGTGTGGTGTGGGACATTTAACCACACTAATCGTGGTCCAGCATGGAGGTTTTATCTCCACCCTATCTTTTTGGACAATCTAGACTGGCATTTCTTTATCTTTGTTGGGCTTTGCATATGACAAAAAAAGTCAAAGGAACAGAAGCTAAAGGGTCAATAACTCATCCTTAAAACAAAAGCACTTTGAAGGGAAAATCCATTGAGAAAATTGACTCAAATCCATTGAGAAAGCTGACTCTTTTGATGTTCCTGCTACTCAGATGGGGGAATCAGGATTTCTGGTTACATTTAGAGCATTTTGAAGGATGCAGAAAATTTAGATCTTGAAAACTTCATCTTCACAATCTTTAGTGATGGAGTCCTTCGTGGAAGAAATTTTAATGCAAATGATAGGAATGATGGAACAGGGAAAATGAATGATTCAAAGAAGCATACTGGAAACCACATAGGGGCATAACCTTCCCAGCTTATCAGCCACTTTATGCTGTGTTTCAAAAGGCCACAAGTAGTATGAGTAGGAAATGGAGGGAGATTCACAACATGGCTTACAGTCAATTCTTGTTGTTCACTGGGGTCAGGTTCCTGGAAAACCCTGCAGGTAACGAATCAGCAGATATTGAATCATTGTTCCTATGGGATCAGTGGGGTTAGGGGGAGGGGTAGCTAACTTGATCAAGAATGCCAGCAGCAGATAAACTCAGAATAGCAGTGGATAGCTTCAGAATGGCTGCCGCGAAGACAGAATGGCCACTGTGAATAGTTTCAAGAATAGTTTCAAGCTGCAGATGCCATGGACAACCAAGAACAGGCTGCAGATATAGCAATGTAACACTCTTGTTCCTGTGGATAAGTGCGAACAGAGTGTGCGGAAAGTGAGAGTTGATTGCATTACCTTTCAGTTATTTCAGGTCATGTGAGAATGGGTACATCCCAACTCAACATTCTGAGTTAGAAAGAGTCTTTTGTGGATTTGTGGCATCTAGAAATAGAACTGAATTGTTTCAAATTGTTCATCACATATCAGCTGCAATGGCCAAAAACATCTCTGTGTTCTCAAGAGAATCTCAGCTTCTTCAAGTTCCTGATGAGGCAGTTTTTCTATATTTGTAACATGTGCATGGATTTTTATTTCTGTATATTTTATAAAATCCATTACCCTCTCCTGGCAACATATAAGAGCATTCTTAGAGCACATATATGAAATATATAAACCAAAGTCCAATTCATTAAGAGGAAAATTGAAGAAGACATGAATAGAGTAACTGATCTTAGAGCTTAAAGAAAGAGAGATAAACTATGCTCAGAAAAGCAACTGTTTGCCTTCTTGTCTTGGCTCTTGCTTCCCTGAGCAGACAGAAACAGCAGACATTTTGGTCTTCTCCAAGTCTTGGGCATCAGTCTTATGGAAATTCGGTAATGATTCCTTTCAACTGGTAAAATCCTTCAAGTACCTTGGGATTACTTTCCACCATCGCCCCAGTTGGTCTCTCCACAGGAAATTGGCTATTTCCTCAACAGCATTTCACCTCAATGCAATAGCCCGTTTCCACTTTAATAGTGGAAACCAATATATCCCTGCAGCCCTTCAGATATTTCAAGTAAAAACCCTTAGCCAAGTCCTGTATGGAGTCCCTATATGGATCAAGGTCATGAATAAAGAACTGGACCAGGTAGCGTCTTTTTTAGGCGCATTCTGGGCGTGCCAGATTTAATCAGGTTATTGACCATAGCCCTGGAACTTGGGATTCATCTCCCTTCCACTGTGGTGTGGTCTTTAGCCTTTAAATACTGGTTGCGCCTTCATTTAAATTCTCAGCCTGACTCCCTTCTTTCCGATCTCCTAAAAGATTCCTATAATTCTACTTGGTTCAGCTTCTTCGAAGCTAAACTCCAACCCTTGGACATTACCTTAGAATCACTTGCCGATTCTGGTCTTAATCAGGCCCATTCCATCATCAAGACCAGACTTTTTGAAGTCGAAACCCAGTTATTTTCTACCATTAATTTCACCTGCTCCCCCATTACTTCGGCCTATTACCATCTTCTGGCCCTGACGCCAATTATTTTAGGGAAGTAATCAATCCAAGCAAGAGGCGAGCTTTTATGCTTGCCAGACTTAATATTTTTCCCTCTGCAGTCCTTGAGGGAAGATTTCATAATGTCCCATTCGATAGCAGGATCTGTAAATTCTGCTTTCTGGGACCTGATACGATGGTTCATATTTTGTGTCATTGCCCTGCTCTCTGAACACTTCTTGATACCCTTTTAGACCCAATTCTGTCTACCCTTTCTGTCCCACCTGATGATTCTTTGTGTTTCCTTTTGGAAGATAGTTCTGTGGTTACTACCAATTTGGTTGCTGACTATCTGTTAGCTGTCATTAGGAAAATACCCTCATGTGTCCCCTTAATTTGAATATTATGTTGGAATTGAACCTTGCTATATAGACTGTATTTTAGGTTTCCTGTGTCGCTCAAAATTGTTTGAATGCCAATAAAGGTTCTTGAAATCGAATCAAATTGAAACAGCAGACTTGCAAAAACAGCGAATAGACTTGACTTGAGGAAATAATGTGGCATCCTTTGCTAGTTATCAAAACAAGAAATACTTTTCTGTCTCACATGAACATCCACTCACTTGAGGAAAATTAAAGGAGTACCATGGCATCTGCAAAGTCTTATATACATTTTGTAAAAAGATTGTAATGAATAAGTAGGTACAGGAGATGCATGTTTATTGTGGCTGGATTTCTATCAGCTTTGAGGACAAATAAATTTCTGAACTTGAAGAACTAATGTGACTGGGGCTTTAGCTTATTGCAAGTAAAACTTTAGTCTGAATTAGCAAGTTCACTGATGGCAGAATAAAATGTGTAAATTAAGTTAGCAGATTTTACTTGATCAAATGTCATTTTATTAGACATCAGCTGTACACAAACTTGGAACTGTGCACTTGAAATAGTTGGTCTTGCATCAGCTCTTCCCTCCTTTTATTGAATTTGATAATTATGAGTTGATTGTGAGATTTCTAATATCACACCAGAAATACATCCACATCTTACTGGTTAAGTTTCTACTTTAAAGTAAAAATGTCTGCTGTTGGTCTTCTTCCTACTCATTATCTCTGAGTTTTACTTGATTTGTTGGGTGAATGCTTGATGTTTTCCAAAGCACCCTCAGCCCCTGAAGATTCTTCTCTATGGGATCAGATAGTTTGTATAGAGAGTCGATATATACAACATTGTGAGAGTTCTAGTCCAGTTTTTCTCCCAGTCTTTTAACTTCCAACCCCTGAACTTTATATAGAGACTGCTGCATATTAAAAGTCTTTTGGATGCTTTGCAGTTACAAAGAGGTGTGTGGTGATTTTTAGAGGCAGTGGCTGAAACAACAAATGCACACCCTGGTACAGGCATGCTGCACTGAACAGTGGACCACATATAACGAGAGACCACATATATGAAGTTGGTCAAAGCACAACTAAGAGGTTCTTAATGAGGCAATCAAGTCTTCCATAGCCTGCAGTAGAGTGTCTGTTTACACAACAAAGAGGCTTTTAATGCAAAGAGGCAGTCTATCTCCAGTAGCCTATGTAGCCAGCACGTGTCTGGCAGGGAGTGTCTGTTTACACATCAAAGGCACTAGATTGGGTGGACTGCTCGCTTAACAACCTAATCACATAACAGGGCTTGGAGAACATCTCTGTCACTAAGTGGCGCACACCTGCATATTAATCTCTTATCATTGTACCAAGTTCTCAGATTTACCTCTCCTGCGGTATCATTGCTTAACATTTTTGTATGGTTGCCAGTTTCCTTTGATGAAGAGCATTAAAAACTTATGACATATCTGATATTTAATGCTGTTGGTATAGTTTTGTTTGGTTTTTTAATGTCTGTTTCCCATTTGTACTGTTTTGATTCTAGCACTTTCTATTATGCTTCTGTTATGCTTTTTCATGCAACAAAAAATGGCAACAAAAGTTCATGGAACACCAACAAGAAAAGCAATATGAAAAATGGTCTGCTCTGAATGCCAGGAATACATGAATTACAGCTCAATCTTATGCATGGCTACTCAGAAGAAAGTCCCATGATATTCAATGAGGCTTATTCCCAAGAAAAAATGTATAGGATTGTAGTCTCAGTGACCAGTTCTATCCAGCTTTCCTGCAGTCTCAATGCAGCCCTGACATAAGGGAAGAAATGTTCCTTTACCTTGAAGAGACCTCTGTGATTGCCCCCTCACCACAGGATGCAGCACATACCCCATTGGCACAGCTGCATCAGCACTAGAAAGTTGGATAAGATTGGGCACTTAGTAAGGAAAGGAGCTCTTGCATATAACACACTCAGATATTACATTTCTGCAGCTTTCTTCATTGGTTCCTATAATTCTTAATGCTTTTTTAAAACTGACATTACTGATTTAACCCAAAAAGTTGAATTTTCCTGGGATTTGAAAAATATTTATACTTACTGTTTAGTGTAACGTAACTTCTGCATTTGTAACATATCTATGCTTAATCAACTTAAGCAGCTTATGTGCATGTGGGGAGGGGGAAGAAGCAGTAACAGTTAGCTGCTAAGGAGAACCTAAGATAAACTGAAGAAGGATAGACCAGCAGCTGTACCCTTCCAACTTTCACCAATATCTTGAGTAAGGAAGCCTTTGAAATGCTCCACTGTCAGAGGTAGACTTACACATGGCTACTTTTCACATGAGGAGCAATATCATGTATCCAAGCTATTAATCCTATATGTCATAGTGGCCAAGAATATTTTCTAGTGCATTTTTTAAAACAAGTAAATAGTTAAATATAAATAAATTGCTAAAAATGAAATTTTTTGCTGTGTGAACTGCTTTATGAACTACTTTTTGTTGAAAAGTGGTATATAAACCTAAATATAAGAGTGGTATATAAACTTAATAATAATAAGATAAGTTGCCAAAAGAGCAGAATATTGGGGAAGCCCAGCAGTAATGAACATTAGTCTCAGAAGAAGAAAAGATGTTTCAACCAGAAAACCCAACAGCAACTCTGAGAAAACTGTCTGATTGAATATATCTGCCCTTTATATCTTCCTGTTAGATGAGACAGACCGGGGAGTGGATCAAGTTGATGGGAATGAGCGTGCTACCTCTCCAGGTTGTGAAGAAAGTGATGCCAACAAGGAGAATCCCAAGCTTCGTCTTCCCTCTTGCTCTGATATGATTTGTGGATATGCTTGTCTGAAAGGTATGCTTGTCTGAAAGAACATAAAGGTGTTTGAACTTCTCAAAAGTGTTGCACTTCTGAACTGACCTGCTATTTTACAGCAGATCCTCACTTAAAGTTGTTTAGTTTAAAGGTCTGATATAAAGTCAAAGAAAAAAATTTATTCCTGGCCGGGGCCACTGTCTGTGTTGAGTTTGCATGTTCTCCCTATGTCTGTGTGGATTTTCTTCAGGCCAGAAAGCTCACATTTTTTCAGTGTTTAATATTAGAAGTGCTTTGGGTCTTTATTTGGATGTTGGTGATGTCTTTGTGATCAGAAATATGCTGTAGGTATATAACTCTTGTTTATATATATCAATTAGCCTATTGTAAAATTGGTTGCATTATAAGTCGTTTCATTTAAAGTTGCAGTTTCCAATAACCTATCAACGACTTTAAATGAGGACTTGCTGTGTCTCTTTGGTGGACCATCTTACACATATCGTTGCTCTCTGCTTCATATTGTTTTTCATGTACTTATAGGCACAGCGGCCATGAGAAATACTAAGCGTGGATCCTGGTATATAGAGGCTCTCACTGCTGTATTTGCTGAGGACTCCAGAAATACACATGTGGCAGACTTGCTTGTGAAGGTGAGGTGCAACACTCCCGTTTACTTCTTGCTTCTGACCAGCTTTTAGGTGGCTTTGCATTTCTGTAAGATGCCACAACTATCATTTTCCTGCCTTATTTTTTGTTGGCCTGCTCTTGTGCATGATTGGAATAAAGAACCACTAGAATGAAACTTTACTGCTCTGCTCAGTGAATGAAACTTTCCTGTTCTGCTCAAAGCCTTCTTGGATAAAGAGGTGCAACTTTCCAGAACTAGTACTGTATACTGTTTCTCTAAGTTAGTTCCCAAAAAACCCCTCCTTGTCACTAGTGGTACTTACCATTCCAGTGTGTTGCTGCTTTTCTGTAATGCCCAGAGTGTCCTTGTGCACAGACCAGCTTGAAAGAAAAGAGGTGACATGGTAGAACAGTAAGCGCCGCTCACAGGGTGGGGCGGTTTTTTCCCCAACTCCCCATCTGGCCCACGGGCTGGGGTTTGGAGAGCCCTGATCTAAGTACCATAGATACTCACCTATACAGCAAGAAATTCTGCCAATAAACCAGGTTTAGATAATCTCACCTTATCTGTGGGTCCTGAACATGCGATGAGATGTAGTCCTTTCCTGTGCTACCATACCTTGTGTGACGGCTCAGGAGGGAATGCTACCCCTTTCTGGCTCCCAAGCTGTGGTCTGGGTCTTCAAGGGTCCGCTGAGGTTGGGTGTGCTGGTGTTGGGCCTCTCGGCTGGCACCTCTGCACAGTGCCGTATCCACCTTTCTCCTGCATGAAGCCAGAGGCTTGCATGGGAAGACAAACTCTGGGGAGAAACTGCGGCCACATCAGAGATCAGTGGAGGGAGGGGATGGAGCCTGCCCTGGACACGATGGTGTTGCCAAAGGGAGATGCTCGTTTGCATGGCTGCTCATCCCCTTTGCTTTTGCTGCTGCTGGTTTTCCTGGTCTGAGGAGGGCCAAAAAGATGATTTTCCAATGGCATGTGAAAGCCAACCACAGGGTCATGTCAGAAAGCAAAAACTGGCTCTGCCCCCAGGGTGAGCCCTTACCCTACCTCAGACAAGGAAAGGGGTAGGGAAGGTGTTCTGCCAAATCCCAATCCAGTGGGCCTCATGCCCACTTAAGGCTGATCAGTCCCCCTTGTGCAACTCACCAGTGCAGCAAGCAAAGGTCAGAGTCCAGTTCCAGTCCACAGATGCCAAGTAAATCAGTCCCATCAATCAGAGTTGCCAAATCAGAGTCCAGAGCCAATAAGCCAAGTTACAGTCCAAGGTCAGGTTCCAGGTAGGTCAGTCAAATCCGTCAGGGTATCCAAGTCCAAAGCCAAAGTCCAGTCACAATCCACAGTCAGATTCCAAATTCAATAAGCCAAGTCAGTCTCCTCTCCTCTCCTTCCTTCAAAACCCACCAACCCTTTCTGCCTCAGGTGCTCCTTATATCCCTGAGGGGCCTATTGCCTTCCAGTGGCTGCAGCTGTGCAGCACACTCTGCTGGATGCCCAGGCCTTACCCTTAAAGGGGCCACTGCTGACACCACATCTACCTCCTCGCCAGTTCTTCCAGATTCCAATACCGAAGGCACTGGGAGAAGCCAAAGAACAATGCAGAGATAGAGGGCTGTTGTAGCCGAATCTGAAGCAGATCAAAAGTAAGTCCCATAATATTCAATGGGGCTTGCTCCCAGGAAAGTGTGCATGTGATTGTAGCCCTAGTCTCCACAGCAACCCCTCCAGCCAAAGTTAACCTTTTATTCTCCTTCTGGGAAAAAAGTCTGGCAGCGCTCAAGGCTCCCATTTAAAACAAGTAAGTCTCCTTCACTTTAGCAGACCCATTCTATTTTGCAAATGCTTGGCAGAGGTCTGTTTTTTTTAAAACTCCAGGATATAATTCTCATTTCCATTTGAAACAAAGTCCAAGGCTGCAATTCAGTGCACCATTACTTAAGAATAACAGCCACTTTAAGCAATGGATCTACTTCTGAGTAAATCTGGTGGCAACTGTGTAGCTGTGCTCGCTCATGCTCATCCCTTGTTGCTTGTCTCTCCTCTGTGAACTGAATTGCACACTCACAGTTGGTGCATAGTGAAAATCGCTCTGTCCAATTCTTAGATTTCCTTCCCATTTTTTATTCAGGGTTGACCCAAAGTGTTAACTTGGTATGGGTTAATGCAGGGCTTTTCAAACTGGGGCGTTGTGATGCCCCAGCCTGTGGGCCCTGGCCTCTGCCCCCTTAAGGGGCGGAGGCAGCAGCACGATCCCCAGGATCTTGCCCAAGCCTCCTGCAGCCTCCCCGTGTTGCGGGGAGCCCGGTGCGAACCTTTGGCAGGGCTCCCTGCAGCAGTGAAAGTGAAAGCGGAGCAATCACGCTCCACTTCCGCTTTAGCAATCCTGGGGAATATCTGGCACTGTTTCGAGGGCTGGAAAAAACAACATTTAAATATATTAGAGATGAAACTTGGATGAATAAATAAATGAATGGGCTCAAATTTCCAGTATTTCTCCAAGCACCAGCAGAAATAAAGTACACACTTAAATGGACTCCCATTCCCCCACCTCCCAAGCGGCTTACTTAAATATACAGGAGTAAATATCTCAGAACCAGCACATCATAGGTAACACCCAAAACACCCTGACCCCCAGAAGGCCTTCAGAGGGCACAAAAAATTCCAGTTTTTCAGGAAAACCAGTTTTTAGGTCCTCAGAACACCCTCCAAATATGACCAGAACACAGTTCTGGTTGTGTTCGGTCAAGTGGGACAGAGGCTTGCAGGGGGCCAGAGGCTGGCCATGGGTTGGTTAGAGGCTTGCAGCAGGCTGCCTCTGGCCCCTGGGCTGGGGTTTGGAGACCCCTGGGCTAGACTACAAAATTGTTATCCATTCAATAAAGTTATTTGGAAATTCAAACTAAATCAGTATAGCAAAAACAAATTTCCCTTTCACCATATCAAAGACTTTTTCTTCATCTAATGACAAAAAAGACAAATCTCTTGCCTTCTGAAACTACTAAATCAACCCCCAATCTAAGATTATCATTACCTTGTTTTCTTTCTATAAATCCCATCTAATCAACATTTACCAGAATTCCAATAACACATCTAGAGCTGTGTATAATTCCTCTAACAGACCAATCCTAACCTGTGCTGGTAAGTGCCAGGTCACAATGGCCTGTGGTGTATCCAGTGCAAGTTAGGAGCAGACTGGAGGTTGCCTTGGGTTAAGGGGATACTTTCCCCCTTGCCCTGTGTAACACCCCAGTTTGCCCTATGGGGCTACTCAGATCTGCCCCAGCTATTTAGCTGGCACAAATTCAAGCAGCCCTTGTAGGGCAGCCCAGGCTGGGAGTGGGGGTGGCATGAACTGCAACCACTGATCCCCCCCCAGGCCCAATCCCCCCCCCATTCTGCTTTCTACCCCCTGTGCTGCCCAGCACAATCTTACCTTCTCCACCCTGCACAGGATAGGGATCCAGTGCCAGCAGGCCGGCATATGTGATTGTGCTGGCATGGCTAACTCTCGAGTTGGATTCTTTGTGACACTCAAAAGCTAGTGCAGAGGGCTTACGCTAGCTGAGTTCCAGGTTTGGATTGGTCTGTAGGGGATAACTTCAGTAATATATTGGCACCAAGATGGAAATTTTCCAAAAAATATGGCATGTGTTTGTATGAGACAGTCTCTAAGGTGGTGTTTTGCCTTTTTGAATCTCCCTCTTAGGTGAACAGATTGATCAAGCACCGAGAAGGCCATGCCCCTGGCACAGAGTTCCACCGTTGCAAGGAGATGTCAGAGTATTGTAGCACACTTTGTCGGAATCTTTATCTGTTCCCGGGCTTTTTTCCTGAAAATGAAACCTGACACCCTTATCTAAGAGCAATTCTTGGTGTGATTTCCACGCCAAGTCTGTGATTACCCCAAGATTGAAGATTGGCATCCCTGAGGAATTCAGGGCTGGTGTTCTCTTATGACATTTTGTACCAGTTGTGAAACTTATCTATTGCAGAAAGTTAACTGATGAGCTATTGTATATGGTCACGGCTCTGTTGTTGTAGTTTTGTTCTGGTATTACTGGGGAATTTCTCCTTGATGTGAGCCATCTTGAGCTGTGTGGAAGGGCAGCACCTGAATGATTTTAAGTAAATAATGATTGGATAGGCCAACTTCCTTATTTTCTCTGCAAGCTTCACTTGATATTGCTCTCAGACAGAATCTGTTCGTACCTACAACCTAGTTAAAGGTTTATAATTTTATAATTTTAGTTTCTTGTTTATGTGCCAGAAGTTGAGAGAGATGAGGACAATGTTAATGATTACTGATCTTTGGGCATTTGTACCAAACAGGAATGTTAAAAACCATTCATGGTGCTTAAAAAAATGAAAACAATTTTTGTTTTTTTGTTTTTTTAAATATATGTATATACATACATATTTTATAAATTAACTTTTATACTTTTAAGAAAAATTCACATCCTTCTGTTTGGTTGTCCTTGAAGCTGGCAAATAGCTAATAGAGCTGAAAAGAGACCCTTACCAGGTTAATGTTAATGGTTGTACATCTGTCAGCAAAATCCCCTAATGCTGTTATAGAAACTGCAGTTTCTGTTTTGTTGAAAACTGTTGTTTTTGCTTGCTGTTCTAACCATATATTTTCCACTAGGAAATGGAGAACTATAGGGAGAAGCATTTGTTTCTAAGTTCTAGAAATGGATTTCCAATTTATGAGATGTTTCTGAAACCACTAAATCAACCCCCAATCTAAGATTATCATTACCTTGTTTTCTTTTCTTTTCTGAAATCAAAAACTGTTTTGTTTCAGTTTCAGCATAGCTATTTCATGATCCCAAAGGTTAGTCTAACATAGCAAACCATATGATGACTTGCAGATCTGCAGTTTTATTTCGAGGACGATTGCTTATTCCTTCTTCTGCTTGCTGTGCTCTTTGTTCACTCCTCCCATCACTCTATGTTACTAGCTCCCACCTACCAGCATTCAGCTTGAGTGCTTGTGTGATTCTGATCCTTCCATCACCACCTAGCTGCAAAGGGCCAACAGCCTTTTACGTGTGAAGGACAAACATGCTGTTGGAGGGTTTCTGTTTATCAGGCAGTACTAACAGCAAACGTAGTTTGAGGTCTCCCGCCTATAAAAGTCTGAGAGTGTACAGAGGCAATTTTTCAATTCTCCAGGGAACAAATATTACTTGCCCTAAGTCAATGAAGCAATTTCTCCTATCTAGAACCCATAGTGGGAAGTGGGGAGAAGCAGAATTTTGAAAAAGACAGTCTTTTTCAGAATCTAATTCTGCATAATTTTCTCCCATGCCATACATGCCATCTTGTTTAAGGAACTATTTTGAGAAACAGAGGCCATATTGGTTTCATGTATATGTGTGACAGTTTATTTCAGTTGTATAAAAACCCAGTCACCAGTTGCCGTAGGTGCTTAAAAATAATTGGGCTTAGTGAATGGCACCTGGGTTGCTGCAGTGGTCAGGAAATAGGATTCTCCTCCTGTCTTGCTCTTAAGTTCTTCATATGTTTTTCTGCATAAAATATCTGATCCCAATGTGTCTTAAATTTTTTTTACTTTTGCCTTACTACATGCCAGTAAATCTGTAGCCAAGTACTGTGTGCCTATGCCAACTTCCTTTAAAATGTATTAGCTACCCTTTCACCTTCATTATTCCCTTTTGCCCAAGATTTTGTAAAATATTTTTATAGGATTTTGATATATAAATATATATTTTTAAAGCAAATATGTTAGGAAAAGAGAGGCAGAATAATTTAGGGAGAGGCCAGAAGGCTAAGCATCTCTGGGGTTTTTTTGGGGGGGGAGGGGGTTGCCCAGTGAATATGAAGACTCTCTTCTCCCACTCTACAGCTGAACTTGGGGAGATGGACTGTGCCAGAGCTGTGTAAGAGCCATTTTGGTGGCAATGCACAGCTTTCTCTTGAGCTCAGGATTGTAATTTGAGAGTTCTTTTATTTGGTAAAAATAGAAAAACATAGATGTTCTCTCCACAAATCGGTGCTTGCTGACTGTGTTAATGCAGCTGTTTCCTCTTTGTTTGGAAAAGGAGAGCCCAGATCTTTATCACTGCCACTTTTGATAATAAACCTTTGCATATTGACTGCCTCCATGTGCCAAAATAAAGTGATCTCTTTCTAAGGAGAGTGTCTGTTATTTCTTGTGCTGCTTGGCCTGTCTCTAGATCAGTGGTGTAATTTCCTTGCAGAAATATGCCTCCTAAGATGAAGAACCCTGATATAGCAGGATTTCGTTTTGTGCCAATACCTAAAACATTCAACATATTTTTTTAATATTTTACTTGTACCTGTTCACATTTTTAAAAAATACACTGGCTGAATAAGAAAAGATCCCTTCTGGGAGGGAGTGGGAGGAAAGCTGCAGAGTTTTGTCTGCATCTCACTCCCTTCAGAGAAGGTACCACAGACACCAATGAGGAGGTGTGACTGTGGAATAAAGTGCCTCTATAGCAGTTCCTTATTTTTGCCCTCCTCCAATTCATGTTCCCCCCAGTGTAGTTTCCTTTTTCTATTGTTGCATTGTATTTTATATTTTTTTACTCTTGTATATTGTATTATTTATTTATTTATTTTTAAATCTATAAATTGTAAGCTGCCATGAGCATCTGCTTTCTGCAGAAGAAAGGTGGGGTAGAAATTTTTTAAATAAATAAATAAAAATAGTTCAAAGTTAGGATAGAGCTGTGAGGGAGCCTTTGTTTTGAAAGAAGAGTCCACCTTAAAGTTAATGATGTATGTTCATAGAGCATTCTGAAACATCCCCATAGTTAATTTTGCATTGAATTTGTTAGATTTTGCAGGGAATGCAAAAGTGCAGGACACCGAGTGTGGTGCACTAACTGAAAAGATAAGGCTGGTTCAGAAGCTCCATGTGAAATATCCCCATGGATTGAGCCCTGTGTGGGACTGCATTAATTCTCCCCCTTTTTAAAACTTACTGTGCTTGTGTGAATTTACCACCAGGAATCTTAGCATCTGTCAACCTGCCTGCATGGGAACAGAATTTCATTTCACTGGACACAGGTATGTCCTGCACCTGCATAAAGGGTTTTGGAGCATTGAGTGCTGTTATTAAGCTTGAGAGGGGCCTTGCTCCAGTGCCTTACCCTTACTTTAGGCATGTCCTAACAGGATCTGAAGAGAAAATTCATCCACCTCAAAATTCCAGCGGGACTTATGGTCAGGGACTAGACTATTATATGTGTGGCAATGTATTCCAGTGGTGTAAAAAAACTAGGCACCTTGAAAGCAAAATGACTAGGGATTGTGTATTTTTTTTTAGTATGTGATGAACATAAAGTACATCATTCCATTTTTTAAAAGAAATTCAAGAGTAATTCAACCAACCTAGAAGAAATTCAACCAACCTAGAAACAGTTTGCTGTACCCGTGTTGTGCAGTTAGCAATCTATACATATCTGTTAGATAGGAATTCCAGGACTGTGCTAATCTGAGACAAGCCTTTCTTCTGTTTTTCTTTTATATTCAGAGAAGGCAAGAGAGAATTTAAAATACCAAATTTAAAGTGAGCATGCCAAACTTAAAATGTAAAAAATCAGATAATGTACCACTTTCAAATAAAGTAAGAATAATAATAGGTAAGCAGGTTATAATGGGAACATTCAAGGTAGAGTCCAAATACATTTTTATTTCAGCTAATGCTTGTGGCAAAACTGGAAAAATATATTGCAAAGGCATTGATGTTCTAGATTCTGTAAGAACTGGGAACAAAGGGACTTGCACAGCAGTATCTTGTTCTGGCTATTCACCTACTTAAAATAACTCATCAAAATTATTTGATAATATGTATAACAGACAACTGCAAAAGATTTTCAGTCAACAAATGTCATTTAACTAATCAGCTGCAGTTTTCCATGTTTTCTGCTTCATACTATGGACCATATTTGCTGTGGCCTATCTCTTATGGCTTCATACTGCATTTTGTCTTGGACTCAGTTAATGCTCACTCACAACACGATGTAAATTTAAAGCAAAGGGTTATACCCATACTTAGTCATGACAAGTCCTCTTGAAATCAGTGGAACTTAGACATGATTAAACAACAAGATATAACCAAAGGGCTACAAACCTGTATACACTTATTTGTGAAGAAGCCTCATTAACCCATTTCTGCATAGTCCACAGCTATACACATTTGATCCCTGTTGCATATATGCAATGTTGGGCTGAAATGGCTTAAGTTTAATACTAACTTCTGAGTAAACGTGCATATAGTTGCTTTGAAAGAGTATAAAAGTAAAGCAATGAAAATATTGCTTCATTGTCAATATTTCTCAGCACCTTCCTAATGAATCTTTTTCCATCAGTCAACAACAAAAAGAGGTCTGCAATAAATGTGGTATCTATCTAGCCCCTGAAATGAGTTATTTATTAATCGGACATATGGGGCAAAGCTGGTGTGTGCCTGAAATTTCTACAAGATAATGTTCAGAACCAATCTGAGTGTTTTCTACAAGTACTATGCTACTTTCCAGAATCATGCCCTTTATAGGATGGCTCCAATGCAGTACTATAGAGTTCTTAAGACAGTTGTTGTAGTTCCAGGAGTTTCAGATGCATCTGATACTGTATATGTGACCACCTATGCAAGCCCAGGAAAGTAATGGGGTTTAGAATAGGTACTGGTCCTGTAGACTAGAATGAGAAATAATGCAACAACATAGAAGCTCCTATCTCAGCTCTGAACACATTAGCTTTACAATGAAATCCTGCTGACTTCATTGGAGGCTATTTGCAATGATAATTGTTGCCATAGTCTGGGAAGCCTGTGAGACTAAGGTTCCCTCAGGACACTGTTGAGAGTCTGTTAACTGGCACTAAAATATACAGAGCGCTGGATAACAGGTTGTAGTAGTGGTAATGTACATCAGCACCAACATGGACAAAGTTGATAGGACTGCTAGGGTATCCTCCCTTGATCCAGTAATTGTGGCAATTCCTCATTTTCATTCCTTTTTCATGCTTTTGGGTCATGCCATCACTCAAGGGTCAAACAAGCATCTTCCTGTTCCCATTTCGCACTCACACCCGTACTGTTTACCCTTCTCATTCTGGATTCATTGGCCTTGGACAGAAACAACCCTGCTAGAGCCAGGAGAGTGAAATTTTATCACCTTTTAATTTACCGGGTTGACTCAGTGCCAGGACAGCAGTTAAAGGTATTACAGCAGAGACAGAACTGCAGTGTCACAGCATGAAGAGAACAGGGGTCTCTGGTTACATCTCCCCCCCCCCCACCAGTAAGCAGTTAACCAAAACACTTGAACAACTTCTGTTGTGCCCCATGCCTGCAATGGGGAGACAGAAGGGAAGGTGCCTCCCCAGGGTTACCCAGTTTCCCCCCTCACAAACATTGGATATGACTGGGGACACTGCTCCAAAAAAGAAATTACAATATCAGCAGACAGTGGTGAGTACAGTGACGCGCTTGAATTGTTTGCTATCTCTCTCCTTCCTCTACGTAGATCACCAGTGTACCAAGCTGGGGAGTTCGCCATGGTTCCAAGCATTGCTAGAGTACCCACGCCTAAGAGCATGCTTTTCATTGTCCATGCACCACGCAACTACTATTGACCATAAATATGATCTTCCAGGTACAGAAAAATTATTTTGTTATTTTGAGGAGGGAAAGACAACTAGAGTTTCTTTCCCTTACTTAGTGATCTGAAAGGTGCATTTCCTCTAGCAGCAACTTGCAATTTGGTTTTTGCTTTTCTGAATTGGGAATTGAGATTGTTTGGGAGGAAAGGGAGGAGATGGTAATGAAAAAGTGCTTGGGGCTGAAGAAAAGGCCAGAAAATAAAAGGAGTGACTCCTGGCCCAGTTCATGGCTCTCTGTCTTTAAGAGTTGTCTAATCTTGGAGTTAAAAGTTGAGAAAATGTTACATCTGCACCAGGTTTGTGACCATCAGTTTGCATACTCAGAAAAATTGAATTTCTTATAATGTGTGATCACTGGTAGGAAGTGTATAATTCTGTTAACATATGTAATTTTAGCTTGCAGGCTGTTTGGAGCTTCTAGTCTAGGCTGTCAAAGAGCTAAATGTCCAGCTCCTCATTTCTGGATTCTGTTTTTATTTCTCTTATTTTGGAAGGTACCTTTGTTCCTGCATCAGGAGGACTTGTTCTTATAGGCAGTGCCTTAGCTGCTGCTGTTGTAGAGATGATCATTGCCAGTTGTTCGTATACTCAATTTTGTATCTGCTCATTTGTGTTTGGTTTTTTTTTCATATTTTTATACATCCCTTCCTCCAAGGAGCTCAGGATGGTGTATTGTTCCTTCCCTCCTTTTAATCCTCACAGCAGCCCTGTGAGGTAAGTGAGGCTGAGACATAGTGACTGGCCCAAGATCACTCAGGAAGCTGCATGACTGAGTGGGATTAGAACCTGGATCTTCCAGGCAGTAGCGTCACTAGGGTTTGCGTCACCCCGTGCGGGATGCCAGCGTGTCACCCCCCATGCAGTGGGCAGGGCAACACCCCAGGTGGTGGGCGTGGTGATGTACCATCACTCCACCCCACTGGTTTTTTGGCTGTACCTTTTGATAGAACAAAGATAGAGCACGTTCTGCATGAAATTACATATTGATTGGTATATAACATGATGGAATTATTCTTCCAAATTATGATTTTAGTGATTTTGGTCACTAGTGGTGTCACACCCTGCCCCCAGGGTGTCAACTTACTAACACCTTATTGCAGCAGTTCTCAAACTTTTAGCACTGGGACCCACTTTTTAGAATGACAATCTGTCCAAGACCCACCAGAAGTGATGTCATGGTGGAAGTGACATCAGGCAAATTAAAATAAATAAGTATAAATAATTAAAGTAAGGCAAATAATTAAATAAGCAGAAGTCGGCCCTGTTCCACCAAGTGAATTTCCTCTGCAGCCTGCCTGCAATAACAACCCCCCCTCAAACCAGTAAGGTTTTCAGCCCTATCCAGTGCCCAGTTCAATTTAAGAACTTCTGTTTAAACCAGATCACTGTCAGGATCCACCTGGCTTTGCAAGTCTCAAAAAGGTTCAGCTTATCAGCTGAAGCTTCTGTTTTGATCCTTTTTAGTGGGGGAGGGAGGCTGCCTTCTGGAGCACTTGTTTAGCTCCAGGTGCATAAGATCAGAACCATTCTGGTAGCCTTGCACTCTCCTTCACCTGATCTTCCACACCAGCCAAGGCACGTTTGCTTATTTGCGAGTAAACGCGACCGTGAGGCATAGTTTCGCTTTCCATAGGGCTCAATACATTCATCTGCTTGGAGGGAGGAACTTCCTTCTCAGGTGTTTTTTTTGGGCTGCATTCATTGGATTAGGACCATTCTGCTATCGTTGGATTCCTCTCGGCCTGCCCTTTACGATGCACTAAGGCAAGTTCGCCTACCCGCGAATAAATGCGCCATATAGCTCACTTTCACTTTCCATAGGGATCCATGCATTTTTTGTTCTCCAGTTTTTTGGCCATAACTTTTGATAGAAAGGAGATATTTCACTCTGATTTTTTGCATTGCATTCCGCTCGTTATTCCACATCCAACGGTATATAATATGATGGGGTTACTCCTAACCACCACAATTTTAGCGTGTCACCCCCAGTGTGCATCACCCCCCCAGTGCACGTCACCCGGTGTGGCCCTGCATCCCCAAAGTGACACCACTGCTTCCAGTTCTAATTATTCAGTAGTTGTAACCACTGAATATCTAAACCCACACAGAGATCTCTGGTTTTTTCTCCAGAGCTCATGTGGCTCTAAGAGAAATCTACAGCCCAAACAAGAAAGAGCAGAGTGCTAGGGAAAAAAAACTAACTGCTCAGCCCAGTCCCATTTACTCAGACAGATGGTGCCCCTCCAAGGTCTTGGGCAGAGACAGGTCCCTATCCCTGTGGCGTTTCTTTAATTACTCTAATTACAGCCCATTTCTTTCCCAGTTCAAAGAGACACTTGGCCAACAGAATGAGGCAAAGAGGCAAAGAAGGAAGGCCCATAGCCAAGGAGACAGACCAGGGACAGACCGCACTTGCTCCCAGTGTGGAAGGGATTGTCACTCCCGAATCAGCCTTTTCAGCCACACTAGACATTGTTCCAGAACCACCATTCAGAGCGCGATACCAGAGTCTTTCGAGACTGAAGGTTGCCAACAACAAGCCCATTACTTGTAGGAAACAACAGAGCAACTTATGGCACATAAAGCTAACGAAGAGACATAAAAACAATACATATTAGGAAACTTTAAAACACCAATGATAATGCAACATCAAACCCACATCTTTTAAATCAGGGGACAACTATGCATATGCAAAGCACATCTTCAGCCTCAGGTTATGGAAGACTTCTTGTGGCAAGTAGAATTGATTCTAATTTGAAACAGTGTCATCCTAGAAACACTTTTAAAGATGTTATTTCTCCTTTAGTAGGGCAGGAGCTTGAGCTAAATAGTCCAATGGATGCTTTCCTCCTGCTGCTCAGGAAATCCTTGATGCAGGTACAGAGTCATCTGCCCACTCTGCATGGGGTTGCACTCCCCATGCAGGAAAGGGTGCACAGTTTTGGAGTGCTCCTGGACTCCCAGCTCTCCCTGGAGAGCCAGATAGCACGGGTTGCTAGGGATGCGTTTGCCCAGCTTCATGAACTGTGCACTGACTGCAGCCATATGTGAGTTTATCAGACCTGACCACAATGGCCCATGCCTTAATGACTTCAAGATTGCATTATTATAACACGCTCTACGTGGGGCTGCCCTCAAACACATTTCAGAAGCTGCAATTAATGCAGACTGCACCGGCCCAGGAGGTTTGATTATGTTGGACTGCTGCTTTGGCAACTGCAGTGGCTGCCCATTCCTTTCTGGTCCTAATTCAAGGTGCTAGTATTGACTTTTAAAGCCCTTCACAGTTTGGGTCCAGGTTATTGGAGGACCGCCTTTTCCTATACATTCCAGCCCGCCCTCTTAGGTCATCTGAGGGGGCTCTCCTAAAAGAGCAGCTTTAATTCCAAGTTAGAGTGATGATGTGAAGGCATGCCTTCTCCATAGTGGCACCTCAACGATGGAATTCCCTAACAGGAAAATTAAGAACTACCCCCTCCCTCATGGCTTTCCAGCGAGGGCTCAAAACGTTTCTGTTTCGTCTGGTGTTTGGGTGACTGGTTGATGTCTGCCCTCTGTGCCTCTGTAATAGTGTTTTGATTCTCCTTCCTCTTTCTGGACCAAAGAGCCCCCCCCCAATTGGTTTTTATCATTTTTATTAATGATTTTGCTTATTGTTTTTATAAGTTGGCAACCTTCAGTCTCGGAAGACTATGGTATCGCGCTCTGGATGGTGGTTCTGGCACAGCGTCTAGTGTGGATTTTGTTATGGAACCTTGTAAGCCGCCTTGGGCATTTGCTTCGGCATGGGAAAGGCAGGATATAATTTTTTTAATAAATAAAAAATGTCCTACTCAGCGATATGAAGCAGGCGTCCTGCATGTGGTTCAATGCATACCCAGAGATTTTTGGTGTTGGGGGTGTCCTACTCATCTCATAGGGGACAGGAGAACTATGGAACGATGGTCAGCAGCACACCTTGGCAGAGAAGCTTTGTGAGTATAATAGAACTTCTGCACCCAAAAGAATTCTGGACCACAGTGCATGAAATGGAAACGATCCCAAAGTGGCCCTTATAAATTGGTTGAACTTCTGCAAGCAATTTTTAGTAATGCCAGTTGAAAGGTCTGAAAGAGACTGGCCTTAAGTCAGCATTCATGACCCAGCAATAACTCGAGACAGATTTATTGCATTACAGTTAATTCCAAATACAGTACCCAGAAAGGCAAGTTCAAGGCAGGGATAGTCAGTGCCACGGACATCGAGTTAGCAGTGCGATCCTATGGTATCTATTCAGAAGTAACTCCCACTGAGTTCAAAGAAAGGGTGTATAGGACTGCAGTCTCAGTTCGCTAAAAATTTAGCATGATCTATAACCCAAAGTACTTAGATTTAAATTTAATTCAATTTATCTCATTCAACAATTTTGCATACTTCAGTGTAATTGTAATGTGTGTCGGTTGGATTGTGTTGATTTCTTCCCCAGATTTTTTTGATATTAACAGCACAACACTTTGCATGTCTATTCAGAAGTAAGTTAAATGGGACTTACTCTCAGGTAAGCATATACAGCAGTGGTTCTCAAAATTTTAGCACCAGAACCCACTTTTAATAATGATAATCTGATCAGGACCCACTGGAAGTGATGTCATGACTGGAAGTGACATAATAAAGCAGTAAAATTTTTAACAATCCTAGGCTGCAATCCTACCCACACTTACTCAGGAGTCCCATTTACTATCATTGTTAAAAGCATATACATAGTAGCCTGTTAAAAGTACAGCCTGAATATAGTCACATGCCATGGCAGCATCAAGTCTAATATATTATAAATAAAATATTGAAATGAATGGGGACCCATCTGAAATGGGTTCACGACCCACTTAGTGGGTCCCAATCCACAGTTTGAGAAACACTGATATATAGGATTGCAGTTTGGCTGCCCAATCCTATGCATGTCTACTCTGAAGTAAGTCCCATTAGAGTCAATGGGGCTTACTGCCTGGAAAGTGTGGATAGGATTGGGCTGTAAATTAGGATTGCTCAACCCAAGAGGCAGTTCATGTGGCTGCTTGGAATGGCAGAAGGCTAATCAGGAACATCTTGTACAGGAAAAAGAGGGGGTAGTCGAGAAAACCTTTGTGGCAGGAAACATAATTTTCTACTCCCAGCATATGCATAGTACAAGATGGAGGTAGAGCCCAATGTTCATTGTCACCTAGGACAGCAAAATAGCTAGATCCAACCCTGCTGCATGCCCTTGAATCACTTCTCCATCTCCAGCTGGGCACAACATACAATGGACCACAGACCAAATAGGCCTCATCCACTTGCTGGCAGGCATCTCAAACTCAAAGGCTGACTGTCAAACTGTTTTAACTCCAAGTGGGTTGTATTATGAGTAATTCTGAAACTGACGATGAGTCTCAATGCCTCTTCCAATCTTAATGCCAAGGGATCTTTATTGAAACATTTCTACTCACATGTCTATTAAGATATTACTGGTATTTTCCCCATGTATACCTTTTTAAAAACCACGTAATTACAAAGCACCAAAAGCCAGCCTGCACATAATGCTCAACTGCTGTATTCTTTCCCCTGATGATTTTTGAAATACTGTACTATAGTTTCTTGAAAATAGCCCTGGAGATAGCAACTGGGAGTGGAAATAGTGGGACAGGGCGGCTTATCCAATCCCCTCTGTACTGTTTAGCTGCATAAAATCCCCACTTGACCTTTTAAGAAGTGACAGGGGAGTTTTTTGAGCTCCATGTCGCTGTACGCCACTATTATTTCAGAATTATCACCTCATCACATTGGCCACTCCCTTTGTCACATCCAAATTACAGGGCACTCTTTGCCCAATCTTAAAGACATTTGGAAGCATTAGCTGGCACCAAATACAGCAGCATGTGTTCAGCTATATTTCTCTTGGGGGTTGGGCACGTCACCAGTTCTGTCACTCCGAGGAATGGCAGCACTGAGTTCTCTCAATAGGTGGTGTAATGAATCCACATCAGATGCAACCAGCTGAGCTGCTTTCATATATAAATACGAGAATGGAAGCTACCTCAGTCAACCCAAAAGCCAAGTAGTACATTGCTCCTTATTCCAGAATGCAGTTGCTCTGTGTAACATAATTGAGGCCCATTATTCCAGAATACCATGCAGCTGACTCAGGGCCCAATCTTATCCCATTTTCCAGTGCTGGTGCATCTGTGCCAATGGGGTGTGCACTGCATCCTGTGGTGGAGGGGCAGTCACAGAGGCCCCATCAAGGTATGGGAACATGTATTCCCTTACCTCAGGGCTGCATTGCAGCTGCACCTGTGCTGGAAAGTTGGATAGGATTGGGCCCTCAGAGCCCAGTCCTGAGCTTGTCACATTCAGTGCGCCGGTGCTGGCGCTGAGTGTTGCAAACATGCTGTAAGGCATGCCCGTGACACTCAGTGCCGGATCAGTGCTGGAGCCAGTCCAGCACCAGTCCATGCTGAGCCTCGCACCAACCGCACGCCTGCTGCATGCTGCTCGGACAAGGGAAGAGCTCCAGGGGGTGAAGAGATTCATCAGGGCTGGAAGGGGGGGGGGAGATGTTCTGTGGAAGGGGGAAGGGTGAGGGGAGGGTGTTCAGGGGGAGGATGTGGAGCTCTGCTCCACCAGATACAGAACCCCATGTCGGGCGTTCTGGTCTGACACGCAGACTCAACTCTGCATTGGTAAAATAGCTGGCACAGACTTGAGAAATCCCATTGCAGGGCCTGCGCCCATGCCTGGGGGAAGGGGACGAATGTCACCTTTCCCCAAGGAGACTCCGGCAGCTGCCATGGACAAGGATGCCATGGACATAGGATGCAGTGACAGCCATTTTCACGCTGCTGCTCCTCTGAGTGCTGGGCAGCTCAAGATTGGACTGTCAGTCTCCAATCTGGAAATCCTGTATGTGAGTGAATAGTGAGCATGAACAGTATGAACATGCAGGGCATGCAGGGACACTCTACAGCTTAAAGTGCGACAAGGATGTTGACACCCACACATTCAATATCCTGCCTGGATTTCTCTTTTTCCCTTGATTGGGCCAAACTGGTTTTGATGTGGGAGGTGCGTGGTCAGAATTGTCCATGTTTTAAAAGAAACAGGAGTAGCAACAGGACGGATGGGGATGTCAGTTCAAGATTAAGCCATCTTCTTTGTGCTATTTTCCCAAACCTAATTGCACTCCCCCAGGCTACTAGTTGCTCTGCAACATCTATCATTCTGTTTAGGTGACAACAGCTGCACCTCACATTCTGGCACCTCATGCAGAAGCCCAGCAGGAAGGGAGAGAAACCACCTCTACATTTTTCTCTTGAATGAAATTGCATAGAAAAGGAGAGCTGTTATTTTCAATCCCATGCCTGCTAGATGAGGCAGGTGAGGATGGAGACTGGGGAGGGCCAATTGCCACCGGCAAGCAGGTGAGTGGATTTCAGGGGCTCTACCTCTGTCTGTAAGTCATCTGTCTGCTCTTTGGTTTATGCTCAACTTTACTTTATTATACTTCACTCCTCTGTCCAAAGAGGAGTGCTTTATAATTTGTATCATTGAGATTTTTCCTGGTCTTGTTTAAACATGAAATAATCAAATTACAACAAGTTGGTCTACCTCAGTGTTTCTCAAACTGTGGGTTGGGACCTACGAGGTGGGTCACATGCCAATTTCAGGTGGGTCCCCATTCATTTCAGTATTTTATTTTTAATATATTACACTTGATGCTAGCATGGTATGTGAGTGCATTTGGGGATATTTTTTTAAAGGAAACTTTTTAACAGGCTATATTTAACAGGGTATA
This sequence comes from Tiliqua scincoides, assembly GCF_035046505.1. Classification (NCBI taxonomy): domain Eukaryota; kingdom Metazoa; phylum Chordata; class Lepidosauria; order Squamata; family Scincidae; genus Tiliqua; species Tiliqua scincoides. Next base: position 101,696,638 of record NC_089822.1, on the reverse strand, counting down.
TGCTTTTAACAATGATAGTAAATGGGACTTACTCCTGAGTAAGTGTGGGTAGGATTGCAGCCTAGGATTGTTAAAAAATTTCCTGCTCGATGATGTCACTTCCAGTCATGACATCACTTCCGGTGGGTCCTGACAGATTCTTATTCTAAAAAGTGGGTCTCGGTGCTAAAAGTTTGAGAATCACCTTATGGGTATAAAACTCATATCATATAATGGGCCAAATGGCATTTATGGCATCTGCTGGGAGTTATGTCATTAAGCAGGAAGTGATGTCATTAAGCAGATGGTGGCCAGAAATAGGCACGTTGTTCTCACATAGAAACTAATTCGCTGCAAATTACAGAAGAGAAAATGTGCAAATCCTGATCATATTTTCAAGATATGGGAAAGCCCAGTTATATTGTGGGCCAAAACTGCAAGTGGAGTGCAGTCGCTCTGCTTTCACTTTCTGCAGGCTGGGGAGCCCTGCAGATGCTCACGCAGGGCTCCCCACACCTCCAGTTCGCTGCTGCAGTGACTGGTGAGTGCATCCCAGTCGCTGCAGCCCCTGAGCAACGCGGTCCTGGGGATCACGTCGCTGCCTCCTCCCTGGCTCCTCCCTGCCCCTGCCCCTTATGGAGGCAGAGGCCAGGGCCTTCAGGCTGGGGCACTGAGATGCCCCAGTTTGAAAACCACTAAGCTACAGCTTCATACAGTTAGAGTTAAGAACAAAGAATACAGAAGAAGAAATAGAAGAAAAGGGAAAATGGGGCACAATGTCACGATGGATCAGCTGTAGCTGGCCCAGAGGTGAACAAGCTCAAGCCCAGCCCAGCCAGCCCAGCCCAGGAATCTTGTTGAAGGGATATAAGCCATCGCTGGCCCTCAGAGTATTATCTGATTACAGATGGCATGAGATGAGACTAATGTTAGATCCTGAATGGATCCCTATGTTATTTTGTTGATTTTGTCTGATCAATCATATTCATGAGGCATATAACCAGAGCGGCCAGCCCCACACAGCTTGGTCTTTGAGTTCTTTTGTGCACACAGTGACTGCTCCTTGATCAGTGATCTCCCCACTGACCTGAAGTTTGGATTTTTTTTTTAATGCCTTCTCACTGGTTCTGTTCTGCTGCTCCTTGCATCACTCCTCCTTTAAGCCATCCACCAATCCAGTATAATCTCGTCCTCCTTCCATGGCACACTCTTTCAATTTTCCTTCTCGCTAATTCGTCCAGTAAGAACATAAGAACAGCCCCACTGGATCAGGCCATAGGCCCATCTAGTCCAGCTTCCTGTATCTCACAGCGGCCCACCAAATGCCCCAGGGAGCACACCAGATAACAAGAGACCTCATTCTGGTGCCTTCCCTTGCATCTGGCATTCTGACATAGCCCATCTGCATCTGGCATTCTGACAGTCTTCTTATCACCTACCTTCCCCTCATCTCTGGACAAATGACTTGTTTATGACACCAGTAATATTCATGGTACAATCAACTGTGCTCTCGTATGCTTGAAGACGTTTCTGAAGCCCAAGAGGCAATCTGCATTCCTGGCAGTCCAATTTGCTTGTAAGTGGAGAATTTCAGGCTCAGACCAGTTGATCAACACACACAATCACCCTACTATGCTTGTCTAAAATTTAAAATTCAACATGAGTCATGGCAGTCCCCCTCTTAATATCCTGTTAATACAACAGGGTATCACAGTACCAATCATACCTTCCTGGATAAGCATGGAGCTTTGAGTGCATAGTTCTCAACAACTGAAATAACAACACACAAAAATCAACAATCACCAGAGTCTGCGTCATCACAAAGGGTGGCTGTTCACAGCCCAGTAATATGCTTTTTCTATGAGATTATGTTTTGCCTCCAAAATGGTCCGTCATCTTCAGTTTTCAGAGACTGCAATAACTACAATTGCTGTTCCTATAACCCCTGGAACAGGGACTATTCAAGCTGAGTTCATGCCATGGGCACAGGCGCCTGAAAGGTGAACATTTTGGTAAACCAGACTGGGCTGCTCCAATGTCACAGTGTTTGATTCCAAGACCATGTCAAACAGTTTTCTGGCTGGTGCAGTTTGGGAGCACCTGTTGCGGACCACTCCCTCTGGACCAGGGGCAGATCCAGTGTTTGTGTTTGGGGGGGCATGAGCACTACCAACTTCAGAGCCCAGGTCAACGGGTAGACTTGGTGTCCGGGCTGAGGTTTGCTGGGCGGGTAGACCTGGCTCCCTCGTGGACTTGGAGCCCAGAGCTACCTAACAGGTAGACCTGGGTTCTTGATTGAACTGGCCTCCATGGCCAATTTGCTGGGCAGGTAGATACATGCTCCTGCCTGGACTTGGAGCCCAGATCTACCTGCCTGGTAGACATGGGCTCCCATTTCGCCTCTTCTGGGTGGGTAGACCTGGGCTCCTAGCTGTGCTTGGGTTGTTTCCTGTCCCGGTAGGTGCCCTTTTCCACTGGTGTCAGAGGGGGCTGCTCTGGACTCAGTGCAGACTTTGCCCAAGCCAGCTTTCTGGAGTATTTGTACAAAGTGCACATTGGTGCCAATCCACATATCAAGGCATGGGCAGCAAAAAATGTTACCATTCTCTCTTTGATGTGTCTGGTTCCACTGCTGGTGCCCACTATCTGAAGATATATGCAATGCAGTCCAATGACCACACACTCACTCATTATACATTCAATCTCACTAGCGACCGATGTCACTTTTCAACATACAGTATATGCCTAAACTTGTATCAGTCTGGCTTAAAAGACTGATACAGCTCTGCTTGAAGACGCTCACTGAATCTGGGTTGATATGCCAGTGGCCCTTCCATTTGTACTTCTTGCCAAGGACCCAGCAGCATGGCAGGGTAATGAGGTTCCATTGCAGACACTGGCCAGGTGCTTACAACACATTGCTGGCATAACCTTTCTGTTCCCTATGGTAGTGATTCATATTGTCTCTGCTCTTGAAGAGTATTGTCTCTACTCTTACACTGCCTTTCAAAGACTGTGTTTCCCACTCTTGTGGTCTTCCTTATATATCACACACACCTTCATTCTTTCCTATGCACATATCTAAAAATACTCCATTCATGCTTACCCCCAAAGAGTTCATTGTTTATTAGTGCCCAAGGGGTCCATCCCTATTTGGGCTAGGTCTGCTACTTCCTTATCTCCTTTTTGCAACATGCTTAAATCCAAACTCCCAACTTCTGGCTGCTTTCAGATCCCCCCCCCCCCCCCCGCTTCTTCACATCAAGGTTAATTAGACAAAATTGTGCTTGCAAATTGTCAGTGGCTTGGCATGTTTGATGCCTCTAGAGGAGCTCCTTGAAACTTTTTTACAGCTGCTGTGTGGGGGAACAACTCAACTCCCAGCGGAGTTTAAATTTAAACCCTGAACTTGGTACTGCTCATCGCCGACATCCAGCTGGCATGGCAAGCCAGATTTAGCTGCCCCACCAATATATGAATAACTTTTCTGCACTGTGCAAAAAGTGAATGACCAGCTCTGTTAATTAGATTAGAACTAGTTTCAGAATTCTGAAAACTCCTTACTAAATCCTTTATTTATCAACACTAAATATATCAATATAAAGACACTTGCAGCCCAATCTTGTTTGGGTCACACGCAGCACCTCTTCTGTTGGCACTGACTGCCGTAAAGTAGTCGGCACCAGTTGTAAAACTGGTGATCTGGCAGCGTGCTACTCAGCGCGCTGCCAGGGATGCTGGCAGGAAGGCAGGAGCCTTCCCACTGGTGCCAGTGGATCAGGAGCCTCCCACCAATTCAGTAAGACAGTGGAGGAAGCAGGAGAGGGTAGCAGGAGGACAGAACAGGACGGGGGAGGGAGAAGACAGCGATGGGGTGGGAGAAGGCAGAATAGGGCAGTGACAGAGTGGATGGGTGGATTGAGTCAGAGAATGGAGGGGTTCGGCAGCCACTGCCACTGAATCCTAGACTTCCTAGAGACCATGCGGACCCACCCCAGCTATTTAGCTAGTGCAGGTCCAAGTAGACCCCTCTGCACCATGAAGGGCTGACCCCCAGGTCAGGGAACAATTGTTCGCTTATCCAGAGGAGATCTCCAGGCCTGCCCCCCCCCCCAAACGTAGGATACAGTGGTAGCCATTTTGGTGCCACTGTATGCACTGGGCTCTTTGCAAGATAGGTCTTGTACTCTTTGAAGTGATAAACTTGGGTCTGGGCTGCTGTGTGTGTGTGTGGGGGGGCGTTCCTATGACAGTTCTTCAACAAGTTAAAAAATCCTTGCACATAGACAACTAGATGGCAGGGGAAAGATTCTAGCCTTTACTTCTCCCTAAGAACTATCTATCTGGCATGAAGGAGTAGTAATCACTTGCAGGCTGAAGTGGTACAGCCTAGACTCAATTCTTCAGTGAGAATAGCTAGACCACAGATGTGACATTTTCAGAGAGAGAGAGAATTATTTTTCCAAAGCAACTGCTGCAGACCCAGTCTAAAGGTTGGATAACTGCACAGATATAATGAAGGGAAATGGGAATGCTGCTTGGGGGGTGAGGAAGGACACCTCTCACGAGGTTAAAAAGAAATGCTTGTGTTTGCTTTTAAAAAATTTTTTAAATATAGAAGATGTTAACTGTGTCACTGGAGAACCAATGTGATTTTGTGTTACCAACAAAATGATCTTCACCTTGTGGAACAAAGCTGGGACCACCACTGCATAACCACGCAACTTTGGTTCGAGGCAGAGATTGCATTTAGGTGCGTATTTGTTTGACCTTCACTGTGCTGAAAAAGCACTTGCAAAACTGCTTCAAAGATGTAGTGGCGGGGGGGGGGGAATGTGTGATCGGCTACAGCGATGATGTGGTCCCTTCCAACTGCTTTAAAATGGGCTTGAGTCAGCATGTGTCTTCCTTCTCAGAGGTCAAACTGGCTTTACCTATGCAGAATCTGAACCATTCTAGAACCTGCAGCGCTATTTCTGAGGTGGGTGGGGTGGCGGAAGAATACACGTGCAGCATATATTATGAGTTGTGATGGTGCTTTCAAACTAATCATGTATTGACCTAATAGTGTCTTTGCAGCCATCATGCACATTTGCAGTGTTCTTCACAGTTTGGCATTCACAACAGAAACTAGTCCCGAGGGCAGGAGTGCTCCCCAAGCAGTTTGTTATCAAGGCAGGATGCTGCAAGCCTCTCCAGCTGCCTCTGCCAGGGCTAATTGGAATGGGAAGCACTGGTGGCTGAGCCAACTGGCTTTCAATTGCCCTACTGCCAACTCCCTGCCTTAAAGAGATACAACTGACTTTTTACATTGCATCAACAACCAGTTCCTGTCTCTTTCCATCCCTTCCAAGCTGTCTTGTTCTTTCTCTCGCTGGCTGCCCTGTCTTGTCCTCATTTTTCAGTCTTCTTCTTTTCTCTCTCTCTCAGGAAGTCTCCACAGCAGCTCCCCCACATGCACACAAACTGTCAATATCTGTGAGCGTGTGGTTTTCAGCGCTGTCTTTCTCCTTCCTTGTGTCACTGCTGCAAGAGTGGGTTCTAAAAATATTCCCCTCATCCAGCTCTGCTTCTCATCGTTGCCAAAGGGGCATGGGAGGGAAGCGTTCTCTGGCCTTTGCTGTCTCCTGCTGGACCCCACAGAATGACAGGGAGGGAGGGAAGGAAGGGGGGAGCACGGGAGAGCACTGACAGGGGATCCCAGCGTTAATTCTAGCCTCGAGGAGAGAATAGCAAACCGGATGAACACAGGGCCAAACTATGCAAATAGGGATACAAACAAATGCCAGGTGTTTGCTCTTGGCAGTGCTCTGCAAACTAGAGAAGGAACTGTGATAGCCCACTTCCCCTCCTGCTTCAGCTTGGGAAAATGAGGCATTGTCTGGGAGTTACTGGAATGAGATGAACTGCTGTGCTTTCAAGGAAATCTCTCCAGGGCCACACAAGGATCCTTTCTCCCTTTGATTTCCAGTCCAGCCAGTACAGTGTAGGCCAAGCAGACATGTTGCCGATTTTGTGGGAAGGGAGGAAGAAAGTAGGAAAACCAGGAGCTGGCATCAACACAGCTCGGGCAGGCTCAGCTGGGAATTTGCCTTAAAAGTGAACCCCAATGCATTTAACATCTTGTCTACTTCAGTCCTTCGCAATCTCCCACATTAAGTGAATGGCTGCCATCCATGCCTATGGGGAAAGTCTAGCACTGCACTGAGAGGCCACAACAAAGTGATAGTAAACCTGCCATTTGCAGGGTCGAGATTCAGGAGCTGTCATTCCAGGTTTGTGACTCCAAGAAGACCCTTGGCATAGATGAAACAAAGACTTTCAGGTCTTCTAGTCGCACCCTCTGCAGGATTGATTCTTGCTGAATTTTTTGCTAGTCACTTGTCACTGAGGGTTACTTTATCCTCACTCTCCTCATTTATTCAAACAGTGAGAAATTCCAGGGGCATCACTATAAGGTTTGCATTTTCTTTCAGGCAAGAGAGTCATGGAGACTGATGGTGTCTTTGTAATATTTGTTACATTGACAAACATACCAGCAGAATATGGTGGAAGCAAGTGCCTTCAGCAGACAGCTCAGCTGTGCAACTGCAATGGGTTTGCTGGACCTAGCTATGGACTACATTTCCCAAGAGCTACTGCTGTAACACACACTCTAACAGTTCTGGATATACTGAAGGAATGGGAAAAGGGAAAAGATACCAACTTTAGCTTACCTTTAGAAGAGCTTTAGGGGTCATCATCCCTTAAACATGCACAATATACTCTTGTAGAAAGAATAGCCAGCAACCAAGAATGGAGCACTATACCAATACTGTACTATAATGTCCAGAGATAATGGTCCTTTAAGTTTCATGGGCAGATGGGGAGAATATTTGGGGAAAAGAAGTCTCCAGTCCTTTCCCTGATCCTGTTTCCCAGTACGGCACCCCAACACCCCCCTTAGCTTCTCTAGCTCAGTAGTTGCCTGCCTTCTGTTTCCCTGACAATGAATGCATGTGAGATAGCTCAGAGCATGACAAAGTGACAGAATGTTGAGAGCTGCCTATTAACTAGATAGATAATGAGGGAGAAGCATTCGGGAGAAAATACAAGAACTGAACCAAAGCAGTTTATTACAACAGAAATGTAATATGATCTGATCATATGCCCTATGATCTGATCCACTGGTTTCAAGTGCCTGTAAAGCCCTCTGCTGGAAAATATTTTAAAATGTGAAAAATGATTCAAAGTGACATGCTTTTCAAATCTAGTAGAATTTCCCCAGTGAAATAAATGAGATGCTCCTATGCATTTTTACTTGAAAGTTCCACTGACTTAAAAGGAGTTCCCTTGCAAGTAATTGTGTATCTGATTCTGGCCCTAAATATGCTTTTTTTGATACCCCAGAGATACCCCATTTTTCCTGGCTTGGGAAAAATGGTTACATTAGCAACCCACAATTATCTGACCAGTGTTAATCTGGATTTTCAGTCCAGGATTTAAAACAAATGCCTCAATTTAAGGCCCAATCCTATCCAAATTTCCAGCAGCAGTGCTGCCATATTGCAGCCCCAAGGTAAGGGAACAAATGTTCCCTTACCTTGAGGAAGCCTCTGTGATTGTCTCTCCACCACAGGATGCAGTGCATGCCCATTGGCAGGGTTGCACTGGCACTGGAAAATTGGATAGGATTGGACCCTCAGCTGCTATGAATTTCCTTGTACACGAAGGCATCCGAGTTCCAGATTCCAATGCCACATCATAAATTCATTGCTATCCATGGCAAGTCCTGTGGCCCTACAAGAATGTTGCTTGTTTCAGGACTTTAGATTCCTCCATTGTCTAGGATGTCTAGAAGCTTATGATCTATGAAGCTACCATCAACTCATTCAGATGATTGATCCATCCTACCAGTACTGTCAACTCTGACTGGCAGTGATTCCCCAAGGCCTCAGATTAAGGTCCCTCTCCCAGGCCAATTTGTTGGAAATCCTTCCACCAAAAATCCCTTTACCAAACCCGAGGCCTTCTGCATGCAAAACATTACCATATCAATGAGCTATGGTCCCTCTCTAAAGGTTATCCACCTTATCATCTTGGGCAGAACTTGTCCACGGATGACATGCAACTTCCTGCATGTTGAGCTTCCCATACTGAGCATGTGGGTGTCATAGGAAAAAAGGTACTAACTTTTCTCTGGGGAACTTCCAGCATCCAGTGCTCCAGTGCCATCCAAATGACAGGTCCATCCTCAGGTGAGAAGCAGGTGAGGTGGGCAGAGTTCAAACGTTATCAGTTTTACATTCACTCCCAAATCTGCTCTTGCGTAAGTTATAGCCTTGTATGAGCTGTAGATAGTAAGATAAGGAGGGGCCATGACAAGAAACTGATTTAGAATATGAGATCTGCTCGATGTACATTCACGCTGGGTTTGAGAGGGTGTGTTCTAGCATCTTCACAATGTAAAAAGTTCTCTGCCTTGCTATTTTTGACTGCAATGATTCTCTGATTGGAGAGAAGTTAAAATGTGTGTTTTTGTACAGACAGTGTATGAATGCAAACAGCCCAATCCTAAAACTGGTGGCTCCACCAGAGGCCACCAGAGGTCTCCTCCGGGAAGGGGACTTCTTAAGTGTACAATGGCCATTTTGCAGGCACAGAGTTGAGAGACTCTGTGTTGGGCCTTGTGTTGGGCCGACATGGAGTTCAGGATCCGGCAGGTCCCTCCCCCCCAGCCCAGTTCCTCCCCCCCCCACCCTAAGCTGGGTGGCGTTCTGGAGCTCTACAATGATGTAATTGCCAAGTGCTTCAGAGCTGCCTCCACATAGCTTGGTTAGGGTTTCCCACTGTGAAAATTAGATGGAACAGTGATGCCCACCCACATTCATTGGGTGTGGTTGTGTGTGTACACAAAAGCAGCATTTAGAGGCATTGGAGGTGGTGCTGGGGCACTCTGCCTCAGGTGCTGGAAGGCTGAAAGCAGTCAAGGAACTCTTACAGGGAGAAACTCTCCTCATATCTAGTTCATCTCTGCAGACAAATGCTGAAGGGGAGAAGGATTAGCCAGTGTATCACTGGCAGGGGGCATGGTTAGTGAATTTCTTCTGGTAGAACCCCTCATGGTTCCTTCTCCACAAGGCTTGTCTTCAGACGTTCTATATCTGTAGCATATAGAATGAGGGGGGAGTGCACCAGCAAGCCCTGCACCCATGGTGGTGGAGCCCAACCCTTTCAATCACCACAAATACAGTGTCTGCAACCGCTGATGCTGTGCCCAGGGATCTCTTAATTGTTCTTCATCATGGGAAGAATCTCTTCTCAGGTACATTTGTCACTGCAGAAAAATGTAGTCATGGGGTGAGGCTTTAGCAGGCATGTCAGTGAAGCCAGGTTGGTGCAGGGTGGGGCTTGCTAGTGTGCTCTCACTGCCCCTCCCCGCAACCTTGTACACATTAATATAATGTTTAACAAAGACCACAGAGCAAATGCCTGAACAGGCCTTTTGTTGATGCCCTTGTAATGGGACTGCTGGGCTTGGGGACTATATTTTCTAGTGGCCCATGCTGCGACCTGAAAAAGGTCAGGGAGGCCTTGCTGGAGGGTGATGAAGCAATATAAAAGGAGGGGATCAGAAGGGCAGGGGATATATCTTGTGGGGTTATGCTGGGAGGCAGCAGCTTAGCAAAGATAGTTCCGGATCTCCTGCTAACAGTAAAAAGGAAAGAACGAGAAAGCCTAAAACCGAGTTATAGCCTTAGGAGGGCTGGTGAGGGCACAGTGAGGAACTGAAGTAGAAGGATCTTAGTTACAGAGAAGAAACAAAGGTAGCTCAGGGTTTTTTTTATTGCACAGGAAAGCCCTGGAAATGAGGACCTTCTGTACTGCTGCCCTGCTGCTACTGAAGTGGCAGCCAAAGAAGGCCAGTGAAAGACTTAACCTACCATCTTTTTGATTCCTCCTCTTCTATCCCACCCCCCAGGTAACCGCAAGCTTCCCTGTTCTACCAACCCCATTAAAACCATTTGTTGTTAGCCAAGTGCAGGGCAATTGCTAGGACCCACCAGGGTTAGAGCAGAGACTTCTAATACCAGGCTGCCTTCAACATGTACCTCTAACCCTGGTTACAGAGGCATGTTATTGTTACTCCTTATCTGAGAAAATGCTGAGTGATTAAATGTGGCGAGCTGTGTTTGGTTTGGTGGGCTACATTTAGATGTTGTTCAGGTTTGTTGCTCACCCTGTGTACAGGTATAGTACTTTGATCTCCTGAATGCAAGAATAGAAGCAAGTGCCCACTAGGGGTGCTCTGGTAACTTCAGAAGCAGGCTCCAAATTTAGTTAACAGCGTGGGAAAAGAACTCTAGTGAAGACACGTACAGTACTTCTATTTTAAAAATAACTCATCTTTCTCTTTAACATGTATCTTTCTTTTTAACCCCTCTTTCTTGGTGAAATACATACACTCTATGTACAGAAACCCACATTTAAGGCTAAACAGCAACAACATTAATAGCAGCAATGAAAACAGCAAGTATAGAGAGAGGGCATAATAGAACAACAAAAAACCTTCACAGCTGCACAGAAATGTAGCACATATCAGCAAAGCTCTGCTTAAACAGGAACACCTTCAAGAGGCACCAAAAGATCAGAAGCGCTAGGCACACCTCACAAGGCAGAGGCCATCACTGAGAAGGCTGTTTCATGGGCTCCTACCAGCTGAAACTCGAAAGGCAGCGCAACCCAGTGGTGAAAACAGGATGTCCCAATGTTCTGGGAGAGTGGTTGGTTTGCGGGCGACATGGGTACTGGATCTGCTGCCACCCCTTCCACTTACCTGGACAAAATCAGAGCCTGGGATGAGACTAGAGCAGCAATAACAATGAGCTGGCTGGCGTGATTTCCTTCCTTCCTCTCCTACTGTTCTTGCCAGGTCCACTGACAGGTGGCTGCTGGTCCAGCCACATTGGCACTTCCTGCCCTCAGAGGCAGTGAAGTTCCTGCCACCTGGAAGCATCCCTGACTGCATTGACCCCCGGACTGGGGACTGGCTAAGGAGGCACTTCTCTCCCTTCCCTAGAGGCCAGTTCCGACTTTTGCAGAGGCCTCCTGGGAACAATCCCTTCCAAAATAGACTCATATTTTCCCTAAATCTATTTCAGGACTCATAGGAGGGTCTCTGTGAAGAATATTAAAGGACATGCAGATTCATGTGGAGGCTGGCATTTCTCAAAATATCTGGGCCCCAAGCCATTTAGGGTGCAAAGGTAAAAAACGGCACCTACAATGAACAAACTGGCAACCGGTGCAGATGGGGCAATAGTGGCAAAATTATATAGACTCACCCTTGCAGCTGCTTTTTGTTTCAGTGGAAGTTTCCAAAGGGCCTTTGGGGACAGTTCAATGCAGAAGCAAATTATGAGTAAATTAATTGAGGCATAACAACTAAGGCATGAGTAGGTCAGGTCTACACATTAGGCAGAAATGGGTGCAGTTGTCAAACCCACCAAAGCTGGGTAAAAGCGCTGCATATCACAGCCATGGAAATTTGAACATTGTTCATATTTTGAGTGGAGACAGGCTAGGCAAACAGAGACAGAGGCTGGTATTAGCCAAATGCAGCTGTTATTCATTACACATTCCAACATGATGATGCTCAGAAACTGGAGAGAAATTCTAGTATTGTTGGGGTGATAATTTTGGTTTGTTTTTTTGAGCCAGTATTCTGAGTGGGAGTGGGGGAGCTTTGATGAACAGCTGATGTCCAGAAGCCCTGAATGTTTGTCATTCTCTTGATGTGGGTGTGTGCAGGACTTTTGCTTTGAGCTACAGTATTTAGCTGCTCAGGGTTAGCAAAGCATGACGGAAAGTGAGCTGCGGTGAAGTCTGTTGATTTCCACTTTGAATAGGATTAGATTGTTAAGTAACTTGCTGATGGAAAGAAATTAAGCAGAAGTTACTGAGATAATTCAGGGGCTGATGAGGTTGTGGGTCCAGTCAGATGTGCCTCCAAGCACACAACGTGGCCCAGAGGTTGGGTTATTGTGAGTGGGGTGGGGCGGGGGGCTTTAGTATTATACCCCACCATGGTTTTGAATCGGACGGTAACCCCCTGTATGCTATTTTTAGTTGGGGGGGGGGAGCTTTCATTGGCCCTAAACAGAAGGTTTTTATAAAATATAAAAACAATATGTGGGGGGGTCTCATATTCAAATCATAACCATGGCAAGGGCAAAGTACTAAAGCTCCCCTGTGCTCCTTTGGGTTCCCCGTATTTTGCACCCCCTTGCTATTTATCAACAAAACTTCCCCCTTCCCCCATTCAGCCATGTTCTGCAGCTAAAACTTCCTCCTTCCCCCATTCAGCCATGCTCTGCAGCTAAACAGCATGTGTAGATTGACCCTCTGCTGTGACTCAGGACCAGTAGCATAGCTGGGGGTGGGCAAAATGGATAGTACTGTGGGTGCCATATGTGTCGTGTAAGCGGCCCCTCCCACTTGTCATAGGAGCTATTCTGGCGGCGATGCCAATGCGCAGGAGACACCGTTTGTTTCAGTGAGTACCTGCGCATTGCCATTGCTACCCGGAATGTTGACCTTCCTGTTGACCTTTGAGCCCTGTGGGGCTACTGGGATCTGGGCCAGCGAATTTGCTGTCGCAAATCTGAGGAGCCCATGTAAAGCCACAGGGCCTGGGAATGGGGGTTAGGATTCAGCCTGTGCTGCCGCAGCTGATCCCACTCCCCTCTTGGGCCTGGTCTGCCTCCTGGTCCGCCCTCCCCCCACCTCAATGTGCCTTCATTCCTCCTTGCCTTTATTCCACCCTCAGGCCACCCTCTCCCACCCCCTGAGCAAGCCTACCTGGGCTGGCGCAAACTTAGCACATCCAGGCAGGGATCCGGTGCTGGCATGGCCAGCTCGGGAATAGTTGTGAACGTGCTTTATGGCGCTCTTGGGCTGGCACAAGGGGCTTGTGCTGGCCCAGCACCACTCCAGGATTGCAATGAATGAATGAAAAGGACATGGAGCAGGGCTTTTCCTTTAGTAGCATCCATTGTATAAAACGCTTTTCACAGGGTGATTTTCCAAGAAACAACCTTGCTTTTGTGCCAACAGGTCCCTAAACTTTTCTCCAAATTTTTCCACCATTTGACTCCTTTTTTCTGCTGCTGAGTTGCGTGTTCTACGCAGGGTTTTTAATCTGTTTTATTTTGCTGTTGTGTAGCGTTTTCTTATGTGAGTCACCTTGAGTATTGATTTTTTTCCCCTGCTGCTTTCCCCAGTTTTTTCCCCCTGCTGCTGCTGCTGTTGTGGGTCAAGTCAGGGCCAGGGGTTTAAGACTTTTGTAGCAGGGAAAGAGCCTCAAATTGTTGTTAGTTCCACCTGCTGATGTTGGGAGTGTGACCTTTCCCTTCATAGTGATGATAACAAGACTTTTGAGCATTTTTTCTGGAAGGGCTTGCTCAAGGTTTGACTTGCAAAGAGATATATTAGACAGAATCTTCTTGAAATGGGATTGGATGTGGGAAGGTAGCTCAAGGCTGAGAGCAAGGGCTGATGTGCCATCTTTGATTGTTCCAGAAGATAATCAATCTATATGCATCATTACACTGTATTTTAAAAGGAAAAATCAATAGTTTTTATTGACTTTCCATCAAATCTTAAAGGCATAGATCAGTGGATAGAAGTGATGTTCTTTCTTGCCCAAGAGAAAGGAATCTATAGAAAATAAGATTTGCTATCCTGCAATGCGAACAGATGGGACTCCTCACCAGAAAGCTTTGTTTCTTCAGGAGATGGATATTATCACTTTAGCACCTTATTTTATTTTATTATCACTGCACCTTATTTTCTTTTTGTTAGTTACAGCATAATTCAAAGGGAGCAAGCAGGGAAGCCTGGTTGATGGGAATAAGATGATGGGTTGATGGAAATAAGATAAGAGGCCCATGTAGTCTAGCATCCCACAGTGATCAGCCTGCTGCCCCTGGGAAGCCCACAAGCAGAAATGAAGGCATACGTCTACCACTGCTTTGCACAAACTGGTATTCAGAGGCATACTGCCACTGGGTCTGGAGGTAGTGCATAGCCATTGTGACTAGCTGCCATTGATAGACCTATCTTGCTATCCAACTTCTAGATACCGTGCATTATTTTATAAGCCTCTATCCATGTCTACCCCTCCCCCATTTTCCAAACCGAAAATCCCCAAGCATTGTAGTGTTTCCTTGTAAGGAAGATGTTCCAATCCCCTGATCATTTTGGTTACCTACTTCTGCGATGTAGCAACTGGAAATGTGTACAGCAGTGGTTTCCAAACTGGTGGGACAAGACCCTCCAGCCTGGGAAGTACTGGCCTATGCCCTTTTAAGGGGCGTGGAGGAGGGAAGACAGCAACATGATCCCCAGGATTGCGCCACTGCTGGAACAGAAGGAGGGTTTTACTTTCAGGCAGGTTGTGCCAGCCCCCGGGGTGGTGCAGGGAGCCCTGCAGAGCAATCTGCAGGTCTCCCCAAGCCTCTGATTTACTAAAAATAGCGATCTGGTTCACAAAAAATCACTTCTGGTTTTGCAATTGGAAACTGGAAGTGGTTTCCAATAGTGAATCAGAGTGAATCAGAGGCTTGGTTTTTAGTGAACTGGAGACTTGGGGAGCTCTGCAGAGGGCTCCACAAGGCTCCCTGCAACCCACCCCCACCCCCCCCCAGACGCCGGTGTGACCTGCCTGTAAGTTTTAAGAAAACAAAACCCTTCTGTCCCAGCAGTGGCACAATCCTGGGGATTGTGTCACTGAGGCAGCCCTTCCCCTGCAAAGACTCAAATGGTTCCATTCTCCCACAGAGGATTTTGGGAAGCACTGGTGTACAATACTGCAAATGTGACTGCACTGTATATTTCTTTAAGGGCATTACTACAGCAATTAATTGGGAGATACAGGGAGATCAGTGTTGGCTCCAGGTGTATAGTAATGTGTAGAAAGGGAACAAAGGAAACTATTAAATTTGATCATGATTCATATGGAGACAGACTGCCTAGGAATAACAAATTTTAACTTGGATAATAAATAGGGCATTCCTTCCCACCCCCTGCATGGGAAATTAGATGATTTACCTATTCCCCCAGGGTTCTATTTATCAAGAGGCCCTAGTTCTGTCCCAAAGATGCTTAAATGCTTCTTTATACTTGCTGTTTGTGCACCGTATCATGCTCCTTTACAAGGTCGGAGGTTTTTGGCAGGCTCTGTCAAGGCCATTGCTAAGAGGGTAGTGTGTCCCACAGAGTCATGCCTTGTTTGGCACATACTATTCATGCTACAGTGGGATGGTTTGTTATTTATTATTCACACAGCACCATACATATGACACTTAACACGTAAGCCCTGTTAGGGTGGGCAGCTTGGAGGGAGGCAGTTTGATGAGCAGTGCAAGATGAGGAGCCAGGCCAAATCTAGCAGCGTTATAGGACCAAATGGGTCCTTATTGGCTTCTTATATCACTCATTTCCCATTGGACTGGAAAATGCAGTTCACCCTTTGGCCATGTGCAGTGGAGGCACTGCAGTGCAACAGAGATCAGCAGTTCCCTCTGCAAGCAGAGGGTAAGGTACCTTCTGCCAGAGTCCTTGGGTTGAGAGACTAGAGGAAAACCCACACAAAGCATCTGTACTATAGGATGCACCAAACTGGCATTATTGGGGCCAAAGCAGATGTGACTGGAACAGTTCTCAGTGTTTAAATAGGGATCTGCCCCAGTCATGCTGAAAGAGGGGTGTTGGAGGGCATTTTGTAACCACAAAAGGAGTTTGTAGGTGAGGAGTGCAGAAAGGTTTCCTGCCTGCAGTTTGCCTCCCTGCACTCTGTGCTCCAAGTTGCTCTTCTCTGGGTCAAACACCAGAAGTGCACTCAGCCAGGGGTATTTTAAAATACCTAGAGAGAGAGAGGTTGGTGCAGGCTGAGGTAGAAAGCAGTGTTTTGTGGCAGATTCTGCATTCCTCACCAACATAAGAACATAAGAACAGCCCCACTGGATCAGGCCATAGGCCCATCTAGTCCAGCTTCCTGTATCTCACAGTGGCCCACCAAATGCCCCAGGGAGCACACCAGATAACAAGAGCCCTCATCCTGGTGCCCTCCCTTGCATCTGGCATTCTGACATAGCCCATTTCTAAAATCAGGAGGTGGCACATACACATCATGGCTTGTACCCCGTAATGGATTTTTCCTCCAGAAACTTGTCCAATCCCCTTTTAAAGGCATCCAGCCTAGACGCCATCACCACAACCTGTGGCAAGGAGTTCCACAGACCAACGACACGCTGAGTAAAGAAATATTTTCTTTTGTCTGTCCTAACCCGCCCAACACTCAATTTTAGTGGATGTCCCCTGGTTCTGGTGTTATGTGAGAGTGTAAAGAGCATCTCCCTATCCACTCTGTCCATCCCCTGCATAATTTGTATGTCTCAATCATGTCCCCCCTCAGGCGTCTCTTTTCTAGGCTGAAGAGGCCCAAACGCCGTAGCCTTTCCTCATAAGGAAGGCGCCCCAGCCCCGTAATCATCTTAGTCGCTCTCTTTTGCACATGCTCTTTTTGCTGTTGAAAGTGGACCACATATTTAAAGACATGGATCTCCCACCATGATATCTTCTTCAGGCCTCATAGTTCGGAAAGACTGACTTGTGTTGTTCTTGACCACTTCCCACGATGAGAGTGTAGATGATGTGCCATAAAGAGGAAAGCTGGGAGGAAAAAGCCACCCCTGAGACTGCCAAACATAATAAATCCATCACTGGCAAGGCCAAAGTCATCTACTTGTCCTGCGAAAGAACCCTCATCAGCAGCTGATAAGGAGATGACAGCAAAACACCGTGTGACGCCTGTGGGCCGTGAAGGGTCATCGTTCTTCAGCCAGGCTTTGGAACTTCAGGGGGTCGTTAGGCTGTTTGTGGCAAGGCAGGGCTGAGACAGGCCCTGCAGGGAGCTCTGGCTGTAGCACCACATTGCTTGCTGGCGCAGTCAGACGGCGTGTTTCTCTGCAGAGCTCGTAAAACTGAAGCCGCTGAAGATTAAGTGGCTGAAAAACTGCGGCTGCTGCAGTGAGAGGGGGCGGGGAAGAGCAGGCGGGGGCCAGCGGGAGCCACCTGCTGTGTGCTGAGGCTGGAAGCCTCTTTCCAGAGGAGATGCCAGGGGACAGGTGGGAAGAAGGGCAGAGATGCATGCTGGTGCACGGCCCAAACTAGAATACCAGGTGGCAGCCGGGTTAGAAATCTCTGCGTAAAACCAGAAAGACAAAATGCCAAGAACAATAGGCATTATTGTTGTTTAACTCTTTACCTAATCTGGCTTTTGTTTTTATCACATCTGCATCCTTTGCTTGATATTTCACCCAAGAATACAGGGCAGCATATTATCCACATAGCAACCCTGTGGGGTAGGCTTAGCTGGGTGATTCAGCAACTGTTACCCTGCACATGCCCGATCTCGTCTGATCTCGGAAGCTAAGCAGGGTCAGGCCTGGTTAGTACTTGGATGGGAGACCGCCTGGGAATACCTGGTGCTGTAGGCTTCTACCATAGTCTTTCGAGACTGAAGGTTGCCAACCATTTCTGGCTTAGGGTCATGTCGTGAGCTTCATAGGCCAGTAAGGATTGAAACAGAGGTCTCCCCCTCATCACAATCGGAGCCATTAATTCAATGCTGTGCTTATTTTTAAGCCTGTGTACACAGCAGAAAAAGGTCAGTATTTTGTACTAGCTGCAGTGAACATCCTGAGAATCGGTCTTGCTTTCAAATACGTTTCTAACCCTTAAGGCTATGAAGATATGAGAGCAATGCCTGATGAAATCTCAGGAGGTAGGGGGCTCAGCTGGATTTCCATTGATGGGGGGGGGTGCTTCAGTCAGTGTTGTACGTAGTTCCTTGTCCATTCGTACGGCAAGGAGAAGAAAGAGTGTGTAATAAGCAATGTGAATTTGCTTTATTTGCATAACTTATTCAGGTGCAGAATCAGCTCTGTTTGGCCTAGAATTCTTATTTTTTAAAGAACAGAATACTCTCAGCCCTGTTTATACTTCCATCAAGCAAGTATCATATTAACATTCTTATATAAAATCAACAAATAAAAACAAATATGGTGGGAAACCATTATTGTAAAAGAAAAAATGTTATTTTTCATATTTAAAACATTTTATTAGATTGCATAGCTTCAAGAGCTCAGAAGAACTGATTGCGTAGTTCAGAAAGCAGAATTTTGTTCTCTTACCTTCCTCCTTGGCCTGGCAGTTGAAGCTGCCGTCTTCAACTACTGTATATCTCTGTTTTTACAACAAATCAGTGTTGCTGTATGATTTGTTTGGAATCATCCACGCCTCATCCTTAAAATTCTTGGTTTTTGTTCACAATTTTTGTATCAGAGTGATATGGGGAGGGGGGAGAAATTGCCATCTGACCAGGAAGAAAAGACAGCATCCTATGGTGGGAAAAACCTCTCCTGCTGTTTGCAGCCGTTAACAGCAGAGGAGCTGTGCCATGAGAAAAATTGGCAACTCAAGTTGGGGATGGGATATTCCTGCCTTTGGGTCGAATGTTCAGTTACCTGATATTGAATCTCTATGACCAGAAGAGTCTTATTTTAAGAATAAATTAAACCTGCAAAAGCGACACACTGTGTCAACAAACTCTGGGCCAAAACTTACCCACCACGTATCCATTTCTTGTCCCCTCTGCTCCTTAGTCAGAAGTACATTAGAGATACTCTGTGTCATCTATGCTTGCCCACAGGCAAATTATCTCCATGGGGGTGAGGGGTGGGGGGTGGAACACAAACTGAAGCAGCTGTGAGCCGTCTATTCATACAGTGGTGGCATACAGAAAAGGTCTACAGCACTGCAGCTGTGATATGCTTTACAGATGGTAAGATATTGTTCCTGCATTGCCTCTCCTATTCAGAGAGAGTCTGAAACTGATCCAGGAGGCAGCTGTTATTTTGAGGCTGTAGGAACCTCAGTGCCCTGGCACAGCGTTAAGAGACGCTCTATTACTGAGAATCCCCTAAATGAGCACTAGATGGTGACATGATTTTTCTGAAATTGCTGTGTTTCATCATCTGTGGAACACCTGCTGCCCTCCGATTATTAGAGACTTGGGACCAATTTGCTTTCTTCCTAAGAATACATGACACTTAACATGACATTTTTTGGAGTTAACCTCACTGTTTTTCCTGGGGAGGGTGGCCTCTTTGAGTGAGGGTGCAATCCCAAACCCTACTTGGGCTCACGCAAGTCCCTTGCACTGACCCGGGAGTGTCGCAAAAGTGACATAAGGCACATTCGCCCCACTTCGAGGGGAGATAGGCCGTGCCAACGCAGTTCCTGGAGGAAGGTGAGTTGCATCAGCCAATGCAGGGGTCTGGGGAGCATGGGGAGGGCAGGGAGGAGGGGGAGGGAGGTGTTTCGGGGTGGGGGAAGGGTGGGTGGTGGGCATTCCCAGGGGCGGGCGGGCAGGCAGGGAGCAGGAAGCGGAGCCAGGATCCAGCGGTTATGCCACATCCTGATCCCATTCCTGGGCAGCATGGTGCAGCTCTGGGCTGCTCGGATTTGCACCGCCTCATCAATAGCACAGATTCGAGTAGACCCATTGGGGCCGCTGCAGCGCGACACGGGGTAAGGGGAAGCGATTTCCCTTGCCTTGGGCTGTGCTGCTTTCAACCCCAACCTTGTGCTGGCCTGCCTGTTCCACTGCAAGTTAGGATTGGGCTGTGAGTCGAATGAGGGGTGCTGGGCCAACTGCATGCAAGTGTAGTTGCAGTAGACACTGGCATCCTGGATGGTTTGAGAATTGGACTTAGGCCTGGATGATCCAGGTTCAAATTCCTGATCAGCCATGAAGCTTCCTGGGTGACCTTGGGCCAGTCACTGTTTCTCAGCCTCACCTACCTCACAAAGTTGTTGTGAGGGCAACTGTTACCCTGCACATGCCTGATCTCGAATGATCTTGGAAGCTAAGCAGGCTCAGGCCTGGTTACTACTTGGATGGGAGACCGCTTGGGAATACCGGGTGCTGTAGGCTTATACCATAGTCTTTCGAGACTGAAGGTTGCCAACCAAAAGGAGGGAAGGAACCATGCACACCACCCTGAGCTCCTTGGAGGAAGGGCAGTATAAACATGCAGTAAATAAAATTCCACACATAACAGAATACATGGGCACACAGAGAGCTGTGGCGGGCCCCTTAACATGCGGATGTATTTGAATTCTGAAATCAGTTGTGTGGGTTTTTGCTTTGTAATTGTATATATGACATTGCCCCAGACTGTTAGCATAGTTTTTGTTTCAAAACATTTTATGCTAAAAAGCTTTGCAGTTATAAGATTGTTACATGTAAAGGCTCCCTTGTACATGTGGTCCCTTGAAAGCAACCCGCAAGTCCCACACTTCCAGGGTTGAGGAAATTGCATGAGGAAAAAAAAAAGTGCTTTTCTTTTCTTATGGGCTATAGCACACCACAGCAGAGGCAGCAGTGTTAGCATCAGGCAGTGTCCAAGGCCGTGCCACTCCTGTGCTTAGGCTTCTTAAAACTTTTAGGGCACAAACCTAACCCCTTCTGTCAGTGCTTTCCAGCACTGGCATAGCGGTGCCAATGGGACACGTGCTGCATCCTGCAGTTGAGTGCCACTCATGGAGGCCTCCTCAAAGTAAGGGAATGTTTGTTCCTTACCTCAGAGCTGCATTGCCCTTATAGGGTTAGGATTGCGCCCTTAGTTTTCTTACATTTACTCCCATTCAACTTCTTTCTTAGCTGAAGTTAGCTCTTCCAGCAGTTCTTCTGCCTTCTAGATCCCACTTCCCACCTCTCCTTTGTTGGTTTCTCCCCATCCCAAAAACATTCAGTTGCTGCTGATCCTCAGATTTTGTTCATTCCAACTCCTCCATGTAAAAAGATCATTTTACAGATCTGCCGTCTCCCACTCAACCCAACCTATTGCCTTTCAAATAATATCTGGCATGTCTTGCTGGCATCCCAGGCTGCCTCATCAAAATATAAAACCACATCTTCCCTCCTCCAACTAACAACTCCGGTAATTTTTTTTTTTTTGCCTTCTTCCTCTGTGATTCCTGCCTGATCTCATCCTTTCTCTCCTCTACAAACATGCCTTTTTCCTTGTGTTCAGTCTTTAGCCCTCCAACCCCATTAGGAGATCACACATAATAGCAGCTACCCCAAAAGATGGAAATGTTTGCATACGAATGCAGATGTAATGAGGGGTACCAGGCTAATTTTTGGATCTAAATCTACTTCTCAAGGTCACCAGTGAAGGAAATTACATCTCTTGAGTGAGGAGCCAGAAGCAAAAGGAGTGAGTGATTTTCCATAGGGCCCATTCCTAGGCTTCTCCCCTCACCCTACAGCTCATACCAGGTCTGTTCACATGTTAAATTGTACCCAGGCACACATCTGGGTACAATCTTTGTTAATATGTGTCTTATTCATACATTCCAGTCAATGGATCTGTAAATAAACCCAGGTAATCTGTTCCTTCTTATCTCTGATGACAGTCTCTACTGATACATGCATTTGCCGTCTTCTATTTTGCTACTCATTTACTACTTGCTAAGGCTGCAGCCTATGCACTTTTACCAGACAACAATTCCCCTTGAACACTTTACTTCTGAGGGAACATGTATAGGATTGCATTGCAGGTTGGTTTAGCCACATTTCCACTTCATGGCTGGACAGGGTGACCAGATACAATGAAGGACACGGTGCCTATACCTTTAACCATTGTATAGAAGGGGGAATTTTGGCTGCACCTGCCAAAATTCCCTCTTCTATACAATGGTTAAAGGTATAGGCACTCTGTTGCATCTGGTCACCCTGAGGCTGGAGCTTGCACCCAAGCAGCGGTTCAGGGCCCTTAAATTGGGAGGAACCCACTAAGCATCCCATGATTCCCTATGCCACTGGAGTATGTCAGGCAAGGATTCAGCCTGGGCTCCACAATCAAGGTAAGCCAAAAGAAAGAGTGGTGGAAAGACCAGCCACACCCACAAGGAAGTCAGAACCAATAAGTCAGAACTATTGATAGCTCCCATAAATGCTCAGGATTTTTCACTGGTCTCCACCACTAGGAGACTTTATGCTTGCTGTCTATGGAGGACATAAGGTGGTCACAAGAGCTGAGTAGGATGAAGATGTGTGTGTGTAGGTTCCATTGTTGATATCCTATGGGTCTATGTCTCATTGTCCTCTGCCCAGCAAAATCTTCTTTGTGCATGTTCTGAGTCATGCCAGAACACCTCCTTCATAATCTTTTGTGGGTTTTTTGGGACAGGAAACCATGTGCTCCTGGTATAGCTACAGTCATACTGAGATATTCATGATTATTGATTTACAAGTGGATGCCCACCAAATTCTGTGAAGGTATATAAAGGAATGTGGCCATACAGATAAGAGTACAGCTGAATGGATAGGAGTCATAGCAAGTGCCAGACCTAACTTTCCTATCAGCTGGTTTTCCTGTCTCCCAAAGAAAAGGTTGCAGGTTGTGTGCAAAGACAGTCCAGTTCCTTCCCCTTGCTCTCAGCTTTCTGCTGGTATTTCTTCCATCTGTGTTGCCAGAATGATCCAGGAAGAATAGACAGAAAGCTGGGCATGTAGGCTTTCAGCAGGACTGTTTTATCAGATTATATATAAATTTTCTCTTAAAACACTCTCAAGGTAATGCACAAGAACACAAGAACATTTCTAGTATAGAAATGCAGTCAATACAGCAATCCAATTTAAAACCACTCAAATAAAATAACTAAAGAGACTAAAATGATTGCAGCGTAATCAAAATGTATTCCAGTCAGTCAGTCTATCAATAATAATAATTAAGCAGTATCTTTGTAGCGAGGTTGTCAGAATGTGAGAGCAGAATGTGGATGAGAACACGCATTTGAATGTATGTACCTGTTTATAGTCTCTGTCAAATGAATCTCCCTGGACAGGGTGTTTCCACGAGTTCAGGTCTCCATAGAGAATGTCATGCTGTGTGCTACTGGTTTCATGATAGTAACCATAATAATAAAGCAGATTCCCTGAGTCTCAGCCATCATCGTCGTCGTCATTATCACATTTATATTAGTATTAATTAGTATGGCACCATCAGTGCCAGAGGGCTTTCTCTGGTGCCAAAGGCTTCATGGAAAAGGAGGATTTCTGTTTGCTGTATCCACCATGCCAGTGAGAAGGTACCCATTTTCTAGTGGTGGGTGTGGCACTTCCTGTGGCGGCCATGATGCAGGATACTTCTGAGAGAAGAGTACTGTATCTGTGAAATTGCAGACCTTTTTATTGTTCCAGCCTTTGGATGGGAACAGGAGACATTTACTAATAGAATGAGTAGCAACACAGGGAGATTGGGGGTAGGATAACATGGAATTAATCCTTCCCTTAGTGATAGATAGTTGCAGGATATGAGGTGATAAATCTTCCCTTTGGCAGAACTATGAGAGGCACTGGCATCCAAGGTCAAACTGAGTATTTTCCTTCCCACTGAGCCAGGGGTCATGAAGGGAAGTCTCAGGGTTTTCACCATAACGGTGAAGCAGATGAGGGGGTGGAAGGGGGGTAATATATAGTCCTGAAATGAGGGCAGCACTCTTGATTGGATGACTACCATCCTGTGAAACAGACAGGAGAAAGTAGAGTTGAACTGGAATGGTAGGTAGGGAGAGGACACAACCAAGATATGGCTGACTGGAGAAGAGTTCCATCTCAGGTGAGCCCCACTTTCTCCCCACCTTCTTTTTTTGGGCTTTCCCAAATCTTGAGACATGCTTATACAGACCTACATGAGTTATATGTGTGGGCCAAAATTTAGCTGTCTGGATGGTATGAAAGTCCCATAGCTATTTGGGGATATAATTCCTACCCTTTTGAATGAAACTATCCTATTTTCAGATTTTTCTGGTAATTAGTGTATCTTGGGCTATATGCTTTTTGGGTTATATAAAAGAACCTCCACCATTTTAATATTCCCAAATGGTTAAGGTACTTACATATCACCCAGAAAGCTGACATTTTTGCATCAACCTATGAACTCTGATTTCTAGAAAAGTCTATAAACAGCACATTTGTACAGTTCTCCCATGAAATCCAGAAATGACAAGTGTACTCCTCAACAATTATATGTGCTCCCAGGCCAGCCAGAAAGCAAATTTGACGCACACGTTGCTGAAGGAACCTTGATGACCGAAGTCTGAAAATGGAGCATTGTTATATCTAACAGTCACAGCTTGGGGCGTGTAGGATGTGGAGCCCAGTGATCTAGCAGCAAAATCACACATGGTGTTTTTAGCTGTGTGGGTTTTGTTGATCTGGGAAAGGAAGACATGCAGTAGTAGCCAGTAGCATGTGATTCATGCTGCATAATGCAAGGTGAATTTACATACACACATGCACACACAAGGTCCATGTAGGGCAATTATGTACGGTATATTAAGTTCTGAGCAAAAGCAAGGGTAGGATTTGGTGGTTTTTATCCCTGTGAAATGTGCTCTCCCTTTCCAGCAATTTCTGGCATCTCTTTGTGAGAGGGCACAGCATTGTTTGCAAACGTGCAAATACTGGGGAGAGAAGGAGACTTGTTGGCAAGAGAGCCGAGTCAACACTCACTCCCCCCTCCAGGCACATACATTTGATTCGTTGGAGCAGAATGAGCTTGTGCATTTGAATACATGTACCAGTTTATGATAGCTGATTGCCTGGCATCATATAGTGAAGAGGACTTTTCAAGTTTAAAAGAAGACACAAAAGCAGTAGGTTCTCCCAGGAAACACTTGGTGTAAGCAGATGGTGGAAATGTGGGAGAGAGTAAATGGTAGGGTGTGTGTGTGTGTGTGTGTTAAATCCTTGAACTGGTAGCTTTCACATAAAGAATTGAAACTCTTGAAAATTTGATGCAGGGTACGATAACATAAATGACTGTGTGAATGATTTTCTGTAACACTCCCTGCTTGCAAGGTGATCAGTGATCTTACTCACTTCCTCTTTTCTTCTTATGAATTGCTGTTCTAAAAGCTGGATGGGAACAGACAGGCCAAATCATGAGCACGTTTAAAAGCTGTTGGTGGGCTGTCAGTGTGAGAGAAATGTGCCCTTGATTCTTTTCACAGCAGGACAGATCAGTGAGCTGGTCCCTGCCTGGCTGCTGCTGCAGAACTGTGAGCTGCCTAGGACAGAATGAGAATACTTGGTGGAGAAGCCAGCACCAGGCAGTGCAGCAGCTAGTTACATCCATAGTGTTTAAATGCCAGTAACAAGGAAAAGGTTAGACAGGCACTGTCTCTTTAAGTGGAGAACCACAAAGTGTACTGCTTTGGGGGCAGTGCTGCCAGTCCAACTCTTCATTTCTATTCAGTGCACTCTTCAATTCTATTGCACTCTTCATTTCTATTGCGCCTGATTTGTAGAGCATAAGAACGTAACAATTGCAAGGCTGGGCCAGGGCAGAGCTTCACTGAGTCTGGCATTCTCTCTGCACCACCTGCCAACCAGATGCCTCTGGAAAGTATGCAAGCAGGGAATGAGTGATGGCCGTTCTATGCTGTTAGTCCCAAGCTTCCAGTATTCAGTATTCCAGTATTCAAACCCTTCCTGACTCTGAACACAGACTTGTCTGTGCATCTGCCTAAAATCATTCCTTACAGCCATCAAAGGTAGTGGCTGTCACCAAATCTTGGTGACAAAAGAAAAAAAAAAATAAAGGGTTTTGAAGAGCAATTTGAAGGAAGTAAGAGGGGTGGCATCATGGAAGGCAGTTCTGGGCATAAGGGGTGGCCAAGAAGAAAGCAAGGTGTTTTAGGAATTGTTTGGATACCTGAGAGTGATGGAGAAGTGAAGGTTGTGGAAAGAATTCTTCATGCAACATATATGGTAATTAACTCATAAAATTTACTGCCATGAGATGATGGCCCCTAGCGCAGAGATCTAAAAGGGATTAGGTTCATGGAGGATAGGTCGATGAACAAAAGTGAGATGTGATAGGTAAATGGAACATCCATTGGCAGAAGCAGTATACCGCAGAATATAAGAAGTTTAGGACAAACAATGGACTGAGAAAATTAGGCTGTTGCCTTCATGCCCTGCTTAAAAAAAGCTTCCCAGAGTCATCTGGCTGATTACTGTAGGAAACAGAATGGTGTATTAGATCAACATTTCTCAAACTTTTCAGTCTCTGGGATCTTTTACATGCCTAAAAGGAACATCGGGGAGCCACACTGGCTCATGCATGGAGTCTTGTGGAGTCCCAGAGCACCAACTGATGTGTGGAGCAGCACAGCACGAAACCCAGTGCTGAATGCCAGTGAAGAGCCAGAACAGTTGGGGAATGGGAAGGAGAGCCCCAAACAGAGAAGGTGAGAGGGATGTGTGAGCAAACTGGGCATCTACACGGCCACTTCTAGGCATGCTCATGGAGCTCCTAAAAGTGGCCATGGAGCCCCTAAAAGTGGACACCCTTCTCATAGACGGGATCTTGGGGGGGGGGCAACGCTCCTAGGAGCACACTTTGAGAAATGCTGTGTTAGATGGACCTTTGTTGGAGCTACAAAGAAATTCTTGTTCGTTTAATTTTTTTGGTTTGTTTGTTCATATTGCACTATCATTGTGTAAGGCGCTTCACAAAATACAGGTGCTCCCCTGAAAAGCTCAGAGTCTGAAATTTGCCACAAGAGAGTCTACAGAGGAAGGCGAGGGAGATAGAGGCAGGGTTAAATGGGAAAAATATGCATTTTTTCTCAGCTACGTGTACTTAGTTGGACATGGGGACTAAGGGTTGCATCAAAAATTTCATAAAGAGAGGTTTTGTGAAGGGTTTGGAAGAGAGATTTGAAGGAGATAAGACAGGTGGCATCATGGAAGTGCCATGGAAGGAAGAGAAATATTTTAGTAGCAGAATTTGGGATAGATGTGATGGTACAGAGGTTCTTGTGTTCGTAACTTTGACTTTGGTACCCTCTGTCCCATTGCATCGATCCCAGATTCTGCTACTAAAATTATTTCACTTCCCTTCCTTCCTCAGCACCTTCATGATGCCACCTCTCTTACTTTTGAGTAGACATTGCTGATCTAGCCAACTGCCAATACAGTCTTATCCCAATTCAAATGTATCACATTATACGAATGCATGATTTGGGGAGAGGAAAGCTCACTAACAAAGAAGGGACTCTGCATGTTTGAGTTCCATCCTATGGCCTGCAAGTGCTTGAATGTTTCCATCTCCCTTGTCGCTGTCTTCTCTCCCCCCTCCCCCACCTCCTTCAGGGTTCCCTCCTGTCACACACCTGATATTCAATCCTGGCAGAGTAATGCCTCTTGCTCAGATCAAATGTGGCTTTGGGGGGGTCATGTGACAGAAGAAGGTTGCTATAAATATAGTTAAACCCTGCAATCACTGCCCCAGACGCCTTTGGGGGCAGGAAGAAAAGAAAATTAGTAAGACACAAGGAATAGGGAAGGAGAGGGAGACAGATAAAGGCCATGCCTTGGGCTGATCAGCTAGGGGAATTCATTGTTTGTTCTTCAGCAGTCTTGCCCCAGCTCAGCAAAGGTTGGGTATAGTGCTATGGAGCATTCAGAGCACAAGAGGGCTGATGGCAACAAGGACACGGCATTGTGGGGTGGTGCCCCCCAGTATGACTATGTCAACTTTGAAAATTGCACCAGTTATGGGATCCCATTGGAGGCAACGCATGAGACCGGGACGACTGAGGACAACGTGCATTACCAGGAAAAGGCCCTCAACCATGTGCAGGTAGGACGGACAGTCGGGGTATGGAAAAAGCTGGTGTATCACTCAGAATGAATTCCTGGACGCTTCTCATCACACACGTGGTGGTCCCCGTGGTCAGGTCTTAGTTGACTTTAAAACATGCTTGACACATTTTAAGGCAACCAAGAGACGAGAGTTGGATGTGGGAAAGAGAACTGTCTCCCATTGCAACACGTCAAATTAAGGCATTGATAATTACGACCATGACACTTGCTTCAATCAACCTGCCATAGTAAAAGTATGGGAGGGAAGGTCTCAGCCTGCCCACCTAGGCCTCTGCTCAATCTTATCTGATACAGGGATCAGAAGAAGGTTTTCTTTCTCTTGCTAGAACTCTGGAAAGATGGTTTGCCATTTTGGAGGCCCTGATGGAGGAGATTTGGAGAAATTGTTCTAATTGCTGTGCACTGATAACATGAACAAAATTGGCGTTTTGGTTTTAGGAGCGAGACAACAGAATCATGGCCAGTTCTGTTCTTTGCTTTGCAGGCAGATTATTTATTCCATACATGTCCCTTCCTTCCTCCTTCAAACTCAGAGTAATGGTTAACCTGTGAGATGCTCAACATGTTGCTACCCAGAAAGACAGGGTCTTTTCCAAATCTACCCTGCAAGCAGGAAGATATTTGAATGTCCCCATGCAGAAATCCATGCACTTCCATAAGGATTGTTTGGTTTTTGCCATGGCTTGATGGAGTGTAGATGGTGAGTAGGGATGTTGAGGAAAGGTCTGGTGAGAAATATGGCACCTCTTATATATTTTTGGGTTGCATTTTGGGGATGATGAATCACACTCAGAATTAATATATTATTAAGAATATATATATATATGCTGCTTGCTGTTCAGCCAAAACTTGTACACAAAGGGGTTTATGTTGCTAAATAGTTCCCTGTCCCCAAAGGGCTCATGGTTTAAAAACACACACAAGATTCCAGCCACTGGAAATGCCTGAGATGAAGGGTAGTTATTCTCCCTCCCCAGCAAATACAAGAGGACACCACTTATCTGGTAAAAAGTACTTTTTTGCCAGTTAGTGGGTCTGTATTATAGTTGGCAACCTTCAGTCTTGAAAGACTATGGTATCGCGCTCTGAATGGTGGTTCTGGCACAGTGTCTAGTGTGGCTGAATAGGCCGATTCGGGAATGACAATCCCTTCCACACCGGGAGCAAGTGCAGTCTGTCCCTGGTCTGTCTCCCTGGCAATGGGCCTTCCTTCTTTGCCTCTTTGCCTCAGTCTGTTGGCCAAGTGTCTCTTCAAACTGGGAAAGGCCATGCTGCACAGCCTGCCTTCAAGCGGGCCACTCAGAGGCCAGGGTTTCCCACCTGTTGAGGTCCACTCCTAAGGCCTTCAGATCCCTCTTGCAGATGTCCTTGTATCGCAGCTGTGGTCTACCTGTAGGGCGCTTTCCTTGCACGAGTTTCCATAGAGGAGATCCTTTGGGATCCGGCCATCATCCATGTATTATAAGGTCTGTATTATAAGGCTTTGTGTTTAAGGAAAGATAATGAAAAAAGCACATGGTGTAAAAACAGCATGTGTGATTTGTAATTTTGCTGGGGCAGGTTTCCAGGGAATTGTTATAGGAACTGTGGAACTAGTGATTTTTAATTTGTTCATTCCTTTTTGGTAACTGAATATGTCAGCTGTTGCATTGGGAACGTGAGTGCTGGTACAAAAAGTTTTGGCCTTTTCATAGCAGAATACCTTTGAGCATTGACATTAATATGACAGCCATCTCATTGGCAGAGTTGTTTATTTTTGTTAAAACTAAATAAAAACACATAACTCCACATTTTGCATTGTAATAAAATACAAACGCCACATTTTTCAAACACTTCTATTGGGTTATAAGTAAGGAGCCCAAGTTGCATAATCCCTGATTGGATAGGATCATTCAGGAAGAAAAGCAGCAGCAGCTTTGAATAACTAGAGACTATTTCACACAGTTCTGCTGATTCTAGAGGTGAAGTATGGAGATTCAGGACACAACAATCACCCTGCAGTGTACTGGTAGCAAGTGGGAAAGGATAGAGTAGGGAGCTGAAGGAAAATGTAATGGTTGGGAAACTGCAGCAAGTGACATGGAAAAGGCAGTGATGACAGTCCTCAACCACTAAGATTGCAGATTTGATTCAAGATTTTAGAAACTTGCCTATTATGATTCTTGGAAGGTCCAAGGAGGAAGCATGTCTGTCCACTGTGCATTGCTAACAAAGGGTTAAGTTAAGCGATAAAGGCCAAGAGAATTGGCAGAGCCTGGTATGAGGGCAGCCCAGGACAGAAATAGCAAGGGGCAAGTTTGTGTAGTACAACCCAGATGGGCTTTGCCAGGGTTATTGTAATAAGTGAGGAGCCCACATTGGGGATGGAAAAAGAGGTTACCGATGAGGTTAAGGGTAACAGAAAGGAGCTTGAACTTTGTGCACCAACTACAGTGTGTGGAATCCAGGATAAGAATAGCAAATGGAAAACCTTGTGAGGTCATCACTGTTCACAGCAATTATACCTTCAGGCTGTACTGGTTGGCAACCTTCAGTCTCGAAAGACTGTGGTATAAGCCTACAGCACCCAGTATTCCCAGGTGGTCTCCCATCCAAGTACTAACCAGGCCTGACCCTGCTTAGCTTTCAAGATCAGACAAGATTGGGCATGTGCAGGGTAACAGTTGCTGTACTGGAGTTGACTCAAGTGGGGCTTTCCAGGAGTTCCTCTGAGACTCTCTTCTGCAGTTCAAGCTCAGCATCTTTCAGACTGAAAACTGTATTCGTCCCAATTTTCACTTACTTTACTCAGCGTTTCGGCTTCTCCTTGCTTGCTGTTTACCCCCTTCAGATATTTGTGGGCTGTTATCATGTTGCTTCTTAGTCATCGTTTAGCTAGCTCTTTTAATCTTCCTCCTCAGGTCAGTCTCTCCAGCTGCTCTCCAGGATCTCCTGCAATTTTTCAGGGCCTTCCTGGCACCACTCCCGCTTCATGCATAACATGCTACCAAGGTCCTTTTACAACTAGTGCCGTAGAGTGTGTGTGTGGCCAGGCCATCATCGGCCACACTTTTCAGATTTCACTAGAAGGGGTATTTTGACTCCTGCGCCTGTCAGCCTGTAGCCAGAAATTTTTGTAGTCAAGAGCTTGATGGTATGATTGTAGCAAGATGGAATGCAGCCTGTAAGTCAATATGTGGAACAATAGAAGTCTACATGCATTTTAAAATACCTCCACCAGCATTTAATTTCTATTTTTTAAAGGTAAAATGCAAAATGTTTCAACAATTGCAACAATAAGTGCACAGATGCTTGTCAATCATACCAGAGCCTTTACACTCATTGGCTAGAATGCCAGAAGGCTGAAGCAACTTGCCACTTATTCAGCAATTGGGAAGAATGCTATGAGAATGTTCCTCTCTTAGATCTATGCAAGTAAAAGGACTAGAAATGTACAGGGCTGCATTTAGGACTCAAGTTGCCACTCCAGGGACATGATTGTAGCATGAAAATGGTGTATGGGGAGAGAATGAAAGTGTTCCTCCTTGCAAGCCTTAGTTCTGACCAGATATGTCCATCCCACCCCACAGCTAATTTGGAAAAAGAAATGCTCCCATTTGGAAGCATGCCTCGTGTGCAAGTGTTTTGGACTTATGTCTAGTTTGGCCCTTAGCTCTGAATGGGTAGCAGCATGTTCACCCAAAAACAAAAAGGAGTGGCAAAAAGGGAGTTCAACAACAACAACAACAGTATTTATATACTGCTTTTCAACAAAAAGTTCACAAAGCGGTTTATCAAATATCTAATGGCTCCCTGTCCCCAAAGGGCTCACAATCTAAAAAGATGCAACACCAGCAGACAGCCACTAGAAAAGACACTGCTGGGGTTAGGTGGGCCAGTTACTCTCCCCCTGCTAAATAAAAGAGGAGCACCCACTTGAAGAAGTGCCTCTTAACCAGTTAGCAGGGGTGAGTTCATGTGCTAACTCAAGTCTTGTTTTGTGTGAAAACATAGAATGTTAAAAAAAATTACATTTAATTTTAAAACATTTATACCCGAGGTGCCCAACTCATTACAGTGGGCCAAAGTTAGCATTCATGGTGCCA
Organism: Tiliqua scincoides; assembly: GCF_035046505.1. Classification (NCBI taxonomy): domain Eukaryota; kingdom Metazoa; phylum Chordata; class Lepidosauria; order Squamata; family Scincidae; genus Tiliqua; species Tiliqua scincoides. The sequence continues at coordinate 101,664,781 of NC_089822.1, read as the reverse complement.
GCTGAGGGCCAGAAGTGATGTCATTAAGCAGAAAGTGACATCACAATGCAGGTGATGACCAGAAATAAGCACTTTTTTCTCACCTAGGAGCTCATTAGCTGCAAATGGCAGAAGAGAAAATATGCAAATCTCGATCATATTTTCAAGATATGGGAGAGCCCATTATGCGGGTCACGCTTTCAGCAGTGCCACTTCTGCTGAGCAGTGTTCCTGCTCATTTTTTTTCCATACTGTGCAGTTAGCGACCTGAGCAGTACATAACCACAATCATCTTAAAATGGGCAGTGGGCAGTCTGGCCTAACTGTAATGACCCACATTCTCTGATCCTCTGTTGACCAGCACTCACCCTCGAACGCTGCTTCCCTCAGTTACCGCAGTCTGACCCTAAGTTACTGATTTCCTTGGAAGCCTCACTTCTATCAGTAATTTGATTTGTAACAGTGACTCAGGTATGGCTACCAAGCATCACTTCTAGCCACAGCCCGGTGTTACCCTGCACATGCCTGATCTCGTCTGATCTCGGAAGCTAAGCAGGGTCAGGCCTGGTTAGTACTTGGATGGGAGACCACCTGGGAATACCGGGTGCTGTAGGCTTATACCATAGTCTTTCGAGACTGAAGGTTGCCAACCACAACATTAAAACCCCATATTAAAATACAATAAAAATAATGCAAATTTATCATAAGAACATAAGAACATAAGAACAGCCCCACTGGATCAGGCCATAGGCCCATCTAGTCCAGCTTCCTGTATCTCACAGCGGCCCACCAAATGCCCCAGGGAGCACACCAGATAACAAGAGACCTCATCCTGGTGCCCTCCCCTACATCTGGCATTCTGACATAACCCATTTCTAAAATCAGGAGGTTGCGCATACACATCATGGCTTGTACCCCATAATGGATTTTTCCTCCAGAAACTTGTCCAATCCCCTTTTAAAGGCGTCTAGGCTAGACGCCAGCACCACATCCTGTGGCAAGGAGTTCCACAGACCGACCACACGCTGAGTAAAGAAATATTTTCTTTTGTCTGTCCTAACCAGCCCAACACTCAATTTTAGTGGATGTCCCCTGGTTCTGGTATTATGTGAGAGTGTAAAGAGCATCTCCCTATCCACTCTGTCCATTCCCTGCATAATTTTGTATGTCTCAATCATGTCCCCCCTCAAGCGTCTCTTTTCTAGGCTGAAGAGGCCCAAACGCCGTAGCCTTTCCTCATAAGAAAGGTGCCCCAGCCCCGTAATCATCTTAGTCGCTCTCTTTTGCACCTTTTCCATTTCCACTATGTCTTTTTTGAGATGCGGCGACCAGAACTGGACACAATACTCCAGGTGTGGCCTTACCATAGATTTGTACAACGGCATTATAATACTAGCCGTTTTGTTCTCAATACCCTTCCTAATGATCCCAAGCATAGAATTAGCCTTCTTCACTGCCGCCGTACATTGGGTCGACATTTTCATCGACCTGTCCACCACCACCCCAAGATCTCTCTCCTGATCTGTCACAGACAGCTCAGAACCCATCAGCCTATATCTAAAGTTTTGATTTTTTGCCCCAATGTGCATGACTTTACACTTACTGACATTGAAGCGCATCTGCCATTTTGCTGCCCATTCTGCCAGTCTGGAGAGATCCTTCTGGAGCTCCTCACAATCACTTCTTGTGATTATTATAATCACAATTATCAATCATAATAAAACAGAAACAAAAGCTCAAACAAAAATATCGCAATGAAAAAAAGCAGAGAGAAACCAAGAGGCTTTCAAACCCTTCAGGAACACTAATAGGGAGGGGGCAGCTCTAAGAGGGAGGGTGTACCATAATTGCTGTGCCACTGTGGAGAAAGCTCTCCTCCTCATTGCTACCAATTGAGCCTCAGCAAATGGTGCCATATGTAGGAAGACTGCCCCCCTTATGTTTGCAAGGGGCAGACCCTTTAGGTATCCTGGTCCTGAGCTCTGCGAATGGCAAAGTAATTCATTAACCTCATGTTGCTGGGGGGGGGGGGGGAGGTGAAGGCTGTGGCAGAAAGTGCCTTGTGACACACTTGCAGTTGTAACTGTTGGAACATATCCAAGTTCAGCTTGGATATGGGGCTGGAGCTGGTTTGGATGACTTCTAGGCTACAGCCAGCTATACAAAATATCCTTTATGTCGTGGCAAATGGTCAGTCTGCTTAAACTGGCCACTTGGCTCCTGGACCCCTCAGTACATTTGCTTGGGAGTGGACCTGTGTCACTGGACATGTATGAACTTGAAACCTGGGGAATTGGTGTTGACCGAGTTCAGCAGTTGTGTGTAACTTGGCATGTGTTGGTCTGATGCAGGAGATAAGGCCCTGTGAGGTACCTCAATGAGGATTAATGGTCAACAGAGAACATTAAACTAAACAACCACTGTGCTTTGTCACTTTGGTGTGCTGCAAATGATTCACAAGTGTGCTTTGGGAGGTTGGGGAGGATCATTTGTTAGTAGGGTCATTGGGAGATGTGAGCCCCCTGCTGGCAGTGTAGTGTGCCTTATCCATTGTCAAAAAACTGATGGTGTACTTTGACAATTTTAGTGCCTTGTCAGTGTGTTGTGAGAGTAAAAAGGTTGACAATAGCTGATCTAAAGCAGCAGTCACCAAACACATGGATGCTGTCCGTCAAAAACCGGTCCCTGTTTGGACTGGAGCTTACCGTTCCGTTTCCACGCCATATGTTTTTTTCTGTAGAGCTGGGCACTGGGACACTCTGGGCAGTCACGTCTGTTGCCCAGCATCTCAAAAGGCTGTGCCACAGGATATCTGGAATAAATGTGGTGTGGAGGTGGAACGGTAAGCCTTCTCCAAACCCTGGCCCATGGGCTGGGGCGTTGAAAGCTCTGATCTAAAGGAACTCCAAAGTTAATAGCCTCCATACATCTAGTTGTTATAAATCTGTGTCTAGGAGAGAGGGAAAGCATGCATGCACACTCTGGGACAGGCAGCTCTAGGATTTGTAGTTTGAAATACAGAGAGAAGTGTGCCACCCTTTGTGACATGCTCTCTCAAGAATTACATGTCCCAGAGTTCCTTAGTTCCTGCCACATTCTCTCTTCATGGGTAGGAGAATCCAGTAGATTGGTGGCAGGAGGGAGGAACAGTGCCATAATAATCAGTGACATTGAGGTTCCAGCAACAATGGGTACTGTTGAGAGATTAACAGGCATGATCCAGGCTACAATCCTATCCACACTTTCCTGGGAGTAAGCCCCATTGACTATAATAGGACTTACTTCTGGGTAGACACGCATAGGATTGGGCTCTAAGCGAATTCAGCTTGTGATCTCTAGAGTGCAGAAGAAGGGATCCTAGGTCCCAGTACAGAGAACAATGACTAGAGCGTGTTTGTCATTTGTGATTAATATACCTACATGTCAGACTCCCATGTCTGACTAAAACACAAATGAGGCTGCCAGTAACCCAAGACATTTAAACAAAGGAAAGAACAAGAAGTTCAGAGATACCACTTCCCCAGTTTTTCAACAGATGAGGCCTTTAGGGAGAGAACAGAGGCCCATGTTATGGGCTGACCTCTGGAAAATGAAACTTGGATGCTGTGTAGAACCAGCCCCAGTCCTCGTTCCCAGCTGAAATGGAGTCAGAAGGAGCTTCTTTTCTGAGACATTCATCAGCCATGAGGGCCTAGGTCTGATTGAAGCCCCCTCTGCCCCATGCCACTTTCCTGAACTCAACTGAGCACCATCACCACTGTGCAGCTGCTATTGACTGAAATGAAACTTCAAGCGCAGTGATGTCATGATGTCACTGCCCTGTGTGTTGGGGCAGTCTGTTACACCCCTGCTTGTACACTCTCCTGTCAGTCAGCGGAAGGCCAGGGCAGATACTTGAGGTCATTCCCAATTGAGAGAATAGTGGTATATTCCAGGTGCCAGAGCTGGACTCTCTCTAGAGGGGAGAATGGGCCAGCAGATGAATGTTGCTTATTCTGGAATAATGAAGCTGCTCCTGATTGACTCCTGCAAATCTTACAAACTTTGGACACCCCATAAATACAAACATAGGTTTGTGTGAACATTCTTGGGTATAAACCACTACATTTACAGCCCAGTCCTGTTGGCTCTACTGCTGCCAGAACCAGCATTCCTGGAGCAGCTCAGCACATGACGGTGGGGAAAGGGTCACCTGCCAACAGATGTGAGTCAGTGGGGAGGGCGGAATGGGGGTGGGTGGGAAGGGTGTTGGAGCCAGGAGGGGTGGCACCCAGTGTGGTCAACTTGCCCTGGATGTTATCCCCTCCTGTAGCAGCTGACACACACCCCCTGTCTCCTCAGACCTGCAGCAACTAAAGAGCTGGGACAGGTCGAAAGAGACCCGGCAATTGGGAAGCTTACGGAGGGGTAAGGGAAAATATTTCTCCTCTTCCCTCCCAAGCCTCTTGTTCTCCTCACCCCACCACAGCATGTAGTGTAGCCTGTCTTGGCATGGCTGCATCTTATGGTGGGGGAAACAATAGGATTTTGCTCTTAGCCTCAGTTTTTTTCCATAATGGTAATAAGATTACTTGCAATAGTCCAGGCTTCCCTGTTAGTGGTCAACGGTCTTCTTCTCCAACTGTCTTGAGTCCTCCCAAAGGCCTAATGCTCAGGATACTCTTAGCCTTCCTGCCTCCCCAAGTAGGGAGGAAGATTAGCACTGCAGTCATCCATTTTGTCTCCACATTACAGCCAACCCAGGTATCAACCGTGTATGTGTGTGTGTGTGTGTGTGTGTGTGTGTGTGTGTGTGGTTATTGTGTTCATATTTTAAAATTATTCTGAAAAAGGATTTCAATACTAGGTTTTTCTTTTGAAAATTAAACTTCTTTAAAATTTAACTCAAGTGATGAGTTAGGTGAAACATCCCACAAATTAAAGCTGTATATCTTCCTACTGAATTGGTGTCTAATGGGCAAATTAAAATTGTTTGTTACAAGTTAGTTCTGGAATATATAATACTACACAGAGCAGTAGATCACCCAGACAGACACTGCCCAGACCCCTGCAGCTCTCATACCTCAGCAAAAGAATGAATTACTACTACTCATTCAGAGCACTAGCTTTATGTTAGATTCATGAACAAAATCAACCTCATCCAGAATTAAATCTTGAATGAGGGTTTCAGTCTGGCATTTATGATGGGAGGCCTGGTAGGACAAGGCAAGAGGGGTTGATTTCTTCCATCTTTGTCCACTGGATTTCCAGGCATAACAACGGGGGGACAAGAGGTTGTGACTGTCATGACTCCATCTCTCTACTCAGGTGTATAGTGGTTCTCTGGGTTTGAGTGTTTATTCCTGATGCTTGATGAGTGGGCCTATCCCCTGGGGAGGGCAACTGAGGTGGCTGCCCTGAACCCACACTTGGAGGGGTCCTGCAGAGTGCTGCACCTCACTTCTAGTCTCCCTGTGTTGCTGCCACAAAAAAGTGTCACTTCAGAAGTGGCAACACTGTAGTAAGAAGCGCAAGGGAAGGCTGGGGCTGGTCTGGCAGAGCATTGGAGGCTGGGCTGAGTCAGAGGAGGCAGGACAAGTAGCAGAGGAACAAGGGAAAGAGCTAGATGCAAGGAAGTGGCAACAGGATGCAGGTATCTTGTTGCTTTGTGTACTCCTAGCTGCATCTGGTCGGCCACTGTGAGATGTCCCAGGAAGCTGGACTAGAAGGGCCCTTGGCCTGATACAGCAGGTCTCTTCTTATGTTCTTAAAGTGCAAAGAGAGACAGAGAAGCAACTTGCAGGACAATCCTATGCATGCCTACTCAGAAGTAAGTCACATTTATTTCAAAAGGACTTACTCCCAGGTAAGTGTGTACAGGATTGCACCTTTAGGCATAGAGCATAGCAGAGTTTTGCCCTATGTTAAAAATAATGATTTTGCAATCTGCCACCTCTTATGCCCTTGGCATATCAGTTCACACCAAGTACTCCCACAGATGGAGGTCCTATTGCATGCAGGCTCCTCTGATATTTACTGAATGAGAGAGAAATCTCTCCTAAGAGACTAAGCACAAAGTTCTGAAAAACACAAAGTTCTGAAAGGGCTGAAAAAGTATTTCATTTTCCTAGCTGTTGCTGAGATCTATGAAAATTGCTGCTTTAAAACAATATGTTGTATAAGTCTTAAGATACGGGTGCCTCAGAAAACTTTCCATATTAGAAGCCTTCTCCCCCACCCCTGTTTTTTCCTACTTCTTCCTCTCCTTCAGGTGCTTGCTATCTGCCTCTTTATAAAGGCAACACATATTTGATACACATTTTTTGAGAGAGAAATCCCCCATTTTGGAAGCCAGTTTAATTTAATTTAGAACACTTTAGTGTTTTACATTTAAATTTTTAGTAGGTGCATTGTCCTTTGTATTTCCTAAGTTAGCTATTTGAATATATCTAAAAAATTTAAATAAGTACTTATTTTTATTCCTTATTTTACAAACACACACACACACACACACACACACACACACACTGGGGAGGGCCCTACACTGGTTGAATTGCCCCAGGCCTTCCTTCTAGGGACATCCTTCCATCCTTCTCGGGACAGCCCTGTTGATGAGCAAGGCAGAGTGGGATCCCTGCTATCCAACAATCTCTTTCTTAAGGTGGCCTGGGTGATCTTGGATGTGTTGTGGGAGTCTCCAAGGTGTCTGGTGCTGGAGGACTTCAGTGTCTATGCTGAGGCCCCAGTTCAGGAGCAGCTGAAGATTTCCTGGCAACTATGGGCTTGTCTCAGTTGATATCCACCATATGCTTCTGCATTGGACCTGGTGTTTACTGCTGGGCAGGTGCATGGTGATCTGGTTGTGGAGGGGACTGACATCGCTATTTAGCAAGGTTTAGGCCTCTTCCTCTGCAGGAATGAGGAACCTATTCAGAAGGTCCACCTACAGAGGCTTTTAGATCCAGGTGTGTTCATGATGGCTCTTGGGGCCAGCTGGGGCCAATTTCCTAGACCTTGCAACTGCTGAGCTACAAAGTGATACCTCAGCAGATGCAGCACGGCTGAAAAGGTGGTCCCATATCATGCTTTCTCATATCCTGAAAATATGACCAAAGATTTGCATATATTATTTTCTGTCATTTGCAGCTGGTTCCTAGTCGAGAACAAAGTGCTTATTTGAGGCCATCATCTGCATAATATCACTTCCTGCTTAATCATGTCACTTCCGGCCCTCAGCAGGCACCATGAACTATTGCTATTGCTGTTCAGCCCGCTATATGACACCCCTGTCCTACACACTCTGTAGTAAAATTGAGTGGATCTGTCTCAGGATGCACTCCACACTGAGAAATTCAAAGCTGTAGCCCCTGTAGGTGCTTGTCTTGTTAGGATTATTTTTATCTTCAACAGCTTGTAGATGAATACAGGATTGTTGGAAGTGTGAGATACGCTACACCAGCGTTTCTCAATATTTGTCCCCCACTGTACCACTTTGCATGGAAATAACCTCTGGAAGTAACTGGTGATTATGACATCACCAGTTACTTCCAAAGTGGGAGGCCAGATGCAATGCGACAAATACTGGTTAGAGGCTCAGAGCAAATGGAAGGGCTTTTTTGAGCATGCAAAAAGCACATGCTGGAGCTCTGCCCACCAGCCTGAGTCTCCTACTGCTGTTTGTCATGTTGCATTGCTGCTAGACGGCGGGGGGCTGGGGGTCCCATGGATACCATTGGACACAACCTCAAATATCACCAGTGGTACGCTCGTTGAGAAACACTGATCTAAATGCATGTGTAACACGTGTCCATTTTGGCTAAGAAGATCTACTGGGGGGAGGGGGGGACTGGCTGGGAGCCCAATCTTATGCATGTCTACTCAGAAGAAAGTCCCATTATAGTCAATAGGACTTACACCCAGGTAAGTATGGATAGGATTGCAGCCTGACAGCCCAATCCTATCCAACTTTCCAGCACCGGTGCAACTGCAATGTAGGCCCGGGGTAAGGGAACAAATGTTCCCAAACCTTAAGGAGGCCTCTGTGACTGCACCCCCAACACAGGAAGCGGTGCATACCCCGTAGGCACAGCAGCACCAGCACTAGAAAATTGGATAGGATTGGGCTGTCATTTGGCAGACATGGGATCACCTTGTCTTAAAACAGTGGTTGTTCCTGTCTCTACTAAAAAAAACCCCAAAAACCCTTTTTGGATCTCACCATAACAGATAATTACAGATTGGTCTCTAACCTCCTGTTTTGAGCAAGATGTTTCAGTGTGTAGTGGCTACTCAACTCCAGAATTCCTGGATGAAATTGATTACCTAGATCTGTGGTTTCCAAACTGTGTGCTGTAGCACCCCGGGATGCTGCAGCAAACTCCCAGGGTATTTTAAAGGCACTGTGGGATATTTTCAGTTTTTCAGGTGAACACAATGAAGGGTGCCATTTCAATCTGACTTTCAACTGGGGTATGGGGCAAAAAAAAAAAAAAGCTTTAGTCACCCTAGTTGATGGCCTACCCCAGAAATCAGAGAAGGGGTTTGCTTCCTCTTGGTTCTGCTGACTATCTCAGTGACTTTCAATACTATTAATATCCTCCTGAAATACCTAGCTGGAATGAGGCTTGGAGGTATTGTTTTGTGGTGGCTCAGTTTTTCCTGAAGGGTAGGTTCCAAAATGTGATACTGGGGGACTCCATGGCCTTTAGCTTATGGCAATTATGTTCAGTTCTGTTCCTCATGTTTAACATCAACATGAAACTTCTGAAGAAGGATATCAGGGGGTTGGCTGCCACCAGTAGGTAGATGACACCCTGCTTTACATCTCCATTTCATCTGGTATTGGGGAAGCTGTGAGAGTCTTGAATTGTTTCCTGGGTTCATTGATTAGCTAGATGAGGGTTAAATTGAATCCTAACAAGACAAAACAAGATGCTGTTAGTCAGAAGACCTGCAACCTGTGTAATGCACTGTAAACCCTGTTCTGGATGAGGTTGCACTTTCGCTGAAGGATCAGGTTTGCAGTGTGAGGGTGCTCTTGGAGTCTTGTTTTGTTCCTGGATGGTACAGATGGTCTGAACAACTTTACCCAGCTTTGGCTGGTTTGCTAACTGCATCCTTTTCTTGATCAGTCAAATCTGACTAAGGTTATCCATGTGCTGCTTATATCAAGACTGAATTATTATAATACGGCCCTTGAAGACCACCCAGAAACTTCCATTAGTGCAGAGTGTGGCTATCCAAGTTTTGACTGGCACCAGGCAGTTTGACACTGTCATTCTGCCATTATACCTGCTTTGCTGTTGCCAAGGTACCTGAAAGAACACCTCCCTGTGTATGAAATGGCCTGCTCTCTGAGGTCGGAGGATAGACAGACATGACTATCCTGTGTGCCTTGCCACTGGCAGAAGCCCTGTTGGTGGTGACCCAGGAGAGGGCCTTCTGCATGGTGACCCCCACTATGTGGAACTCCTTACTACTGGAGATTGGGTTGGCTCCCTCTTTTGCCTATTTTTTTTGACAGCAACTGAAAAGCGGTTTACTTTCTTTAGCTTTTGGAGGTTGGAAGTTCTTTCTCCATTTCTCATTTTGTTCACTACTGACTTGATGGTTTGTGTTTACCATCACTGACTTGTGATGGTTTTAGTTTGGAAAGATGATAGAAAACGAGGAAACTTTCTTTCCCAGATGTCATCACTCACTGTTTTTCTGGAGAATGTCAATTAAGGGGAATATATTGATGACTTCTTATATTTTGTCAGAAAGATGGGAACAATTGTCCATTTTTGACCCACTGAGAAATGATCCAGAGCTCACTTCAGGCTTGTTTTGGATAAGTCACTGGGCGCAATCCTAACCAACTTTCCAGCATTGGCATAGCTGTGCCAGTGGGGTGTGTGCTGCATCCTGCAGTTGGGGGGCAGTCAAGGAGGGGGGCAGCCTACTCCTCAAGGCAGGAGGACAATGTTTGTTCCATTACATTGGAGTTGCATTGCTCTTATGTCAGTGCTGGAAAATTGGTTAGGATTGTGGCTACTGTCACTCTCGGCTACTCTTCATATTGATATAATGCAGCCCATTACAGTGGTGTGGTAAGGAAGCAAAAGCAAAAGGATTAAAAAGTGCCACCATAATGCTGTTCATTCTACAGGACAAGAAAATTATTGAAACTATGGTCGATAAATGTAGGCTAAAAAAATCCTAGTGATCAAAGTTCAGCAATGGAAGAAGCTGACTGTAGAGATTGTAGAAAGATCTAAAGATTTTGATCTAAAGATTTTTCTTGAGATATTACATATATAATGCATTATTAATACATATATAATGCAAATAATTACATATATAATGCAAATAATCTTATTTTCCAGAAACAGTTTTTCAGGTACTTGTTGCTGGTCAATCAGTGTTCCTCCTTCTGGGAAGTTTTGAGAATGTCTTTCAAAATGTCTGTCAAAGTGTTTACTCAGATAATAAATGTTGTAGTTTATTTTTGAGTTGCTGCTGTTCTGAACTTAAAACATCAGTTCATTTCCATCTACTCCATTATGTGATTAATTAAGTGATTAATAGAGATGTTTGAAAAAAAAATTTTTTTTGCAGATTTTGTGATTTAAAAGGCAGAAAATGATGTTGTGTTTTAATTCCAAGTTCTCATTTTTATTAATTTTAAATACTTTTAAAGTGTAGTAGGTAGATGATATAGTGTCAGCAGATGCAGCCACAGTATTATTTCTAACTGGAAAAATAATCTCTTTTAATTTCTGGAAAATATTTTAAAGATCAAAATACAGTGTTTTGTGTTATGTGTTCTAACAAAATTAAAAATAAAAACCTCTAGTGATTAAACAGTCTTACTGTTTTGCACCAACATTGCTTCAATGTTGGTGTGATTTTTGACATGTCCAGCACAAAGCTGAGGGAAGGGGGGGAGAGCCTAACAAGCTCCATGCTTGCGCAGCCTCTCCAGCTATTGCAGCCTCTAGCAGTGTCCATGAAAACCAAAGCCCACCAATCATGGGGAGCAGGGAGGAGGCAGCTGTGCGATCCCCAGGATCGCGCCGCTCAGGGGGCTGCAGGGGCTTGGCTGCATGTACCTGAGCCTCCTGCAGCCTCTCGTGCTCCACTTTAGCTTTCAAAGCTGCGGGGAGTCCTGCAGAAGGTCACGCAGGGCTCCCTGCACCTCCAGGAGGCTCAGGTACATGCAGCGCAATCCAGGGGATCGCGCTGCTGCCTCCTCCCTGCCTTCAGGCTGGCCCCGCCCCTTAAGGTGAAAGTGACCAGAGCCCACAGGCTGGGGCGTTTCGACACCCCAGTTTGAAAAGCCCTGGTGTACAATGAGAAACTAGAGAGGTATAGCTCAAGGCCATGCACCCTGTCCTCTGTTTTCTGATCTACCTGGCAGGAGCTTTAGTTCTGGGCTTGGCGTGCTGTGATTGACTGTGAAGTATAGTCTGTATCCTATGCTCTACTCTGTTAAAAAAAAAGGGAGGAAGTGGCAGGAGGTGAGTTCTGTGTTCTTTTTTAATTCTATTGCTTTTTACATTTTTATACCAGCTGTCATCAGTGTAGGTTTTTGCTGGTGTTTGAGGCATGTCTGTCTTTGGGGCAGGGTTATAATATGGCATGCGTCAGCTCTTTCCCTTCCATGTTTCCACCCTGTTTGGAGGTTGCACTGGCAGTAGTTGCCAGTGTCAGAGGCACATGGGTGCAGTGTTGTGTCAGCAACTGTGATGTGTCTCTTGGTGGAACTTGGGCTGTGATGGCAGGGCTGTAGTTGTGTTGGCTTAGCTGCCGTTGTGCTGAGGTCCAAGGGCATATGCTATACTCTATGCCTCTTGGACTGGTGTTTCAGAAATCTAGGTTTGCAAGAAAATTGTTGGTTCAGTTTACTGTATACTCGCTTCAAGCTCTTACAGAGTAAGTTGCAGTGTATGGTAAGGTAGAAAAGAGTGTGTAGAAATGTGTGATAATGCTGCAGGTGAGGGGGGAGTCATGCATAGTGGAAAAGGTTCAGATGCAGGAGCTTGCCCATTTTCACTAGTGAAATGTTGTACGGCTTAGTTGGCAACCTTCAGTCTCGAAAGACTATGGTATAGCGCTCTGAATGGTAGTTCTGGAACAGCGTCTAGTGTGGCTGAAAAGGCCGATTCGGGAGTGACAATCCCTTCCACACCAGGAGCAAGTGCAGTCTGTCCCTGGTCTGTCTCCCTGGCTGTGGGCCTTCCTTCTTTAATATTATTATTATTATTATTATTATTATTATTATTATTATTAACAGTATTTATATACCACTTTTCAACTAAAAGTTCACAAAGCGGTTTACAGAGAAAAATCAAATAACTAAATGGCTCCCTGTCCCAAAAGGGCTCACAATCTAAAAAGATGCAAAAAGAATACCAGCAGACAGCCACTAGAACAGACACTGCTGGGGTGAGATGGGCCAGTTACTCTCCCCTGCTAAAAAAAGGAGCACCCACTTGAAAAAGTGCCTCTTACCCAATTAGCAGGGGTACTAATTTGCCTCTTAGCCTCAGACTGTTGGCCAAGTGTCTCTTCAAACTGGGAAAGGCCATGCTGCACAGCCTGCCTCCAAGCGGGCCGCTCAGAGGCCAGGGTTTCCCACTTGTTGAGGTCCACTCCTAAGGCCTTCAGATCCCTCTTGCAGATGTCCTTGTATCGCAGCTGTGGTCTACCTGTAGGGCGCTTTCCTTGCACGAGTTCTCCATAGAGGAGATCCTTTGGGATCCGGCCATCATCCATTCTCACAACATGACCGAGCCAACGCAGGCGTCTCTGTTTCAGCAGTGCATACATGCTAGGGATTCCAGCTCGTTCCACGACTGGTCGTTTGGACCAGATCAGACGGAAAGCTCTTCAAACTCTCCAGACTGAGAGCAAAGTCCAAAGTCCAGCTGAAACGTCTGAGTGACTTCCTCTTTGCCGACGATGCAGCTGTCACTACCCACTCTGTTGTACGGTATGGCATGATATTTTTTCTGGTGCAAGGATGCAGGGGTATAAGCAAATGGGATACAACTACATTTAAATATTGTGAAAGTCCTCAGTAGTAAGAGAGAAGCAGATGGAGGCTCACTAAATGTTGCATGCAAATATGTGGGTTAGAGACCAACTGGCATGATTTATTTATTTAGTAAAGAACTTTGGGAGGAGAAAAGGTTAGAGGAAAATAGCACAGAGTGCATGTAAGCTCCCACCCCCACCTTTCTGCTCCAAATCACACCTCCAGTGGTTTTTCTCCCATAGGTTTCATTGTGTTTTCTGCTGAGCATCTAGCCCTCCAGGTCTTTCATAGGAGATGCAGGGCAGAGCAACTGGGTTTTATTTGGCTCAAGGCAGCCAGTGGCTCTTTACGATGCCCCAGCAGCAGTGTCTTGTTCTGCTGATTCAAGCACTGCCCATCCTCCACTCAGCACTCAGAGTGTCTTAAAGGACTGTGTCTGTGTGCCAAAAATGGGGAGGAGGGTGATATTCTGCAAGGTGCGAATTGCCAAGATCCCAGGACACAAACTAGTGGGGGAACATGAGCTTCTGGTTCAGGCCAAAGTTGGGTTGTTGAAGGGCATGTGATGAAGAGCTATGTGTTCTCAAACAAATCCCTCCCCAGACTGCCCACCTGAGAGGGTGGGACACAGAAATGAAAGGAAGGAACTCAGAGATTGAGAGTCAGAAGCTGATATACAGCACAGCAGAACAACACCAGCTAGACCTCTTGTACTTGAGCACTGCCTCAAGAAGAGACCCCCACTCTGAAGTTTGAGCCATTCTACTAACATTTTGGCCTGCAAATTCTATGGGATGTTCCCACCTACCCTGAGCTGAGTTAGCATGAAGCAAGACAGAGAGAGGACTGGAAGTAACTGTCTCTTTTGTTTGCTGCATCAAAAATTGTGTTTCTCTCTTATATTATTGCAATTCAGAATTCACCTAACGCCATTAGGGAGTAGGTTGCACTTAAGAGATGGCCTTATTTAAATTTTATCATTCATGCCACTGTAGCCTATGCAAACGCCTTGCAGAAGTTTCGTATCTCAACATAACAGTTGTGTGCATCTCTCTCTCTCTCTCTCTTTCTGGTGGCTGCATATGCCAGTACTTCCATCATTCAGTGGTGAAGTTTTGACCGCTTATTCTGTTAGCATTTTCTGATAGGTTTTTCTTTTTTTCAGAGAGTTGCAGGTAGCATGATGGAGGCACTGAAGCTGGTGCGAGCAAACTAATGCTAGTAGAGTCTCTCCTATAGTGCTTCAGAAAGCCACTTATCATTTGAACCTCACCTTTCCTCCGAGGAGTCAGGGGCAGGGTAAATAGACTTTTTCTCCTTTCTTTATCTGGGTGAGACAGGTTAGGCTGAGAAATTATAACTGGCCCAAAGTTAAATACTCAGCTGTGTAACTGAGGGCCAAAATAGATGGTGCCTGGGAGACAGATGAATCCCAGTCTCCTGAGAGATGTTTTAAACAATTAAAAACGGCCACAGAAGATTGCCAGTTTGAGCAGCAGGACAGCAGAGCAATGGGCTATTTTCACTTGCCACTGTTTGTCTATTAAAAAGTTGCTTTGCTTCATGCAGGAAAAAGACACCCCCCCCCCAGCTTTTTTTTGCCTAAAGTTGGGAAAGAAGCTTTTGTGTGTGTGTGGGGGGGGGGGGATTTTGAACCTGTTGGAGTTGGTGCAACTCCGTCTGCTGTCCAGAGGGGGCAGCATGCTGTCCAGAAGGGGTCACACTATGGCCCAGTGAATCTGACCTTTCTACCTGTTCTCTCTGTGATCCACGTGGGCTTTGGCCCTAACCCTTTATCCTTCCCTTCTCCTCTGAGCACTTCCTCTTGTCCTCTGACCACCGACCTGTTAAGATGCCGCACACCAGGGCTCTGATGCCCAGGCCATCTTGAGCACAAGGCATGCAGAGCGAGGCAGCTCCAGGGCCTTGCTATCTCTAAGTGTTAGCTGAACCTCTGATCCTAATCAGATTTAAATATACACTCAATGTATATTTGTATGCTGTAAATATACACTCAATGGAACTGTAAGTAAATAACTTCTTTTTTGCAACTTTAACAAGCCATTGTCTCTTTGTCTTTTTCATTGAATAGCAGTCAGCCGGGTGAGGGAGGTTCCCTTGGGAAGGGGGGGTCCACTGCTTAAGCTACTCTGCTTCCCCCCAAAGAGGAAACTATTTTTAATTTCCTCCAGCAGAACCTACAGACTGCAGGAAGGGGAAAGCCTCTCCTCCATCTTCTCCGCCCCCTGCTGCTTTTCTGCTCTCAATCCTTTTTTTCCCCTCTGTTAAAAAGAACAAAAATATCTTAAGGCATATGCATCACATTGCCTAGGTGAGAGAGTTCTTTTTCCCCATCCAAATTGTGCTGCAGAATGGAATGCATGTTTCCAAGCATTGCCTTGAGCTACATGCGGGATCCAAGTGTAGAGATGGATTAGATCTAATTTCCTGGGCCCTGGAACCTCTGGCTAGGACTCAAGTGCTTTATCAAGAGGAAAAAAAAATAGGAGGCTAAATGATAGATCATGCTTGAGAATGTTCATGCAAACTTATTCCCTGTGTCTGTTATCCGCAGGCTTCTGAGATTTCAGTCACCCTGCCCACTTGGTGACACCACCTGGTAAGCAGGATGAGCCCCAGCCTTCCTCTGAAACTTGGAGCAGGAGAAGTGGGTGGTGATTCTTGCCCCTATCTCAGCTTTGGGAGGAAGACTGGGAATTGCTTGACTGCTGCATTACCTTGGCTTGGCTGCTCAGGGTCAAACAAGCAAGCCTCGTTCCTTGAGTAGGAACGGGAGGCGAGGATGGGTATATTTTATTTATTTATTCACATTTTTATACTGCCCTTCCTCCAAAGAGCTCAGGACAGTGTACACAGTTGCTCCCCTCCTTCCTGTCCTCACAACAACCCTGTGAGGTAGGTGAGGCTGAGAGAAAATGACTGGCCCAAGGTCACCCAGGAAGCTTCATGGCTGAGGGGGGATTTGAACCTGGATCCCCAACCACTACACCACCCTGGCTCTATATACTTTGTCCCTGTTCAGCCGTGGTACTTTAGAGCACCCTGGCCACGTAGCAACCAGATGGAGTGCCCCCTTGCCTCTCCCTTACTATTCTTGAGCACAAAATAGAAGCAAAGCGAGGTGGTCCTTGGTCAGGCAACTACAGTTTTGGTTTTGTGGCCAAAGCCAAACCAACACTGTGGATCGCTGATTATACATATATATCTGGGGTGCCGCTTTCTGTACACAGCTGGAAGACCCAGGGTGGAGGTGGGCTTCCCATGAAAATCAGTGGAGAAACCCAGGATGTTGACATAGCTGTGACTGAGTAGCAAAGTGTTTTCTGCCTCACTTCCCACTGTGAAACTGTTGGTATCAGGGGTTTTTTCTCATTCTGACATGATCCATTGTCCCCATATTACAAGTGGTGTGTGTGTGGCTCACTAATATTTCAGGTAGAACATCAGTTTGAGGCTCAGCGACATTAACCGGTACACTGTTACTATGTCAAGTTAGAAGTGGGGCTGAGGCTGGTTTAGATATTCCAAATATCTCCCCTACAAAAGACCTCTCAAGTTAAGCCAAGGTCAGCCTCCTCAAATTGCCCCTTCACACCATCTTCCAACCCGGATACATAATTTGGTTATATGCAGAACCCTTCTACTCCATTTACTTGTATGCTAACACATACACATTTCTCATTTGAATCTTCAACAATTCAAAATAATCAACTATTTTTGTCTGCAAAATGGCAGGCATGCCACTCTGATACTGATTGATCTGACACCATTATCCTGGCCATGTGGGCAAAGAAGGCTTTCTCCAGAGCATAACTAAACAAATGCTGTCAAGCTTGAGTCACTGCGGGAATGATAAACTTCCCAGCCTATCGGTTTCTAACCCACCAATAAATTCCTTTCCAACGTTCCTTGACATGCCATCCATAATTCTGACAGGCACTTTTCAGGACGGTGGTAAGAAAAGGCAGGACCGTAACCAGACCAAGCACCAGTTCAGTTCACAACACTGGAAGCAGTGTTGAAATCTTGTACTTCTTCAGCATGCCTGGCTCCATGCATGAACTCAGAGCGAAAGAAGACATGATGTGTGAGTTCTGTGACTGTAGCTTCCCATATCTGTTTCTTTTTTTTTCATGGGACAACCACAGGGGCCCCAGCTTTGAATCAAGGCCATGGGGCAGGGGGTCATTTAACCGTTGACTCCAGTGCTGCTACCTGATGCAGATTGTGCCCTGCTCCTGAAACTGCTCTCCTTGGAGGAGAAACCATATAGACATCTCTCTGTATGCCTATATGTTTTCACACTTACTGCTTGGAGGGTGTGTGTGTAGGGGTGTACTTTGCATCAGGGAACAGTACAAGCTGCAAAGAGTTAAATTTCCTCTACTCGAGCACCAGAGCCCTGATCCATATTGGGGTGCTCCAAAATCAACACTAATCATTGCGCCACCAAAAAAGGTGTACACTGACTGTAAGCTTCCCATTGCTATCTATGGAGGAGCCAGTTGTACTTTTTCTGCAGTTAGCCTTGCTGTTTTCAAGCTAATCTATATGAATTTTGCATGCATCCTAGGTCTGCTCCAAGGGATTTGACCTGCCAAATCTCAGATAGGTAGGACAAAAGGAATCCCATTTTAGAGGACTAAAAATGTCCCCTTTTAAAGTCTGCTTTCCAGTTCATTGATATACCACCTTGCCCCATTTTTTCCTCAACTCTATATTGTCCAATAGGTACCTATGTGATATTCAATTTGGAGTGTTCTCTTTAGTATGGGCAGTTCCTTTACAATCTGCTGCAGCTATCCAAACCAGTCTACTTATCTGGGTGCCCCTCTTCCATACTTATAGTTTTTATTTCTATTCACTTTTGCTTTAAATAGTGTTCAACCAATGTTTCTGTATGCCTTTTTAATGGTCTCTAAAATGGGGCATGGAGCCTCAGGGAGCCTCAGAGCACTGGCGCATGTGTGGAGTGGTGCAGCACCAAGCAGATGGTGTTCACTTATGGTGAACTTGGGGAGACCCTGAAGGGGTTTCAGGGAGTCCTTGTGCTCCTAGGAGCACGATTTGAGGAAACTGCTTCAGGATTATCATCAGGGATGAAGAGTGCAGTCCTAAAACATACTTATTAGGGAAGAATCCTTATTGAACCCACGGAGCTTCTCAAACAATGCAGTTTGAGAAATGCATCAGATTTTGTTTATTATTCCACTTGCTTTTTACCTAATTGTGATTGTGTTTCAAGAACTGTGCTTACACCCTTCATTGACTATATATATATATAGCCATTACACAATAGCCAATACTATTGTGTTATTCTAGAACAGGGCCTCCAAACTACTGCCCGCAGTGCACTGAGAAAATTATTTTAGGCAAGGCTGTGGCAAAGTCTTACTGTTCCACCCCACCGCCTTCAGTCATTGCACCTGATCTTTGCAGAAACTTGCGCTGGGTAGCCGCTTCTGTTGCTGATTGCCCCAGAAGGATCTGCACCCTGATTTGTCCAGTTGTTTTTTCCTTACCTTTTTAAAATATCAAAATAGTTGTTAGACTTTTGTCTCCATAAAATAATTGCTGGCTCCTATTCTTTTGCATCTACCATAGTGATCACTGTTGGTAGGACAGAAGATTGCACCAAGCCTGATTGTTCCTGGTGCCTCAGCAAAGTCAGATGGACACTGGTGTGTGTGTGTGTGTGTGTGTGTGTGTGCGTGCGTGTGTGTGTGTGTGTGTGATGGGTTGCAGAATGAATAGCAATACCTCTCAAGCCAGCAAAAAGTAATCAGCCCCCTTATTTCTGGCTCCTCCATCCTGAGATTTTTACTTTTTCCTCTGGAGACCTGGAAAAGTTGACTCAAACTCTGAAGCTTGTTTTGTTAGGTGGAAAAAATTTCCAGTCTTCCAGGAAATAGCTCTGCCACTATTTCCTGGCACAGAGCAAATTTTCACACCCAATTGGATTGATAATTTTCTTAGTTTCCCCTTTTGCAGAACTATGATGGACCAGTGGCATAGCTAAGGGGGTGCAGGGGGTAGTAGTTGCACTGAGCATCAAGCTTTAGGGGGGCAACAAGCTGAGCTTGACACTAGGGACCAAAATTATGAAAATCTTGGTATGTATGAATAATATCATCATGTTATATATCATTGGAAAGGTAATTTAATGCAGAATGCAATGAAACAAACTGCACTGGAATATCCTTTTTCTATCAAAAGGTTTGGCCAATTAACCAGAAAATCAAAACAACTGTGGAACAAAAAGTGGATTCGCTTAACTCCAAACTGACCTATGAGATTGTTTGTGCTGAGTGCCAATGAGATGTTGTTATGATGCAGCATGGAACCAATAACTTTTTATTTATTTAATTAATTAAATTTGATTTTGTCATGCAGGGAGGGGCTACAAAATGTTCTTTGACCCCAGGGTGTAGATAGATGCCTTAGCTATGCCACTGACTGGGGGCGAGGCAGCAGAGCAAGTGGGTGGTGAGCTACTGGGGGGAGGAGGTGGGTTCCTCCCAATTTTCACTTTTTAAAAAGCCTGGGTGTGATGTCACTTCTGGTTGTGACATCACTTCCGGGGCAACATTCTGAGCTTGGCACTGGGCTACACGATCATTAGCTACGCCACTGTGATGGACCTTAGCTAGTTGGGTGAGATTGTTCCATTGGCGAGTCAACCAACATAAGGGGACTTCATTATTTCCTTTTGAAACTGCAGTTTTGTCTCTTGGTGTCTTTCACTTATAGCTAGTCATTGACATGTGGAAGATAATGGATGTTATCATTTTCACATTGTTTTGTGAAGCTTGCTAGATCTATTTTGGTCTGTTGTTTTGTGAACCCCAAAGTTCAGATTACAGAGGAGTAACATGCTCTTGTTTGCAATCCCTGTTAAATCCAATTTCTATTTATCATTGTAATGTAGATGCCAGTGGGGGGGACAACACTTCCTTGTGGTCAGGGCTCCATGTCAGTGTATGCAAATTATATTGCTACCAGCATTGCGTAGTTGCTTCCCACACTAAAATCACTCTTTTGCAGCCATTGGTGCTAGTGTAGATTCCAGAATAATGAGATGCCCAGAAATAATTTGGTAAATTTTAGTCAGGCATATTCCCCAAACAAGAGCAGGTCAATATATTACAGTTGCCTTGGAGGACTGGCATGTTTGGGGTGAGTTTTCCTCATGTACACACCAATCACATATTTTCCCCCATGGATGAAAAGCACCTTGGGGAGAATAATTTAGATTGAAGAAATGACCCACAGGAAGAAGGTTAAGCATCTTTTCCCTTTGTAGCCTCCTTTGGCTGTTTTTCATTTTCTCAGAGCAACCAATAAGGAATCTGTTCTGTCCACCTGCTGTGTCATGTCTCATTTGGGTCTAAAGCTTCTCTAGTGTAATGGTTGGATCATGCAAGCAAATTCATCAATTCCGTCAGTGCAAAAAAAAAAAGTGATTTGCCTATGGAACTCATGCCATGGACAACACTTTTCATATAATCTCATGTGCATGTGTTTTCAAAGGATTCACTGAGGTGTCCACAGTAGCTATACATTGAGTTATCCTCTGGGTGCAGTACAATCACTTGTACAAAAATACAGCAGTATCTTCATTTTGGGAACTGGCCCTGAGTATTGTGAAGATCCAGGCTAAAATTTACCTGATTTGCATGCTATGGATAAATTTTCTGTGTGGAACTTGGAGCTGTAACTGCATCCCAGTTGTGGATTGTTAAGGTAGACTTGAATCGCAGGTGTCCCAAACTGGCAGTGGTTTTTGGAAAGCAGCTCGTGCAGACTCAGGCTGTACAGCTGCCTGTATCAGGATCTGTCATTCGTCCTATCATGTTTTCTTGTGTGGCTTGACTATAAATCACCAATTTCTCTGTTCCCAGCTATATGGCCACTACACAAACCAGCTCCCCAGTCTTTCTGAGAAAAAAGCTGCTGAACTCCTGAGTGAGAAAAAATCTCAAGACCCCAGTCCCCTGCAGCAGAGCAGTCAGGCTGACATCAAAGAAGAGCGCCACTCTAAGTGTCAAGGTACGCCTCCGTGAAACCAGCATTTCTGACAGGTTCTTCTTAGTGGTCACATAAGGCTAGCATGCTCACTGTTACGTATGGGGGAAGAGGGATAGAGTTCAATGTGGGGGATGCGAGGGCAGCCTGAACTTCGAAAAAAGGGATGAAGGCAGGTCAGAAATTGTACAGGTAAATAGACTACAACTGAGAAGCTCATTCATGGTGATGGTGAGGACCAAGCCACCTGACCAGTAAACACACTAGCTCAGTGGTTCTCAAACTGGTGGGTCGCCACCCACCAGTTCGTGTAAAGGTTGCCCCGTCCCTTTAAGGGGCGGGGGAAGGGGAGAGGGCAGCGAGGCGATGCAGAGGATCCTCTTTGAGACATAATTGTGCGCAAAGCACTGCATCGCAATTTTCCAAGCATCAGGGAGCCCTGTGGAAGGCTGCACAGGGCTCCCGCGCCTCCTGGAGGCTGCAGGAGCCCTACGTTCATGAAAGTAAGTAAAAAGTACCCCCCTCAGCCCTCTTAATGACACAATCCTTGGGATCATCTCGCTGCACTGGTCCCTTCCACCAAAAACATACTTAGGGAGTAAATCTCCCTAAAAGTTTGAGAACCACTGCGCTAGCTTGAAGTTCCAAATGCAGTTTCCTTCCAAAACTCATGTTTAGAATCTTGCTGGGGTAAAGCCCCTGAGGGTGTGTGCTTTGAAGTAGAGAAACAGTGGGTGGGACGGCTGTGTGCCCCTTCCCCCTTTCTCTATCCATATCCCAAAGTGATTTTAATGCAAACCTGGGATCTGCAGGCTACTATTGCACACATTCTTCTCCCAAATGCCCTGGGCACAGTGCTGTTTTGGGATATTCCCAGGAGAAATGGTAGGCCTCGTTGGCTGTATTTTGAGGTCACCACCATTTTTTCCAGAATACCCAAGAATAACACAACGTATGAAGCATTCTGGGGGGAAAAATGGCTAAGAGGACCTCTGCTATTGTTGTTGCCCTGTGGTGTCAGCTAGCAATTGTTAAACATTTAAAAGGACCAGTGCTGCTGCGTCAACCTTTCACAGGCTTTTGCTCCTCTCCAAACTTGTCCCATTTTCAGGGCCCCGTATTACGTACAACCTACCTCCCCACACACATTTTGAACCAGAAGGTTCTTAAACTGCATCCAATTTTTAACACAAAAAGGGGGGAAATGTGAAACATGAAAAGTAGTCCTTCAGGGAAGAAAGAAGATCCCACATGGGGTTGCCAGGTTGTTTTGAGGTTCAAGCCTTGAGATTTGGGGGCAGAGCTTGGCAGCTGAAAGACAGTGTCTATCAGAGCATGGGAATGGTCTAGATGGTCTAGGTGGTTTAAAAAAGAAAAGGATCTCAAGCTTCTTTTTCTTCAAGATCTACTGAGCAGGATTATTTATTATTTTCCCATTGTTCTCCTGCTCTCTAGCCTGAGTAGTTTAATCCATGCAATGCAGGGAACTTTGACTTTGAAAATACCTTAAAACTCATTTGGGGGGATGGCATTCACATCTTCTTTTCGTTACCCTGTCCTTTGTACAATAGCATGGTTGCCTGCTGTTAACATGCGAAAATCAGTAACTCATTTTCTAATGCACTTTTCCAAGGTTTGCTGGCCTGCTTAGGGCCCAGTCCTATCCAACGTTCCAGCGCCGATGCACCCATTGCCAACAGGGTGTGTGCTGCATCTTGCAGTGGGAGAGCAGTCACAGAGGTCCCACAGAGGCTGCATCAGCCCTGGAAAGTTGGATAGGCTTGGGCCCTTAAAGTCCTTCCCCATGATTAAGATCATTCAAGAATCCCTTTTTGCAAGCAGGCTCCATTCAGCAAAGGTCCCTTACAATATTAAGGAAAAGTTAGTTAATTACACTTAATTAGCAGTTTCCTTCTTTAGGTCAGAAAACACTAGAATTTGACAATGACACTATGTGGACTCACCATAAAAAGTGAATAAACAAAAGGTGACAATTCCATATTAAAGGGATAGTGTATGTAGAAGGAAGCAGAATTCAATTCTGAGGAAAAACACTAAGCAGTCTTGAGATGAGTGAGGCATCATTTCACAAATTTCTCGCTAATTAAAGGGTATGAGGTTGGTGGAGTAATTATGTCCAGAAAAAGACTGGGCAAATTCACGGATGAGCAGATTCATCAAAATATAGAGTATGAGACTGGAGCTCTTGGAAGCGATTATGCCATAATTTGCACCATATGTTTCTGAATACACACAATGTAAGGGACTGCATGGGTTGTTCCTTCTGTGATTCAGGCTGGTCATTGTTAACATATTAAAACATTCAAGATTAACTGTTTGTCTCATGAAAACGTTTTCCCCTCCTTATTTGGTTTAAGCTCATGGTTTGCTATCTTTCTGTCATGTTCTCTGACCACATATGCTGAGGTATATAGATCAGGGGTGCCCAAACCCTGGCCCTGGGGCCACTTGCGGCCCTTGAGGCTTCTCAATGCGGCCCTCAGGGAGCCCCCAGTCTGAGCCTCTGGCCCTCCGGAGATTTGCTGGAGCCTGCACTGGCCCGACGCAACTGCTCTCAGCGTGAGGGCAACTGTTTGACCTCTCGCGTGAGCTGTGGGATGAGGGCTCCCTCCACTACTTGCTGTTTCATGTCTGCGATGCAGCAGAGGCAGCAAAAGAAAGCCCAGCCTTGCTTTGTGCAAGGCCTTTTATAGGCCTTTAGCTATTGCAAGACCTTCATCCTTTCATACAAGTTCATCTTTAATATATTCATTTAAGTAAACTTATGCAAACTTATTCAAATTTTAAATGTAAATTAATTCTTTTTTCCCCTCCGGCCCCCAACACGGTGTCAGAGAGATGATGTGGCCCTCCAGCCCAAAACTTTGGACACCCCTGATATAGATGAAAGGTGATCTAAGTCTTGTAGACTTCACTGATGCTGGGTAGACTTAAATTCAAACACCTTGGCTTCTCAATATTATGAAGTGGACTGCTTGCCAGTTTTTGATGTATCTTCTGTGTGGGAAGGAAAAAGACATTGGGCACGATCCTAACCAGGTCTACTCAGAAGTAAGTCCTATTTTGTTCAATGGGGTTTACTCTCAGGAAAGTGTGGTTAGGATTGCAGCCGTTGTCTACCCTAACTTAAGCACTTTAAGTTCCAGTGATTTCAATGGAAGAGACATGCTAACTCTCCCAATGAAACAAATATAATGATACAAGTGATGAACGTTGACTGGATCCTGTCCAGACAGTCGACTGTAATCTCTAAGCTCTTTCTCCTTTGCAGCCTGTGCTAAGAGCATCAAGAAATATATCACCAAGAAGCTGGGAGAAGACTGGGTATTCTTGATTCTGTTGGGTCTTGTTATGGCACTAGTGAGCTGGGGAGTAGATTATGCCAGTGCCAAGAGTCTCCAAGGTAAGGGGTTTAAATTCTAAAGGAAACAAACCCTGAAGTGAAACCGCATATATTTATTTCTGTTTTTTTTAAATTTTGCTTTATCACAAATGCAGAACAATTTACAATTAAAATTAGTAAACGACCAACAAAAAAGTCAGATAGAAGGGACAACTAAGGGTCAAATTTTGTACCAGAGATGCATAAACAGTCTCCTGACTTTAAAGAAAAAACCTGAAAAACAGTGTTGGGAGGGTGTAGGATGGAGAAGGGGCTGCTCATTCCTTCTCACTGCTGCTACGTGTCCTCTCACAGTTGCCCTTCCCAGGATACTTTTCTCTTTCTGGGGAATATGGGGGCCTTGTATCTTTTCCCCCTGCAGTCTGGAAAGCAGTTTAACTTAATGGTGTCATGGTGTCCTCGTAGCATCTTTTTCCCAGCTCAACCAGGTGCCACCACCTTGGATCCCACAAGATTTTGTGAGATCCAAGATGGCGGCACCCAGGAGAACAAGTATAGGAGGGGCTACTGGGGCATCCTATAGCGTCCTGTGAGTGCATGATGATGCCGTAAGGCAGGGGTGTGAAACATAAGGCCTGGGGGCCGAATGTGGCCCGCTGAAACTTTTTATCTGGCCCTCAGGCTCTCCGCAGCTGAGCAGTGCTGAGATGTTACTGCTGTAAGGGCAGCCCGCATGAAAATTGGTTCTCCCACATGTTGAATAATGACATCACTTTCTGCCTAATGACATCACTTCTGGCCCTCAGCAGGCATCATGAATGCTGTTTGGCCCTTGGTATGAAATGAGTTTGACACCCCTGCCCTAAGGTGTCATGACACACATTTGGAGAACCCGTAATTTAGTATGATAGTCTCTGGATTTCTTGCAGGTTCTACTGTTGGTGACATATTTCTATTTTGTTACTCTGTCCGCAGCTTACAAGTGGATGTACAAAGAGATGCAACCGAGTATCCCTATGCAGTATCTGGCCTGGGTCACCTACCCCCTCATCCTTATCCTCTTCGCTGCCCTCTTCTGCCAACTTGTCTCTCCGCAGGCTGTGGGTGAGAGAGCAAGGGAGGCAAAGTCTGCCTGTTTGTCTTTGGGTCAAATTACACATGATAAAGGCAGACCATTGTCTTTCTTTTCTTTTTTAAAACATACTGTTTGTTGAACTTGCCAAATGTAAAGATACCTGACAGTAGAGATAACAGAACGCATCCACAAAAGTGACTAAAAATATAAGTTCACTATTATCGGAAAATTGAAACGTATTTGTAAAGTGTCACACAGGCATGGGAAGCTGAACTTCCTCGATCCATTAGGTCATTTTTACTATCTGGGTTCATTTCTGGTATCAGAGCCAAATTGGGGAAAAATTAGGAGAGAGGCTGCCAAAGCTATAGATTGGCAGGAGACAACAGGGTAAGAGCCAGGATGGTATAACGATTTGAGAGTTGGACTTAGACCTGGAAGATCCAGGTTCAAATCCATGCTCAGCCATGAAGCTTCCTGGGCCAGTCATTTTCAGCCTCATCAATCTCACGGGGCTGTTGCGAGGACAATAGGAGGGGAAGAACTTGATATGCCACCCTGAGCTTGTTGGAGGAAGAAAAATAATAATATACACCCATCTATCCATCTTCTCCTTTTCCTCTCAAAATCAGGGCCCCCACCTTCACTTCATGTGTGATTGGGGCTAACCCAGGTTTAAAATAACTGGGTCTGCCACTGTGGTGCGTAGTTTGATCTACAGTCCTGCTAGATGATTTGTGTTCTGCTGCTGTGGCACCATTCCTCACCATTGTTACTCTTTTTTGCTTTGTTTAGGCTCTGGGATCCCTGAGATGAAAACTATTATGCGAGGCGTGGTCCTCAAGGAATACCTCACACCTAAAGCATTTCTGGCCAAAGTTGTAAGCCTGACTGCTGGTCTGGGAAGTGGGATACCTGTTGGGAAAGAGGTAAGCACAGCTGTACTTGGGGACGGTGGGGGTGGATGGCAAGTGACAGGACAAGTGGTCATTGACACTGTAAGGGATTTTCTTGGTGGCGGTGAAGTCTCTGACCGCCTGGCTCAGTTCCTGTAATTTCACAGAGGGGCAGGGCAAGCAGACTGGTTTCTGCTGCCACTGGCTGAGTGAGTTGGGCAGGAGCAGGACAGAAGCAGAGCAAGTAGGAGGACCTTGAGAAGGTGGGGTTGGAAGAAGCAGACACCTTGGAAAGGAGACAGTAGGGATCTCTGGAGGCAGCAGGCCAGAGGAAGCAGGGAGGTCCTTGAAAGAAGGCTTTGAAGACAGGAAGAGGAGAAGGCCAGAGGGGAGAGTCTGTCAGGGAAGGAAAATGTGGAGGCAGGATGTCTGTTGGTGTGTCAGGGCTGATCTATATAAGTAGCTGTCAAGAGGATGCCAAGAGGCAGGAGCCAGGGGCGTTGGCAGCAGGGGTCAGAGCAAGCAAGCTCGCTGAAGAGCCAGATGGTTTAGTTAGGGGTTCAGAGCAAGAGAACTGTCAGAACGAACCAGGAAAGACTATTATCTAGGCAAAGTCCCAGGTTAAACAGAAAACCTTTATAGGGGAGAGGCAGTGGTCAACCTGGGTGGAAGGAATAATACCCGAGGACCCTTCATTGCCCAAGGAGATACTCCAATGTATAGCCCTTTTGGCTCGCAATATCGGACAGCTGTGCATAGATTCCTGGTTCTAGCCCTGTTAGGTTCTGACATGACCAAGGGCTGTACAGGTGAGGACAGCGGTTCTTCACGTGTTGAAATACCCATCCAATCCTTTGGCAACATACCTCTCTGTGATGCTTTGGAAGCCGGCAGGAGTCTGACCCTCCCATCAGCCTCATTGTTTCTCTTCTATTTCTGATCTTCCTTGGTGTACATGGATCTCCTACAGGAGGATTTCAAATGCAAATGGTTTTTTGAAGGACATATTGAAGTTAGACAAAGATGCTAAGACTTTCACAGTGATGAGGGAAGAAAAGGGGACCAGGGGAGGTAGTTAGAGGTGGAAGTGATGTTCATTTTTGGCCTTTGCCATGTCCTGCTATGTCTTCTTCCACACGCCTCATCCCGCTCCATCCACTCTTCTTTCTTGCAGGGCCCCTTTGTGCACATTGCTAGCATCTGTGCCGCTGTGCTAGGCAAGTTCATGTCCATCTTTTGTGGTGTATATGAGGTAAGTGTTCTGCATGCTCCATCTGGTTTGGAAAAGTGATCATTGAGTGAGAGGAGGCCCCAGAGATCTACAGCAGTGGTTCTCAACACCAGCCCAGGGAGCCATGACATACTGCTAGGGGGGCCACATAGATAAATGGGACTTTTGGGGGCCACCCAAACTTAACTTCCAGGCATATGAAGAATTTGAATAAAGCAACAATTACAGGTGTGTGTGACTTACCAGCATTCCAAATAGCAATGAATATAGAACAGTCCCTTGGTGGTCAGTGTTTGCTTTTCCATTCCAAGCTTCTCCATTCCAAGAGCGCTCTGAAAACAACCCTGCCTCAGCTGCTCACAAATTTGAAAGGTGGAGTTCTGGCTTGTTACCAGCTCATCAGCTGACCTGATGTAATGCTTGCTGGGGCGTTTTCTGGCCAGAGGAGCAGCCAGCACTTTCAGGTGCACAGCGGAGCATCCTGGGAGCAGGCTTTCAGGTTTGTGAATGATGGAGGTGGGGTGGTTTTTGGAGTGCACCCAGAGCAGAGTATCTCCTAGGCTTGTTTGTATAACAGTTCTGTCAGTTAATGACGGGCTTCAGGGAATGCATTCCCTTTGTTAACCAACACATACCTGTATCTGAATACTTTTTGGTAGCAGGCTTTAGCTGCTACTATATATTTCATATCTTTAAGAACTGCCTTTATTACTAAGAAATAAAGGACTGGTTAACGGTGCAGATGGTAAAGTGCTCCCCCCCCCCCAATTAACAGCAGCTATGAATGGGGACCATGGAGGTAAATGAAAATGGGTTCAGAATGGGGTCGCGAGCAAAGAAAGTTTGAGAAACTCTGGTCTTGATGGTAGGACTAAAATGAATCAAATGACAATAAATCAGTAAATTACAACATAGGCAGGTGGGCAACATAGAAAATGTCAGCAAGTTGGTAAGCTAGCTACCTGGTAAAGTAAAAGTAGTGGCCAGTGAGATACAAAGGAAAAATACAAGAATTGTGAATCTAAAAGCTTTAGAATTTTAAAGGTAGGCAAACAATTCTATACTTAAAGTACCAAACTAAACATGCAACGGTGATGTGTGAATGAATCTTCACCTCTTTAATGTGAGCAAACAGCTCACTTAAGGGACAATTTACATGGAAAAAACAATGCAGGGGGAAATGGTTAAATCCCCTTTCCCCCATCATAATACCAGTCAGATCCCCTCTCCCTCCCTGTTACGGCCACTATTTGCAGAAATTCTAAAGAGACAGGGATACATTCACACACTTCCATCACATCTAGTTGGCCCTTTTTTGTCATCAGAGTGAGAGTTACTGTATTTTCTATTTTAAGACCATTCTTAAAATATTGGGTAGCAAGTTTAGCAGCCTGAGAACCTCAACTTCTGTTGAAGCAAAAGACAGGTTTTGGTTGTAGAAAAAGGTTGGAACCGTTATTAGGAATTCTGGTAAATGATTAGATCTCAAAGACATTTTGGATGGGGCTTCTGGCAGCCAAGGATGAGGCTTTAATATTCTGCAGAGCTT
Source organism: Tiliqua scincoides (assembly GCF_035046505.1). Taxonomy (NCBI): domain Eukaryota; kingdom Metazoa; phylum Chordata; class Lepidosauria; order Squamata; family Scincidae; genus Tiliqua; species Tiliqua scincoides. The sequence continues at coordinate 101,635,641 of NC_089822.1, read as the reverse complement.
TCTGCCCCTCTCTTATGGCTGCACTTGTCCTTCTGAGCATCTCACCTTTTTTTTTTCCCCTTGCCCAGACTTCATTCCATTCCCCTTTATAGCCCTATCCCTTGTGAAGACATACTTCCAAATTCTTGCAAACCTGAATCCTGGAAGCACAATTATGCAGTATGATTAAAATATGCAGCCAAACTGTCTATATTTGCATAATTTATTTTGGTTGCAGAATGTCAGTTTCCAGTGTCCAGAATATGGGGTTTTTGTTTTGGCTCAAAGTGCATAGAGTCCTGGCAGTAGTCACCACCCTATATCGTGTCTGGCTCAGCCTCACTAATTAAGTATGGATGGTGCTATTAAGGCTACTACATTAAAAGGCAGAGGATTTTTAAGAAATCAACAGCAAACAATGATTGCTTTCAGTTCAGATGTGGTTGTCATAAGCAGCTGCATCTTAAGGCTGGCTGTTGCTTTAGAAGCTAATTGCACATGAACGATGCTGGCTGTAATATTAAGGAGGCTGATGCTCTGTAGCAGTGGCTGGCTTTGTGTCTGGTTGCGCAATAGCATTCCCATAGCTGATAACAAAGGCCAAGTTCATATGGAAACTAGCACAGAGCTATAGGGTTTGGTGGTGCATAGAATTGTTGATGCGGGCCCGTGTAAAGTGACCAGCTCTCCATAGCAGACCAGTTCACTCTATTAAAAGACTGGCTTGGTGTGCTGTAAGATAAGGCCAAATTTGCTGCTGGCTGTTGCTTTGTTTTTGAGGGAGAGGAGAAAGGGACTAACCTTATGGCTGTGCTCCCTCTAACCCTGGCATGCCCTTCTTTGGCTGGGCTCTCTGTTCCAGAATGTGCACAGGCAGCTCGACTTCCTGGTGGCGGCTTGCGCGGTTGGAGTTGGATGTTGCTTCGGGGCTCCTCTTGGAGGCAAGTGCATTTCTGTATTTATGTAACACGTTCGCCCCCCCCCCGGCTGAGGAAATTTCTGGCATGGAAGCCGTGTTTTCTACCCAGCTGACCTCCTTTGTGGCACTGCAGTGTGGTTCTTTTATTTCGCATAACTTAACAGAAGACAGAAAAGAGGATAAAAGCCATCATGTGGAAAACAGGAAGTGGCTGTGAGACAAGGAAGTGATATCACAAACGAACAGGCGCTGTGACTTGAGTCACATGTTCCCACTACCCCTATTTTCCATAACAGTCCCTATTTTCTGGCATCTGTCCCTGTTGAATCTCCAAGAGACAAAAAAAAAAAAAAATAGGGACAGTGATTTGCCAGGAAGAGATGCTAGGAAGTAGGGACTGTTCCTGGAACATTTGGGAATGCCTTTTTAAAATAGTGTTGATGCAGACACAGGAGGATGCACTAGCTTCCCTCAGTCCGATTCACATACTAAATATTACTGAATATGTTTGAATTGCAACTTTTCTTGAAGAAGCACAACCCAGTCCGTTGTGAAATTAAACTTTCTATTAAGCATTACGTGTTTTGAAAGAGGAAAACTGTTATTTTTGTAGATGTCAGTTTATTAACACCTGCTTAGAAGTCTGTGCAGGATAAGCTATTGTAGTAAATAAGTACACTACCATGTTAGGAAAGCAGAGTGGGGTATAAAGTAGGGGGGAGATGTGAGGGTGGTATTCAGGCATTGGTACAAGAAGAGGGATGTTAACTTAGGTGTACACCCCTCCCATTTTCAACTGTGAAATGCTTGCGAGTGAGCACATAGGTTGTTGTATCAACTGAAACATTATATCGTACTGGTGAAAGGAAAAAATGCAGATGAATCAATCAACTAATGGACAGGTTTTTTTGTTTGTTTGTTTGTAATAATCTCCCAAGGACAAAAGATGTGGTTAGGCTGCTGGTTTCCTTCTGCATCATGTTTTTCATGCACAGGTTATAAATCTCCTGAAATCCAAAGTAGAATTTTGTACTAATTTGAAATTTGATAGAATTCGTGCTAGGGGTGGGGTAGAAATGCTCTCTAGTAGATAGATTATAGACTGACAGCCCAATCCTGGGCTTGTCAATTCAGAAGTAAGTTCCATTGTCTTCAGTGGGGATTCCTCTCAAGAAACTGTGCATATAATTGAACCATTAGATTGTGATTCCAGCTTAAACTCATAATTTTGTGCAGAACCGGTATGTTCATGCAGTGGAATTCTTCTTTCAACAAAGACTTTACTGCACATGCAGTAACTTCTTAGAGGCACAACTTCCTCTTCCTTCCAAGAGGAAAAAAAATTTGATGAGTTGTAAGGCACTTGTCACACATTTCTCCTTTTTCATTGTGATTTGACCTTTGGCAGTTCTTTTGAGCAAAGACTCTTGGAGTCTTGTGTCTTATGAGTTCTTATGTGCACTTGAGGTTTGATAACTGTCCAAATCAACTGCTAGATAAATAATATGACATCAGGCTGGAGTCAAGTGCAAAGCTTTCTCTTACAGAAAGAAATGGGTAGCAAGCTGTAGGCCAGATTCTCATATTCAGGCAACACAAGGACATTTCTCATTAGAACTTAATTTGTCTTTTAGGGCTGATTGACACTAGTTGTATATACTAGTGTTTTGTGTAGTGTATATACTGTGTTTTGTGTGATTGGACTGATAAGGAAACCTACTTTGGAATTCAAAATCCACATAGATTTTGGAGGACAGATCTGCCTGCCAGGATTCTTGAAGCTGGCAATATGTACAGTCACATTCATCTTATGTAAAAACATGTTTTACAGTAATTACTTATGGAGCCATACGCATTCAGAAATAATATATCACAGGGGTGTCAAACCCATTTCTCACAGTGGACTGAATAGCATTCATGATGCCTTCTGAGGGCCAGGTCAATAAGTAGGAAGTGATGTTATTAAGCAGGTCATGACCCGAAACAAGCACTTTTTTTTCTCACTTAGGAATGCATTAGCTGCAAATGACAGAAGAGAAAATACAAACATCTTGATTATATTTTCAAGATATGGCAGAGCCCAATTATGCTGCCCTCTTAGCAGTGATACCTCAGCACAGCTCAGCAGTTGAGAGCAACTGATGGTGGTTCTGGGAGAGCCTGAGGGCTGGATAAAGTGCTTCTGGGGGCCACATCCAACCTATAAGCCTTATGTTTGACATGCCTGGTATAGCACTTCTGGGACAGTGCTACTTAGAATACACACAGGAGATTGCATGACTAAATGACTTCCCCTGGGCAAAAACACCCTGCCTGAGAAAAATCAGTGTGTCAGGTGAGAGGATTCTAGTCTAATCTTTTCCTCAAAGTTCTGCGGCCCAATTCTGTCCCCGTCCCCCCCTGCCAGCATAAGTAGCATTGTGCTGGCTGAGGCAGCTTTATGGCCGCAGCCTCTGCCAACGTGTGAAACAGGCGTGCTGGTGGAGAGGCTGAAGCAGCCTCCTGCATGCCGGTAGACCTATGGAAACGTGTCAGAGCAGATAAGCCCACACAGGGGGTTGGAGGGAGGTGGGGAGGAGGTTGAATGGAGCAGTTTGTGTAAAGAATGGGGGAAGGTGTGGGCAGATAGGGCAGTGACAGGGCAGGAAGGAGGGTGGATCAGGCTCAGGAGAGAGCGGGATCAGCAGCAGCACATGCAAAATCCTGACTCCATTCCTGTGCTTGATTTGCCTTCTCCGGTCAATGTGAACTTGCGCCAGCGATCAAGCTAGTGCAGAACCGAGTTGATCCATAGCAGTTGCTGAGGCTTACCCCTTGCAAGGGGAAAAATGTCCCCTTATTTTAGACCTCCAGAAGCTGAAAATCACCCCATGGGATACAACAGTAGTCAAGCTGGCTGCCTGACTGCTTGTGGGGATTTAGATTGGCTTGGGTTGTTAGCCTTCTACATACAGGACACTTCTTTGGGTGGGAACCTTTCATTATGCAATCCCACTTGCCTTCTGAAGAGTTACAGTCTCAGGAGGACTCTGCCACAGAATCATTCTAAATACATTGTTTAGATCAAATTTTCTCATCTTGAGCTGTCCTAGAAATCATGAAAACTACTGTATCCTTTCTCTGTCACTTTGTACTAAATATATGGCTGCGTCAGATGTTACAAAAATCTTTGGTCAGATAGAACTTCCTTGCAGGAAATTTGGAAATGCTGCATGTAGCTTATTGCATGTAGCAACTCTACACATGTACAAATTACTGTACAAGGTATCTGCTGGCAACTGCAGCTTTCTAGCACATACGTGCAGCAGTTTGCACATGTGCTGGACTATCGTTTAGCAGTCTACATGAAGGATTCCTACCATTTCTATGTAAATATTTTGTAATGTGAGAAATGGTTCAGAATATACCTCTTGTGCTGCCCCTCTTAATCACCAGCGATTAATCTCTGAATACTGTTTGTATTTGAAAACCACTGAAATGACAGGTGAATTCTGCCTCTAGAAGAGACGAAGGTTCAAGCATGGGACCTGGTCTCTTGCATGAACCTGTCATGGTACTGCACCCCCTCCTGTCAGTATACAGGAGCTTGTTGTCAGGGTGAAATGAAGGAGAATTCCTGAGTACAACTTCTGATGGGTACAACTTGTGGGGTGAGATAACATCTGTCAGTCACTCTGTGACAAAGAGCTTCCAATTCTGTCACTCACTCCTCTCTTTCTCTCCTCTGCCTCTGTGTCTCATTGTGTGTGTGTGTGTGTGTGTGTGTGTGTGTGTGTATCTCTGTCCTTCTTTCTGTCATGTCTCTTCCACCAGTAGCAGCCATATTATTACGCAGATGTCCTGACTGTGGGATGTGCAGTGGGGGTTGGCTGCTGTTTCGGGACACCACTTGGAGGCAAGTGGCTGCTAACTTTAATTTAACATTTCCTGGAAACATGGCATCCCCTCCCCTCATTTATTCTCCTCTCCAAGCCCCGTTCTCTAGCCATTTGCCAATTCCCCTTTTAAAAACATGTGTTTTCAGATTACTGGCTGGCATCCAACTTCACCTTCTGTCTTAGCAGCATGAAAGCTGTGGCTTCTCTTGCCACTCGAATAATATGTGTATTGTATACCATACAGTAAAACAGTATCCTGGCAATGCACAGGGGTTCCACAGCAGACCTGCAGGGGCTTTTCATTGACATTCAAGTCAATGTGGACAGGGGTTCTTATATTTATTTATTTTATTTATTCGCATTTTTTATACTGCCCTTCCTCCAAAGAGCTCAGGGCGGTTTACACAGTTGCTCCTCCCCTCCTTCTTGTCCTCACAACAACCCTGTGAGGTAGGTGAGGCTGAGAGAAAGTGACTGGCCCAAGGTCACCCAGGAAGCTTTGTGGCTGAGGGGAGATTTGAACCTGGATCATCCAGGTCTAAGTCCACCTCCCAAACCACTACACCATCCTGGCTCAAGACAGAATGCTTCAAAACCACCAGCTGAAGGTCATGTGTGATTTGGACTCTGATCCAATGTTGATGTGTGGTCAGCTTCACTGTGGTCTCCACACAAGCCTGCAGGAACCATTATGAAAGGGGAATTCAAACCAGACTTGGTTTCACATTCCTGCAGTGACTCTGCCCCTTTTGCAAGCTCCTGTGCTGTGGGAACAGTGACGTGGGGGTAGAATGTAAACGCTGTGTCAGGGAGGAGGCAGTCGTGTTTTGAGGACATCTCTGTCTTTCCTCTAGGAGTCCTCTTCAGCATTGAAGTCACTTCCACCTACTTTGCTGTTCGCAACTACTGGCGTGGATTCTTTGCAGCCACATTCAGTGCCTTTGTCTTTCGTGTCTTTGCTGTCTGGAACAAAGATGCAGGTAGGATGAGAGGAGTCACTCTCCAGTTTCTGCTACTGCTGCTACTCCGCAATCCCTCTGTCCAGGACTTTTGCAGGGTCGCGGGAAAGGAGTCAGACCTACGCTTTCAGCACATTCTAGCATTGTTACTCCAAAGCCCTCTCCAGCCCCTCATTCACCTACAGAGTGGACAAGTGCCAGCCTGGAGTTATTTTCCTTTATAGCTTGGAACCATTCATGCTTACCTGCTTTGCAATACAATGTGAAATCTAAGTTGGACAGAACATTCAGTCATGTTACAAATTCCTCTTCGGTTTTTAAAACACTGTTTTGCAGAGAGACAGAGAGAGAGAGAGAGACAGACACTCAAAGGTGACTTAAGCCCTTGGGTGAAAACTTTATTAGACATTTCCTTACCCCAAGTGAAAAGTCAAATTATTCCTCCTTACTCTGCTCTGGAGCATTTATCCCATAATGAAAGCTGGAGCTTGGAGGCAGCTAAGTGTGTGTTTCATAGTCTTGAATCTGTTGTTTAAAGCAATTGCTACATGGTAAAGCCAGACTTATAAGTTTTGTCAGGGACAAAAGCAAGCCAGAAGGAATATCTAAAACAATCCAGCCCAGTCTATCCTTTTATGGGTGCCAAATTCCCTTGACCAAGCTTGTGCCTCTTTCTTTTGGCATTGTCTCCTGCACTTCGGGGTTGATGCCAAAGATGTTGTGTGGACACAACTTCCTTCTCTCCAGGCAGTAAATGCAGCAAAACAGAATAGCATTCTCAAGGCAGTCACTGTTAGGCTGCATCCTTATTTATGAGACAGAACTGCTTCCTGGTGACAGCCACAGCAAAACTTTTCTTGATGAGAGCTTGTTGAGGCTGGATATGTATCACTTCTGTCCAAAAATACATGAAAACAACATTAGCTTCACCAGTCTTTAAGACAGGATGCTCTGAAGTCATGCAGTACCAAAAATGAGGCTTCTGGAATCCCTTTCATAGCATCCCTTGTGGTTGCCTATTGTTATTTCATATGTGTATAAGCCTGCCCAGCCCCAGGACTCCTGCTTTTTGTAGTGCACATTTCCAATTCTCTCACTTCCCTTTTCTTTCTTTCTCTTAATTATTCACCTGGTCTCTTCCTCCTCACAGTCACCATCACAGCCCTGTTCAGAACAAACTTTCGGATGGATTTTCCCTTTGACCTCCAGGAACTGCCAGCTTTTGCCATCATAGGGTAAGCCCAAAAGGATACAGCAAATTGCAGTGCAGGAATGATGAAAGGCAAACCCCATTGAAAAATCTCCATATAAAACAGAGTGACTGACTGCTTAGAGCTCTCTGGAGGCTCCAAGTTAGACATAACACAATTCAGCCCCCATTCCAATGCTCCGAGCTATCTTAAAATAGCTCAGTTCAGCAAAGAAACACAGAGCTGCTTGTGACATGATAAGTGATGCCTGCAGGTGCCTAGGGTGACAAGATGCGAAGGAGGACAGCAGGGCTCCTGTGCCTCTCAGAGTTATATGCAAGAGGGAATTTTGTCAAGTGCAGCTTGTTGTTAAAGGATGGGAAAGGCTTCACTCTTCAAAAAAAACCCTTCAAAATCTTCAGAAGCCCTACTTATAGGGGCAGATCGTCCTGCCCTGGCGCCTGGGGCACTGACATCACAATGTCACATGATGTGATGTTATTTCCAAGTTCTCTCTAGAGGAGGGGTCTGGGCAGATGAAACATCCGGCGCTCCCTCCGCTGGGGAGAGCCTGGAGGTGATTGCCTTCATGCCACAAGCAGCACAAAGGCAGTCTCTTCCAGGTGGAGGGGGCAGGTGCTGTGGCTGCTTTGGATACACCGTTGCTTCTCCTCTGGATGCTCCCAGCCTGCAGAGGAGATAGAATGGGGCTTGGGAAGTGGCCACAGCACGTACCTCTTCCGTAACTAGCCTGGGGCAGTCTTGCTGCTACTTGTTGAGCTAGAGGATCTGCCAACCCTCCTCCCCCCTCTCCGCTCCCTTTCTTTCTGTTTCTCCTGAGTCCTTTTCTAGTTGCCACATAATTTTCTCCTGACCTTCCCCTGTCTTTCTCTCAGCTAGGACGTTCCTACATGAAGTTTGCAGCATGTTGACCTCACTGTTGCCCTGCCCATACTTTACTGTGACGTCATCACAAACACAGCTTATTGCCAGGAGTGGAAGAAGCTCTATCAAAATCAACCTTTTGTGTAGCCTGGCACACTCTCCTAAGCAAGCCTTTTTGGTGTTGCTTGACGAAGTAACATCAAATGTGGTTTAGAGATGCATTTAAATGAATCACAGGGCTGTAGCCAAGCTGCTGTGGCTCGGGTATTCCAAAGAGCGTGCAGTCCATTATTATGTTGCTAAATAATTGATTCAGCATTGTTACCAGATCAGGAAGAAATGCAAATTGTTATAAGGTTATCACCTATTGTGAATTGTCACTATGCTTATATTACATACTTTAAAACTTGTGGTCTTTTCGGATTGAAATCTATATCTACTGTCTTCTCCATACTCATCTATATATCCTACTTACTGAGGTTCTCACTTCATGCATTTGATGAACTGTAAATCCACGAAAACTTAGGTTGAATAAAAATGCTTTTAGTCTTAAAGGTACCACAGTACTCTTTGTTGTCCTTTGCTATGTGTTTTATCTATGCTTTTGTACAGTTATGTAACCCAACCTGAACTTCTAGGGGGAAACACTTAAATGTGTAAGCAGCAAGAAAACAGTGCCTCCTGCAGGCACTTTTTGGAACTACCTGAGGATATTTATTCATTGTTGCAGCAGCCAGATTGCAGACAGGGATATAACATAGGACTGGGTCCTAAGTCATTGTTACTCTTTCTATAACCTCTGTGGAATTTGTGTGGAATTTGTACCCGGAAGCAGGGAGAAGGTAAGGGTTGGAAGAGTCAATAAGCAAAGGGATTAGGCCTAGTCCACATGCGGCACAAAGTGGGAAGGAGCTGGTAGGGGCCAATCCTGTCCAACTTTCCAGTGGTAATGCAGCCATGTCAACAGGGTGTATGCTGCATCCTGAGGTGGAGGGGCAGTCATGGAGGCCTCCTCAAGGTAAGGGAACATTTGTTCCTTTACCTCAGGGCTGCACTGTGGCTGCATCAGCACTGGAAAGTTGGATAGCGTTGGACCCTTAGAGAGACAATAGACTCTCAGTGCAATGTCTACTCAGTAGGAAGCCCCATTGAGTTCCGTAGGACTTACTCTCAAATAAGTGTGTACATTATAGGATTGCAGTCTTTTCCACTTCAGACTGCAGATCTGCAGACAGTTTTGAAAGCTCTCTTGAGTTAAACAAAAGAACAAGAAGCAAATCACCCACTTTGAGTGATACAGTCTACTCTGTTGCTTGAGGGTTCTACCATTTCATTCTGTTGCACGTGTAGACCAGGCTATAGCTTGTTTCTTTTTCATTACTCTTATCTTCTGGACATGCTGTTGACATTATGGATAATCAGTTATACACTGTGCAAAATTGCAGGCGTCAGTTCCTGCTTGTGAAGTTTTCCAGAGGCATGTAATTGGACAAAGTTTTCCAGAGGCATCTAACGTGGGAAGTGGCATACTGAACAAGCTGAACTCACCTTGGTCTGATCTGGCCAGGATCTTTTTATGTCCTTATGGAAACCAAATGAAGAAATACTGTAAATGTTGGCAATGCTCAGTTTTAACTCCTTAACATTTCCTTCAATCTAGGATCTGCTCAGGGTTCCTGGGAGCATTTTTTGTTTACTTCAATCGGCAGGTGGTTTTGACCGTCCGACAACATAGAGCTCTAAGTAAATTCCTAACCAAATAGTAAGTATACTGGAGAGCTATTCTTTTGCTTCAGCCCAACGTAGGGGACACTTGTGTTGTGTTTCTAGTTCTGCTTTGAGTCCAGGCCTGTAGCATTATCTTTGTAGATGCTGCTGTTACACTTGAAAGAACCTGTATGTTGCTTCACTACAGGTTTTTCTGTGGAAGGTTGGAACTAGGTTTGCTTTTTCATAAGCCACGGGAATAAAGTTTGCTTGCTGGATCAGTGACCTTGCATTTAAAACACACTGATGTCTCAAAGCATCCCAATTTGCAACTTCCTTGAACTATAGTGCTGTGTCCTGGGTATTTCTCAGGAGTTGCCCACAGATTGCATATCAGCTTACAGAGGAAAGTCCAATTTCTGTTCATTAGAGCCCATGTTTGTTGCTCCTTTGAAAAGGTCCTGCCCGGCTCAGCCCTGTCTGTTTGGTGTGGCACTCCACCATCACAGTTCCCTTTAAGAGATGAGCGTACAATTTGGTCCACTGAACTTATATTTTTTTCCTATCTGTTTCAGTCGCCTTGTATATCCAGGAGTTATAACGTTCGTGATAGCATCTCTGACATTCCCCCCAGGCTTTGGACAGTTTATGGCTGGAGAGGTGAGAGCACTGTTGCACCCCTAAATGCTGCCTAACATCTCTTTCCCAGAATGGGGGGGGGGTGTCATTTTCTCAGCATGGGGATATGCTGGTATCTGCCTTCCAAACAGCAGCAGTTTACTCCAACCAAAAAAATATTTCATTTCCCTTATACACTTTTGGTCCTTGGCATCTGTGAGGGATCCATTCCTGGACCTCCTGCGGATACCAAACCCACGGATATGGAGATCTGCCGGTGGTAGTGGGGCTTCAGAGGACCACTGGACACGACCAGAAGTGCCTTCCATCCTGAGGTGTTCTGAAGTGCAGGGAGGTTGTGTGCTACCTTTGTGCCTCAGAAGGCCTCTTGAACACTTCTGGTTTTTTGTCAGACTGAATGTGCTTGTCAGAAGCCTTCCAGATGGCTTCTGAGGTGCAGAGAAGCTTCATGCAATCTCCTTGCACCACAGAAAGCCTCCAGAAGGTTTCTGACAGGCACTTCTAGTTTTTCATTAAACTAGATGCCTCCCAGATGCCCTCTGAAGCTCGGGGAGACTGTGCACAACCTCCCCATGCCGCAGAATACCTCCGGATCTGACTGGAAGGCACTGGCTGCATCCAGGAGGTCTGTTGAAGCCCTCCAGCCATGGATCAGCATCTGCAGTGAGTCAAATCCGCAGGTTCTGAAGGAGGGCCATTCTGTACTTGTGCTATCACTTGGCGGGGGTATAAACTGTACTTTGCTTTGTCCCCATACTGAGGAAAAAATAGTAGCTATCGTGTCTGCCATTCAGAAGGATACCCTGTTCCTGCACAGGAAGAAAAACTAGCCACTGTCTCCAGAATCGTTCTCGTTTTATCTCTCAAGCATCCCAAGAGAAATGGTAGCAAGGAATTGCCAAGTTGCTGCTGACTAAATGTGAGCTCCACAGCAGTAGGAGCATATCCAAATGCTGTAGATTAGTGACAAACTGCAAGGGCAAATGCACCCCCCCTTTCTTAGTACACAGAGTGGTAGTATGCATTGGCCTTTTATCTTACACTCAGTGAGCTTACAGAATCTGGCATTCCTGATTACAAGCCTTTCGTGTCTGAAGAACTGTTCCCGGTTGATTGGAGAACCCTGTCTGTAGTGGGGGGTGGGAGCTAAGGAGGAAGCTTAGATGTTGTGCATTATGGGAGGAATTGTTGAATACAGAACATGAAGTTCTTTCAGAAAAGACACCTGGCTGAAGCTTGGGCATTGCCTGAGTCAACCCAATTCTGCTGCCCCCGTGTCTTGCCGCCACTGCTTCCTTGCTCTTCCTAAACAGGAAGAGTAGAGCATACTGGGAGCTCCCTACCCTCTCCGTGCCCTCCTTTCCCACAGCTGGTGCTGCATGTGGAAGGAGGCAGTGCCAGAGCTCCTGGTAAAGACATTGGGCTCCAGATTGCCACACCTTCCTCTCCTTGCCCTCACCCAGCTGTTTCCCTAAGTAACTGGGGGCCCAATCCAGAGCTCGGTGCACCGGCTTACTGCCAGTGCACACTGTCGCAAACGTGCCGTAAGGACAATGTGGACTATCGCTGGCCCAGTCTTCTTCCCACTCACTCTCAGCAAGTTGGATGAGAGAGCTGACTGAAGTGGCCCAATGGGTGGTAGACAGGCATGTGGGGTAGATGGGGCACCCTTCATCAGTTTGCTGCTCCCCCCAGCTCAGTGTTTGATGCAAGCCTTTCAGTTGGGGTCATGGACGGGCAGGCCTTGTCTGGAATGGTACAAAGACCTTCTGCCATTCTCAGCTAAACATAAACAGGGCTGTGACTGTATACTGTGGTTCTGCAGGAGTACAGAAAAGTGGCAATATGTAGTACAGGCTGCAGAATTTGGGTCCTGTGCCTTCAGGTTTCATTTAAAAAAAAACAAAAAAAAACCCTAACCTATCTACACTTCAGGGTTGTAAAGTTATGCTTGAAAGAATTTTGGTGCTGTCTCCACCTCAGAAGCCAGAGAATGCAAAATAGGAAAAATTATGCAAATTCTCTCAGCTTACATAATTTATATTGAGCACAGCGAGGTTTGCTTTTGCTGAATTTGATTTATCTCAACATTATGGGATTGTGTGTGTTTAAATGTGTGTACACACACAGCTCCAAGAAAATGTGTTTTTTTTCCCCCCTTAGTTGTGAGAGACAGGTTTCTTATTGCTTTCTCTCATTGCAGTTGATGCCTAGGGAAGCCATCAGCACCCTTTTTGATAACTTCACTTGGGTAAAGCACACAGACGACCCCCAGCTCCTGGGAAAGTCTGCAGTTTGGATCCATCCTAATGTCAGTGTGTTTGTCATCATCCTTCTCTTCTTCCTCATGAAGGTAGGGAGTCTGCCTGACTGTGCCTGGTATCCATTTTCCTCTCTGGCAGCAGATTACTCTGAATTCCTCAATTCCTAGAGAAGTGATTCAATTAGGTGGATTTTTTTTTTTAACCTCTAAAGCCAGATACTTTTTTTTGCCTAGGCCAGCTGGATTGGTTTTAGTGAAGGGTAGTATAAAATATCTGACATTGTGATTCACCCTGCAGGAGAGCATTCAGTGATACCATGATTGCTTCCAGACTAGTCATTTACTCTAGAATAGACATAGTTTGTTCATTCATCTTTACCGAGGCCAAAGATGACATTATTGTGGAACAACTGCATTCCAATATTCTCAGTGGTGTTAACCAGTCTTTTTTTTTTCTCAGACCTGGTTTGTGCACTTCTTTTTGTTTTAAAATGCGATTGCAGCTCTTGTCTGTTCAGTACAGATGAGCAAACACTACTGAGGTTTTCCAAGGTTACTATCCCTTATCTATAACATTTTCTATGCCCTTTTCTTTTCAAGTGACTAATTAACTGTTTGCTGTTCACTCACAGTCGCAACTTGGCCCTTATCTAGTCAATTCTTGTTCCCTGTGGGAACTGGTTTCCTTATAATTATAATTTATATAGCTCCCTCAGTGTACATGGCACTTTACAGCAGATGAGATGGTGGTTTACTCTTTGCAGCATGAACTTTTATTAATTCTTGTGAAAGAAAAGGGGCAGGCAGGAAGTCAAGTGTGAAAGCAGCTTGCTGAAAAGCTGCACCTTAATTTCAGCTAACACCAGTTAGAAACTCCAAGCTTTTCTCTTTTTTTCTCTGTCTCATTCTTTTTTAATTCCAGCTGCAAACTGCTTCTCTCTCTCTCTCCCTCTCTCACTCACATACACGCACGCATGCACGCACCTACCCCACCCCTACTGAGCATGGGTCCAAGACCCCACCTTGCAAAAGTCTTGTCCTTTTAAGAAAACATCCAAGGTCGCTGGGAATCATATGTTTCTTTTGTCTAATCTGTCAGTCTTGTCACAAAACACTTGAGGTAAAACCACATGGAGAGAGACCAATTTAAGGTAAAACAAAGCCCAAACCCATAACGGTATATATGCATTCATCGTTTATGCGCACAGAAGGACAGAAAACAAATTTAGAACAGATATTTGGACATTCTACAAATTGTTTTTCAGACCAGGGAGGAAGAGACACGAAGGAACTCAGAGGGGCAGGGAATGTGCTGATGGGGCCTGCACTGCAGTAGCTCTTGGGTTGTGCAGATTGGTTTGGAGTGATTACACCTGCTCACACCCTTGGGTGTGAATGAATTGCCCTCATTGTTTTTTTTTTTACTCCTCAAAGTCTGTAACTCCACTGCTCCTGTCTGGCATCTATCAAGCTCCCCCTCAGATTATTTCTGGTCAAGTTCAGTGGAGCTATAAAGGAGGCCAGTGTCCACATGTTAATCTTTGCTGCCTGTCACCTCTGTCCTAGTTCTGGATGTCTGTCGTCGCCACTACCATGCCGATTCCCTGTGGAGGCTTCATGCCTGTGTTTGTGCTGGGTGAGTTTCAGTCTTTTCCTGGGGCCTCTCAGAGTAGGATTTTCATAGGCTGCGACCGTGACATAGAAGTTGAGGGTGCTTCTGTGAGGCTAGTGTGGCCTGGCTCCTCTCCCCTCACATGCCTATTAGGGAATCCATTAATACTTCAGCTAGTCATCAGCTGCTCTTTCCCTCCTCCTCATACTCTAGTCCAGGGGTGTCCAATGTTTTTGGCAGGAGGGCCACATCATCTCTCTGACACTGTCGGGGGCCAGGGAAAAAAAGAATTAATTTACATTTAAAATTTGAATAAATTTACATATGTTTACATAAATTAATATATTAAAGATGAACTTGTATGAATTAATGAAGGTCTTGCAATAGCTCAAGGCCTATAAAAGGCTGGCCTTTCCTTTGCTGCTGCTACTGCATCACAGACGTGAAACAGCAAGCAGTAGAGGAAGCTCCCATCCCACAGCTCATGCGAGTGGTCAAACAGTTGCCCTCACGCTGAGAACAGTTGCGTCAGGCCAGTGTGGGCTCCAACAAATCTCTGGAGGGCCAGAGACTCATTGGAGACTGGGGGTTCCCTGAGGGCCACATTGAGAGGCCTCGAGGGCCGCAAGTGGCCCCAGGGCCGGGGGTTTGGGCACCCCTGCTCTAGCCACTTCCCACAACTCACAAATGCTGCCCTGTATGGCCACTGGTCACTCATTTGGCTCCAATGTAAACGCCTTTGACTAATTAAGGCACATGCAGTTTGTCAGAACATGAATTCAGGTTTTCAAACATCAGGTCACTTCCTTAAAGCTGAGGGGTAGGCTTATTACCCCAGGAGTGGCAGTAAGCTCATTGCTTGTTCTCCCTGAAGTTTAAGGACAGTGGTTGCTCAAACCCTGTGTTGGCATCTCCCAGTTACCTCTTTGCCAACCCATGACTGTTGAGTATGCACCTTCTAGCAATTCTGGAGACTAGTATTCTGTATGTTGTTAACAAATTTGACACAGCACATATACCAAAGGAATGGCTACCTTTTCTGGGCCTGTGGCTATTAACCAGCAGCCTTGTGATGGCTTTCAGGAGCTGCCTTTGGACGCCTGATTGGTGAAATCATGGCCTGGCTTTTCCCTGATGGGATTCTATTTGATGGCATTGTTTACAAAATTCTGCCTGGAGGCTATGCAGTGATTGGTGAGTCTGCATCTCTTTTGGTATAATTGGAAGCTTTCATTTACATTGCCTCAGCTGTGGCTGCAGTCCATGTGATACTAGTTTTCTTCCTCTTTCTCCTTATCTTGTAATTGGGAAAGGAGCTGCAGCTTTGACAGGTGCGGTGAGCCACACGGTGTCCACGGCAGTGATTTGCTTTGAACTCACTGGTCAGATCGCCCACATCTTGCCCATGATGGTGGCTGTCATCCTTGCCAACATGGTGGCTCAGAGTTTGCAGCCCAGCCTGTATGACAGCATTATCCAAGTGAAGAAGCTGCCCTACCTGCCTGACTTGGGCTGGAATCAAATCAGGTACAGGGCTCTGTGGGAGGGGCTGCAAAGAAAGAAACAGAGTAAGAGAGGATGAGATGATAAAAAGGGGGTGGGAGACATTCCACCTTCTAAGAAACAGAGCAGAAACCAAGTTGGGTGGGATGGAAAATTGGAAGAGGATGGGAAATTTACATTGACCATAATCCTCAAGCTGTTTGTCACTTAAGTCAAAGTCAGCACCCAAAGTATATTTCTGATTTATAACTAGTATGTTCCGTGGTTATAGTTTAAACCAGTGATATTCAACATTTTTCATCTCATGGCACACTGACAAAGTGCTAAAATTGTCACAGCACACCATCAGTTTTTTTTTACCATTGACAGGGCATACCATGCTGCTGTAGAGGGCTCAAATTCCCCAATTGCCCTACTAATAATTGATCCTCCCTGAAGTTCTGTGGCATGCCTACGGACCATCCACGGCACACCAGTGTGCCATGGCACAGTGGTTGAAAATCACTGGTTTAAACACTTTGCATCATGATGTTATAGCACCATTCCCTTGCATGTGAGCAAGCTGAGGCTGCAATCCTATAACACTTTCCTGGGAGTAAGCCTCATGGAGCACAATGGTACTTACTTCTGAGTAGACATGAATAGGTTTGTGCTGTGAGGGTCAGTCCAGAGAAGATGGCAACATTAATGGCATGCAGTCCAATCAGTGTGGAAGGTATCACTTTCCTGTTGTGGATGGCACTGCACTTCCTCTGAAGCAGGGGTGTCCAAAGTTTTTGGCAGAAAGGCCACATCATCTCTGACACTGTGTCAGGGGCCGGGGGGGGGGAATTAATTTACATTTAAAATTTGAATAAATTTACATAAGTTTACATAAATGAATATATTAATGATGAACTTATATGAATGAATGAAGGTCGTGAAATAGCTCAAGGCCTATAAAAGGCCTTGCACAAAGCAAAGCTGGCTTTCCTTTAGAACATAACATAAGAACATAAGAACAGCCCCACTGGATCAGGCCATAGGCCCATCTAGTCCAGCTTCCTGTATCTCACAGCGGCCCACCAAATGCCCCAGGGAGCACACCAGATAACAAGAGCCCTCATCCTGCTGCCCTCCCTTGCATCTGGCATTCTGACATAACCCATTTCTAAAATCAGGAGGTTGCGCACACACATCATGGCTTGTACCCCATAATGGATTTTTCCTCCAGAAACTTGTCCAATCCCCTTTTAAAGGCGTCTAGGCTAGACGCCAGCACCACATCCTGTGGCAAGGAGTTCCACAGACCAATCACACGCTGAGTAAAGAAATATTTTCTTTTGTCTGTCCTAACCCGCCCAACACTCAATTTTAGTGGATGTCCCCTGGTTCTGATATTATGTGAGAGTGTAAAGAGCATCTCCCTATCCACTCTGTCCATCCCCTGCATAATTTTGTATGTCTCAATCATGTCCCCCCTCAGGCGTCTCTTTTCTAGGCTGAAGAGGCCCAAACGCCGTAGCCTTTCCTCATAAGGAAGGTGCCCCAGCCCCTTAATCATCTTAGTCGCTCTCTTTTGCACCTTTTCCATTTCCACTATGTCTTTTTTGAGATGCGGCGACCAGAACTGGACACAATACTCCAGGTGTGGCCTTACCATAGATTTGTACAACGGCATTATAATACTAGCCGTTTTGTTCTCAATACCCTTCCTAATGATCCCAAGCATAGAATTGGCCTTCTTCACTGCCGCCGCACATTGGGTCGACACTTTCATCGACCTGTCCACCACCACCCCAAGATCTCTCTCCTGATCTGTCACAGACAGCTCAGAACCCATCAGCCTATATCTAAAGTTTTGATTTTTTGCCCCAATGTGCATGACTTTACACTTACTGACATTGAAGCGCATCTGCCATTTTGCTGCCCATTCTGTCAGTCTTTGTTGCCGCAACTGCATCACAGACGTGAAACAGCAAGCAGGGGAGGAAGCCCTCATCCCACAGCTCACACGAGAGGTCAAACAGTCGCCCTCACGCTGAGAGCAGTTGCACTGGGCCAGTGCGGCCTCCAACAAGTGTTTTTCATCAACCTCACCTGATACAGGTGCCAAGATGATTCATAGAAAAAGTTGACTTGGCCACTATTAAACACGCCTGACAGCACAATCCTATGCTTGTCTCTTCAGAGGCAAGTCCCATTCTGCTTACTATGGCTTATTCTCAGGAAAGTGTATAGGATTGCAGCCTCGATAACCTCCAGGTTGGACTGTGGGAACAGTCTCTGTGTTGGTTTGAATTGAAGACTGTCTGGAAATGTCACCTGGCTCAGAATGTGTTGGCCTATTTATTAGTTGGGTGAGCCATAGGGAGCGTATTACATCTGGGCTACTTCATTGTTCCCTGTTAACTTTTTGGTGCAATCTAAAGTGCTGGTCTGGACCTTAAAAGCCCCAGTGGCCTGTGTCCAAGGCAATTCAGGGAATTCATCCCCAGATGCCAGCACTAGTTTGATGTCAGGCTGGCTGCCGCAAAGGGCAAGGCTTTTTCCATAGAGGCACCCTAATTATGGAACTTCCTCCCTACAGAAGTTTCAATATTCAATATTTTTTCAGTGTTCAATGTTATTTTTCAGCTCTGTAATGACTATTTTATTGTGGTGGATGTTTGGAGCTGTTCAGGTGGAATTGCTGGTGCTATGGATTTTACTTTTTTTTTTTAAAGGTGTATTTAAAAGTTGTTCTTTTTTAAAAGTCATTTTTTATTGTTGGAGTTTATTGTAATTGTATCTGTTGTTAGCTGCCCTGAAGAGAATATAAATTCCAATGATTGAATTCCCCTCTGTTCTGTTTACTCACTCCTTTTTTAAAAAAATTTGCTCCCTACTCAAGCAAATACAATATCTTCGTTGAAGATATTATGGTGTGTGATGTACAGTTCATCTCCTCTAATTGCAAGTACCGGGATCTGCAGACCTTACTCCAAAGTAGTACTGTCAAGACCTTTCCTGTGGTGGATTCACCAGGTGAGCTGTGTGGGGAATTAGACCCACTCTTATGCTGCATGACTTGGGTGTATTAATGCAGCCTTACCAACAGATTCCAGGGGTTAGATCCCTGGCTCCACTTTGCCCACCCCATTTTTCCTCTTCTCCTCCTCTGCCTAAATAGTGCAGTACTGCATTCCCTAGAGTGGCATACCCACCAGCTAATGTTTGCTGACATGGTATGTATGTACCCATTTAAAGCGGAAGAGAGTGGCTTAGGTGTAGCAAATGGTATAGAGACTGAAATTGCAGGGTAAAGAGATCAGACACTGCATTTCTGGGACCTATTTGGGACTGAAGTCACTTTGAAAAGGATGTGTTTTGGTTCATATTCTCTACCATGCACCTAGAGGTGAGGGAGGTCTTTGAAGCAGCTGTCAGGTCTTGAAATAGTCTTATAAGCATGTACTGTGGTGGCATCTGCCACTGGGAAGCATGGAAATGTAGTGCCTACATTTCCTGGCATCTCTGATGGATACTAATGTGAGCATACACAGCAGCATATCTGCCTGAAACTTGAGCTGCTGAATCTTCCCACCCTCCCTTTCTCCTCCAGTTGTAAGTTTGGGAAAGGGGTGAGACAATAGCTGCAAAGAAGGCTTGTGGTACTGTTGAGCAGGTATCTAGGCCAAAGAACAGTGTGCAGTTATTCTGTGGCAAAATGTATCCATGAGTCACATCCATGAGCATCAACCCATGCACGATTTGTGACCACATTTTCCCTGCAATCTGGAATCTTCATCACAGAAGCTGTGCTGGTCTCTCTTCTGGCACTGCCAAACAGCCTTTGGCAGATGTCCTGTATCTGCTTGTATCCCAGCAGCACTTACCTGCCAATAGGAGAGGAGTTTGCCCTGCGGGCTTGCCCTTCTGGAGACAGAAAACTTCCTGGTTCAGGCATCTCATGTGTTTGACCACTCCAGCTTTCATAGGGAAGTTTTTTCCCCCCCTCGTTGGTCAGTTCTGTTCTTTAATCAAGAAGAATTGATGAGGTGGGGTTCCATCTCACTTCCTCTGATGACTAAAAATTCATGGATATTGAGAACCACTTGAGCTTTCCTATATGTTTGAAACCCACATGGAAAATCTGGAACTCACAGAATAAAAAGTAAAAAAGGTACTTGGCTTATTCTGTGGGAAAACACTCACGGATGAGGAAACTCAAGTGGGTTTTGCATCCAAATGTGTATTTATTCCTTGGAAAATGTCCATTTCCATTTGGGTTTTTGCATGACTGTTCTGAGCTTTGGCCTCATTGTGTTTCTGATCACAGATCAGGAATAGGATGGGACACTAGTTGCAAGGTTAAAACAAATTTGCATATTTCAGAAGATGTTCTTCAAATTTATCTGTGTGTTTTTTTTAAAATTAATCTGTCTTAATAGACCCAGTACCAATTTGGCAGTCAAACAGTCAAAAGGAAAAAAAAGGTGGTTTCATAACTAAAATAATCTGTGATTAATTCAACATAGCTCTTGTAAAAAATAAAAATAAAAAGCACTGGCAATGGCCCTTAGAACTCAGCTAATTCTGATCTGAATTTCCTATCTCAGTCTTGCATTTATCAGATATGGGGGGGGGGGGAAACCAAGCTAAAATTAGTGTTGAGCTGAAACTATTCAGATATTTCAGGCTTGATGTCACATGTCAGAAGATCTTCTCCATTTTGGGGGGGGAGGGGAGGTTGATCTCAGTGTTTTGTTAACCAGTGGGGGGGGGGGATGACCACTGCACATGACCTGAGGGGGCTGTGCCGTCCTTCCAATCCCAGGGAAGAACTGGCTTGCAGATTATACGCTTCCTGAGTGAAACAATTCATCACACTAAGTTGCCTAGTCTTGTTGAAAGGACAAGTGTTAATGCAAGAACAACTGAAACTCACCAAAATTTGGCTTAGGTCTAAGAAAGAATTTCTGCCTGGTAAGTCATGTGAAGCACACATAAGTATGGGACCTTGTGCTGCCCTTTATCATACCATGAGAAAGGCTGATGGAGGGGGTGAGGAAACTTGGCAAGAGGAAGGGGGAACTGCAGCAGAAGGCCTTGGCAGTGGAGATTGGTCATCTTCCACTTGGCATTAAGGACAGGCGTTTTGTGTGGGAGCACAGGAGGCAACTGCAGAGCCAATGACAAATATAAGGTGGGCTCAGCAGCTGCTGTTCTGTGTGGGAATCTCACCAAAGATCTGAAAAGCTGGGGGGGGGGCCCACTGGAGAAATATATTTTTCTGGTATATTTTGGGAAGGATTGCACATGTCACGTCATGAGCAGAGTGCTGGGTTGAGAGCTATGAATTAGGTTGTGCTGCTTCAAGAAGCCCTGACTAAGAGAAGAGGGCTTTGTAGGAATTCTAGGAGGTGGAGAAAACAGCTTGTCATGCCAGCAAGTATTGACTCCAAACCGAAGCTTCTTAGGTTTCACCTTTTCCTATCCAACCCAGCTATAGCTGGTAAAGGACACTGATTCTGGCAAAAATTTGTAATAGCTTGTATTTAAATTTTCCACTTTCAAAGAACACTTTTCATAATGATTGGTTTGCTATGGAACCCCAAAAACATGTAGAGGATTCTGAGGTCTGTCATAAGGACATGCTCAGTTCTTTTGCAGTGCAGTGGCCAGACCTGCTGGAACTCCACATTAATGAAGTGCTCTTCATTCTTCATTCTTTTCAATTGTTCTATCTGATGTGGCAGACCAGCAATCTTTTTCCAACCTGCCAAAGACCGGTACCATATTGGTGCCATATTATTGTATTCACGTAGTCTTGGGCATCTTCAAAGATTATTAAATTTATTGTGGCACACTCAATCACAAGAAAAGAATCTTGCTCATCAGATAGAACTGATGGAGCCTGCATCTGAGGCCTGGGAGGGGGCGGGACCAGCGGCACATGTCATATCCAAACCCCCTTCCTGGTCCTAATCAGCCTACACAGATCATCACGGACTTGTACCAGTGATACTGCTGGTACAGGTCTGAGTTGAACCATTGCGGTTGCTGAGCTTACCCAGGGGCAAGGGGACAAGTACTGTTGCCACTGCATTGCCATGTGTGGATTTAGGTGAGATTGGGCTGTTAGACAATTGAGCTGCCCAAGAGGTCTTATGTTTCTTTCTTTCATGCTTTCCTGTAGAGTCCATGATCCTCTTGGGCTCAGTGGAGCGACCAGAGCTCCAGGCCCTTCTGCTCAGGCACCTCAGCCCAGAGAGACGCCTACACCTCACCAAGGAGAAGCAGCAGAAGCTGGCTGGGTCACCGTATGATGGGCGCACCAAAGGCCAGCAGCCCTCATGGGATCGTGAATCTTTTGCTTTTGTTGATGAGATTGAAGATGAAGAGGAGAAGGTCCAGGTAGAGGAAGGAGGCAGAAATGAATAGGAGTGGGGGAGCTTATAAGAAAAAGAAATTGAAAGAGAGGAAAAGGAATTATTATTAAGAAGATCGTTTGTATACCACTTTTTAACAAACAAAATTATCAGAGCAGTTTACAGAGGAAAAAATGAGAAGATAACGAAAGGTGAGGTGTTAATATGGGAGAGTGGTTAGGAAGATGATATGTACTATTCACCAGTACAGGAGAGAAAAGGCAGAGGGAGATGATATACTGACCTGGAGGCCCTTGCTTGATGTCTCACCTCAGCTGCAATCTCATGAGACAAGTCCTGAATTTCAGCCTAGGCCTCCCTTCACCAGCCCTGTCAGCAAAATCCGGATAATAATACTGACTACAGGGCCCACGTAGGAATTACTGAAATTATGTATGTGCCACAGGAGTTGGGCAAAGCACTGTATCAACAGAGTATTAAAAGAAATGCTGGACCTTGTTTCCTTCTTATTTCTCTTGTAGCTGCCTCAGCAGCCTGTGTTGGCCTCCAGTCATCCAGAAGAACCCAATGGCCCAGTGATTCCTCACAAGCCATTGCCAGAGGCCCCAACCACTCGGGAAACTCCAGGTACAGCAACTTCAGTGGAGATAGTCATTCCCCACATTTGGCTGTGGGCCACCATGTGTTGAGTAATAAAAAAACCCAGGTGTTGGACACATGTGTGCGAACCAGTCTCTGTAGAGTTCTGCCATAAGGAACACTCTACAGACCATCTTCCAGTACTGTCTGCAGTGTTCTGTTTTTTTTCTTTTTTTTTGCTCCTTCAGAAATAAAACGTGATTGACTGATCTCTGTCTAGTTAGTATTCAGTATTTGTCTGGCCTGGTTTATGGAAGAGAAGAGCACTGCTGCTTGGCAATCCAGACTCCCAGGCATTTTTTGCTCTTTCCTTCCTTGTCCTTCCTTTCCCACAGGTCCTAGAATCAGGCACTTGAGGAGAATGGTGCAGCAGCTCTTGTGCCTTTACCACCCTCCACCTCAGACTACGGAGCAGGTGAGCAGCAACTCAATTGGGCCCAACCAATTTTCAGAAGAGAATTTTGATTGCTGTAGCTTAAGACAACAGCCTTTGTTGCCCTGAAAGTGGAAAACAGGCTAAGGAAATGAAGCACTCAAGTTCTCAAAGTAATGCTCCTGGAGTATGGGCATACATCTGTGGACCGAAAGCGAATGTCAGTGATGTCTAGGCCATGGGCGGGCAAACATTTTGGCAGGAGGACCGCATCATCTCTCTGTGTTGGGGGCTGGGAAAAAAGAATTAATTTACCTTTCAAATTTGAAGAAATTTACATAAATGAATATATTAGAGGTGGAACTTATATGAATGAATGAACTTTACTATGCTTATTTATAATACACATGAGAACTATAATATAGGCATGTAGAACCACATGAGAACTGTGAACTGTTTGCTACACACCTCTTGCACAGTGAAAACATACAGACCAAGCCAGAAACACATGGAGACATAAATTGTTCAGAGACAAGGGGGTGGGGTGGGGGGGGGTTGGGTTAAAATAATGTCCAGGGGAAAGCAGAAAACACATGAGACTATAAAAGGCCTTGCTCTTAACTCATCCCACAGCTTGCATCTGGTGGTTGTGACCAGCAGTTGTGGGCCAGCGAGGCTCCAACAGTCTCTGATGGACCAGAAGCTCATTGGAGGTTGTGGGCTACCTGTGGGCCAGATTGGGGGACCCCGAGGACTGCAAATGGCCAGTGGGTCAGGGTTTGCCCACCCCGGTCTAGGCCACCATCTTTATTCCATTTTTCATGATAGACTCACCCTCACAGAAACAGGGAAGCTTTTGAAGTGGCTACGACTGCTGGATTGTCAGGGATATAACTGGGGCTGTATACTTTTCATTTAAAATGTTCTGAGGCAACACAACGCAAATTCTATGTCCAGAAAAGCCACATTTTGCAACTAAATTTGCATCTCTCTGCTTATTTTACCTAATTTGTTAGGCAGAGGGGGAGATGAGCAGGACTGGCTCAAGCTATTTTTGGGAGAGGCCATGTGGTAGAGTACATGCTTTGCTTGCAGAAGTTACCAGGTTCAATCCCTAGTGTCTCCAGGTTGGATATACCCATCTGAAGTCTTCATGAGCTGCTATCAATCATTGTAGATCAGGGATTTTCAACTGCTTTGCCATTGGTGTGTCGCAAATGGTCCACAGGTGTGCTGTGGGAGTTTGGAGGAGGGTCATTTGTTAGCAGGACCCTTGGACGTTGTGAGTCCCCTACTGATAGTGCAGTGTGCCTGTCAATTGACAAAAATGTGTGCCTTGACAATTTTAGTGCCTTGTCAGTGTGCCATGAGATGAAAAAGGTTGAAAATTGCTGAATTAGATGGACTGATGGTTTGAGAAGGCAACTTCCAATGTAATTCACCCCTACCCCGCTGCAACCTGTCGCATGCAAAGAGTGGCACATGTTTCCCATTGCAACTCCTTTCTCTTGTATGGAGCAAGAGAAAAGACTGCAACTGAAGGATAAACAAATGTTTTGCTTCAGGGCCCTGGGACAGGAGGGGAGATTTATTTTTCACTTTTGAGAAATTTCCCCGTTCGCTTGGAGCTTCTAGAACTCTGCTAGACCAGGAACAGTCTGTGGTATCTGCTTGCAATGGGGGCAAGGAATCAAAGCTCCCTCTCCCAGACGGAATCCAGTTGTGGTTTCTGGAGTTCACAATACATTTTCAAGCTTATCTTTGCAACCATAAAGGCTAGAAATTGGATTAAAAATTTTTTTTGAAACAAAGATATGCTCAGGAGTTTTGATTCTGTAGCCACAGAAAACACAACATCATGTATTTTCTCTTCATTTGTGTGGAGTCGCAGGATACACACAGATCCCTGGATATAACTGAGACTTACTGGGGAAGAGACAGTAATTCTTCTGCCCTGATCATCTGCTGTGGAATTCAGGCTTGATCTTTGTTCTGAACTTCAGATCTGTTTTCTGTTCCCCTCAGGCTTCAGCAGAAGTTGAAGACCCAATGAAGCCAGAGGAGGTAGGTCTGGAACAGGGTAGGGATGTGGAGAGTCCTGGTGAGGTTCCCAACCCCAACCAGTTATGGGTCAACAGATTTCTACAAAATTCATGACATTGTTTTGGAGGGAGGGGGAAATAACATTTCTTGTTGTATTTCTTGTTAATTGCAGCTGATAAAATATTGGGAACACTGCTTTTTGATGTCAGAGATTTTAGTTTATACTGGAATCTTCAGATCAATCTCTTTCTCATGAATGTGTGGAATGGTTCTGTTTTGCTTTTTTTCGCATGGAAAAGTGCCCATGAACCGGAGACTAATATTATATATTGTGAGCAAGGATGGACCTAAATGTTCTTCTATCCCAGATGGAAAATACGCACACAGACACCGCACACCCAGTGAAAAAATATATATAGTATATTTAGTAATTGACAAAGTTCCACTCTTCAACAGCACCCCAAAATAGCCACCTTGCTCTGCCTCATGTTAGAGAGAGCCTTTGTATCCTTGCAGTAGTACCATGAAATGTATCATTTCTGACTTGATTTGTAATTGGCTCTTCTCTTTCGTATCTGTTGCCATTTCCTAGAGAAGGATTTATTGCTTCTGTTTTGCAAGACTTGAGGACCTTGCTGTAGAAAGCTGTCCCTTCATTCTTCCTCAACTACTGTGATTGTCATTCACACAACACCATTAACGTGCCCGAAAAGCAGTGCACACAAGGATAGTTCCCTGCCACAACTTACCATTTTAAAATTCAACACGGTGGAAGTCTACAGAAGGATATGGAAGGAAAGATAGAAAGAGGAAATCTGTAATTCAGTTAGGCCAAGGGTCAGACTACATGTGCACTTTCTACCCTTGTGTTTTTGCCTTGTTAAACCAAGAGTGCGAGGAGGGGGAGACATGTGAAATGGCAGCAGAGGGAGTAGATGACCTTTAGCATTTAGCTCCCAGCCCACGGTTATTATCCCAATCACACACACACCTTGCCACACTATAATTTTTTTTTTAAAGTTTGTCTCCTTTCAATTGACATCCAGTGGAAACTTTTTTTCATTAAAAAATACACCTCACATTAATTTCATTAAAAATAGTACAAAGCAAGGAGGGGGTATGATTGAAATAAAAACTCTGGTGGTGGTAAAATACTAACCCCCGGTCATGGTTCTGGTTTGTTACATGCCCTCCCATGTGCTGTTCTCTGCAAAACCAAAACAAAAAAAACCCATTCAGTCATGCATTTAGGATAACATCTGGTTTAACACTTAAGTGGTGAAGTCAAAAAGGTTGCAGAGAGCAGGCTGATTTTGAAGAGGAGTTGAAAGGAGAGAGAGAGAGAGAGAGAGAGAGGTGTTCTGGGAAGTATTTCCAGGCATAAAGGGCAAGGTGGAGAGGGTAGAGTTGTGGCGCTTGTACTGGACCGAAATGGTATGTGGGGTTAATTCCTGTTAGGTGTGCCTCCAGAGGAACAGGATATCTGATGCTGGAAGGGTTGGAGGGGGGACCTGTCCAGAGTGGCTCAAAGATGATAGAGCAAGGGTGGCCAATCTGCAGCACGTATGCCACTAGTGGCACATGGACACTTTCTGAGTGGCACACAAAAGTTGGCATTTTTTTTAAAACAACATTTAAATAATGAAGAAAGCACCACAGCAGTTTACAGTTTGTTTGATTTCTTTGCTACTCCTTATACAGCATGCCTTCAAGCTTCTGACATTGAAGTGGCACACTCAGATGGTCATAGCTACTCTGCTTGATTTGACCTGATTGGAAAATGGAGAGAAAGGTGGGGGGAAAAATGGTAGTCAAGAGAGAAAGTCAATAAGACAGATGCTAGAAAGCTGCATTCCGCTAACTGGCAGGTCACTTGCTTAACCTAAAAAGACCTGGGTTAAGGTCTTTAACCTAAAAAGACCTGGGAGGGCTGCGGAAAGCAGCAGGAGCTGAATAGCCTGAATAGCCAGGAGCAGAGATAGCCAATGAGATCAGCAAAGGCCAGAGGGCCCAACCGGGTGGAGATACATCCATGGGAAAATCATCCACAAAGAGAATCCTAGCTAAGATGGAGGGGGGCTGTGCAAAAGGGCAATGAATGCACCTTATATGGACTTCTGAAAAAGTCCTGCAGGGGAGAATAAAGGTCCATGTAGACCACCTTTCTGGCCCCGTCAGCAGTCAGCCTGATGTCTTTGGAAAGCCCCAAATAGGCAACAGCATTCCCGTGTTTCTTGTTCTGTACCTTCTGGCACTCTGAGGTATACTGCCCTTGATCTTGGAGGTTCTATTTAGCAGCTGTGGTGATCACTAAAAGAGATATTAAGTTGGAGCAGCACGTTCAAGATTCTCTGCATAAAAAGTAGCACATGATGTGCTGCAGGTTAGAGCATGCATGGTCGATGAGTGAAGGACAGCAGCAGTGTGAGAAAGGTGGGCATGCAAACCATGTGTGTGACCCCTTCTTTCCTGTGTCAGATAGAAGCTTGGGAGCAGAAGGAGCTGGAGGAAGATGTGTGCTTTGACAGCTGCCGCATAGATCCCTCACCCTTTCAGCTGGTGGAGAGGACGTCTTTACACAAGGTGGGCATCCATACTGTCACTTCCTGTATTTGCTCTCTTTTCTCCCTTCTCCCCACCCAGGCTTATTCCTGCTGCCACTCTCCAGTCGTGGGTTCTCTGAGTGTCTCCTGTTCAGCCTGCACACTATAGTCACTAAATCAAGAATGTAAGAGAGACTCTCCTGGGTCAGACTAAAAGGCCCATCCTGTCCAGCATCCTTTTTCCCACAGTGACCAACCAGAAGCCTTTGGAAACTCACAAGCAGGGCATGAAGGCCAGTAGCCCTGTCCTGCCATTGCTGCCCTCAATTGGTATTTCAAAGGCATGCCCTGCACATTCCTGATCTCGTCTGATCTCGGAAGCTAAGCAGGGTCAGGCCTGGTTAGTACTTGGATGGGAGACCGCCTGGGAATACCGGGTGCTGTAGGCTTAGACCAGAGTCTTTCGAGACTGAAGGTTGCCAACCAACTGGAGGTTATGGAGGAGTGCTTGACTGGTAGCCATTAATGGACGTCTCTTTCTCCATTAACTGTCTAATGGCCCAATCCTATCTCCAACCAGTTTATACTCTGCAGCTGTGTTGTGTGCAATATTGTGGTTGTGTGACCAGATGGTGCAGGTGTAAGTAAATTTTTTTTTACTTACCTCTCCGTAAACTGCCTGGCTGTCGTTGGGTCTCCTTGGACCTATGCCAGATCTTTTGGAGAGTCAGGATGGGTCCAACCTGGCATAGAATCCCAGCTGCTACCAAGATCTGCCCCACACCCAGACTGATCACCTGCTTCTCCTTATAGTTCCATAAAAACTATGTTTTGCCACTAGGACAACAGATGCAGGAGTGATTGAGGGGGGGAGTTGTTACCAATAAATGGCAAACTCAGCACAATGTGGGACTCTCATGGTGATCTTTAGTCGATTGATTGGATTGCGGACACCGTGCTATTAGAGACATTCCTCCTTTTCTGTCTTGCTGGAGAGAATGTATGTTCTAAGGTGATGCCTGCTAAGACTCGTGCAGACAACATCTTAAAATCAAAGAATCAAATCAAAGAATGTTTTTTCTTCCAAGCAACTTTCAATTAATACACCTCGTATGATAAATGCAGGGCCAGGGCAAACTTTATGTATGCTTTCTCAACCACAGGGCAGCTACCTTACTTCAGCAGGGTTTACTCTCAGCTAAGCATGCACAGGATTGCAGCTTCAGATTTCTTTTAGCAGGTGACAACCCTATTCATGACCCACCAGGCCAAATGCAGCCAATCCACCTGCTGTTTTGGCTGACAGCCCGGAGCAACAAAAACAGGAAGGTGTCAAGCACTGGGCAGGCCAAAAAATGGCGGGTTGGCTTACTTCCATTTGATGAGTCACAGCTGTGCAGCCCTAGTCAAATGTAATCAAATTAGAAACTTAACCTATGACTCTTTTTCTAAGGTAGAATTACCTATGATGCGTTATTGTGTAAATATCAATTAACTTGCTACAGTCTGTTCTTACTAGCAAAAAAAATGACACTGCAATATTGGGTTGGTGGGATCCATGTCTGTAATTGTTTAGGCCTCTGGAGAGTTAGTGTTTTGGCTTTGCTCTGGGTTTCTTCTTCTTGGTTCGGAAGCAACAGAATCTACCAAAAATATATGGATTTCTATTATCCACGCGTCTGAAACAGTCAGTTGGTTCTCTTGTCTCACTGACATAAATTATCTTATCTCTCCCCACCCAGACACATACCTTGTTTTCCTTGCTGGGGCTCACCCATGCCTATGTAACCAGTATGGGGAAACTAAGAGGCGTGATTGCACTGGAAGAGGTAAATGAAGTCTTGCTGTCCCTGCATTTCCTTGATCCGCTCTTGAAGTCTTTTCTCTTTATCAGCAAGTCTTTTGGTCAGATAGATTGTGCCTAGACCCGCATGCACGTTTCAAGTTTTCACTCAGTGGCAGTCTTACCCCTCCTCACTCCCAGGGCAAAGGTCCGTAATGCCGTTCCCCCCGCGCACGAGGCCGCCCTCACCTCCAAAGCACGACTAAACCTCACACGACTTTCAGACTGACTGGTGAAGCGTTCTGAGGCTTCCCCACAGTCTTAAACTGTACTTCTGGAAAACCAGGTCCGGTTTCCGATTGTGTCAGGAGCCTCAGTGAGGCTTCCAGCTTGGTCCTAATATTTGCCCTGTTCGCCCAGCGCTGGGTCCACTGCTGTTTTCACTCACTATGGTTGAAGCCTGACTACTACTATGGGGGTTTGTGGGTGTGTTGTGTGCATGTGTGTCCTTTTCTATGATAGTTAAACATATTTTATCCATGATTTTTCTAACAGTCATGGCTTCTCTCCATCAAGAGACTTAGGAACTATTCTTTAGTACATTCCTCACCCTCCTCATAGAACTACAGTTCCCTGGAGAGGGAGAATTACTACTTAAACCACTTAAGCCTACAGACAAGTATTTCTATATCCTTTGGAGTTTTTCCTGAAAATTGAAACCACACACTGAGATCCTACATCCTTTGTGTGGATGTTTATGTTCCTTTGGCCCAAAATACTTTAGTCATTTTCCCCTTCTCAGTAGCGAAAAAATCAAGATAATTAAAAACCGAGCAATGGTGCGGTGGAATCTTTCCAGTCTTTGGGTCACTGAAGAAAAAGCTATTTATTTGGGAGTGCGCCTGATGAACTCCCCTATTAATTCCCTGTCTCTAAAACTTCCAGCTCCAGAAAGCAATTGAGGGTACCACGCGTTCCGGTGTCCAGCTCCGTCCTCCCCTTGCAAGTTTCCGAAACACCTCCCAGACCTCAGGCAGCAAGGAGCAAGCCAAGTGGGCTTCACCAGCATGGAGCAAACAGAACAACAGTGTGGCACCTGGTGGAACTACAGTGAACTTGGGGACAGAGAGCTCAGTAGCTCCCAGCTCTCCTTCCCCACAATCATCTCCTTCACCTGAGGAAGGGAAAGGGAAACGGTCTGTGTCCGTTGCTGATATAGAACTTGAAGAAATTGAGCTTTCTGGCCCAGCTGCTATGAACATCTCAGACATCCTCACAGACCACAACCTGCGTTCCACAGACCTATGTGAAGATGAGGAGGAGGACTAGGATTATGATAATGTGCCACTATAATTGTGAAAAGAAAGGGTCTGTCCTGCCCCTTCACCAAGCTACTCCTTTTACACTCGTACTTCAAGGAGAAATGTGTGGCCTACCACTGGTGGCACTAATGGATAGTAATCCATGCAGGAGGACCTTGGCTAAGTCAACTGGCTCTTCGTTCTGCTGCCATAAATGGGTGTCTCTGAGGGACAAACAGGCTGGAGAACCCTGGGATTGTGTTCTGTGAATTGCCTCCTTTGACAATTGTGAGCTGTGTGAGGGACATTCCACAGGGCTCCACCTTTGGGGTGGGGGAGTATTCATGGCAGCCAGTGAGCGAAATTCCTTCAGACAAAGCCGCTCTCATGCACCATCGCCCTTCCTCTGCCCTGCACCCAAATAGCATATCAAGACCATCAACACTTTCCTCATCTTGTCTGGTGAGGTAAACAAAAGATTTAAGTCAGTCTTAATCCAACTGTAGAGATAATCCAACTCAATCTGTGAACATGCCCAGAGTTAGAAAATTGCTACTTACTGTATATAGTTACTACTTTCATTTTACAAAGTCCTTTTTCTTTCACATTAATTTTCCTTTTGCTCCAAGTGCAAAATTGCCCACCCTTTGCCACTGTATGTATCTTGCAGGCCTCTCTGTTCATACAATTCCAGCCTTAAGCCATCATTTTTTTAACCTTCCAGATCCATTCTTGTCCTACCTTCTGCTCAGAACTCTGCAATTGTATTCTGAAAACTTCCACTGATGAGCGTTATTAGGGGTGAGGTGAGACTACAAGCATTCGAAGCAAAGCTAATTCTTCATTGAAGAAAAATGTGGTAGTAGAAGGATTTGTATTGGCAACCTTCAGTCTCGAAAGACTATGGTATCGCGCTCTGAATGGTGGTTCTGGCACAGCGTCTAGTGTGGCTGAAAAGGCCAATCCGGGAGTGACAATCCCTTCCACACCGGGAGCAAGTGCAGTCTGTCCCTGGTCTGTCTCCCTGACTATGGGCCTTCCTTCTTTGCCTCTTAGCCTCAGACTGTTGGCAAAGTGTCTCTTCAAACTGGGAAAGGCCATGCTGCACAGCCTGCCTCCAAGCGGGCCGCTCAGAGGCCAGGGTTTCCCACTTGTTGAGGTCCATCCCTAAGGCCTTCAGATCCCTCTTGCAGATGTCCTTGTATCGCAGCTGTGGTCTGCCTGTAGGGCGCTTTCCTTGCACGAGTTCTCCATAGAGGAGATCCTTTGGGATCCGGCCATCATCCATTCTCACGACATGACCAAGCCAACGCAGGCGTCTCTGTTTCAGCAGTGAATACACGCTAGGGATTCCAGCACGTTCCAGGACTGTGTTGTTTGGAACTTTGTCCTGCCAGGTGATGCCGAGGATGCGTCGGAGGCAGCGCATGTGGAAAGCGCTCAGTTTCCTCTCCTGTTGTGAGTGAAGAGTCCATGACTCGCTGCAGTACAGAAGTGTACTCAGGACGCAAGCTCTGTAGACCTGGATCTTGGTATGTTCCGTCAGCTTCTTGTTGGACCAGACTCTCTTTGTGAGTCTGGAAAACGTGGTAGCTGCTTTACCGATGCGCTTGTTTAGCTCGGTATCGAGAGAATGAGTGTCGGAGATCGTTGAGCCAAGGTACACAAAGTCATGGACAACCTCCAGTTCATGTGCAGAGATTGTAATGCAGGGAGGTGAGTCCACATCCTGAACCATGACCTGTGTTTTCTTCAGGCTGATTGTCAGTCCAAAATCTTGGCAGGCCTTGCTAAAACGATCCATGAGCTGCTGGAGATCTTTGGCAGAGTGGGTAGTGACAGCTGCATCGTCGGCAAAGAGGAAGTCACGCAGACATTTCAGCTGGACTTTGGATTTTGCTCTCAGTCTGGAGAGGTTGAAGAGCTTTCCGTCTGATCTGGTCCGGAGATAGATGCCTTCTGTTGCAGTTCCAAAGGCCTGCTTCAGCAGGACAGCGAAGAAAATCCCAAACAAGGTTGGTGCAAGAACACAGCCCTGCTTCACTCCGCTTCGGATGTCAAAAGGGTCTGATGTGGAGCCATCGAAGACAACAGTGCCCTTCATGTCCTTGTGGAAAGATCTGATGATGCTGAGGAGCCTGGGTGGACATCCAATCTTGGGGAGAATCTTGAAGAGGCCGTCTCTGCTGACCAGGTCGAAAGCCTTTGTGAGATCTATGAAGGCTATAAAGAGTGGCTGTCGTTGTTCCCTGCATTTCTCCTGCAGTTGTCTAAGGGAGAATACCATATCAGTGGTGGACCTGTTGGCTCGGAATCCACACTGCGATTCTGGATAGACGCTCTCTGCAAGTACCTGGAGCCTCTTTAGTACAACTCGGGCAAACAGCTTTCCTACAACGCTAAGGAGAGAGATGCCGCGGTAGTTGTTGCAGTCACCCCTGTCACCTTTGTTCTTGTACAGCGTGATGATGTTTGCATCCCTCATGTCTTGAGGTACTCCACCTTCTCTCCAGCAGAGACAGAGGATTTCATGCAGCTCAGTGACGATGATCTCTTTGCAGCATTTTAGGACTTCAGCAGGGATGCTGTCTTTTCCAGGTGCCTTGCCAAAGGCAAGGGAGTCCAGGGCCACGTGAAGTTCTTCTAGGGTTGGTTCACTGTCAAGCTCTTCCAGCACAGGCAGGCACTCAATGTTGTTCAGTGATTCTTCGGTGACTACATTTTCTCTGGAATATAGCTCAGAGTAGTGCTGCACCCAGCGTTCCATCTGCTGCGCCCGATCCTGGATGACCTCGCCTGTGGCAGACTTCAGAGGGGCAATTTTCTTCTGTGTTGGACCTAGGGCCTGCTTGATACCATCATACATCCCCTTGATGTTGCCCGTGTCAGCTGCTATCTGTATCTCGGAACAGAGCTGGAGCCAGTAGTCGTTAGCACATCTCCTGGCAGTCTGTTGGACTTTGCTGCGAGCAGTTCGGAGGACCTGCAGGTTGCGCTCACTGGGACAGGCCTTGTATGCTGCTTGAGCTCTCCTCTTTTCCTCAATGACTGGTGTCAACTCCTCAGAGTGGGCTTCAAACCAGTCTGCCGCCTTGTTGGTCTTCTTGCCGAATATGGACAAGGCGGTGTTGTAAACGGTATTCTTGAAATGTTCCCATCTGTTGGATGCGTTTGCGTCGGCCGGGCCTGGAAGAGATTCCTCAAGCGCTTGTGCAAATTCCTCCACTTTTCTCTGATCCCGGGTCTTGCTGGTATCAATGCGAGGTCTTCCTTCCTTTTTCGTGTGATACAGTCGCTTTGTTTGCAGTTTCACTCTGCTGCACACCAGGGAGTGGTCAGTGTCGCAGGCAGCACCATGATAACTGCGTGTGATCTTGATGCTGGGAAGGCTGGAGCGTCTGGTGAGGATCAGGTCGAGCTGGTGCCAGTGCTTTGATCTTGGATGTCTCCAAGAGACTCTATGTTGGGGCTTTGTGTTGAAGAATGTGTTGCTGACACAGAGACCGTGATGACAGCAAAATTCTAGCAGGCGTTGGCCATTTTCGTTCATCCTCCCAGTGCCAAACTGACCTAAGCAAGTGGGCCATGAACTGTTATCAGCACCAACTCTAGCATTGAAATCGCCGAGGATGAACAATGGCTCTTTTACAGGGATTTTCTTGACAGTGGTGGCCAGGTCATCATAGAATTTGTCTTTGGCTTCTGCTGGAGACGACAGAGTCGGTGCATAAGCACTGATGAGAGTGATAGGTCCTGCTGATGACTGGAGCTGCAGGGACAAAATTCTTTCACTTCCCACAGTAGGTGGGATGATGGATTTCAGCAGGGTATTTCTGACCGCAAAGCCAACGCCATGTTCCCTGGTTTCGTTTGGTGGTTTTCCCTGCCAGAAAAATGAGAAATTTCTCTCCTTGACAGATCCGGAATCTGGCAGCCTAGTCTCTTGAAGGGCGACGATGTCCATCTGCAGTCTGCTCAGCTCCATGTCGATGACAGCTGTTTTGCGTGCGTCGTCTATTTCTTGCAGGTCATCAGAGAAGCCAGGTGTCATTGTCCTAACGTTCCAGGTGCCCAGCTTTAGGGCAGTAGTTTTCTGTTTTCTGTTGCATGGTGCAGAGTTGTCGATCCGCTTGTCGGTTTTCACCCTAAACCCCACGCACCCCATGAGGTTAACGGACCGTGGCGAGGCAACACCTTACTGGCTGGGGACTGCCCAGCTTAAGGCGGGCGGTAGCTGCCCAATGAGATGCAATGATCTCTCCCACCGTCGGAAGCAGCCCCTGGCGTCATGCTCTACGCCAATCGAGCAAAGACTTATAACCGGTAAACTGCTGCTTCCCGTGTTGTGCCGACGCCGTATGGCGAAGTTGGAGTGTCCTCTCCAGTGCGCGAAGCCTGGGTAAAGAAGGTATGGAGGATAGGCTGTTACCCATGCAGCAAATCCCCCCTCTCCACGCCGCTGGAATGGTCCAATGGAAAGGCAGAAGCCAATACGGTTGGTTCCAGCGGCGTCGCAGGAGTTGCCAGAACGTGACTGTGTTCAGCCATGAACTGCCTAAGGGACTCCGGCTCCTGATTTTGCCTCGAGGTTGACTCCTGAAGCCTTTTCCAGAACTGGATGTAGCCACAAGGCAGTGGAGGTTTGAGGTCAGAGTTTCCTTCTCTTAGATGAGCTGCCTTCCTAGGCTGACGAGTCCCATCTACCCGGTGGCTGTTTAGTCGCCTCTTACGACAAGTACAGCCAAACTGAGGGCCTATTCTTAGCCCCAGCCCCCAGGGACAAGTTTTTACATAGAGCTTCCTTAATGTACAAAGTGCTGCGTGTGTGTTATATTGCTAGAAGTAAGGAAAGCAGTTGCTAAATCTGTGTCTCTGTATGCCTTCAAGATACCCAGGACTTTTGAGACATGAACATTATTCAGATGGAAAACTCTTATGGGCTGACCCGAGGTGGTGCATGTGTAGCCCTTGCAGATTAGCAGAATAGAGCAATGGATCTAGCCCCCTGCCCCCCAAGCAGCCAATAGCCAGGATTTTAGCTTTTCAACAAAGCCCTCTGCATTTGCAAAAAAGGGGAATCATGAGCACACAGTGCATAGTTACACATACAGTGAACCATCCAACTGTGGGCTGGAGCTTCATAAAGAAGCTTGCTTTGGTGCATGGAGTGTCCTTAGTATGATCAGGGCACTTCTGTTTATCAAAAGGCTACGAACAAAATGGTAAAACCAGGAAGGGGATATCTTGTCACCTGATCATTGGCAGAACTTTGAATAAGGATGTATATGCATTGCCTAAGTCTCAGACTGTCATATGGTTCTGTTTTCTAGGCACAGTTGGAAATTTTTGCACAGCACTCCACAGAATTTCTTATATTTAAGATAAGAAACAAGTGTGGTGGGAAGTGGTAGCAGGGAAACAGAGCAACTGCTCCTTAATTTTAATGGCATATCTACATTGCAGATGAATACAGTATAGATTTTATAGCCATTTAATAACCAGGGCTTTCTCCAATGAATTCTGGGAGCTGTAGTTGATTGAGCATCCTGACAATTATGTTAAAGATTCCTATTATCCCCTTGCAAAAAAAACTACATTTCCTAGAAGATATGGTGTGATTGTTAATCCAATTTAGGGCGCAATCCAGAATGGGCTTTGGGCCAGCGCAAGTCCCTTACACCTGCCCAGAAGTGTTATAAGGCCAATCTGGGCCCCACGGAGCTGGTGCAAAGGTAAGGCTGCGCCAGCCGAGTCAGGCCAACATGGGGGCTTGGGGAAGGCGGGGTGAGGGCAGAACGAAGGCGTTCCAGCGTGGGGGAGGACAGCCAGCGGGCAGGCTGGGGCAGAGTGGGGGATGGGGCCAGAATCTGGCACTTAGGCCAGATCCTGAACCCACTCCTGGGCAACCCGGCATAGTGTCAAGCGGCTTGGATCTGCACCACATCTTTAGATCCAAGTAGCCCCATTGGGGCTGCTGCAGCATTACCTGAGGTAAGGGGAATGCATTCCTCTTGCCCAGGGCTAAGCCACAGGCAGCCCCAACCCAGCTCTGGATATGGGGCAGGCCAGCCAGCCTCACGGGTTAGGTTTGGGCTGCCCAGTCTGTAGTATAGATTTGCTCCATATAACATCCAAACCAAATAACTGCAAGTTTCCTGTCTTTCCACTATCCTGTTCAACACTAATTTGGTCTCCCCTGTAATGTCCCCTGACTCATGCTCTCTCCAGCCCTAGTGTCCCCACATAGCTTCACCAAGCCCCTCAATCATATTCAGTACAGCTATCAACTATCCCAGCTGCAGCTCCTGATTTGTCCCGTCACTGCAGAAGAGAACCTTTATCGATTTTTGGCTCATGCAACAAAATATCATCTAAAAGAGCAAAATGACCAGCCTGTTAACTTCATCCTGCCAAGCAGCATCATTTATATGTAAGGACTGGGAATGACACCAGTGGATTGGGCACCACTTTGGTTCCAGGGAGGGTTGTGGAAACTGGAGGTTCTAGATCAGCACTCTGCTGGGGAGTCATTAGTAGACATTTCTGCCCCTGCGGCGTGCTTCAAAATTGGTGCCAGCCCCCACTTTTAACATTCAAGTCCAAGTAATTGTTTTGCCATTACAGAATACTGCATTTTGGTTCTGTCACAAACACCGACTGTACATTCTGAAAAGCCCAATAAAAAGGATGATCTTGAAGGCTGGCATTGCCTGGCTCTTGCCAAGCAGTGAGCATGGTCAGTCCCTTTACAGTCAGTCAAAGAACAAATAGCCCTTACTGCTCAGGTCCTCTCTCTTTTTTAAAAAAAATGTTCTCTCTCTCATGCTCTCACACATGCACATACGCACACCCCATTCTCCATGTTATACTTCTGGAGCTCTCCTCTACTGGAGCGATGGCCCTGATTCTGCAGATTCTCTCTTAGAGGCCTAGGCCTCATTAACTCATTTTTGTCCAGCCCACAGGTGTACACATTTGGTCCCTATTGTGTGTCTGCAGTGTTGGGCAGAAATGGCTTAAGTTTGGTAAATTTTTATCAGGACTGTACCATTTCAGATTGCAGGTAGAGCCGCACATGACTAACAACTACCTCCATTCAAAAATTACCTGTGTTTAAAAAACAAGTGTGTTAGAGAAGAGGGTTCTTGCCAGGCCTTCTCTGCAATATGCCAGGTGTGCAGGAAATACTTTATATGGAGGTGTACTCAGTCACGTAAGCCCCCACTTATAGTGCTACAATCCTGTGAATGGAAATAAGGGAAAAGTAAGATAAACATCTGAAAGGGGTTCAAATTCTTGTTAGTTGGTTGTGTTATGTAACTTTAGAGGTATCTCTGGCCCTGGTAGGGATTCCAGTGGAGGGGGGGGGTGCTCCAGTGGCATTCTGACTTCAGAGGTGAAAGCCTGAATTTATTGCTCATGCCAAAGTTAAATGCCCAGAGAAACATCAAAGCTGGGAAGTTTGGAAAATCAGACCTGCCTTGTGTCTTCAAGGGTCTCTCTCGGCACCAGAGAGGAACTTCAGAGATAAAGACAATCTGTCACAGGTGGATAAAGGAGTGAAGGCTTTTCTGAAAGATCAGGAGACTGCTGATTTTTTTTAAATAATGGGTCATGGAGGGAGGAACATTTTTTTCTACCTGGACACCTGAACTGGCTACATGCTAAATTGTTGCATGAAGGTAGAGATTGCATCCAATTTTTTTCTATCAGTTGGAGACTTATTTAAAAAAAGGGAGCTATTTTGCCATTTCTGCTTTCCCTGGGAAGATACTGCGGGTCAGCGCTCCCCAAAAGGGGTGGGGACACAGAGAACTCCAGTCTTACTGCTGAAGTTGCAGATTGCCTCATAGAACCGTTGCCTCATAGGAATGTATTTCAGGGTATTTAGTATTCCTTATTGTGTTATCTACTTAATAGGCCCTTTTATCCTATTGCGGGCTTATGTTCTCCTTCTTGCTTTATGTTTTCTTACTGCCCAATCCTTCCTAAATCCTGGTGCGGCAATGCAGTGGCGCCAGTGTGGCTTCCACTGTATCCCACATGGGATTTTTGGTGGCTGGGGGTAATGGGACGTGTCCCCTTGCTCCAGGGTAAGGCCCAGCAATCACACCAGGTCAACTCGGACCTGCGCCAGTGGTATCAACTGGCATAAGTCTGCATTGATCCATGCCAGTGGATCAGGCCCAGGAAGGGGGTTTGGATACAGTGCATGTTGGCACCACCTATCCCTCTTGCCAAAACGTTTGGACACCCCTGGTGTAAACCATTCAGACGCGTTACCGAAAGCGGAGTTCAATGAGGAATGTCTCAGTTGTCTTTTCTAAGCTGAGAGAGGGGCGGTTAGACAAAGAAGTGGTAGTGGCTACCAGTTTGTATAAGAATAAGTTATGTGAATGGGAGGAAGGGTTGTGGGGGAATTCCTGAGTGCAGCTTCTAGGAAGGCACAGCACTTTAAGGAGAGGAGCTCACATTTGCTTTGGCTAAACCCAGAAAGGCTAAAGGTGTAAAAGGTGTTGGTTCACAGAATCCATTTCTTGACATTTCTTAATTTTTCCCCCCACCTCTATGAGAAGGCCTGAGCTGCAAGTGCTGGATCTTGTGATAAATAAACAAAATATTCCTAATAATTAATCGTTCTGTTAAGTTTTTCAGTTGAATCCTGAGACAGACTCACTATCAACTGAACATTCATGCACACACAGAGACTATTTCCTTGCTCTTGGGAACATTCTGCAAACAAACAATTTGCAAACAAAACAAAAAAAACTAAGCTATGATTTGCAGAAGGAGTATTACTATACTCTTAGTAAGAGAGACATGTTCAGTGAACAAAGCGCCTGCAACTGCACTTTAAAAAATAGATGACAGCTCAGTTTTCACAGAGCTGGCGGGCCCATTTCTGAACTGTACCAGCTAAAACTAGAAGAAGGGGGTTTACATGATAGAGTGTATTTGCATGAGTGTGTGCGAGTGCACAAAATGTCTCTCCCTGAAATGCAACTTTTCTATGTGAATGGATGTTGTTGTTTTTTTTTTTCATACTGAAGAACATTGAACCACGCAAGCCCCACCTGCAGTCCAAAGTGGTACAGCCCTGAGCACTTGGCTTTTTGGTTGGTTTTAAGAACCATATAGTCATGTGTTGCTCTTTTTATTGCTGTTGCACTACATGTATTAAGTTTTTACTGAGATTATACCAAGAGATGCATAAAAGGTTCCGTACTTGCCAACGTGTTCTTCAGGGAGAATGGGATAAATTCTTCTGCCACTTTCCACCAAAAATGTGAATGGGAAGACTGCTTCCAGTGTCTTTAAAGGGATAGCCTAGGAGGCAGCAGAGCACAATTTCTTGAGACTCACTGGTCCTGCCTGGCTTGTTCTTGATCTTGGCAACTTTTCTTCCGAAAAGCACTTCTTCTCTGGAATAAATCCTTCCATTTTTTTTCACAGATTCCCTCTTCTCCCTCCCCCTCAGGTTGCCTTTTTCATGTGGCTGTATTAATGACCCTTCTTAGTAAGAAAAAAAGCAGATATGCTGTTTGTTGTCCCAGGCCAGAAACTTTATCCTCGAAAGGCTTCCCAGGTCATATTTCCTTTTTCATATGTTAGAGAGAAATGGAGTGGGCTGGGAATGCCCCCGCTTTAAAATGTCAGCAGTGCATCAAAAATTAAAGAACAGAAATACAGGTGGGCCCCTGTGGTTGGTTGGCAACCTTCAGTCTCGAAAGACTATGGTATAAGCCTACAGCACCCGCTACTCCCAAGTGATCTTCCATCCAAATACTAACCAGGCCTGACCCTGCTTAGCTTCCGAGATCAGAGACCTGAGCTTTGGGGAGCCTTGGCTTGGAATGCTGTATTCTCAGGGGATTGGTTCCAGCCCCTTTCCCGTGAGTACCAAGGATATGGGGAATCCTGTCTCTGCAGCCCGGACATTCCTATTAACATTGTTTAGCTCTTTACTGGGGAAAAATATTCTTGCTTTTACAGGTCTCGATAAACATTCAAGTTTATAGTGATACGCAGGCAGGGATGCCAGCAGGCTGAATTCTTGAAAAGACTAGATCAGTGGTTCCCAAACTGGTGGATCGCAACCCACCATGGGAACCGGAACCAGAAGCAGAGCATTCCCCCTTAAGGGGAGTGGCCCTGCTCCAATGACAGCAACAATGCTGCAGAGACTGCAGTGCCGCCGCCGCCAAGGAACTTTTGTACTCACCTGTGGGGCAGCAGTGGCCTCCTGCAGGGTCCTGGAGGCTTGCAGTCCCCTCTGATCTCCTTCGCAGCTTGTTTACAAAGCCCTTATATCCGATTTAAAGCTACAGCTGATCTAAAGCTGTTGCTGCCACCCTTCCCTGTCCATGAAACACTCACCTGGTTCCCAACTCCTTGGCAGGAGTTTGGGACCCACTAGGTTGATGCTGACAAGAAGTAGGAATTCAACTGCTTCCTGTCAGCATCAATCAAGTCTTTTCAAGCACCCTGTCTGCTAGCAAGCTAGTTATGTGTCACTATAAGCATGAATGCTTATAGCAACTTGTAAAAGCCAGAACATTTTTTCCTTGGTAAGAAGCTAAGAGTGCAATCCTAAACCCTGGGTTAAGCCAGCACAAGTCACTTGTGGTGACCTTCAGAGTCTTTAGAGCACCCACTTTAGAGTCAGGGAGGCTAGCACAAGGAGTTGCGCTGGCCTCCCCATGCCCAGCAAGGTATGTGTCCTTGGCCAACACAAACTGGAGGGCCATGGGGAGGACAGGGAATAGGCGTTTGGGGGCAGGGAGAGGGCAAGCGGGGCCAGGATCCAGCACTTATGCCAGATCCTGACTCAGTTCCTGGGCAGCGCAGAGCAGTCTTTAGCTGCTCCATTCTACTCTGATCTGCAGCGTGACACAGGGTAAGGGGAAAGTTCTCCCCTTGACTCGGGTTGCACCGTTTCTGGCCCCAAACTTGCACTGGATGCAGCACAGGCCCACTGGCCTACCTGCTCCAGTGCAAGTTAGGATTGCACTGTAAACAATATTAATGGGCATGTGGCAGGGGGGAGGTGGATCAGCAGATAGCTGAAATGCATATATGAGGGCTCACCTGTACTAGATCATCTCTTATTTTAAAATACACACAGAATCACTTGGTTAATGGCACTAGATCTTCTACCTATGTATCCTGGGTAGACAACAAGGGCCAAGTGAGGGCCCAATCCTATCCAACTTTCCAACTCCGGTGTAGCCACAATGCAACCTCATGGTAAGGGAACACATGTTCCCATACCTTGAGAAGGTCCCAGTGACTGCCCCTCCACCACAGGATGCAGCGCACACCCCACTGGCACAACTACACCAGCACTGGAAAATTGGACAGGATTGGGCTCTTAGGCGCTGCTGTAAATGTGTGGTTGCCGCCAGCCATGGTGCTTAGGTGTCAACTTCCCAGCCTACCTTCCTATAAAATGATAGTAAGAACATATATATGGTGCTTTCTGAGTGTATGAAGTGCTTCACATGTGTGATCCTGATCTGTTCAATAACCTGTAAGGTAGGTATTCTTGCAGCTGGGGTGCTGAGAGGGTGTGGCTTGCCCAAAGCCTCCTAATTTGTTCATAGCAGAGGTGAGATTCAAACCAGGAACATCTGATTTGCAGTCTCTTAGGCACTACACCACACCAGCTAAAACATAGCAAAGTCTGTCTCAGGTTCTGTCCCAATATTTTGTATTCCTCTGCTCCCCCACACCACATAAATGGTTGCTGATAGCGGGAAAACATGAGCCATCATGATACCACAAG
Organism: Tiliqua scincoides; assembly: GCF_035046505.1. Classification (NCBI taxonomy): domain Eukaryota; kingdom Metazoa; phylum Chordata; class Lepidosauria; order Squamata; family Scincidae; genus Tiliqua; species Tiliqua scincoides. The sequence continues at coordinate 101,593,287 of NC_089822.1, read as the reverse complement.
CTGAAGAGAGTGCTATGAACATTACAAAAAAAAAGTGGGGAAGGTGCATGTATTGGCAACCTTCAGTCTCGAAAGACTATGGTATTGCGCTCTGAAAGGTGGCTCTGGCACAGCGTCTAGTGTGGCTGAAAAGGCCAATTCGGGAGTGACAATCCCTTCCACACTGGGAGCAAGTGCAGTCTGTCCCTGGTCTGTCTCCCTGGCTATGGGCCTTCCTTCTTTGCCTCTTTGCCTCAGACTGTTGGCCAAGTGTCTCTTCAAACTGGGAAAGGCCATGCTGCACAGCCTGCTTCCAAGCGGGCCGCTCAGAGGCCAGGGTTTCCCACCTGTTGAGGTCCACTCCTAAGGCCTTCAGATCCCTCTTGCAGATGTCCTTGTATCGCAGCTGTGGTCTACCTGTAGGGCGCTTTCCTTGCACAAGTTCACCATAGAGGAGATCCTTTGGGATCTGCCCATCATCCATTCTCGGTGCATGGGTGCCATTTTCAGTGGTCACCTGCACTTTCAGGTATGCCTGGTTTGGCCTGAAGGCAGCTACTGTTCTCTGACACAAAAGGTAGTAATATGCACCAGATGCTAACTTGTGAGAATGGTGACACCACAATGCTGCTTCTAATCCAGTGGGATAAAATGATGCTTTGAGAGGTTTTGCAGAGGGAGAGGGATACATTTTCGGTGCTTTATCAGCCTTACCCATGTATTCTATTGTCTCTTCGCTGGTCTATCTTATTCTTTGAGCTCTTCCATTTCAAAGTACACGCAATGGACCTGCTAAAACATCCCCACAGAAAGAAAACACAATTCCACCAACCACAATGGCAAAACCACGTGCTGTTTAATAACAATCACAACTTTGCAAAAGTCCTTACATGCCCTTTCAGGCAGTGCTCCCTCTTTCTCAGTAGCTATTGCCACTACCAGGCATGAAACGCCATATAATTCTGTATATCTATATGTATAGTTACATATATATATATATATAATTTATATATATGGTATATATATATTTATAGAAGATATATTATCATAAGTCACATTATCAAAACATGCGCAGAATAACCAGCAAAAAGGTTTCAAGCAAAGACATTTTGGAGCTGGAAGACCAAAGGCAAACCTGCATTGTTTCTGTCCATTAGGGACTAGCCCCGAAACAGAGGGTTACCATAGGGCTATAAGAGGGTACCAAAGTATACCCACCTCTTGCCCAGCTCCTTCCCCACACTGGCCTTTCTCCCTGAAAAGTCACAGACCTCAATAAATGGCATCCTTAAAGGATGGGGGGAAAAAATCTATGTGCCATCCTTTGCTCAGAAACTTGGAGAAGGAAAAGAGGGTCTTAAGATTGGCCCTTCCTGGTAATCTCCCATAATGCAAAAGCAGTTTCATATATCGATAATTAAAAAACAGAAATCCACCACCTGAAAAACCCAAACCTTTGGTTACTTTTAAACGTGCTTTAATATACCAGCCCCTGTATAGATTTTTCTCCTTTCTACCCTCAGAACCACCCCCCACCCCTGAAAAGAGCTTTTTTAAAACGTCCTACTCATTGCAAAATTATTTTTGAGGCTCATTTTGTAGCTTAAGGACCCCAGGGATCCTTCAGTGATTTCCCACTTCATGCACAGCACCGACTAAACAAGAGGAAAATGAAAGAATATGAGTTTATATTCACAAAATAGTTTCTGTCTCACACATAACATGGTTCGTAGAAATGAGCAGACTGAATTAATATCCAGGGCTTCATAACTGCCGAAATGGACCTTGGGATAATTCCCAGACTCGGGCAGTTGTAAATATCCTTCAAAAACACAGAGCTGGGTATTGCTTTTTGGAAATGTCTGATGTCAAAAGAAACAGGATATGGAGAAACCTGAATTATGTGGAAAGAAGGGAATTGATTTCAGAAAATGCCTAGAAAGAACTCTGGTTTCTGAGCAGTAAACCTGTATCTGGGCTGTGCCACTTCAGAAAGCAGGTGTCAGCTCACGTCTGATCTTCAAACCAAACACATTCTCTGCATACAGAAAAACAGCATGTCAGGGAAAAGGCTTGGCTAGAACCCTTCCATCTCACAACTAGTGTTCTCTGTGCAGGGAATCATTTTATGTAGTGTAATCTTCTACTAATTAAACCTTAATTAGACACAATAAAACCTTCCCCCAAAGTATTCCTTATAGTTTCACATTAGCAATTTTAGCAGAATCAAGTTCTTATGTAAGGGAATGTACAAGAATTAGCACCCTCCTCTTGAACAGGTCTCATGTTCAGGGGATGGGCAGTTCAACCTGAACTAAATCCCCCCATGTGATAATGCAGTGGTGCAGGCTCAGCTTCTGCAGGGAATTACTGGCCACTGGAGCTCTCAAACGGGTAAGGGAATATTAGTTTCCTTGCCCCAGAGTAACCCCCAGCAGCTGCTATGGGTCAATTCAGGCTTGTGGCACCTCAGTTGCTGGTGCAAGTCCAAGTTGACCCATGAAGGCAGATCAGGCCCAGAAAGGGGGCCAAGATTCAGTGTGGGCTGCCACCACCAAACCCACCCCCTCCTGGGCCTGATCCATCCTCCTCCTTGCCCCACTACCACCTCACACTGCCTTCCCCCTCCCTTGTTATGCCACACCTCCATTGTCCCCCAACCCACGGCCATCTACCAGTGCATAAGAGGCTGCTCCAGTCTCTCCGCCAACAGCCTGGCAGAACACACCAGTGGAGGCTGTTTTGCAACTGGTGTTAAGCAGCCTCTGTCAGCACAATGTGTGTTGTGCTGGTGGCCAGCCCAGTTAGGACTGGGCCTTAAGACACAAACACAAAGGTCCCAATTCTATCCAACTTTTCAGTGCCAATGCAGCCATGCCAACAGGATGTGCACTCCATCCTGAGATGGCGGGGTAAGTCACAGAGGCTTCCTTAAGGCAAGGCAACATTCATTCCCTTACCTTGGAGCTGCAATGTGGCTGCATCGGTGCTGGAAAGTTGGACAGGATTGGGGCCAAAGAGCTTGTTCAGAATAGCATTAGAGCACATAGCAAGATAATGACATTTAAATCCATATTCATCTGGTATCACCACCAGTACCATTGCCACCCAGTTCTGCACCCTGAATCACTGTTGGACTTGGATTTTATAACACGTGCAAGCACATTGCTGAATGACTATAATATGATGACTTGTATATGTGTGTGAACCATCACCAGACAGAAGTTTTGTATCCCCTGTAAATAACAGGTGTGCATCCTACTATAGTAGTTGGCAACCTTCAGTCCCGAAAGACTATGGTATCGCGCTCTGAAAGGTGGCTCTGGAACAGCGTCCAGTGTGGCTGAAAAGGCCGATTCGGGAGTGACAATCCCTTCCACACTGGGAGCAAGTGCAGTCTGTCCCTGGCCTGTCTCCCTGGCTATGGGCCTTCCTTCTTTGCCTCTTAGCCTCAGACTGTTGGCCAAGTGTCTCTTCAAACTGGGAAAGGCCATGTTGCACAGCCTGCCTCCAAGCGGGCCGCTCAGAGGCCAGGGTTTCCCACTTGTTGAGGTCCACTCCTAAGGCCTTCAGATCCCTCTTGCAGATGTCCTTGTAGCGCTATATATAGTACTACTATAGTACTGAATAACCTAAATAATGAGAAATCAATGTGCATGAATGAATAAACCAGTCCTCAGAACACTCATGGCCACATCTTGGAATACATCTTATTACTGCCACTGATAACACAGGCCAACACACATTTTACTTCCTTAAACGTTACACCAAATTCCTGGGTATATTTTAAGACAAAAAACTGGCATCCATTTTGCCCGATCATGTCTAGTTTTGGAGATATAGTATAGCCTCATTAGTGAACGGTTCAAGCAACTTCCTCGAGGAAGCCTACACCATGGGCAAAACGGATGCCATTTTTGGAATCGGCACCCCAAATTCATATCAAACCACCATAAAGTTTGGGAAAAAATTTTCTGACCCTCAATTTTGTAAGCCTGTGTAATATGTCCCAAGGGAGCTAACTAATGAGCATTGCATTTGACTATACTGCCTCCTTCTGCCTGGCAGGGGTCCATCAATGCCAACAAAATGTCAAACTGGGCCAGAGCAAGATGTTTTGGTTCCAGTCCAAATAGTACCTCCCCGCGCACTAACACAACATACAACTCACCAGATGTGATTCTGTACAAGCCACACTGAAATGAAGGGGAAAGTTAAACTCCTGCACCACTCTAGTTCATTTTGATGAGACCTGTGTAGAACAATGTCCCTGATCCTCTGTATCATGGGAAGGAGTGACCTGGGAGTGGTGGTGGTGGTGGTGGTGGGGCTTAGAATGGGGAGACAGGCAGCCCAATCCTATGCCTGTCTACTCAGAAGTAAGTCCCATTAGAGTCAATGGGGCTTACTCCCAGGAAAGTGTGGCTAGGATTGGGGTGTAAATCTAGAGCCACACATCTATCCTGGCCAGCGATATTCTTAATTTCTGGAGAGGATTAAATGCATGCAGTCTTAACCATGAGGGGACAACCATATACACTGCCCCTATCTGCATTCATTACTGATCCAGCAAAGGGGCACCCCAATTTGCAGGCCCGTTGGACCAGATCTGTTCTGCCAAATATACAAGAACTACAAAAGTCCCATTCATAAAAACTTGAGTTCGCTCTACATTTGCTATCCCCTCCAGCTTGTTGCTCAGATATGGACATTTCCATAAGATCACTCTGCTTTATCTGCTAAAGTAGCACCAAAGTGCAGTGGTTCAAAGAACAAACTACGAGGGGGGTTCGAGCCTAGCCTCAGCCTCAAACTCAATACCACTTGGGCAAGTCCTTTTACTTCAGGACAATCCCCTGCAGCTGTGAAATGGTGTGTCATTAGAGCAACAGGGAGAACCTAAGTGATGAGCACTGAGGGAAAGGCCTTGGGCTAAATTCTAAGTATCGTTAGTGTGGTTATAAGGCTTCCATCTCAGCCGGGCAGCAGGAATTCAGGTTCCCTGCTTGAAGACATGTTTTACTCGGCAAGCAAAGAGAGGTGGCAGCACTACACAACAGATGAGAAATGGAAAACCAAGAGCAACGGACGCAGTGGTCCAAACTAGATGAGACATGGGACACACATGAAGTGTCTGGTGGCATTTAAAAATCTGTAATGCAATGTTTTGGACTACAGATTTGTTTGGAGCAGCCAGAGTATTTAACCCTTTCTCAATGGGGCATTTGCTATCTACTATTGACCTCCTAGAAACTTTCCCCATGGGTGAAAAAGTGGTTGGTTAGGTGGGGTCATTTTCATCTGAAAAATGATGCACTGGGAAAGTGTTAACTATCTCTGAACCACCCAAACACCATCCATTTTGATCAAATTTGGAACTCTGCATTAACCTTCAACAGGACAAAATATTTTGCAAGCCACTTCCTGTGTTTCTGCAAGAAATGTTTAATTTGACCTTCAGTTTCAAGGGCTTACATTTGTGCCTATTATGAGCAACTTAACTCAGTGTGACCCATAACACTCCCCCCCCCCCCCGCTTTTCCAGCACTTGGGAGACCAAGTGGAGAGGCAAATTAGGAACCATGGGCGAGCAGTGTGCTGTGATTGAGGAAGGAGACCTCTTTCCTGGGGACCCAAACCAGCCCTGCTCTTCATGAGAGACACTTTATGGAACTGTCTTTCCAGGGCATATTCGCAATGCTTTTATTACCTTTTCTAAATAGTGTTTTTAATTCTGAGCAAGAACAAAAATGGGAACAGAGCAGAGATAAAGCTAAGGAACACAATACAATATAGCACAGGAGTGCTCGTTGCATCAGTGTGTATTACCTAGTCATATGCTTCGCCCACAGGCCCTGCACAACAATACTGCTGCATTTTTCACAGGGACCAACATGTGGCAGCAGCAGGATTTTATTTTTTTTTAAAAGGGAGAGGAGCTTCTAATGGGCCAAAATCCAAACAGGGATGTTATATAAATGCCAGGTCAGATTTTATTTCATTGAGAAGCATAGATACAGCTAATGATTTCAGGGATATGGGAGCATGATCAGCAGTGTTTCATGCATAGCCTTCAGGTACCATGAAACAACGTACATGAACACACAACTGATAATTCTATTAATAGGATTCCACAACCCAAAGACCACTCAATACGTTCAATCTGCACTAGTCAGAATTCCACTGCACAAAATTTAGACAAACAATGTGGGGGTACAAAATACACACTCACCACATGTGATATTCAAACTGCATGCGCAAATCTTTTCAGCTGGCATCGGGGACCCAAGCCTTTCCTTCTCACTGCTCACATGTATTTTAAAGAGACCAAGCAGCTAAAAGCACAGGCACCCGCAGTCCAAAAGCGAGGTGTGTGTTCTGCGCCTGGCTACCATAGCAAAGTACAAACACATATTTGCTTGAACTGGTCCTTGGTGACTTACATGCAACGGGCATTGCAGGGGCATCACTGTTGGAAGGATGATGCCTACAAGAATGTTTGGGAAGGAAAGCTTTTCAGATCAAAAAATGTGGTCTCTACATTGCACAAGCACACATTGGATTGGATTCCCTGAGTCAATAAATGAGGCACCCACAGATCTATATAGTTGTGTCTCCAAAGAAATACAGCTTCAAGACATATTTCTGTTTCCCAGTGTTCTGTGGGTGAATTACACATCACAACAACAGGTCAATCTTTGGGCCTAGGATGATGCCAGACAGCAGTAAAAGACCAACCTGGGTTGTCATCTGGAGCTGAGATGGACAGGCAGAGAGCATTGTTTATTGCAGTACTCTTTGCCACCTCCTTTAGTCCCAGCCAAACTCCAAAAATACATAACCTGGCTATGAAGGAAAACAACCGGGGGAGTTGTGGGGAGAAGGGAGCAGGGGTAGATGGGTTCAACACTTCCCTCCTGCTTTGCTACTGTCCAGTCTGTGTCTGTGTGTCCCCCCCCCCATTTTATTGCTGTTGGGTAATGACCCATGTAGGAAGACACAGGTCTGCGGCTGTCACATGCATAACACTTTATCTTATTTACATTTATATCTCCAATAGATCTGTGGCTCATAATGGTGGGTACAATTCATCAGGACATGCTTTTGTGCTGCTCCCATTCATTTCAATGGTGCTTGTGCAGGACAACTTCTGCAAGGAAGGCTTATGCCATAAATATATTTATTAGTGTAAGCTGCCGCAAGACTCTTGGTTGTTTTTGCTGGAACAGGCTAATGCCGGCTATCCCTTCTGGAGCGTCCCTGTCTCAACAAAGCGTGTTGCCCTCAAGGGCCTGGAATGCAGCTCCAGGGGAGGCCTACAGTTCAGGAATGATTATTCTAATCAGAGGCCAGGTCCACACTGAGGACGACTTTTTTTTTATGTTCAGGCAAATTTTTGGTAATTAGATAAGGACCGAAGAGAACCACCATGAGTGCCAACACTCAAAGTGCAGGAGGCAATGAGAAAGATTGCAGATTTATAAAAAGGCAAGACCCTTTTGGAAAGAAGTTGAATGGCGTTTAATTGTCTTGCAACAATGATCCTTTCTATAGACATCTCTCCCAGGCCATGTACAGTTTAATAGAGAATAAGGTCTCTTTTGTAGGACTTTCTAGAAGTAGAGTGCAGAACTCTACAGCAGAGCTGTGATTCTCTATTCCACTCTACGGATATGCTCAGTAAGACACCTCCCTCAGCATCCTCCCCAAATAAGCCAACTTTTCCTGATTCTTTTCATTCCCCATGTAATATGTCTCACTATACCATCTCTCATACAGAGAAAAATATACATCTCCCAAATGTTTGTGTCTCATGATAGTACCAAATGTACACATTGCTTGCACTTTTGTTAGAAAAAAAAAGACAACAAAATAACAAAGCTAAACAGAATGAGCCACTTGTCTCAAGTCCAGGGAGTGCCAAGATGACAGCAGGACACATTTACACTGAAACAGAATTACCGTAAACATCCAGGTTCAGTCCTGGTCCTGAACAGGCACGTGGAGCATAATGGTTTGGAGGAAAGAAGCAGCAGGCTGCCTGGATCTCCACCCCCACCCCCACAACACTGGGTACAGCCCAAAGCTTTTGGGTTATCCTGAAGGCTCCTTAAACGTTGGGGGGGGGTCACTGGACTCTCATTCATTCTTTCATCTGCAGAGAAGGTTCTTCTGCACTTCCTTGTTTCCACATTGTGATTGCTGGCAGCACTCCCTGACACTGACAGCCAAACGCAGCAATTAAGATAAATGCAGGAACATGAGGTTTCACCCTCATATTCGGAGCAGTGCTGTATCCAACCCTCTTAGCCTCCAGAGGTTGGCACTGTAGCATGTAAACATATTTTTGAGGAGAGAGGGAGAGACAGAGAGAGGGAGAGAAATTGGCTCCCCAATGCTCAGAAGCATTGCTCCAATGCTCTTCCTCTACCAGAGGAGCCAGGAAGAGCTAAGGAAAACAGGGACAGAAAAGGGCTTTTTTCATGCATCTGCTGTGATTACTCCTGCCTGAGCACTTGTCCATTGTCACAACAGCATTTCCAAGGAAAGTGCAGAACAGAGGGAAGACTCGGCCTCCTGGCTCTGGAAATGTAGGAACTGAAGAACTCCCTCTATTCTTCATCCAAAGTGCATGGGCAGAAGTGTCCTGTTCACCTCCCCTATTCCTGAAGACATCTGAATACAAACTAGAGGTTGCCTTCTGGACCCCAAATCTTCCTCTAAATGATGGGCTGCAAAGCACTGCAGCAAAGTTAATTCCTCGATCTTGTAGCAAGCAGCCCCCCCCCAGAAAACAGCTTAACGGCAAGCCACCCTTGAAGAACGGGCAAACAGAAGAGATCAGGCTTGGAGAAATACTTCCAGAGAGAAGCAGAGCCAGGCCATGTCAAGAAGAAGTCCTTTCACCATATCACCTCTGGCTGGTGTCTTTTTTGACATAAGCTTCTGCCACTTCAGTAATGACCATATAGTTTTGGTTGACCGTAGCAAATTAAAACCATTTTTCTCCCACCTTTGATTCTCCACAAAAAAAAGCTGGAGAATTGCGTGGGATAAAAATGCGCTTTTTAAATATTTATTTATAAGCCCCCTTTGCCTGTAATGCCAAGGCAGCCACTGAGAAGGACAGACTAGACCAAAGCACATGCCCACAAGCAATGACTTGTCATTCACAAAAAAGTACCTGTAAGAAGTATAATCCCTCCCCCCTGCCAATTTTTCCCTTTCCTCATTCCAAGCCGAGATGAGGCCTGAGGATTGTCAACATAAAAAATAAACTAGAAAAGACAAAAGGAGAGGAAAAAGTAATGGAAAGAGCAAATTGCCCTCTTCCCACTCTCAGCTTCATCAACATTTTGGCACTACGGAGGCCTGGTGATACTTGGAAAGGAGCACTGCCCACCCCCAGTGGTACCCAGGCTCTTCCCTCTGTTAGCCACGGCTTAAAGAGCTGTTACCCGGAAATAGAAAAATGTAGAAAAAAGCAACAACAACAAAAGCCCTGTGTAAACTGGGAATCCGTGACGTTGACGCCGTATGTGTCTGCTTGCCCTCCCTGGGCTCACGGTCATCTCTTCCCTGCATGCAACTGGAAAAAGGAAAGAGAGGACTCTGTGCCTGCATGAAATAGAAAAAGGGCAGATGAACCCCCTCCCCTTTCCCTCCCCTGCATGCAGTGCTCAGTATTAAAGGGGGGGGGGAGAGAAAAACCCTCTCCAGCTCCTAGGCAAGTGTTGATGACAGAGGTGCATAAAAGGATTTCCTCAGAGATCAATGCATGTGTACTTGGGAATGAGCTTGGGACTGAACTCAACAGACCAGTTCAGTTCACATTACAGGACAGTCAGTACCCACAGAGCCTCACCACTCCTTTCGGTGCATCAATCTCTCCACATCATGGTACTCTGAGCCCCGAACAAAAGCTTCTCTCCAAACAGCACCTTACTTCCATAAGCTGACCTTGCGAGCAGGCCTGGGGCTGCCATTTTGGTCAGGGGTTTGTCCACAAAGCCACACCTCCTCACTATTCCCACTCCACCACGTCCCAACCTCAGTTTAAAACCTTTGTCTATTTCTGCAAAGGGCTTCAAACTCAACAGCCAATGCAGACGGAAGAGATCCTCTTGATCACTATTTCAGAGCTGAATATATAGGAGCTCAAATCCGTGTCCAAAAACTCATCTCCCTTCTAACAGCACAATCTGGATCCACAACCAGCAAAGTCCAGTGATGTGGCGCCATCTTTTCGCATTCCCTGAGCAAGCTATGCCTGTGTGCCCAAGGCAGTAGGTCTGGAGGGAAGGGGACTGGCATTGCCCAGCACTCTTCCCACGAAACTGAAAGCAAAGAAACAGGTGTGCTTGTGAGCCTGGGTATTTGAGGAGCTGGAGAGGGGCTTCCCTATCACTTTCCCCCACCCGTGTTTCCCATGCATAATGGCAAAGGGTTCCTCAATGGCAGCATCAGTTGTTGGCTTCACCGTCCTCTTCGTCAAAAGACTGCACCCCAGATGAGGTCACGTCGGAGACCTTGCGGCTGAGGGCAGCAGGCTCTGGTTCCTCCCGGGGCGAAAGGGACTCCAGGTCCCGGCACACAACATCGTCCTCCTCTGGTGAGGGCTTCTTGTTCAGTAGGGGTGCCTTCTCCAGCAAGGGATTCCCTTCCTCCTCTGTGTGAACTCCCACAAAGGTGCTGGACTCAGCACTGCCACCTCCACCAGGAAGTGTCTGAGCAGGCCAAACATCCACAAGGCCAGTATTTGGAAGGAGGGTTTGTTGCAGTTGTTGTTGCTGCTGCTGCTGCTGCAGTTGCTGCTGCTGCTGCTGCTGCAGCTGCAACAATTGATGCTGCTGGATAAGGTTGTTCTGGATCAAGACACTCTCTTGCAGGTTGGACTGGGACTCTTCAAAATTCTGACCAAGGTAAGAGCCGGCAGCTGGGGAGGCAATGAGGGACTGGTCACTGGTCTCCCAGGCCTCGGATGAACCCAGGCAGTACATGCCTTGTGAGACATAGGAGTGAGGCCAGTTGTCATATTGGGCCTGAGTCAGTTGATCTGCAGAGAAGGAAGATGAGAACACACAACAGTGAGGAAAGCAGAAGATGATTTTGGACAATCAGTGAAGGTCAAGCTGCAGAGTAGAGGAGATGAAGCAAGAAGCCTGGGGAAGCAGGAAGGCAAGTCCCTTAGGTTCATCAAACCCTGCCTGTGGGGAATTGTGCAGACTGCCTACTAGACTCCGTCAATAGTGGCCGCCAAAGCCTCATCCTCATCAAAGTGGGAAACGTGGTCTGGACTAGATCATTTCAGATTGCAGGTGGGGCCCACATGTCTGATTGCTCTTCCAGACACCCCCCCCCCAAATCACAATATATAGCTAGCATGCCAGGAGACGATTATAGGACTGTATAGGACTGGGCTGCCCATCAACTGTAAGCCTTGGTGACAGATTTGAAGCCCAAACTCAGAGTTGAGGACAGCAGTGGTCACAGAAATAACAAAACATCATGCACTTCTGCTGCTGCTATGTCTGGGTCCCAGCTGGGGACACGGCTGGTCAGAGGCATCCCAGGGGGCAGTGATACTCCTCCTGGCTGGCAGCACCTCCAAAAAGTCTGCAGAGCCCCTGCAGCAGGGCCCACAGCCAAGGGAAGCTGCACACAGCTGCACATCAGCCATGGCTGGGGCCAAGGTTTTAGAAGAGAGAGGCAACGTGGGGAGAATACAAGAAGGAATAGAGGCTCCGTGGGAGTAAGGGGGAGAAGGGGGGCAGGATCCTGCAACGGACTTCAGGGAAGGAGGAAGGGGCGGGGCCAGTGGGGACCAGCAAAACCCTTTACATGGCAGGAGCAGTCCAGGGATGAACGAGAGTGGTGGTGAGGAGGCTGGCCGGCCTGTGAGTTTACAAGGAGCCATGAGCAGGGAGAAGGATAAGGGTGAAGCAACCCCCTTCCTCCATAGCCTATCTGAGGCCTATTGCTCTGGACCTGCAAAGGGGGAAGCTGCCTCCATTGCCTGGCTGCCGTGACCTCTTGTGGACCTCGGTGAGCCTGACACCCCAGGGAGGCAAGCGCACCACCCAGGACCAAACAACAACAACTATTAATAATAATAGCAGAGACAAGTATTATTTTTTTCCCCATATCAGAGAGCTGGGGGTTGGTGGAGCAGAGACTGAGCAAGAATAGTTGCTTGCTTAAGGACATTTAATGTTTTCATGGCTGATGTGAAATTTAAACTAGAGATTTCCTGACTCACAACTCATACTGTAAGTCTTTATGTTACACCAGCAAGAGGAAAAGTGAGTGAGCAGATACCCTAAAAGAGGATGTCCTAAAAGCAGAGCTTGATCGCCAGTCCCAATGATGGCCAATGAACTCTGGTGTCAGTGGTGCAATAGCTGGGGTTCCCCTTCCCCAAACCGGTGCAACCTTGGCCTCCCTGTGAAAGACAAGGCTTGGACCAGCTTCCCTGTTTCTTTATGCACCTACCTGTTCCCCACCTCCTCCTAGAAGACCAAAAGGACTCACCCTGATTCTCCATCATCTCCTGGTAGTTCCCATTGTAATTGCCAGCTTGGTTCTCCTGATTGGAGTTGACACTCACATCCTCGCCATCCATGGAAGACCATGCCATTAGGGTGGCTTCTGAGATTGCAAATTGCTGCATCACCCCTGCATTACAGACAAAAGTGAATGAAGTAGCTGCTGCCCCTCTGCCCAACTCACTGCTTCATTCCTGTCTCTCAGACGCCTTATCATTCACACCATGTCTCCATGAGAAACAGACTTGAAACCTGATTAGTGCCTCAGCTGTACCACCTGGCCCAGCTGTGTATCTCCACTCTTCTGTGATTCTGCAAGCAATAAAAAGTTGATCTCTTCAGTTACATAGTCCCCCACTCTGAGGCCATGTCACACTCTTGCTCTCCAGAACAGAGATTGCCAACCGGCCAAACACAGAAAAGCCAGTCTGACCATTTTGAGGTCCGAAGAGTAAATGGCAAAGATGACTTTTGTCGCCCCCTCCCCATCAAGAGAGTGTATGTGGGGGGATTTGTGAAGGAACGGAACAATTGGGTGGCAGGTAAAGGGACACTACGAGAGACACCTTATTTTGTCCTGACTTTAGCAATCTAGGCTCAGGCAAGATCTTGTGGTGGGAGCGATGTGCTTTTGGGGCAGAGAAATTGAGTTTGTTCCGCACTGTGGCCGGTTGCCCACTATGGCGCCAGGGGACAGTGGGGTACAGCATCGATGTTGTGTATCCAGGAAGCAGGAAGGGATTAGAGAAGCAGGGAGACATTTCACGAAAGGAGAACTTCATGTGTTGGGAAAAGCAGTTAAAAGGGAAGTTGGAAAAAGAATGATGGGGTGAGAGACAGTTTCTCAAAGGCAAACTGATGGTCAGAGGCTTTGGCATGAGCTGAGGTACAGGGGAAGCATTCAACAGGGGTGTCCAACTTGTTTCATACAGCTGGTGACACTGCATTCATGATGCCTGCTGAGGGATGGAAGTGATGTCATTGAGCAGGAAGTGATGCCATTAAACAGGTCAGGACCAGAAATTAGCACATTTTCTTCACTTAGGACATCATTAGCTGCAAATGTCAGAAGAGAAAATACGCAAATCTTGACCATATTTGCAAAACATGGGAGAGCCCAAATATCATGCGGTGATATTTCAGCAGTGACACCTCAACAGGTGAGAGCAGCTGATGGTGGTGCTGGGAGAGGCCGGGGGCCAGATAAATAGCTTCTGCAGGATGCATCTGGGCCTTATGTTTGACACCCCTGCTGAAGACTATCTGGAAAACCCACCAAGGAGCAAACCTCCTGTAGAATATACTTAAATACTTAACATTTAACCAGTTGCAAGCTTGGCTCACTGTTGTAAAGCTTCTAATAAAATTATTTAGAAGCAATCCTACTGTGTCAGCGTTAATTGATGGGGACCAAGTGTTAACCTGACAAATCCAGTTGCTACAGAAATTGTTACAGTATGTGCCCCATACAGCAAGGCAATTTGGTGGCTGGATAAGGCAGGCCTACCAGACTGCTGCTGTGTATAAGCAAATGTAAGCATAACTGTCAGACAATGGGGCAAGGACCAATCAGGGCAAAGTGCTGAGTCATTGCACAGAACAAGGAGAGATGGGAAAAGCTAATGCAATCCCCACCCAGGATGATGCAATGACATTCCTTAGGGATGAGGTCATGGCCTTTCCCATTGGCTGACAGGAGTATAAATGGCCAACAAGCACACTCCATTGGGTGAGTTGTAGGAGTGAGTTGCTGCATGAATCTCTGCTGGATGGATACCTGATTTACTGACTACTTGGACTGTTTGCTGGACTGCCTCTGCTTGCTGATTTTTGGAACTGCCTTCTACCTGTAAATACTGCCTGTAAATAGACTCTGGTGTTGGTACTTCCCTGGGTCTTGCCTCCTTTTTTTGGCATTCTTCCCTGTGCTCTGAGCACCACACACTGCAGCTGCCGGTTTGCGCTTCTGCTATCTCTGTGTTTTGCCCAATTATCTCTAACAGAAATTGACCACGGAAATGTTACCAAGTGGAAAAAGGGGGTTTCAGCACCTCTTTTGTATTACACCTCCACAATATTAGATTTCTCCAACTGTACACTTTGTGTTTTTGTTGGACTCCACCCCTGAAATCCAGCAAAAATGCTGCTAGGAACCCCCTCATCTCAGGACACCGAGTGGTATGCCTTGCAGCCCCCGCCCAGTTATCAGAATTTTTGATCACAAGAATTGGCCATTTTTGATTTCTAACCCAGTACAGCTGCTATGCTCTGATTGTAAACCTGTAATCACCAATGTTTGAAAACCATGCATTTCAAAAAGTGGAGAAAGAAATTAAACCCTTCAACTACTCATTAAGCATTGATTACTACACGCTAGTGAGAAACACAGAAAAGTGACAGGGGTGGGAAATCTGAGAGCTACAGAGAAAGTCCTGTTATCAATCTTCCTCTTCCTCCCTTTGTTGCAAATTGGCACGCCCCTGTATCCGTAGGGTTTCTGTTCCAGAACCCCCCCCCGTGGTTAACTGAAACAGTGGATACCAGAAAATGTTCCCTAACCTCCAGAGGCAAGAGGAGCGCTGCTCTAGAGGGTCCTCTAAGCCCAGCAGAGGCCATGGACAGATTTCCATGGCCTCTGCCGGGCACAGACCAAGCCTCTCAATTTAAAAAAGCCACTTCCGGTTTTTCATAAAACCGGATGACATTTTAAATGCCTTACAAGGCAACAGGAGGCCCCTCGCCTCCAGAGGGGGTGTGCACTAGGGGCACATGGGGGGGCCCCGGGGACCTGATCCATGGATCAGTGAATCTGTGGACACAGAATGTGTGAATATGGGAGCTCACCATAGTGTAATTTTCCTGTGTCTTGATATCATCATTACATCAAGTATTTTCCCACCCTCACCGGTGGTAGCCAATGATGTGGAGTCAAGGGGGGACTACTTTTTTGCAAGACATTTCCATGTTTTCTATAAAGTGTGGTCCGGCCGTGAAAATATGGGACATGAAAACGTGCCCTGAGGCTTTCCTCCAGCATGGTTGTCTTCTCTGAAGAGCCTCTTGAGCTACTTCTACTTTGTCCAACAATCAGAAAGCTGGAGAGGAGCAAATGGTAATTAACTCCCAGTCTCACTCCCAAAAGGCAGAACCACCATCATCAGCCTCTGCCTGCGATCCACTTATGCAATCCAGAGCAGGTTGCAAGCAAAGGGAAGGGGAGCTCAGAATAAAAGCATCCAGGCAACTCAAGCAATCCAGTCAAGCCATACAGTTGTTACAAAAATTCCTAAAAACCCAGCCAGAATTTTTGTCGCTTTGCTAGGGAGACAGAGACCTAGCCAATCAGACCAGAAATAAACAAAACATCTGATGATAATTTGAAACAAAACAAGGATCTAGAGAAGAAAGGTAAAATGGAAAAGATCAGAAAGTTAAGTAAATAGGTAAGTGGGGGAAAAACCCTTTCCTTCCTTCACAGCAACAAACTCCTCTTCCCCAGGACCCAGTAACTGACTCTCTTCCTGGATGACCAACTGAGGGCACAATCCTAACCCCTTATGTCAGTGCTTTCCAGCACTGGCATAGTGGTGCCAATGGGACATGTGCTGCATCCTGCAGTTGGGTGTCACTCATGGAAGC
This sequence comes from Tiliqua scincoides, assembly GCF_035046505.1. Classification (NCBI taxonomy): domain Eukaryota; kingdom Metazoa; phylum Chordata; class Lepidosauria; order Squamata; family Scincidae; genus Tiliqua; species Tiliqua scincoides. The sequence continues at coordinate 101,577,124 of NC_089822.1, read as the reverse complement.
CTCCTCAAAGTGAGGGAATGTTTGTTCCCTTACCTCTGAGCTGCATTGGCCTTATGTCAGTGCTGGAAAGCACTGACATAAGGGCCAGGATTGCCCCTCTTTCTTCCAACTGCCACCTAGCCAGGCTTCCCCTTTCAGAGAAGTTTTTCAAACTTTCAAAAAGCCCCTCCTTCACCCAACACAGCCCTAACTCTTTTCCCCTCATCCCCATCAAGGAACCCGAGATTGATGAGTTCAAAGTGAGCAGCAACATACCTGCAAGGAACCGAGCCTCCTTCTCTCCATCACTCAGGTCAGAGTAAGCATCCGCATCCTTCCGCACTGTTTCATGAGTATGCTGCTGGCCGCTGCCTTGGCCCCAGCCCTGCCACTCGATCATGTGTGCGACACGACCTTGGCCCATGGCAGTGGGCTTAGTGACGTGATCCTTCATGCTGCGCGATATCCCTAAGGCGCCAGACATTACAAAACAAGAAGGGGCTATTATACAGTCCCAGGGTCATTGCTCACATCATCCTAGGGTGGGTCTCCTTTTACCCCACTCCATACAGTTCCCATATACTGTAGATTCGCCTTCTTTTGCATGAATTTCCTCACTCAGGAAACATATGGTCAGAAAACAAAGCATACGGCTGTGACTTTTTTAATCTGACAAACTACTATGGACAGTGCAACCACTCACCACTTTAAAGAGAAAAATCAGCATGTGGACAAACTTTGTTTAGGATATATTTTCTGCTTATTTGGGATAGAGCTCCCGAAACACGTTCACAAAAATTAGGAATGGGCAATAATCTAAACTAAAATTATTTAATTTGCCTTTAGGTGCTGGGAAGACTAAGCCGGTGCTTTCATTATCTAGAAGTTGCTAGTAAAATGCTAGGTCATATATTGCCCAGAGTTTTTCAATATTAAAGATTACACAAGGGGGCTCCACTTATCATTTGGTAGTTTTACTGATGGTTCACTCTGCCACTTGTTCCCTTTCCTTGGTACTGGATAAGAACTTCAGAGACCAGGGGGCTATTTCTAGAAACACCCCTAAAAGACCATCTTAGGCCAGACCTAAGATAAATGAGAATCCTTCAAATTCATATCAGAAAAATACCAGTACTGGCAGAAATACATACCCTGTAATGTGTGAAATGTGACATACATGCCTTTTTTGCCTCACTAAAGCGTCCTCTCAATGAGTGTTGCTGGTGAAGGGGTGGTGTTCTGCTCTCAGACATTATGAGATACCTACCTTTTCCAACATGTACATTAACTGGGGAAAGGATAACTGTGTGAAGCAGTTCCAGGGGTTAGGGGATGCTATGAATGGAACCTGATGAACATGTGGCACTCAAGCCTGGAACTCAGATGGCTAATGAAATCACATCAGGTAAATAGAACATCAAGACATAGAGTATTTGGTTGAGATTTAGGTCCGAGACAGAAGCAGGACAGTAAAGTTGAACAGTCCAAGGGTTTGAGATCCTCACCAGAGAAAGATGATTTAGCAAGAGCTCCGATTCCATATGCATTGGAGTTTCGCTTCAGCTTGGGGAGGATGGAAGTTGTATCTTCCATGGAGAGCTGCAAAGAGAGATTAAGTAAAGGAATGAAAGGTAGGGTGAAAAAAGGTGAAAAGAGGGAAGTTACAAGAAACTCCAGTCTGGACAAAGAAATGGAAAGCAGAAGAAAACTGAAGGAGAAGGAAGAAATAAAGTCAGAAAATTAACAAATGTAAACCTATATGTGATTAAGCATAGATGAAAAAAATGAGAAAGGGAACTATTGTGGGGTAGGGGGTGCATTTTGGACATTCTGAGTCAAAGATCAAAATGTCTTGGGCCAGCCTGAGTATGTTCAGTTACATTTGCTTGCTGGTTGGAATGTTTCTGCCAGAAATTTGTTAAACTGAAAATTAAAGATAGGGCAAAAAGAAAAAGAGACAAACAGGTCTGCATTTATCTTTTTGAATGCAAGTAAGATGAGAGGAATGGGAACAGAAGATTCACCTGGACTGCATCCAATCTGAGTCTGAATGCAGATATCAATGAGGAGATCAGGAATGCAGCCAGAAAGGTACTTTTAAGGGCAAAGCTAAGGGTATTCTGGATCAGTGTCTTTTTTGTCTCCTAGTACTAAGAGTAGAATGATAATCGTTTTCAGCAGCAGTTTCATCTTTTTTATAACAGGTGGTTGTGCATTAAATATTGTCAGAATAAAAACAAATATGTGTTTTAAAAAACAACCCACACCCACATCTGTGGAATTCTGTACCAAACACATGGAAACCAGTAGAAAAAGAGCTGTAGGAGTGACCATGAGAAGACTCCATGGGAAGGTGAACTGCTGGAATTACACACATTCAAAAACAATCTTTTCCTTTCCTGGTCTAGTGCATATGCCCAAAAATCAGTTTGCATTTTGCTCCCCAAAAGGAAAATCCTTTGATAACAAAGGAGGAAAGATGAATCTATGTTTTGGATATCATGGAATGCCTTGAGAAATTTGCACAAAATAATTGGATGAAGCTTTGGGATTCTTTATGACATATATAACGTATTTGTGGGGGTAAAATACAAGTGTATCAAAAACCAGGAACAATCAATGATATGAAATATAGGTTGAACCAGCTCCTCACACTATTTTCAGAGATAGACTGTATGAAAATGAGACAGTACAGGCTGTGGCTGGAGTCAAGAGAAATCTTCTTAAGAGCCAAGTGGCTTGAATCAAGTTTTGTTTCTCAGGGTGAGCATACACAAGCCTGGGACTCAGGTCAAACAGGATTTTGAGTCAATACAAACATAGCCAAAGCTGTTTCCTAGAGACAAAAAAGGGGGGGTGAGTTTGCACACCATGAGCAAGAACCCCTCTTCCACATTACTTTGAACCCTTCGGAAAAGACTATCATGTTTTTCCAGCCTTACCCTAAGTGATCAAGGGTAGGAGAAAATAATGTCTCTGCAAGGATTCATACAGGGCTGGCCTAGCTATGGGGTGAGACAGGGTGGGCTGCTTCAGGTAGCAGATGGGCACAGCCAGCACTCACAAATAGAGCCCTGTGTCCACTGCTTCCCTGCATCTGGGTAACTTTTACACAACAGGGGTTGGGGGTGGGTCGGAGGAGCATCCAATCCACAGTGGAAGAGTTACAGGGTCAACTTATAATTAATCTGGGAAAACTGAATAAAAGTTTTGGATGTTCAGCAAATGGCCAGGTAGTCAGTTCAATGTTCCCAGAATTGAACAGACTTGGGCCAGGAGTGGGGTATTTGTTCATCCTCACATGTAATCCAAAATCCATCAGTGGCAATATGAGCCCCAGATATGCACCAAGACCAATTCTTTGGCAGCCTGTCAAGGCAAGACTCCCACACAAGAAGCTTATGAAAGAATGCCTGAGTGGATGAGGTTGTACTCACATTAATGCCATCCCAGGAGAAATCTGTCCGTGTTTGCTGTGAAGACAGAAAGCAATCATATCAGCATCACCTCTCTATATGGGTTATGTGTATCTCTTTCTAGGAGCTGCCTCTAGTGATAACAACGCATTCCCATATAAAGGGGTTACTAATTTAATTTGACCTGTAAGGACATCTGCTTTCATTTGGTAGAGAATGCCCCAGTTCAGTTCCCTTCCAATGGCCAACATCTTTATGTAACAAATCATGGCTGCACAGAGAGAGAAAGGGGGAAGGAAAAAAAAATAGAGAGAGACCGGCAGAAAACAGCTAGCTCTTCTGGGACATGAGCCCCATGAAGTTTAAACTCCTTCCTTTTGTGGCGTAACACCAAAACTCCAACATCAGTCGACATATATTCAGAGAGGATGACTGTTTGAGATGAAAAGCTTATTCATAACAGTGATGATGATTAAGTGCATACAGGGTTATAGAATACAGTGCTTTTTGAAGCTCAGGGCTAGAGATGCCTCCCCCCACTACTTTGTCTTTCTACATTCCTTCCTTCCTTTTGTTCCGCTGGTTCTAATTTTTGTTCCCAGTTTTCCTCTGTTTTGTTATTCATCCATTTTCTCTTGTGGCTCCTAGATTGCCTTACCTCCCGGTATCTGCTCTGCTCCATCTGTCTACACTTTAAGAAATACCTTTTCCTCTCATGTTTTTTTTTTCTTTCCTATCAACCTGTTTCTCTTCCTCTTGCTTTCTTTCATATGTCTAATTCACAAGCCTGTAAACCTAAATCCAGCTCTGAACAAGCCATTGTTCTCTGATGAGTTACATGAGAACTGGAACCAAGATGCAGATTTGAAAGCATATCAGAATGTGCATCTCACTCAAAGCAAAGCAGAGGGGACTGCATTCGATTTATCCCAATCCAGAAAGTGGTGCACATGCACATATCTATTTGGTTAGTGGAGAGTATTCCTGTTGTCACGCAGGAGAACCAGGGTTCAATTCCCTATTAGAGAGCTATGTTTCTTAGGGAGGAGGGGCTGCAGTTTAGTGGTAGAGAACATCTTTGCAGGTCCCAGGTTTAGTTCTTGGTTGGTAAATATCCCTATCTGAAACTCTGCAGAGCTGCTATCAGTAGACCAGGGGTGGTCAACCCATAGTATGTGTGCCACTAGTGGCATGTGGTCACTTTCCAAATAGCACACTGATTCTCCTGTTGGTGACCTAGGTGCAGTCTTGGCACCCGACTGTGAGGACTGGCTTGGCACAGTGGCGTAGCTAAGGGGGTGCAGGGAATGGCAGTTGCACCGGGCATCAAGCTTTAGGGGGGCAACAAGTTGAGCTTGACTCTAGTGACCAAAATTGTGAAAATCTTGGTATGTATGACCATCATGTTATATATCATTGGAAAGGTAATTTAATGCAGAATACAATGCAACAAACTGCACTGGAATATCTGTATTCTATCAAAAGAAATGGCCAATTAACCAGAAAATGAAAACACAACTGCATTGTGGAACAAAAAGTGGATTGCTTAACTCCAAACTGACCTATGAGACAGATTGTTCTGAGTCCCAATGAGATGCTACTATAATACAGCATAGACTCAATATCTTTTTATTTATTTACTTAATTAGATTTGATTTTGTCATGCGGGGGGGCTGCAAAATCTTTGACCCCATGTAACAGATATATGCCTTAGCTATGCCACTGGGGGAAGGCAGCAGAGCAAGTGAGTGGTGAGCCGCTGGGGGAAGGAGGCGGGTTCCTCCCAACTTTCACTTTTTAAAAAGCCCAGGTGCAACGTCACTTCTGGTTGTGACATCACTTCCGGGGCAACATCCTGAACTTGGCACCGGGCTGCACAATCATTAGCTACGCCACTGGCTTGGCATGAAGGCTGCCACCGAGCTGGGGCAAGCACAGGTCAGCCACCAGTTGCCCATGCCAAATGCTGAGCAGGGGAAATAGCGCCCCAGCATGCCATGTGCGCAGGTAACCCAAAGTCAACCAGCCAGAACTAGCCCCAGTTTGGCAGTAGCCTTCACACCGATCCAGTCCGCACGGTTGGGCATGGAAGTTTTGCCCAGGTCACTGAAGGGTCTTTTGGAATAACAGGATGAAGCATGTTGGTTTAGCGTTGGCTAAACCAACATGCTTCATCCTGTTATTCCAAAAGACCCTTTTGGCACCAGGCCCCATGCTCTCTCAACAGCATGGGGTGTCCTGGTTGAGCAACACACAGCAGAAATGCAGCCAGAGACAGTAGAGTGGCACATTCAAAAATTCTGAACATAAAAAGTGGCACATGACGTGCTGCGGATTGGCCACCCCTTGTGTAGACCACAGTGATCTAGATGAGCCAATGTTCTGACTCAGCAGAAGGCAGCTTCGTTTGTACTTTTGGAGAGCTCCTTATTGAACCAGGGCATTTGTCTAGTTAATTGTGCTGTGTGCTGTACATAAAATTTTGGTACAGAACGATTACAAAGAGGCATTGCTCAGTGGCTGAGCACATACTTTGAATGTAGAAGATGTCAAGTAAAGAGGATAGCAAGGCTAAGAAAGACCTCACTTGAGAGTCTGAAGCCAAAGTAGGCAGTATTAGTCTATTAGTATGTGAAATATGCATTAGTATGTGAAAATAGATGGGCCTCTGCTCTGCCTATGCTGCATCAGACTAAGGAATCATCTAATTCAACAGTCGGTCTCCAACGGTTGACAAGAAGATGCTGCTGGGAAGTTTAGTAGCATCGTAAGATGGCATTGACTGGACTAGTGCTCCAGCCACCCCAGTTGGCGCACAAGGTGACATACTGAGATTCTCCTGTTGATATAAAAAAGCATCTCACAAAGTGAGAGGTTTCTGGAGTCACATCCTAAAGGAAGTATTGAAATGAGACTTGCAACTTATTTGCATTTTTTAATGTGTAAAATTGTAGGACCTTTGTAGAAAACAATGTGGTATATTTGAATAAAAATAGCTTTGATCTGTTGAAAGATCAAAGGTCTCATCAGACTGAATTGACTGAATCTTATTGGCTAGATCAGGGGTGCCCAAACCCCGGCCCGGGGGCCACTTGCGGCCCTCGGGGGCTCCCAATCAGGCCCTCAGGGAGCCCTCAGTCTCCAATGAGCCTCTGGTCCTCCAGAGACTTGCTGGAGCCCATGCTGGCCCGATACATCTGCTCTCAGCATGAGGACGACTATTTGACCTCTCACCTGAGCTGTAGAACAAGGACTCCCTCCGCTACTTGCTGTTTCACATCTGTGATCCAGCAGTGGCAGAGGAGGAAAGGCTGGCATTGCTTTGTGCAAGGCCTTTCATAGGCCTTGAGCTACTGCAAGACCTTTATTCATTCATATAAGTGCCATCTCTAATAACTTCATTTATGTAAATTTATTCAACTTTTAAATGTAAATTAATTCTTTTTTTCCCCCGTTCCCCGACACAGTGCCCGAGAGATGATGTGGCCCTCCTGCCAAAATGTTTGGACACTCCTGGGCTAGATAATTCACACACAGAAAATTATGGATGTTGAAGCAGCTGCCAAACAACAAAAAGCTATGAAGAAATCACTACCTAGTAATCAAATGGCAGGGATTTGGTTGTGATTGCACATCTTCCCTGGCTAGGCATAGCAAGGCACGTTTCTATAAAGAATTCTTCAAGTGGTTTCAGTGTTGCCAGTGCCTACCTTACACACTGGGCAAATAGTTAAAACTGAGGTTTGCCCTGGGTGCCGCTTCATAGAACTCAGTGGAAATGTTTTACAAATGTTTGTATTTCTAGAATCTCATTAGTAGCAGCACTCCAAAATGGCAAAAACGAAATAACACCGCCAGAACACGAAATTGGGCTTATAAAACAACAAGACACAATATCCAGCTCAATTAACGAAACAACACTACCATGTACCTATTAAAGATGCTTCGGAAAATCTGTGGATCAACCCGAGTGCTTCTGACTGTGTTTCTAAGCCCGTAAGTCCCTCAGAGTTCTCTTGCTTGAACTGGCTGTAGAGTCTTCTGAGCATGCTCAGAAGCTGTCACGGGAAATGCATGGAGCTCTACGAAAAGTGAAACTGAGCCACAGTGTGCATTTACTCCTGAGTAGGTGACCATGCCCTGGTCCATTGGAAAGGACAGGCTGAGAGGAATGCACTGCCACCAGAATGGCCCTGATCCGTTGAACATAGGCTCCAAAAACACTCAAGAAGAAAGTCCCTTCCTCCAAGCTGATAAATGTATTGAACCCTATGGAAAGCGAAACTGAGCTACATGTTTACATTTACTCATGAGTAAGCAAATGTTTAATGGTTCCTTGCAGTGTTCATTTGTTTTTTCCTGCACTTTAAAACCACTTTGTTTCCATAGCAATTCAATGCTATGTTCAATTCTGTAGGCTCAAGTTACTATCTTTTCAATGTTTTAATTTGTTTGGCAGTATTGGGTTCATTGCAGTTGTTCATACAAGCAGTAGGCAAATCTTAAATGGCTCCTGCTACTTTAATTCAAGTAGTTGACTATGTAAATATGCTCTTCAGGGTGTGTGTGTGAAGAGAGAAATGTATTGTGAAGGATCATATAACTGTCCCAACATGTTTTGAGTATGTGCTGTTCATCGGGGGTACAGCAAACATTGGCATATATCTTTTCTTACAGAGCCAGCTCCAAACGAAGGCAACCTCCCACAAGAATGGCTGTAAGAAACAGTTAATGTATATGCCAACAGTCTGTATTTTCTGTCCCCAATGAAGACCGCATGCAGGAAACATGCTGAGATTATTATTTGACACTTCCCTGCACATTTGTCTCTTGCATCTGCAGGGTTCTATTGCTGCTTTTGATTTGTGGTGCTGCCATCTTCAGTTTGCTTCCATTTTTCAAGCAGAAATTATTTTATGACATCTTGACTTCTTTTATGAAACTCTTTTAAGAAATTCTTTTATGACATCTGCTGGACCTCAAAATAAGGGCTTCAACAGAGCTCTCCTTCTGCACCTAAATAAGCCACTTCTGAAAAGCTGAGACAAAAAAACCCCAATTCAAATAAAACATGGAGAAGCATTCTGACGTAAGCCAGAGAGTTCTCTCTATTACTCTCCTCTGTGAACCTGAAATGAATGCTCACCTCAGTGGAGGGCCGATGGATGCTGCTGCCGTGAAGCGAGCTGGTGCTGTCCATATTGATCTGGTCCACATCTTTCAGCCCTTTCCAGTCCACAGCAATCACCTCATTTCCTGCAGATGCACAAAACAATCAGAGTTCTCACAGTCAGCACTGCAGATTTCACGCTAGAATGTCAGTTGCACAAGAATGCCCACTCTGATGACACAGTTGGTACTAACCATCAACTGATAGGTGGAGGTCTTGGGGCTACTTTGTTCAAGCCAATAAGACCCTATCTACACATGCAATTCATTGACATAGTTCCATTGATTTGAACAATGTCTACCTATACCCAACAATCTTCAGGAGGATTGCATAACTATTTTGCATTCCAAAGCACAGCATGAACTGTTTCATTATACACTCATATGTTGCTTTATTTTGAAGAGGAAAATCCATTTAAAAAGAAGTGCAAAATCATTCTGGGGATGACAGAGAGATGGGTTCGTAGTATCACATGTGCCCAGGTTCATTCCTGAGTCTCTTGGACCCCTGGAAAAGACTCTTGATGGTTGGCCCAACTTACCCAGTGGTGTACCTTAAGGCCCTCACACTCAGGGCAGTGATGTCATGCCATCATGATGCCACTTCCCGGTTTTCCAGGAGGAGGTGGTGGCAGCGGCAGCAGCTTCATGGTCTGGCAGGGCACCTGCTTAAAGTGGGAGTCTCTACAGGAGAAGGAACCGGGCAGCAACCAGATCATGAAGCTGCCGCCACCTGCAACTCCTTCAGAAAAACCAGGAAGCGACATCTGATTCTCCTAGAGGAGGCACTAGTGCCAACGGCTTCATGATCTGGCTGCAGCCTGCTCCTGTAGAGGTTCCCACTTAAAGGGGGCACCACGCTTGTTCTGGATCATATCATGCTGTTTACGAAAAAGATTCAAGTAAAACATATTCATTCATTTATAAAACTGACTTTTTGCACCCCGCAAAAATGTGTAAAATATACAGTGGCCCTCATACTAAAAAGTCTGAAGACCTCAGTTCTACCAGGAACTTGCCAGTCCTACAGTATTAGTGGCTGCATCATTGAAGAAAGATTATCCTGCCATATGTGCTTCATGATTATCCACCAAAACCTAATTGAAAAAGAAATGTTGACAGTTGTGCTTGGATGACCTGAGAGTAAGGGCCCAATCCTATCCAACTTTCCTAAACTGATGCAGCTGCAATCCATCTCCAAGGTAAGAGAACGAAGTTCCCTTACCTTGAGGAAGCTTCCATGACTACCCTCCCACCTCAGGATGCAGCACACACCCCATTGGCATAGCTGCATCAGCAATGGAAACTTGGATATCATCAGGCCCTAAGTTCCATCAAAATAATGCGACTGTGCTCTAATTCATCTTTGTGAAGGGAGCAGGGGTGTGCATTTGTTTTCAGAATAAATGCAATTGAACTAAATGAGGACCATTTTAATAGCCACAATTTTTCCATAGTAGTAGCCATTTTTTATCCACATTTTTTGTGTGGATGATGCCACATTTCAGGGCAATGTGTGTATTTAAGACATTGGCTGCCAGAAGTCAACTTTGCATCCTGCCACACAAACGCAACAGTAAAAGTAGGCTTATTTTTTCTAAACGAAAATGAATTGGGGGTGTGTGTCTTGAAATGAACCAGGACTCTTAGAATGGCCCCCAAAATGAATGGTGCAGAGCCTGAATAGGTCTAGGATGAAGAATAATGGAAGACCCCAAAATAAATGGGGCTCAGAAATGAAAATGTTTTACTAGCATACCAGTGACTATAGAAATATGCCACAAAAGTAAACACTGCAATTTGTAAAGAAATCTCTGTATGAAACAGCCCCAAAAATGGAAATCAGCCCTACTAAAATGCTGAAACTGCAAGTGGCATGTAGACCAGGAGAGGTGCTAACAACTACTGATGGGCATATAGGGAACCAAGAGAAGAGAGTTCTGATAATTTTACAGATGGCACTACATAAGGGTGCGATCCAGATGGTTTCTTAGGCTGGCACATGTCCTTTGAGTCAGACTCTGGTGCCATAAGTGCCATAAGGCACTTTTGCACCACCTCACAAGTCAGAAGGCTGACACAGAGACATATGCCAGCCTCCGGAGGTTGAATCCAGCCCTGCTGTGCCAGTGGAAAGGTGAGTTTGCGCCGGCTTACCTTGACTGGCGCAGGGGTTCAGAGACAGTGGGGGGAGGGCAGAACAGGGGTGGTCCAGGGTGGGGGGGTAGGCAGCGGATTGGTTGGTGGGAGGACCGGGCCTGGGAGGGGGAAGGGACCAGGATCTGGCACTTGGGCCAGATACTAACCCTCCTCTCAAGCGGTCCAGTCTTATACCAGGCTGCTCGGATCTGCGCCACCTCTTTAGCCCCATAGGGGCAGATGCTGCACAACATGGGTTAAGGGGAATGAATCCCCCTTACTTCGAGTTGTGCTGCTACCCGACCCAGCCCTGGATGCAGCCAAGGCCAGCCTGCCTGCCTGCTCCAGGGCATGTTAGGATTGGGCTGTTTTGCAGGCATGCCTAGATGAAAGGATTAGAAATACCCATATATAAAAAATGGGCATTCTGGGGGAAAAAATGACTAGATTGTAGAGCTACAGCCCCTGAGAAATACTAATACACACCACACAAAAGTCACTTGGAGATACAGCAATGTCAAAGGAAGGCTTAAGAAGCCTGGTTCATATCAGCCAGGTATTTCTGATCAAGCCAAAGACTTGCTACAATCCTGTACAGAAACAAAAACAAAGAAGTCTCATGAAACTGCAAAGAAAGACTTCTGCAGAAGCCAGGAATTGATTCGAGAGTCAGGATGGTGTAGTGGTTTGGGAGGTGGACTTAGACCTGGATGATCCAGGTTCAAATCTCCCCTCAGCCACAAAGCTTCCTGGGTGACCTTGGGCCAGTTACTTTCTCTCAGCCTCACCTACCTCACAGGGTTGTTGTGAGGACAAGAAGGAGGGGAGGAGCAGCTGTGTAAACCCCTCTGAGCTCTTTGGAGGAAGGGCGGTATAAAAATGTGAATAAATAAAATAATAAATAAAAATAATTCCTTAAATGTAAAAGCTGCAATTTTTATGACTGTTTTACTACAAAGTCATCCCACATACAACAACAACAAAACATTTGCAAATCTGGCTCACATGGAATCTCAAAAGGCATTCGGAGTGACTTTAGTAAAATTAGCATCATCAACATCAGCAACGTACTATGTTCATAATTCTGAATTTCAGAATGTTTGAAAGGGCATCATGCAGAGGTGCTAAAATAGGGAAAAATAAGAAATATAATCAATAAAATTTCCCTTTTTATTTCCTTTTCCCTATTTTAATCTTATTTTCTTGGGAATTTTTATCCTGCCTTTAGTTTCCATTCAGAGGAGTGCATGAAGCGTCTAATGTGAAGCACTTGAGTGACAGTTGGTTATAATCTTTTAATTTTGAAAAGGCCCCCATGAGGGAAAGGGCAACCAATATCGTTGCAGAGTATACAGTACCATATATTAGATGACACTTAAGCAAATGTCATCTGTGACAGAAATGGAAAGGGGTTGTAGGGGTTAACCAGACTCAGGTTCCAGTGTGCTCAACCTGCACCTCAGATCAATCAGATCTTTGAACACCAGCTGAGGGAGAGTGGGGGAGGAGGTTAAAAGCTGGCTGGCTGGAGCCAGACAACCAAGAGAGGACCTGAACCAGGCGTATGATAGCCTCATGTCTGATGGGAGGTGACAATGCCCCCTACTGCCTGACTACTGGAAGACAGGTCTCCTTCAGAACCTGCCAGTACCACTGGTTTCACAACCAGTGGTACTCGTACCACCAATGGTGCTTGAGGTGGTCTGGTGCTATTTGTGGGATCATAAGAACAGCCCCACTGGATCAGGCCAGAGGCCCATCTAGTCCAGCTTCCTGTATCTCACAGCGGCCCACCAAATGCCCCAGGGAGCACACCAGATAACAAGAGACCTCATCCTGATGCCCTCCCTTGCATCTGGCATTCTGACATAACCCATTTCTAAAATCAGGAGGTTGCGCACACACATCATGGCTTGTAACTCGTAATGGATTTTTCCTCCAGAAACTTGTCCAATCCCCTTTTAAAGGCGTCTAGGCTAGACGCCAGCACCACATCCTGTGGCAAGGAGTTCCACAGACCGACCACACGCTGAGTAAAGAAATATTTCCTTTTGTCTGTCCTAACCCGCCCAACACTCAATTTTAGTGAATGTCCCCTGGTTCTGGTATTATGTGAGAGTGTAAAGAACATCTCCCTATCCACTCTGTCCATCCCCTGCATAATTTTGTATGTCTCAATCATGTCCCTCCTCAGGCGTCTCTTTTCTAGGCTGAAGAGGCCCAATCGCCGTAGCCTTTCCTCATAAGGAAGGTGCCCCAGCCCCGTAATCATCCCCAGACTACTGCTGCTTGGCAGCGAGACCAGCAACACGAATATTACAAGAAGCAGCAGGAGGCTTGGTTTGGTGGGCAGAGCTCTAGGGTGCGCTTCTCGTACACTTGAAAAAGCCCTCCCGTCCGCCCTGAGCCTCTTACCAGTGACTGTCACATTGCGTCCCGTTTCCCAATCTGGAAGTAACTGGTGATGACATCACCAGTTATGTCCAGTGGTACTTCTAATAGGTGGACTGTGCAAAGTGGCATGGCAGGGGACAAATGTTGAGAAACAGTGTTCAAAGATAATAGCTAAGAGAAAGCTGTGGAAACTGCATGTTCCCTGTCCTTAGAAGTGGACAGCTTCTGCGGTAAACTGCTGTAAACAGCAAGTTAAACTGTTGCCAAGAAAAAAGTCTGTTCTTGCATCCACTCCTACTCATTATTAGTGAGATGAACCCTTATTAGGATGTAGATTGACCTCCTGGGATGAAGGTGACTGCAAGACAGGGTATTCTGTCATGGTTGTTTGTTTTTACATCTTCGACAAAGTCCCAGTAATGTGTTCTGAATAACTGTAGCATTCTATTCAAACAACAGTTTTAAAATTATATTTTTATGTTAAAAACCGTTTGCACAATGGTGAAATTAAATTTTTTTTAATGTGGGGTTACCTTTTGTGGGGAAGGGTTCATTTTGTTAAACTGACTTTTAGCATGCTTTTACTATAAAATGTGTGAAAAAGACAGAAAAGGGGGCAGAAATACCTTTTCACTGGCTTGCAAAATCCCCTAGGTTCCAACATTTTGAGCTCTACTACTCATTGAGTTCCACAATGCAGTAGAACACAAAATCTGGGTCAGATTCGGACACAGATAGACTCCATAAGCATTTCATATCGTCCATGCTAAATCATGCTATTTTCTTTCAGAAGCTCACAACCCAATCTATTCTTCCCAAAGTATAATATATTCCTGTAAGTATAAATTCGGCAAGTTAAAAGCAAAATTGAGAGATTCAGCCTTATATTGCCCATTGGCAACAGATGTAGAAAATTAGTACAGGTAGCAGGGCACAGAGATGCTATAGATACTGAGGTAAGGTTGGCTTTTAAATGCATGCTACCTGCTGCTAAACAGGGTTCTGTTTGAGCCTGGCTTAGAGCCAGTCACTCTTGAGAAGGTGGTGATACAGCATTTGCCTCTCTGATTTTCTACCAGGATTGCATTGTCCTGGTAGAACACAACATTTTACTGTATGAAACAATCAGCACATGAATCCCAGCCGCTCCCAAGCTCCTCAGCAATTCAGAAGCACCTAATACATTATGATACATCTCCATCGTCTTTTCAAAGACACAGACGTGCATTTAGTAGATATCCAGTCTCTTCACCTCTGCAGTCATTCTATGCTGGTCTACACTTACTCTCACTCATCCATATGTATACAGCTTTAAGATTTATAAGAAATGCAGGGAGAAATCCCAGGGGAAAAGGGGGTACAGAATGGCACAATGAGTTGTGAATAAACCTAGAGAATTTTGTTCAGGTTGTGCTCCCAAACTAGCATGATCTAGCATGATCACACTGATCAGCAAGAATCTTGGCCTAGTCTCCATGTAGCTTAGAGCTATAGGAAGCAATGAGTCAAAGAATCAGGAAAATCTTCACATGGCAGCAATCCCAGGGGACATTCTCCTATGCAACCCCCATGGAAATGAATGAAAGCTGTTCAACAAGACACCATTGCTCTTGTGTAGGTTTCATTCATTTCCATGGGGTTCTATAGGTAGAGGTGTTTGTTTCCAGTGAGTAAGATAGGATTACAGGCTAAGTGAACACAATTGGCTTACTTCTGAGTAAAATAAATAGCACTATTTTCAAACACCTCTACAGGAGAATTTTCCAGGAGGTGTGTACCTTTAGAATTCAACAAGTCCCTTTCTAACTCAGTCCTGTCGGGTTGACTTACAGAATAACTAGACATATTTGCTGAGCATTGACTAGAGAACACAGATCAGATTACAAAAGGAATTGCTTCTCAGTATCAACATACATGTGTACCCTTCCAAACCACAGTGCTGAAGAATGGGGTTTTTTTTTGTTTTTTTTTAATGTAGGAGAAAAAGCAATTGCAATACTTCAGATTGTTTTCAGGCTGGTCACAAATTATTGCACAGAAGGGAGCAGTATGAACTGCCACTGTGCATAGATGCCACTGATTAGAAGAATGCTTCTGACTCAAGTGCATCAGCCATGAGAGAAGATGGAAGGAATTGGAAAATTAGGAGCATTACCGACATTTTAAAAGTCACCCAGGAAAAGTTTCTGCAATTAGGCTGTAGATGATAATGGAAAATTTAAAACCCAGAGTGCAATACGACAAGCAGCAGAGGAGGCCAGTCCCATCCCTCCTCTCCAGAATATATACATCAGGACAAGATGATGCCATGTGCTTCAAATTCTAGTGTGAGGCCTCCCTGTGGGGGAGGGGAGGGCCCGCCCAGCCTTTCCGAGGGGGACCCCCTTGTGGAGGCCTCAGACTCGTTCCCCACAAGAAGGGGGGGGTTGCATCACCCGGTTCCCCTTCTTTGGGTTGGCAGCATTTGCTAGTCAGGAGCAGGGGCCGCTAGCAGCAGATCCTCCTGCCTGCTCTTCTAACTCCCGACTGCCTTGCCATCCCTGGCCTCCAGGTTTATGTAGGGCAGACCCCTCCCCTTTGGCTCCTCCCCTTCCCTCACAGGGATGGTACAAAAAGGGCCTGTCTCTGGGCCTGCCCTTCCCTGGGCTTACCACAACTCCCCCCCCTCTCTCTGTTTCCCTCCCACCTCCTCTCACCAGGAGTTGCCAGGCTTGTTCCTGAGAGGGCTGGGAAGGCTGCTGCCTCTGCTCTGGTCCAGAAGCCTCCTCCCTGGGTAAGCTGGGGACTCGGGGGAGGAGTGGAACCCCAACATCTAGACAGTTGTTAAAGAGAACCCCACTATCAGGTCTGGTGCCAGAGAGGTGACACTCCTCCTTAGAAACAGATCTTCCCTGCAGCATTATCTTCCCTGTTATGTCTGCAAAAACTCACTTTCAAAATGTAACCAATCAAGTCACAGTGCCATCCTATGTACGTAAGCCCCGCTGAATAAAGTGGGACCTACCAGATAAGTCTATACAGAATTGCAACCTTGGTTTCTTAAAAACTGCTTTGACAGATTAAAATAGGGGTTCCTAATCCGGTGGCATTTAAAAGCTGCTTATTATCTGGTAACAGAATTACTTTAAAAAACCACAGGTGGCAGGCGCCATCTTAGAACAGGCATCCCCCCCCACACACACACAGAGGAGGGAATGATTCTTTAAATGGGGCCTGCTGTGACGCATGCATGCATCATCTAAACACACAGTATCTGTTTTTCTTCAGAATGATGGTTATATTTATATGCAAATATATGCAGATTTAATTGACTAATTAATCAATTACTCAACGATATCTTCTTTTTTTTTTAATAATCGTGACAGACTGCGAACAGACATCACGGGATTAACAGATCTGATGGCTGAGAAGGATTCCCATCTGCTGCTCGAAAGAAGAGCCCAGTGCTGGCAGACTTGCTGCAGTCATTTCGCAGGTAAATCTCTCACCCAGGAAAGGCTGTGCTTTAAGTGGAAGGTTGGCGCCCCACCCCTGCTGGTCTACATACTCAGCTGTAAGCACCTCTTTTGGCAGAAGAGCTGAAAGAGTTCTGTCATCTGGATTGGGTTTTTTCTCAAGCAGCACATAGAAGCCCAGCCAGCTAGCAGATTTACTGTACAGCTCTCAGGGTGGCAGCTGGTCGTACACTGCTATTCAGGCAGCCTCAATAATCACCTCCCAAATTGACAGTGCTACAGTGTTCAGGTGCAGGCTGGCTGTACAGCTCACCACCTAGGTTGTGATCAAGCAGCATACCACCTCCGGCATATGGAAGTTCTTGGGCTGCACCTGACCCTCTGGGAAAACAGGTAAGGGCCTAATCCAAAACAGCTGGCATTGGCCCAGCGGCAGTGCTCAGTGTCACAAACATGCCATAAAGCAGGCATGTCCAACTTCGAACAGGTTGTGATCTACTTTTTCCAGCCAAAAGTGCCGGTGATCTACCACCATGAAAATTAAGTTTCAAATTAGTTATGATGATGATGATGATTAACAGTATTTATATACTGCTTTTCAACTAAAGTTCACAAAGCGGTTTACAGAGAAAAATCAAATAACTAAATGGCTCCCTGTCCCAAAAGGGCTCACAATCTAAAAAGATGCAAAAGAACACCAGCAGGCAGCCACTAGAACAGACAGTGCTGGGGTGAGGTGGGCCAGTTACTCTCCCCCTGCTAAAAAGAGGAGCACCCACTTGAAAAAGTGCCTCTTACCCAGTTAGCAGGGGTTCAAATTAAATTTTAACCCAATAAAGTTGGAGGATTCCTCCCCCCCCCATTTTTAATGAACCTTCTGTCATTTACTTGGTTGCAATCAGCTGTTAAGCAAATTGAGCAAAAACAAAACAGAGAGATGAAGATCCAGTAAGAACTGCGAGGGGAAATGTAAAGTACATTTTTTCTTAAAGTTTTATTGAGTAATAACTTTCTTTAACTTTCATTGAGTAATTTGTGTTAAATTTAGGTCGAGTATTGATCCAGGCTGATCTTGCACAATCTTTAATATTTTGCTCTTGCTCATTAGTGAGACATCTGAGCCTGCATTTCATCCACCAGCTTTTTGAAGTTGGGTGAATATTGCATGAGGGCTAATCTCAGGGAATCCTGGAGATGTTCATCTGTCATGATGGAACGTTGTGTACAATTTGTCATTTTCAGATGGGAAAACGCAGATTCACACAAATAAGTTGAACAGAAACAGGAGTATACAGCTTCACTGCATCTTCTCTCAAGTTGGGAAATTTGTCTAGGCACTAGCTTCCAAAACGATTCTTGTTCAGCACGGATCTTGAGAAAAATGTCATTTTTAAGGGTTAATATTTTGTTTTCAAGAGATGGCTTGTTCAATGAGTAATTTTTACTGATAGCAGCTGCAGTTTCTTTAATGTCCACATCTACTTCGAATGGGTATGACAAGTACTCCACAACTGTTCCAATTTTTTGGAAGTCACAGAATCTATTTTCGAATTCCTGGATAACAGAACAGATTTCTGTCACATACTTCTCGTTCTGAAAAACAAAATTTGGATATTGTCCCAGATGGTCCTGCATATTAGGAAAATGATCAAAAGTGTTATTTGCAAGGTCAGTCATCATTAGCTCAAATTTGCTCTTGTAGGATGAAACTGTACTCATCATCTCACCAATGCACTTGTTTTTACCTTGTAGTTCAAGGTTCATATCACTTAGTTCGCCTGTAAAGTCAGCAAGAAATGCCAGATCACATAACCACTCCTCATCTTCCAACTCTGCGTGGTCATCTCCCCTCTCCTTCAAAAAACTTATTTCATTCAGCAAATCACAAAATCATTGCAGAAATTTGTGCCTACTTAGCCACCTTACATCTGTGTACAAAATGATTTCCACTGCCCCTTCATCAAGAGTAAGACTGAAAAGCCGTCTATGAAGTGATCTTCCACAAACTGAATTTACAATTTTGAAAGTGATGTCCATGACAGTCTTTGTATTGAGTCTCTTGCTTGCCAAAACTTGCTGGTGAATGATGCAGTGCTAAGAAAGGAAATCTGGGAAGTCGTCATGCTGTCTACAGAGGGCTATGAAACCGTTAACCTCACCTGTCATTGCTCTTGCTCCAACAGTAATGATGGAAACATGTCTACGCAATGGAAGATTACACTTTGTCACAAAAGAATGGAAAGAACTGAATATTTCCTGACTGGTAGTTCTCCCTTTTAAAGAAATCATTCCAAGTAGTTCTTCTTTAACACTGAAGTCTTCAAAAACCATCTGGATAAAGACTAGTAACTGGGCTATGTCTCTTATGTCTGTAGATTCATCCAGTTGGAGTGAGAAAGCAACACAATTTGAAACATCCTCCAACAATTGTTCAGTTGTGTCTCCACACATCTTTTCTATTCACCACACAACCGTGTTTCTTGACAATTGTACATCTTGAATAGCAGCTATGATCTCTTTCTTATTTTTAAATCCTTCAAAAAGATTGTCAGCTGCTTCAAGAAAACAATCTTTTGCAAATTCCCCTTCAGTGAAAGGTTTGCATTTCTTTGCGATCAGGTTGCTGACCTTAAAGGATACTATGGTTGCATTGACCGAATGTGACCTTGGCTTCGCCATCAACTGTTGCTGAGTAGCCAATTTCGATTTAAGTTCTTTGAGCTTCAGTTTACGAATTTCACTTTTGGGTGGACAATCAGCATCAAACTTATTGCTATGCAGAGCCTTATAATAACGTTCCAGATTACCCTTTTTGGGCAAGGATACTGGGGTGTTACAAATTAGACAACAACACTTGTCTTTAACCATGATGAAGTAGTCCATTTCCCATTCATCAGGAAAGGGGTAGGTTTTGCTCTTCTTTGGAACACTCATCTTCATTATACTGGGGTGGCTGGATGTAAGAAGGTCAAATCTGCTAAGTTAGTATAAACACTGGCTGAATCTGGTCCAAAACTGTCACTGTCCCAAAGTATTAAAGATCAACAGGAACTGAAGACCTCTGGAAGATGTGCAATACAAGGACTGGAGATGACAAAACCACACATGCAGTTCTAAAAGTAAAAATAAGAATTCATCATACTGGCACCAATAATCAAATACCACCAAACAATCATCAAAAAAACTCAAACACCTGTCCAGCAAACCAGATAAAATCAAATACCGCCAAACAAGTTCAAATACCACCACACGCGATTTAATAAATTCTGCACAGTGTAGAAACAACGCAAAGGCAAGGTGAAATAAAATTGCAGAGGCAAGCAAAAGTCACAGTGGTTTGAACCAATTCGAAGGCAAGGCATAGGCAAGTTAGAACAAAATTGGAAAAGCCTGCCAAAATCACCAAATTCTTGAAACTTTGTTGTGTCTGTCCGAAAACGTTTAATGAAAGCAAACTATAAAGCAACCAACGACCAGCACACGACACAACTAATACAGTAAGTGTATTCAGTTAAAGCCCGGGCAAATAGATATCACCCGGTATATAACACACTTCTAAGGGGTGTTGGGGTGGGGGCAGGAATGGGTGATTCTGAGAAGCAGGAGACCAGGTATGACACCGGGCCTGTGGCGTCTCGTCGCGGGGCGCAGGCGGTGGCCCCCTGGGGTACCCACAAACTATTGGCACAAAAACAACAAGTGCCCCCAATACACCTGCAGGCAGGGAAAAAAGACAGGCAAAGGATCAGCAGCGGCGGCAAGCCCTCGGCAGACGACCTGCTGGCACGAGCTCTCTCCTAGCGATGGGGCGAGCTGCTGGAGAGATGGAGCCAAGTGGGACTAGTGATCTACCTCTGACCCCTCCGTGATCTAAGGTAGATAGCGATCTATCTGTTGGACATGCCTGTCATAAAGCATGTTGTGACACTAACCGCTAGCTCAGTGCAGGTGCTGGCTCAGCGGGAGCTTGTGCTGAGCCAGCGCTGGGCAGAAGAACAACAAACGATTGCCAGAGCTCCAGGCAAGAACCGGGCAGTCATTCCGGGGCAGGGGAGGGCAGGGGTAAGGTGGGGCAGGAGGAGAGAGCAGGGCAGGAGAAAGGCAGAGATGGCAACAGCCCCGGCCACCATATCCTAACCCCACTCCGGGCCTGGGAGACCCAGCACAGGTCTCCTTGAATCTGCGCTTGCTCAATAGTGGGCACAGATTCAAGGAAACCCATTGGAACCAGTTGGAGATTACACAGGATAAGGGAGCATAAACTCCCTTACCCTGAGTAGACCCTGTGTTGCTTCCCTGGGTGCTGGGAAGTACAGGATTGGGTTGTCCATAAGGGGCAATTCCACATTAATCCCCTCACTGCACTACAGGCTGACCTTGTCAACAGGAGGCTTTCAATTAGCATAGGAAAAGACCTTTGCTGGATGGAATTTCCTTGTGAGCAGGCATTATTGAGGAATCTTGGCCGCGAGGAAGGATATTGCTGGCACTATATTGAATTCCACTTCCAGTTAATGGTGGAAAAGCACTGCCTTGGTGGAGCCAAAGTGTTCTACTGTGGAAGCAACCTTCCCTGCAGGACAGATTCTGCTCATTTATTTCACAGGCTCAGTTTCTGTCACTGTCAAGAGAGTTGCTAAAGATATCTTCCGTGAGACCAGGTCCTAGCTGCTTAAACTATTTTGGAAATTTTCCAGACTACTCCCAGGCTTTGCTGTCAAAATCCCAGCTGCAATGAACTGGAATCTGCAAGCCTGCTGGCTTTTAAGAGGTGGTTCAACAAAGTGTCTTCTGTGGAATTCTTGGCACTAATTGCAGTCATTGCCATTTGGAAGCATCTTTAATGCAGGCTTGTAACTAGCAACCCATCTGGTTGTCTGTGGCAAGTAAGAATTCTCTCCGGCAACCAGAAGGGAAACAGTTATAACTTGGAAAGGAGTTGACTTCCCTTTAATTTCAGTTGTTGATGGGTAGGTGGGCTGGGAACATTTTTAGGCACTTGTAGATACTGTAGGCTAATTTGGATGGCTGCTTTAATGGGCAGTTGATCAACTTGGGAAGCGCTGTAATCAGCACAGGCAATCTATTGGCCTAGTTACAGGCACACTGTATTGCTCTTCAAATATTAGCCAGGTTGAAGAGGGGTAAACTTTCCAGCTTCAACATCCTGCAAAATGTGAGTAGATCATAGAAACCAAAAATGCATGAAAGCCAATGGACCAACTGACAAGTACACGTGCACGCACAGGAGGAAATTATACTATTTATACATACAGTGTCAGCAATGTGCATAGAGCTTTACAAAATAAGAAACAAAACAATGGTGCTTTTCCTGAGGAGCTTACCCACACATTCTCAGAAGCTACAGTCAGTGGTTTTGCTAAGAGGAAGCGAACTGCCCTGGGCGATACACTCGGGGGTGTGTGTGTGTGTGTGTGTGTGTGTGTGTGTGTGTGTGTGTGTGTGATACCACTACTGGCCAAAGTTGTGAAAACCTTGGTATTTTCAAATAATACCATCATGTTATATATCATTCAATGGATAATTTAATGCAGAATGCAATGAAGCAAACATCACTGAAATATCTGTATTCTATCGAACGTTATAGCCAAATAGCCAGAAAAGGAAAACACAACCGTCTCATGTTTTAAAAAAAGCGGATTTCCTTAACTCAGAACTGATGGAGGAGACTGTTCCAAGAGCCAATGAGGTGTTGTTAGGACACAGCAGGAAACCAATAAAATTTTAGCATGAGTCAGCTCTCATTTCCACGTGTCAGAGCAAATACCAGAACTCTTATTCAGTAATGTGAAGAGCCATTATTTATTTGATTTTTCTCTGTAAACCGCTTTGTGAACTTTTAGTTGAAAAGCGGTATATAAATACAGTTAATAATAATAATATGTGAATGCCATCAAGTTGGCAACTGGTTTTCTGTTGGTTACTGATCTGTTGGGTGACCTGTACTGTTATATATCGAAATAAATAAAGTTGATGGTAGTTGCACCAACCGTAGTGATGCCACTGCACTTAGGCTGTGCGTAAGATATTGAAATTTATTCTGTACAGCCTGGTACGGGAGGAGGTCCATCATGGGGGTGACACAATGAACTCAGTGCCGGGGGATGCAAACCCTAGTGATGCTTCTGGTTATGGTTTCTAAAGCTTTTATGTTTTTTCCAGTTACTCTAATCTAATACAAATAACATATTTGGTGAACTGTACTTTGATTTTGACTGCCTAATTCTTGGTTTTGACCAAATCTGCCCAAACAGTTTATATTCCATATTATTCTTGATTTTAGGAATGATTAAGGGCCCAATCCTTTCCAACTTTCCAGAGTCGGTGCAGCCACAATGCAGACCCGAGAAAAGGCAACAAACATTCCCCAATCTGGAGGAGGCCTCCATGGCTGCCCCCCACCACAGGATGCAGCACATGCCTCATTGGCACAGCTGCGTAAGAGCTGAAAAGTTGGATAGGACTGGGCCCTCAGTCCAGTAAACCCTGTTGAAATTGGTGGGTCACACTGCTGGATCCCTTGCATATTTATTCTGGTGGGTTGCTTCATTGGGTGCAATCCTATCCAAATTTCCACAACCAATTTAGCTACAATGCAATTCGGAGTTAAGGTAACAAATGTTTTCTTACTTTGAAGAGGCCTCCATGACTGACCCCTCCACTGCAGAATGCAGGGTACACCCCATTGGCATGGCTGCATCATCATTGGAAAGTTGGATAAGACTGGGCCCTCAGTTAGACGTATGCTTAAGTAAGCCAGCCTGAATAGGATTGCAGTCACAGAAATACTAATTTTGATTGGATTGTGTCCATAAACAGTTTTTTTTAATCCCCCTCTTCTGAGGGCTGCTAGTGGAAAAAGTCTGTTTTGGAAAAGGCTTCTTTTAACGTGGGATGTAAATGCAACTAGGAGTTAAAACGCGATGAAGAAATAAAGTAAGTGGCCCTTCTACATATACACCACATGCTTAAACTGTGTTGTTGGTCAACTAATGCATTCGGTGCTGAATTTAATTCTTTGTGTACACTAAACTATCAATCATTTTAAATTATTCTACTCTTGCAAAAAAAAAAATTAATTAACTCACATAGATGCCATCCCACAATAATAGACTAGGATATTCTAAGGGATCAACTGTATATTTTGAGGACTAATAACAGATACTGTTATGCAAATTGCAGCAGGTTTTGAAGAAATTTACACCGTGGAAAAAAATTAATAAAGTTAAATGCATTCAAAAATATATGCATTGTACCAGATCTAATATTTTTAATGAACAAAGTATACAGAATATGTCCAATGAGTGACTGAGAGAAGAGAGCTCTTTGAAAGAAGATTAAAAAGGGAAATCACCTGAACTGAAGGGGCAACTCAGCAGTAAGGCTGACTGAAAAGCTGCTTGAGCAGTGGATCTTTTCTAGAGACTGTTTGCCGGTGCTTTGTCTGCATCTTTTTTTTCAGATTGTGAACCCCTTTGGGAAGGAAACCATTTATTTACTATGTTTGTGAAAACACTAGTTGAAAAGCGGCATATAAATATTTTAGATAATAACGTCTGAATAGGGGGACAACAGAATTTGAGGGCAGCAGTTCAGCCACCGTTTCAGGCAGTGGATAAGTATGAGCCCCCTCTGCTTGGTAGTGTTATTGGAAACATTATTAGGTTAACCAACAGCCAATCATATTGGCTAAGCACACTCCCTTTGGTGGTGGTAGTATTCTCTAATGCATGCAACTGGGTTTGTTGATTTAAATCAGGGGTCTCCAAAACCTGGCCCAGGAGCTAGATGTAGCCCGTGGCGAGCCTCTATCTGGCCTGTGGTCTGCCTCTGGTCCCCAGAGAGCCTCTGGCCCTATGATCAGAGCTGTGCTCCAGCTGTGCTGAGGGTGTTCTGAACGCCAGGGAGGCTGCGCATAGCTTCCCTAGCCTTCAGAACACCTTCTAAGGGCCTAAAAGCAGCACTTCCTGGTTTTCCCGAAAAACCAGCTTTTTGCGCCCTTTGTAAGGCCTTACAAGGCTTTCTGAGGGTTGGGGAGGCCTCCCTGTCCCTCAGAACACGCTCCAGGTGTTTCCTATGTGTTGATTCTGAGGTATTTACACCTGTATATTTAAATAAGCCGCTTGGGAAGTGGGGGAATGGGGGTCCATTTGAGTGTGTGCTTTATTCCTACGGTGTGTGTTCGTGTTTGGAGAAATCCTAGAAATTTTAGCCCATTTATTCATTTATTAATTCACCTAGTTGCATCTCTAATGTATTCAATTAAATTTTTTATTTAAAAATTTTTTTTCCAGCCCTTGACACCATGCCAGTTATTTGATGTGGCCCAATGGCCAAAAATTTTGGAGACCCCTGATTTAAATCAACAAAAGACCAGCTTTCCCCTCTTCATATGGGATTGGGCCAGTTCTGTGTATAAATCTCTAGTGTGGCCCTTGAAGGCTGAATTTAAATGAGATCAGATGTGTGGAACAAGCACTTCCTCATTCAGTGTTCCATGCAGTCTTGTGTCATGTTTAAAGAATTGTTAGCCTAATCACAAACATACGCAACATTCACACACCAGATGGACCCTGTAACCAGCATGCAAATGCTGTACATAGAGAGGCTATTGCATGGGTTAAAAAGAAAAACATTCCTGACAATAACAAAGACACATTCTGTGCTATATTCGAGAGTGCCTGAAATAAATTAGACTTGATTTCCAAGTTCTTTTTTTAATTATTTTAATTACAGGTTAATAACTCTGTAAATGTGATTCAGGACACACAAATCCTTATACATAGGAAAGTGTTTTCCATGCACGCAGCATCTTACTGAAACTGACCCTTCCAGAACAGAGAGGAACCTTAACTAGATCTTGCACTCAGCATTCAATGACGGCGTTCCCCAGATCTTAACTATTCCTGACAGAAGTTCATTCAGCCTCCTTTTCAAAATCTTCAGAGAACGAAATGCCACAAGTTTCCTATGCCTCTTTTTCCGTTGTCCAATTGTTTTTACATCTATAAAGCAACCTCAGTTATCTCTACCCTAAATCTGGCATGCTGCAATTTGAGTGCATATTTCTTGTGCTTCTCTCAGTGGCTCTAGGGAACTGTGCTCATTTGTTGTTTTTTAAAATGGTATCCTTTTAGACAGCAAATATGCTATCAGGTTCCTTCTTTTCTTTTCTCCAAGAAAAACAGTCTAGTTCTTTCAGTCTGTCTTTGATATCATACTAGCACTCTCCCTACCTTCCAATGAAGAGAAGCTTAAGTATTTGGAATTTCTGAGGGAGAACTATCCTGTGTTCCTCCCTATGCCATCCCCCCCCCACTAGCATGTTTTGAATGCCCAAAAATCAACTTGAGATTCATATTCACTGGCTTTGAAATTCCTTCTGTGTGATGTTGATTAAAATTACGTAAAGCAATTCCCAAGAAGCTTGAGGGGGATATACTCCAAATATCTGGAGAATCAAAAGTCTTTTTGCAGATTTGTATGCATGCAAGGCAAAACTTTCACAATGTAACACTTTGCAAAAACCCACTGGGGAAGAGAAGGAGAGTTTTGTCCATCAAAATGAACAATTTGGGGGTTGGAATTTGTATCCCTCAAGTGCAATACTACAGTTCAGTGGTTCAGTAAGTGGTTCAGTGCAGTAAGTTCTTGCGGGGGAGGGGGAGGCAGCAACGCGATCACCTGGATAATGTTGCTTTGGAGGGGCACAGGAGCTTGGCCGGACTTACCAGAGCCTCCTGCAGCCTCCCATGGGTGCGGGGTGCCCTGCAGGCAGTTGCACAGGGCTCCCTGCACCCCGGGAGGCTGCATCAGGAACTGGTAAGTAAATGCAAGTCCCTGTGCCCCCCCCTTAGCGACATGATCCTGGGGATCATGTTGCTGCCTCCCCCCGCCCCTTAAGGGGCAGAGGCCAGAGCCCTCAGGCTGGGGCGTCACAACACCCTAGTTTGAGAAGCCCTGCTATACTTTATTTTTTCCCATGGGTGTGAATGGCAATTGCACACTTAAACGAAACAACAGAATATACTCAGGAACACCATTGTGATGGAGATAAAACTTACCTCCTGCACCTGGTGGCCTCATATCTGGGGCAAGAGCCAGGTTTTCTCCACACACAGCCATGTTCCAGATTATAGCCCATAACATTTGCCCCACAGAATTCAATAGGGACCACTGAGAAGTGAGCCAGCCCCTTGTCTTCATATGCCCATCCCTCCAGGGTGGCTATCCCAGAACAGAAGCTATTCGTTGGCGAGACCCAGTTTTGGTCATGGAGATATATAGTCCGGTCTCTGATGTCAGGCCAAACTTTGGAGGTGCTCGGAATGCCTGTGCAGTGCAGTAGAAGGATAGGGACCCTCCACAGTTCCAAATTCAGGACAAGCACTAGCAGGGTCAGCTTTAAGCCAATTGGACAAACTGCTCCCAATTGGGCCCCATGCCTAATGGGGTCCCTGCGCTAGATTAATCTACTCTAGACTTGTATGCAATTTGATGTTAAAATGTGCTGGAATGGTTGGCAACCTTCAGTCTCGAAAGACTCTGGTATAAGCCTACAGCAGCCGGTATTCCCAGGCAGTCTCCCATCCAAGTACTAACCAGGCCTGACCCTGCTTAGCTTCCAAGATCAGACAAGATGAGGCATGTGATATTCATTTTAATTCACATGCAGCTCTTCTAAAGCCCAGCACAACACATTCAGGCCTCAACCACTGCCCAAGATTCAAGTCAAGAATGGAGATGGCAATTGCATAGCTGCACTGAGCTTTGGAGTACTCCAGCTTGCACAGAAATACAGTTTAACAATTCCCCCCACTCACTGGAAAGAGGAGGGCTGGAGTTTGACTTGCCCACTGGAGAGGGAAAACAACACACCATGGCAAGCAAATTTGCGAGGACCTTGTGAGCTGCTAGTGTGACACAACTCTTGGAACTAGCTTTAAAAAAATCAGTATTCTAATTCCTTTATATTCCTTTTGCTCTTGTTTAAATCCTCTCAACCACATACCCTTTTAATCTATCAGCTAAATCAATGGATAAAATATTCCAGACAGGATTTAGCTTTCTTTCAGCTCCATGACTGGGTGATTTACAGTGTTGTACTCTGAAATGGACATGAAAAATGACACATTTTTATTTTTGATATTCCCCAAAGAAACTCCCTCTTCTGTGGTGGGCCAACGGATTTGATATTGCAGAACTAGTTGGTGCAGGTTTTCTTCTTTGTTGTTTTGTAATGTCACCAAAGTATGCATTTGTCTTGAACTAATACCAACTTCACATCAGGATATCGCCACATCTCCATGATCCCCCATTCTCCTAAGCTTGTGCTAGGATCACTTTCCATGCCCCTCCCTACCTCAAATCCTCAAATATTTGCTTGTAGCCAAGCCTTTGCAGACTTTACTTTTTTAGCCTAAAAGTCCCCAACATACACTAGCAACCTAATTCAGACATCTACAAAGTTGCCTAAGAACAGGTTTATTGTTCCCTCTAGTACAGTGGCTCCCAAACTGGGAGCTGTAGAAACCAGCCAGGGGAGCCGCTGAATCCTTGCAAAAAAACCTGCTGCCCTACACAATGTATAGGAATGTAACCCTAAGGAGGAGCCGCAGCCAATGGCCCAGTAGGTCAAGGGAGCTGCCAGCTGAAAAAGTTTGGGAATCACTGCTCTAGCCTATCTTCCCTTCCTGTGTGCGGATCCACCGATGGTACTATCTTCTTTTCTAATCTTTCCATCTTTTCAATTTCTCTTTACCCAGAGAATAATAATAAATAATAATAAACTTTATTTCTATCCCGCCCTTCTCCCTAAAGGGACCCAGGGCGGCTTACAACATATTAAAAACAGATTAAAATATAATTTAACAACAGATAAAAACATATTAAAAACACATTAACAGAAACCATAAAAACAGTAGTCAGATAAAAGTCAGAATAAAAAGAGCATAAAACAGCAGTTCTTAGAGGAATCAGGCCTGTAAAAAGCAACTAAAAGATGTATAAAAGATGTTAAAAAGGCCATGAAGTCAGAAGGCTTGTTTAAACAGCAGAGTCTTCAGGCCTCGCCGAAAAGTCTCAAGAGAAAGTGTCAGTGTGTTGTGTGATTGTATGGGATATGTGAAAGAGAAAAGCTGAGAAGCAAGGCAAGGATGTTCACTGAGATGCTCTCCATCTCTCTCTTTGGGAAACTCAGCATGCGGGTTGTCAGTGGACAGATAGACACGGCTGGGTGAAAGACTGCTTCATGGACTCATCTCATGGAGCCGGTAGCATCAACAAAAGTACCAGATGTAAGGCAGTAGCATGTTTTATGATAGAGCATGTTGATTCAATCCGAGGGCAAAAAAAGATGCTGCTGGGAGCACACAATACAACAAGTTACAGTATCTGTATCCTGTTGCCACTCCCTTGCATGTGGCAAGGGATGCAACTCCCCCTTAAATAGAGAACTCTCAATAAACATAGACAGACAAACTAAGGCAGAGGTGTCAAACATGTGGCTCACATAAGCTTTTTATCCGGCCCTCGGGCTCTCAGCTGCTGAGCAGTGCTGAAGTGTCACTGCTGAAAGGGTGGCCTACATGATAATTGGGCTCTCTCACACATTGTCAAGATTTGTGTATTTTCTGTCATTTGCAGCGAATGAGTTCCTACATGAGAAAAGAGTGCTTATTTCTGGTTTTGACCTGTTTAATGACATCAGTTCTAGCCCTCAGCAGGCATCATGAATGCTATTCGGCTCACTTTATGGTTTGACACCACTGAACTAAGAGATTCTTCCAAAGAGTCAGCTTATCAGGGATAAGAGTACAAACTCTTACCATAGAGAGATTTGTGTGCTTGTTTCATCTGGCTGCCCTCTTCCAAGGTAGCTATTGTTCTACCCTTGCTCTGCCCTGGGGGCTGGGGATAAGAATAGGCCCTCAGTTTGGCTGTACTTGTCGTAAGAGGCGACTAAACAGCCACCGGGTAGATGGGACTCGTCAGCCTGGGAAGGCAGCTCATCTGAGAGAAGGAAAACTCTGATCCCAAACCTCCACTGCCTTGTGGCTACATCCAGTTATGGAAAAGGCTTCAACCTCGAGGCAAAATCCGGAGCCGGAGTCCCTGAGGCAGTTCATGGCTGAACAGTCACGTTCTGGCAACTCCTGCGACGCCGCTGGAACCAACCGTATTGGCCTCTGCCTTTCCATTGGACCATTTCAGCGACGTGGAGAGGGGGGATTTGCTGCATGGGTAACAGCCTATCCTCCATACCTACTTTACCCAGGCTTCGCGCACTGGAGAGGACACTCTGTTCCAGAACCACCATTCAGAGCGTGACATCATAGTCTTCCGAGACTGAAGGATGCCAACAAGCTCTGCTTAAAAAGGTATTCCTTGGATGTATGTGTTTATGTGGGTGAGATAAGGAAACTTGAACCCTGGGTGCAGGGGTTCCTAGCAGGTCTTTGCATTCTCTCCCCTTACTGCTGACACGACTGCATCTCCTGGAAGGAGTGGGGCTACTTTGACATCCTTGTAGTCATGGTATGTGGGTGGGTCGTTTCTTTGGGCATCTCCCCATGGTTGGTTGTTGCCTGTTGCTGTTGCCAATTCCTGGAGGCCACTGGGGGTGTGTCACTCCCAGCGATGGTCATGCATTGGGCTTGGATCTGCCCCCACCTCCAGTTCACCCTGGTGGCACTTCTCTGGCTGCCAACGTTGGGGCTGGATGGATATGACTGACTGACTCCTTGGATATCAGGCATTCACATTGATGACATGCCAATGCCAGGATACCACTTCATGAGTGATAAGCTGTATTGGGATTTCCATGGATGCTAATACTGGGAAGGGCTGCACCAGCATTAATCGCTGGGTACTGCCTAAACAAGCTTAGGATATAACTGATGTCAGGCAGACAACTGTGCACCATCGATGCAGCATTCAGATAGGAATGGGCTACAAAATATCTAGATTAACAATCCTATAAACGTTTACTTGGAAGTTACTCAAACTGTGCTTGATAGTTAATCTTAAGTAATTATGTGTAGGATTACAACTTAAAAGTATTAGTGTACGTTTTTAAATCAGAGAGACACTGTATCTTCTATAGTGTCAAAGATCATATAGCAACTTCTTTCCATAATCAGAAGATAATTTGCTCCAGGCAACAAATGTTCAAACAATCAAATAACCGAAAAGTGAATAAGTGTCTAATAATAATAATAATAATAATAATAATAATAATAATAATAATAAAAGCTCTTATAACTATGAATTAAATATATTTGTAACATTGAAAGATTTGAGATTTTCACAATTAGTGAAGAATCATCATCTCCCCTCAGGAAAAGGAAAGATAATGTTTATAGCAATATTTTTAGAAGGATTTCTTTGATGTTTAGTCTGGTTGCACAATTTAAAAAAATCAACAGATGAAATTGTAACCACTTCAGTCTCAGGGCCCAATCCTATCCAACTTTTGAGTGCTGGTGCAGCTGAAATGCAGCCTTGAAGAAAGGGAACAAACATTCCCTAACTTGGAGGAGGCCTCCATGATTGCCCCACCCCACCAAAGGATGCAGCGTATGCCCTATTGGTACAGCTGTACCTGCACTGGAAAACTGGATAGGATTTGGCCCACAGTTGAGAGAAGTTAGCGTCTCAATAAATGGCAGTCCTAAAAAGGAGCGTGCAGCTATATAAATTAGATGAATTTATATTAAAAAGTTCATAGTTGCCACAAGGAACAAAAAGTAATCATCTTTCCACAAGAATAAGAGATGTTTGTGGAAATATCTTTGGAGGAATTTCTTCAAAACAGGTCTTGGTTCAGTTTGCTTGCCTAGTCAAACAATGGATAAAGTTGTAGCCCCTACAGAAAGAGTTAGGTGGAGGCATAGATAACCAGTATGATTATTTATTTTAAAAAGGCAAAATAGTATTTCTGACCAATATCTTTGGAAGAATTACTTCAAAGTAGGTTGTGGTTCAGTCGCTAGTCCAATCAAGAAATAACAAATAAAATTAAACCTCCTCTTGACTGAGGACAGAGGAATTGGATGCAAATGAATGGTAGTCCTAAATGCGACTCTAAATGCAACAGTAAGACGACACTGTGTGCAACGCTGCAGCATGGTGTCTCTCTGACAGCACCTGGGTCTTGAAGGGAGACCCAAGAAATGCCTCCCCTGCACACTCTCAGTTCCAAACTGTGAATGAAGGCTCCAATCCTGCAAGGGGCAGGAATTAAGGAGGCAAGGCAACTAATGGAGCAGTTGAACACACTCCTACCACAATGCCACCTCTCCCTTCTTCTCCTACTTTTAACTAAACAAGGGCAAGAGCCCTGAGATTTATCTCTGACCCCATTGGCAAGTCAGTGTATCTTGACCAGTTCAGCAAGATTAAGAAAACATCTAGGAGAATGGTTCAATAATCCCTTGTTGCTTCCCATTTTCTAGCTTTGAATCATCACTCAAGAAGGCTACACTCACTGTGTTTTCGATAGCCTACTACCTGAACTGGTTCAGTTAACTTCCACCTTCTTATCCTTTCTAGCAACTCTGCCAAAAATCATACCTCCACGGCTTGGCCAACATCCCTCAATTTTCTCTGCTTCTTTGTGAAATTTTTTTTTCGATCCTGCTTGCCCTAGAACCTGCTCCTCTCATATAGTCCCTAGAATCCAAGGGAACTGCAACTTCACACACATGCTCTGTTACTAAGACTGTACCCTCTCACCAATTCCTCTACTAATGTTGTGCTCCTTCCTTCCTCCTCTACCTCAATGAGTGTCACCAGTTTCCTGGTGATTGTTACTGGATTGCTTTACACCAGTGGTTCTCACACATTTAGCACTGGGACCCACTTTTTAGAATGAGAATCTGTCAGGAACCACCGGAAGCGATGTCATGACTGTAAGTCACATCATCAAGCAAGAACATTTTTAATAATCCTAGGCTGCAATCCTACCCACACTTACCCAGGAGTAAGTCCCATTGACTATCATTGTTAAAAGAATATACATAGCTTGTTTAAAAGTACAGGTCTGGAACATTTCCCCAAATGCAGTCCCATACCATGGGAGCAACAAGTCCAATATATTCAAAATCAAATATTGAAAGGAATGGGGACCCACCTGAAATTGGCTTGCAACCTACCTAGTGGGTCCCAACCCACAGTGTGAGAAACACTGCTTTACACACTTCCCTCCACCTGCTCCCTGCTATTGTAATTAATCCCCTCAATAAACCATCTATTCATTTCATTTCAGGTGGGTACACTCTGCCCAACAGCTAAAGGTCTTTTAGCAGGCTTGTTTTGGGGGTGGGGTGCACACGCACACACAAGACTGCGCAGATCAGTCATGGTAAAGCATGTGACAATTTACATATCTTTTCACAGTATTCTCAACTTGATAAATAAACCAACATTTATGCCCATCCATTCCAAAAGCTGACAAAATCACTAGCTTACAAGATTCACTCCCTGGTCTCTTCAACTGGGAAAAAAAAAATCCACAGAAGTAGGCAGCAGCCTTAATAGAAAAAGAGACTCACGTCTGAGTTAATTTAGTTAGACTCTGTGGTGCCTCAGCATTTTTGCCTTCTTGCTATGACAGACTAACGCTACTGGTATTTCACAATAGGCCCCTCTAGGTTGCCATTCTGTTCCTCCTCACTGCGTGAAGGCTAGCTGTGGTTTAGCCCTGTCTCCCCAATCTGCTTTAAAGCATTATGGAACTACCAGCTCCCAACTCTGCTCTGTTAATAATGCCAGACTTCATTAGCTAATTTTCCTTCAAGAACTTTCATCCTCTCCTTGCTGTGCAGCTGTCTGAACAGCCAAAGGACTGCCCATCATACCCCTCCCCCAAAACATCTCTTTGGTCAACCGCATGCAACACTTTCAGCAGTGTCCACTGCATCCAGAAACACTCCTATTTCTCTCTAGTATATTACATGATTCTGTATGGAGGTGATAATTAACATAATAGCATCCATATAGCACTTCCTGAATGTTCAGTGTGCTTAGTAATTCTTTTCTGAAAGATGGCTTGCATACTAACACTGATCTTCCCTTGGAATGCACAATGCAGGAGTATTTTGCGTGTGTTCTAAAGTGATCTCTTTTCATGCAGGACAATGATAAAGTCCAAGAGAACTTGTCTTAAGGTCCAATCCTATCCAACTTTCCAGCGTCGATACAGCTACAATGCAGCCCCGAGGTAAGGGAACTAGAGTTCCTTTACCCGGAAGAGGTCTCCATGATTGCCCCCACTACCACACAATGCAGCGCACGTCCCATAGGAATGACTGGATCAGAGCTGCAAAGTTGGATAGGATTGGGTCATAAGTGAACCAACTGTGCACTATCTGGAACATAACACTGAATGTTGAAAAATACACCTGAGGTTCATTGCAGATATGCAGGAGAACTTCAGCAGACACATTGGCGTAGAAAGGGCTACCTGAAGGTAGGAAGTTTGACAGCATTTCTAAATAATCTTGGTAGGTCATGTAAGTACAGTGACAAAAAAAATTTGCATTGGCCAGAATAGCTGGTGCACTGTCATGGAGAAGCACATGAGCATCAACACTTCTAGTCTCAGCCACAAGATACCCTTGGACAAGCCATTATTGTTCAACCTCAGTCATCCTCTGTAATATGGGATAATATTACTGGCCTACTTTACATAGTTATCACAAGGATTACGTAAGTGAAGTGATCTGAACATGAAAACATGCTATATAAATGATAAATAGCGTTATTAAACCATATTATCATTAGCTGAACCAAATGCTTACCGAAAAACACACAACAGAAGCCAAATTGCTGGCTGCCATGAACTAGGACACCCCACAGTGAAGGCAGGCATGAGGTACATGATGAAAAATTAGGAAAAAAAGGGAGGACCACAGAAAAATGGGGAGTGGATTTTGTTTCCAATTTTTTTCTAATGGAAAAACAAGACATTCTGGGCAATGTTTTCTTTTTAATTGTGATGCTCTATTTTCTTTCAGAATAATGAGTGAAATAATAGCATAGGATTTCACTTTTTAAAGTAGTGTTTTAAAATACTATTGTTACCCGTCAATTATATTGCTGTCAGACTCTGATTCAGGATTCAAAAGGATTGCTAATGATAATAGTATTATTACTGCAATTGCCTTGACTACTAAACAAAAAAAAAACTTTTTCGTTTTTTTCATTCATTAATTCAAGCA
Organism: Tiliqua scincoides; assembly: GCF_035046505.1. Taxonomy (NCBI): domain Eukaryota; kingdom Metazoa; phylum Chordata; class Lepidosauria; order Squamata; family Scincidae; genus Tiliqua; species Tiliqua scincoides. The sequence continues at coordinate 101,542,330 of NC_089822.1, read as the reverse complement.
AACAAACAGGAAAGAATTTTACGCGTCTTCCGAGTATAATGCTCATGCAACATGGTGGCAAGGCCTTTGTACAACACAGTCACTGAAATTCTCAGTTTCTCAAATTTCACATTTTCTGCACTAAGTGAAATAACTGACATATTTTGAATTACATGCATACACTCAAAGAACAAACTCACATGGGAAAGAGTATGAAACTGTTTTAATTCATGCAACCTTTCCAATTTCTGAGGTCCATAAAACTGAAAGTGAAAGTTTACAAGCAGAAAATATGGATCATTTTAAGGATAAATCATTGTGAGCCTTATGTGCAGAAACATACCATGACCCTTAATCTTGCATACTCCTCCCCTCTATATCTCCCCTTCATGTGCGAGGGGAGAAGACTGAAAGCAAGGGTGGGCAAACTATAGGCTTGTGGGAGCTACCAGTGTGAAATGGCTGTTTAGGGAGGTGGAGACAGCTGCAAAATAGTGGCTTGTACAATAATTTATGATTTTTGTATTTTTACGCAGATACCCCAAAATCAACACAGCACTCTACTCCAAAATTCTGTCCATGCTCCAAACGAGGCTGGGATTGGAACCTGGGTTGCTGGGAAGAAACAAGAAAATGAATGCAAGCCATCAAGGTGGCAAGATCGGCAGAAGGCTTAGGAATGATTTTAAACCACTGTTGGAGCTATTGGTAGCTCCAGCGTGACCTTCTGTCCAATTTAAAGCTTTGGTTTACAATTTGGAATAAAGAGCATTTTTCTCTTTTTGTCCCTTTCTGTCGATTTTGAAAGTACAGTTTGTTCAATACACCTAGGGCCAATTCAAATATTTCACATTTCTGACAAGCCACATAGCATTAAAAATGGGGCCATTAGTCCCATTGAACTTGGGGGCTTACTTCTAAATAGGCATGCATAGATTGTGCCATGTGTCACTTGCAGCCTATTCATGTGTATTTACTCAGAAGCAAATCCCACTGACTTCAATGGGACTCCCTCCCAATTAAGTGCGCATGGTGATATGTTAGCGCATATCACCATGTAATGATGATATACTCATATTCAAATTCATTGCCACTTCTTAATTATAGATATGTTTATTTTCTGCTCTTTTCTCTAAAAAGCAAAGCTAGGACTCATATTTTACAAACTCCCCACAATAAAAATTTCCAACCCAATTACCATTTGGTTTAGAATGGACATATTCTTCTGTTTGAAAGTATAGGTATTTTTTAAAATGAATATTTGATATTTATAGAGACCGACAGCACAATCCAATGCATGTGCTATTAGGCTGTAATTCTAAGCACATTTATTAGGGAGCCCATTGAGCTCAGTGAAACCTGCTTCTATGTAAACAGGCTTGGGATTCTACTGCGAATTTTGAAAGTGTACAGGATTGACATTTTTTGTGTCAATGTCACCATTACAAATTCAGATCAATATCTGTATCCACTATAGGTCAGGTTGCCCCTTGGTCACTCAGGGCTTCTGATGGAAAGTACTCTTCACTCCCATAGGGTGAGCATACACACTCAGACTGCAAGATCCTATGCACACTTTCCTGAGTGGAAGAAAATGAAACTTACTTCTGAGCAGACAAACATAGGATTATGCTCTCAGTGTGACAGGGATCCTGCAAGGGAAAACATGGACACATTGCTTCTATACTTCCATATATGCATATGTATCTACATTCACCCATATGATCTCTAACAAACCTATGCATGCCTACTCAGAAGTTCCATTGTATTTAATGGGGCTTACTCCCAGGAAAGTGTGCATGGGATTGTACCCATGTATCACAATAATTATACGCTTGCCATATGTGCAGCCTGTGACAGTGTCAAGCATTTTGCTAGTTCATAATGAATCTGCAGTTCATGGATTCAACATCTGATGTTTGTTTCAGCCTTATAACTGATCTCACAATTTTAGGAAAGCAGACAGGCTTCCAATACAGCCCAAGCCATCTGTGGCTCAAGACAAATTATTATTTTCCCTGTGGTCTGATAATTTCACTTTTAAAGTTGGAGCCATCCACTATTTTTTGAATGCAAGAGCTGAAATAGGCAACCTTTAGCCATATGCAGACTTCCAAAAATCAACAGCAATACTCATTGTATCCAGTCTTTCATTGCTCTAAGCTACACCTTTGCCCACAGCAAGAAGATAGCTAGTAATGAGTCTCCAGTGTCATTATCCTGTGTGTATGAAGGGATAAGAAATGTGTGGCATCAACACTGAATCTTTAATGCAATGGAGGTCTGCACAACCTATGGCAAGCGAAACAAAAGCCATTAGCAATGTGTGATGGTACACCATAAGCTCAATAATCTTCTTGAAAAGCGATTTCGAAATAAAAACTTAGGAGCTCTTTTAAAAAAAAACAAAAAACTGACTGTGATCTTTAAAAGAAAAAGAAAAACCTATATGGTACCCAGTCTTCATATACTTGAGATTCAGACACTGTAATAGCAAAAAAGAAAGAAAAAAGATAATTATATCCCATTACAGAAGAGAAAACCCCAGGATGATCAGATGTTACAATATGATTTAAATATATCCTTCCTTAGTAGAATGAATGTTATCAAAATGGAACATTCCCTCTAAATTATTTCCCCCGTGATGTCCTGTTCACCGATCTGACAAAACACAATGAGGATGGCAAAATATTATATCCTGTTTTGTCTAGAATTAAAAAAAAAACCCAAGAGTTAATTACAAAACAGCACATGATCACTGAGAAAAGTGAGGATTAGCTATTTTGAATATATTGCATGCTTTCTATACAAACAGACCATTACAGTTGTTACAAAGGTTGAAGGAAAATAATGAGGATTTTTTTTCTGCATTACAAGTCAGCAGTAGATTACAGTTATGAGATCATATATCTATAAACTAATCTAAGAGACAAATATAAATATGTTTTGGAAATTTTGTATAAGTATTTTTTTTTCATTTATACCCTCCATTGCTTCCATAATCAATTATGAGCATTTCTATCTGGATTTTCATTTAGGTAATTTTGGGTAATGGCAATTAAAAGGATTATCAGACTATTGTAAAGATATATTTGTTAATGAAGAGTCATTATCCTATGATCAAATCTCTGATATTGTGAGTGTGAGACTTGTCTCTAACTCCCCATCATGACTTACAAGTCTTTCAAGGCCTAAAAGCAAAAATACAGTGGTATGAATTCCAAGATCCTGATGCACGAGCTGAAGGTACTTATTTTTGTGCAGGCTAATCTCCTCCTATGGGTAATTGCCCTGTCTCCAAATCCCAAAACTGGCACTAGACTAGAGGATCAGAGGGTCCTCCAGATCAGGGGTGCCCAAACACCAGCCCTCGGGCCACTTGCAGCCCTCAAGGACTCTCAATGTGGCCTTCAGGGAGACCCCAGTCTCCAATGAGCCTCTGGTCCTCTGGAGACTTGCTGGAGCCCACACTGGCCTGATGCAACTGCTCTCAGTGTGAGGGCAACTGTCTGAGCTCTCACGTGAGCTGTGGGATGAGGGCTCCCTCCACTGCTTGCTGTTTCACATCTGTGATGCAGTAGTGGCAGCAAAGGAAAGGCCAGCCTTGCTTTGTGCAAGGCCTTTTATAGGCTTTGAGCTATTGCAAAACCTTCATTCATTCATATAAATTCATCTTTAATATATTCATTTATGTAAACTTATGTAAATTTATTCAAATTTTAAATGTAAATTAATTCTTCCCCCCCCCCCCAGCCTCCGACACATTGTCAGAGAGATGATGTGGCCCTCCTGCCAAAAACTTTGGACACCCCTGCTCTGGATTAATCTTCCCAAAGGCTGCTGAGGGCTAAGGTACACCTGTGATCCTCCTGTGGTATGAATGGAAGAAACTTGGGCAGCAGGAAAGGCTTCCAGAATGACATAAGCAAAACTGGAAAGCATACATAAAACCAAACAATGCAAACTATGCATGCTTTCTTGGAAGTAAATCTTACTGCGTTCAATGAGACTTACTCCCAGGGAAATGTGCACCGGATTGCAGGTTAAAGTGCACAGTCGCTGGAAAAAGAGAGGATTAGACAGTTCAAATGTATACCGTATCCTTTCTAGGCAAACAGATTATTTTAGCAGTTACAATGAAAAAAAAATAATACAAGGAAAATAATGAGATCTCAATGACTGAACTGAGGTTATTTCAGAGTAGACATGCATAGGACTGCACTGTAAGAAAATGAAATGGTTCATGAAAGCCTGGGGACTCTTACACATGCAGCCCAATTTGATGCATGTTTCCTCAGAAGCAAACTCCACTGGGTTCAATGGGTTTACTTCCAAGTAAGTGTGCACAGGACTGTAGTCTTGCAGCTCAGTCCTAAAGCCAGCAGCTTTGCCTGGTGCAGCAACGCCAAAACGGCTGCCGCTACGTAGAGCAGTAATGCCAAGGCTGCTGGAAGACTCCTTGGGGAAAGGAGACTTTCATCCCCTCCCCCCCGGGCAAGCCCCGCAATGGAGATTCTGAAGCCTGTGCTGGCTATTTTGCTAGCACAGACTTGAAGGACTGCATGTCAGGCCCTCCGGCCCGACATGGAGTTCAGGATCCAGATAAGCGGATCAAGCGCCTTACTCATTCCGAATATCTGTATTAATCTTGACTATTCGAATTTATGAGAATGTGTTTTTTTCTCCTTTTCATCATTTATAACAATTTCTATGTTGTTACATTAACTTTAATCATTTTATGTCATTCAATCTGTCATGTTTATGTGATGTATCTTATATTCTATAAAATAAGAATACAACGTGATTAAGATTGGAGTCCTATGCATGTTACCTAGAGCTAAGCTCCACTGAACTCAGTGGGGCTTACTTCTGAGTAAACATGTACAAGACTGCACTGTCAGGCAGTACCCTATTTTAAAAGTGTTTGTTTTTCCTGGGAAATTGACAGCCCTAGTGATTATCAATGCTATCATCTTTCTCAACACTTTACAACCCCTGTGTTTCCAAGTTAATGAACTCTGGAGTCTACAACAAGAACCAGCTCATGCGCACTGCCTGAATCATACCCATCTCACTAGCTGCCACTTTATTTATTTGTAAGCAGGGTTGGCTTATCCTTGAGGCCAACTGAAGCTGTTGCTTCAGGCAGCAAATTGGCTGAGTGCACCCATCTCCATCCACTCACTGCTCATCCACTCACATCCATTCACTGGACTGGAAAAAGGAAGAGGAGGAACAGAGTAGAAGAGGAAATTGATGCTATCACCAGGTAAAAAGGGGAGGGGCAACATTTAGCACACCACCTCAGGCACCAGGGGGCCTTGGGCCAACCCTGCCTATAAGGTACTCAGGAGAATCTATTAAATTGTGACTGGAAAGGTCAAGCTTAAATTCATTGCAAAGATTAGAATTTAAACTCCTGACCTTACTGCCCAATCCAGCTCATATCTTTACTGCCCAATCCTATCCCCCATCTGCATTGCAAGAATTTGCGTTCTGGTAGCGCAATGTGGTTTGCAGAGTCACAAAACGCAACATGCTGTCATCTGCTATTGGGCTGCTGTTGGAAACACTGAGTTGTGCTGGCTGTGCAAGAGCACCTTGTCTGGCTTCCCTGGGTACCCTGCACAGCCCTGCCATGCCCCTTGTGTCCACTTGGACTTGTGCCAGCCAAAGAGCTGTCCCAGATTCAGATACACCCACAGTGCTACAGGGGGCTTACCTGGAGATAGGGGAGCAAATGTTCCCCTATTTTGAAGGTGCCGCCTGATTGTCCACCACCACTACAGGATGCAGCATGAGTCTCCATGGTGCAGCTGCATCGATGCAAGTAGCAGAGGAGAGGTAGGGTTGGGGCATTAGGGTTCAATCCTATCCCATTTTCCAGTGCTGGTACTGCTATGCCAATGGGGTTTGCACTGCTTCCTGTGTTGGGGAGGCAGTCACAGAGGCCTCCTCAAGGTATGGGAGATTTTGTTCCTTTACCGTGGGGCTGCATTGCGGCTGCACCAGTGCTGGAAAGTTTGATAGGATTGGGCCCTTAGTCACTTTACAGCAGCTACCATCATCAAGCATCAATGGTACTTGAATCTGCAGATAATAGCAAATCCTGAACGAGAAAGGCACCATCTCAATTCTTTCAATTTTTTCTGTATCAAGCATTTGGTCCTAGTTTGTGTACAGATTTTCTGAGTGGGTAATGATGAGTAGTTCAGTGGAATCCTGGCCAACTAAGAGTAGGTGTCACTGGGAATGGTGTTTGTTATTTTGGGAGAGCGTGTGGGTGGGATGGAAGGGAAGATGATCAGATACTGTGAATTTGCATAAAAGAGAAAGAAACTGAGTATGTTTTGGAAAACAGATTAGACTAGATCAGGGGTGTCCAAAGTTTTTGGCAGGAGGGCCACATCAGCTCTCTGACACTGTGTCGGGGGCCGGGGAAAAAAAGAATTAATTTACATTTAAAATTTGAATAAATTTACATAAGTTTACATAAATGAATATATTAAAGATGAACTTATATGAATGAATGAAGGTCTTGCAATAGCTCAATGCCTATAAAAGGCCTTGCGCAAAGCAAGGCTGGCCTTTCCTTTGCTGCCGCTGCTGCATCACAGATGTGAAACAGCAAGCAGTGGAGGGAGCCCTCATCCCACAGCTCACATGAGAGGTCAAACAGTCGCCGTCATGCTGAGAGAAGTTGCGTTGGGCCAGTACGGGCTTCAACAAATCTCCGGAGGGCCAGAGGCTCATTGGAGACTGGGGGCTCCCTGAGGGCCACATTAAGAGACCTCGAGGGCCGCAAGTGGCCCCCGGGCCGGGGTTTGGGCACCCCTGGACTAGATTAATAGATATTATCTTTGGAAGAATTCCACCCTGGGGTATGTTCTCAAATGTCATAAAGAAAAGGTCTGGGTGCTTCTTTGCAGGTCAAAAAATATTTGGGGTTGGACACATCAGTGACTGGAGAACTGAAGATGGTTTGACCAAAAATCACGTACCATCATGTAAAAGACTTGAATCACTTCCCATCCCATCCCTGACTAACACTTTTGAGCAAAAATTGAATTGGTTTTCCACTCTAATTTCCAATGCAAAAAGCAGAGGATTTTCACAATAGAGACATAAAGGATTATTAGAAGGCCATGCCTTCATAGGGAGCCATGGCCAATGACAGCTTTCAGATTTCCCTGGAAGTTCAGACTGTCACTAGACTTTTTTCAACCTTTACAAATATAAAAGAGCCATAATTGTCTGTGATGTACATACTCATCTTTTTGTTTTGCAATCCTCCTAGGTCAAACAGGTTGTGTTATATATATTTTCCATAAATATTTTATTACTTTCGGCTTAAGACCTTTGAATTTGTTATATAGTGAAACAAGAGGGTATTTCAACACTATGTACTGCTTGCTGCTAAAACTAGATGAATTAAGGTTTTGCAAAACTTAGAAGCACTGTAAAAAAACAACAAGCCTGTTTGACCAAAGACAATAGTGAGGTAGATACACATAGCAAGAACAACTATTTGATGCTGTGAAAAAAAAAGACAAACTCCAGCCTCAGAGAAGTTATTGAGATTCTCTAGCTATATGACTGTGTGCCAGCAAGGAGTCTATTCTTTGAACACGTTTTGAGATAAGATCAGTGGTGGAGATGACTGGTAGCTGCAGCAGGTCAGTGTTCTGCAATTAGGTTTGTCACTCTTGTAGAAAACTTTTAGAAACATGGTCCTTAGCAATATACTGTATATCCCTGCAATGAAGAGAGATGGCAAAGGTCCTTTCCAACAACTGATAGAAAAGACAATTGTTGTACGCCGAGTAAACAAAAGACAGAACTCCAGAAGAACAGTCATCTTAGGACCAAATTGCAGGCTAAATGCAAATGTGTACATTAAAACCCAGATGACTGTTTCTTCTGGTCAAAGTCACTTTGGGAGGGGGCACTCCCCTGTAGTGGAGAAGCAGCAGGAAGTTCTTAACCCTTCCCCACTTGCTACTTCTTCCCTGCAATTCTCCCATGGCTGATTCCTGCCCCTTGTAAGAAAAAGGAGAGGAGGATTAAGCACCCACTGCTACTTCTCCACTGCAGGCTGGTATTTCCCAAAACAGCACTGAGTAAAAGCCCCAGCCAAAGGAATTTTAAGACATGGGTTTGCATATCATGTTCAGTTTGGCTCACTGTATAAAAACAGACAGAAATAATATTACAGACTAAGGGCCAAACCTGGGCCAGACTTTCAATGATGTGAAGAATGTCAAATGGGCAAGACCCAGTTCATCTTTCCACCATGCTATCTAGCCTACCACTCTACAGGGCACACTGATCATTTTATAATCTGCTGGGAGCAAGTTGGAAGAGGACCACACTAATGGCAGCCCCTTTCTCCCAGGAGAAAGGGAAAAAAGCTGCTGCAGCTCCAGATGACTTTTCCCCACCTACTCAGAGTTACTGAAGCACTGAGTAGGCAAGGAGAAGCAATTTGGAGCCCACTCCCCTTTCCTTTTACTTACAAAAAGCGTGGTGTTCAGTCTTTCTACTCTATGCCTCTTGGGAGCAATGTATGCTGCATTTTGCTTGTTCGCTCGCCTGCCCCTTTATCCACCGGGGGTGTGTGTGCATGTGCAGAGGCAGCATTCGGGGAGCATTCAGGCAGAGCAGGGACGTGCACTGTCCCTGGGCCAAACCACATAAGTAACACAAAACAAGTGTAATTCGTAAAACAAAACAAATGGCATTTTGGTCTTCTGGGGTGTTTTTTTTTTCCTTTTTAAAATAACACATGGGACACAGTAAAACCAAGACAAAGGGGCTTTGGTACTTTTCCCCCACCATGAGTCTGATCAGAATCATACCTCATCCATGTTATTTGGAGAAAGACAAACACTTCCATTTGCTTTCTCAATCAGGACCACAGTGGGGGAAAAGTATTAAAGCGCCCTAAGCCTCTGCCATGCTTACACCAATCCTTGTGTTCATCCTTGTGTTCATATTTCAGTTACAAAACAAAACAATCCCCCAAGAAAGCATTTGTGCATCTCCCATGTCACATCTGGCTTTTCCCATGGAAAGGACAAGGCTCACCAACAAGTACTACGCCTATCAAGCAGGTAGTATGAGTCATGGGAAGCTCAGCTTCCTTAGCATTCACACAAATTCCTCCATACAATTTCTGACTGATACCTTATTCAAGAAAAGAATTGCCCACTGACTACAGCTGTGCATTCATATTCATATGCAGCTGGGAGGAATATTAATTACAGGAAAGGAGGAAGAGAGGCAATAAGTCAAGATGCAGAAGATGCAGGTAGAAATACCTGCCAGGTTGCAAAGCTGACAGAGCTGGAAGCAAGCATGCCCCTGGCTCTTGTAGTGTTATCCTCAGCCTGTTTACTTGCAAACAACATGGAATTCATTGGGGCTTATCTTAGTGAGTACAGTTAAGAAAGAGGCCTCAGTCTAAATTACCCTCGTGTTGTAAAGATATTATGCTTGGGTATACAGTATTGTAATGCATCATGACCCCATAGGGATCTGGAAGGGAGACCTGTAAAACAACAGGCAAGTACTGGAGGTATTTTACATGATGGAGCAAGTGTAGCACATACAACAAGATGGAGCAAGTGTAGCAAGATACAGACTTGGCCCCAAATGTTTTGGTGCCAAGAATGGAAGTTCCAGATCCTTACCACCACTAACTGAAGAGGAACACCAACCACTGAGATCACCTCCTGAGAACTTTCAGGTAGACTGTGGCCCAAAGATTAAGATCTGCCCTCTCCCACTGCTTTCCCTGATGGTACTCCAACACACTATGCCTCAGGGAGTGCCCCCTCTAGAAGGGCCTTTAAAGAATCACCCAGGGAGAAGAAAGGTCTGTTTTTTTTTCACAATTCCCTATGAAGGGATGCAAGGAGGTGGGATGGAGCTGAGTGTCTCATAAGGATTTCAAAGAAGGCTCTGAGGAAAGTCAATAACAGAACTGAGGGTGCTGGCTGCCCTTGGCATGGCTCTTGTCTTATGGGAGGGACCCGGTGTCTGTTCTCTGCTGAGGCGTGGGCAGCCACGGGAAGGAGGGAGGGAGGAGAGGGCGGGATGTGCAGCCGTCACTGCAGTGATATGGAGAATCTGAAAACAATAACTGCGATGGGAAGGGGCAAATGTTGGCTGGCACACAGTGCTAGTTAGAAACCTTCTCAGGGCTCACTGTGATCATGGATCACTCCCCCCTTCCTGTCTCTGTCTGCTTCTTCAGGTTTATAGCACAGAACGCAGCGCCACCCATCCATCCCTGCTTTCCCAATGCCAGGAGCAGCCAGGTTATTGAGTCAAGTGCAACCCCTGGGGAAAGTGTGTGTGTGTTGTCTGTGTCTGACAGCCCCATCCTATGCATGTCTACTCAGAAGTAAGTCTCATTGGAGTCAGTGGGGCATACTTCCAGGAAAGTGTGGATAGGATTGGGCTGTCAGTCTCTCTCTCTCTCACACACACACCACCCCACAGAGGAAGCACACATGTGCCTGCCAATCACTCATCGCCCCCCCCCCCGCAGAGTTCCAGCCTGGAAGCCCGAGAGACCCGTCCAGAGAAGCCCCTGCACTCCCCATGGCGCTGCAATGAGCTCAGAGAAAGCGCTGCCGCGGAAGGGGCGGCAGCAGCAGCTCTACCCCCCGCCACACACACACACGTACAAGGGAAGGGAGCCCGGGCAGCGGGGCTGCTGCCTGCCTCCGATCACCACCTTTCCGGAAGCGCAGACAAGGCTGGGCGCGGACGGAGCCGCTCGGCTTCCACCACGGCGCGGCATCGCGTGCCTGCAGCCCACCCGTGCGCCAGCCAGGCCCTCGCTGCGGCGAGCAGTCTCCGCCTGGCCACCGAGAGTCCAAGCTCATGCCTGCCTACTCGGAAGGAAGTCCCGTTCGAGCCAACGAGGCTTACTCGCAGGTAAGCGTGGACAGCACTGCAGCCTGGGGAGACGCAGCCGCCGCTCTCGCGCCCCCTTCCTTACCGACGGTCCTGGAGCCTATGCAGCCCATTCCTCCGGCCGGCGGCGCTCCCTCCGCGAGGAGGAGGAGGCGCAGGAGGTGAGGCGAGCGGCCGCAGCCTGCACAGCGAGGCAGGAGGTGGGAGCGCGGCGGCGCTGCGGAGCGGAGTCCCCGTCACGGCCAGTCCTCGGGGCGGCCCACCTGGGGCCGGAGGGAGCGGCTCATCTCCACGCTCAGGTGCCGCCGCCGCCGCCGCCTCTCGCTGCAGCTGCAGGCACGAGCGGCGCTCCGAGGGCAGGATGCGCTATGCCGCCGCCGCCGCCGCCTCCCTCTGCCCAGCTCGGTGGAAGATGCTCCCGGGGCCCGCGGGGGAGGGAGAGGAGGAGGAGGGCTGAGATTGGGTAAACAGCTCCGGAGCCCGGCGCGGCGCTGCCATTGGCTGAGCCGGAGCCGCGGCTGGAGGAAGGAGCAGCCGGCGAGGAGAGCAACTCAGCGAGGAGCTGCGACGCCGCTGGGACGCCGCGCACAACCAACCAGCCAGCCAGCCGGGCACACGCCCACCCGCGCAGGAGCGGGAGGGGGAAGGAGCCCCGGCACCGCAAAGCGGAGCGGGTCTTTGCATTCACACGGGCAGGCTCCCCCCGCTCCAGCAGGGGCCATTTTGGGCGCCGCGGGGGGCACACGGAGCGTGTCGTCGGCGCTGGGGGTTGCATGGGGAGGGCTGGCCGCGAGGGAGGAGAGGCAGTGCCTCTGAGCCAGGTAAGGGGGCTGGAGAGGCGCGAGCGCCACCAGACCCGACGACGGCGCCGCCGCCACTCGAGGCGAGCCGCGAGGCCAGCTTCGAGCCCGGGGCGGCTGCCCCAGAAGGAGCCCCACGCGCGGAGCCGCCGCCTCGCGTCGGCCAGCAGGCACTGCAGCAGCACGCCTCGGAGCGCGCGCCGCTCGTGCCGAGCCCGCGGAGGGCGGCGCGGCAGCCGCATTGCACGGCCCCGGGTCGCTGCGTTGTCTCTGGCGGGGAGGGGGAGGCGGAGGCGGCTCGCGCCAGACAGAGTGGAAGGAGACGCAGCCCGGCTCCAGAGCACGCGGAACACGGACGCGTGGAAGAGACGCTGCAGGAGGGAATGGGGGGGGCGCCGATCAGTGCCTGCAGCTCCAAGCTGGACGCAGCTCAAAGAGCCTCCCGGCGACGGCTGCTGACTGACTGGCTCCCAGGCAGCTCGCTCCTTGATCGGGCCCACCACAGTGCTCCAGGCGGGGAGGGGGCAGAGCTCCTCTCTCGTCAGTGCCAGGGGGGCAGCCCTGCGAGTCTCTTCCTCCCAGCAAAGGGGCTTGGCTGCAGTCCGAACCCTACTTTCCTGGGAGTAAGTCCCATTGAACACAGTGGGGCTTACTTCTGAGTAAACCTGGTGTGGATCGTGCCCCTAAAGCTCTCCAGAGGCCCTTTCCATTGGGGGCACAGATTTTCCTTCCAGGAGGCCTGGCTGGTCGCCCACATTTCCAGGCAGGGTTGCCTTCCTCTGGACTCTGCTGCACTGATGATAACTAGCAGCATCACAGGCAATGAAGGCGGGTGGATCAAAATTATACATGAGGGGCCTCTTGAAACGGCATCCACCATGTTCTACTTACAACAGGCCTGACTTGTTGACAAGCAGGTGGAGAAGGCTTACACCTTCATCAGGATGTGCTTTATCTCCTGGCATTTGATACCAGGAGATAGGGAAGCCAGGCCATCTAGGGACCCAGTGCAGGTTTTTCCTCCTGCAGGAGCACCACTTGACTTAAGTGGGGGAAAGTGAGAGGACAACAGTGGCAGGGCCAAACCTGTGTCACAGCATCTGTGACATCTCCCTCTCAAGGTGGTCTTGCTGACTGCAGCCAGTTTTGCTTTTTCCCCTGGTTATATTGCTCTCACTGGAAATCAAGCCTGCCTTATCTGTATATTCATTCCACTTGTTCTGTTTCTTTGTCTCCTTCTCAATGATGTGGTGAACTGTGTCAGCCTGCAGGTAAGGGTTTGCATGATAGAAATTCTCCTTCATACACAAAAAATCCCATCCCCACATTGAAAACACTATAGGCACAATCCTATCCAATTTTCCAGTGCTGGTGCAGCCATACCAACAGGGCATGCACTGCAGTAAGGGGGCAGTCATGGAGGCACCCCCAAGGTAAGGGATTGTTTGTTCCCTTTCCTTGTGGCTGCATTGCGGCTGCACCAGCACTGGAAAGTTGGGTAGGATTGGGCCCTATGTCAGTCATAGAAAACACTGACAGTATGGCAAAAAGCAGAAAGTGCCCTCTCCACAGTTGAAGAAAAATGCCACAAATGTGTGGAGAGACCAGAATATCTCCATGTCACTTACTGCATGAAGACAGTAAGATAGGTAAGTTTCATCTGAACTGGCCTGACGAGCTGAATTTTAGCCAACTTTAACATGCTACTTTAACATTTGGATATATATATATATATATATATATATATATATATATATATATATATATATATATATATATATATATATATATTTGCCTTCAGTCTTATGAGCATCCACCTGTCACTTGAAGTGGAGAGGTCCAGATATAAGTTGACCACCTCAGTGAGAAAAAAAATTAAGGCAGTGGTCTTCAACCTTTTTCCTGCCACATTATAACATGCCTCATTCATGGACCAACAGCCCTTACAGTACCTTCGTAATAACTGATAATATGCAAGCAAAACCTTTTGGAAGCAAAAACTAATTTTAATAAAGAAATAGTTTAATTAAGGACTTAAAAACAACTAGCAAAACAGCTTTTGTTAACTGCAGCTGAAACTTGCTGCTCTCTACCTGCCACCAAACAGTTTCTCCGCACTGCAAGATGTCATCTTCCAAAGGCTAGAGAGTGATATTCCAGGACATGAGGAAAGCATCCCCAGTCATTAAAGAACATTTCTTTTGTCAAAAACCATTAATTGGTTTCCAAAGCCCATTCACAGTAATCAGAAGACCAAATTCACAACACCACCGAGGAACCTGATGATGTTCTGGAAAAAGTGACTTTCCTACAGGAAATTACACAGCTACATTTCACTTATTTCAGTTCTGTCTTGGGTGTGCTTTTTCAGCACATTTGATTCACATAAGCTCTATAGTTCCTGTGCACAATCTGCACTGATTTCCTGGGAGTCAATGGAGCAGATATGGGGAATCATAGACAGTAACCTAGGAGGGAGGTTGCTCAGTAGTACAGCATGTATAGGATCAATCCCTGATACCTCCAGCTAATACCATGGTAAGCTACTATCAGCAGAGTGCAGAGCACCAGCCCATTCAGACCAATTATCCAACATAGTATAAAACAGAAATTCCATGTGCAGATGTGAGACAATTCACACAGAAGGAGAGCAGATGTTTGGACAGAGGACTTCCTGATTTGTTGGAACTGTGAGGAAGGAATGGAGTGAGTGGCTGAAGAAATGGATCAGTCTGACTGATCTTAGTGGGTTGGAAGATGGCAGCAGCAGACATGGGGCTGCTATGATATGAGCTGCATCATAACATAAGAATATCACTTGCTTCATGGGTGGGCTGGCTATGGCCCAAGGCCTCGGGGCAACCTTGATGTCACAAGGGCAGCCATATTTGTTTATTCATATGCCTACCTTGTTCACCTATTAAGTGTGTGCACGTGTGTAATATTTACCCAGGTGAAATAAATCAAATCTCCCTCCCCCCACCCCGTGCCTTACCTCAGAGGTAGCTAGATCATTTGACACCCGGAGCTAATAAATTTTTGACCTTCCCCCTATTACGACAAAACTATTTTCAGTAATAGTCATGGCATGAAATGAAATATTATAATGGCCAGGAAATAAACACTGAACATGTTTCCACAAGCAGGGGATGAAAAGTCAGTGCCCTCCCCTGCTGTTGCTCCCCTACATGTAGTACTCAGTGACACTGCCCCTGCCTTTGGAGGTTCAGTATAGCAATTGTGACTAATAACTGCTGATAAACCTATAGACCACCATGAATGTTTAGAATTCACTTTTATAGTTATCTAAGTGAGTGACCAACACCCAAACTTCCCCTCTCACACACACCCACATTAATAACCTCCAACCCTCTCCTATTCAACAAGCTGTGTAACTAGAAAAGCTGCATACAGGCAAAACCCATGAGTACATATTTTTCTGCTATGATTATTTATTTATTTATTTATTAGATTTGTATTCCGCCTTTCTCCCCGAAGGGCACCCAAGGCAGCTAACAGTCAAGTTAAAATACAAATAAGGATACAAATAAACATTAAGATACAGAACACTTAAAAATAATTAAAACAAGATAAAATACATAGCAGCAGATTAAAAGCACACAGTAAAAGACATAATTTATAAAAACAGTCCTTGTAGCGCCTCAAAGGCTTTCCTGAAGAAAAAAGTCTTCAGGCCCCGCCGGAACGTTAATAACGAGCAAGCTGTCCTCAATTCAAAGGGGAGGGAATTCCATAGTGCAGGTGCCACCACCGAAAAGGCCCTGTTTCTGGCCGCCATTCCCTTTACCACTATCAATGATGGCACAACCAACAGGGCCCCTTCTGATGACCTTAGAGAATGGATCGGACTATATGGAAGAAAGGCTTTAAAGATCATAACCAGCACCTTGAATTCAACCCGGAAACAAATGGGCAGCCAGTGCAGTCGCTGGAGTAGCAGCATGACAGAGTCAAACTGCTGACCCCCAGCAACTACCCAAGCCGCCATATTCTGCACTAACTGTAGCTTCCGGATTGTCTTCAGGGGCAGCCCCACGTAGAACGCGTTACAATAATCTAATCTTGATGTCACTATGGCATGGACCACCGTGGCCAGATCTGCCCAAGACAGGTATGGCCGCAGCTGGTGCCCCAGCAGAAGCTGGGCAAAGGCACTCCCAGGCAGGCTTTGGGACTGAACTTTGAGGAGTTTTGCAGCCTCAACTGGCACCCCTTTTGGCAACTGGCAACCAACCTTTATATTTTGCAGCTATGGAGCACCTCCCCACCTAAAAAAAGAAAAGAAAAGAAAATTTTTTTTATTCCTCATAGGGATTTGAACCCCTAGCCTCTGGTTCCACAGAGTAGCACTTTAGCAATTGAGCCATAAGAGCTCTTAGGCTCAAAGTGTTTGGAATTAATACTTGAGGCGCTGATGGCCACCAGCTGGGCTCAAGACCTTATATATTAGTTCTGAACACTTTAACTATAGGCTTTCCTATAGCCCAATGGAGAGAGTGCTGGGCTGTGGAGCACATATAGGCTTTCCTATAGCCCAATGGAGAGAGTGCTGGGCTGTGGAGCACAAGGTTGGAGGTTCAAATCCCTCCCTAGCCAGCAGTGCTGGGTGGGGGCGGCGCAGGGAGGGAAAAAAGGTGGGGGCGGGGAGGAGGGGGAAAAAAGGTGCTGGAATGCTGTTCTGGTGTGTTCCATTACAAAAAAAAGCCCTGATTATGATACATGGAAAAGAGAGCTAAGAACAGCCCCACTGGATCAGGCCGTAGGCCCATCTAGTCCAGATTCCTGTATCTCACAGCAGCCCACCAAATGCCCTAGGGAGCACACCAGATAACAAGAGACCTGCATCCTGGTGCCCTCCCTTGCATTGGCATTCTGACATAGCCCATTTCTAAAATCAGGAGGTTGCACATACACATCATGGCTTGTAACCCATAATGGATTTTTCCTCCAGAAACGTGTCCAATCCCCTTTTAAAGGCATTCAGGCCAGATGCTGTCACCACATCCTGAGGCAAGGAGTTCCACAGACCAACCACATGCTGAGTAAAGAAATATTTTCTTTTGTCTGTCCTAACCCTCCCAACACTCAATTTTAGTGGATGTCCTCTGGTTCTGGTGTTATGTGAGAGTGTAAAGAGCATCTCTATGTCCACTTTATCCTTCCCATGCATAATTTTGCATGTCTCAATCATGTCCCCTCTGAGGCGCCTCTTTTCTAGGCTGAAGAGGCCTAAACGCCGTAGCCTTTCCTAATAAGGAAGCTGCCCCAGCCCAGCAATCATCTTAGTCGCTCTCTTTTGCACGTGACTCATACCTTATTGGTTCCATGTTGTATCATAATAACATGTCATTGGGTCTCAGAACAATCAGTCTCATAGGTCAGGTCTGAGTTTTAAAAATCCACTTTTTGTTCCATAAGGCCATTGCGTTTTCATTTTCTAATTAGTCATAACTTTTGATAGAATAAAGATATTCCAATGCAGCTTATTTCATTGCATTCTGCATTAAATTACCTTTCCAATGATATATAACATGATGTTATTGGTATTATTCATACATACCAAGATTTTCACAATTTTGGTCACTAGTGTCAAGCTCAGCTTGTTGACCCCCTAAAGCTTGATGCCCAGTGCAACAGCTACCCCCTGCACCCCTTTAGCTACACCACTGCACTCTCCACTACTGTTACAGTACAAGCCTAAAAACTAGGTTAAACTAGGTGCAGGGATAACTGCATCAAACAATGCATTTGTATGAGAACAGTCAGTTCCAATGTGCTTGAAGCCTAACTCTCATATGAGGCATATAAATAATATTAATTATGTTATTATTACCAGGACTTTGTTAGTTTCATAGTCCAGACCTTGTAGAACTTAACTGTCCCATCATGACATACATAGCATAGCAGCCATTGGGAAACTATTGAAGGGCTTTGTAAATGCCTGGAGTATCATTCTAGTGGACAGCATAGCTGTAACATAATTGAGATCTCACAACACTGCCCAAAGAATGGTTGGCTGCATTTGTTTGGAAAGGAGTGTAAAAGAGGATTATGGAGATCCTCAAGGTTATGCAGTACCAGAGGCTTTGTCTTTAAATTCTAAGTTGCGTAAACCATTGAGGTTTTGGAGCCCAGCTTTTGCACATAAATATGGTTAACTATGACAAAGTGAGCAGTCCTGTTTAAAATCTGGATGACAATCCCTGGAAATGTTCAGGTTTTACTACGCCTCACTGTATACACATTCTGATTTACTGTGTCCTGCTTGGTTAACTGGTAAAATAGCTAAGATTTTCCAAGGTGTTCCTTCTGTACCAGTTTTGCAAGGCCTTATATTAATTTGCTTGCAGAGATGTTTGATCTAGAAAGTTCAGCTTTCGGGACAAAGAGCTTCATCCTCAATCTTATGGCTTAGGGAACATTAATATAGATAACTGAAAAGCAAAAAGGCAAAGCAGAAAATCAAATTTCAAAGGAGGTTGGAGACAGAACATCCTCAAAATCAGCTTTCTTGGTGTGAGTTCATCACAGTTTTCATTATAGTAGGAGCCAACCTAATCACACCATGCTTTATCGAATGATTAATACGTTGGAGTGGTTGGTAAACAGAGTCATTTTGTAGTCACGGCTTACTATCACCAGGCTGCTTGCTGTTAAGACTAAATGATCCACATAAGAAATAAGAACTGAGGCTGAGACACAAGTTCAAACAAGTACTTTACTTTCAGCTCTCAAATACTTGTATAGCATCTGCTTTAGGACCAGAGGTCCTAACAGCTTTGAACACATAAACACAGCCTAGGGTGCAATCCTATCCGGTGCTGGAACAGGTAAGCCAAGAGGCTTGTGCTGTATCCAGTGCAAGATAGGGGCTGCTAGATTATCTTTCTTGGTTTGAGAGTGCTAACTGCGGAAAGAGGTGGAGCTTGACAAAGCACATCCTTCTCTCTTGAAGTTCAGATAAAAACAGTTAAACTATCACTGATGATTGTTGCCTCATGGAACACTCCTGCCCATGGAATGTTGTGTCACTCCCTTCAGCTCCTGCAGCTGATGTTGCCCTTATTTCTAACACCCCTGTCGGATGCAGGAGTCCACTAGATTTAGTTTTTCTCACAGACTCTGTAAACATTCTCTTGACAAAGGTTTGGTCATAAAGTCTGCCTCCATGGTTTGTGTTGGGCAATGATCCATCTTAATAAATCCTTGTTGGAGCATATCACACACAAAATGGTATTTGATGTCTATGTGTTTTGTGCGTGAATTATGGCCCTCTAACTGCACCAGCCTTATACAACTCTGGTTGTTTTCTTTGAGCTCTGTTGGCTGTTCTTCTATTCCCGTATCTTTTAATAACTGATACAGCCATTTAACTTCTGTGCAAGCCTCAAATGTGGAGATGTATCCTTTTGTGGATAAAGCAACTGCAGCTTACTTTTGGTTTGCCCAGCTAATTGTCCCATCACTGTACAAGAACAAATGTCTCCAGTAGACTTATGGTCTGAATTATCCTCAGCCCAGTCTGAACCAGTATAACACACTAGTGTTGGATTGTCACTGCGTTTATATTCTGCAGGTCTTTCTAGATATCTACCTAACCCCTTTACTGCAATCTTTCTGTGTTGGAGAACTGGTTTTCTGTCTTAGGATTCCCACAGCAGTAGGAATATCTGGTTTAGTTGTGATTCAAAGATACAATAGCTTCCCTATGACCTCCCTATACCCATTGTTGTTAGACAATAGTTCACTTTCTCCCAGTTTGAAAAAATAGGTGTCTTCAAAGGTGTTGCCACTGGGTGTGCTTCTTTCAATTCTAGCGATTCCACTTTGTCCGACGTTTTTGTTCTTTGACTCAGAAGATAGCTTCCATCATCCCTTTCGATTTGTATGCCCAGATAATAGCTTATATTTCCTAATTCGTTCATCTCTGCCACTTGGTTTAGATCACTGGTTCCTAACCTGTGGTCTGGGGACCACAGGTGATCCGTGAGACCCTGAGAAGTGGTCTGTGAAGCCTCAGGGGAAAAAAGGATTGCCTTTGATCACTTCCAGCATGCTCCCCCATGGACCACCAGCAAGGACAGAGAATGAACTGCCCGCAGCCAGCAACAAAAGCAGCAACCCGTAAATCTTCAATATAAATAATACAAATAAAAAATCTCTAATTATTACAAATGTAATTGTATTTTTTGTGTAAAGGGCTGGGGACTGCATGTAGGGCTCATGGGAGGGGTACCCTCCCCAACTCTGTTTCACCCCCTCCCCTCCCCCTTTGGGAAGGGACCCAAAAGAAACATTGTACCCCCTGATATGGTTTTGCTTGGAGGCCTTGGCTCCATGTGGTCCATGCCCGTTCCAATATTTGTCTCAGTGGTCCATGTGCTTCTAAAGGTTGGGAACCACTGATTCAGATGATATACAGGCAAGAACTTTCCCTGCCTTCCCCATGCCCTGTAAAAACTTACCGTCAGTCACTCCTGCAGTGGGTCCTCCTGGCACTGAGGCCCAGCATTGACTGGCACTGGCCCTCCTTGCTCCCTGGGTGCCACAAACATGCTTTACAACATGGCACCTTTGCAATACCCAGAGCCGGCGATACATGCCTACCGCTGGTGGTAGGGCCCATAGGACTGGGCCCTTTGTTTATCTCTCTTGGTTTGAGAGCACTAACTGCTGGAAGAGCTCAACAAAGCACATCCTTCTCTCTTGAAGTTCAGGTAAAGACAGTTAAATTGCCACTGATGATTGACAGGTGGTAACTGTTGCATCATGGAACACTCCTGCCCATGGAGTGTTGTGTCACCCCCTTCAGCTCCTGCAGCTGATGCTGCCCTTATTTCTAATATAATACACCTTTGGCATGTTTTCAGTGGCATCGCTAGAGGGTGCAGGCCATGCCGGGTGACGTGCATGGGGGTGTGTGACACCCCTGCTAGAAAAAGTTTTTTAAATTGTTTTTTTTTAATAATGCCATCATGTTAATGCATGAAATGCAATGGAATAAACCATGATGAACTATCGCTATTCTATCAAAAGTTATAGCCAAAAAAACTAGCAGGGTGGGGCAATGGTGCATCACCATGCCCACTGTCTGGGGTGTGGCCCCATCCACTGCATGGGAGGCTGTCCATAATGGGAGTGACACGCGGGTCTCCTGCACTAGGTGATGCAGCCCTAGTGAGGGCACGGCATGTTTTGATTTGTTCCCCACATGTTGAAACTTGCAGATCCTGGTTAAAGCTGGGGTGGTTTCTTTGGGTGATATTTTTCCCCAAAATTTCTTGATTAAAATAGCAAATTGTGGTGTTACGCGTTTTTACCCAAATTCTTATTCAAAACTACAAACAGCGCAATAAGCATTTCAACTGTGAACTCTGTATCATTTTGGACCATTACCAAACATATATACTTAAATATTAATTGGTTTTCCGAGCTTCTCGAAAGTACAGCACCACACAGACAAGCAGAATTTTTTTTTTTTTAAATCACAGCATCCTACCTTTGCATTCCAGAATGGCATAAAATGTGCAAAAAAGCCACAGAAAGTGATCAGGTCAAGGTGCAGTACAATATAGAAAAAATAAAATCAGAGAAAGGCTTCACTGAGCCTTGCTTAGTTTTCCAAGCTTCTCAAAAGTGCAGCACCACACAGACAAGCCCCAGAAAAGGAGTTTACAGAGAGTGGCTCAGGGCAGAGGGGAGATCCAGATTCAAGCACATTCTCCTAATCACAGATCACAGTTTAGAACTCAGTTGCCTTACCTCCAGATTTCAGTACAGTGAAATGAAGAAAAGCAAAGAGTGAGCAAGGCAGGGTAGAACTGCAGGCTTCTCAATGCTTCTGCTCAGTGCTTCTTGCTTTCTCCTCACCCACTCACATCTCTTCCCCTCCCTTCCAGCTGCCACACATCTCACAGATACTTTTACTCAGCCTCTCCAGCACCAGAAATGCTTCAGGGGCTGAAAACTATTTGTAGATTTCTGAAAAGGAAGCAAAAGTGGTGTTATTTTGTGAAATGGGTGGTTTTTTGTGTTTTGATCTTAATATCTTTTTATGTAGCAATTTGAAAAGAAATTCTCATATTTCGTGTTCTGTGTTGGTCACAATAAAAAAAACAAAAACAGCCCTAGCTGTAGCAGACTCTCCTCCATTCTGCCTCCCCTTGTGGCTTGCTGTTCTCTGCCACTATCCCCAGTTTGCTATTCCCCCACCTGCAAATCTCCATCCCCCACCCCCTAAGGCTTGAAAAGTTACTCTTGTGCACCTCACGTCACCCCAGGCCAAAGTGCACTGGATCCCTTGAATCCATAAGAACATAAGAACAGCCCCACTGGATCAGGCCATAGGCCCATCTAGTCCAGCTTCCTGTATCTCACAGCGGCCCACCAAATGCCCCAGGGAGCACACCAGATAACAAGAGACCTCATCCTGGTGCCCTCCCTTGCATCTGGCATTCTGACATAACCCATTTCTAAAATCAGGAGGTTGCGCATACACATCATGGCTTGTACCCCATAATGGATTTTTCCTCCAGAAACTTGTCCAATCCCCTTTTAAAGGCGTCTAGGCTAGACGCCAGCACCACATCCTGTGGCAAGGAGTCCCACAGACCGACCACACGCTGAGTAAAGAAATATTTTCTTTTGTCTGTCCTAACCCGCCCAACACTCAATTTTAGTGGATGTCCCCTGGTTCTGGTATTATGTGAGAGTGTAAAGAGCATCTCCCTATCCACTCTGTCCATCCCCTGCATAATTTTGTATGTCTCAATCATGTCCCCCCTCAGGTGTCTCTTTTCTAGGCTGAAGAGGCCCAAACGCCGTAGACTTTCCTCATAAGGAAGGTGCCCCAGCCCCGTAATCAACTTAGTCGCTCTCTTTTGCACCTTTTCCATTTCCACTATGTCTTTTTTGAGATGCGGCGACCAGAACTGGACACAATACTCCAGGTGTGGCCTTACCATAGATTACCATACCATAGATTGTGGCTCCTCACAATCACTTCTAGTCTTCACCACTCGGAAAAGTTTGGTGTCGTCTGCAAACTTAGCCACTTCACTGCTCAACCCTGTCTCCAGGTCATTTATGAAGAGGTTGAAAAGCACCTTTTCAAAGCAACCTTTTCAAAAGGTTGAAAAGGTCCCAGGACAGATCCTTGGGGCACACCGCTTTTCACCTCTCTCCATTGTGAAAATTGCCCATTGACACCCACTCTCTGCTTCCTGGCCTCCAACCAGTTCTCAATCCACGAGAGAACCTGTCCTCTAATTCCTCTGTGGAGTTTTTTCAGTAGCCTTTGGTGAGGGACCGTGTCAAACGCCTTCTGAAAGTCCAGATATATAATGTCCACGGGTTCTCCTGCATCCACATGCCTGTTGACCTTTTCAAAGAATTCTATAAGGTTCGTGAGGCAAGACTTACCCTTACAGAAGCCATGCTGACTCTCCCTCAGCAAGGCCTGTTCATCTATGTGTTTTGAGATCCTATCTTTGATGAGGCATTCCACCATCTTACCCGGTATGGATGTTAGGCTGACCGGCCTATAGTTTCCCGGGTCCCCCCTCTTTCCCTTTTTAAAAATAGGCGTGACATTTGCTATCCTCCAATCTTCTGGCACCATGGCCGTTTTGAGGGACAAGTTGCATACCTTAGTCAAGAGGTCTGCAACTTCAGATTTAATATTCCCCTTAAATCCAGTTTGCTGTCCATTGCATTGTTACTGTTCATTGCTGCCATTGTGCATCTGGGACTTCATCCTTGCTCACTCGCTCAGGAGCTTTTTCTTTAACCACTTGCTTTTTCCTACATAAAATGTGAGTATCAAGGAAACACCAGAAAAGGAAAGCACCTCCCATTTGCCGCTGCTGCCCCTGAAGTGCAACCCCTGCAATATGCTCCTCTCCTAAATGAAGTCTGGTAGTCAGGCCAGCTCTGTTTTCAACCCTTCATTCATCAACCAGCAAATGAGTGTAAAACATCCATGAACGAAAAGAGGGTTGAAGCAGGGCCGGCCTATCCCTGAGACCAATTGAAGCAGTTGCCTCAGGCAGGTGGGGGAGCCCATCTCTGTCTGCCCATTTGTCTCCACTGCTCCTCCTTCTGCTCCTCAGATTGGAAAAGGAAGAGGGGAACAAAGAGTAAGACAAAATATGGAGGAGAGGAAATTGCTGAGCTAGAACATTGGAGAATGGGAGGAGCAAAGGCTGACACATCATTGGGTAAGGAGGTGCCAGGAGGTCTTGGGCTGGCCCTGGATTGAAGCATAGAAGCTGGCAGAAATAAATTGTTTGACTGTGGGCACAATCCTAACCCACTTTCCAGCACTGGCATAGCTGTGCTAGTGGGACGTGTGCTGCATCCTGCAGTTGGGTGTCACTCATGGAGGCCTCCTCAAAGTAAGGGAATGTTTGTTCCCTTCCCTCAGAGCTGCATTACTTTTATGTCAGTGCTGGAAAGTGGGTTAGGACTGCAGCCTGTGCTATATAACCCTCAGGATAACTGTGCCTTTTAGCATGCACAGTGGAGTCAAGGTAGTGGAATCCTGATCAGACCACTTCTATTTCTGGAAGGGTCGACAGTTTTAGGAGAAAGATTGCATGGATGGTACCATTCAAAAGGCCTCTATGATCAGGATAAGTCACATGAGTTGGTTGCTTTCATTCTTTAGCATGTGTGCACAGATTGAAAATCTGATCTTCTGTTATGCAAAACAGCCTCTTCCCTTTTGGTTTTATGTAGCCTGGCACTTGCTGGTGAACAAGAAGGTCCTGATGAGTGATAGATTTTGGTAGGCAGACATGATGCCAAAGCTCAGGAATGTGCTACACCCTGCTGCAGACTGGAAGGGTGGTTTGCTTATTTACCCTCTTACCACGTTCTTCCTCTGAAGAGAAGTCACTGTTATTGTCCCCTTACTGAAGATGTGGGACTGGTAAGACTTAAGGGAATCAAGGCTTGCCTGTGGCCACCTAGTAAGTTCATGACTCTGTTAAGATTTGAACCCAGGAGTTTTCAGTTCACAGAGCAAAGATAAATCCTTTTTTTGAGCTGGTATGTCAGTGATATAAAGGCTATGAAAAGCAAACACAAATATGATAATGAACACCTATTGCTCAGTGATCTTATTAACAACAGCAACAGTATTTATATACCGCTTTTCAACAAAAAGTTCACAAAGCGGTTTACAGAGAAAATCAAATATCGAATGGCTCCCTGTCCCCAAAGGGCTCACAATCTAAAACATTATTATACTCTGTTTATACATTATCCCTGCTAACTGAGCAAAGAGGCACCTTTTAAAGTGGTGCCCTCTTATCTTTAGCAAGGGGAGAACAACAGGGAACCATTTGATTTATTTTACTGTGTAAATAGCTTTGTGAACTACTCATGTTGAAAAGTGGTACATAAATATTCTTGATGGTGATGATGATGGAGGATAGCGGATGAAGGCACGAACAACAGACTAATTAATATATAGTCAATTTCCACCCAGAATATTCACTTTGCAAGTAACTTGTGAATATATCTTGTGAACAAAGCAAATATTACTTTGAGATATTCAGCCTGATCCTCTGCCTGTGTACTCAAAGTAGTGGGGTTTACTTGCAAGAAAGTGCACAGCCTCTCACAATTACACTATCCATTCTTGCTCACATGCAGGCCTGGTTGTCTCAGTGGTGGACGTGGGGTGGGGCAGGGCAGGGGGGCAAATGTCCCAGGTGCTGCACTTGCCATGTCCCCGCCGCTGCCGCGTCTGCCCGCTGCACTGCCCCAGCTGCCCGTCTGAGCTCTTCTACAGGCAGGTGATGCTCTGCAGGGTGCTTGGCAGCGGGCGAGAAGTCTTTTGAGGCTTCCCCTGCTGTTTTAAGCAATACTTCTGGTTTTGTCAATGGGACAAAATGGGACAACAATGGGAGAAGCCTCAGAAGGCTCTGTGAGTATCCTAGGGGTGGCATGTCAGGGAGGGTGGCATGTTGTAGACGTGCCGCAGGTCGCAATGAAGGCAGGTCCGCTACCGGGTTGTCCGTGCCTTCCAAACCGATCTGCTATCTACCAACAATTAATGAGGTGTGAGATAATCAAAAGCAAGGAGGATGTCACTTAATGGACATCACAGACCATCTTTAAAGACTTAAAGTCCTGAAGCAATTTTCAAGAAAATTTAACAGTAACTTCTGTTGATGCAGAAGTGTGAATACTTTCAAGTTACACAGAATCTGGAAAAGTAGCTGAAGCTCAGGTATCCACACTTGTTATCAATGCAAATGAGATCCTGTGGTACCTGTATTCTGTCCCCTAAGGAGGTAATAGCAGCTGGGGACAGGGTTTTGAGCAAGAAAACAGTGGAGGGAGGAAAGTGTTGAATATACTTCTCTACCTGCCACTGCCAGATCTTCAAAATAACCTTGTGGGGATACACAGGAGATCTGTGATCATTTTGACCCATGGGTCTAATCACACAACTGTGGACTTTTCAGATACAAAATACAGTGACCAGCAGGGGGCTACAGACTATTACAGTGATTTCAGAATATGTGGAGTACATCTTTTTAACCCCTTGCCTTATGCTCGCAAAAAGAGTTAACACATTTTCACTCCAAGGCACGCCCTTTCCGGGTGTTGAATAGATGCGGGTTGGAGGCAAGAGCTCAGAAAGGGAGTGGTTGTGCAAGGAGAAATGTTTATCTACAGGCGATAAATGCGGTCTGTGATAATCTTCTACTACTTCATTCAAGAACTAATTCTGTGTCATTCAGGAAAGTACTTGTCATGGAGGCATTTTATTGTCCTATGCCACCTTTTACAGGATAACTGTAGGTGTTTGTTTCTGGTGGGTAAGATAGGATTGCAGCAGAGGTTTCTAAACTGGGGTGTTGCAATACCCCAGTCAAGGAAGCCTGGTCACTGCCCCCTTAAGGGGTGCGGTGGTGGCTGCAGTATCCCCAGGAGTGCACCCTTGCTGCGAAAAAGGGAGGTTTTGTACTCAATGGGGGCTGCACTGGCCCACTGGAGGGGAGTTGTGAAGCAAACCATAAATGCGTTGCAATCATTTCAGGGAGCTATTTTGAGGTGTGGGGAGGCCTGCAGAGGGGTCCTCAGGCTGCCCGCACCTTCTGGAAGGCTGGGGCTGCCCTCAGTGAGAACAAAAAAAAATCTTTTTTCATGACAGCAGTGCTATCCTAGGGGTCGCTCCACCCCCCCCCCAACTTAAAGAGGTCCCAGCTCTTCTGGAGAGTTTGGGAACCTCTGGAGTACAGCCTAAGTCTTACTAAATGCAATGGGCTTACTTTTGAATAAAATAACTCCATTTTCGAACACTTCTAGGGATAACATTTCCTAGATTTCAGACAACGGAGAAACATTTTTTTTCCTGAGTTAAATCAAAGAGTGAAGAGTGAAGCAAACTTCACTCTTGAAAGCCAAAAATGGCAGGGGGTCGTGTCCAACAGTGCTGGAGTGACTGCAGTGATTTGGGAACCTAGAGGCTTTCCCCCTTATTGGGGGGGGTCGCACTGGCCTCAGGGAGGGTGTGGGAGGCCCACAGCCCCCTCCTTAGGCCTCCCTGATACAGTGGTGCCTCGCATAACGAAATTAATTCATTCCGCGAGTCCTTTCGTTATGCGAGTTTTTCGTTTTGCAAAGCGCGTTTTCCCATAGGAATGCATTGAAATTTAATTAATGCGTTCCTATGGGCAAGAAAAGTCAGAACAAAGTCAAATTTGGTTTACAAAGTGTTTATTAAGTGCTCTTTAAAGGCATAGATACTGTACTGAGGATTTCAAAAACGGGGGGGGATGCTGAGTGGGGAGCTTGAAGGCTGTAATCCTGTGCACACTTTCCTGGGAGCAAGTACAATGGGACTTACTTACATAAACTGACATGAAGATCCTCCCCTTACTAGGGTGAACGGGATCATAAACTGACATGAAGATCCTCCCCTTACTAGGGTGGAAGGGATCATAAACTGACATGAAGATCCTCCCCTTAAAACAAACCAAAACAAAACAAAACAAAAAATTTGTCTTGCGAAGCACGGGTCATAAAAATTTGTTGTGTGAGTTACCAAACTTCGCAAAACGCTTTCGTTCTGCGAGTTTTTCGGTGTGCGAGGCATTCGTTATGTGAGGTACCACTGTATTTGAAATCACTCTATGTGGGAATTGGAGCACACTTCCAGTTTTCATGTGAAAACCAGAAATGCGCTCTGATCCCCAAACAGAACAATTTCAAACATTGGGAGGCCTGCAGAGGGGGCTGTGGGCCTCCTGGACCCTCCCTGAGGCCAGTGTGACCCCCCCCAGGTCAGGGGGAAGGTCCTTGGTTTCCCATGGGGCAGCCATTACTGGGCCACTCGCTTTAAAGGGGGAATGGCCCAGTTTTCATCCCCAATGGTGGGTCACGACCCACCACTTTGGGAACCACTGCTCTAAGCACTTCTTTCACAGTACACTACTGTTTGTTGCACATAGTTTGGGAATTATGGCCATGGGATTTAGAATGTGAATGCCCCATTCCTTTCTGAATTGGAATCTATAGCCCCACAGTGCATTTTGCCCAGGGCCATCCCATCCATAAGGCTGACTAAGGTGCTTATCTCAGGGGGTGGATTAGTTGGGGTTCCCACTTGCCTACCTGCCTCCACTACACCTCTTCTTACTCCTTGGATTCAGAAACAGAGAATCAAAGGGGAAGAGGAGATGAGGAGAGAAGAGAATGGCAGGCTAGAACATCTCTTGTTACCCTCTTCCTTTTCAAATCCAAGGAGAAGCAGCAGAGGGTGTGCTGCCAGGTAAGGGGAAGTGGCATTTGGTGCATTGCCTCAAGCATGAGGGAGGTCTTGAGCCAGCCCTGATTTTGCCCTGTAGTCTACCTTCAGTAGAATACATCCACGTGGAATGTTTCTTGAAGACTGACCTCATATCCAGCAACTTGGTGCTTTGGCCTGGACATATGATTAGGAAGGGGGTCAATATCACAAACGAACATGAAATGCCAACACATTTTAATGCAAGTAGGCCATTGTGTTTAATTATTACATAGTTCTGCAAGCATACTAAAAACAATTTAATGAAATAAAGTTACATTTCAGTAAAATCCAAAAAAAATGTTTTGTCAATCGTTCCGTTGCCTTTGCATTCAGTTTGCAAAATTTCCTTTTTGGTAAGCAGTCTGCTAAAATGCTGCCTGCCTGCATGCAAGCAAGCTGAAGATCATACTGTTATTTGCTCTGTTAAACAGTTGTTTTATAATGGCTGAAAATTCAGAGAGGAGTCTCCTCAGGGAGCCAACCCTTACCAGTCCTGCTGTGCTACATCCCTGTTTGAACATATGTATTTGCCCATGTTAAATCAAATAAGACATGAACTGACCAAGATTGCTGATAAGATCTTGTATACTCTTGCTTTCTCCTGCACTGGAAAACCACCACTGCCTTTGCAACATTGGCAGCTGTTTCTCCAGTCTCCACCCTGGTCTTGGAGCTATTTACATGTCTATCGACTCACACACCTTGCTCTAAAAGCAGGGCCACAGAGACTGCTGTGCATAAAACAAACATAAGAACATAAGAACAGCCCCACTGGATCAGGCCATAGGCCCATCTAGTCCAGCTTCCTGTATCTCACAGCGGCCCACCAAATGCCCCAGGGAGCACACTAGATAACAAGAGACCTGCATCCTGGTGCCCTCCCTTGCATCTGGTATTCTGACATAGCCCATTTCTAAAATCAGGAGGTTGCACATACACATCATGGCTTGTAACCTGTAATGGATTTTTCCTCCAGAAACGTGTCCAATCCCCTTTTAAAGGCATCCAGGCCAGATTCTGTCACCACATCCTGTGGCAAGGAGTTCCACAGAACAACCACATGCCGAGTAAAGAAATATTTTCTTTTGTCTGTCCTAACTCTCCCACCACTCAATTTTAGTGGATGTCCCCTGGTTCTGGTGTTATGTGAGAGTGTAAAGAGCATCTCTATGTCCACGTTATCCTTCCCATGCATAATTTTGTAAGTCTCAATTATGTCCCCCCTCAGGCGTCTCCTTTCTAGACTGAAGAGGCCCAAACGCCGTAGCCTTTCCTCATAAGGAAGGCGCCCCAGCCCAGTAATCATTTTAGTCACTCTCTTTTGCACCTTTTCCATTTCTACTATATCCTTTTTGTGATGTGGCGACCAGAACCGGATGCAATACTCCAGGAGCGGCCTTACCATCGATTTGTACAATGGCATTATAATATTAGCCGTTTTGTTCTCAATACCTTTTCTAATGATCCCAAGCATAGAATTGGCCTTCTTCACTGCCGCCACACGTTGGGTCGACACTCATCGACCTGTCTACCACCACCCCAAGATCTCTCTCCTGATCTGTCACAGACAGCTCAGAACCCATCAGCCTATATGTGAAGTTTTGAGTTTTTGCCCCAATGTGCATGACTTTACACTTACTTACATTGAAACGCATCTGCCATTTTGCTGCCCATTCTGCCAGTTTGGGGAGATCCTTTTGGAGCTCCTCACAATCACTTCTGGTCTTCACCACTCAGAAAAGTTTGGTGTTGTCTGCAGACTTACAATCAAGAACAACTGAGAGCATAGACAAGTGAGAAATACCTGGTGCAATTACTACTTCAACATTCACACAATTCAGTGGGCACTTCACAAATGAGAATGAAAATGAAAACTGAAGCTGAACTTGAAAGACTTCACAGGAGTTTGTGAAGAAGGAGTTTGTGTGCTGGTCAAAGGTGCTTTTTCCTGCTCCCATGGTGCTGTAGGGATGCAGTGAATCACTCTGATTTCATACTATGCAGACTACAACTAGTGCGGACTTTATTTTTCAGGTGGAGTCTTCTGTCCCAGACATTTCCTTTCTGATACTAAACTCTGGGGAGAGTCATCCTGTTTGTATGTCTGAGGATCAGGGTAAAGATATCTCATGAAAGCACCCTGCTTCAAATCATAGAAGATGTCATTTTTACACACACACACACACACACACACACACACACACACACACACACACACAAAAAGAAATCACATTCCTATGGGGAAGAGGGCAGATGAGTGCTGATTACTAACAAAGAAAACTAGAGCACAATCCAGTGAAAGATAAGGACATATAACCACATTGACTGAAGTATGTACCTCACTCTCCCATTGAAAACAGTGGGATTCAAAGTGCTTATATTTGGCTGGATTGTGTCCCTAATCAAAAGGATCATATTTAGCATTATATGGCACATTCTGAGCAGCCAAAGAACTTTACCTGTCCAACACCCAGAAGCTCTTGAGTGCTATGTAAATAATCCTTTCCTGTACATTTGGTCAGTATTATTCTAACCATCTGTATAGTGTAGATGGGCCTGAGTCACTATGGTCTCCTTAACTTGTGTTCTATGTTTCTCTTCACTTGATCATAGCCAAAATATTACACTACTACACCACCTCCTATGATACTTGGACTGGGCTGACTGGGCCCTTCACAAATGTGAGATATCCAATAGAGTACTAGATTGAAAAATTTGGGGAAAATATTTAAGGACACAAGGACCTGAAGAGCCTTACTGGATAAGACCACAAGTTCAGCAATCCATTCGAAACATGAGTCAGCAAGATGCTTTCACAAGCTGGACACGAACACAACAGCCTCCCTGAACTCTTTGCTCCCTCCTCCAACTGCTTTTATACAATGCTTCTGAATAGGGAGGTTCTATTTAGATGTCATTTCCACATGCGCTGCCTCCGACGCATTCTTGGCATCACCTGGCAGGACAAAGTTCCTAACAACACAGTCCTGGAACGTGCTGGAATCCCTAGCATGTATGCATTGCTGAAACAGAGACGCCTGCGTTGGCTCGGTCATGTCGTGAGAATGGATGATGGGCGGATCCCAAAGGATCTCCTCTATGGAGAACTCGTGCAAGGAAAGCGCCCTACAGGTAGACCACAGCTGCGATACAAGGACATCTGCAAGAGGGATCTGAAGGCCTTAGGAATGGACCTCAAAAAGTGAGAAACCCTGGCCTCTGAGCGGCCCGCTCGGAGGCAGGCTGTGCAGCATGGCCTTTCCCAGTTTGAAGAGACACTTGGCCAACAGTCTGAGGCAAAGAGGCAAAGAAGGAAGGCCCCTAGCCAGGGAGCAGACCAGGGACAGACTGCACTTGCTCCCGGTGTGGAAGGGATTGTCACTCCTGGATTGGCCTTTTCAGCCACTTTAGCCGCTGTGCCAGAACCACCTTTCAGAGCGCAATACCATAGTCTTTCGAGACTGAAGGTTGCCAATACAATACAATTTAGATGTCACAACTGAGGGCCATTGAGAGATGCATCCTCCAGGAATTTGTGTGCCCTGTTAACTTTAATAGGTTGCCACAATTTGAATGTCTACTGTCATTCAATGAACTAAAGCTTGTACAGGTCTACTAGAAGTAAGTCCCATTGTAGTCAATGGGGGCTTACTCCCAGGATGATAAGATCTTTACTTGAGGTAGTAGAGGGGCACGAATGTAGTATGAGCAGAGGGCAAAACAGGAGTAGTGCCTAGTGCAGCCATTTTCAACCACTGTGCTGTGGCACACTGGTGTGCCACGAATGGTCTGCAGGTGTGCTGTGGGAGTTTGAAGGAGGGTCATTTATTAATAGGGCCATTGGGGAATGTGAGCCTCCCACCAACAGCATTGTGTGCCTTGTCAATTGTAAAAAAACTGATGGTGTGCCTTGGCAATTTTAGTACCTTGTCAGTGTGCCATGAGACAAAAAAGGTTGAAAACCACTGGCCTAGTGGTTAGTGACACTCTTCTCTTCTCACTCCCAACTTGTTGGTGTGTGTGTGGGGGGGTGTATTTGGGAATTTGATAGGTCTTGGATGCCACCAAGGTGGGGAAAAGCCAGAGAGAGGCCACCTTCAAAAGTACCCTCTTCTGATCTGTTCAGGAGTGCCCAAAATCTGGGGGTTACCACCACCTTTTTCTCTCTGTGTGTGGGGAAGGTGGGTTTAAAAGTAAAATCCATGCTGCTCCCTCCTCCATTTGCATCTCTCTCTCTCTCTCTCTCTCTCTCTCTCTCTCTCAGGATTAAAAATGTACATTGCTGCCTCCTGGACTGGAAAAGTACCACTTAATGGCAATTTTGCCCACTGTTAGATTGAGGGGGTTTACCACACAATATGTGACATACTATGTCTGACTGTTAATACTCAATGTTATTACAGTAATGAGTATCTAAGTCCAAGTTCCTAATAGGACTTAGGGCACAATCCAGTCAACCTTTGCATCTTCCTCATTCCCTTTTGTTCCTGATATGCTGCTTTCAGGGGTTTTTCTGAGGCTGACACCCTCACTTCATCAACAGCCCTCCTGTAAATGGGGATTCAATTGCATGCCCTGGAGTTAGGAGGTGAAGTCAAATTGAAAAGCAGGCCTTTGCCTTGTCTGTTGTTCTGCCCAGGAATGGCCTTGGTGAGTGAGGAAGGGGTGGGAAAAAAATTCCCTGAGCACCTTACCATATTATTACTGACTAAAGCCACTGCTGTGGGTGGACCAAGGAATGCATGAAGAGCCAGTATCAGTGGGGTTGGGGGAAAGCACTGAAACTATCTCATGCCTTCCATTCATTCAATTTGACAGCCCTTTAATGTATCAGTCCACCATCTATTCCTTCTAACTCAAGCAAGGGACCCAGAAGGGAATTCCAGGGATGAGCCATGCAGATTAAGGAAGGGTTTGTGAGAAACAGGTAGGTCTCAATGGCTCTGGGTTTAATTCAATAGGCTGTTATATAGTAAGGAAGGCAAAACTTGACCTCTCCAAAAGCCCAGTGGTGAGGTTATGGGAGGCAGTGGGAAGCAGGCAGCAGCAGTGAACTGGTACTATTTAATAATGACCAGATTT
This sequence comes from Tiliqua scincoides, assembly GCF_035046505.1. Lineage (NCBI taxonomy): Eukaryota > Metazoa > Chordata > Lepidosauria > Squamata > Scincidae > Tiliqua > Tiliqua scincoides. Next base: position 101,508,715 of record NC_089822.1, on the reverse strand, counting down.
CCCAACTCCCAGAGTAGCATCACTGGACATCCAAGAATCGTACGTAAAATAGCAGTTTGTTGCTGTCCCCAACAATCACATGGTATCTTCACGGGCCCTAGTTTCTGAGGTAGTGATGGGGAGCACACTCCCACTGGCCAGGTTCAAGTGTGACCCTTTACATGGGTATGGGCCTGTGGTTCATGCTCCATCAGGCCCCACCTGTGGCGCCACACCTACTTGAGACACAGAGGTGCCCCTGTACTCTCCCACACCCTGGGTTCTTAACAGTTCTATAATGAACACTGGCTGAATGTTACTTGGAAACTGGAATTAAATGACTATATCATGAAATGGTGCAAAGGCAAATTGAGCCATTTGTCTTTTGGTGCCTCCATTCTTCCTGGAGTGGATCCTCCATCTTTTGATGGACTACAAGAGGTTCAAGGCCACCTTGCTTCTTAACTTGCAGGAAATTGCCATAATACTCAGCAGCCCCAAACAGGCCTGGTTAGTACTTGGATGGGAGACCGCCTGGGAATACCAAGTGCTGTCGTTCGAGACTGAAGGTTGCCAACCAACCAAAGCAGCATAGTCACTGCTCAGAAAAGTTGGGGCCAGTTCAGAAAGGCACAAAATGCAGCTGGCCCCTCATGTCAGTTTTGGGAGCAGAGTAACCATTTGGTTTGACAGTGTCACTAGGAACATCCCAGCTACAGGAGTGTTTCTCAAGGTTTGTCCTCCACTGTACCGCTTCACATGGTCCACCTATTTGATGTACGACTGGAAGTAATGCAATGATATAATCACTAGTTACTTCTGGGTTGGGAAGCTAGAGGTGACTCAACAAACACCAGTAAGAGGATGGACGGGAGGGCTTTTTCTATTGTGGAAAAGCATGCTTTGGAGCTCTGCCCTCTGAACCTCCTACCACTGTTCATTGCATCACATTCTCAGTCTTGCTGCTGGGCAGTAGAGTTCCAGGGGTTCTATGAGTACCACCAGACATCACCTCAAGTACCACTGGTGGTACCTGTACCACTGGTTGAGAAACACTGAGCTAGACAAATCCTTGTACAGTGTCAGTAATATATACAGCATGCACACAAAGTGAGATATGGGGACCCATCCTCTCAAGTTTGAGATGGGTGGAGGTTCACTGCTACCCCCTGGCCTTGGGAGTGACTCAGCTTTACAGATTGCTGAGTCAAATGTCTACAGATTTCCAGCATCTCATTTTGTAATGGTGAGGAAACTCAGCATTTTTCACTAGACCATTGTTTCCCAACCTGGAGGTCACAACCCCTCAGGAGTCAGGACAGGCATTCCAAACCTTCATTTGGGACACTACCCCCTTAAGGAGGGTAGTGACCCAACTGGGGACCCATAAGTGCCATTAATATCCTCCTCAGCCACAAAGCTTCCTGGGTGACCTTGGGCCAGTCACTTTCTCTCAGCCTCACCTACCTCACAGGGTTGCTGTGAGGACAAAAGGAGGGGAGCAGCTGTGTACACCGCCCTGAGCTCTTTGGAGGAAGATCGGTATAAAAATGTGAGAAATAAATAAATAAATAAATAAATAAATAAATAAAATGGCACTTCCGGATTTCACTGCCATGTAAGTAAGGTGGTTCTCCGTAAGGGGGTAGCATCCCAAACAAAGGTTGGGAAAACCACTGCACTCTAGACTAAGAGCTGAATGCTGCATGAAAGACAAGGCAATAGGGAAGGTCTTCTGACTTCAGAAGGAAAAGAAAAGAGCAAGTTATGGCTCCATGGGGGGAAAATTCATCTATATGTAAGGAGGTGCCAGAAGCAATCACAACACAAATGGGATTTGGGGAAGAAATCAAGAGTTGTGGCTGCAGTCCAGAACTAAGAAATGCTACAAGCAACTGTGTGCATGTTTTTTTCTGCAGCTCGGTGATGTTTTGCAGTCATCTTCACCCAGGAGGTCTACACCGCTCTCTTGTATGGTGCCGTTCACCATTCCAAAGGGATGGAGCCCTATTGTACTGTGAGCCTGAATGAGAAGACAAGGGGAACAAGATCCTTTTGGGTCACACTATCTGTGGGGTTTTTGTATGCAGAAAGAACAAACTTCCTCACCACTTTTTAAAAGGAAGTTCTGAGTCAGACGCTGCTGCAGCTGGTTTAGACAGGGAGGAGGGGTGGGAGGATGGAGAAGAGGCCAGGCAGACCCTGACTCATCAGGAGCGGCTTCTATGGACCTAGGGGCTCCAAAGGAAATGACATCACTCTGAGGGAGCAAGGGGGTGAGGGGTTTGCTTCAGGAGGCAAACTCAAGATGTGAAATATATCATATGTATTCTGGTGTTGTGGGGGAGGGGAGAAAGGAGGGCTGAGCAGAAGTATGAAGGAATCTATAAACCTCAAGGCCTTGGGCTAGGTGGGACGTGGGGGCCTTGTGAGGGGTGGGAAGTGATAGATCCAAGACTGGGCAGAAAACCCACTCATTAACCAGTGAGTTGCTGGCTTTTCTGTTCCTTTTAGCCTTCAATCTTCTGCATCCTTACTTAGGAGTAAGCCCCACTGAACTCTTGAAGACTTAACTTTTCAGGAACCACCATAACCACGAGAGCTGCAGTAGCAATACCTTGCTGACTTGAAACTAGGTCCTTTGGAACTCAATGAGACTTGTTGAGGAAAAATTGGGCTGTCATGTTCTCCCTGCTTACCTAGAAGTAAATTTCATTGAACTCGGTGAAACCAATAAACACATACCCACACTCGGGCTGTGTAGCAGCAATGTTTAGTTGGGAATAAGATCATAGAACTGAATGGGCCTTCTTTTTTTTCTTTTTTCTTTTTTTTAAGAAAACATACACAGATAAGATCAGGTGGTGGATCCTTTCGAATTCTGAGAAACTCGCTTCCGATTAAACAGCACGGGTGAGTGCCCGCCCCATCCTTACTTAGGAGGAAGTGCCATCGCAGTGGGGTTTACTCCAGAGTAAATTTACACTCGTTGGGCTGCAAGGCTGCTCAGAAAGGAGGAGGGAGAGCGTCTGGCAGTGACACAGAGGACCTTTTGGAGGAGCAAAAGCCTTGACCCCCCCTTCTTTCTTTTTTTTACTCTCCTCCTCCTCATTGCCACATTCCCCGATGAGTGAGCTCAGCTGTTCGCTCAGAGCTGCCTCTCTCCTTTTATGGTCAAACAACTTGGGCTGGGCGAGGCCCCTTTGGAAAAAAAAAAAAAGCATTGCGATCGGCTAGGAAGTGTTGGGGCGACCACAACTTCTCCCCCCCCCTCCCCGGTCTACTCCCCGCCCCCTCGATCTCCACCAACACCCCTCTTGGCAATCGAGCCGGCTCAGAAAGTTGCGCACGGGCCAGGCAGGAAGGCAGAGCCCTCCTGGCCACGGGGAGGAGTCGCTGGAGGTCGCGATCCGCCGTCTCCGGAGAGCAGCAGCAGCAGCACGCGCCTCACTGAGCGTCCCCCCGGGGACCTCCCAGCAGTTCTCTCCGGGGCTGCTGCCTCTGGAACCGTTGCCCCCGCTGTAAGTCTCATCTCTCGCCCCGCCACCAGCGGGGCTCTTGCAGAAAGCCGCTTGGTTAACTCCACCCTCGACGGGGAGAAATCTAAAATGCCCGCCTGGGTTGGAGGGCAGGGAAACCTCCTTTAAAAGGCTCCCCTCCCAGGGGCACCGCTTTTCTTTTACGCTTACTCCCCGGTGCTGGCTGGATTCTCTCCAGGGCCAGGCTCGCTCACATCCTCGTAATCGCCGCGCGCGTTCTAAGCGTGCTGCTTACCCCGGGGGGGGGGAAGCCCCACTGAATTTAGTGGAACTTCCTCCCAGGTAAGGGTGCTTAGGGCCGCAGCTGGAGGGACCCTGAAGGGGAGGAAGGCGATGTGCATGCTTGCTCGGGAGCCTCGTGAATCGCGCTGGCTGCTGCTTACTCTCGAGGAAATTTGGATTGGGCTGAGTGGGTGGGTGAGTGGGAGCCCCAGCCCATGCCTGTCTACTCAGAAGCAAGTCCCATGATAGTCAATGAGGCTTACTCCCAGGAAAGTGTGACTGGGATTGCAGCCTCCTAGGTCCTGTGGATTCCTTACTGGAGTTACTTCTGAGTAAGACGTAGTCAAAGCCCGGGCTCTCAGCCTATGCGTGTCTACTCGGAAGCAAGTCCCATGATAGTCAATGGGGCTTACTCCCAGGAAAGTGTGGCTATGATTGTAGCCTTCTTGGATTTCTTACTGGAGTTACTTCTGAGTGAGGTATAGTCAAAGCCCGGGCTGTTAGAGCCCAAGCCTGTGCCTATCTACTCAGAAGTAAGTCTCACTGTAGTCAGTGGGCTTACTCCCAGGAAAGTACGGCTAGGATTGCAGCCTGAGAGAAACGATCTGCTTCCCCAGAGAGCCTTCTCCTCCTCCTTGGGGGAGACCTTGACAAACCCCGCTTTCCCTGCAAGCTTCCTTTCCCTGCTCGGAGGAAACACCGCTCGCTGGCTGGGGAAAGTGGAGACGCGGGCCGCGAGGAGCCCGGGCAGCGGTGTGTGCGCGCACGCGCGCCTCTCAGCCCCCCCCCCCCGCGCCCCAGCAGTTCTCCAGATGTGTTGAGGTAGCGGAAAGAATCCGGCGCGCGCCCTCGTGAGGCGGCTACTGGGGCGGCGCGCCTGGTGCCCTCCTGCAGGAGAGAGGCTTGGGGTGCCTCTTGGCAGTCCATTGGCATGGCTTCTCCTCCTTGACCGTGGGGAGGCTGCAGGGATGTGGAGTCTGGCCTCTGTCGCCACCTCTCCAGCTTAGTCACAGGAAAGTGCTCCTCCCCCCTGGAGCTTTGCAATTCCCTTTCTCTCTCTCTCTCTCCCCCCCCCTTCCAAAGCAAACGGTGCAAGATTAGCCAGCAGTGTCTTGGTCTGGGAGGAGGGGAGGAAAAGGTGCTTCACTAAGAGCACAGCGCTTTCGGTGTCTCTTAACTTGTCCAGCCGGATTAAGAACCACCGCAAAATAAAGCCTCCCCTTTTAGAGGCAGTATATCTGTGAATACCAGGTGATGGAGTCAGACAATACATGAGTGTCTATCACTTTCAATAGATCGTCATCAATGGATGACGGTCATCACCCATAGATGTAGATCAACACCTGGTTGTCTTCTTCCAGAGGCTTTCAACCAGGGTGACCAGATGTGATAAGCACAAAGGAGGACAAGGTCTCCTCCCCCCCAAATGTACAAGGAAAATGTAGGACACGGCAGAATAAAAGCTAAAAACAGTCATGTATTGATTTCATGTGGTCAGTTTAAACACTGTGGGCCCGATCCTATCCAAATTTCCAGCACTGGTGCCGCGGCAATGCAGCCCCAAGGTAAGGGAACAAAAGTTCCCACACTTTAAGGAGGCCTCTATGATTGCCTCCCCACCAAAAGATGCAGTGCATGCCCCACTGGCACAGCTGCACCGGCACTAGAAAATTGGATAGGATTGGGCCCTATATCACTTATTAAATTTGAAACAATATTACATGTAATTTATGAATTCCAAGAAAGCTCTGCGCTACCTGCTCACAGGGAAAAGGAGGACATTTAAGTTCCTTTCCAGGACACGAGGCTAAAAAAGAGGATATTCCTGGAAAAAGAGGGCACCTGCTTTCAGCTGTGCAAGTAGACTGCTGGATCTCAAGCAGTTTAGGGGGGGATAATGGTGCTGTGGACCAGCCTGATGAACTCCAAGCGTAAAGGGCCACTGTTTAAAATTGGTCAGTGAGCCCCGGCAGCCATCATGACGCCATCAAAATAAATGATTCTTGTGTTTCTACAGAATCCTTTGTGCTGACGAGAGTTTGCTTTGTGCATGTCTTCTTAAAAGCTCTGCTATATTTACTAAGGAAAAAGAACCTCGGCATATTGGATTATATCTGACACATCAACATCAGTGGAAGCTGAATTGTTTGCTCTTTCCAAGAATTGTCACCTGAAAGCCATGGTCATGTCTCACTGCAGAGAAACTGTGCTTGCAGATTTACCTTTTGCAGAATGAGCAGTATTCAGTGACAGAGAAGGGCGTAGTCCTGAGTTGCAAGGAGGTTGTAGGCTCCCATTTAAAACTGGAACCGCTCTGCTTGGCTGCACTGGTTTCACTTCCCTACTGGTAGTAACAGAAGCTGCCTTTTATGTTTTAGGAGCTAAAACGCTGAACTCTGTGGCTCCCTGTCCTGCCAAAGTGTGAGCACTTCACATTGGGAAGTGTGAGCAAACTAATTGAGCTGTTTTTTTAAAATGTTGGGTAATACACAAGCCCTCTGTCCATTGTTGCATCACAGTAAAGTGTCCATGGTATCACAGTGTCTGGGAACATGCCACCAAGCCCAGCTGGGCTCAGTTGCTCTACCTCCTCTCTGAGAATGTCTGAATAGGCAAGCGCCACCCCTGGAGAGAGAATATCTCAATGATTTAAAATGCTCTGCACTCAGCACTCCAGATCATAGGGATACTCTCACAGCATTTGCCTCTTCAGACAACTGCTATGCTTGGAGAGAAGCTCTGAAGTGGGGAGAGGAGGCCTTGCTGGTGTGTTCCCAGATGTGATGCAACCAATGACAGTGTCATCATTGCATCATGTCTGAAGAGGACAATGACACACAGACAGATTAATCCAATTCATTGTCTGGTTTTGGGGGCAGGATTGTGGATTTGTGGCCCAGCAATCACAGCACATCAGCTGAATTTTTGATGACTGCCCCCATCTGGAAGTTCTTAAGTTCCAACCAGCATAAACATAAACAAGACAGTTATCAAAGCCCTGGAGGGCTCTGTGTCAGCTTGGTTGGCCCCAAGTTGTGACAATGCGTCCATTGTCTATGGCCAACAGAATCAAGTAGTAACATTTTTCTGTTTATATCCCTTGGTGAGATTGTATTTTTGAATTCTTTCTGCAAATCGAATGCAAGTGTTTCAAGGGGAGGTTGGGCTGAACCCCTCTCCTCTTTCCTCCTCCTCTATGTTCAGGATAGTGTCTTTCCGTTCCATGGAAGAGTATTCATGCATGTAATTCTCCTGTCTACCATCAGGAAAAGCTTTACCATTTGTTTCTGCTAGTTTGTATGAACTGGCCCATAGTCTGCTTCCCCCTCTCTGTCCAAATCCTCTCTGTACCAGCCCATGGAAGCCTTGCATGTTAATCCTCTTCAATCTACAACAGTGAGATTATATCAGAATTTGTATTTATTAGTGTCTGTAATGTCATTGACTTGTATGCTGCAAAAATGTACTGTGGAGAAGCTCATGTACTAGGTCACAGCTTCTCACCTAAAAGATTTTTACCCTGCCTGGCTATTCCTAATATATGGTTTTATCAGTTGCTGTTTTAACTGCAGAATGCTCAGTGGGTGTGTCCATTGTCTTGATTGTATGAATAAATTGGCAAGGGGTGCTTTGCACGATTACAGTTACATGCGGAAATTGTGGTTGACAGAGACGTTACCAGATTTCCCATCTCTGACAAAAAAACTGGCACTGAGATTTATTTTATTATATGAATCCTCTGTGCAGCCCACCAGAGGCACTCAAAGTGGCTCATGCTTAGAAATAATCAAATACAGATATAATACTTTCAGGAAACGGCAACAAAATAACATCATGTTCAGGAGAATATTTTCGTTGCGTAGACCCCAAGTCCCCATGTTTTCACCAATATTCTGAAAATTCCAGTAGAACAGGGTCTAATGGGCAGGGCCTAGGAGAGGGGGGTAAAGGGGGTAATTTGTACCTGGGCCCAGGGTCAGAAAGGGGGCCTAGGAGCCAAAGGAGGGGGCCCAGAAAGTTCCTGGGACTTGACATTTTCCTATCTTACTTGAACTCACTGCCAGCGCATAATGCTGGGGCACAACCACGTGCATGCAGTGTTAACTGCTGCTGCACACCATACACACCAGGCCCAGGAAAGTTTCCATGACCCTCCTTAACACAGTGTCAAATCTGGGAGGAATCTGGCCTGCTACAGTAGCTCTTTGGCTTGTGGATTCCATAACCATGAAGGAGTGTATAGAAGCTCAGAGACCCAGCTGTGGGGCTACAGCTGCTGCAGAAGTTCATTTTGATCCATTCTAGTGTGAGCCTAAATACAATTATGCTAATTTTCTGCAATGGATTTTCTATATTTCAAAAATTTTGGAGAAAGGAGTGTGTTTGGTTTTCCTCATTACTTTACAGAGCTGCTAATGCCGCATGGTCGGGTAGACCTGGACCCTATTTTGCTCCCTGTTCTGCCTGCCCCAATTGCCCCCCTTCTCCTTTGGGAAGAGGCCCAGAAGAAACTTTGTACCCCCTGCTAAAATTCCTGTCATAGGCCCTGCTAATGGGCCTCCTTGTAGGGAATTCCATAAGAAGAATGCCACCACAAACAAGTCCCTGTGCCTTGTAACTTTCCCCAACAACTGATAGCAGGGACCAGTGAAGGGATTCATTAGATCTTAATGCATGAGAGGAGGGGGACAATCACACTAGATTGTCTACGTCTCCTGAGCTTAGATAATTACAACCAAGAATTCCCTAAAGCGTTTAGGGTTTGAATTGCTTCTCAAGGTAATGGCCATCCCTAAAGTGTAAAAGTCCCCTCTCCACTCAAGTGCCAGTTTTAGGCATAAATGGCTTAGAGCCCCATCCTATCCAACTTTCCAGCACTGGTGCAGCAGCCCCAAGGTAAGAGAATAATACCTTGAGGAGGCCTCTGTGACTGCCTCCCCAAAACAGGAAGCAGTGCATACCCCATTGGCAGAGCAGCACTGGCACTGGAAAATTGGATAGGACTGGGTCCTTGGGCAGCAAATTTTGGTGTAATTTTTTAGCATGGGACCTCCTAACTTTATCTTGCTCAGGGGCCTCACCAAGTCTAAATCTGGCACTGTCCCCACTGCTTTTCCCATGGTCATGACCTTTCTCCTGGTTTGTTAAAAGGTTTCAGGCACTCATTGACACCATATTGGCTGCTGTCCCGAATAACTGCAGGGTGGGGTGGTGCCAGAGCTGTTCTGGAGTCTTCTCCATTTTGCAAGAGTCTATAGGGAACGTTTTCCCACAGGGCAGAAGGGATAACTCGTTTGGACCTGCCCAAGTGAGGTGGTTCATACTGTCTTGCTTACTACTTGTCCAGTGGATGTTGGTGTCTGGCCCTGTGCTGGTTCTTAATTGCCTTTCATTTCTGGTATGCATGTTTGTGTTCAGGTTCTTTCTTCATGGCTACCATGCCTGGAGTTTTTAACTATATTAAGTCTCTTTATTTCAAGCATCACAAGGGACTGGTTACAAGTGCTAAGAGGTGGTGCTGTCCTGTCTTGGGCAGTGAGGTCACTGGTAAGGCATAAGAGGGATGAGATAGGCAGGGCAGCTGCAAGTGGAAAGCTGCAGAGAGCATGTGGGCAAGGGGGTTGTCTTGGGGTTGAGGAGATGGAAACAGCTGCTCCTGCTTTGAGATGAAGTGTCCTTATGGAACAGCTGACTGCCTTGCTTTGTGTTCTTACGCGTTGACACTTCTATCCCATTTTTGTCATCTCTTGGAGAGTGTGCCAAGTATGAACTGAAAACTGAATATAACCAAAGCCTTTTGTTCTGTAAAGCATCTCAGGAGAAAAAAACAAATGCTTGGTGGTGAGATTCTCTGGCTTTCCGCTTGCAGGAAATAGAACTTGAGTATGTGATAACCTTGACTTTCAACTCCTGAACTCTCAGAGTCATGGGACTCATTTAGCAGTGTTCCACAAATTTTCAGAAGCCTTGGTAGCCAAATTCAAATTTATGGTTGAGCTGTTGGCTTTAGCAACTGCTCCTCTGGTGAAATTGGAACAGACCCGTGTGTGTGTGTGTGTGTGTGTGTGTGATCCCCGCAATTGTGCTGGGCTTCGAAGAGCCTCAGAAGCCCAATTCAACTGTAGAAGCAATACTTCTCCAGTTCCAACCTTGGAGCCACCAGGGAGGACTGGGGTTTATTTGATAACCTCTAGCCTTCACTTCCACATCAGGGAGTTGGAATGGGGTCAAGGATCTCTCCCACAGTTGTCCTCCATAGAGACCCATGCACATTTTGCTGTCTTAAAAGTTAGACCTATTGCTGGGTATATTTGGGGTGCTGATTAAAAAAACGGCATCAGTTTTGCCTTATCACATCTGGTTTTGGAGGTACGGCACAGCCTCATTAGTTAGCTGGGATAATTTGCTCTGGATGTATGGAGCCCTGCTTGCTCCTGCGCTTGCTTGTAGAAAGGCCAGCCTGTGAGAGGGGCGGGCTTTAGGGCAGCATTTCTGTAGCCTGACCTGGCAGAGGAGGCGTGTCAGTGAGGCTGGCTGGGTCCAGGAGCTGCTTCCTGTGCACAGAGGGGGGCGGGCAGCCAGGCGGCAGAGCAAGCAGAGATGCTTCACAGGAATGCTCATCTTTGGCCACTGTGACGGAAAGGACCAGACAGAGCCATTGCTGGCTGTGCGGGAGGAGGGCGGGCGGGTGTGCCTGTGCGTGTGGGGAATGCCAGGGACTCGCTTGCAGATGACACCACCATGGAAGCTGCCAGCTTCCCTTTTGTTCTGCTTCTGCTGCAGCTGTCCGAGCCTCTCTGCTGACCAGCCGGGGCCAGGGCCTTGAGGTAACCTGAAAGCAGAGGGCGGCAGGCAGAGTGTTACTGAAGAGGCAGCAGGGTCTGATTGTGTTGGCAAAGGGAAAGCGGGTGGCCATGCTGGGAGCTTTGTGGAACAGACCCCTCCCCAGCTGCTTTTGAAAGGAAAGGAATGCTTCTGAATTTGGCACATTCCCATGAAGCTGTGCCCCCACCCCTACTCAGACTCTCTATTTTAAGAATGCAATGCTAGCATGCAATTTTGGCCATTGCTGATTTTACCCAAAAGCACAGGCTTCTCACTATCTTTTAAATTGTGAAATTTCTGTTGTGATCTCCAAGTGCCTCTCTTTGCTTCCCTTCTCCGCTCCCACAAGTAGAGTGTTTATTCTGTGTGGGTACTAGAGAGTGGGTGAAGGTTGTCTGGTCTTTTGGATCCAGAATGGTTAATATTTGCTTTTTGCATCTGGTTGTATTTGTCCCATCTTGACTTTCTCCCACTACTTGCTGCCTTAAATGCCCTCCCCCTGGTGGCCTTCCCCTGATTATAACAGAGGCTCCCAAACTCTTCACCTTGTCTGATATCCTGTGTCTCTTCTTAGGTGCTGAGCCACCCCTGCAGCAAGATGGCCTCCTCGGGTGCCCCAGGAACCCGCATGACCTCCACAGTCAGTATCAACATCTCCACTCCAAGTTTCTATAGCCCCCAGAAAAAATTTGCGCCTGTTGTTGCTCCCAAGCCCAAAGTGAACCCCTTCAAGGCGGGTGGAGCTGCATCTGGAAATGGCTTGGAGCAGACGTTGCCGCTGCCACCACCTCCTTCTGGGGCCTGTGCCCAGATAGGGAAAGTGGGGGAAATCCCGATAGCTGTGGCACTTCCTCTCACTGAAGGTAAGTCACTGCCATAACTCTCTTTGCATTGCCTTTGGAAAACCCAAGAGTATTCTCCCAAAGGTTGCTGCACATTGTGTGCTGTTCTAGAGCATCCCCTGCTCCCCCTATTTTTGTAGTAGCATATGTTTGCAAGGGAGTGTGCAACACTGGACTGCGGCAATTGTCTCCTTGCTGAATGTTTGGTTGTCAGAATTGTTTTGCCAGATGCAGAAGTGAAAAACATTTACAGGAGAGAGAGGTTTAAGGTGTCTCTCTGCATAGTGTACTGTGGTGCACCACAGATTTGGCAAGCTGCATGAAAGAACTGAGCATGAGGACTAGAGCCTTTGCCAGAAACACATTAAGTAGCCATAGGCATACTGTTTCTTTAGCTTTAGTGCCCTGCCCTCTAAATCTGCAATATGGGAATAATAATACAGATCTGTTTAAAGGTCTGGTTGTAAGAATTTCTTAGATGGTAGGAAGAGCTTTGAGCCTTTGAAATTAGATTTATTTATTTTTAAAAAAAATGTTTACCCCTCCTTTCTGATAAAAGGCGGAAGGTGACAGTACTGTGGAATTCAATTTAATAAACAAAATGTGTAAATTGTAAGAATTTAGAAGTCTTTTCTTTGGGAGATGTTTAGAAGTCTTTTCACCCTCTTTTCTTGGTTCTAGTGATGAACTGGGTATGTTTGGTCAGGTCTGGGGGAATAGTTAATTTAGTACAAGGCAGAGGTACCCCTGAAGTTAGGTGTTCTAGAGTTTTAACACTGTTTTTGAACTCTTTTCCAAATGCTGCCTAAGGATGTGGGAGCAGTGTTGGATTTTTAAATTTTGTTTAAAGAGAGAGCATCCAGGACCAAGGGTACGTGTGTGCGTGTGCACGTGATGCGTATGTGTGGTAGCCCTGCTGCCTGCCCTGGGAGGAAGTGTTGCTAATTATGAGGACAGGCTGGTGAAATGCCAGGCACTCTGTAGATCAGGGGTGCTCAAATTTTCAACTTTAGGGATGCTGGACCTTTAACAAGTGTATAGAAGAGAGAATTTCAGCAGGTGCAACTTGTCATCCCGCAGATGACAAGCTGCACCTGCTGAAATTCTCTCTTCTATACACTTGTTAAAGGTCCAGCATCCCTAAAGTTGAAAGTTTGAGCACCCCTGCTGTAGATGCTTGGATATACTGCTGAATTTGTTTATGTGGGTTTGTAAATGGGAAAATGACTAAAGTCAGAGCCCAAAAGTACCTGAAAAATAACCGTACCCTTGTTCATTCTATTCCTTCTTCTCTGGATGGAGAGGATGGTTGTCATGTGCTACACAGAAAACACAACCTAGATGAAAATTTTCATTTGGTTTGTATTTGTATCTGACAGCTGCTATCTTTCCTGTTTTTAAGGGTGTTTCTTTCGGCATAGTCATTAAGAGCTCTGTCCTTTAAAAAAAGTCAAGCACAGTTTTTTTTTTGTTTTTTGTTTTGCCTCAGAGCCATCTTCATTCTTTAGTTCACAGAAACTAGAAATTAAGCTGCCATATTTTCGTTCTGGTACAGCTGAAGGACATATCTCAAGGATATGTCCTTGACTTCACGGTGCAGGATTGCTGTAATGTTACAAAGCTTCTCTTTTAGGATACAAGGAGGAAGTGTCTGTATGTTTTTATCTCATCGGAGGTAAACCCAAGAACCTTGTGTCTTGGATAAAAGCCTGTTTCTCCATTAACTGAGCTATGGAGAAAGCACCAGAGGCACTTGCAAGGCAAGTGCCAACTTAATATTCTACTGATCTAACATGCAAGTAAAACTTCATTGAATTCGAGTAGGAATTAATAATTAGTTTTTTAAAGGTGGGTTTGGTTGACACACACCTCAGTGTGAGGGAAACTGTAGACTAAAAGCTTCTGGATGCTTTTCGGGGAAACACCAAATGAGCTGAACTTTACCAGTTCAAGTGCTAATCTTAACAGACCCTGGGATTGATGTTCTGCAACCAAAAATCTCTTTTGTTGCTAGTGCTGAGTTTTGTGTTATGCTAATTGACCAGTAGTGGTTGAAGATTTGGAGTGGGTCATTCCTGAGTTTGCCTGTACAAACTCTTGAACACAACCCTGCATGGTCCTCATGCAGTATGGTCCATAGAGATGTTCCACAGGAATAAAAACTCTCCACAAGTTGTCACCCTGTTGCCAGGTACACAGCATTGCATCCAGGCCTGACCATGTTTTTCATCCTGTGGTACTCGTACCGCTGGTGGTACTTGAGATGTGTGTCCAGTGGTACACACAGGACCCCATGTCCCTGCTGCCTGCCAGCAAGACTGACAATGCAACATGACAAACAGCTGTCGGAGGCTTGGTTCAGTGGGCAGAGCTCCAGCTTGTGCTTTTTGCAAGCTCAGAAAAACCCTCCTGTCTGCCTGAGCCTCTTACCACTGTTTGTCATGTTGTGCTGGCCTCTCAGTCCAGAAGTAACTGGTGATGACAATTCAAATGCTGTTCAGTGTAGACCAGAGGTGCCCAAAGTTTTTGACAGGAGGGCCACATCATCTCTCTGACACTGTGTCGGGGGCCGGGGAAGAAAATAATTAATTTATATTTAAAATTTGAATAAATTTACATAAATGAATATATTAGAGATGGAACTTATATGAATGAATGAAGGTCTTGCAATAACTCAAGGCCTATAAAAGGCCTTGCACAAAGCAAGGCTGGCCTTTCCTTCTCTGCCACTGCTGCATCATAGATGTGAAGCAGCAAGCAGTGGAGGGAGCCCTCGTGCCACAGCTCACATGAGTAGTCGCCCTCATTTGTGTCAGGCCAGTGTGGGCTCCAGCAAGTCTCCAGAGGGCCAGAGGCTCATTGGAGACTGGGGGCTCCCTGAGGGCCACATTGGGAGTCCTCAAGGGCCGCAAGTGGCCCCAGGGCCGGGGTTTGGGCACCCCTGGGTAGACCTTTAGCTCTTCCTCTATAAGCATCCACAAGTTTGTTTTATAGGCCTCTGCATGTGTTTCTGGTTCTGCAGTCTGTGTGTACTGGGGGAGAACAAGCTTCTGGATGCTTTTAGGGGAAACACAAAATGACCTGATCCCCATGCTGTGCCCTGAGCCGTAGCAGCAGCTTGGTAGGGAAAGGGAGACCTTTTCTGAATCAACAGCTGCTTGTGCATAGAAATGCATTGTGCCTACTGCTGTCGTCTGTGTTTCATAGCTTCTTAGCACCACTGTTTACAGACCTTTTTCCTCTGTATACATTACTGTCTGCTTTGGATTCTGCTTCTTGCCTTTATATCAGTAGCTTCCAGTCCTTGAAGACCTCTGCTACAATAAAGTTGGTCTTCAAATGTGCCTCAGATCTTTGTTTTTTGCTCCAGCTGACTAACAGGGCAGCTTCCCTGGGGAGACCTGTTTGCTGTGTCCCAAATGTCAGTTCTGCATGATTTCTGCTGCCCAAGCAGGTTTGAGTACTGTGTGGGTATGTACTTCTGTGCAGGATCAGTTTGTTGCTTTTGTTAATGGTGCCTTTCTGAGAGAATGTAGCACTTTTAACTGCAAAGCACCCTTGAGACCTAGAGGGATCTTGGTGAAAGAGACAGTAGGGCAAATGGTGAAGCCTGACAAATTGAGAAAGGAAAGACATAGAAGCATCCTGTGAATGTACTGAGATGGGGTGGGAATACTTCTTCTTCTCTCCCTTCCCCATATGATGAGCACGTATCTCAAATCTGCTCTCAGCTGGGCTGCATAAACAGGAGATCATGGGGTAAGACTGTTCCGGTACTGCATGGTTGAATGGCCCCATGACAATTAGAACAGTGGGGGTGGTGGAAAGTTCAGTCTAGCCTTCTTCCTGATGTGCAAGTTTTCAAAGAGTAGATAGATCTTTCCTGAGGGTGTGTGGTCCAGCTTGAGAAAATTTCTGTTGTGTGATCGGCAGCTGTTTGGGTAGTCTTCGGGGTGGGAACCAGTGTCTTTGTTCTGTGTCAGCAGCCATGCATGTTGATGGTATGATAGAAATAGATAATCCCTATATATCATAATTATCTGTAATGCCTGCAAATAATTGAGTCAAATGACAAGGCGTGTGAAGTGCTTTTCCTCAATTGTTCCTGCAGTCTTAAGTGTATCTGGAAGCGCACTCATTGAAACTTACTTCCAGGTTAACATTTATGGGATTCTGCTATATGAAATATTTTTCCTACTCTTCAGCTGACTTTATTCTGGAGCTTTTCTTCAGATGCTCTCTGAATTAGCTTTGGTGCTGCTGCAGTGTGTGGTGATTCTACAAGCAGTGTTGTTTCTACATCGTGTTGCACCCTGGTAGGAAAATGAAGTCTTCCTCTCTCTCTCTCTCTCTCTCCCCCTCTCTCTTCCACCCCACGGGAACAACATTGGTCTAAAATTTACTTCATGAAGCAATCATGTTTCACTGCTTCCTGTGTTTATGTACATTGCTTATGTGTTCCTGCTCAGGAGCTTATTAGAGCATAGAATACTATTTTCTCCTTGGTCAGCTCTTCATTTGGACAGTGTTTTCATGGTCCTCAGGAGAACGGTGTTCCCAGCTAATCTTTAATTCTCAAATTCCTGACTGCCAGGGTGGTGCATGAGATGTGTAGCCAAGCTCCTCATTCTCTTCAAGTTCTATCTTACCCAGGACTTTTGGGCCAAGTCTATAGGGTGGGCCAAAGAACTATGTTAGCTGGTTGAGCAAGTCTGCTGGTTCACCGCTTCAGGGTATCTCTCAGGCCTGGTCCTCACTGAGGTGGCAAGCCTTGGGCCTGGGCTATACCACAGTAGATGGAGGCACTTCTGACTGGAGGTCTCTCAACCAAAAATTCTGTCCATGTAGACAAGTAACTGTGGGGGAAATAAGGTCTAGCCCTGCCTCTTTCCTGGCAGCTTACTTTGTAAATTGTAACATCCTTCCTTTTTTCCTGCAGCTATGCAAGGTGACTGACAAGATAACTAAAAAAAAAAAATCTGTTGAAACAAATTTAATAGTACCTGTAGTGGGAAGCACTTAACCTCCTTCCTTTCTAAAATCATAATCAGATAAAATCAGCTCCTGAATAGGAGGAAAAAGGAGCTACCTGAGCATGTTGAGGCTGGGTTCCACTTCAGAAAAGGCTACTCCCTCTTTGTCGCCCTGAAAATGGGGTCCTCTTGTTACCAGTTTGTTCAAATTTCCAGCATGTACATAAGAACAGCCCCACTGGATCAGGCCATAGGCCCATCTAGTCCAGCTTCCTGTATCTCACAGCGGCCCACCAAATGCCCCAGGGAGCACACCAGACAACAAGAGACCTCATTCTGGTGCCCTCCCTTGCGTCTGGCATTCTGAGAGAGCAATACACTTTTGTCCTTCAAATAAAGTGATTATCGCTGACTTTTGATTTAAATTTTGGTAGAATCAGATCTAGCTTCCAAGGGTTTAAGAACTTATACTGATGATGAATCCAAGCACTGATGTTTCCTCTCTGCCATACAGAGTGTTGAAGTAGGCACTAACTTCAGAAGCTGTTGGTGTCTTTCTATTTAAATACACAATAGTGGTTGGTGGTAGAGAGAGTAGTAGGCAAAAAGGCTGCTCAGAGGCCAGTTGGACTTAGCACTCAGAATTGCCAAATAACTCATGCCTGGCTTTGCCCATCTGCAAACTGGAAATCTTGTTCATATCATATGTGTGGAGCTTTATGAGGCATTTTTGGTCTTTTGGAAGATGCCCATTTTCCAGAACAGGAGCATACCATAACAATTTGTCATAACTATCAGTCCGGTGTCCTTTGACCTTGCGTAGCTTGTCATACCGCCGGTTGACAGAAGATGTTGCCAACATTGAGAGCCAACTTGGTGCCACCTCAGCGAAATCAAACGAAACTAGAAACTTCTGTCTGGCTTGATGTGTGGAGAATCTCAGAAACCTCATGCATGAGCAGCAGCAATTTGTTCAGGTGCTTTGATTAACAGAAGGCAAAGCATTCCCTTGATCTCTTCCCAAGGAGGAATGTATTGGTCATTTCTGCAGAAGAGTCATTCTGTCTGTCACAATACCAGTTTTCCCCAAATGCAAGGCTGGGCAACTGGCAGCTTGGGTTTTCGATCCAGCCCTCCGACTTCTTCCGTCTGCCCCTCTAATTGACCTCTAATTCCAAGGATGACCCCTCATCCCCTCCCCTTACTGCATTTTCCATGAGAGTGAAGCACCAGTTCTGAAGCCTTTTCAGTCTTGTTTGCTTGTGTCTTGGTTCACAAGGAGTGGCTATGGTACATAATGAGCAGAGAATCTTAGAATCATAACGTTGGAAGGTACCCACAATGTCATCCAGTCCAACCGCCTGCCTATAGCAGGAAATATATAGAGCAGTGATTTTCCAGTCTTTTTTGTCTCATGGCACACTGACAAGGTACTAAAATTGTCAAGGCCCACCATCAGTTTTTGACAATTGACAAGGCACACCATGCCCTCGACCAAACTTCTGTGGCACATCTGGGGACCATTCGCGGCACACCAGTGTGCCACAGCACAGTGGTTGAAACTGGCTGATCTAGAGCATCTCCAGCAGGTGCCTGTTGAGCCTCTACTTGAAGGTCTCCATGGAGGGAGAATCCACCTTTGGTGGTCTGTTTCACTGCCAAACACCCTGACTATCAAGAATTTCTTCCTGATGTCCAGCCGTAATCTCCTCTTTTGCAATTTGTACTCATTTGATCCAGATTTGATCTTCTAGATATGCTGTTGTTTATGGGGGAGAGGAGTTGCAAGAACCCTTTGCCTGGCACTCTGCTTGGATGAGTGGGTGTGGATGGATGAACTAAGGTCGTTGTTCAAAAATTAAGCACCTAGTTGGTGGTTAGAGCTCAGTCTTTTGCAGAATATTACATGGAGGAGGAGAGAACGGTTGATGAGAGTAGTATCTTTTCTTTCTCCTTCCTTCAGGAGATGTTGTGTGGGAGATCCATTCCTGTGTGCTGTTGTCCCCTGAGGTTACTTGCTTAGATATGCACGGATACGAACTCAGTGGTGGGGAAACATGGCATCTTGATCTAATGCATTGTGATTGGAGGAGTGGGGCAGTCCTGTCTTTCTGGGAAACCAGGGAACCTGGGCTTTGCCCATAATCCTAGTACAGGTGTAAGGGATCCAGAGATTCCCCTGTAACTAGCTATTGTAGGTAGGTTGTTTTCTTGACTGCACAACACTGAGGTGCAATGGAACTGATTGTGTGTAGGCTTCCTATAAGGTACAACAAGCCTTTTCACAGATGGGCTCATGTGACCAATTCAGAACACACAGTGCAAGAATTGAGTGTACCACAGATGGTGTTAGTCAAGCGCATAACACCAGATTACTCATGCCAATGATTTAAGCTACAGGGAAAGCAAAAAGACTGTCTAAAAGTTACGGTGGAATATCTAACGGGTTGCAGAAAGCTTGGTGGTGTCCAATCCCTCCTTTTTGTTTTTGTTTGTTTGCATGTTCCAAACCGTAGCTAAAAGCCCATGAAGTTTGATGGAAAAAGGAGGGGGTTTCAGTCCTCTTTTTTCTCTCTCCCCCATGTACCATTGAAGCCTTTGCTTCTGGCTAAGCCAAGGACAGAGCCATGTTGTTTTTTTCTCCAAACTTGATCTGTCTGCCGAACTGAGACTAGGGCCCAGAAGCTGAACTTGGGGTGGGGATGGGAAAATGGGTTGCTCACTGCAATGTTGTCCACTAAGTGCAGGCCTCTCCTTTTCTTCATAAGCCATTCACTTACTATCTTGTAGAGAGAGGTGCACTGGGGACTGAACCTGCTCCGACTTTGACTCATTGGTTGTGTGAAAGGGTGATAGGATGTTGGGAACCAGGGTATGTTTTTTGCACACAATGAGCACAAAGCACTTCCCTTTTCCCCAGTTCTATGTGCGGATGGAAAAATTAAGCTTTCACAAAACCATATGATGAAGGAGCAACAGTGACTGTGCTTTGTTGTATCCTGTTTATTGTGGTTAAGTCTTGGAATTACATAAGCAATAATGATGCTAATCTCCTTGTAGCAATGGGAAAGTATTTTAACCTAGTTCACAGTCTGGTTGCCCTTGGCACCTTCCATAAAATGTCTCTACCACTTAAAAAAAAAAAAGTTCCCCTACCACCCCCTACTCTCATAGTACCTCCCCTTGCATTCATTTTTTTGTAATTATTTGGAAGTGAAAAGGTTTAGCCTGTAGTTGCTGTTGGTGAATAGTGATGTAATCTGGACACTTGTCTAGTACTTCTGAAAACAATTGTTCTGCCTTGTTCACCAGGAAAAAATGAGGCCAAAGGATCAAGAGACAAGCTGGAGTTTTTTTTTTGGGCGGGCGGGGGGGGGGGAATTGCAGGGAGATTGCTGCAGGATAGGAATATAGCTGTCACTGCTGCCCACAGGAGTAGAATGCCTAGCTAAGCAGTGCCCTTCATTTCTCTCTCCTGCCTCTAGTTTTTGTGGCTTTAATCTAGCTCGATCCTTTGTAAACAGATAGAATCAGTATTTGTCCCCTAAAGGTCAAGCCTTCTCTTTCTCCCAAGATGATAGAGGAATGTAGCAGGCCTTGTTCTGCTGGCACAGTGGGTTGTTCACTTGAATGATGGATTCGACGGCAGTCCTGGAAATCTACAGTATGTTCAGTTGCACCTTGTTTTGTGTATCAGAATTGTCTGATGCAAAACCCCAGATCCTCGTACAAACCCCAGGCAATGCTAGCTAACATCCCCTTTATACAGGATTGCTGATTTCTCCACTGTTGTCACTCCAAGAACATTAAAAATAAAATAAGGCTCTCTAATTATGCAACTGGATGGAACAAAATGTTTTTTAAAGAGGAGATAGCGAAGTCTGTGCCAACTTGGCAGGGAATGGCTGCAAGATATATTGCTTGTATCCAATTTCAAATGACAACATTACAAAAATTGTAGCTCCAGTTGTTGGAGTTGCAATTTCCTCTCTGCTGACTTACTGCATATGTGAGGGTTACATTCCCCATCTGTATTGGACCACAACTGTGGCAGAAATTAATAGAACGACCAATTACAATGTTCCAGTAACTCCCAGAGGTCCACCTCTGGACTTGTAAATGATGATGTTATGCTCAAAGTGTGCTATCTTGCTTGTATTAGATTTATTGACTGTTGTAAAAAATTTTTCCCTCCCCTGTGTTTAAAGAGTGGATTTCCAGGGTATGGCAAAGATCACAATTGTCTAAACTGAGTGAAATTGTTGAGTCAAGACACTGTAGACAAAACACAGGAAAAACTTCCTAAAGCAGTGGTTCTCACCCTTTTTAGCCCGGGACCCACTTCTGAGAATGAAAAACTGTCTGGGGCCCACTGGAAGTGATGTCAACAACCTGGAAGTGATGTCATAGCCAGAAATGACATCATCAAACAGGAAGTGACATCACTGTGATGTCAGAGCCGGACGTGATGTCATCAGACAGGAAGTTCTTGCCTAGAAACTCAAACTGTAAATGACAAGAGACAGTATTCCAGCTCAGAAGCTTCTTCCAATTCTCCCTGCCCTCGCTACCGTTGCTATCAAGCAAAAAATAAAACATCCGGAACAAAATATTTGTGTATTTATTTACTACTGTTTTTATTTCTATCTTTATTTACAAAATCTCAAGCTTCTTCTTGTATTGTGCTTGAAACTAACAAACACTGATGTGGCTATTGATACTGTGCTCAGCACTAGGCAGAAACAAGTGCACCCTACTCATGCACCTCAAGACAAGAAGCAGCTGGAGCTTTTGTAAATAAAGGAAATAAAAACGGTAGTATCCCCCTCAGAAGGAAGAGAATCAGGAACACTTCCCCTCATCTCCCCCAAGCCTAAGCACTTCTACTCAGAATTGACTCCCATTATTGGCAATTGGCCTTACTCCCAGGTAAGAGTAGACAGAATTGCAGCCTAAGCGAGAAGTAAGAAGAGGGGAAGGGTGCACATCAGAGAAGCGACTGGGGGAACAGCACTCTCCCTGGCTGCTTCCCCCTCCCACATGCCAGGCTTGCCCTCCCTCCTCCCCCACTTATTGGGTGCTCTCTTGGCAGCCAGGCAACCAGAGATCCCCCCTCACCCCAGCAAAGATATAAAGAGAGGACATGCTAGCCAGGGCAGGAAAGGATCGTGGCTTCCAGGTGATTTCAGAGGGAGAGAGGTTGTGATGCAGAGGATGAGAACGGCAGTGGGGTGGTGGCGGCGATGCTGCTTTCAAAGCAGGCTCACAAGAGGGGAGATCGCGGGGGTCTGCCTCTACTCACCCAAGCCCTGTGTTCAGGTCTCCGCCTACACTCACCAGCGCCGGGACACGGGGGAGCTGCTCTGTCTTGCAACCCTGAGGCAGCCCATCCCATCAAGGCAGCCAAGCTGACAAAGGTTGGCGGGGAGAAGCCTGGCTGGCTCTTCCGTGTCTCTCCCGGTCCTTCTTTGCCTGCAATCCAAGCCCACACTCCACAATTGGCCCCCCCTGAGGGAAGCCTCCAAGTGCAGAGGGAGGTCCAGCTGGAAGGCAGCAGCACTCTTTCTGGGGAAAAGTGGCACGCTGCTTTCTTTGCACATGTGCAAGCCGCTCTTAATGAGAGTTACGTCTCAATGCTGGGAAGTTTTAAATGGCAACGCTCAGGCTTTGCCCACTTCTAAAATGGCGTTGCCTAGGTCTTTTGCCATCTTCCAAGATGGCTGCCGCCAGCTTCCTGCGGCCCACCAGAAATCCAGTTGTGACTCACCAAGTGGGTCCCTACCCACAGTTTGAGAACCACTGTCCTAAAGGATTGTGATCTTTTTATCTGCATAATATTTATTAACGTACACAACTGCTTTTTGATATTTGATTTTCCCTGAGATTTTTTTTCTTTACAGGCGTAGCCATGTATGCCTCTCTATGTATTTTGAACTGCTCTCCAAATGGGGTTCTAGGTGCATATGTGTTACATAGACATCCTGGAAAGCACAGCTATATTTGCAGCAGGGGCAGAAGCTTTTTCAGCATTCCTGGGGAACAACATGGGAGCAACTGCAGAGAATGGGGCAGCAGCTGTTGTGATCTAGTGGTTACTGTGTCTGACTTGGATCAAGGGGACCTGGTTTCAAATCCCCACTCTGCCTTGGAGCTTCCTCTGTGACGCAGGGCCAGCGGCAGTTGCTTTGTGTAGCTTATCTTGCAGGGTTGTTGTGAGGATAAAAATGAATGGATGGATGAGGATCAGGGCTAGCCAAAGATATTCTGACAGTAAAGTTTGAGATGTCACCTCCCCCTCCCCAGTAAAAACACAACATAAAGTCATAGATTACTTTTTGATTCATAAGAAGACATATCGTCAATTCAAAGGAGGGTGACACTTTGTTCTATGCAAAATATCAAAGAGCAAGCTTTTGAGTTCTACAGAACTCTTCATCAGGCAGATGGTTAGCAAAATGATAAGAGGAGAGCATGTTGTAAGATCCCCGATAGTCTGCAGTTTGTAAAATATAAACTAGTGCTTTACTTGCAGACTAGGATCAGCCCTGAAAAATATGAGATGTTCTTCATACACACACAGGGTTGCTAAGACAAAAGAAGGAAGTAAGAAATGATTACGCCCTTCTCCCGCTCATTCTACAAGTATAAGTCCTGTAAATGAATGCAGTCTGCAGTCTTATACACACTTACCTGGGAGTAAGTCTCATTGAATTTAATTAGACTTGCTTCTTAGTAGACATGCACAGAATTGCACTGGCAGTATAGTCTCCAGTCCAAATTTGAAAACACTGTTTCTTTAAAATGCAGAGATGAATACAGAAGGAAAAGCAAAACTGAAAGCTAGTGGGGGTGGTGGAGAGGGCAAAACTTGCTTCAGAGAGGGGGAAAAGAAGGCAGAGCAAGGGGGGAGCAGTGCTAGGGGAGTGGAGCTGAGAAGGGGCAAATGAGGAAGAGACAATAGAAGGCAACACAGAAAAGAGAAAAGGCAACAATTCCATCCCTCCATCTGCCAGCCTGCTGTGGAAATCAAAGCGCATTCACCAGCAGGATAGGCAGAGGCTGTTTCTTTAGTTGTTTCCCTTACAGCCCATTGTTGGAGAAAAGGGAGAAGACACTAACAAGGTCCCACAGCAAGGCCTGCCTGGCAGCTAGAAACACTAGCTGCAGTTTTGTGCTGTTGCACCACTTTGCATTTTGCGTGGAGCTCCTGGCTGGCATGCACAGGAGGCTCTGGCTGCCGTATGGTCAGGGTAGTTTCTGTGTTCTTCCAGTGTGGTGCTGAATTTCACTGACCCATTAATCCACCACTCTACACAACTGCTCACAGGCTGCAATCCTACCCACACTTTCCTGAGAGTAAGCTCCATTGACCACTCTGGGACTTACTTCAGAGTAGACATGCATAGGATTGGGCTCACAGGCTGCAATCCTACCCACACTTTCCTGAGAGTAAGCCCCATTGACCACAATAGGACTTACTTTGAGTAGATTCACTTGGTGTAACAGGACTGGCTCCCCCTTATTTAATTATTTTTTATTTTAATTTAATTATTTATAATAATTTATTTTAATTTGCTTGATGATGTCACTTCTGGCCATGACATCCCTTCCAATGGGTCCTGGACAGACTGTCATTCTAAAAAGTGGGTCCCAGTGCTAAAAGTTTGAGAACTACTGCAATAAGGTCTTAGTAAGTTGACACGGGGTGTGTGTGTGTGTGAGACTCTACAAGTTTTCAAAATCACTAAAATCGGAATTTGGAGGAATAAGACTATCATGTTATATATCAATCAATGCGTAATTTCATGCAGAATGCAATGAAACAAACCACAATGAAATATCTGTGTTCTGACAAAAGGTACAGCCAAAAAACCGGTGGAAGCGGGGCAATGGCACATCACCACGCCCACCACCTGGGGCGTTGCCCCGCCCACTGCATGGGGTGACACACAGGCCTCCTGCACTGCGTGATGCGAATCCTGGTGACGCCACTGCTGGAAGTGGCCTATTGGCTGCATAAGAGGGATGGAACTAAGGGCCCAATCTTATCCAGTATTCCAGCTGATGCAGCTACAATGCAACCCAGCAGTAAGGGAACCATCTTTTCAGCTGCATCAGTGCTGGAAAGTTGGATAGGACAGGATTGGGCCCTAAGTGTGTGCAGTGGCAAAGTCCTTCGTATTGCTGCTACTAATTGCGTTAGTTGTAAGCAGGTCTGCAGCATTTTGTTCCATTTTTTTTAAAAAAACCTTTCTAATTCATTAAGAAGGGGCCTCTGATTGAACAGAAGACTTCTCTTTAAAAATATATTAATGCAAGTCCTTTTCAAAACTGCAGGTGGCCAGCACCTTCTAGAGGCATTCCCTTCTGTGGGCAAGAAAAGGGGAAATATCTAATAGGATGCTTGTTTGCCTGGGTCTTAAAAACGGGGGAAGTCTGCTTCTTCCTTCAGAACTATTGCATTGATCCCTTTGCAAATTTTAGGCTTTTTAAATTGGGTGACAGTCCTGTGTTGTCTCCTCTTGCTGTTGTAGGAAATGCGACTCTTGTTAGCTGGCTGGGGGAGGGGTGTTTGAGAGTGATGTGAGGGGCAGACCATAATTATGTGCAACTCTCTTGTTCTGTTTGCAGAGTTTCCACTGCCACCCCCACCCCCTCCGGGTGAAGAGATGGTCCTCTCCTCCAGTGCATTTCCTCCCCCGCCACCTCCTTTTGAGGAACCGTTTCCCCCAGCCCCAGAAGAAGTCTTTCCTTCACCTCCTCCTCCCATGGTGGAGGAGGAAGCTGTGGCTCCAAGAGGGCTGCCTGCCCCCCAGGTGAGTTTGTGCACAAGATAAGTGGGGTGGGGTAGTCGTAGGGTTTATTGGAATAGATGCTTTTCCATTACTTTCCTGTTCCCATACCATGAAGTAGGGGCGGATCCAGTGTTTGTGTTGGGGGGGGGGGTCCATGATCACTACCAACTCCACGGTCCAGGTCAACTGGGCAGGTAGACCTGGGCTCCAGGTTGAACTTGATGGCCTCTGTGGCTGAGGTTCAGTGGGTGGGTAGACCTGCTCTCCTGCCTGGACTTGGATCCCAGATCTACCTGCTGGGTAGACCTGGGCTCCCGATTTAATTTATTGCCTCCATGGCCAAAGTTTACTGGGCTGTTTGACCTGGGCTCGTGCCTGGTCTTGGAGCTATTGGCTGGAGTGGGAGCCCAGGTCTACCCAGCTGGTAGATCTGGGTAGAAGTCCAGATCTACAGTAAATCTGGGCTCTAAGTCCAGACGGGAGCCCTGTTCTACCCCGATGGCTGATCTGGGTTACTGCCTGGACTTGGAGCCCAGGTCTACTGGATGGGTAGACCTGGGCTCCCATTCCAGTTAATCTCACCAGTGCCCTGCCCAGTGGGTGTTCCCCCCTTCCTGATTTTGCTTCCCAGCCCAGTAGGTACTCTTCCCTGCTGGCAGACAGTTGGGGGGGGGCCAAGCACCCATGGCCCCCCCTTGGATCTGCCTCTGCCATGAAGGAAGCCATAAGAAGTCTTAAGACTGAAGAAGGGTGGGACAAGAACTACCATTCTCTGGGCTTACCCAAGGAGGGAGCGCTGTGCTCAGCTGCCTGATTTTTTTTTTAAACTGTGCACCAAGAAATAGGGAATTCTGATTTCTCTGAAAGTGATTTTTTAAAAACCTATTGTGTGTAACTGTTTGTACAAGTGTTGCGTGTACCTCTACTCCTGTGATCCAAGGAGTAGGGGCTTTTCTCCTGACCAGTGACAATCCTACTCAACCATCTCTCTGGCTTCTGAGATTTCACCAGTCATTGTCCACCAACTTTCAAGTGTGTCTTGACCACTTAATGAACTAAAACTTTAGAGCTCTATTTTATTTAAACAATGAAAGCTGAGACTCTCTGTCATGTTTTGCTGCTTCCAGTCTCTTGCTGCTCATGGTTCTCCTTTGCATTCTCTTGAATTTACTTTTTTACTAAGCACTAACAAGCATTGACTATAAAGGTTTGTGGCCCTGGCAGCCCAAATGACCTCTCTAACCTGTGACTTCCTTTCTCCTGCATGGTGGAAGGGGCAGGCCCGTGGGAAGATGAGCAGTATTGATTTGGAGATTGATTCTTTGTCCTCAATGCTGGATGAAATGCAGAAGAATGATCCCTTCAAGTCCCGGGTGAGCTGTATTACAGGATGACCATTGCAAGGCCTGGTTCTTATCGTGTTGGTAGACCTGTGCCTGGGCTGTACCAGTTCAGACTGCTGGTGGGGTTCATGTGATCAGGTGTGCTTTCATGCTCAAAAAGTTCCTGCTCATACAAACAAAAGGAAAAAAGGCTACCATGTAGGGGAGAAGGCTATATGTATGAGAACCCTTTCCTCGTAGAACCCTTTCCCCTGACATGTTAGGTCTCTGTGTGAAGGAACTTTTTTTGTTGATAGAAAAGCATTCAGACATTTGAGCCTCCCCCTTGCAGTTTGAAGTACTACAGCTCAGACCTAGGTTTATCACCTCAGTCGAGAACCAGAACCATATCTTGGATTCTGAGAAAAGAGGATTGAATCAGTCTTGCTATTTAGGCATTTGTCTTTAATAAAAGCAGGCATTTGATCACAGAGTCTGCACAGATGCCCAAATTCTCTTTGATGAGCTTTTTTCATCCCAGGGCAGCTGGGACGTCCGTATCTGTTTGTAATGTTCGTAACGTTACGTGTTGAGTGCAGATGTGTGGTAAAATGGCTGTCTGTAACCACCCCTGCTCTCCTAGACCACCTTATACCTCCTATTCCGTTCTCCATTTTTAGTTGACATTTGAGGGCAAGTTGGATCGATCTAGTCTGAAGTTGGATGAGTGCTGTGAAATTGACCTTTCCTCCTCTGATAACCTTCTCCATTCTTGCAGGTGTCTTCAGGATCTATGGCTTCTGTAGGCCATCTTGGATCTAGAGGCTCCCCAGAAACTGTGGTTCCACTTAAAGATGTTACAGCTCCCATTTCTTTCCCCTCTAATGCTAACTCCAGTCCCAGTGGAAGCTACATGCCCAGATCTCAGGGAGAAACATCTCCTGTTCCACCACCGTGGGTTACCTCAAAGCAGCGTAAAGACTTGCCATCAACACAGCTTCCAGTGCCACCTCCTGCTTCAGTTCCAGCTCCATCGGCCCCTAAATATACTCCACCTCCTGTGGCCACTGCCCCCAAATTTGTACCAAAACCAGCTCCTTCTAGTTTTCCAAGACAAGTCGCCCCTGCTCCTGCCCCTACTCCTACCCCAGCCCCTGCTCAGTCTCGCTTCCCAGCTCCTTCTGCTGCAGGTCCATTCCAGAAGCCACAGCCTCCCAATTTCACCTATGCACAGCAGCGGGAAAAGCCCCAGGTTCAGGAGAAGCCGCGCCCTGCTGGACAGCCGCTTGTCCCACGAGACATGGTGAGGGGGTGAATCTGAGCATGGGGTGGAAAAGTAAGGGAGATGTGCCTCAGGGGATTGCTTTTATTTAACTAGGAGCTAAATAAAATTCTTGGGAGTGTCGGACCTTGCTGGACACCATAGCTGTTCCCACCTTCCTCGGCAGCCGTTTAAGTGGAGAAGGCAGCTGTAATAGGACTCATGAGTTTGGGGTTCTCAGACTACCCAAAAGATGAAGCTCAATTTGTATATCTTCTAACTTCACTGTATCCCCGCCTCCACAGTACTGTTAAGGAAGATGCATTCTTTCCTAGCTTGGTCTTCCTTTACAGTGAAGCCAGAGCTTGAGAAACGTGCTTTGGGTTTGGAAGCCAGCCCCAAAACTTAGGAGACAGAAAAATTAATTTGAACTGAAAACCCCCACCCAATTGACTCTTTCTGTCCCCTTGCCTGGCTTTTTTGAACTGAAAACGTTGATCTTTGCCCTTCCTTCCTTCAGGCTTTGAAAAATCCACCCTGCTTTCCCCTTGGCACTTAACCTTCCTTCTCCCCTGACACAGCCTTTCCCTCCCTCTTTTTAAAATTCAGAAACAAAGAAAGAAACGTAACCAGTGTCTGTCTTTCTGTCTTTCTTGGGGGAAAAACAGCCATTTCTTAGGCATAATAATGAAAGATTTCATTGTTGCATCTAAGAAATGGCTGGGTTTTTTCCAAAAGTTTTCCCTTGATAAAACTGTACAGGTTGAAATGTTCTCTTTCACTCAGCTATTAAAAGTTAAAACAGGTTCCTTTACCTTTTCACCAGCTGTGTTGAAAGGCAGTTTCCTATGGAGGAGCCCCAGTCTCCTTTGGCATCCGATCTGTTCGGTGACAATTAGAAGAAGAGGGTGCAGGCTGGATAACTTGGAGTCAGAAGGGGCATGTGTGGATGGAGGCATCTTTCTACTATTCTATAATAACAAATGGAGACTGATCATCAGAAAATGTTCTTGAGTATGGGGTGCTTGGGAGGTAAGAAGAGTTCTGTAGCATTCTCAATGACTTAATATTTTTGTGCAGCGCAACCCTGTAGTCCATGCAAACGCTGGACCAGATCCTCCCAGAGGAAATTCTGCTTTGACTATGAAGGAAGTTGAGGAGCTGGAGATGCTAACTCAGAAGCTCATGAAGGACATGGACCACCCACCCCTTGCAGAAGCCTCCACTTCTGGTACGTGTTTGGCGCAGGGCTGGAAATGGGACTTCAGGCTAAAAAATTTTGTTTGGGAGTAGGAGGATAGGCAACAATAAAACTCAAAAGTGTGCCTTATGTAGCAAGCTCACATACACACAAAAATTTAGGTGGTAGAGCAGGAGTATCAAGATTCATTTCATTCAGTAGGCCGAATAGCATTCATGGTGTTTGCTGAGGGCCAGAAGTGACATCATTAAACAGGAAGGGATGTCATTAAGCAGGTGATGACCATAAATGAACACTTTCTCTCACTCAGGAACTCATTAGCTGCAAATGACAGACGAGAAAGTCTGCATATCTTGATCATAGATTCAAGAGATGGGAGAGTCCAATTATCGTGAGGGCTTCCCTTTCAGCAGTGACACTTACATACTGCTACATAGCTGAGAGCAGCTGATAGTGGTGCTGGGAGAGCCCGACAACTGGATAAAGTCCTCTGTGGGCCGCACGTTTGAGACTCGTGGTAGATCATTTCCCATCTCTTTCTCCATATCAGGAAAAACTTCACCTTCTAAAGCTTTATGTGCTGGAACAAATAGGTGTCAGCAAGCCCATTTCCACTGAGAGGTGCTGCTGGGTATTGCCAGGAGCAATGTCAGTCAGCAGCATCGTGACCTCACAAGTCTTTCTCTTCTTCCTTTTTGCCATGGAAGAGCTCTGTGGCCTGTGCCACAAGGCCCTGTCGCGAACACAGCCAGCTGTCCGTGCCCTGGACAAGCTCTTCCATGTTGAGTGCTTCACCTGTTTCAAGTGTGAGAGGCAGCTGCAGGGGCAGCAGTTCTACAACGTGGATGAAAAACCCTTCTGTGAGGAATGCTATGCTGTGAGTACGACTGGGTGGGGATGGGATGGGCAGAATCATAGAGATTTGGGCATAGGGGGAGGAGCCATGGTATGACCTTGGCTTGCTTGTTACCATAGCGACACAAGGTCCACTTCTGTGTCATCTGCTTTTGTGTTGCTCTGGTAATGTCTAAGGACCACCTAGGTAAAGTGCATGATGGGGCATCTTTTCTCAGAGGCTTGCCAACCAACCCAAGTCAAATGGCTTGGTCAGATTTTGGTTCTCCTAGTCAATTGCTAGAACAGAAAGAAGTTGTGTTCGTTCCTTGTTGCCTTCCTTATAAGGATGCATTTTCAAAGACAGGCAGGCCTTTCAACTACTCTTCTGTGCGTTTGAAGGCACACTCTGCCAGTTGTGAGAGGAAGCAGCTTCCCTTTAGAGGGGTTGCAAGCTTTTGGGAAAAGGCTCTCAAAATACCCAGTGCTCCTAACCGCATGTTTGTGAACAGGATTAGATTGATTACAGCTCTGTTTGTGCAGGGCTGGGTAGAATCTGATCCTGCATTCATCTCTTCTAGCTCTCCTTGCAGGAGGCCCCTACAAACATAACTTGGAACAAGGGCATGGGGATGCAGATGACTCTCTTGGCCTGAGTGCAATGTTTTTTCTGTATTGGTACTAGGACTACAAGTCTCAGCACCCCTAGTGGGGAAACGATGCTTCATGCATCATTGCCAGCAAGGAGAAGGACTTCTGAGACTTTTAGTCCTAATTTTAACAGGGAAAGATTGGAATCTAGAGCAGTGGTTCTCACACATTTAACACTGGGACCCACTTTTTAGAATGAGAATCTGTCAGGACCCACTGGAAATGATGTCATGACCGGAAGTGACATCATCAAGCAGGAAACCTTTTAATAATCCTAGGTTGCAATCCTAGGAGTAAATTCCATTGGCTATCATTGTTAAAAGAATATACACAGTAGCTTGTGAAAAGTACAGGTCTGTAACATTTCCCCAAATGCAGTCACATACAATGGGAGCATCAAGCCTAATAGATTAAAAATAAAATGTTGAAATGATTGGGGACCCACCTGAAATTGGCTTGCGTCCCACCTAGTGTGCGACCCACCTCGTGACCTGCAGTTTGAGAAACACTGATCTAGAGGGTGCCCACCTGCCACTACTTCCCTGCCTCATGGCAAGTTTCCCTCTTTCTCCTGTGTCACCTTGGGGCAGCAAGTCTTGTCACCTCTCCTGTTCCTCAGCCCCTAGAAACCGGTCTTGTGGAAGAATAGTGATGGAGGCAAAAGGCAAGTGAGCACTTTATGATCACTCACCAATTCTTGAGCATCTTTAGGGTGGAAGGGATGCTTGTGCATTCTTATTCAATTTTTTAAAAGACCCATTTTCTCCCCCCTCCCCCTTAGTTCACTTACCGTGAGAGAAGATTTTTCCCCGGACAGGTGCTCCTCATGCCCTCAGAAATCACATTATTTCTGTAATTGTTAAATCAACTCTGTAAGGTAGACCAGTGTTATCCCTGTTTGGCATATTAAGATGACTAAGATCACCTTGGGCTGGTTTGGATAATATTTACCAAACCAGACCCTCTTTGCTCAATGAGCTGTAAGATTGTGCAAGTCCTTCTCCTCCTGGAGCACAGTCCTCCTTTTTGGAATTATGGGGAAGGGCGGTTCATCCAAACCACCCCTTTGCACATGCCCCATGAAAATAAGCACCGAGACCTGGTTTCTTGAACTGGCATCGAGCAGGCCAGCTGGCACCATTAGTCACTGCACGGTAGGATTTATCCAGGACGTAGTTCCACATGAACTGAATTGTGTGTGAGGAATAGTTTAAATATACATCCTCCCTCAGTTAAGAAAAAATGGAAAGTGCACTGGAAGGAAGAAGAGGATGTGTGTGGTCCTGCTCTTCATCCAGTAAAGAGGGAATGGCTCAGGAAATGTAGTCTGAACTGGCCCCTTGTGAGTTGGGTGGTGGGATGAGGCTTAAGCCAGGGGTGTCTGATTTGCAGCTTTTGCTCTTGGCCACTGACAGACTTCAACTCAGTTGGCTAAACGGTGCTTAAGGGTGATGGACAGATGCTAGAGAGATTTGGAATATGGGGTTTTTGGGGAAGGAGTTGGGTTCTGAATCACTTTGAGAGTTTGGAGAGAAACCATCACAACTGTGTCTTTCCTTTACTCACCTTCGTCCATCTCCACATGCATGCTCTTCCCCCCCCCCCACATGCACACATAGATAATGTGTAGACTATCGGATGTATGACCACCACTTTCCTTTTGAGAAGCACTGCCTCATGGCAAAGTGAGGGGGGTGTAAAACTGCCACAGGAAAGTAGCTGGCCAGTAGATGAGGAAGCATGTAGAGTAGCCTATTGTTGAATTCCTGGAGAACTAATCCTCTGACTCGCCTCTTGTTCTTCAGGGTACCCTGGAAAAGTGTTGTGTGTGCAGACAGACTATCACAGACAGGATGCTGCGGGCCACAGGCAATTCCTACCACCCTCAGTGTTTCACCTGTGTGGTGTGCCACAAACCCCTCGAGGGGGCCTCCTTCATTGTGGACAAAGGCAACCAACCACACTGTGTGGATGACTATCACAGGTATGCCACTTCTCAGTTCATTTGCTACCTCTTGGACCACCCATCCGGCAGCTGCTTGGCTGACCAGGGCAACTCTTGTCCAGCTGGAATGCTGATACTGAAGGTACTGAGTCCTCCATCCCTCTTCTTGTGTGCCTGCAGAAAATATGCCCCCCGCTGTTCTGTATGTACTGAGCCTATCATGCCTGAGCCTGGAAAGGATGAGACCGTCCGTGTGGTGGCCCTGGAGAAGAACTTCCACATGAAATGTTACAAATGTGAGGTGAGCAAATTCTCCTTGCTACCCACCATCCAGTTTTCTTCCGCTTCCTCCTCAGATGTCATTGACGTTCCAGCCTTTCAGCATGGTTGAATTTTTTTTCCCCTTGTCCTTTTCAGGATTGCGGGAAGCCCCTCTCCATCGAGGCAGATGACAATGGCTGTTTCCCCCTGGATGGACACGTGCTGTGTAGGAAGTGTCACACCACGCGAGTCAAAGCTGCCGCCTGAGGGCCGTGGAGCAGGGTGCGCCCTTGGTGTATTCCCCCTTCTCTCAGTGGGCCTGACATTCTCTGTGATTCCCAGCCTCTCTCCTTGAAATCCTAGTACATTTTTTCCTAGAAAAGCATCTTTTGGCAACATCTCTTCCTTCACTTCCAAGCTCCCCCCTTTTTTTAAAAAAAAAAAAATCTTGCCTTTTCAGTATGGGGTCTTCCTTAACTCCTCACTTGCCCTGGCTGCAGTATATTGTTCTAGACGCTGTGGAAAGTGACTTGGAAGCATGACTTGCTGTAAGCCCTGCAGTACCTTTTTCTTAGTAATAAAATAATCCTGGTGAACAAGGCTGGAGTCCTACAACCTGCTCTTTCTCCCCGACCCTAAAAAGTGATCATCTGCTTTGCTCAGACTGGGGAACATGAAACTGCTGAATGGTGGCTTTGGCCCTCAGTCTGAGGAAGGCACAGTCTTTGCTCTTGGGGGGGGGGGGATACAGCAAACTGAGGGGCTCTTTTTTCCATGGTATGAAAATGGGTTGGATCAAAGTTTGAAAATATGAGGGGCTCTTTTTCTATACTTGCCTGATTCCTTGTCAGTGAGGGAGCTACTTCGGACTCCTGGGTTGATGGATTAGTTTTCTTCCTCTGTTTGCTGGAATTTGATGATGTCCCAGTTTTGTGTCCCATGTGTTGCTTTGGCCTAACCACCTTTACATAGCTGGGTATCCAAAAGACTTGTCTGCTTGAGGGGCTTGTAAGAGTTTATTGAAGAGCGGTTTGGAATTGTGTTGGGGGAAGATGCCCTCATAAGACTTTGATTTGTTCATGTCCTCTGTGTGATGTGTGCCTCCCTGGTCCATTCCCTTTGCTGTCTGTGGGATGGTTTCAAGTGACTGCCTTGGCACAATTGGTCATTGGGCTGAACACCTTGGATGTCAGCCTGTCCCAGCCACTGTTTCCATCCAATAAAACTCTGTGTATACGTGTGTTGCATAGTAACTTCAATTTCTCTATAGGGTGTGAGTGTGTGTGACTACTGCTTCACTGCCCAGCTGTCATTTATTGTTCCTCATCTCCTATCTTGAAGCTGATGGGGAGGGCCCTCTCTGGATATCTCTAGGCTTGGTGTTGACTCTGCAGACTGGAGGGCTCGAGTCTTTCTACAACCGAATTTGCTCAAGCACCTAATGTACAACTTCAAGTCTGTGTTGGTTTCTGCTTGGAGGAATTATTTTGTGGAGAGAAAATAGCTGCTTTTTGCTAGCCTTTTCACATCTTTCTCCTTAGATTCTTAGTAATGTTTGTAGTGTTTGCTATCTGAAAATATGTCGCTTTGACCCAGTTGCTCTTTTAGATATAGAAGTTGCCATTGAGTGAATCTCTCTTCTCTTTCCTTATTTCCCTCCCTCCCCAAATAACATTTTATCTCATAGAATTTTGGGAACTTGGAACCCAGCTGGTTTCTTTCCATCTGGCTTCATTGTTGTTGTTTACTAGCAGTAAAGTTGTTTACTTTAATGTTAATATTAAAAATGTTAAGAGTCTTCCAGGCATGTGAAACATTCCGGTTCTTGGCTGCTGTGACTGATGCGTACCAGTCCTTACAAGACAGAAAATGAGAGTGATTGCTGTGGTACACGTATCAGAATCCCAAACTCCTGGTCACTCCCGTGTTTGCCTATAGAGAGGCTCAGTAGACATCCCTGCTAAAGGTGTAGCTGTTCATTGTATTTGGAAAATCTGTTCCTTTCTGTGTGAGCTACCCAGGTGGGTCATGCTTCATGTTATTTTCTGTCTTGAGGCACCTCTGAATGCCTCATCCAGATGGTGGCAATCCACTAGGGCTGCATTTTCAGTTCTTGGATTTTATAGTTGTGTCTTGTGGCTTTGTTTGCAATCAAGGCAGAGCATGTTCTTCAACTTGCACAAGTACAGCAAACTTGCTGAGTATGGTACTTGGGGTTCCCAGACCAGTTTCATGAGTTTGTTCAATGAAACGCTTTCCTGAAAGAGTGTCTGCTTTCCTTGAAACTGCAGATAGGTTAGTGTGGGGCAGTGCCTGGTGAAATATGAGAAATCAGGTGGTATTGGAATAAGATTTTCAGGCATTGGGGGAAAGACTTCTGTGTGTTTGAGCTCCATGCTCCTTCTGGTCACTGGCAGAGTTGAAATGAATAATCAAACATCTGAAAATGTTGTTGCTTTGTAGGTTTCAGAATTGGGCTCCTTGTGGGATGGCATTTGAGGGCTTAACCTTTTTATTATTGTTTTTAAACAATAACCTTGAATGCATTTATTTTGTCTCTGCTAATGGACATGGGTGGAAGAAGCTGATGAGCTCTACCCCAAAGCCATACATTGAGTATATGCAAAGGAGGCACTGCAAATAGCCAAGGCCCCAAAGTGGAGGAGGCTAGCAAATGTTTACTTAGTTTTCAGCTTGTTTGTTCAGGCGAAGTACAGTTTCATTCAACTGCCCTTTGATCTAGTTCTTTCATGCATGCTCTTGGAGGTGGGGAGATTATGGTACTGACTCACTGCCACTCTTGCAGAGACCATGTCCTCATCTAAGGCAGCCACAGGAGATTGCGTTGCTCTCGGGGTGGAATTTCTGCCTACCCCATCCAGCAGTTTAGGGCTTCTTGGCTCATGCCACAAGCATCTTTCAAGTAATTTACTTTTGAACAGAAACTTTCTTGCCGTTCATCATTAAGCAGACACAACAAGCCATCTAATCTCAAGACCTTCAGCTAAGATAACTTTGGAGGCTGCAAGAGAAACCATACAGCCATTTCCCAGAAATGAGATTTGGAAGAAGGAGCATTTTTTTTTTTTTTTTGAAGGACAAAAATTTGATCTGTGGTTGGATTGTTCACAAAGTTGGTAGAAGTCACAACGTGACTTTTAAATTTGTAGTCCACCACTTGCCCCAGGTGCAGGTTTGAATTTTCAGGATTATGCTCTTCCCCAATCCTTCCAGATAAAGTGTTAGGGCTAATGGTAATGGACTGCTTAGCAATGAAGCATTGCTCTTTCAGATCTCTTAAATAGAGGCTCCTGGAATACTTTTTTCTAGGGCTGATTCTGCAAAAACCAAGTTGGTTTCTTATTCAGGGCCCTGTTTTTAGATGTGGTCTTGTTAGAGGTGTGCAGACAGCAAATTTGCATGCAAATTTCTCAGGTAAAGTACTGATGAATTCACTTAAAAAAATTCAGGAAGTGTCATCCGCTCCTCCAACATCTTGTCTGTTGTCAGGCCCTGGGATGGGTAAGAATGCAGACTTGTTATAGAAAGACTTCCAACTGTTTAAGTGCCCTGGTACATTAAAGGTACTGCAAAGACCAGACCAGTCTGTAAAACATCTGTAGCAACACATCAGTCAGTGATGTCTCAAACTTGTCCAACTTGCAGAAGCTGCTGGTGTTCAACTGCTAGCATTCAGTATTCAACATGTCCATGGCAGAGCTGGATATGTAGGAAATTCATTTCTGAGGGACACTGAGTTTCTATATGGGGCAATGAGAGTGACCAACCCTTTGTGAAATAGATGACGAGTACCCTTAAGTTGCTCTAAGAGCAATGCAAGATGTAGTCTTGAACATGCTCTTATGTGTGCTTACCAAGAAGCAGCTCCCACCTTGTGCCGTGTACTTGGGAGTAAATACGCACACGCATTGAACCTGTCTTATGCGCACACACCCTTGTGCTGGAATGTTGCTGGCTTTACCCAGAAATGTAGCTGCCTCTTGCACAGGAACAAGAAGTTTTCCAGAATGAGAAGCACCTCTTCTAGGTTGAAAACATAGTCTTTGATCATTACTTATTTTGTTCTGAACACTATCCAAACACCTGTGAAATAGAGGCCTCTATGACCTTTGGGTTATTATGGCATGAGTTTTCATGGCCAAGATCCGACTGTTTTAAGGTATATGAAGTTGATGGAGGTGGTGAATATATACACACAAGATGGGAAGAGGAAGAAAGCCAATTTAAAAGGTGAAATGAAAACAAATGGCCTTATCTTCCTGGCAATAAATACATTACATGGTCCAATTGATGGTAATTGGAGACCTAGTGGAGTGCAGGCATCCCCATCCCTTGCTTGC
The DNA here is from genome assembly GCF_035046505.1 of Tiliqua scincoides. Lineage (NCBI taxonomy): Eukaryota > Metazoa > Chordata > Lepidosauria > Squamata > Scincidae > Tiliqua > Tiliqua scincoides. The sequence goes on along the minus strand of NC_089822.1, from coordinate 101,471,704 downwards.
AATGTTAGTGCTCAGCTTGAATACAAGCCTGGATATTTGTAACACCACGTTGGTGATTATTGTGTTCTACAGTGGAAGACAGAGTCATTGTATTTATACAGCCAAAATATCAAGTTTTGCAGATAATGTGGTGCAAGGCTTCCTGAAAGATATCGCACACATCTGTGTGGGTTTATAAACTGTTATACCTTTCTATCTACTGATTGTCTCAGGAAGAAGGCTTTTGCATGGGAAGGATAATATAGTCATTCTTCAGGGTACCTGGGATGTTTGCTTTAGCTTATTTACTGTAGCGTGTAACACTTCTCACCTGGAATCACTGTAGCTGTGGTTGGTCTGTTGTGCAATTAAGGCCACACATGCACTCCCTCTGTTCCTGCCAGCAAACATCTGTTGTGCTGCAAAGCCTTTGATCTTTTCACAAGGTATTTAGGCAGCTATTTCCCATGTAGTGTCTTAATATAATGGTTATACAATTGCAGGTGAACCTGCTCCTGTGGTTGGTGAGAGCCCTTAATTGTATCTGATCTTGGTTTTCTACCACACATTAGGCAGGTGGTAAGGGAGTTTGTATGCTCCAGTTGATAAATGATAACCCACAGCCCTCCTGAAATAGGTACTGGTTTTATTTGGATAATCAAGTTACCCCTTCCCATTCCTGCACTGGTAACCTCTATTAGTGCTTGAATTTGTGGTAGCAGGGAAAAAGCAGAGGATGTGCTTTCCTAATTTTATATCTCCACTGCCTTATTAAAAAGTAGCTAATGGGCTTGTACAAAGGGGGGCACGCTCCCCCTACCCCGTCCTTCCATAGTTTGAGCACCATGTTGGATATTACCATTCTCCAAAGCACAGAGGAGGCCATCCTATTGTGACCTTTACTGACTCTGATCCCACAGGTGTGGCAAACCACACAGATCCTTAAAGTAAGGGTGGCCTGAATAATCTCCCTAGAGAAGCACCTTGATACTATTTGCTATTGCCAATGAAAGTATGTGGTGCCTGTGCTGTGTTAAATTCCCCCCTAGCAGGCACACTGTATCTGCCTGATCTGTTGCAAAACCCAATTTTTTATTATTTGTTTATGCATGTGAAAAAAATGACACTATTTCCTTACTGCAATTGTTTTACACTGTTTTTGAAAGTTCACATGCAGAAACCCGGTTTGTTTTATTGTCAGAGGTGAGGTTAACATTGAATAATTATGCTGTGAGGGTCTCAAGGCATATGGCCCAGGTGGCCGAAAATGAGGGTTAGTCAGGCTGACACACTCTGGCCATGTGAAAACAAGTGCGGCAGACAGGACTGCACATTAACTGTCTTACTGAGTGGTTGGGGGAAAAAAAATACTTTAAGTGGCTGAGAGCCAGATAAATCTTGTAGTAGGCCAGATGTGGCCCCTGGACCATAGTTTGGAGACCGTTTATCTAGAAAGTGGCATTTTAGGAGAGGCTGGTTAGATGGAGTGGGAAGAATCAGTAGCTTCTCCCTGCACTTGTCAACTTCAAAGCAGCAAAAGGGGCTGCTAATTAGTATTTTGTGTTTGAAGATTCCACTCCTGGAATTTCTATATTGGGTATTGCTTGTCCTTTATTTCATGACATAAACTACTCACCTATTTTTCTTCTTAACCCATTTTTGCCTGGTCCACAGGTGTACACATTTGGTCCCTGTTGCATATATGCAATGTTGGGCAGAAATGGCTTAACCTTGATTGCTGAGACCTTATTCTTAAATGAGATGGGGAAAAGAAACCTCTTCAGGAATGTTCTTGCCTTGAATGCAGTTTGGCTAACTGTCTTAATATTATAGCTACCCACTTCCAGATTACAGAACATTTCTAGACTTCTTGAGGAGTGTGGGCATGTGTGAGTGTACTACAGGGCAGCCACTCCACCCATAATGGTAGTGGCCCTACCTTGGAGAAATATAGTTATTAGTCATTGGAAGGGATAGTGAAGCTGATAAATCTGAGCAGCAAAAATACATCCTCCTGTCTATGTCATGAATTTATTTACAAAATCATATATACAACATGTAACTGCAGGCCTGGGGTTTATCTTCCCCCACCCTTTCCCTGACATTTTAAATATATAAGTGGATCCTCAACTTGAGGATGTGAAGCTCTTGGGGTGAGCTCTGCTGTAAACAAGCCATTTTTGCTCTTACGGCTAGCTGTCAGGAGAGAAAATATACATACAAGGAATGAGTAGTAAGCAGCGTTGATTTGACCCAACCCTCTGTTTTTTCCCCAGGAATCACACTAATGACAAGGGGAGGGCCCATCTTGTGCTTCTCCACATTGACTTTCCATTTGAGGGGGGACACCTTCTGCCTAGATACAGGTGTACTGGCAGCACAGCTTCAACCTTCTGACAATGCTATAAACACATATTGCTTCCTTAACATATATGAAATGAGATGGGCAGAGGGGGCTGCTGGAAGAGTAGAAATACAGGAACAAAAAGGGAAGGAGAAAGGGAAACAAAATGAAAGCGCTTTTAAGTGTTTGCCACTTTGTGGCAAAATACAGGCAAGGAGCCTCTCAGGAGTGTTCAGTGAATCCTGCTCTGGGCGGCTCAAGTCCCAGCCTGTGCAGTATGAGACACAAGGGCTGGTTGTGTTGTGCAGGAGGCAGCCTTTGCCACTGGTTGCACAACCAGATGGACAACTGCCGTGTCAGTGCAAGGTCGGTCCAGCCTTTTCCTTCTTCATGCGCTCGGGCACAGCTTCAGGTACTCCTCAGTGAGGCTGGGCACAGTGACCACTTGGCAAGATGAAGGGCCCCTCATTCCTTAAAGCCTTGGATGCTGCACAGGATACGCTTCTGGTGCCCAGGGAGAGTCACACCCATTTGCTTCAAGTCCCTGAAAGAAAGAAAGGGGGGGATACAGGTGAGGTTTCTTATTTGCCAGAGAATGGGAAGAAGAAGAATGGAGGAGTGTCTAAAGCTGTGGAGTGCAAGAAATTTTGTCTTTTTCTCTCATGATCTAACCTCCCAGAATTTTGAAACTGATCAGAGAATGTTCGTTCATGCAAGTGAAACTGAGGTTGAAGAATGAATTTAGCTCAGAAATGTCACTTCCAGTTGGCTCTCTCTCTCAAGAATAAGCTGGTAGGTATAGACCAGCCATTTTCAACCACTGTGCCACGGCACACTGGTGTGCTGCGAATGGTCTGCAGGTGTGCTGTGGGAGATTGGGAGAGGGTCATTTATTAGTAGGGCCATTGGGGGATGTGCGCCCCCACCAACAGCATGGTGGTGCCTTGTCAATTGTCAGAAGACTGCTGGTGTGCCTTGACGATTGTAGTACCTTGTCAGTGTGCCACAAGATGAAAAAAGGTTGAAAATCACTGGTATAGACAGTTTTTCAGAGAGTTGAAGGTGTTATGACAAATCTAAAAAAGCTAATTATATGGAGGGGAGGGGGAAGAAAAAGTAAAGGGGCTGAATTCATAAAAATAAACTATGGAACCAGTAAGTAAGGATAATGAAATCCATGGTTTTCACCTCTTAAAGCCCCCTGGAGGCGACTGGAGCTGGGCTTTGGTCACCTCTGGAGGGCTTTCTAAAGCTCGCAGAGGCCATGCGCGTCTGCCTGTGGCCTTTGCAGGCTTCAGAAGGGCCTTTTCGGCTGAAGCTTCCTGGGCCTCAGAATGCCTTATAAGGTATAAAAACATCACTTCCAGTTTCTCTGGAGAAACTGGAAGTAGTGCTTTTTGGGCCGAAAAGGACATTTCTAAAGGTTGCAGAAGCCACAGGTGGCCTCTGGACTTCAGAGAGCTCTCCAGAGGTGACCAGAACACAGCTCCGGTCACCTCCAGAGGGCTCAAGTGGGGCCAGGTCTTGCTCAGTGTGGGTCTGGGGAACCTACGTTGAGCCAAATCTGCAGATACATAAGCTGCAGAGGCCCCACATGTATATAAACTTTCCTTAGGATTGTGAGAAACTCCGATCAATGTTTTAACTTTGTTTTCTTATTATCTGGCTACATGTTTTCATGTGTGTCTAGTACATTTTGGTAGCACTGACAGATGTATACTGTTCCATAACACAACATTTTTTGCTGGTTCACTAAGAGTGTTTTAAAACGATTGTGTATCTTTTTATTTTAAATGAACTTGGCTGCAATCCTATACCAGCTCACAGTTAAGTTTCATTAAAAAGAGTGGAACATGCATCTGAGTAAATATGCATGGAGTGTACTATAAGTGAACTTTTTGTGTGTATGTGGTGGGGGAAGAACCTGATTTTCGGAGGTTCTCTGTATCCTTTCCAGCTTTGTTTGGTGTTATGACTGCTATCACTGGCCAGGTTACATGCACTAGTATTGTGTCCTGCTATCATTTGTCTTTAGAAATTGTAGAAGCACAACTGTAAGTCAGACTCTGATTGAGAGGTAATGGCATGCAGGTCGAACCAGACCACTTTCAACTCTCCAAAAGGGGGAAAAAAAAAACCCAGCCATCACCTTGGTGGCCTTTAACCTCAAGTGGTAAATAAGATTTGGGTGGAGATGATTCAAATATCCATTCTTTGCTCTCCCACAAAACAGCATTGCTGTGCCTCTGCTGCGGCCAAGTTGGTTCCTTGCTTATTTTTCAGCCATAGCAGCAGGTGTTAACAAGGATGTGCAGTTGATATAGCGCATGCCAGCTGGGTCTTGCATCCCTGGTGAATCAGGTGCTCTGCACTGGCTATCACCTGCATTTACTTGCAGCCCGAGTGTCTCTCTCTCTCTCTCTTCTCGCCCGCACCCCCATAATGAATACAGGGCAGCTAGGATTTGAACCTTTCTATTGCCTTGCTTCAACAGCAGCTTTACACCTAGGAAGTTGTGTTAGGAAAAGTGTCACCTGTTCAATAGCTGGGTGGTAGCTTCCTGCTCTAGGCACAAAAATGGGGCTAGTAAGAAGCTGGCAACTCTTGAGTCGCTCCGTCCACAGCAGGGACCAAAGATTTTAAGGAACAAAATACGAGCTACTGTCTCATTCTGGAGAGGACTGTCAGTTTTCCAGCTAAGTTTTTGAGAAACGGGCATTGTTACAAATCCTTTGTTAATTCAGTGAGTGTAATTAGTAGGCTGATTTCATAGCTACAGGGCAATTGACCTGCTGTTTTACCCATTCATTCCTCTACTTTCTCCAGCCACAGAACATTAACAAGCTAGAGTGTCCCAAGCTTACTCAGTGGTGAGCTCCAGGATTGACTCCATGGTGTCTAGACCAGCAGTGCGAAAGTTCATGATGTAGCGTTTCATGCGGATAGATTCTAGCCACTCTGAAATAGAGCGATACGGGATGCCATCAGAGCCGCTGCAGCTGGGGAGACGAAGCGTTACCCTAGAGAGCACAAGAAGCACACTTCAGATCAAATGTGACTGTTAAAATAGCAATGTACAAGAAGTTCCTCCCTTCTAGAACTAGAAAGAACTGCCTGTTTTTTTTCTTAAAACAAAAAGCTGATAGTGTCCCAATCTCCTGGGGATGCCACAGAAATGCTGCCATTTTTTGTGCTTAATTAAGACCAGACTCTCTCTGGCACTGCTCTTCTCCATTTACATCTAGGAAGAGAGTTTTATTTTACACCTTAGGGAAGGTACTGTAAGTAGGGTTTGGAGTGTGGTGTAATTTGGCACTCTTTCTGTACTTCTGCAGAAATACATTGGGTATAGAATTCATCTTGCAGAGAATAAATTGTACACAGTAAGGAAGTATAAACTGCAAAATAAGAGATTATGCAACCTTGCATAACTTTTACAAACGCTAGCATTCAGCTTTTTCTTGGCTCAGAAACTTTAAAAAAGTAAAGGATTCACACAATTCTGGGGATTAGCACCTCCTTGCATACTCACTTGGGGTCAAAGTCAGCCACGGCTCGAAGCAAATGTGGGCTGGAGATAAAATATTCCAGCTGAGCATGAATCTCTCGGAAACGGGGCCTTCGTGCCCTATCATATGCCCAACACACTTTCATGAGCTCATAAAGGATGGAGGGACAATCCACAGGTGGAGGGAGACGGTATCCATCCTCTATGCTCTTCATCACCTGTTCATACAAAAAATGGGAGATCTCTGAATAAACTGTCTGGACAATTCCCTAGAAGGATTTAACAAACAAGGTGGAATTTCAGACAGAAGTATGGTCATTTTGTCCAGCATATTAAGAATGCTTTAAAATGCAGAAATTCTCCCTCCTAGAAGAGAGACATGCAGGTAAGTGATGATGGGAATGTGAATTGACTGCTATCTTTGGCTACTCATTAAGGGAAGTCAGAGGGACAATAGGGAGGCTGCATCTCAGGAGCATGGGTACTTTGTGCCATGGGAAATCTCAGCCACATGTTCTACAGAAGGGCTGGTTCTACTTTTGCTCCAACTTTGCTTGCTCAAGAGATGGCTTAATTGACTGGTACCACTTCCCTTTTAAGTTCTTACCTCCTGATTGGTCATATCGCCATACGGCTTGTCACCATACGACAACACCTCCCATGTGACAATGCCAAAACTCCAGACATCACTGGCCGAGGTAAAGATTCGATGGGCAATGGCCTCTGGAGCTGTCCACCGGATGGGGATCTTCCCACCCTATTGAAAGAATTTTATAGCTTAACTAGAAGAAACCAGTACTCAAGCTGCGAACTGTAAGAGTTGCCACCCTTTCTGAAATTCTTGATTTTTTTTATTTTTTCAATTAACAGGCAAAATGTCAAAGGCAACTGACTCCTGTTGCAAAGTGAGATCTAAAAAAGATAATTTCCCCCCCCCCCCCACTGCCACTTTCCAAAAATTATAGAATTGGAAGGTACTCATAAGGTCATCTGATCATCTAGCAGAAAATCTTCCTGGAGCATCTCGAGCAAATGCCTGTCAAGCCTCTGCTTGAAGAGCTCCAGTGAGGGACAGTTTTCCTGCAGGAGTTTTGTAGTTCTTTTTGAAACAGGCGAAGACTGAACAGAAACACATGTATTGCTAAACCCCAAAATCCCTATCTTCATCTCACTGTGTTCATTTGGCATTTTGGTCCAGGTTGTTCCATACACGCTCAAAATAGATAAAATGTGACCTGCCATCAAGTCAGTTTAAGGAGGCTGATGGACTAAACAGGACAGCTGCCTTCTCCTCCAGCTTTATGCAGGGTGTTAAAAAATGAGAATGCTTTTAATATTTATTTTTAACAATAATATGCTCAATTTGTGATATGTTTTTCCAGATCACAAGGGAGCTCAAGATAAGATTCTCCAGTCCAGTTTGTCAGGTTCCAGTGCTGTTTATGCTAATATCCAAACAAAGAAACTAATGACTGTGAAGAATGAACCACACAAATGGGCTATATCTAACAGAGCTGCACTGATTAGGTCAGAGGATGGAAGCACAGTGTAATAGAGCAGCAATTCCTTAAAAAAAGAGTCAGAATGTATTAACACATAATTACATAACGGGGGGGGAGTTACAGCTCGGAGTTAGAGCATGTGGTTTGCCTCTCTTCCACCTCTTGTTCAATGGATCTTGGGAAGGAGGGCTAGGAAAGACCCTCCCCTGTCAGCTTGGAAAGCAAGTGCCAGGCAAGTGCCAGCATATCTAGTTTTAAAACTAGATATGCTAGAAGGATAAATGGTCTGACAAAGCATAATGTAGCACATTAAAAATTTTCAGGACCTGGTGTTTGTGTTTATTCTGCTGTCTATGACTCATGAAGAAGTATCTAGTATGAAACATGTCAGTAGACCAGATTCCCTGATAGTGCCTTCAGAGGCAAGAAGACCACCCATTTCCTTACTAGATTAGGTCCTGGAAAGTTATTTAAAATTACTAGCCTTTCTATAATGTTTCTGCAACCTGAAACATTTATAGTTACCCAGACATACATTCATGTCATCAATTTCCCTTTAGCCTCATCTGCTTCCTACCCGATTCAGCTTTTTCCACGTTACCTTTGTTTCATACGTTCCTTCCACGTCATTTTCCAAAATCCGGGAAAGACCAAAATCGGACACTTTGCAGTGAAGGTTATGAGATACCAGAATGTTGCGGGCTGCCAGGTCTCGGTGTACATAGTTGCGATCTGACAGGTAGGTCATCCCGGCGGCAATGCCTTGCAGCATATTCACTAACTGCACTGACCCAAACTTGTCCATGTTCTCCTGTAACACACATAGATATAATGATGAATCTCCTTACTGTGATCAGCTACTGGCTTCACAGCTCAAAAAGGAGCTTAGAATTATTGTGGCATGAGATAGCTGCAAGTGAAGTTGTTTTCAATCACAGCTAAAAGCCTATGGTTCATTTGAACTACTTGATGGCTGAAGCGCATCAGACTGCATCTAAGACAGGCCTATATAATACATGACCCGCCAAGCCAAAATCAGCTTGCCACCAACAGCCTTGGATAGAGAGTGGTCTGCCAGGTACTGGACAGCTGCCTGGTTTCAGTCCCTATGGGCACCAAAACCAGGGGTTTGATGGAGTCCGTGATTGCCAGTGACTATGGATCAAACTTGAACAGGCCTGATACAAGGGCCTCAACTCCTAAGCTTCCTATATTTTGTTTTAAATATTCTGTCCAGATTTTTAACATAAAAGCTTCCAATTTGGCCTAACAACAGAAATGAAAAACTTGAATTAGTACAAAAATATCCATATAAGTGGAAGCAACTGGAATAAAATATTTTTCCCTTAGTGTTCAAAAGTTAACACAGGTGCCAACAAGAGTGTTTTTGGGGACAGTTCCACGACTGGGGAGAGCCACTCTAGAAAGGCCCTGTCTCTGGTCACTACCAACCTCACCTCAGAAAATGGATATTCAACAGGCCTCTGATGGAGAAGGCAGGACTTTAGGTACTCTGGACCCAAGTCACAAAGGGTTTATAGGTCAAGAACTGGTGCTTCAGCAGAGAGGGCAAAGTGGACCAATTTTCTCTCTTGGACCTACTTTTCACTGAAGTAAAATTTTCTGGCCTGTACCACTGGAGAGGCGGTGAGGGCTGATGTGGCTGAATGATCCTCCAGACAGGAAAAAAAATGTGTGTATGAAGAAAACTAGTTATTTGAAGACATGTTTTGGTCTAGCCCTCTTCCAGAGATGCTGTGTGTGGGGGGGGAGGGGTGGGGAGAACTGTTTGTGTGAAAGAGTATTCCCTCATGGAGTTTCCACTGCCATTCTGAAGTAGGTACAGCCCTGAGGCAGATTTACCAGCACCATGAGAGTTAGTTCTTAAAGGCATGCAAGTTCCTATACCAAATAGAAGTGAAGTCAGATCCCTCACCCGTAAAAATGTGTCCAGGGCCCCATTTTCCATATATTCTGTGATTATCATCATTGGGCTTCCTAGAAAGAGAAGAAAAAATTATATATTGCCAGGCTTTCCCCTTGTTGCTTCAGTTTGCCCCCACTTCACCTCCTACCTATGTGGCAGTGACACTGATTCCATACTAATTCAAGTGCGAGAGTTTTCACCTTAGGACCATACTCAAATATTTTTGAAAAGCCTTTGGTTTAAGATCCATTTACAATGCAATTCTATGAGTGTCCATAATAGGCCCATTCAGTAAAATTTACTCAAAACTTTCCCTTGCATGCCCAAAAACATAGGAAATGGAAGTAAACAAAGGGCCCAATCATACCTAACTAGCCAGCAGAGATGTAGCTATACCAATGAGGCACAGGTTGCATTCTGCAGTGGTAGGGGCAGTCACAGAGGCCTCTTCAAGGTAAAGCGACCTTTGTTTCCTTACCTTGGCATTGCAGCTGCATCAGCACTGGAAAGCTGGATAGGATTGGGGCCTAAGTCTCCTACTTAAGTACAGATCTCTGGAACCAAACCTGTGCTTAGGTTGAAACATCTAATTCTTGGCAGCTGGTACAGAAGCACCACTGAAGGACGTACTGTGCCTATGGGAAAGCATCACTGGGACATGAGTAACAGATTAATCCTAACTTGCAGTAGACCAGGTGGGCCAGCATGCCTGTGCTGTATCCAGAGCAAGTTTCGGGCTGCTTGTGGGTCAGCCTGAGGCAAGGGGAAACTTTTCCCCTTACCCCGGGGAGAGTTGCAGCAGTCCCAATGTGTCTGCTTGGATCTGTACCATCTCAGGAGGTTGCGCAAATCCAAGCAGTCTGGGATGTCCCTGGGCCACCCGGGAACAGGGCTAGAATCTGGCATAAGTGCTGAATCCTGGCCCCACTTCTGCTCCCTGCCCACCCCCTGTAATGCCTGCCGCCCACCCTCCCCCCACCCTGAAATGCCTCCCTCCTGCTTCCTCCCCACCCTCCCCCAGACCCCTGCACCAGCTAAGCTCGGCTGATGCAAACTTACTGGGCCCAAGGCTCATATCCATGCACTGGCCTGTCTCCCCTCAGAGTGGCATGAAAGTGCTTTACAGCACTTTTGCAAAACTCTTCATCTGGCGCAAGTGATTGCACCCTAAGGGAGCCAGTACAGTCGCAGTCTTTAAAAGTTAGGCTCTATACATTCACACTATAATCCTGGTCTTTCAGCTCAATATTGGACTGGAGAGGGATTCATCCAAGCAAAAATTCAAAAGGTGAAGTTTCCCCATAACTTGCTAGAGATAATATATAACAAGCAGAAAAACAGCCTTCCACCATTAGAAGCCCTGAATATTCGTTATCGTATCTGAAACCTCCATTCAAACTTCCTGAAATTTGGCACACAGTGACAAGGTCAGAGTCTCCAGCACAGTCTCCTCCAAAGTGCTCTTGTGGGGGACAGTGTTCAGATGTATAATCTTGAACTCATTACAATACAACAGCCTTGCAAGGTAGGTCACCAGTGCAAAAGACATTGATATGCCAAGCTCTGCCCCAGACATGCACAGAACTCTCCCATGTTACTATGAATGTACCCCTTGGTGTTGAAATAGGACTCTGGGAGTTTTTGCATACACACTGTCCATAAAGCTTACAACAGCCATGCAGGAGGAAGTTTTGCTTGTTGCCAGATTCTTTTTACGACAGAACTACTGAGCCTTCTAACAACAATTCAAATTGCAATTCCATGTGTGTTTATACAAAAGCAACTCCTACTGAGTTCAGCAGGCCTGCACTATGTGTGCTGCAATCCTATGTACACTTACCTGGGAATAAGTTCAATTGCCAAGGCTATGCTGGGACTTACCTCTGAGTAAACATACAACTAACCTCTCCTGTTTTGTTCTACAGTTCATTGTTGCTTTCTTGCTGTACAATATGAAAAAAACCTGGCTGCCTCTCAGTGGGGGTGGAGGGGAGAAACAATGACCTACTTTCCCAGCCCACACTCTTTCCCCAAGGGTTATCAAGGATGAGATCATTTTGAAACCACTATCCCCTTTGATTTGAAATAGGAAGGTAAATTCCAGAAAGTAAAAGTCAGCATGCCCTCACCTTCTCTGGGGCTTTACTTTTAAAAAGCAGGCTATCTTCCATTTTTCTACAGAGTTACCTGCCATTGTATGTGTGTTTACTCAGAGGTAAGCACTAATGGATTTAAAAGGGCTTATACTTAAGTTAGTGTGCTACAATCACACTTTTCTGTGAACAAGCACTATTAAACCCACTCTAGGACTTACTTCTGAGTAAACATGCCCAGATTGCTTCACGCAATGGAACAGGATGCAAATTTCTTGCCCTTAGTGCTCTTCCCATCATCTGCAACCTCTACTGCCAAGCCTAGAAGCCCTTCTATTTCCAATGAAGCAACCAGGAAACAAATGTGGCTGGGAAAACACTGAAAGGGCAGTCACTTGGCTACAGATCTACACCAAACTTTGGGAGGTGAGGGAGTGTGACTTCTGTGTTGAACCAGATTTCAGGAAGCCTGAAAAAGCAGTTGGTTTTGTGAACAGAAGCATGATCAGGCCTGAAAGGGCCATGTCTCACAAATTTCTCAGTGACTACATTTGGCAAGGTGGTGGTTTGTGACCTCTAGTTAAGTCATTTCTGCCCAACATTGCATATACGCAACAGGGACCAAATGCGTACACCTGTGGGCCAGGCAAAAATGGGTTGAGTCATCTCAAATTTCAGAGATGAATGGTGTTGGTTTTATGAACAGAACAATTTTAAATGCAGGCTGCTCTCAGCTCAGAAGTCAACAGCCACATTTGTTGAAGGCAAAGAAAGGCTGTAAACGTCATCAGCGCCTCTCTGCAGACACATGCCGCAATAAATGCCAGCGCAATCAGCCTTTAAAACGATGAGATTAAAAGCCTAATTACATAAAGTACTTGATTTTCTTTAAAAGGATATAATCCAAAATAATCTCAAACACAAATCCAAAGATAATGGAGTCAAGATGATGAAAAACAAAACCAAAATTTTCAGGCTCCTTAGGATTCAGGTATGTTTTTAAATGACTCGTTTCTCAATTGGACTGCAACAAACTAAGACAGGTGGTGGTGACTAATTATGCTGCACCAAATTTAAGGAAGACTTTTCACATTTCACATTTTATGTGCTCACATTTTATGACCACTACAATATCCATGGATTATAAAGGCAGAACACTATCCACATTCCCTTATTAATACAGAACTCCCATAAGAACAGCCCCACTGGATCAGGCCATAGTCCAGCTTCCTGTATCTCACAGCGGCCCACCAAATGCCCCAGGGAGCACACCAGATAACAAGAGACCTGCATCCTGGTGTCTCCCTTGCATCTGGCATTCTGTCATAGCCTATTTCTAAAATAGAATTCCTGCACCTGTCAGTTTATTGGTCCATCTAGCCTGGCAATCAAGGCTGCTTGGCAACAATACTAAGGCGACCAGCAGGGGTCACTCTCAGTCCTAATATCAGATAGCCTTTTCGCTAGAAATGCCTTGGCTTGAACCTGAAACCTCTGACATACATAACACGCGCTCCACCACTGAGTTATGGCCATCTTCAAAGTTGTCTCACACTGACTGGCGATTCACTACTGCAAACAGAGATGGCCTAAGACATTATAATGCCTGAGGCAGAAAATCTAAATAGTTTTTTGCTTGAAAGGTGGGTTATAAATTCATAAAATAAATGAATGGTGCCCCCCATAGAGGCAAAGCTATGATAATAAATAGTTGTTAATTTGCTTCCTTTGTATTGTTATCTCAGTGTCTGCTACCTGAGGCAATCTATCTCACCCTGCCTAATGGCAGAACCAGCACAGGTTACATAGGTAGCCCACTGCTGCCCTTCACGTGAAGAACACTGTTTCTCCCCTCTGTCACAGCTTGAGGGTGGTCCTGCTGGCTTCTCTTCTCCCTGCAGGTTTTCACCAGAACTTTTCTCCCCTTCTGTCACCAAATATGATCATCTGACCAATCCCCACTGAACACTTACGTTTTGTGACGACTCCTTCTAAACGGACAATGTTGTGGTGGTTGAACTGGCCCATGATGGTTGCTTCACGTAGGAAGTTCCACCACGTTGAGTCGGAGTAACTTGACTTCAAGGTCTTGATAGCCACAACAATGCGCTCTTTTCCCGGCAAGCGCAGAGTCCCACGATAAACCTCCCCGAACTCTCCTGAGGGGCAGCCAAAGAACAGACAATGGATATAGAGAAATGGAGAAATAGGGTCTCCCAAGACAGAGACAGCAAGATGAAATGATTCTCACCTTCACCGATAACATTCTCAATGTGGACAAGAGATGGGTCCAGCTCCTTGGTGAACTCTAAAACCCCTCTGCATGGATCCTCATAGGGTTGGAGATCTACATAAGGTTTCAACCAGATCTCATCTGTAATCAGAGCCAGCAAATATAATTTCTCCACAAAGATTATGACGAGCAAGAAAGGTTCATAACTACTGGCTCAAAAACAGAAATGCTCCCCCTATATCCCATTCTTTAACATCTTGACCCATGAGTAAGTCTCACAGGACATGATCAGAGGAACTTGGTAGAATATAACTGTACTGGATCTCAAAACAGACAACTATGGGAGAAACTGAACCATGGATGAAAGCAAGGATCTTTGCAGTAGAAATTTATTCAAGATTGTAGCCACAGGGAGAGAGATGTCCCAAGCCTTTCCCTGAATTTTCTGTTTTTATTTATATAAGGATATAAAGGAACATATGTAAGCAGTGCCTTACTGAGCTGCTCAGAAAGAAGTAGTGTGGTTTTTGGCTTCCATTGTAATGGCTGGGAGTAATTGGGTGACTGACTAGTATGTGGGACTTCATGTTTTTAAACTGTATTAAATTGTATTTTATTGAAACAATTTAATAAATAAAACTTTTCAGTATTATTTGATTTAAAAGATGTATATACCGCTTTTCCCAGAGCTCAAAGCAGTGTACAATATAACAGTAAAATTTTAAAAAAGGGTTTTGTACTTGAATTTAGGCTTTTGCATCTTCACACGGAACTAGAATGCTCTCCCTTACCTTACTGAGTGTGCCCTCAAAGCCACCTCTCCACCCCTAAAGTGTCTGGCAATGGTCTGGGATGTAATAAATAAATAAAATCATCTATGTGGACTGTCCCCTTTCCTGCCCGTGTTGTTTTGCAGAAGTGTATGCACTGATTACTGATTTTTTTTGCCTAGGAAGATTAAAACCTTGATCAACTATTTGATTCCTGAAAGTTTCCCTGTGCAGGAAAGGTCCAAACTATGTAACATGCAAGCTTCTTTATGTGGCAGCCCATTTACTATTATTACTAATAAGAATATATGAAGTTAATTAAAACAACATTCATAACAACATTAATAAAGTAAATACCCCTGCTAACTGGGTAAGAGGCACTTTTTCAAGTGGGTGCTCCTCTTTTAGCAGGGGGAGAGTAACTAGCCCACCTCACCCCAGCAGTGTCTTTTCTAGTGGCTGTCTGCTGGTGTTCTTTTGTATCCTTTTAGATTGTGAGCCCTTTTGGGACAGGGAGTCATTAGTTTGTTTGATTTTCTCTGTAAACTGCTTTGTGAACTTTCCATTGAAAAGCAGTATAATAATAATAATAATAATAATAATAATAATAATAATAATAATAATAATAATAATAATAATAATAATAAATTACATAGCCAAAAAAAAGAAAAAGAAAAAATGGCTAGATGGGCTCACTTTTGGCAGGGGGGGAGAGACACAAAGGAGACACCAGCAAGCAGCTCCTGGAAAAGATGCTATGTAGGAATGAAGAAGTATAGCTGCTCTCCCGCTTCTTAATATAAAGGAACCAAGTGCCTCTTTACCCAGATAGCAGGGAAATAGCAAGAGCCACTTCCGGCAGGGCCAAGCAGGAAGAGAGAAAGCCCAGAGGAATACTTTTTTTGTCTGCTCATTTCCCCATGCTAAATCATACTCCGACACAATTTTCTATCTGTGGGCTTTCAAATGCACATTTGCCCTTGCAAACACATGCAGAGAATCTTGCAGGGTAGGGCAAACACCCTGGGGGGGACACATTTAGAGAGAAAAAAGACAATGGGAAAGGTTAACCATCTCTCCCATGACATTTCTCAACTTCCAGTCACCCCTATTAGGTGTGGCTTTGATGTGGCTTTGGTGTCCTCAACTAGCCATCTCTAGACTATGTTGCTTGAATCTCAAAATGCCTAATCCTGTCATCCATCCCTCAGTCTTTCTTGGTCCAGGGGTCTCACCTCGGTCGTAGCCAGAGTGGTCGTGACATGGTCGTGCTCGATGATGATGAGCTCGTCTGAAAGGGACAACAATAAACATCAGAACAGAATGGGTGATCACCCAAAGAAGTGCGCAAAGCAGGATCCTGCCACCACACTACCCTCCCCCTCAGGGTCTGGCATCTCTACCTTCGCCGAAAAATGATGAGTCCTACAACCAGACCAATAAACAGCAAGATTCCAAAGATGATGGAGACAATGACTCCCCCAGATGGCATACCGGTGTCTGCAAAGTAAAGAATGAGATATACACATCATTATGACAACAGGGCTGTACCTCTTCAGATAGATTATAATTGCATTTCTCTAGGGCAGTATTTCTCAAACTGTGTGTTGCAACCCACTAGGTGGGTCACAAGCCAATTTCAGGTGGGTCCCCTGAAATATTCATTTCAATATTTTATTTTTAAGATATTAGACTTGATGCTACCATGGCATGCAACTGCATTGGGGGAAATGTTACAGATTTGTACATTTAACAAACTACTCTGTATATGCTTTTAACAATGATAGTAAATGATAGTTACTCAGATCACCCTGCTGAAATGGTATACATGGAAAAGAAATAAATAACTAACTTTCAACGGCTGAAATAACTTTTACTTTTGCTTTCCTAGCAAGAAGGCTCGATTCAGGCCTGGTCATTTAAAGGTATACTAACTTAATTTGACAGTGTTATTGACCTGGATTACTGATCCACCCCTTTTCGATATTAAAAATTAAGCATTACTTTGGACAAGAAGGGATGCAAGATAATAAGACTTGGATGACTCTTTAACTGTCTGACTGATTTGACATTGTTATTGACTGGAAGTGGAATATTGACTTACCCCTTTTGGATATAAAAATTGGAAATTAGCCTTACAAGAAGGTGAAACAAGATAATGAGAGTTGGTTGATTTTTTTAATTGTTGGACCATTTTATCTCTGTTTTTTATAGCCAGAGGTATATTGGCTTGATTTGGTATTGATAAGAATGGCATTCAAAAATTTAAAAGATGTTAGTAAAAGCCAGCCCTTATTAATGGATTTGTTGTGGGATTTCAGAAATGAAATGAAGCAACAGGTCAGAAAATTATCTGAACAAATGAAGCAAATAAACTCCTCCCTGACAAGCATGCAGGAACAGATTACAAATAACAGACAAGAAAAAAGAATGGATCAAATGTCGGATGAAACTAAAGAAGTGGAGATTTTTGAAATGAGACAGGAGATGGAAAATGCAACCGTTATTATCAGAATTAAGAATTTTAAGGAAGAAAAAAGAGGGAACTTTCAGAGAGCATGTCGTTTCAAGAAGAGGAAGAATTTTTGGATTAAATCCAAAAAGAATAGAATGAAGAAAGAAGAAAAGAGAGGGATTAAGAAATTTAAGAGAGTTAAGAAGAAAAAGAAGAAGTGGAAGGAGCAGGGGGAGGAGCAAGAAAGAAAACACCAATAAGACAAGTAGATCTTTTTTCTTTTCTTTTTGTAGATATTAATGGACCAAATTCTTTTTAGAAGTGAAGAGTATTCCATTAATTATATCAAATCAAAGTAGATGTAAATGAAAACAAACTTGGAACACAAATATTTCAAAAATTAAAGTGGTATTAAGATAACTAAAGGGGTTATTTTTTAAAAGAGAAGTTATATAAAATATTTTTTAGATGGTATTTAATTCCAGAGAAAATAGTAAAAATGTACCCTGGGTCATCAAACAAATGTTGGATAAGTAAACAATTGAGGGAACTTTTTATTATATGTGGTGGATATGCAAAAAAGCAAAGAAATATTGGAAAATGATATATAAACTGTTACATGAGATATTGAAGTGTGTATTACCATTCAAACTGGAAACATTCCTCTTAAATGTGACATCAGAAATTAAGAATCAGATGAGAAATATTTTATTTTAAATATTAGTTTAGTGGCAAGAAGAGTGTATAAGTAAAATCTGAAGCCTTTTTATGATTGGATAGATAATTTTAGATAAAGAATATTGATTGTTTAGTTAAATTATTCTGGGGAGATGGCTGGAAGTTGCTGCTGGGTATTTTAGAACTGTTTTAAACATAATGATAAATTGTTTTATTGTTTTAAACCTAATCACAATATATTGCATATCTTTGTATATTTATATATATGCTTATATATTTTGACATTCTATATGTGGCTGGTCTTATGACCGTAATAAAGATTTACTACTAGTTAAATTATTAATCATTAGATTAACAAATATGATAATTTTTGTTTTGATGAATAATTTTGTTTTTAGACATTATCAAGTTTTTTTTTGGGGGGGGGGGCTAATGCATGTTGTAATCGATGGCCAATACCCTCATGTGTAACCTGTGTAGTCCCAGCGATAAGTCTAACCTATTTTCCTTACCTGTATCTGTAATAAATAAATAAACTCCGTTGTAAATGATACTTACTCTTGGGTAAATGTGGGTAGGATTTCAGCCTAGGATTGTTAAAAGTTTTCTTGTTTGATGATATCACTTCCGGTCATGACATCACTTCCAGTGGGTTCTAACAGATTTTATTCTGTTCGATTCTAAATTCTAAAAAGTGGATCTCGGTGCTAAGAGTTTGAGAACCACTGCTCTAGGGATTCAGAGTAGACCTGTGCAGTGGGTTTGTGGGAAGCCTGCCATATGGTCAGTTTAGTCATTTCTATGCATAGGGTCCAATAATGTGCATATCTTACTTCCCACTCTGCAGCATATGGACCATGAATTTTCAGGTCTAAGTGACCTCTCTCTACTTGGATGCCACTATATGTTACATGCAGTATATATAATTGAGCTAGGCCCTGGGGCAGGTGTAAGTGTCCTTTGGGCAGGCTCCATTTGTATGTGTGCTTTCATTCCAATCTCCCCCCCTCCCCATCTCTCCCCCCCTCCCCATCTTTTCTTGGTTTATAAAGTCATAAGAACATAAGAACATAAGAACAGCCCCACTGGATCAGGCCATAGGCCCATCTAGTCCAGCTTCCTGTATCTCACAGCGGCCCACCAAATGCCCCAGGGAGCACACCAGATAACAAGAGACCTCATCCTGGTGCCCTCCCCTACATCTGGCATTCTGACTTAACCCATTCCTAAAATCAGGAGGTTGCGCATACCCATCATGGCTTGTACCCCATAATGGATTTTTCCTCCAGAAACTCGTCCAATCCCCTTTTAAAGGCGTCTAGGCTAGACGCCAGCACCACATCCTGTGGCAAGGAGTTCCACAGACCAACCACACGCTGAGTAAAGAAATATTTTCTTTTGTCTGTCCTAACCCGCCCAACACTCAATTTTAGTGGATGTCCCTTGGTTCTGGTATTATGTGAGAGTGTAAAGAGCATCTCCCTATCCACTCTGTCCATCCCCTGCATAATTTTGTATGTCTCAATCATGTCCCTCCTCAAGCGTCTCTTTTCTAGGCTGAAGAGGCCCAAACGCCGTAGCCTTTCCTCATAAGGAAGGTGCCCCAGCCCCGTAATCATCTTAGTCGCTCTCTTTTGCACCTTTTCCATTTCCACTATGTCTTTTTTGAGATGCGGCGACCAGAACTGGACACAATACTCCAGGTGTGGCCTTACCATAGATTTGTACAACGGCAGTATAATACTAACCGTTTTGTTCTCAATACCCTTCCTAATGATCCCAAGCATAGAATTGGCCTTCTTCACTGCTGCCGCACATTGGGTCGACACTTTCATCGACCTGTCCACCACCACCCCAAGATCTCTCTCCTGATCTGTCACAGACAGCTCAGAACCCATCAGCCTATATCTAAAGTTTTGATTTTTTGCCCCAATGTGCATGACTTTACACTTACTGACATTGAAGCGCATCTGCCATTTTGCTGCCCATTCTGCCAGTCTGGAGAGATCCTTCTGGAGCTCCTCACAATCACTTCTGGTCTTTACCACTCGGAAAAGTTTGGTGTCGTCTGCAAACTTAGCCACTTCACTGCTCAACCCTGTCTCCAGGTCATTTATGAAGAGGTTGAAAAGCACCGGTCCCAGGACAGATCCTTGGGGCACACCGCTTTTCACCTCTCTCCATTGTGAAAATTGCCCATTGACACCCACTCTCTGCTTCCTGGCCTCCAACCAGTTCTCAATCCACGAGAGGACCTGTCCTCTAATTCCCTGACTGTGGAGTTTTTTCAGTAGCCTTTGGTGAGGGACCGTGTCAAACGCCTTCTGAAAGTCCAGATATATAATGTCCACGGGTTCTCCCGCATCCACATGCCTGTTGACCTTTTCAAAGAATTCTATAAGGTTCGTGAGGCAAGACTTACCCTTACAGAAGCCATGCTGACTCTCCCTCAGCAAGGCCTGTTTGTCTATGTGTTTTGAGATCCTATCTTTGATGAGGCATTCCACCATCTTACCCGGTATAGATGTTAGGCTGACCGGCCTATAGTTTCCCGGGTCCCCCCTCTTTCCCTTTTTAAAAATAGGCGTGACATTTGCTATCCTCCAATCTTCTGGTACCGTGGCCGTTTTCAGGGACAAGTTGCATACCTTAGTCAAGAGATCTGCAACTTCATTCTTCAATTCCTTAATAACCCTTGGGTGTATGCCATCAGGGCCCGGTGACTTATTGATCTTTAATTTATCAATGAGGTCTGAAACATCTTCTCTTTTAACCTCTATCTGACTTAACTCCTCGGTTAGGAGGGGCCGTTCGGGCAGCGGTATCTGCCCGAGGTCTTCTGCCGTGAAGACAGATGCAAAGAACTCATTTAATTTCTCTGCCATCTCTAAGTCTCCTTTTATCTCCCCTTTCCCTCCCTCACCATCCAGAGGGCCAACCGCTTCTCTGGCGGGTTTCCTGCTTCTAACATATTTGAAGAAGCTTTTATTATTCCCCTTAATGTTGCTGGCCATGCATTCCTCATAGTCTCGCATAGTCATTAGATGGTTGGTTGACAGGAGACAAGGAATGGAGGATATGGATATTTATAAAGTGCATGTCCAATGCATGAATTCCAAATTTATCCCAAATGTTATATTTGGTTTTAAGATGGGGATGAAATTGCTTATGATGCTTTGGCCAGAGTCCAATTAAACTCTCAACAGTGAGTGCCACCTGGACAATTTTTCAAGTTCAATTTTTACAATTCCATTTCAATTTTTTTTTAGAAACCATGGTTGTTTCCTCCCTTTTTGCTTCCCAAATGTCTTCACTGACCTCCAGTGTCTTGTCTAGGTGCCACATGGTCACCAGTGGGTGCCAGAGAAGTTTCACACAATAATCATGTTTGCCACGGACAGTTAACAGTGATGTGTATTTCAGGAAATGCATGAAGTGTGAAAAGAAGCTGATTAGCACTAAAAATCAATTGTGAACCTACCATAAGGTCCAATGGGGCAAAAGCCCCAGGTGCAAGGCACCAGGACTCCGTGGAAGCCTCTCTGAGGCTCCCAATGGGGGTGGAAACTGCTTTTCCAGAAGCACAGTTTAAAGTGTCGGGGAACTTCACAGAGGATTCTCAGACACGTTCCTGGGTTGCACTAGGCTCCGTGAGCCTCAGGTGTGTGTGTGTGTGTGTGTGTGTGTGTGTGTGTGTGTGAATTTCTGCATGGGGTGGTGGTAGCCTACGGGGGCGCCATCATGGACCATTACCCTGGGCACAGGGCTGTGGAGGTCCGCTGCTGCTAAAAATGCAGTAGAAAGGTGCCAGAAAAAGTCAGAGAACTCAGGTCTCCCTGGTAAATGTCCCTAAGGGCTAAGAAACATGTGTCTGTCCTTCACATGCCATGCATTTCTTGCAGGAAACTCCTCTAGAGTAACCCCAAGGTAGCTGCAGAAAACACAAGTGCTGTATAAAGTGACTCTCCATTACTGAAGGAAAGGCATTTTCATTATGCCTTACTTCTGCAACACAGGTTTGAAGACATTTTGAATTCTTTTTATCATGCAGACAGTCAAACCATATTTCAGCAAAGCAGCTCAAAAGGCAGCTGCTGTTTTCTCAGCCCACTTTTGCACATGATGACTGAACAGCGGTCATAAATGCATTTTAACCAATGCTGCTCTGCTTAATTCCCTCCCTTTAGAGCTGGAATTAAACTGTAATGGCAGTTGTTGCCACCACCCAAAGCCAGTTCCAGTCAGGAGGAGGTCCCCTTGAGAAAACCTTCCTCTGTGCTTCTTTTCTGTGTAATTTAAGGTATTAAAAGTCGGCTCACAAATTCCTCATCATTGTCATCTTCCCCTGGTTTTGTTGCTGTTACTGTTGCTGGTGTTGTGTCAAGCACCCTGATTCACTCCACTACCCAAGAACCACTGTTCCGGACAGGAATCAGACTGGTCTCTCTCTCCTCTCTTTCTAACCTCTCTGCACCCTTCCTCTGGGTGCTATTGCAAGCCGCCACTCAAGCACTTGCTGATCTGCCTCTCAAGAAACCAAGGAAAGCAATCTTGGCTCCTTTGCCTTGCTTCCTTCAGTACAAGCCACAAAATGAAACAGTCATGGGTCCCATTCTTCAAAAGAATTGCACAGGAGTTCCACCGCACAATAGTTAGTAAAATGGAGAATATTTCATCATCTGAATCCACTCTTGGGGAGCAGGTAAGGAACAAGGAATTACAGGAGAAAATACCCCCATGAGGAAGAAATCCTCCTTTACAAGCAGGCAGGCACCAGAGTCTTACCTTTCGCAAGAGTGCGGAACTCATGTTCTTGGGAAAACGGTCCGTCTCCTAACAGCGTACTGGAGCGCACACACAACACATAGGCCGTGTCAGGTTTCAGGTTGGCCAAGGTCACTTGGGGCTCCTGGAGGTGCTGGACAGTGTACTGCGTGTCTTCTCCCTGTAGGGAGTGCGTAATTGGATTGTTTTATAGGAGCTCATGAAATGCAAGAAGGATTTATGGAGTTGGTAGGTAAGGGGAAGAAAGACACAGCTTACCTTTTCAAAGTACTTGACCTCATAATTTATGGGGATCTGATATGGTGGTGCTGGCCAAGTCACAGAAAGGCTGCTGTCATTCCGCCTGGCCAGGACGAGATCAGACACTGGAACAGGGGCTGCACATAAAGAAAGGGGAGAGGGTCAAAGCATAACCTGCCCTTGCAATAGGTTGCTAACCCCTTTGAACTTAACATTCCTCCAGCAAGAGTTCTGGCATTTTCAATGGCTTTTCCTGACTCTGTGCAATCACAGTGGTCGGGCCAAATTCTGCACAGAGATGCCCCAGCTATAGGCAAGGCAAATCAGCTACCTCAAGTAGAAGATTTTGGGTGCTGTTAAGGTAGCAAAGAGGCAGACGTATATTTCTGATCCATGGGACATAACATGCCAGAATCTTTCACTCACTACAGCTCCACTTAGCTGCAGAAGCCACTGCACCCACATGGCCAGCTCACTCACTAAGCACATCAAGGGTTACAGCAGTAAGGAAACCAGAATGTTGCTTGTTTCCAGGGTGGTTCAACTACTGCATCCAGTCCAGACTCTGACTGTAACCACCTCCAGACCAGGCCTGTTGCAGTGCCTGGAATTCCTTGAGAACAAGGGTGCTTAGCCCAGTTTGTACATACATACACACATGACATACATAGAACTTTATCATAGCCTATATTGAGCTAGTTATAGTCTGCAGTTTGGAATTGAGGCAAGATCCTGGGAATCATAGGGATACTGTTGAAGGATTCTTGTTGTTCCAAACAACATTGTTTTCTGGAGTTGAGCTGTCATTTGCATAAGGCCAAGAATGCCAAGATGTTTCTTCAGACTTCTAGGCACTGCTCCAAGAGCTCCAATGTCAACTGGCGCAATATTGACCTCCCAGAGGCGCCCACATTCTACTCTCAGGTCTTGATATCTTGTGATCTTCTCATGTTTTTTATCTTCAATTCTACTGTCATCTAGGATTGCAGTATTAATGATCCCAACTTGATTTTTCTTTTTGTCAACTATTGGGTGCTAGATGTTTATCTCTCTGTAAACTGAAGTCCCAAAGGATCTTTGCTTGATTGCTTTCAGTGATTTTATCAGTTTATTATTATTATTTATTATTATTACAGGTGGGTCCCCAGTATCCGTGGGGAATCCATTTTTGGACCCCCCCCCCCCCCAGTTACAGAAAACTGCAGATAAGTAAATCCAGGAGACCTGCATTGAGTCAGCTCTATGGAAAGAAAATTCACAGATACTGTGGCCACACCTGTATTATTATTATTATTATTATTATTATTATTATTATTATTATTATTGGAGGGTTAGTCACAGCCTACCTAATGGTGGCTGATGTTTTCTAAATATCAAGTCCTTCCCAAAGACCTAGGGTACTTAGAGGTATCTGTGTAAAATATGTGCAGTTTTAATATCAAGAATATTATTATATTTAAATATTGATTTTTCAAATTAAAATCTGCACAACGTAGTTTGCAGGAAAAGAGACAGTAAACACAATATAAAATAATCAAATAGCAAAAGCAGACAACTTAACAGAATGACAATATCAGCAAAAACAAGAAAAACAGATACCAAATTAACTTTAACGTTAGCTCTTAGAAAAAACTATATAAAGTTTACACACACACACATACATATACATACATATATACACACACCTCATTGGCATCCTTCAGTCTCAGAAGGCTATGGTATCGCGCTATGAATGGTGGTTCTGGAACAGCATCTAGTGTGGCTGAAGAGGCCGATTCGGGATGACAATCCCTTCCACGCTTGGGAGCAAGTGCAGTCTGTCCCTGGTCTGTCTCCCTGGCTACAGGCCTTCCTTCTTTGCCTCTTTGCTTCAGTCTGTTGTCCAAGTGTCTCTTCAAACTGGGAGAGGCCATGCTGCACAGCCTGCCTCCAAGCGGTACGCTCAGAGGCCAAGGTTTCCTACCTGTTGAGGTCCATTCTTAAGGACTTCAAATCCCTCTTGCAAATATCCTTGTTTCGTAGCTATGGTCTACCTGTAGGGCGCTTTCCCTGCACGAGTTCTCCATAGAGGAGATCCTCTGGGATCCGGCCACACACACACGTATACATATATACGTACACACACACACACACACACACACACACACACACACACGTATACATCTACATACATCTACACACACACACATATATACATACATATATATACACATATATATAAAGATGGCCGCACAATAGGACTTAACCCTATTACAAAAATACATAATATTTTGGATGCACTCCAAGTACAGCATGGCAGCATTACCATGTACAGCATGCACACCATGGTCCTGTACAGCACAACCCAGCACAGCAGTATTGGAAAATGGTTACACAGGTCTTATTAAACATATGAATACCACTTAGGCTGCAACTCCATACAATTACCTCAGAGTAAGCCCCAATGAACATAGTGGAGCTTACTTCTGAGTAAACATGTATAGGATGTGCTGTTAAGCCACCTTGAGTCCCTTCAGGGAGAAAGGCAGGGTAAAAATAAAGTATAATAATAATAATAATAATAATAATAATAATAATAATAATAATAATAATAATAATAAATCCATTAATCCTTTTGTTAAATGATGTACAGGAAAGTGTAC
The DNA here is from genome assembly GCF_035046505.1 of Tiliqua scincoides. Lineage (NCBI taxonomy): Eukaryota > Metazoa > Chordata > Lepidosauria > Squamata > Scincidae > Tiliqua > Tiliqua scincoides. Next base: position 101,446,548 of record NC_089822.1, on the reverse strand, counting down.
CGCCCAGATTTTAAGTCTAGGATGCTGCAATAAAGGCAAGCATTGTTTGTGCCGCATATTGGAAGGTTAAGGTTAAGCCACCTCAATTTGACTGGTTGATAAAGTGGTGGGAAAGAAACAAACTGGGAAAACTATCTGCATATCATATCTTTTGAAGCTTGTGTATGGTTGAAAACAAGAGATTTGGCAACTGGTGGTCAGTTTTATAAGAGAAATTAGAGGGAACCCTCCAGATAGATCTGAATGGCTTAATTCCATTTTATTATTATTATATATAGAAATTTGAAGCTGAAACTTGACATGGTGTATTAATTTTGTATACTAAATTAGTGTTTATAAGATTTTGTATCAATTATTTATAATTAAAACAAAAACACACCTGGTCACTAGTTAAAGCAATGTCTGAAGTAAAAGATCAGGCAACAATCAGTTAAAGGCCATGTGGAACAGATGTTTTTATACATTGGTTCCCAACCTATGGTCCGTGGACCACAGGTGGTTCGCAAGTCCCTGAGAAGTGGTCCATGAGGTCTCAGGAAAAAAGTCACCTTTGATCACTTCCAGTGTCTCACCGAGCAAGTAATTTCCCAGAGATCACCAATGAGGAGGGAGAACAGACTGCCCACAGCCACAGACACTGAAGTGTCAGCAGTGGCTGTTGGTGGTCCATTTTCCGTCCTCTCTGATAGTCTGTGGGGAGCACTTGGGAGACAGACCACCAGAGTGGGCGGGGACCAGACCCCCCATAGCCACATGAGGTTCACAATTATTCCAATTTTTACCCCAGTGGTCTGTGGGTTCTTAAAGGTTGGGAACCACTGTTTTTATAGAACACTTAAAGGCAGAAAATATGAGGGCCTGACAGAACTCTTCAGGAAATAATTTCCTAGCCGCAGTGACACAACTGAAAAAGCCCTGTCTCTGGAAAAAGCCCTGTCACCAACCAAATTTCTGTTGGTGACAAGAAAGAGAGCCAGGCCAGAGAGAAGGACCTAAAGGTCTGGGGAGGCTCCTGTGGATGATCTGAAGATGCTACCTGAAGATGATCCTTCCTGAGGCAACCTGAGGCTACCTGAAGATGATCCTTCAGGTAGCATGGCCCCAGAACATTCAGGACTTTAAAGGTAATAAAAAGCACCTTGAATTGGGCATGGAAACCAAATGGCAGCCAGCGCACTTGACACAAGACAGGCGCGATCTGCACTGAGTGCCTCACATCTATCAGTCATAAGAACATAAGAAGAGTCCTGCTGGATCAGGCCAAAGGCCCATCTAGTCCAGCTTCCTGCATCTCACAGTGGCCCACCAAATGCCCCAGGGAGCACACAAGACAACAGACACATAGCTGCTGGATTTTTTGTGTCAGGTGACATTTCCAGTCTGTCTTTAAGGGTAGCCCAACCTACAGGACTCAATTCAGGATATAACCAACATGTGGCCAACTGAAGCCAGGTCCTCAGAGAGGTTTTGCCAGCACTGGCAACTCCCAAATTCAAGACTAAGAATTTACCTTTCATAAATGCATCAACAATAAAGGTTATGGAAATGTGCAGTTTGTGATAGTGGCCTCTTGGGGGCTACTTGGGATACTAGGGATTTAGGAAATGATTTGGCTGGTTCTTTGAGAGTAATAATTAAGGTTAGGCCCTCCCGAACTACGTAGGTTCCACAAAACACACAGATATGGTTCTGCTGAGGATGACCAGATACAATAGTGCTCTTGCTTACTTGCTAGTAATGGTGAGGAAGAGAGCATCTGAACACGTGTAGGTTTTCTCACCTCTGTGAGTGAGGCTGCACCTGCCAACTTTCCCAGGATAATCACAGTTTTTCCTCAGAAATAAACTACTGAGGTTTGGGTGCTGGGAAAACATGACATTGTCACAACAGAGGCACTTCCTTGGGGAAAGATATCACACTGCTTAGCATTTATATAGCTCCTGAGTGTTCAGAGTGTTTTACATGTGTTATCTCAAAAATCCTTACACCAAGGCAGTGGTTTTCAAACTGGGGCGTCGCGACACCCCAGCCTGAGAGCCCTGGGCAATTCTCCCTTAAGGGGTGGGGAGGAGGGAAGGCGGAGATGTGATGCCCAGCATTGCGCCTCTGATCTGGGCGCAGGGGCATGCTGCCACTCATTGCCGACTGCAGGAGCCTCCTGGGGGTTTGGGGGCGGTGCCAGCCTCAGCGGGCTCCCCATGCCTTCCAGAAGGCGATCACTACCACTTCCAGTTTTGTGACTGAGAAACAGGAAGTAGTTATAATCACCTTCTGGAGGGCTCTGCGCTGCATGGGGAGCCCTGCTGAGGCTGGCGACCCCTGGGAAGCTCCTGCAGGCAGCGGTGAGTGGCAGCACGCCCCTGCACACAGATCAGAGGCATAATGCTGGGTGTTGCGTCTCTGCCTTCCCCCCGCCCCCACTGCCTGCAGCAAAGACTTAGTGGCTCTCAAACTCTCTCTGAGTTTGAAAACCGCTGCACCAAGGTACAATCCACTGGTACTGCTATACACGTATTGCACTGAACCTGACAGCTAGTGTCTTGCCTCCATAATGAGTTCATGGCTGAAGCTTAGCATTTGAGTCACAGGGTCCCTGGCTCACTTAGCTACCATGAAACACCTGCTTTCAACTGAAGCTCAGTAGAACAACTGCAATTTTACTACGCACATTTGGCTGCATTTGGCTAATGAGCACGCCACAAGAAAAAAACACTGTCCAAGTGCTACGATTACTTTTATTTGCTTTGGCTGTTCACTTCCTGAGACTGAAACAATCTCTTCTTTACACTCACGCCTGTGACTCACCTGCATGCCTCACAGAAACCCAGGTGGCAGAACTGGTGCTGGTGCGCAAGGCAGGACTTAGCCCTGACACACCATTATGAGCCCGTACAGTGAAGCTATAATTGAAGAAAGCCTCCAAACCAGCCACCATCACGCTCGTCTGTGTAAGGCCTGATGCACTGGGGTCGAAAGTCACTTTGTTCTCACAGGGTTCACACACCAGGGAATTGCAGCGATGGCAAGAAACATTGTAGGAGACATCTTTGCGCCCGCCCTGGTCAGTGGGTGGCAGCCACCGAAGGGAGAGCTGAGTCCCTTTAAAAGCAAAGGTGACATTGGAAGGAGCTGAAGGAGGGCCTAGAAAGACAAAGGAGAGAGTATGTTAAAAATCAGATCCTGAAAAGAGGTTCTCACTCTATTCATCTCTACTTTCAAGTAGATACAGGATTCAATACAAGCTGGGCTTCTGTGATTCTGGGCACAGATCTGTTCTCTGTACCCTGCCCAAGAGCCCAGCTTGCTTTCATGTATTGGGCACAATGTGTAAGTAGTATCAGTGCACACACAGTCAACATACATTGGGTTGGTGAAATCCTTATAAATCTGGGGGTTGGGGTCATACTGAGAGTAGAATGATTGCAGATTATTGGATGTATTTGCATCATACTACATTTGTCTGTGTCATGTAACAGTGCACCCAAAGCATTCAAACAAGCCAATGCCTGGGGATAGATGGAACAGGGAGGCAGATATAATCTTGCAGCCCAGGTACAAGCTCACTGTATGCATTCAGAGGCTGGTGTGAACAAGGCTTCTGATTCACATGCCAAAAGGCAATTTCCCCTCCATCAACATGCCCAGGACTTACGGGTGCAGGCAACTGTTTGGTCTTCAGTAGGTGCTCGAAAGAAGTCTTTAAGGCAGGGGCACGCTGTGGCCCCAGGAGAACTGGAAGAGCTGTTTGGGGGACATTTCAGGCACTTGTCAGTCTCCAGAGAGTGACGATAGAACCCAGGCTGGCAGGCTGTGAAGAGGACAAACAGAGCATGACACCATGCAGCTCCCAAGTCAATGGCTCAGCACATCTTCTGAATTCTAGGAGACATACCAAATCAATAAAATCTCCAGTTTAGGAATAACATTTCTTAGGGATATCATCTCCCAGAAAGTCTTACAGAATTTTATCCTTCAATGAAAAAAGATGCATAGACCACATGGATCTATCTATCTATCTGGAAATATTTTCTTTCCAACTTCATAGATCCTCAAATGAGAGCATACCCCATCACATGGGTAGAACCACTTCAGAGCCAAGTCTCCTCTGGAGAACTTACATGGTCTCTATGCAACACCACCTAATTTCTCAATTCCTTCTCTCTTTCCACACACCTGTATACAGGCATGTCCCAGTATCAGCAGGGAATCAGTTTTGGAACCCCCTGAGGATAGCTGAAACCATGGATACTGGTGAATGCCCACCGCCACAGTCCAGGGCCCTCCCAGGAGGTGAGGGTAACAGAGCTCCTCGTCTCTCTGGAGGGGCTTCTGAGCTCAGTAGAGGCTGTGAAAGTCTGTCCATGGCCTCTGCCAGGCTCAGACTGAACTGTAGAGCTGAAAACATGTGACTTCTGGTTTGGCCGAGAAACTGGAAGTGATGTTTTAAATGCCTTATAAGGAGGCCCAGGGGGAGCCCTGAGGGGGCTTCTTTATAATGCATTAAAAATATGAGTGGACGCCTTCAGCATTCTCAGCTGCTCTCTATCTTACACCCAATATTTTGTAGGGTCCTGGGGACTCAAACAGCTGCTATGGGGATTTTAAGAAACCTTTTCCTTTTTGTTTATGAAAGTATATATTTCTGCATAACTAAGAAATCCCTCAAGCAAGTAGATCACTTCCAAACTGTTATGCACTTGCTTGCCTGAGTTTGCTGCTGCTGCTGCGGCCCATGACTGTGTGCATGCGCATGTCCTGCCAAACAGCAACTTCCACTGATAATTACATGGAGGAAAATCACATTCTGAATCCTAACACAGCAATTAGAAGCAGAAAAATCTAGCATGTTGCCAGCTCTTTGTCTTCACCCCAAATGTTTCCCAGACCCATTCATATCAGCAAAGCCCCTCTTCTCCTGGGAAATTTTTTTCCTTGCTTCTTTCCTCCCTTCCTCAAGCACCCTAATGCCATGTTTCTCAATGTTTGTCCTCTGCCGTACCACTTCACGTGGTCCACCTATTTGAAGTACCAGTGGAGGTAACTGGCAATGACATCATTGCCAGTTATTTCTGGGTTGGGAGGCCAGATGTGACATGACAAACACCATTAAGAGTCTCAGGGTGGATGGGAGGGCTTTCTCAAGCACAGAAAAGCATGCTTTGTAGCTTTGCCCACCAAGCCAAGCCTCCTACCACTGTTTGTTGTGTCACATTCCTGCTCTTGCTGCCAGGTGGCAGGTCTCCAAGGGTCCCACAGGTACCACTAGAACCCACCTTAAGTATTACTGGTGGTACCCATACCACTGAATGAGAAACACTGCTATAATGCATTAGCTTATATATCAGAGCCAAGAGTCACCATGCTAGGCAGAGCTAGTTCCTACTTCTGCAGACAGGAAAACAGAATAGGAAATTGTTGCGTAGGTGGCACAAAGGAGGTTCTGGGGAGTTGGGGAAAGAGCAAGGAGAACAAGGAGCACAGGGCTGCAGGTGCCAACTAGATTATGTCACTACAAGGAGGGAATGGAATGGAAACAGGGCAACTAACATAATCTACAGAGGTAGGTAAGAGACAGCAGGTGGCAGCACCCACTGTAAGAAGGAAGAATCTTCCTTTAACTTCCTATATATACATTCTCATATATGAGAATGAATAGCAATTTTTTTCCCCAAAATGTGGATGGATTGAATTTAAATTATTTACAATTCACTGTTCACCTTTAATTGCTAGCACATCCAGATTGAACATGTGATGGGATCCATGTGAACCTGGATTACCTGGGACTGCGTTTTCACTCAGGTAGTAAAGCTTCCTTGCTTCAGAATGCAGGTGGGAACTCACAGGATTAACTCCTCAACCCCAAATACAAAAAATGCTTACACACAGAAAAGAAGCCAGGAAAAGGATTCTAATCTAGTTTCCTCTGAAACATTCTGCTATTTTTCTAAGCAGTTTTGCTGAATGGAAGAGCACTCAATCACTTCTTCACTTGTATCTGTCCTACAGTTCAGATAAAGGTTGAACTGCCTCAGTGAGAACTAGGTTGGAAGGATTCCAAAAAGTGATGGACACAGGTGACTCCACATTTTGGAAGGTTGCAAAAGCTGAAATAAGCTGTAGTTCAGCTTTTCCTTCAATGGTCTCCCAAGTTTCTGGAACTGGTTCAACTTGGAGCACAGGAGATAATTACTCCTGATTAAATAGAGATGGATAACCTTGATGAATTCAGAGCAGCCAGGTTGATTTCCTTGGAGAAAGATACAAATTGCTAGGTGTTATGTCTATGCTCAGTCAGGTTGCCCTGAGTTGAGTAATGCCACTTCTAAGTAAGGCTTTCTGATCTGTTTTGTACATCATACAGTGGCCAACTTGGGTTTGCCGTTGAGCACACACTTGACAGAGAAATGCTACCCACCCAGGTCCTAAACATCTGTATCTGAACAATACAAATCTTTGCAAATACTTGCTTGTTGCACTCACATGCAACATTTTAAAGGAGAACATTAAAAAAACCAAAACTTTAATGTATGAAGAAGGTCACAGAGTCACATTCAGGGTCAAAGTGGGACAGTGAACCTTTACCAACTGTGGTTTTCCACCGGATTTGGCAAGAGGTTTCTCAATACCTATCTAGTAAGATACACAATTTCTACTTGTTTTGCTATGGCTGCTAGAATCCTGTCCTGCAAACAGCAGAGGACCCAAGTTCATCAATGCTAAGACAGACAGATGAGAAACTAGATGCAATTTGGGGAGGGAAAACAGAGAGACACCCCTCCCCAGTGTGGGGGTGACAGACAGTGGCACCAGCTCAGCCGCCACCACCCAGCAATTATCTTTAATGAGGCCTGTATGGGCTCATTAAAGAGATTGGAGCTTCCAGCCTTTGCTAACTCAGAGCAGAAGAAAGCTCCCCGTTAGGGAAGGCAGACTGCTGAAGTTCTTTCTATACAACCTTCCCATGCCACCTCTGTACCCTCACAGAAGTCCGTACCCATCGCCAATCAAATGTACTTCAGGAAAAGAGAAGACAACATGGGTGAAATTTGGCACTTCTCCAGTGATCTCAAGCTCCCTGATGCGATTACATTATTAAAGCTACAGAGGTCTCAGTAGGGTCTGTATACTGGATGGGAATCTTCTAAGAGCCATCTTTATGTGACTGTGAGCTTTCTGAAAGAAGAATAAATTAGCAGTATTGTAGCTGGGCCATTTGGTGCCCAGGGCAGGTGACACTATGATGCCCCCCCACGTCATCGCATTACTCCCCGTGCCTGCGCTGTCAACCCCTCCCCGTGCATGTGCAGCAATGACCCCAGAAATGGATCCATTTGGAGATGTGCAGAGCTGAAGGCAGGTGGGAGGGCTGATTTCATGGCACTTGCTGGGCACCTCAGGTAGGAGCTGTCACACACCCGCAGCAGAGAAAGTGGAAAACTGCCACCTTGCCGTGGGGGGGGGGAGGCATGGGGGGAGGGGGGAAGAGGTGTGGCAGGGGAGGGAGCGGAGCGGGGCCAGCAGAGCTCAGCTCCACTGGATCCTGAGCCCTGTCAGGCTACGTGGCCCGACACGGGACTCCTTGATTCTGCACCGGCTCAAGAGCCACTGTAGAATTGAGTAGCCCCATTGTAGGGCTACTTCCCTTACCCAGGGGAAGGGGACAAAAGTTCCAAGAACTCATGTGGATGGCAAAAAATGCACTATAGCAAATCAATTTAAAAAACAGTTTCTTTGCTCTGGTGATTTAAAAATAGCCTTGATGACCTTTGTAAGGCACACAGAGTCAATCAGTCTCTCTCCAGGAGCTTAGGCTTCACTAGGAGACAGCAATCTCTCCTTTCACCAGGAGCCCCAGTAAGGGGGAAAGAATGCAGAAGGTGATAATCACTGCCATTTAGCCTTCTTTCAAGTCCTCAGGGGGAAGGGAGAAGCCTGCAGAGAGAATGATTGATGGATTTTCCCTCTGTGGCATTATTAAAGGACTGTTTTCCTTTAATTTAAAGGGCCCTTTCCATCAGCTTTCAGATAGAAAAATCTGTGGATACTTAGGTTATACCTGTACTCATTTCCATGAGTAAATCAAGTTCCAAAGACACCCATTAAGACTCATCCATGAGTTGAGACAAAGAGGCCAGGACTCTGGACTCAACTCAAGTCTAGCCATGGTAGATTTGCACATCTGTCTGTATGTCAATCATCCTTTTTCTTCATTGACCAGAACACTGGAAGCTGGGAGAGATTTACTTCTTGAGGAGCAACTGGGTCAAAATTCTGCTTACACTTTTTCCTCTATGAGTTCAAAGGTAAAAAAAAAGTTAGAGATGTTTGCAAAATGAATGATAAACATACAGAAAAGAGCCCCAGAAATTTGCTGAGGGGGCCAGGCCCCCTGTGTTCACCCCCTGTCCCCTTCCTGGCGAAGCCAGCAACAACCCTCAGTAGGAGTTAAGTGACAGGGCTTCCATGTTCTGCATAGTCCCCTGCTTCTCCCCATGACTAGCAGAAGCAAAATGAGATGTGTAACCTACAGAACTAGATTTGCATACCATGAATTTGAATGCAGAATTTTTATATTTATAAATTCAGAATGCACACAGCCAGCATCACAGCCTCATTTTTGCTCATAAGAAGAAGGTTCATTATTAGGAAACCCTCCCTCTACCGCAAACAAAAGTGGAAGTTCAAGTAGAAGACTTCCAACCACATCTCCTCTTCCTTCCTTTGCCCATCCCAAGAGAGATCAAAGATCAGTTAGCACACACACACTCACACACACACCATCTGAATTAGACCGTTTCTTGGTCCCATTTGAAACTGACCCCACCCTGATCCTGGATCAAAGGCCAAAAGGTGTATCTCTGGCACTCTCCCAACACTGTGTAGGTGTAGCAAAAGATCTGGATCTAGAAAGTGCACTCAGGTCTGTTGACAACCTGAACCACACAGGACAAGAGCAGCTGCCAAATTTTCATGACTTTTATTGCGAGTCTTTGGAAGCTGGGAAGCTTCGAAGCAGCCAGAAAGGCAAGTTTCCTTCTTGAACAAAAGAGATCCATTTTCCACTGTGATGAGAGGGAAGAGTTTGAAAAGGTGAATGTGCCAAGGGTCAGAAAGCCTCAAGTGTACAAAGCAGTGGAGGTGGGTGGGGGTGGGGCGGGGCGGGGCGGTCAGCATCCTTTTTAAAAGACACAGAGTGTGTACATACAAGGAAGACTGTACCCTACAGAGACTTGACCACTATGGAGTGCAATGTACACCATTTAACCAGTTTCTGCCCAGCCTACAGGTGTATACATTTGATCCCTGTTGCGTATATGCAATGTTGGGCAGAAATGGCTTAAAATGTTGTTTTAATCTGTTGTACCTAATTCTGATGCTTTGTTATTTTGACTACTGTTATCATTGACCCAAATGGAATGTTTTCTTAAGGTAAACATCATGAGCTGTACACCTAGATTGGAACTGCTAGATTATTCACCTAGACTGGGTCACCCAGATTGGGGGGGGGGGGGAGAGTGTCACCACTGCAGTTTCAATCTCATTCGCATGTCCCTGCACTGTTATTTAATTGAAAAAAGGAGTCAGCACATACATTTAAAGACACACCCATTTTTACCCTTGGCTGACACTGGAGTCTGCCTGCACCCTGGGAACTGGCTTTTATGTATAGCAGCTTAAAGAAGACAGGCTGGGCTCATGACACTGCTGCATCTAGAGATGGCAATTACTATTTTTCCAGACATGGCTTGTCTCTCAAGGAAGGCCTCCATTTTGATTCAAACTTCCAACTTCACTCCCTCCTTTTCTACCAGTTTGAAAAGCAGTGAGATTTCCTTTGGATTCACTGTTGGAAGACATCTCTGTCTTTGGTTATAACTAAGCTGGGTAAAGGAGTAGCTAGCATGTCAGCTACTACATAGGACCTGCCTGGGCAAGATGGGTTCTCTATCCCATTCCAGGGAGGGTTCACAACCCAGGAGGGCGGGGAGAGAGCAATAATAAGTAGCAGCTAAGTGGAAAAACTGGCTAGGCTGTGGAAGCAGAGGGAGGGGCAGAATCCAAGGCTGGAAAAAATTTTCAACCCTTCCCCTGATCCCAGGTAAGGAGAAGTAGAAGAAGGACTGCCAGGCTCCGCAATTGCCCTGGAACTTCCAAGCGCTGGAAACGGTTCTCCTGATCAAGTGCATGCCATAACAACCCCACAGAAGAACCTGCTGGGGAATTTGGTCAAGTGGTTATATTAGTATCCTCATAGCTTTCCACAGTAAATACTAGGCCTGAGTGGATTGTTTGGAACTCTCATATTTCAAAAATAAGGTTCCAGGGGTCATGATATTGACCTATGTTCAATTGCCACTATATAGGCAATCTGGGGGTGGAGGCTGCTTTCAAAACAGGCAAGTTTAAAAGCACTGAGATTTAACATATAATGGAAAAGCATATTTTTAGATAACGCATTCATACATTATGGCAGATATCATCTTAGAAGAGGCATTTCCTCCTGAATACGAAAGATAATCATATAATTGTATGATGTTTAAGAGCTGCTTTGAATCCATCGAATCCATCGAATACTTTAATACAGTGGTTCCCAAACTGGTGGATAGTGATCCCCCAGGAACCAGAAAAGGACCATAATGGGGAATGGCCCAGAAAACAGCAGCAACACAATCAGGACAGTTGTGCTTCTGTCAGGGAGGGGAGGGTTTTTCCAACTTACCTGGGGGGCTGCTATGGCTCTTTGGAGGGCCTGGGGAGCCTCCAACCCCCTATGCAGCCCTCCCTGAGGCTACAAAGTTCTGTAAAAAAGAAAAAAGAAAAAACACTTCCAGTTTCACAATGAAAACAGGAAGTGGTCTTTTTCTTTTTTTACAGGACTTTGAAGCCTCGGGGAAGGCTGAAGAGGGGGTTGTAGGCTCCTCAGACCCTCTAAAGAGCCACAGCGACCCCCATGTGTATTGGAAAAACTCCTCACCTCCCCAGCAGCGGCATGATCATTCCAATCATGTTGCTGTTCCCTGCCCCTCCCCTGCTGAGGTTTTCAAAGTCGGAGTAAGACTTTGGGAATATGTTGCCAATTCATCTTACTGAATTGGCAACATATTAACAGGCAACATATTAACAGTGGTATTTGTTTAATTATCTAATTTTTTAAAATAAAAAATAGAGTTGCTGAGCTTTGGCCAGTGGCAGAATATTTTGGACAACATTTTTTGCCCCTTGGTTGAGTTCCACATGCAGCACCTGAGGTGGCAAATTTCGGCTAACATGAAAGATGGCAGAACGAGAACAGAAAGAACTGAGTCATGGGGCACAATCAATAAGAACTTCTTTGTTAATCTCATTGAAATGAATAGGAGCTGCAAGAGATCACAGGACTGCTCTTGCCCTATTCCTTTTTATGGGGCTTGCATGGAAAAAATTCCTGGTGATTTGTTTGTACCCCATGTTAATTAGTATGTGTGATTTTGATAAACACATGTAAAATATTGATATATGGATAACTACATTTTTTAAAACATGCTATTTATGAATGCATTTTTAATTTATATTAGACTGGGGGGCAAATATATGGGGGTGGGGAACAGGAGGTCATCTGGATTTTGTGACTAGCACTAAGAGTTTTCAGGCTGGCCTGCCAGTGGTTCACTTGATGCTTCCACACTGACCCAATTTCTGCTCCATGCAGAGAGTTGGGAATCCCTTTTGGGGTGAGTCAGCATCAGTCACACAGTTCTGCTTCCCAGAAACTGGCCTCTAAACTAGAAGGAAGAAGGAAGCTTCAAAGAAACAGGAGGAAATGTGTGCCCAGTTATTTCACAGTCAGAAGATGAGTAGAACAGTAAAAGTCAGGAAGGTGGAGGGACGCTGACGCATAAACAGCAATGGGAGTCAGATAAGCTGATGGGCACAGTCAGATGTAGACAATGAGTAACTTCCCATACCTCCCACCTATACATGCTGATGTTCTCAAATCTTGACATCTCCTCAAAGCCCCACCTCCTAGTTTATCCCTTTGCACACCTACCTACACATCTTTCTCTGGCATCTTCAAAGCCAGCGATGCATCTGCACCGACCCACCAGTACCAGCCACTCCCCCTCGGAACTGCAGTGCATCTTGGGTGGAAACCCCGCTTCCTCAGTTGCATCCTTTATGCAGACGCCAGGTACAGATATCATGTCCTTTTTCTGAGAGCTGGCCATTGTCTCTGAGAAGTGAGCCAGTCCATGCACAGTTTCTGGGCAGGTCTTGTAGTAGACTCTGACAGAGAACAATGCCACACAAGCCCCAGAGTTCTGAAAGGCCAGGTAGAACCCACGTTGCTGCAGTTTCCCTATAGTGCACACCTCTCTGTTCAACAGCAGGGTGCTCTGCTGCATATCCTGGTTTGTGAAACTGCGGTCTCCTGCAATGGTGTTGATCTGCAACAGAAGAGAATTAGGGTCAGTGTACATATTCAACAGAACCAAGCGGCAAGTCCTTTCCTGCAACACTTCACTTCATGGATGCTCAGCCATATTAAGAAGATTCCCTGACTCTAGAAGATTAGCAGGGTAGGGATGTCATACTCTCCCAAGGACCACAGACCCAAGAGCTTCTTAACTCTTGCCAGCATTTCCCATGAACAGGTAGGAAGAACCTACATAGGATGGAATGAGAGACAAGAGCCATAAAAATCAAGGACATTGAGAGCCTCGGGATGATGGCAGCCAGAGCAGCTGAAAGGATTTACAGGCTTCACATGGGAGAGAATGAATTTGGCTACTGGACTCCAGAGTACATAGAAAAACTGACACTAGATATCTGGGATGAGGAGCAGTGTGGAAAATGCACTGATCATTGACGAATGCATAACAGCCCAATCCTGAGCTTCCTAGCGCATGGGGCTGCCATGGCGACAAAGACAGCTGCTGCGGTATCCTGCATGCCCCAGACAGTTGCCGCCATCTCCCCCAAGTAAGCAAAGTTGCCCCGCAGAGTCCCGTGTCAGGCTGCGTGGCCCGACATGGGGCTCATAATCTGGTGGTGCTGAACTCCACCGCTCCTGCTCCCTCTCTTCCCCGCCATGCCTCCTACCCACCCTCCCCCCACCCCAGAATGCCTCCCCCCACCCTCACTCAGCTTTCCACCACCCAGCAGTCCAGGTGACTGGCAAATTGCGGGCCCAGTGCGGGCTCATGCTATGCTAGCTCCAGCGCTGGGCCCACAGTAATGAACATCCCTTTTTCTAAGGGGAACTGGCTGGGAAAACAATTCCAGTAGCAAGCAAGGCACATAAGGAAGGAGATGTTCATTCTTTCTTTACCTGTTCTGAAAATTGCCCCTTTGAACATAAGAACAGCCCCACTGGATCAGGCCATAGGCCCATCTAGTCCAGCTTCCTATATCTCACAGTGGCCCACCAAATGCCACTACAGGCATTTGAAGCAGCTACAGGCTCCTGGAGCAACACATTCACTTATTAAAAGACCAGGAATGAGAAATCAAGTCTGAGACTCTGACTCGAGTCGTGAAAAAGCGGGTTTTCCATGACTCGTGGGAAACTTGAGTTACACACACAAATGACTCAGGGTTGACTCACGACTCACAGCAGTGATTTGGAAAAGAGTCATGACTTGGATAGACTCATCAAGGCTCATTTTTGTGTGTTCTTGCAACTGTTTTGTGTGTATGCTTGTTTGCTTTTTCCCACCACCACTTCTACGACTTGAATCCCTTCTCAAAAAGTCTTGGACGTGAGCCAAAATGACTTGAAAGATGACTCTATACGAGATGCAATGGCTGCCCATTATGACTCATGAGTGACTCAAGTCAAGGGGGTGGAGACTTGGGACTTGGCACTGTGACTCCAGCACATCCCTGTTAAAGACTATTTAAATTACTATTTTATAATAATAAAATTATTATTAGGGAGGGGGCACTACTCTGTGCACAGGCGGTCCACTGTGTGCAGCATCTCTAGGCTGGCCCAGAAAAGTCCCTTCTCAGCCTGAAGCCCAGGAAAGCCACTGCCTGTGTTGATGCCAGGTGGGCCAAGAGGCTGACACACTGAAGGCATCTTTCTGTGCTCCTAAGAAGGTGAAGGCCCACTCCCTTAATCCCAAGGAAGGTATGCCAGCAGCCCTATAGGTCACTCTTCTGTACCTTCCCCCAGCTCCACAAGCTGTGTCACAGGCAGCACCCTGCAGCTTGAGCTTGGCCAGCATGAAGGGTTTCTAGGGACATAGATGGTCCTCCTACTCCTTCAGGCTGTACCCAAGTGTAGCCTTGCTGGCTCCTTCTGCAGCTCAGAAGCCAGCAATCCTTTAATGCCCCACACATGCTAAGAGGTAGTCCCGTGGTCTCTTCCAGGGGGGAGGTTCACCCCAAACTAACTCTGGGGTCTTTTCTCGGGGTGGTACAGGCTGGGCTAGGCGAGCTCAACTCCCTTTCCCAGAGTACCTGCTAAAGCGGCTGTGAGGGTAGCAGCTCCTGCTGTCGAGGCAGAAGCCTGTTTCAAATTGGTGATTTTCAGAATGAAAAACAGTGCACTGGGCCAGAGGAGAGAATTAACTTTGCCTTCTATTCATGCCCTAGACTTCCCAACATATAACTGGTGCCCCATTTTTCCTTGCTCCAGAAATTGACCTTTTCTCAGAAACCTTTTGCTTGACCCTTTAATTCAAATGAACAATTGTAACCAAGCCTCAGTGCATGCAGAGGAGTCACTATGGTTTCTGTCACCCAATGCAGGTGCTCAGTTTGTCACTTCCATGATGGACCTCCTCCTGTACCAGACCATGCAGAACAAATTACAATATCATACACACAACTGAAATGCAATGGCATCACTAGGATTGGTGTAACCCCATTAACCTTATTTATTCGTCACTTGGGATCCTACATGTTGATAGGAATGACACACTACATCACAAAGTCCTGCTATGTATCTTATGGGGTTAGGCTAAAAGATGTCCCAAAGCTCTGCTAGCTATTAATAAAGCAAGAGACTGCAATGATACTTCAAAATTATATCTTCATTAGAAGGCCTTAGGAGTGGACCTCAACAGGTGGGAAACCCTGGCCTCTGAGCGGCCCGCTTGGAGGAAAGCTGTGCAGCATGGCCTTTCCCAGTTGGAAGAGACACTTGGCCAACAGACTGAGGCAAAGAGGCAAAGAAGGAAGGCCCATAGCCAGGGAGACAGACCAGGGACACACTGCACTTGCTCCCGGTATGGAAGGGATTGTCACTCCCGAATCGGCCTTTTCAGCCACACTAGACGCTGTTCCAGAACCACCATTCAGAGCGCGATACCATAGTCTTTCGAGACTGAAGGTTGCCAACAGAACAGAATACATAACAGTACAGGTCGCCCAACAAATCAGTAACCAACAAAAATCCAGTGGCCAAATTAATGACACTCACACAACTGAATAAAAGTTTTAGTATTGGCTCTGACACATGGAAGTGAGAGGTGACTCATACTAACACCTCATTGTGTGTCCGCCAAACCACAGCTCGTGGGCTGGATCTGGCGTGATGCTGAATTCCTCCCCACTTTGAACAGTGCTTACCATTCAGCTGTGCTGCTCACAAGAAAGCCTTCCATCTGTGTTGCGCGATCCTCTGTGCAGTCACATCTGCCTGGAAACAAAGCCTGCTGGGACAGAGGGCTACAGACACGACTACCCAGAGTGTCGCATGAAAGAGATGGAGGGGCTTCTTGTGAGCTGTGTGGCATAAAGGTAAGCACTGGTCTGGACAGGGACAGCTTTAGCACTACACAGTGGTCATAAGTTTGGTTCCCTTATTGGTTCCCTGCTCTGTCAGAATAACCATCCAATTGCCTCTCAGAACAACTAGTTTCATTGGTCTGTTTTGAGTTAAGGGAATCAACTTTTTGTTACTTTCTGCAATTGTTTTCCTTTTCTGGTTATTTGGCTGTAACTTTTGATACAATACGCATATATTTCAATGTGGTTTGTTTCATTGCATTCTGCATTAAATTACCCATCGAAAGATATATATCATGATGGTATTATTCAAAAATACCAAGATTTTCACAATTTTGGCCAATAGTGGTGTCACCCGGTGCAGCCCACACCCTCCCCCCAGTGATGCCACTGAGTGTATGTACATACAGCAGTATTTTTCCCCATCCATCTTTTGCTATGATAGTCTCTCCAATCTTCCCCTCTCCCTTTGATGTCTTCCCCACCAACCCTGTTGGGGAGGGAAGCAGACAGGGCCCTCTCTTTTTCATGCTTGTAAAATTCTTGCAAAAGTTTTATGCTTGTCAGACTTCAATTGCTTCTGTATCACTAAGCGAAGAATCAAATTTTGAAAAGCTTTCCCACCACTGCAGCCCTGCTGACCTTGGTGAAGAGAGGGCGACGGAACTGAATGCCAACATCTTGCTCCGATTCCATGTAGTAGAGATTGAAAGTCTCCTTACAAGTGACTGCCTCTTCTTTGAGGCTCTTGCAGTCCCGCATGGTGAATTTCAGCTCCACATGAATGGGGGAAGAAATCTCGCCTCGGAATATCCAGTTGGTGCGGAGCCAGTGATCAGTGTCAGAGAGGATATTGCAGTCTTGGTACATGTACATAGCAGTGCCATTGATCATCACTTGAGCTTCACCCCACTACACATGAGGAGGAAGAGAGAAAAGAAAGGGTTATGTTATTTCCCAGTTGAACAAGAAGAATCATTTTTACATTAGTGCTATGATGGGACACACGGAGGAACACAAATATCTAAAGAGAATTTAAAAATTAACAATTTTATTTAATTGGTGGTGGTGGGGAATCAGATGGCCTACAAGAGGCAAGTAAAAATATGCTTTACTTACCTTCTGGTAGGCCACCTCTGGTAGGCCACAGAATCAAGTAAGCTATTTCGCTGGCATAAATTGAGAAGGCATGGCCAGGCTGGGAAAGGGGGATAGGATCCAGCATGCACTAATGCACATTTACTACTTACACGCTTACTACTGTACAACTACAACTACTTTATTTTTAGTCAACTTTTAGGTCACAAAAATGAGCCAATTTAATATCTTGGTTATCTGGGATTACCAGCCATCTCCCTTTGCCACTTAAAATTATTTAGGGCCAAACAACACATACATGGCAGATCCATAAGTGTATCTCCCAGTGGTTTTGGTTTTACTGCAAAGAAACCACGGGAAGCTCTCAAATGGCTCAGAGCAGTAGTGATGGCAGTGGAAATGTTTAACCCTTTTCCTGATGCCATTTTTCCAAATTAAAGGCCCGATCCTATGCCGGGGCAGTGCCAGCAGCCCACGTACTGCTCCGGCAATGGCTGTCACAAACATTCTATAAGGTGCT
The DNA here is from genome assembly GCF_035046505.1 of Tiliqua scincoides. Taxonomy (NCBI): domain Eukaryota; kingdom Metazoa; phylum Chordata; class Lepidosauria; order Squamata; family Scincidae; genus Tiliqua; species Tiliqua scincoides. The sequence continues at coordinate 101,429,213 of NC_089822.1, read as the reverse complement.
TCATGGTGGCCAGGAGAGGAAAGGTGCTGGAGGAGAGGCCAACACCAGGCAGCACTGGGCCTCTCCGCCTCTCAGATGGATGGTGGAAGCTTGTAGTGGTCACCAAGCAGCAGGAGAGGTGTTCTGGGGTGAGGGAAGGTGGGGAGGAGGCAAAACTGGGCACAAGGAGGGCAGCTTGAGAGGTGGATCAGGCTGAGGAGGGGAGCGGAGATGGCGACAGACGCTGCTGCAAAATCCTATCCCCCTCCCCACACCTGAAAGCTGTACATGGGCTACTCCAACCTGCATCCAAGTTATGGAGCTGATGCACATCCAACACAGCCCCTGTGTTGGGCTGCCTTGTCCCAACACAGGGTAAGGGAACCAATGTTCCCTTACCCTGAGGAGATCTCTGGATGCCTCCTTGGCCCTACAGGATACAGTGGCGGCCTTTTCAGCATTGCTGTCCCACGATGCCAGCAGCCAGTATAGGATTGGGGTGTAGGTCACCCTCCTGAAGCAGCTATTAGAAGCAGAGCAAAAAAACCAAAACAAAACGTACTCTCCAAATATTTATCTCAGATTGAGATACATTCAAATGTGTAAAACAAAACAAAAACAAAAAAATAACGAACACCGGATAGCCACTTTCATTTTTTTCAAAGCGAAAACCCACTTTAGGAGGAAACAATATGGTTGCTTCTCTGCCTATCACCTTTGTGTTGCCAGGCACTTCTGCTTTCATCTCATTGATTTTGCAAATGTGCTTTTGCAGAGGCACTAGAATCTATCCAGAATCTGGGGATTAGGTGTGAAGCAATTTAGGTATAGAAAGCTGCAGTGGAAAATTGATATATACATAGAAAGGGTTAAGCTTCCCACCTCACCTCCTACCAAAGCTACTTTTATGTAGCAGGCAGGGTTTGTTACACATGTGTACACATAACATTTAGTCGTATCTTCACTGATTCTTCACAACCCAAGAGGTAAAGTCATTTCCATACCAGAGAGGAGGAACTGAGGTTCAGAAGGACTGGGAGAGCCTAGACTTCCCCTAGGTCACCAAATAAGTGCTGGCCAAGTTTGTCTACCTTATGCTACTGCTCTTGCAACATGGACCAAAGCGGAGACATTTGCTTCCACAAAGATACTCACACAGGCTCTGACATGAACATTCTCACTCTTCTATATTTCTTATTTTAAGAAATTGGAAGAAAAAACATCTTAATCAAGGACCTGATCTTTTACTCCCCCCTTTTCTTTTAAAAATAAATTGGATGTATATTTTCAATATCAAGGTAAAAACATACGCTTCTGCCATCAACATTATAGAAACCTAACCGGCTTTTTATAACAGAGTGAGGGGTGGTGTCCATAGTTTTCTTCCACCAAACCTGATATTTTGGGATGAGTTTGTACAAGGAGTGAGGAAGAGAAAACAGAATGGAATAGAATGAAGATATGGGAGGGCGCACATTAGATGCAGTGGCTGTTTAGATTCTGTAGAAATTGGGAAAGATCAGAGTTTAGCAATCTGCAAACAATAGGTTCTGCAGGATTCAGCCTTGCTGCTCACATGTACCATTTTAAAGGTACTGACTAGACCATGGATGCCAAATTTCATACAAAGGTCTGAAGATGGCATTCATAGTGCCTGCTGAGGTCTCCTCCAGCAATTAGCTACAGCTTGCTCATTGTCGGCAAAAAGGGTGTGTGTCCAGCACAACTCTCCTAGTCCCACAAACACACCCTCCAGTTCTGAGGAAACTGACTGCTTGTCGCCCAGCCTGCCCTGCAGGAATGAACACGCTCCCAGGAAGAGGTAGCTGCTGCTCCCTAACCTGCAGGTTCACCACTTCCTTCCTCGCCTTTATCAATAGCAGAAGTAAGACAGGAAGCCCCGCTGAGAAAGGGGGGATCCTTCAGGTAATATGCACATACTGTAATGTGAAGGTGGTAAGGAGTTTAAATACCCCAAGAATCTGATCAAAGCATATGCAATATAACTTTTAATCTAATGTAATTAGATTACCCCTTAATCTTAATGTAATGTAATGTAATTAGATTAATGTAATTAGATTACCCTGCTAATTGGGTAAGAGGCACTTTTTCAAGTGGATGCTCCTCTTTTGTTAGCAGGGGGAGAGTAACTGGCCCACCTCACCCCAGCACTGTCTGTTCTAGTGGCTGTCTGCTGGTATTCATTTGCATCTTTTTAGATTGTGAGCCCTTTTGGGGCAGGGAGCCATTTAGTTATTTGATTTCTCTCTGTAAACCGCTTTGTGTACTTTTAGTTGAAAAGCAGTATATAAATACTGTTAATAATAATTAATTAATAATGTACACTGCTGCAGATTCATATGAGACTGAAGGATTTATTATTAAATTTATTTATATTTATTTATATTTTATTTTATATATATTTTAATATTGTATTTTAAATTAACATAAATATATAAATATATAATAAATAAAATTATATATATATATATATATATATATATATATATATATATATATATATATATATATATATATATATATAACATATTATTTATTTATTTATATTTTTATTTATTTGGATTTAACAAATCCTCTTCTGGTGGGAGTGGGGGAGAAGGGAGCCATAGTCTTGTTAATGGCAAGCATCTGTACAGAAGACTTTTTTTTCTCTGAAGTGCAACCACAGTGGAAAAGACACCATAATAACAGCACACCTAGTTTGCTTCCTTCTCTTTCATATCAGCGCCCATTTGGAGACTATTACGAATATTAGCACTGCCAAGATACCAAAGCTCTCTCTGGCAGAAGGGAGAAGCTGTAGTCAGGGGCTTATCTACATAACAAATGTATATCGTTTGTATAAAACACTCATGGTGCCCCCAAAGAATCTTGGTAACTGGGATTTAGTAGGGGTGATTGATTACACTTTTCTGTTAGCGAATTAAGGGGAAACACTGTCAAACCAATTTATAGTATAGACCAGGGGTGCCCAAACCCCTGCCCTGGGGCCACTTGCGGCCCTTGAAGCCTCTCAATGCGGCCCTCAGGGAGCTCCCAGTCTTCAATGAGCCTCTGGCCCTCTGGTGATTTGTTGGAGCCCACACTGGCCCGATGCAACTGCTCTCAGTGTGAGGGCAACTGTTTGACCTCTCACGTGAGCTGTGGGATGAGGGCTCCCTCCACTGGTTGCTGTTTCACATCTGTGATGCAGTAGTGGCAGAAAAGGAAAGGCCAGCCTTGCTTTGTGCAAGGTCTTTTATAGGCCTTGAGCTATTGCAAGACCGTCACTCATTCATATAAGTTCATCTTTATATATTCATTTATGTAAACGTATGTAAATTTATTCAAATTTGAAATGTAAATTAATTCTTTTTTTCCCCTGGCCCCTGACACAGTGTCAGAGAGACGATGTGGCCCTCCTGCCAAAAACTTTGGACACCCCTGGTATAGACCATGGGTCTCCAAACTACAGTCCAGGGGCCACATCCAGCCTGCCACAAGATTTAACCAGCCCTCAGCAACTTAAAATATTTTTCCCCACACAGTTAGACAGCTGACAAATGCAGTTCTGTCCACCATACTGCTTTCCATATGGTCAGAGTGGTGTCAGCCTGGCTAACCTTCATTTTTACTCATATATCATTTCTCCATTTAAGCACAACACTGTTTCTTTGTAACTGTCACATTCTTTTGTTCTGAATCATAGCATTCTTTGATTGCAAAAAGGATCCAAGTAAAACTTATTCATTCATTTAAATTTTGTTCATTCATTTATAAAACTGAGTCTTTTCGGCCTCCAAAAATGTGTAGAATAGATGAAAAGTATTAGATGAATAGTATTGAAAAGTTGGAGACCCCTGATGAAGACACACACACCTGCATATTCTTTACCACAATGCTAGAGCATCTTTAAAACAACACTCTGCTGCAGAGCCAGGCAATAGACTATGTTACACTCTTGTACTTTTCTACATACACTGACATACGCAACCATACTTCAGATTTAAGTAAGGACACTCCCTGGAAAATTATTTATTTGTTCAGCCCAGTTTATCAACTGCCTCTTTCACATTTCCCACCTACTAGAAATTTTATGGTTTGCACTTGGTCCCTAAAGGGCTTCCTTTAAGTTGAAGGACTTGAAAAGTAAACTTAGATCAAGTGATTGGTGTAGTTTAAAAAACTCTCTCTGCATGCAGAGACTGTGTTTAGAGGCTTCCTGCAGCTTCCTACTGATGAATGAACCAAGCTACTGCCCGGAGTCTTTTCCAGAGATTGCACTCCAATTGTCTTCCTTTCTTTCATTCCAGTCAAAAGCGATTTCTAGAGAGCATGCTGTTACTCTTGGAGAACACAAAGGCACAGCAAGTGGTACACAATAAGGCTTGGAACTTTGTGGAGGGTACACATATCAAGGGAAGCCGGGGAGGAATTTGTTGGAGGAATAAGAAACAGTGACTGCACTGTCGCTCCTCCAATGACACAATCCAAGTTCATGTGTTGGGCTGCAATCTGCAAAGCCTTCTTTGCCCTGCACGGCCAGGGCAATAACATCAGATCAATTAATTAAAACCAGGATGCTCAACTGGGCAGGGCCAATAATTTGGCAGCAAATTATATCCTGTGCATGTAGACGGCGCCAGGTTAAATCTCTAGTATTTCCAGCCAGAGTATTTCAGATAGGAAGTCTGGGAAAGGCCTTTGCATAATGCCATGGATTTATATGGTGCCAGATTAAGTTACAGATATTTCCAGGAAACTATTCCAGGAGTATTTCAGCAGGTGGTGCTGGGTTAGGTAAACAATTGGCCTTATCCAATACAAGGAGATTATTTATTATTAGAATAACAACATGTATCAGCCATGTTGAGAGACCTGTTCTGGGGCGGAAAGTGGAATACAGGTGTAACCTAAAGATCCATGAATTTTTCACCCATGTTTTTATTTCAACCATGAGTAGGGCCCTTTAAATTAAAGGAAAAAGGGCATTTAACAATAGCCTCATTAATGCAAGAGAGGGCAGCTGGCTGACAATCCATCAATCATTCACTCTCCATTCACCCTCCAGGCACTTAGGAATGGCTTCACTCGAGGTAAGCATCCCCTCCCTTCCCCCTGAGCATGTGGAAGAAAGATAATCACTTTGTGTTGGTGAAGAGGAGGGTCGCTGGCTGTGAAACCTTTCTATCATCTGGAGAGAGACTGATTGATGGATTGTCTGCCTAATGACTCTGTCTTACATCACAAAGGTCAGCAAGGCTGCTTTTAAATTGCCTAGCAAAGGGACATTGTTTTTAAATGAATTTGCTTTAAAGCGATGTTTGAGTTATAGAAATGGAACTCTTGCGAATAATGAGACTCAACCTGTACCCACTAAATAAAGTGTTCAGAGCATCCCTTACAACAGCTGTGTCATGTGGTCTAATAATACTATCATCATCCCCATATTCCAAATGGAGCAGAAAAGATGAGAAAAATTGCCTTGCTTGGCCAGTTTGGGGTCAGGGATGTTAGAATCAAGGACTCACAATCTGAAAGAGCATGTTATACCTGCTCTTAAATGAAAGAGACCCAAGAAGGACTTTAGGATCTCTTTTCAAAGGGCAGCCATCAGGTCTGTCACTCAGTCATTGTTTCTTCTCGCGTACTCGTATCTTTCTGTGGTGGTTGCATGCATGTCAGTTTTTTGCTGAGATTACCACTCCAGGGGAACAAACCAGAGTTTTCTGAAACTCAGGCAGAGGCATCCAGATGCCCAGGAGCAACACCCATAATTTCACACTCCCAAACCTCCTGGTTAATTTGTAAAAATTTCTCAGTTCCAGCCCCAATATGCCACACGTCCTCATCTGGCCTATCAAAATCTCTTCAAAAGCATCAGCATTGCCCCAGTCACCAATACTCCTCAGTCCTGAGCACATACCTGAAGCTCACCACTCTCTCCCCAAAGTTTCCTTCATTTGCCATGGTCAGCCTTCCAAATTCTCAAATGCCAAAATAGCTATTCTTCCATCCTACTACCTTAAACATTCAATTCTCCTTTTCCACTGATCAAAGGTCACTCATTCCACATCCTTTCCCTAGGCAGCAACTCAGGGTAGCTCCAGAAGTGAGATGTTTGTAGGGGTTATGTCTGTGCTGATCACAGTGCAGATACAGACATCTTGAACATTACTGACCATGGTGGCATCATTGTGTTCAATGCCAGATTGTTGGCCACCATGGGGCAGAGCCCTGCAGAGACCTCTTTATTGCATGCGGCCCACCACCATCACTACTGGATCGAGCATTAACTGCTACCAATGCCATCAGTACTGAAGGTTCAGTGCTTGACCTGACCAGGATGACCTTTGGGTAAAGAGTAACTCGTTATTTCATTAATTTGGGTTAAAGTAACTACAATAATCATGTATAATTGAACATGTACAGAATACACATACAAAATTGTGCTAGTTCAACCAGTGGTACGGGGGTGTCTGGTGGTACTCACTGAACTCTTGGGACCAGCAGCAAGACCAGCAAAGACTTTGTTTGTGATGCAACACAACAAAGAACGGTAGGAGACTTGGTTCAGTGGGCAGACCTCAAAAGCATACTCTTCTGCTCTTGAAAAAGCCCTCCCACCTGGCTCGAGCCTCTTACTGGTGTTTTGTCACGTTGCATCTGGCCTCCCAACCTAGAAGTAACTGGTGATTATGTCATCACCAATTACTTCCAGTAGTACTTTGAATATCTGAGTCATGTGAACTGGTAAAGCGGAAGGCAAACCTTGAGAAGCACTGTGCTAGTTGCATGATGCCACTGCCATGTTAGTTGCATGGTACTAGTTGCATAATGCCATCCTTTGCCAGACACCAGAGGGGGCACCAAGATGCAGGTCTTTTGTTGTCTTGTGTGCTTCCCAAGGCATCTGGTGGGCCACTGTGAGATATAGGAAGTTGGACTTATGGCCCTTTGGTCTGATACAGCAGGGCTCTTCTTATGTTCTTCTTAGTTTTTATATGCAAGAAATTTGTTTTGCATGGAGAAACTCTCAATAAAGTGAATTTCCACCACACTATAAAGTTTTCCGACCCAAGGACCGACCCAAGTTTTCCCTCTCAATTAGAATAAAACCTAGTTGCTGTAGAATGCGTGACAGGGTAATCAGAGGCCCTGATGAGTGTTGCACTAAAATCAATTCAAGTGTCCTCACCTTTCCAAACTGGGCACTGAGCCCAGAGAACTTGAGAAGAGCAGAACTGGAAGCAGTCATATCATAAACAGTGTGGCTGGGGGATAATCAGATAACATTGCGATGTTGACAATCTGTGGCAAAGACTTACTGTCTCTGCCTTTGGTAGCCCCTGAGCTATGAAGTAGCATTCATTCATCTGATACTGGTGTTTGTGTAGGCAGGGACTTACTGCATAGGAATTAACAAGAAGAATAACAAATTTGCTCTTTTCCATACATCTCTCTACATTTCCCTAGGGTCAGGAAAAAACAATAGTGGAAGAGGAGATGAAGACAAAGTTGTCCACAGATTGACAAAAGCTTCTTCAGTACCCACCGATGGCTAGACTAGCAATATTGGTGGAGAGAGCTAGGGATCTTCAAGATAGGAAAACAAGAGAGATGTTTTGTTAGGACTTAAAGCAGTGGCTCTACCTTCATGGATTTCAAACTGTGCGCCAAGTACAAGCATCCCTGAAAAAAACAGTTACTGATTACTGATCTTCCTTTGTAATGCACACATGATGCACTCTGGGATGGACTTGGGTCAGGCAATGCCATAGTAAATCTGCACCAGTGGTGTAGCTAAGGGGGTGCAGGGGGTAGCAGTTGCAACAGGCATCAAGCTTTAGGGGGGCAAGAAGCTGAGCTTGACACTAGTGACCAAAATTGTAAAAATCTTGGTATGTATGAACAATACCATCAAGTTATATATCATTGGAAAGGTAATTTAATGCTGAATGCAGTGCAACAAACTGCACTGGAATATCTGTATTCTAACAAAGGTTACGGCCAATTAACCAGAAAATGAAAACACAACTGCCTTGTGGAACAAAAAGTGGATTTGCTTAACTCCAAACTGACCAGTGACACTTATTGTTCTGAGTGCCAATGGGATGTTGTTATGATACAGCATGGAACCAATAACGTTTTATTTATTTAATTAATTAAATTTGATTTTGTCATGCGGGGGGGGGGGGCTACAAAATCTTTGACCTCAAGTAGCAGATATATGCCTTAGTTATGCCACTGACTGGGGGTAGGCAGCAGAGCAAGTGGGTGGTGAGCTGCTGGGGGGAGGAGGTGGGTTCCTCCCAATTTTCACTTTTTAAAAAGTCCAGGCATGATGTCATTTCCAGTTGTGACATCACTTCCGGGGCAACATTTTGAACTTGGCACCAGGTTACATGATCATTAGCTTCGCCACTGATTCTGCACGGGTCTGGCTGGAGCCCTGTGAAAATGGAATATGTGCCTCAGAATCCTCTACACACTTGAGTTTCCTGGTAGATCCTCAGCTGGTGGATGCTTGAACTGTGAGTAGGCTGGTTGAATATGGTACATCTAAACATGAGGTTCACATTTAATGTTTTATATGTTATTTTTACCTTTGCTACATCTTTGCTATATGTGCTTTCTCTTGCGCGTGTGCTTTTCTGTTGGGCTTTTCTATCTTCTTTCTTCCCTCAGTCTTGTTCTCTTTCCCAATGATAGTTAGAGTAACACTGGAACGACCCACCCTTAGCAAAAATCATGACCCAAAATCATGTGCAAGCTGAATAACAATACCTTAGAGAAGAAAAGACCAACTAGGCCTTGAGCTTGAAATTGTCAGGTCATGAGTTGAAAGTGTATGACACTGATACGCACTACAGATGGAGGGCTGTAGATTTCAGTGTCCTCAAAATCTTTACTTTTGAACACATTGAAATTTAAAGCCTCCATCAATGCTGCATGTTAGCCTGTCTCTTTCACACTGTCAGTGGATACTCTGATGTTCAAACAACTACCCCGACACCAAAATAGAAATGCACAATGTACCTATTACAGTTGGCACTCCCTCTGTACTGTTTATACCCATAAGGCCTGCTTAAAGATGGATGGCCCGATCCTATCCAGCGCTGGTGCAGTGGGGCCACATGGCTTGTGCTGTATCCAACACTGAAATTGAGCAGGCTGAAGGTCTCATTAGGGTAAGGGGCCATTTGTTCCCATGTCAAGTCCCAGCCTGCTCAATAGGGCTACTCAGATCAGTGCCAGCGACATTGCTGATGCAAGTCCGAGAAGCCCCGTGCAGGGCTTTCAGGCCGAGTAAGGAGATTTTGCTGGTGGAGGCCACCTACATCAACCCCACCTCCCCTTACTGCTCCCTTCCTCATCCCACCCTCGAAACACCCTTTCCCCACCTCTGTTCCGCCCTCCCCCCCCGTCTCTGCACTGCTTGGAGCTGTACTCACCAGCACCAGCTGCCACAGCTCCAGATTCAGCACCAGCAGGATGGCCCAGGCTTTCCCAGTGCCTGGTGCTGCCTACTCCTAAGTCATCACAAATGTGCTTTATGGCACATTTACGCCAGCTGCACCAGTGCAGCAGTCACTGTGCTAGCACTAGCAACCCTTAGGATTGAGCTATTAGTGGGGCACACTGACTAAGGGTGCAATCCTAACCCCTTATGTCAGTGCTTTCCAGCACTGGCATAGCGGTGCCAATGGGACATGTGCTGCATCCTGCAGTTGGGTGTCACTCATGGAGGCCTCCTCAAAGTAAGGGAATGTTTGTTCCCTTACCTTGGAGCTTCATTGCCCTTATGTCAGTGCTTATGTCAGGGGTTAGGATTGTGCCCTAAGAGTATAAGCAATGAGCCAGAAAGTTCCCTCATACAAATCTCACCAGTCATGGACTCCTGAGGCAGTGATCTTAGGCAAATGCCATAACTGTATCTCAGCCCCTGCCTCCCCAGCCATCTGCAGTGCAGGGAGAATATAAATGGCATACTTTACACTACAGAATTGTTGTGAGGATTTCTGAGATATGGTATGCAAAGTATCTATTAGGTGAGGTGATGGAGGTTGCATCAGTAACAGATTGCAAGGGGGTGAGAGAACAGATAATTCAGGGTGCCCTTCCCACCAAGTCTGCCACCACCTCTCTCCCATAGCAGATGCAACCCATACCCATTTCCGGTTTGATTTACAGGACTGTGCAGACAAAGGAGCTTCTTTGTGTGTGTGTGCATAGAGGCAGCAGACCCAAAGCAGTATCAGGTGGTAATCTAGGTCATGCTGCCACTGATAATATTTTTATATAACTAAAAACATAGTTGTTGTTTTAATAACTATTGCTGCAATACCTATTTTATATTACTGTAGCAATAACTACAGCTGCAGGCTTTAATTGGTGAATTAATCAATTAAGGTTTAGATACTTAATCAGTGAGGCCAAACTTAATTGGTAAGAGGAATTTCAATTGGTCTTTGCGTTTTGGGCACATTTGTGTATTTTTAAGGCTATTCTGATATAACAGGAAGAGAGTATCAAAATATTAAATATATCTTTCCCTTGTAATAATAAGCTTTTTGTTCTCAAAATTGTAAGTTCTTTCACACTTCTTTAGTATCTTAAAGGCAATTTTACTGAAAGGTTGGCAATATGTGCATTGATTTAATTGAATTCATTCATAAAAATGAAGATGGTTAATCAACCATTCTTTAATTGGTTGACTAGAACATAAGAACTGCTAAAGTGCACAGTAGAGCATTTATGTAGCCTATGAAATATATGCACGAAGACCAAATAGCACCAACCTCAAGTGTTCCTACAACCGAAAGCAATTAATTATAAGAACTGAGTATAAGAATATAAAAACTGCCTGTGCTCAATTGTTCTGACTCCAGAACAGCCAACCAGATTCCCAAGAGAGAGAGAGAGAGAGAGAGAGAGAGAGAGAGAGAGAGAGAGAAGCAATCCTTTGTCGCCTAGCCCTATATTAACTGGTGTTTAGAAGTACGATGTATTTACGTGCCACTGTTAATAACCACCTATGGTTTGTAAAACTAACTGGGTTCCCCCCCCCCTCGAATTTGACCTATAGAGTTATTCTATAACTCGTTATTGCATCCTAGCTCTTTTTAGTAATTTTGGAGTTGAAAATGCAACCAGCAGAAACAACATTCTAAACTAGGGATGGTGCAGTTCTGACCATTAGAAGTTGAAATGTTGGGGGATGGATTCGTAAAGCAATCTAAACCTTTCTTGGCAGCCTGCCATATTCAAGAGTTGAACTAGCTAGTTGCATCTGGAGCATCCCATCATTAAGAGCACAGAAACTCCATCTTGATTTATGGCACAATTCCAACAAAAACCACTGCTGGATCACATAAATTACAGCAAATCCACATGGCAATTCCTAGCACTAATGTGGAAGCTGAAGGTGTAGAATGGAAGAAGAATGTGTGGGATGTTAACTAGGTATCCAAGTTACTAAACAACCATGCCATGTCCTTGAAATATGAAGCCCGCCAAATTGCTTCATGATGCTCATTGATTTGGTGTCCTGACGAAATTCTGTGGGTGACATCAGGTTTGCTTACCTTGAACTACCAGCCTTTCCAGTTTTCCAAAAGCAGAAAAGGAAGAATCACGGAAACCAATGCTGCTGAGTTGTCAAAGTTTAGAAATTTTAAATTGAATAGCTTTTACATGACCTGAAAACACACAGGTAAGCCAATGTGATGACAACTTGTGAGTTAGTGTGATGACAAACTAATAACCCTGATTATGCAGTCTCAGACATACCTGCATAGCTGTTATCATGTTTCCTGGAGAATATCTGGAACCCACAATATTGTCTGCAGTGCTGATGCAGTGATGGCTTGCCTGGCGGAGTCAGGCATGCTGAGTCTGCAAATGGGAGGCTGTATCATTTGGTGGAGGACCCATAGCTAAGTACCAAAGCACATGCCTCTGCCTGGATTTAGAGACTTCACAAATCAAAGAGCACCTCCACTTGATGAGAGACAAATGGAAGACACTCCTTTTTGGTCACCCCTCCTTCCCCAAAACTCTTCACAGTAATTCCCAGCAGAGATTGGGTGAGAATTGGCAGGCACAGAAAGGTTTAAGCAGCTCCCTCCCATCTGCTATTGCTTCCCCTTAGACGCATGAGGTCCCAGCAGGGCAATGAAATGTTCCTCCCTGAATGCTTCGAGAGTGACCCCAGCCAAAGCAAGTCTGACTCAGCAGAAGGGCTGAGGCCCAAGGCCTGAGGCAGCATGCCAAACGCTGTCCCCACCTTTATCTGGTGATGTGCCAGCCTCTATTCCTCCCATTCCCTGAACTGTAAAAGGAAGAGGGGGACAGAGCAGAAGAGGATGGTGATTGGCTAGAGCAGGGGTGTCAAACTGGTTTCATTCAGAGGGCTGAAGTTAGCATTCATGGTGCCTGCTGAGGGCGAGAAGTAACGTTGTTAAGCAGATGACGGCCAGAAATAAGCACTTTGTTCTCACCTAGAAACTAATTAGTGGCAAATGACAGAAGAGAAAATGCGTAAATCTTGTTCCTATTTTCAAGAAATGAGACAGCCCAGTTATCACACTGAGAGAAACCAATTATAACAGGGGTCAGATAAATTGTTTCCAGGGGCCGCATTCAGCCCACGGGCCTTATGTTTGACAACCCTGAGCTATAGGGTTTTGGCACTCCAGCCCACCATTCCCTTGTCCTCCACATTTCCTCTTCCTTTTCTAATCCAGGAAGTAGGATGTTGTGGAGGAGTGGAGCAAGTGAGTGGAGAGATGTGGACAACCTTTGTGAATTTGCTGCCTGAGGTAATTACCTCAGTCAGAATTATGGATGGACTGGCTGGCCCTGGAAAGCAGTGTGTCATATATTCAAAGCAAAACATTCTCTATTACTACAGTGTTTAATTGTGAGGTGACAACGCACTGGGAGCTTAGTGTACCTACATATACTGAATATATACGTGTAGGCACATCATTATAAATTATTCCAAGTTATTATCTTTATTGCAAATTGTTCTCATTATCAATATCATGCCACAAGAATGCATGATGCTGTCCAAAGTGAAAAAATAAAAAAAAGATAAGAGCTTCTGCTCCTTTCAGAAGACAAAAGCAAGCTAGCAGCAGAATAGTTCTATGGGAAACTGAAATGTCAATTCAAGTGCTAGTATACGAACCAAGTGCGGTGATGCCTCTTGAGGGGCAAAGGAGAGAAGCATTTAAGTCAAGTACCAAGGACTAAATATACAAATTTTAAAAAAAAAAGATGATGATTATGTTATGTTTGGCAGAAGCTAAACTGAGAAGATGAAGTTCTCCGATGGCATGCTCAATGACGAAATCATTTTCAGAGAAATCTAAATTAAATGCTGACAGGTTCCAGCCCAAACCTGTCTACCTGTTTTGGCAGCTGTGAACTTTCCCTAAGTCAAACTCAAGACTATAAAGTGGAGCCCTGAGTGTATCCCTATCCCCCAGCTCACACGCATAGCCTTTGCCTGGAGTTAGAGACCTCACAGATCAAAGAACTCCTCCACTTGATGACAGACAGGGCTTTTCTGAGGGAAGACGCTCCTTTTTGGTCACCCCTCCCTCCCTAAAACTCTTCACAGAAATCTCCAGCAGACTTTTTGGATGGAACCACACATTACAGACTGAAAAATGGGCTTCCCGATCCAGTGTTTTCCTCATAACAATGGTGGAGAAGGGATACCTGAGGGAAGAAACAGTGGGTAGGAGTATGTATTACCCAGTGGTGTTGCTAGGGAGGTATGGGCCGCACTGGGTGATGCACACAGGGGGTGTGCAGCACTTCAAGCCAAAAATTTTAAAATCTTGCTATTTTTGAATAATACCGTCATGTTATATATTGTACAATATGTAATTTAATAATGCAATGAAACAAACTGCGTTGAAATATCTCTATTCTATCAAAGGTACAGCCAAAAAACTAGTGAAGGCGGGCAATGGTACATCAACGTGCCCACTGCCTGAGGCGTCACACTGCCCACTGCATTGGACGTGGTCCATCATGAGGGTGACACACTGGCCTCTTGCACCAGGCAATGCAAACCCTAGTGGCACCACTGGTGTTATGTCTCCCCCCACAATCTTACCTATAAATGTTCCCTTAGGCAGTTTTAAAACATGTTCCCTGAGTTGGGTTTTGAAAAAAAAACAACAAAAAACGAAGTATGTTAGGGTGGCAGTGGGGAATGATTACATGGTGATGTTCAGGAGAGGCTTGGCAGTCACAGATTAAGCAGCTTCCTCCCACCTGCCACTGCTTCTCCTTAGATAACCTGCCATCCCTACATTTGTGATACCTCAGCAGATGCATTTAAGACACGCATTGAAGAAAGAGGGGCTGTAGTTCTGTGGCAGAGCTTTGCATTTTGGAAGTTCCAGGTTCAATCCCTGGCATCTCCATATAGGGATAGACAAGATTCCTGCCCGAGACCCTCCAGAGCTGCCACCATGCACTGTAGCACACACTGACTTAGATGGACCAATGGTCTGACTCGGTGTAAAGCAGATTCACAAGTTTCTTATGCTCCTGAAGAGCTCTGAAACATTGGTTATATTTACATGTCATTTATGTTCCACCTCTTCTGCTATTTGGGTTTGCATGTACAGTAGCTGAAGCCTGGCTGCCTCATCCAATCACTGAAAGATTTATAATTCACAACTGCAAATTCTTGAAAAAAGTGTGGGATGAAAAAGAACAGGAGAGATATGGATGGAGTATTAACATGTTGGAAAGAGGGAGCAGCGCTTAACCTAAAAAGAGAGGCGCCAGGCCTCAGACCTGTGTGAGAGTCTTCCATGGACCTAGAGAGGAGGTATGCTCCCTAATTCTAAGTGCCGGTTCATACACAGCCCTGGCATATAATTTGTACATGTGGAACAAGCCTTGGGCTCATCTGGAATTCTCCACTATATGTGAAACTTAGTGTGCATTAGGGCCTAAGCACATAAACACCCACACAAGGAGGCTTTTCTCACACAATCTTTGCATTCTGTTTTTTTGTGGTTATGTGGTTATGTCAGGTGTGTGAGCCTACTCAGGCAGACTGTTATGCGTGTAAGCCATAGTTCAACATGCAACAGGAAAGGCTGCTCGAGTCTGAGGCTTATGTCCTCATCCCACATAATCTATTTACATTATGGGGCTATGTATGGGAACCAGGACTTAAGTGAATGGGGAGAGGCTGTAGTTGCTTAGTGGTGAGGGGAAGGCACTCAGTTATTATACAATCAGATATTACTGGGCTTTGTCCTTGTGAGTCCTGATATGAAGTAAGACCTGGGTGGTACAGAGAGGTAGGGAATGGACATAGTTGTATCTGTGGCTAGAAAAGTGAAAAATAACTTTTTCTTCCTGCAAAAAGGTGTTGAGAGGGGAACTATGAAGAATCCTTCTTTTAGGAAGTAGACGGATGGTGTTTTTGTTGCCTAGCAAACTGGCAAAGGAGACAAAAGCTGCGCAACTTGTGTCAGCATTTGGGCTAATATGAGAGCCATCTCAAGCATCCACTCTGGAATTCTTCCTCCATAATTCAAAGTGCATAGGTAAGGCTGCAGTTGCTACATAGTGAGGTAAAACACTGTACATTCTCAGAGGCCCTTATATTTGCTCCTTCACATATTTGGGGCCTCAAGCAGGTACTAAAAACAGAACCCAGGAGGGTCTGATGCATGCTGGTGCAGCAATGATTTTGGATTTATTAAACCAATACATTCTTCTGTCATTTAATTAAATCAAGTTCTTCCCCAAACTCACTTTCTGCAAGGCTTAACTCCTTCTTAATATTTCTTCCTAGCTGTAACCACTTTTAAGGTCTGTTCCTGCATCAGTTCACTTTCACTCTTTGTTGTCCTGATCTCTTTCTCTGTCTCTCCCCCTCTGTTGCTCTCTCCACTGTAGGTTCTGTGGAGGCAGGGACCTTTCTTTTCTCCCTTTGCTCATGAAACTGTAAAGTGCCATTAAATTGATACTGTCTGTATGGATAATAAATTATCTGCTTCTTTAACAAAAAGGTTTAAGGCCAGAAGTGAGAGGGGCAATACACAAAATAAGCATGGCTACAGGAGGAGAAGTGGAGTTACAAGAGAGAGCCAAAACCAGTGGTAGTTGCAAAAGATTTTCTTCCATGCATACCACAGATCCAACCTGAAGACCATATCAAATATTCATATTATAGATTTACTAATAGCATACTTGTGAGTCTTGCCCAGGAGACCCCCTTGCTTCATCGCTTAACTTAATCATAATAATATCATTTATTATTTACAAAGCACCCAGACAAAAATTAAAAATAAAAGAGCTCCTGCCCGCAGGCCTTTGGCAGCTGTGTAGCAAGGAGCCTCTGAATGGGTATCCAGGGGTGGGACTTTTACCGGGCAGTTTTGCTTCTACAAAGCAGCTAATATATTTATATTTTTCATCCAGTTGCTTCTTACCCAACACCTACCCACATGCTATTTCTGTAGATCAGCTGTGTCACAGGAATGGAACAGCCAAGCAGAAGTCCTAGAAAACCCTTTATCATCTATCACCTGCTCCACGCTGTACTTTCCCCAACAATGTCTCCTGAAGCCACTCCTATCCACTGAACTTTGAGCACAAGCCTATGCATGTTTACTCAGAAGTAAGTCCCATGGAATTCACTCCCAAGTCAGTGTGTATAGGACTGCAGCCTTTGAAATATGAACAAGGGGGACCAGATAATCGCACTTTCTCTCAGGCAAGCACACACACAAGAAATCACACTCTCAAAGGCTCTATTCTGCTTGGATTTTTGCAAGCCAAAGGTTGCTGAAGATTTGCTGAGGTGTTCTGCGGCACCCACACTGCATTGACTGTGCTTAATTCCATTCAAAGCAAATAGGTGAACAAGGGAGACAAAAGGAGGCACTTAATGAACTTCCATGAAAAACAGGCAAGGTGAGTTGGCAATGTAATTATATGAGTCACTTCGTCAGGCTGGATCTTAGTGTGCAGTCACATGCTCTTTTCTGTGCAAAGGTGGCTACACCAGATCACTTGAAATAAGCCTCCCTGGGTTTGTCCTCATGACAGTACATGTCCCCCGGATGTCATTATTCTCACAGAGTAATGCAACCTACAAATCTCCTTAACGTGTTCCTATTGGTATGAACGCAGAGATGCAAGTGAGAGCCAAGCAACACAGTCAGAAGCCTGACATGATGCATCTGTGCTGTTGACTGCAAGTGATGGACTGAGTATTTAAGGTCTCCCACGCGTTTAAAGCAAAACTTTCACATATGTACCAAACTAGCATGTCATGAGAACATTCTAGCCCAGCCATCTCCCTGGCAGTCTAGTTGACTATCCAGAGGCATGCGTTCCAGGTCTTAATACAGCAAGGCACGAGTAGGCAACCAATGGATATATGTGAGCTACTTAACAAAATGATAACTGCCGAAGATCTACTGTGACGTATGAAGTAGCAAAAATCTGATTCTTTGTTATTTGCATACTTTTTAAAAGCAGTTAAATTATGTTTAACTGTGGGACCCAGTGCTAAAAAGTGCCAAGTTTAGAGTGTATTATCTAGACACTGTGCCACACATGTCAAAAAGCATGCTTTGTTATTTGTGCAAACATACAGTTTGGATACTGGAGGAATATGGAAGTTGGGGTGGCTCCATCTAGCATGAAGATAGATGTATAACTTGGTCCACCTCCTCCAAAAGGTTGCAAATACAAAAGTAAGAACATTACTTGTGTAAGCCATTTCAAGTAGAGAGGTAACATCTCAGGAGGAGTCAGAAATGACTGCAAAGCTCTCCTATGAAATGCCAACACAAACAGAACAGCCTTAACAACCTCTGCCATTCCTGCTACCTAGCCCACCCACCAGCTCCTTGGGGTGTGTGAATGGGCTGAAGCACACAGTCTAAAACACATAGGAGACACTCAGGTATTTCAGCGACAGGGGCCAAGAAGATACCCATTTAAAGAGTGATGCCTGAAATGCACTGTACTCTGTACACACTCAGAGACAACTCCATTTTATTGTTGCTTCACACCTGCCTGCTATCCAAAACAAGTCCCTAATAAGCCCAGGTTTAAATTATTTTCTAAAACAGAACCCAGAATATTGACGAAGTAGCTCACACAGCAATGGCAAAAGCAAAACATTATTCTCTTTTTCAACCCAGGCTATTCTCAGAAAAACACAATCAGCCAGGAGCAAACAGAGCAACTCATCCTTGTTCCTGGATTGTAGCATGCTCTCCCTCTCGCTCTTTCTCTCTCTCTCACCCCAAAGCAGCAGAAGCAAATTAACACAGAACAGGGATCTCATCAGAGCCAACAGAGGGGGATTTTCCCAGATTGCAGTAGACACAGACATTCACCTAGCAGAAGTAAATAACATGGAATCGGGATCTCAGAGCCAATGGAGGGGAGGGGGAAGAAACACTTCTAGATTACAGCAGACACAAACATTCACCCAAAGAAGCCCACTACAACCATGCGTGCCATGCAGAGAGGAAGAAGCAAGCACAAGTTCTTCCTCCCCTCCCAAGTGACCAGCTGCCGGCCAATCACCTGCAGAGGAGGTGGCCGCAGCCCTTTGTCTGCCACAAGCTACCCAAAACAGGCACACAAGCTACCAGTAGCTCACGAGCTACTGGTTGCCTACCTACATGGTAAGGTATTCAAGTATTCAATCTCCCACCTGCCATCTGAAATGGCACACTAGACTTTTCAGCCACACTAGACGCTGTGCCAGAACCACCATCCAGAGCGCAATACCATAGTCTTTCGAGACTGAAGGTTGCCAACAACAACATCTAAAATGAAAGTCAGGCAATCTGAAAGTCAAGCAACAGATACATCATGCAAAGCTGATGAACATACCTTGTAGTCAGTGCTGGTGCCAGGTTTCTAAGGGCCCTGCATGGACCTCCTTCTAGCACCACCTCGCCATTCCCAGATAGTGCACTGGGCATTGCTGCTACCACTGGTATTGAGGGTTCAGACATCAGCTGGATTAAGCAGGCCCTGTGATGGCTGTGGACCCTTGACCAGTGCCTGACTTGGCCAATCCATAACACCACTCCAGCTTTTAGTTTGGCCCCAGAACTGTTCACATGACCTGCCTTTTGTGGGTCCTGGGCTATTCAGAGCTGTTGTAAACCTGCTGCACTAATGACGTTTAATATGGAATTAATTAATACTGTTGGGTAAATCCAAAGGCATTTCTTATGGTCATTCCCTTTCCTTGGTGGAACACCTGGTAACTCTCTTCTGTGCCTGTCAGTCATCTTCTCTGCACCTCCCATCCCTTGGGAACTGTCAGCTTTCCTACTGGACTGTTCCCATGAGAAGCTGAAAATATGGGCCCAAAACAATGACCTCAGCAGCTGCACCTGCCCAGTTTTATGAGAATGGGATGATAAGATTCATTCCTGCAGGTTTACCCCAGAAGCTCATGGATTTGTTGATTCTTCACATGTATCAGCTTAGCTGCACCTGCTAGACAGCCCTTCTCTCAAATGATGGGAACATCTCTTGCTGTGCCACTTTAGCAGTAGACACTTAAGTCTATATAAGTCCCTGTGTTCAGGCATTGCTTTGCTCCCGGGCTTAGCTGATGATGCTAGCAGGCTGCTTAACCTGGTGGGTCACCTGGAAACCCTTAAGTCCTATGCCTGTAGAAGCCTGTGTATGTTTTATGCCTGGACGTGCTCCTGGAAAATTGATACTCTTAGATTTTAGGCAAATAAAGCTCTTTTATGACAACCAAGTTCTTGGATCACCAAGAACTTCCAGCCCACTGCTAGGGTTCAGAACACTAGGGAAATTCTCAGTAAAAGTACATGTTTGAACAGATTTTCCAGTTCCCTCTCAATGCTTTATAGTTTACACAATGCTGTACAGTCAGTTCTCTTTATATGCGAATTCGCTATTTACAAATTTGTTTATCCACAAGGGGCAGAATTGCTACCTTCCCTTGTTATCTGTGCCTCTGTTCTCGTTATCCGCTATGCAGAGACCTTCCAGAGGCTTCAGGGACCTTCAGAATGGTGTCTGTGACCAGTGTGGACCTCTTTAAAATGGCTGGCGGAAGCTTCCTCTGGTTATTTTTAAAGGGGTCTGTGCTGTTTGCAGGCGCCATTCTGAAGGTCCTTGCAGAAGTCAGAAGTATTTTGGCACTTCCTGCTGCACTCTTCTGGCTTTCTGAGGGGTCTGCTGGATTCTTATGATAGTACCCTTCCCACCCCAGGGTAACCCCTGTGCCCAACCCCACGGACCCTCAATGGGGATCAATGATTCGTTTTCTGCAAATTCGCCATCCACTAGGATTTTCAGGAACCTAAACCTAGCGGATAATGAGAACTGACTGTAGTTGTTGAAAATAAAAATGTAACTAACAGGGGGATACAAACAGTTACTACAACTCACGAAAGGGAGCTCTTTTCATCCCAATGCTTCTCAAATTAGAAATATGCATTTTAATCCCCAGATTAATCTTCTATAGTACATGTTCCTTTTTAGGAAAGGCATTGAGTAATCAGAGACGAATGTTGGGTTGCAGGGATACAGAACTAATCTTGTCAATAATCATATCTACTGAAATCTCCAGCTGCAGCTTGTGAACCAGATGAACACGTATTAAGAAGTAAGATTAGCGATAACTGTTTACAAGGCTGTAGAACTACTGTTGGAGGGAGATAAACCAGACTTGTCTCTGCAGATTGCTAATTTCAGGATAAACACAAATACATGAAAGCACAACCCCGGTAAGTACTAGGTAGCTTCACACCTAGTTATATTTGAAGGGGCCGCAGCTCTGTGGCAGATTACACGCTCTGCCGAAGTAAGGTCCTCTGTTGGCTCCCCAATTAAAGCAGCAGGGTTACAAAGCTGGGAAAAACCACGGAGCCTGATAGAGTAGTCAGACTGGAACCAAAATCCTGCCTGTCCCTGGCCAAACCACACATTACCTTAAAATGTGTAGTTTGACCTATGCATGCTTGCTATCTTATTGAAATAGCAGCCGTTGCGTGTGGGTGGAGTGGGATGGAAGGAACTGGATTCATTCTAATTCATTGGAATAAAAATTTTGAAATTAAAATTGGATACATCACTTCCCTCTAAAATCAGAAAGGCAACTTTCTAAGTGTTATTTCAGTGTCATCTTCTACCTGTGTTGGAAAAACCCAGCAGCACTTGACTCGAGTTGAGTCACTGCCCCCTGCAACTCGTCTCGAAAACGAGTCATAACAGGGGCACTTTCTGAGTCTCCGAGTCACCCTTTAGTGACTCTAATGGATTCGAGTCAAGTCCCCCCCCCCCCGTTTAAAAAGCCAGCTGCGGAAAAACAGGGCTGCTGCTGGGCTTTTCCCCTGATGTTCCCGCCTATCTGTAAACAGGGCGGGAGGGGGTGGGAGGTTTCCACACATATGGGTATTTTTCTGCCTGTTATCTTGAAAAGCATCTTACATTTGCAATCACCTATAAACTATGCTTTTTATTGGTCTGCTTAACTGTTATGTCTTTTAGCTTTATTTTTCCCCTTTTGATCTTTGACATCTGATTAATTCGTTTATCAATGGTTTGAAAGCTCCTATAATACAGCATTATTTTTTCATTACATCTTCTATGCATAGAACAATAATAACCATTAAAAATTGGCACTGTTCAAAATTGAAACATGTCAATAGTTAATCGTGGAACACTTCCAAAGATGAAATTGAGGCATTTTAGAGTTTCCAAAGTATAACGCACGCACTCAAAACAAACTCACACTTTTCAACATGTTGATTGTCCAAAAGTATTTTTTTATTTACAATTCTCTTAGAAGTCTTGAAATAGCAAAAATATAAACCTTTGAACGAACTATCATTTTAAAAATTCAGGGATTTTTTAACGCTGAATTTGATATCAAACCTGATACAAAGTATAGATATTTACTTATTTTTTCACATTTATATACTTCTTCCATGGAACATACGGCTTCCCCTTCCTTGTATCTCACAACAACAATATGAGCTACGAGGGTCGCCCAGAAAGTAATGCACCACATTTTTTTTTTCTCAGCCTACAGTAATGGTACAAATGCGAATTTTCAGGAGTGCGCACACAAATTTTTGGTTTCTTTAGACAGACAGCGTAGCTGCAGCAGTGTTTCGAAATGGCGTCTGTAAGTGATGTACGTTACAAGCAGCGTGTCGTCATTGAATTTCTCACTGCGGAGAAAGAAACTGTTGGGAACATTCACAAACGTTTGTGTACAGTTTATGGAGAATCTGCAGTCGACAGAAGTACGGTTAGTCGCTGGGCACAGAGGGTGAGGCCATTAGAAAGCGGTTCAGCAGAGCTCCAAGATTTGCAGCGTTCGGGACGGCCATCCACGGCTGTCACACCTGACAAGACGCAGCTTGCTGATGTGCTCATTCGCGAGGACCGATGCATAACGACTAGGCAGTTGGCGCTGAAGCTGTCAATCAGCAAAGGAAGTGTGGATGCAATCATCCGTGCTCTTGATTACTCAAAAGTGTGTGCACCATGGGTTCTGCGCTGTCTTACGGTGGACCACAAATCTCTCAGAAAAAACATTTCTTCTGAGTTGCTGTAACGTTTTGAAGATGAGGGGGAAGCATTCTTGTCCAGGATTGTGACAGGTGATGAAACCTGGGTTCACCATTTTGACCCGAAACAAAACGACAGTCGATGGAATGGCGTCATCCTCAATCTCCACAGAAGAAAAAATTCAAAGCAACTGCTTCCGCCGGTAAGGTCATGATCTCTGTGTTTTGGGACTGTGAGGGCGTCATACTCATTGATGTGATGCCAAGAGGCAGCACCATTAATTCCGAAGCTTATGTGAAGACATTAACCAAACTCAAGAAGCGCTTCCAGCAACTTCGGCGCCATAACAACCCAGGTGAATGTTTGATTCAACATGATAACGCTCGGCCTCACACAAGTTTGAGGACTTCGGAACACATCACTAAACAGGGTTGGACTGTGTTACCCCATCCACCCTACAGCCCTGACCTAACTCCCTCAGACTTCCACTTGTTTGGGCCATTAAAGGATGCCATTCGCGGAAGACATTTTGAGGTTGACGAAGAGGTGATTCGCACAGTGCAGAAATGGCTTCGTGACCAGAACAAGGAGTGGTACCGACAGGGCATACATGCCCTTGTGTCTCGCTGGAGGAAGGCCATAGAACTGGATGGAGATTACGTGGAAAAATAGGAAGTGTAGAAGAAACATCATTCTTTCTTGTGTGTAAGTTTCATTGTGTTCAATAAATAATTGCTGAAGAAAAAAAATGTGGTGCATTACTTTCTGGGCGACCCTCGTAGATTAGGTCAAGTGACTGACCCAAGGTTACCTAATAAATTTCATGGTTAAGTGCAGATTTGAACCCATCAGCCATATTCTGAACTACTAATTGAGAAAAGGCCAGAAGCTGAAGATAAGAGTTTGGGGACAAGAATCGACAAAGGTCATCATTCTCCTACTTCCAATGGAGAATCTTTTTATATATCAGCCTTCTCTCCTTCAAATAATCTCTTCAATGAAAACAATGCAGGCTACAAAGAGCCACAAGGAAAGTACAGCAACAAAGAACTGCACCACTCCAAGGTGCCGGCAGACAGACTCCAAATAACCCAGTGAAACCAGCCAACCCCCATGCTATAGGGGAAGGCAGGAAAAACAACAGCACAAACCAAATAACAAAACCATGATTACTTAATGCAAAACATTTTCTGGCCACAAATGCTGCAAGTAATAGGTTCAGGCAAACCTATTTGTGATGTAAAAGGCATTGTTTTAGCTGCATGTTTATTTTTAATTTAAAAAAAAAGACATGTGAAATGCAGCTGGATAAGGGGGAGCTGATTGGGTTTGGGATTAGGGTGCTTTGCCTTGCAGCTGTCCTGATTTGGAATGGAGTTCCTGGTGCCTGTGAAAGGGACTAAGCTTTGGAAAACATGCTAGAAAAGGGAATGACTGGTTTAAACTCTAGAATGAGAGTAGAAGGCTAAGAATGGGCCCTGTGGAGCACACCTTGTCTCCTTGCCGTTGCCTCCTCACTCTAAGATTTCCTGACAACAGTAATTTTCAACCAGTTAGCTGTGTCACATTGGTGTGCCATGGGAGTTTGGAGCACAGTGGTTGAAAATCACTGAACAACTCTTCCAAGTTCTGCCAGGGGAGGAAGAGGGACAGACAATTTGTCACTACAGACAGTTGCCCTAGAAACAGAACCACAGAACCCAGAGGAGTCTCCTGGAAGCCAGAAGTGACACCGCAAGAGGCAAAGACCGGTGTGCTGCGAGAAGAAAAACATTGAAAATTGTTGCCTTAGGGACTCTGAGAAGGAGGCTAAAGCCTTGGAATCCGTTCTTGAAGCCTAGAAACCCTAAGTTTGAAGCAAAACCCATCTACAAAGTGTCCCCTTGGAAAGTTTATTGAACCTCAAGCCCAACCCATTCAACATCAATTCTTGATTTTGAATAGGAAAAATGGTAGGAGTAATGGGAGGCACTTCATTCCATCTCCCTTTTGGCCCTGTTCACCTTTAGTGATCAATAATTTATATTTATATGAGAAATAATACACAAATACGCATCGGAAGCTCTGCTCTCTAATCGCAGAGCAGTTGGTGCTGGTTGTGGTTATGTTAATGATAAAGGTAATACAGTTTGCAGATGCTCTAAAGCAGTGGGGTCAAACATAAGGCCCATAGGCCAGATAAGGCCCCCGGGAGCTCTCTATCTGCCCCCATGTAAATTGGTCTCTCCCAGTACCACCATCAGCTGATCTTAGCTGCTGAGCTACGAAGTGATGCAACAGGAGAAGTGGCACTGATGAAAGATTGGTGCTGAGGTGTCACTGCCAAAACAGCGGCCCACACTGGGCCCTCTCAGCACCACCCTTTCAACAGCGTCACTTCTGCTGAGGTGTTGGGAAGGAGAGATGGAAGGGGGCGTCAGAAGACAAGGAATGATATGGAGGAAGAGGCAGACCAAGAGGGGTGAGAAAGAGAGATGCTGCCAACGTGCTGGGAAAGCCCAATTATCACACAGGCCACATGTTCAGCATGACAGCTTCTGCAGACGCATCACTTTGCAGAGCACCTCTCAGCTACTGAGCTGTAAAGTGATGCCTTGGCAGGAGCAGCACTCCTAGATGGGCTGGCCGCATGATAATTGGGCTCTCTCATATCTAGAAAATATGATCAAGATTCACATTTTTTTTTTCTGCTGTCATTTGCAGGTAATGAGTTAAGTGAGAAAAACATGCTTATTTCTGGTCTTCACCTACTTAATGACATTACTTCTTGCCCTCATCCAGTGCCAAAAATGCTGTTCAGCCCACTGTATGAAGTTTGATACTCCTGTTCTAAAGCACATTTCCTTGAGTTCAACTATGATATTCAGAACTGATTCTGGGGGTGATTTCTGAGCAACACTTTCAAAAGAACAAAATAAAAGAACCAACAACCAAAGAAACTCAAGAACGGTTAATCTCAGTACATAAAAGTAATCCAAATATGAACAATACTTTTGAGAAATGGGGATGCTTGGCCTATGGAGGAAGTAGGCCCCAAGGTGTGATCAGCCACTATGATGTCTCGAGTACCCTTATCTTGCACTCCAGCTAAATGATCTATATCAGCCAGGGAAAATCTGGAAGTACCCACAGAAGCCTCCATTCAGCAAAACTTTCCCATTCACTTCAATAGAGCAAGATGACTCACTGCCAGAGAGCTCCCAGAACGTTCTGTAGCAAAGTCACCAACACTCTAGTAAAAAGGGAGACTCCAGAGTGAAACTACAAAAAGGGAATCCATTAAAATGAAAACTTGAAATCAGGAATTTGATCTCAACAAATCCTGGCACATTCACTGCCTAAAGTGCATTTCTTTATTTACATTGTTGAGCTTGCTGTCTTCTCATCAGCAGTGGCCAATAGGCAGGAGCAGAGAACACTGCATTGATTGGCTCTTGTACTCATACTGGATTCTGATTTGTTTGCATAACACTGTGAAGTACACCTACTTCTGTCTCTTTGATTGCTTGACCTCCTGGCCTCATTTTGTATTTCAGCAGGTTTTTTCTGTTTCTCTGTATTCAGCATATGGATGCCCTAGGTGACCACTTCATGACAATGTACAGCTTATACCAGGGGTGTCCAAACGTTTTGACAGGAGGGCCACATAATCTCTCTGACACTGTGTCGGGGGCCGGAAATAAAAGAATTAATTTACATTTCAAATTTGAATCAATTTACATAATTTACATAAATGAATATATTAGAGATGGAACTTGCAATAGTTCAAGGCCTATGAAAGACCTTACACAAAGCAAGGCTGGTCTTTCCTTTGCTGCTGCTGCTGCATCACAGACATGAAACAGCAAGCAGTGGAGGGAGCCCTCGTCCCACAGCTCATGTGAGAGTTCAAACATTTGCCCTCACACTGAGAGCAGTTGCATCGGGCCAGCACAGGCTCCAGCAGGTCTCTGGAGGGCCAAAGGCTCATAGGAGACTGGAGGCTCCCTGCGGGCCAGATTGGGAGTCCTCGAGGGCCGTAAGTGGCCCCCGGGTCGGGGTTTGGGCACCCCTGGCTTATACTATTAAAAAAAATTGTTCATGATATAACTTACTAAGGTGTCCCAGACACTGGCATTCCTGGAGTGGGGGCAAAACAGAGCTTTTGCAGTCACAACTGACTCTGAAGGTGAGGAGGGGGGGCCGCTTTTCACCAGTGGCCAAGCATAGTGTTTTGTCAGGAACACCAGTGGTCCCAGTCCCCTTTGTTGCCTGTGCTTACAGAGGAATGCTCATTTGGATTGGCTCCCTTCATTGAATCCCCTCCTCACCAATAAACACATACACTTTGTACTCAGGTTGAATCTGTGAACACAGAAGTCACCTGGCTGACCTTTGAGACTATGATGGAAAATTAGGAAAGTGGAGAAAAACAGATCAACCGTAGTTGGTAATGGTTCACTCTCCTACAGAGACCCTTCCTAAGCAGGGGTTCTGCAACTTGTTCTCATCCTGAGTGAAAGAGATGTCAAAGGCAATCTACTTTTTTGGCGTGGTGGTGGTCTTGTTGCATCCTAGCCCTTCCAAGGGCAACAATGCACTTTTAAGACCAGGTAGGCAAAAACTGAGAAGCTTTGTTACAAGTGAATCGTACAGCCCACTCATAACTAACTTTCCAACACTGATGCAGCCATGCCAACAGGATGCATGCAGCATCCTGCAGTTGGGAAGAAGTCACTGAATCCTCCTCAAGCTAAGGAAATGCTTGTTCCCTTTCCTTGGGGCTGCATTGCAGCTGCATTGGTGCTGGAAGATTGGTTAGGATTGGGCTGAATCATTTACCATTTACAATTCTGAGGTGGAAACAGGGTGACTGCCACATCCAAACAGAGGTTAACAGCTAGACAACTAATCTCTAGGCAGCAAAAACTCGTGCATGATGAGCAATGGGCCGTACAATACCTTATGTGATGTACTAACAAGCCACTATAGAGATGACTCCTCTAAAATTTTTAGAAAAATCTTTTAAAAAGATGATTTTTCTCTGTAAATTGCTTTGTGAACTTTTTTGTTGAAAAGCGGTATATAAATACTGTATAATAATAATAATAATAATAATAATAATAATAATAATAATAATAATAATAAAAGTTGTTACTTTTTACTAAGCAAAAATTGTTACTTACATGACAAGGAAAATGCCCAGCGTCATGACAGGTTGCGGCTGTGTGGAAGAACACCTTCTGTGTTGCATGGGCCTTTGGAGGATGCAGTGCTACATACAGAGGCACATACACACAGGATGCAGTGCTATTACACTCTCCTAC
This sequence comes from Tiliqua scincoides, assembly GCF_035046505.1. NCBI lineage: Eukaryota > Metazoa > Chordata > Lepidosauria > Squamata > Scincidae > Tiliqua > Tiliqua scincoides. The sequence goes on along the minus strand of NC_089822.1, from coordinate 101,401,341 downwards.
CTCCATTGGCACACTGTCAGTGAGGGTCAGACTAGCCAGTGCAAAGGGTCGAGGGCAGGTTTTGCTTCTCTGCAAGCAAAGTCCAGAGCTTTGCTTTTAGCCACAGAAATGAATGGACACAATACAGTTATATGGGAGTCAGTACAGGAATCCATTCTCAGATACCAATGGGGCTGGGTTTACACTGTCTAATGTACCTATAATGATACAATTGATTGAGAATCAAGTCTCTCCTATTAGCATAGTTCCATCTGGGGTTTTGTTTCCTGGTCATGCCACAGTACAACAGAATATTTGGAAAAGTCTATGAGAGATATTTCCCCTGCATTGCAACATACTCAGAATATGTGCACCCGCCCCAGACAAGAGAAGAATATTCAATCTGTTCAAACTGCAGCAAATGCATTTCGACTAGACCAGTGATTTTCAACCTTTTTCGTCTTACTGCACACTGACAAGGTACTAAAATTGTCAAGGCACACCATCAGATTTTTGACAATTGACAAGGCACACCATGCTGTTGATGGGGATCTCACATCCCCCAATGGCCCTACTCATAAATAACCCTCACCCAAACTCCCACGGCACACCTGCAGACCATTCATGGCACAGCAGTGTGCCATGGCCCAGTGGTTGAAGATGGCTGCACTAGACAATAGCAACACCCCCTTGGCTTGTGTCAGGGCCAAAGTAAGAAAACAGCTCTTTCTATTTTCAGGCCAATCTGAATTTGCCCTGCCCATCCCACTTAGTCCATGCTTTTACAAGGGGACTTTTTTTCCTTGGCAAACAGATGTGGGGGTTCCAAGTTTGATCAGGACTGTAGCAAACAGGTAGAGCTGAAGCCCCCCTGCCCCCTGCCATGGCCCTGATTTAGCTGAGGGGGGGGGGAGGTGTACACACACAATAGAGCTATTTTTAAAAGAGAAGTAACACTAATCAGTGCTAATAGGCTTAATGCAACATGTGCTTTGACCCCAGATCTCACAGTGTTATCCAATATTTAGCAGACATGAGGGCAAGCCACACCGTTCTCCTAAAAGTCTCTGTTTCATCAAGAACATGGCAACTATAATCAGGCTTGGCAAAACAGGAAGGAATGGGGTTCATATGAACACTGCAGGAATATTTCTGAGCAGATGTGCTGTGCTATCATCACTTCTGATCTAGGATTGTGAGCAGAAGGTGAGATTGCAGGAACTGTGTAACTCTGCTCCCCTCCGATTAGGCAAGATTTCACAGATGCCTCTTGGCTCTTTTTTGAAGGGGCAGCTGCAAGTTACCCAAGGGACACAGTCTATACTCTTTCCAAGGACAGCAGACAAGTTAGCAATGTTCCAGGCCCTTGAGTATCAAAGGCTGATCCTGGGCCCTGGACACTTTGTCTTTCTCTGCAAGGAAATAATTGACAACGTATGTGATTGGGGCATGCCTGAAGCTTAAAAGCCAGTTAGAGTAACGGAGCAAAGAAGAACATTGCACAATATTTGTTGAGATGGTTGCCTGGCAACAATATCCAGTTATTGCAGGAGTCGCTAGATAGTGACCCTAATCCAGCAGGAACCACATGCTGTCAGTCACACCCTGATGTAAAAGAATGTTCAATGTTGATTAACCATAGTGTTATCAGGCATGCCCTTGCATTCCTATGAGAAGGATCTTGCCAGAGTCACATATGCCCTGGTGACTTCCATAGCCACCTGTAATGAGCTCAGGGTGGGGCTGCTCTTGAAGACTATTTCGAAACTTCAGTCAGTCCAAATGCAGCTACAGGATTAGTAGTGCATGCAAGGCTGGTCAAGTCATTAAGCGGGCTGATGTGGCCTACATCAGCAGCAGATGGAGGGGGGTGAGAAAGCAGTGGATTCAGGTCAGCGGCGTAGCTAATGATCGTGTAGCCCAGTGCCAAGCTCCAAATGATGCCATGGAAGTGATGTCACAACCGGAAGTGATGTCACTCCCAGGCTTTTAAAAAATGAAAAATCGGGGGAAAACCTCCCTCCTCCTCCCAGAAGCTTGCCACCCACTTGCTCTGCTGCCTCCTCCCAGCCAGTGGCATAGCTAAGGCATCTATTTTCTACCTGGGGTCAAAGAAGATTTTGTAGCCCCTACCACGCAAAATCAAATTTAATTAAGTAAATAAATAAAAAGTGTGCCCCTTATTGATTAGAGACACTATGCTGGGTTGAAGAGGGACAGTTATTCTCCTCCTGCAAAATATAAGAGGAGCACTACCCAGTGTGTCTTTACCCAGTTAGCAAGTGTAACTATATTATGATACATGGAAATGAGAGCTGACTCATATTAACACCTTATTGGTTCCATGTTGTATCATAACAACATCTCATTTGCTCTCAGAACAATCAGTCTCATAGGTTAGTTTTCAAGAAAGAAAAGTCACTTTTTGTTCCATAAGGCAGTTGTGTTTTCATTTTCTGCGTAATTGGCCATAACTTTTGATAGAATACAGATGTTCCAATGAGATTTGATTCATTGCATTCTGCATTAAATTATCTTTCCTTAATGCCAATAAAGGTCTCTAAATCTTAAAAAATCTAAAACAATTATCTTTCCAATGATATAAAACAGGGGTGTCCAAACTTTTTGGCAGGAGGGCCACATAAACTCTCTGACACAAAGTTGAGGGCTGGGAAAAAAAGAATTAATTGCCATTTCAAATTTGAGTAAATTTATCTAAATGAATATATTAGAGATGGAACTTATTTGAATGAATGAAGATCTTGCAATAGCTCAAGGCCTATAAAAGGCCTTGCACAAAGCAAGGCCAGCCTTTCCTTTGTTGCCACTGCTGCATCACAGACATGAAACAGCAAGCAGTGGAGGAGCCCTCATCCCACAGCTCACGCGAGAGGTCAAACTGTTGGCCGTCACGCTGAGAGCAGTTGTGTCAGGCCAGCGTGGGCTCTTCTCTGGAAGGCGAGTGGTTCATTGGAGACTGGGGGCTCCCTGTGGGCTGATTTGGAGTCCTCGGGGGCTGCAAGTGGCCCCAGGGCTGGGGTTTGGGCACCCCTGATATATAACATGATGGTATTATTCGTACATACCAATTTTTTCACAATTTTGGCCACTAGAGTCAAGCTCAGCTTTTTGCTCCCCTAAAGCTTGTTGCCCGGTGCAACTGCTACCTCCTACACCCCCTTAGCTATGCCACCGATTCAGGTTGCTCTTCACCCACATCTGCTGCCACTTCGTTCCACTCTATGGCGCATTCATCTGTTTGAATGATGGAGCTCATGTGGTTCCTTTAAATAAAATGAGAAGTCCTGCACTTCCTGGTCTGTGAAAACCACGTAACAGATTATAGTAAGGGGCTATTTTTCAGCACAGGGCAGAAGAGGCAGCAATGGTGGACCAGAGCAGTGGGTGGAGTCTCTGATCACACTACTCCTGAGCTCCTGCTTGCTGCATGGATCACATTACAGTGGGGCTGGGAAAGCTGTGCTGGCATCTACCTTGCTTCTAGGCAAGGTGCTGGTGTTGACTCTGAAATCCTTTTTGGCTTTGAACTAGGATACTTTAGATAACGTCAACTCAGATCTCCATCCCAATCTCCTCAGATACTCAGATCACCTGGATCTATTCTCACTGCCTGTCTTAAATTAAATGAAGCTGCCACCCACAAGGAGCAGGGTGTTTTCTGTGGTAGCAGTTTTGGAAGGCTCTCCCCCCACCCTGAAACCTGCCTTTCTAGCTCCCTTATGGACTTCAGAATACTAGTGAATTATTTCTTATTTGTTGTTGTTTCCCATGGTATGGGCTGGCCCATCCATGAGGCTGACTGAGACAGCTGTTTCAGGCAGTAGCTTGGTGGGGGATATCCACCTCCATCAGCCCACTCACCACCATCCTTCCTTCTCCAATTCCCTGAATTGGAAAGGAAAGAGGGAGCCCACAGTCAAGTCTGGGTTCAAGCCCACCTAGCTGCCGGTGGAAAGTTGCCTATTTAGTGGACACTGATGGTAAACCGATGTTGCAAGAGCCTTGAAGTCACATCTTACCTGCTTGAATGAAAATTAAAAAGAGAAGCAATTTGAATCTGGCAAGAGGCAGCAGCAAGAAGCAGCCTTGGAGAGCTTCAAGGGTAAGCTATTACATTTGGGAACTGTTATAGTGATAAGACTAGCAGTCCCCACTGGTATGCCTGCCTCTCCCCTACTGCCCAACTTGACCATTTATAAATAAAACAGGTATTACAAAATCTCCATAAGTTTCTAGAATTCTCTTGAAAGAAACTTCTGCAAAAGGAAGACTCTAGAATTGTTGCTTGAGGCTTCATCAGGCATGCACCTTCCTTTATCTCGCTGCATGGGGGTCAGGCAAATACCTCCATACCACAGAAGGCAGTATGCAGCATTGCAGAAACATCAAAAAGGAAGCTGAAACTTTTGTGACAATCCCCAGAGGCAATGGAGATTTATAGTGCATTCCAAAAAAAGATTCAAAGTATAACCAGGTAGTCTTACACAAAGCCATCTTTAAAAAGAAAATAGATGCCTGTGTGATCTGCACAAGAATGTCATTTGGGAAAATTTTTTACAGAAACAGTAAGTCTCCATCTACAGGGCAAGACAAGAGAGCATTGTCATGCTATAGATTTCTGCACTGAAAAGATAAGGCTTTGATAAGACGCCCTATGCTTTTTGTCCCCCATCTAACTGAAAGACTATAAAGAAGCATGAAAAAAGTAAAGGGAATATGATTAGCCAATGTGAACCAAAGCAAACAGTATTAAAGCACACAAAAGTATGTGAACAAAATAGCCCAAGAAAGTCATTTTCCCCAAGACTGTACCATAAGCCCAAGAACATTATACAAAACTATTGATCCACACCTGCCAGTACAGCAAAACAAACAAACAAACAAAAAAAACATTAAGATAATTATCTGTCCTGGATAACATAATGCTTGGCAATGAGGCCTTAGTCTCTAGAAATGATGATTTAGAGCAGTGGTGTCCAAACTTTTTGGCAGGAGGGCCACATCATCTCTCTGACACTGTGTCAGGGGCCAGGAATAAAAAAGAATTAATTTGTATTTCAAATTTGAATAAACTTACATATATTTACATAAATGAATATATTAGAGATGGAACTTATATGAATGAATAAAGGTCTTGCAATAGCTCAAGGCCTATAAAAGGCCCTATACAAAGCAAGCCCAGCCTTTCCTTCACTGCCTCTGCTGCATAACAGATATGAAACAGCAAGCAGTGGAGGAAACCCTTGTCCCACAGCTCATGCGAGAGGTCAAACAGTTGCCCTCACACTGAAAGCAGTTGCAGCGGGCCAGCATGGGCTCCAGCAAGCCTCCAGAGGGCCAGAGGCCCATTGGAGACTGGGGGCTACCTGCAGGCCGGATTGGGAGTCCTCGAGGGCCGCAAGTGGCCCCCAGGTCGGGGTTCGGGTACCCCTGATTTAGAGAATGGAAGATAATCAGGAACTATGGTAGACAAGCATAAAAGGCAATGTCTGTGTGGGAAACTCAGGCCTGGAATATAAGGCTATGATGATGGGCTGCTCTGGAGATTACTTTTAGACTCAAGATAAGCAGTCCAAGATGCTGTTAGTTATTTCAAGTCAATTTATGAACGTCAGCTTCCTTCATCTCTGCAGCTTCTGGCTTTAAACATCTCACTGCTCTCTGTCCATACTCTCCAGCTTGCTTTTCCTTCTCATTCAACTTTCTCTAGCTTTCTCCTCAGCAGCTTAGCTACAGCAGTGCAAAATGGTAAGTAGTGCAGGCTCCCAAATGCACCCATAAGCAGGCCCTCACCCTTGAAGCCACTCAGGCAGCAACAGTATGTTGCTGTTGCTGCCTGAATGGCTGTCAGGGTGAGCCTGCACTACTTACCATTTTGCACTGCTCTAGCTATGTTACTGTTTCGTCTCTTTCTTCTAGGCCACACCTACTTCAAACCCACCTACCCCAGGCTCCTCCCCATTATTTCTCAGGCTAAGGCTTATTCTGCTTCTGATTCTCAAGGCCCTTCTACCTGCCCTCCCCCTCCTTAGGATCCCAGCAATTCAGCCAATCACAGCCTGAGATTCATTTGCCTGTCCCATCTCTCTGAAACATTTGGAAAGCTCCCAGAGGCTTCCCCACTGCGATTCACCATCCCTCAATGCATTACTCAGCACTTCTCAAACTTTTTACCGCTACAACCCACTTTGTCGGCTCTGGTGGCCATGACATGCTCCAGAATGCCTTGTGGCTTCTGGGTAGCGCTGGCACAAGACTCACCAAAAACTGAGATGCGACCCACAAGGAGGCTGCACAATTTGAGAACCACCACATTACAAGGTAGATTGCTTCCATTAAAGTCCATCTACTGGCTACTCACCCCAGATTCTGGCGGATCTGGCAACCAGCCTAGTTCACTCTGAGCAGTACTTGTGTCCAGGAGATTGACTGAAAAGAAGAAAACCAACAAAGATTAGAATAGGCATCTTCTTCTCCCAGGTTATTTTTTCTTGATTTTCCAAGATATAAAATGCATCAATGAACTTGAACACTGCACCCCAAGAGCCAATTCAGTGTCATAGCTTACTACTGTATATCAGGGTTGTGAACGCAACTCAGACTCAAGTCACAAAAATGCTCACTGAATGACTGGCTACGGTGGGATTACTTCTGACTAGAGCTGCAATGGATTGGGTCATCCTGGTAAGCTTTGTAGCTGCTGAGCGTGACCCTCCTCCCTCTTGCCAGCTCTGTCCCCATTCTCTCTCACTTTGTCCCACCTCCATCCACCCTGTTTACAGATGGGTGGGAACAGCAGGGGAGTACTAAAGGAGAACTCTGAAACACACACACACCCTGGCAGCAGCCCCATTTTGTTCCAAGGTGAGCTTTTTGAAGAGGGGGGTGACTCGAGTCCTTTAGAGCAGTGGTTCTCACACATTTAGCACTGGGACCCACTTTTTAGAATGAAAATCTGTCAGGACCCACCAGAAGTGATGTCATGACCAGAAGTGACGTCATCAAGCAGGAACATTTTAAACAATCCCTGGCTGCAATCCTACCCACATGTACCCAGGAGTAAGTCCCATTTACTATCATTGTTAATATACATAGTAGCCTGTTAAAAGTACAGGTCTGTAACATTTCCCCAAATGCAGGCACATACCATGGTAGCATCAAGTCTAATATATTAAAAATAAAATACTGAAATGAATGGGGACCCACCTGAAATTGGCTCACGACTCACCTAGTGGGTCCTGACCCACAGTTTGAGAAACACTGCTTTAGAGTTGCGAAGGGGCAACTCGGCAACTCAGAAAGTGCTCGTGTTATGACTTGTTTTCGAGTCAAGGTGCAGGGGGTGGTGACACTAGACTCAACTTGAGTCAAGCTGTGCTGGACCTTCCCATTCCTGTTGTATATGGTTCCCTCCATCTAAGCATCTTATTGTTAAGGGAAACTAAGAGACTCCATCTGCACCTCCCCTGCCTGTTCTGAGGCTTCCTGAGGCCCACTCTGCTTCAGGTCCTTGCCCTGGGGACTGGACCTTGTCAGCACTTGGATCTGGGCATGGAAAAAGCTATACTCAAGAATAAATTATATGGAAGAACCACAAGGTAAGTGCATTTAGCTCCAAATAAGACAGTACAGGTTGAGCCTCATTATTCGCGTGGGTTCCGTTCCAAGCACTCACGTGGATGGCATAAAAACGCACTATAGCAAATCAATTTTAAAAAACAAAGTTTCTTTGGTCCGGTGATTTAAAAACAACGTTGCTGACCTTTGTGATATAAGATAAGAGTCATTAAGAAGACAATCCATCAATCAGTCGTCCGCCAAGCACTTCAGTTTGCCCCTCCCTTCACCAATGCAAAGTGATCACCTTCCTTTCAAGTGCTTAGGGGGAAGGGAGGGGTCGTCTGGAGAGAGAAGGATTGATGGATTGTCAGCCAGCTGAGTGCTCTCTCTCTCTCTCTCTCTCTCATTAAGGAGGCGATTGTTAAAGGACTGTTCAGTTTTTAAAACTGATTTTAAAGGGATGCATTTTTTCCCTTCTCCAGGGATCAGCACATTCCTTCTCATTTGCAGGGGCCATTCATGTTGAGTCAAATCCGTGTATAAAAAATCCGTGCATAACAAGGCTGGGCCTGTATATATAAATATTCTTAACAACAATAATACGGTGATGGAGCAGGGCAAGGACCTCAACGCCTAAAAGGATCACTTTGTCAACTAAGGGCAGGTCAACCAGCAGTGGATGGTGTCTGATAGCTGAGGTGCCATGGTCAGGAGCAGCGCAATTGGGGGAGGTGCTACCCCAACAACAAAAAAAGCACACTTGCACATGCATTCATGCGCATGCCCCACCGCCACAACCTCATTCTCCAGTTGTCTAAGAAAGTAACTGGGTGGACAAGTTGAGGGGAAGGAAGTAGGGTGGAGGCAACCCCCTTACCTTCTGCTTTGCCACCACCTCCCTGTTCTTACCCCCAGTTCCAGCAAGCTCCACTTATTTTAAAGAGGAGCACACAGAGTAAGAGCAAAGAAGTGATGCCAGAGCAGACATTAAGGGGGCAGCAGTGGGACCACTGCAATCTGCCTCTCTTTGCCCACCTGGTTGCTTTCCTAAGGAGCCAGGTGGGCAAGGAAAGCAAGGAGACAGTGATGATGGTAGCTTCTCCCCCCTTCCTGTACACCACTAGCAATAGAGGTGGACAGCACCTGCTCCAATTTTCTTCCTGCTCACTAGATCAGGCTTGGCAGGCTGCAGGGGGCAGTGGGCAGATGCAGGACCCTTGTCAGTTCACTGGTCCTCCTCAACTCACTGCCTGAAGCAAGTGTTTCAATTGGCCTCATTGTTAGGCCAGCCCTGGCAGTTATTTGGAGAGCCTGGCAGTTATTAGAATGAGATTTCCTAACTGCCAAAATCAAAGCAATAAATAAGTGACGGTGAACCTATAACGTATGTCAAAGGTGATGCGGCACATTTTGGGTGACAAGCCAGCATTCACTGACACCTGACCTGAATTTGTTTTACCTGTATTTCATTTTTGTAATCACTTGACATTTCTTTATATAATACATAGCACCACACATATGATTGGACTGTATTTTTTTTAAATAAATGAATATGTAAAGAATTGATTCTCTCTCATGTGTGTGTGTGACATGCCTGCAGAATCAAGTTAGGCATTTTCCAAATTTTTGACATGCCAACCCCAAAAGGTTCGCCATCACTGCAACAGGAGAGAATCCCAACTCGAAAGCACAGAGAGGAATATGCCAAAATTAGCGCTCACAGTTTTATGTCAGCATTCTAAATGTTAAATGTTTCATTTCAAATGTTTTGCATAATTTCATCAAAGCACTATAGAAAAAAAAACCAGTGTCTTCCATTCATTTTGCAAGTAATCTTTGCCAGGGGGCTTTTATAACCCTTCCTGTCCACAAGGATCTAGCCACCAACCTGATCCACTGTCTTTTACTGTGGCTATCCTTCCAGCACTTCATGGGGCAGCTGCTAAGTTCAGACCCTAACAACAACATCAGTGTGAATTCTGAAACACACGTCATAAATCAAAGAATTTGCACCAGCTGGGCTTAATGTGTTACTGACTCACATGTTGTGCTGCTCATATGAATGCATGACTCTTACAAAAAGTCACCATGAGCTGCCCACTGAAGCAGCATGTAAAGCAACCCAGAATAAAGAAACCCAACAACCTAGTATTATGTGGGACTTATAATAAGGGGTGGGGGTGGGGAAGATGCCTTGACACAAAGGGCAGAGTCATCTCTTCAGCACAGAGGAGTCAGAGCTAGCAAAGGGATGAAAAGTGACAGGGACAAATTACCAGAAAAAAAAAGATCAATTAGTATTGCCTCAGGGAACTAACTAGAAGGAGCAATGAGGAGGCAGGGGATCATGGGAAATGATTCACAAAGATTAAAGGAGTGCAGAGACTCTGCTTTGTACAGCAATCATTCAGCTGAATCCACTATTCATGGTCCTGTATGTTGCCTTACACAGAAGAAAGCCTGAAAGACAATTAAGCTTAAATCATCAAAAACCTCCAGCTGGCAATCCTAGATCCAAACTATACATTTCGTAGGTTGGTCCTTGCTTGTTTTTGTTGTTGTTGCTAAGTATCCATCACTGGAAGGCTCAATCCAGGTTGGGATCATTGTAGGGACGGAGGGAGACTTTCATCTTTTCTATCTACTTCATCAGCTGTGGTAGCTGGGTAGCACCTCAGAGTGCCTTGCAGCGGCCGGATAGTGCCCCAGAATGCTTTGCAGTGCCTCGGCCAGTGCCGGCCCATAACTTTTTTGTGACCCACCAAAAAGTAGCTCATAGCCCACTCATTGAGTCACGACCCACCGTTTGGAAACTGTTGGTTAAAGGGATTATGTGAGAAAGGTACGAGACAAGTGCTTAGGGCAGTAGTTTTCAAATGCTCTAGGAGAGTTTGCACATCTGTAAGTCCTTGCGGAGGTGGGGGGGAGGCAGTAGGGGCGGGGTGAAGGCAGCGACGCGATCCCTGGGATCGTGCTGCTCAGGGGGGCTGCAGGGACTGGGATGCACTCACCAGTCCCTGCAGCAGCCTGTCGGAGGTGTGGGGAGCCTTGTGCGAGCATCTGCAGGGCTCCCCAGCTAGTTAGAAGTTAAAGTGGAGCAATCGTGCTCCACTTCCGGTTCTGCGGAAGTGGAGCGCGGTTGCTCCACTTTCACTTCTGATGACATGGGGAGCCCTACAGGTGCTCGCGCAGGGCTCCCCGCACCCCTGACAGGCTGCTGCAGGGACTGGTGAGAGCATCCCAGTCCCTGCAGCCCCCCTGAGCAGCGCGATCCTGGGGATCGTGTCGCTGCTTCCTCCCTGCTTCCCCCCTGCCCCTTAAGGGGAAAGAGGCCAGGGCCCTCAGGCTGGGGTGTCACGACGCCCCAGTCTGAAAACCACTGGGTTAGGGAACCAGATCGCTGCTGCCCATGCCTGAAGAAACCATGAGGGCAGCAACAATCTGCTTCCCTATTCACTCACCTGGCTCCTTCTTTGCATGGTCCCATTTAAATACAACACGAAGCATAGTCCTGCATAACCTGTTTTGTAGAAAGGGATTGTGCAAGAAGGAGGTATTCTTCTGCCTGGGTTTGGGGGCGCGTGGTGGGTTAGGTATGGCATCAGGTGGCGAATCACATTGGGCCGTCCCTGCCCCTATGGCTATTTGTCACTTTTGACCTCTTTTATTTCTCACACCTTGAAGCTCATTCCCCAAAGTTTCTCTTCTTGACCTTTCCTCTCTTCCCACTTGGCTGTTTGCTCATATAACCTTCTTTCCTTTATTTCTCTCTGAAACCAGGAGCTCCTTCTCTGTTTCACCTTCTCCACTTCACACCTTTATAAGATATACGCCTTTTTCATTTCTGCTTTTAAGTCATCCCTTGCCTGATGCTTCAAAATCCTTCCCTCACCCCCTTTCTTTTGTGTGACCAACATAATCCAAATATTCTTCACAATACTTTCCTAAATAGAAGCAAGCCAATATTATGTAAAAAGGAACAGACACAAATATCTCCATGTTATCTAGTGGAGCTAACTTTTTCAGGTATGGATTCATGCGTATGATCCCAGTTTTTGGAATGGTTCAAACTGAGGTTGAGAGTTCCCCCCCCCCCCAGACTTCCATACAGAAGTTGCCTCTCGCTCTGGACTTGCTGGGCTAAGACAGGCCTATTCAAACTACTACTACTACTACTACTACTACTACTACTACTACTACTACTTATCATCATCATCATCATCATCATTAAATACATTGTTAGGGTGCAATCCAGAATGTGCCTTCAGACGGCGCACGTCCCTTGTGCTGGTCAAAGAGAGTCACAAAAGTGCTGTAAGGCATATCGGCAATGACACTGGAAGAGTGAGGCTGGCCCAAGTCCTGTTGGGCCAAAGGGTAGGTAAGTTCGTGCCTGCCGAGTCAGGCTGGTGTAAGGGTCTGGGAGGAGGGCTGGGGAGTGCAGGAAGGAGGCATTCCGGGGCAGGGGGAGGGCAGGCCACATCGTAGCAGGGGTGGGGTCAGAATCTGACACTAGAGCTCGGAGCAACTCTAGGCTGCTCGGATCTGCACCAGCCAGCCTCCCCATTCCAGCAAGCCTTAGGATTGGGCTGTTAATTTAATAAACTACTGAAGTGTTAATTCAGCTTGAGAAAAATAGCAGAAACAAATTATCATATGAATCCATCCTAGGTAAACAAACTAGGTCATCTAATAATGCTTAAAAGCACTTCATACACATTATGCTGCTAGCCCTTTTAATAACCCTGTACATGTAAGGTAGGTCAGAAGAATTAACCCCATACTTCTGATGGGAAGCTGAGAAAATAGTGACTTGCCTAAGGCAACCCACTGAACATGGCGGAGGAAGGCCTGAACCAGGAAGTTCCCAGCACGACGTTCCTTGCTTTTATACAGGTACAGAACTCTCTGCATTTACAAGCATTTAACAGTATGTCTGAGGTGGTGTCGCCTAAGTAGTTTGGCATTAGAAGTCAGTCCCCAAATCCTATCCTTTGCACTGCTGTGGCCTGCCTATGCTACAACTGTGCGCTGCTCAATGACTGCATGCCTTAAATGAATCTAGACAACAAATTAACCAGCTAACTAAATATGACATGCTGTTTTTGCCACAAAAATGTGCTTATAATTTACAATAAGAAATAACAATGAAACATCCCCCCCCCCCCGCCCACATGCGTGCCACGGGAAACAATTTCCGAACCAATATTATACTTCTGATGAACTAATGGTTTGAGAATTCCTGGAGGATGTCAGCATTGCATGCACATTTCTGTTCAGCCACTCTCTCACACACCAATGACAGCTGTAAAATCAAAGCATGCTGTGAAAGCATGACAGAAAATCCCCAAGGAAAAAACTCCCAGCAGGTTCCCAGCTACTGTCCTGTCTCTGAAGAAGCTTATCTATCTCTGCTATGAAGGCCTAAGGTGATAATAAAATGCTCTTTTAAGCTGAGCTTCACTGCCCCATACACTCTAACAGATTGCAGCTGAAAATACAAGATGCTGGAACATTATCAACACTGCCTGAGCCTTCCCTGCTCCTGCTACGGCAAACAGTTTTTGTTAGCACTGCCCTGCACTGATTTAAAAGAGAACTGTGTGTTCGTTTGATTGAAAATATATTAGTAAAACATTATTGTCTTTCTGATTTGCGTATGTAACTGACCTTTCATCTCACACAATCCAAAGGTGGCTAACAATCTCAAACATGAATTAAACAGATGTTAACAAGAATAAGGGCCCAACTTTCTAGCACCGATGCAACCACAATGCAGCCGGACCATCTGCAGTAGGAAGTTCCACATTCATAGGGGCCCTGCCTAAGGAGGTCCTGTCCCACATGCATGTTATTCTAGTCTCATTCACTGACAGCACACAAAGCAAAGCTTCCCTGAAAGATCGTAACGTGTTAGCATACTGCATTGTTCATAACGTACCTCACCAATGACACTGTGTGAAATGGCAGGCTTTGCACAATATCACAAGTGTGCATTTGCAGCCATCTTGCACTCACAGACTTAACTTCTAGAAACTCAGAAGTGGAGGCTGGAACCTGAATGGGAACTTAAGCAACTCACAAAGGGCATTCTCCAAAAGTCAAAACAGGGATTAATTTATGAAAAACCTAAATGTATGATTCATATTGGCACATATGAATCTGTATTATTCTGGGGCAAACTAGTTCAATATTCTCTATTTTATATTGTGGGCCCTTTGAGGACAGGGAACTATTTATTGATTCAGTGTTTCTCAAACTGTGGGTCTGGACCCACTAGGTGGGTCATGAGCCAATTTTAGGTGGGTAAAACCTACCCATGAATGAACTTACCACCTATCCATGAATATTGAAATATTCATTTCAGTATTTTATTTTTAATATATTAGACTTGATGCTACCATGGTATGGGACTGCATTTGGGGAAATGTTACAGACCTGTGCTTTTAGCAAGCTACTATGTATATTCTTTTAACAATGATAGTAAATGAAACTTACTCCTGGGTGAGTATGGGTAGGATTGCAGCCTAGGATTGTTAAAAATGTGCCTGCTTGATTATGTCACTTCTGGTCATGACATCACTTCTGGTGGGTCCCAACAGATTCTCATTCTAAAAAGTGGGTGATGGTGCTAAATGTGTGAGAAACATTGTATTGATTTATTTTGCTATGTAAACCATTCTGTAAATTACTCGTGTTGCATAGCAGTATATAAGTATCAATAATAATATTAATAATAATACTCTGGTGGGAGAACTCTTTCCAAGGTCACAAGCAGGTACTGTATTACATCTAGCCCTGCTACCCAAGTTCCTTCTAACTAGAGAAGGCCTGCAGGTCTCTTATTTTGTGTGCTCTCTGAGTCATTTGGTGGGCCACTGTGAGATACAGGAAGTTGGACTAGATGGGCCTATGGCCTGATCCAGCAGGGCTGTTCTTATGTAAGGCCAGGGACTGAATTTGGGATCTTCTTCCTGCGAAACACGTGCTCTATGTATTGCTCTCATTGAGCCATGGGTGTTCTATCAAATAGATCTTCTTTGGTTGCTAAGAGAGTATAAAGTGCATAAGGAAGAGTGTGGGAGAAAAACCCGTGGGATGAGAAAACAAACTATGGACTTCCAAACACCCAAGTATCCTGCTCCTTCTGGTGCATGCCCCCTCCCAAAGCATGCTTTGACTAGCAAAAAAAATAAAAAAGGTATCTGGATAAAGGATAGTTAAGTATAGAGATGTGTGAAATCTGGTGCTAGAATTCCATTAATAGATCTGGACCTTCCGACTGGGTAAGGGCAAACAGAAAAGAAAGTGAGAGAAGGGAATTTCTGTGTAATATCATGATCTCTGGGTGAATTCTGCCAGTATCCATGAAACTTACCAGAGCCTTGTAGCTTACTCCCCCCACCTTCAGACCCTTCTGTCCAAAGGCCCATCCTTTACTTACATAATGTATGTGTGCATCAGGACCTACAACCTGGGTAAGGGGACTTGGCCTTCCCTGCTACTCTACCCTTTTAGGATGGTGAGGACTGTTCATAATTTGTGTGGTTAAGGGGCAGCACTCCTATGAAGGCTGTAACCTGCATGAGGTCTTCAGCCACAAGACGTTTGTTGGTATCTAGACATGTGGGATTTCCCCAGACATGGGCAAAACTCAGAATTCAGTAAATTCCCAAACTTTCCAGTGGGATCGGCGCAGCTAAAGCCCCAAAGTCTCACACAAACTGAATATGTGAGAACAGCAGCACACATTACTCTCCTTCTAATAACTGCTTATTTTTTACAACTCAGTAAAATGGATCAGAGCAGACTGGAGAAATAAATACTCTGTAGTTTTTAAACTGGGCCTAGGCCTCCGCAGAATCCTAAGGGGATACGTGCCTAGCCACTCACACTGCTGCAAAAATGTTGCCAGTTCTCTCACATGAGCTGGCTTCTCTTGAGGGCTCCTGGACTTGCTCATTTATTCAGTGTAATTTAATGCATCATTTTGTGTGCAGTTGTGCATTTGTGCGTGTTTTAACTATGGCTTCTGTGCCTACTGTTCACTCTATTTTTCACATTTTTATACTGCCCTTCTTCCAAGGAGCTCAGAACAGGATACATTGTACCTTTCCTCCTTTTTTCCTCACAGCAACCCTGTGAGGTAGGTGAGCAGTGAGACGGTGACTGGCCCAAGGTCACCCAGGAAGCTTCATGGCTGAGAAGGGGCTTGAAACTGGGTCTTCCAGATCTACGCCCAATTACCAAATCATTACACCATCCTCTCTCTCTCTCTCTCTCTCTCTCTCTCTCTCTCTCTCTCTCTCTCTCAGCAAATCATAGGAGACAAACACCCTGTACAGTTTAACCAATGGAAGTTCTAACAAAAATATTACCAGAATTCAACATGATCATCATTTAAAACAAACAAACATTGCTGAAATATTTCATGTCTTTTAGACTGAACCTTCCAGTTCCTTCTGGCATGTCTATAGGAGATGTTTCCATTTTATTATTATTTTTAATAATATACAATGTGTCTTGAGAAGATCTAATGTAAAATTTTGCCTGCTCTCCCACCGTCACTGTCAAATGGTATAAAATCAGAAGGTTTGACCATTTTGAAGCTGTTTGGAGGCCCAGAAGGGGCTCAAAGGCTTTTCTCAAACACTGTTACCCTGCACATGCCTGATCTTGTCTGATCTCGGAAGCTAAGCAGGGTCAGGCCTGGTTAGTACTTGGATGGGAGACCGCCTGGGAATACCTGGTGCTGTAGGCTTATACCAGAGTCTTTCGAGACTGAAGGTTGCCAACCAAGTCTGAGTGAATGGGCGGCAGCAACAGCAGTTCTGCTAGTGAGGAGAGTGAGTGTAGGGGGTGGAGTGGTGGGAAGGAAACAAGTAGTGGCAACACAGGAGAAAATGGGAGAGATTCAGGAATGGGAACAGAAAACAAAAGGAATGAGACATGGAGAGCTGGAAGTGGAGAGGGCCGTTCCTGCGAACAGAAGAATCCCTGGCAAAAGCACCAATAGAGCATTTCTCCTCTGGCTATCCGAACCAGCCCAAAGAGAGAACCTCCTGCCACTCCTGGCTGCTTCAAAGAGGAGACTGATTGTTCCTTTGGCAACAGCTCATGACTGGGCTGAGACAACCAGGAGACTCAGCAGAAGCACTGCACCTGCCTCCCACTGCCCGCTCTGGTCTCCTCTGGCTACTCTGCAGGCATGGGAGGGAAAGAGGAGACGACAGCCAGGAAAGAGAGAGAGAGCAGTCCTTTGTCTGGATTCTCTTTGACTCCTTCCTTGAGTTTTGAGGCATGAACCTCCAAATTGTCAACACAGATGCTTGTGTTCATGTGCAGACACATGGCCCACCTGGATTCACTCAAAATCAAGCAACACATCGTCCATGAGCACTAGAGCATTTCCTTGGACACGGAGGAAAAGAGAAAGGCATGGCAAGGCAGCAGCTGTTGAAACAAACTTCTAAGGGGACACAGGGAGCAAAGCACAACATTCCTTGCTACAGTACGTGGCTGGCTGGTTATTGACAAAACTGCCTGTGTGTGTTTGGGGATGGGTGGGGGAGGATTGCTCTAAAGTAGAGAAAAGTCTTGCTTCCTCAAAATTACAGGACTGTACAGACAGGAAAAAGCCAATCTCTGTGACAGATGTTTTTCTCTAGCATCAAAACTGAAAAAAGCAGGTGTGTTCTCAGCCACTGCTAAAATAAAGCCAAGAAACAGAGAAGTGAGGTTGGAGGGTTAGGAGATGATAGTACATTTGTACACAAACATCAGTCCTTAAATCGTCCTTCTTCAAGCAATGCCAAAAGGTTATCAGCATTTTGAAATATCCCTAAAGTGTCTTCCAATGCAGTCTGATCCTGCCCTCATTCAATCTGCAGAATCAGTCTACCAACAAACAAGTTTTCCTAATGCTAAAGACCAAAAGAGGGGACCAAACATTTGGGTGTATTGGGTTTTCTGCTGTTCTTGAAGGCCCAAGTGACAGCGGTGGTGGCCAGGAGTGCTTTTTAGGGGTGGTACAACAGTGATCATCTTACCAGTTGCCACGGTAACAATCCTACCTTGGAGTAAACCCCATTGAACTCAATGGACCTTATTTCTGAGCAGACACACACAGGACTGTGCTGTTAGTGAAGTCTAGATTAGATTACTAAAAAATGCTGCTTTTGAAGAGTGTCCAGAATCTACAACTATGGCAGAATTTCTTTGTCAGCAACACAACTGGGACCAACTGCAGGCAATGTAGCCTGCAGCCTGTGTGGGAGAACTGGAGGCCAGAAGTGAGACCAAACCAGGAAGATCCATTCTGAAATGTGATTGGTTCTTGAAAAAGAGAACCTCCATGATTGTAAAAATCCCCTTGAGGGATTTAGAAATACCTATGTAAACCGCCTTGTAATGTACATGCCTATGTAAACCGCCTTGAATAAAGTCAGAGGAGTAATCCAATGACCAGAAAGGCGGTATATAAATTCCTAGTTATTATTATTATTATGTATGAAGCCAGTGATTAAGACATGTTCACTGGCCCCCAGTTTGTTTCCCCTCCCATTTCAATCTTTTGCTTTTGATCTTTGAAGTCTATAATGGTCCAGTTCAGGATATCTCAGGGACCACCTTTTCCCATGTGAACCTCTCTCAGATTCCCATTCCATTCGAAGTTGGCAGGGGTTACTTGAGAGACACAGAGAGCATTTTCTTAGGGGTCCCTTCCTAGGGAGGTTTGCTCTGTTCAGTTTTTGCTGAACTTCAAGTATCTGGTGAAGGAGTTCATTTTCAAGGGGCTTTGGAAGCACTTTGATTATTTTAAACCTGAGTGGATTTACCATTGTGGTCTATCCTGATTTTTCCTGCTGCTGTGCAACTTGTTTGAATGTTTTCACTATCTGATTATTACATTTTTTAAAAAATCATTGCTTTAATTTTGCACTATGGATCAAAGCATCCATGTCAGCTGCCACATAAGTCTAACAAGTCAAAAGGTGGGATAAAATACATATACTGTACAATAAAAGGAAGTGAGATAAATTTTAGTTCCTCTGTAAAAGAAGTGTGTGGGAAGGTGAGCATTTTCCAACTTACAGCAACTGTCCCTTTCACCCCAGCACAGTCTCTTTTCAAGTGGCTGTTAGCTGGTATTCTACATCATTTTAGATTATGAGCCCTTTTAGAACTGGGAGCTGTTTAATTATTTGATTTTGTTTGCAAACTGCTCTGTGAATTTTTTTTGTTGAAAGTAGTATATCATCATCATCATCTTAATAATAAAAATAAGGAGGAGGAGGATTCATTAGTCTTCATATTATAGGTCTATCCTACATGAATTGTCCAATCTCTTTCAGAATATTGGTCTTTGTTCAGACTGTATGTGGGCCACTAACTGTGAGCTTTCTAGAGCAGCTCTGGTGGCATCAATAGTAGTAGCAGTATTTTCTGCAAGTGGGCAGAAAGCTGCCTTCCTAGAACAGGCACCTGTTCCAGTGCCGTTCAACTTCCCCTCCATTCTCTTTTCCATAATGAAGTGGAACTTCATGGCCATGTGTGGGTTCCTTGGAGAAGCAGAAATGACAGGGACAGGTAGCAGAACTTGAGTTGGGAAGCCCAGCAATAAGAACATGAAATGAAATGCAGCTATCAAACAGAAAGGGTAGTTTGCTCTTCAACGCAACTGAGTAAAGGGGTTAAGATAATCCAATCCTGAGCAGGACCAGCTTCACCAACCTGATCTGATGCATTCCAACAGTGCAGGTACAAAAGCAGGATGTCAGCTCAAAATAGGTCTTGTTATTACTTGGAAGCATAGAAAGAATGCCAGGGTGATGGAGCTGGACTCATAATAAGAATGAGTGTATTACAAGCAGCAAAAAAAGTGTTTGCACACTTCATCTGCATCACGAGATTAGGTGAGTAGAAGGTGCAGGCCAAAGGGAAGGGCACAGAGGCAGTAAGAGATTTCATGCAATGAGAGAAATGGTCAAATTGGTTTTAAATAAAAATTTTAAGTGTATTTGAAATATAAACTGAGCTTTGAAGTTGTCTTGAAGTTTGTGAACCCTGCACCTGCAGTGGCCGAGGAACCAGGTTCATCACCTTGTAAATTCAAAATTCATCACTTATCACATTCTTTTCTAATCCAGTATTTCATCATTGGTTATGTCAACATTTTAAGTCATTCAGGTTTCATTGGCATCCTCTTTGGCATCCTTCAGTCTCAAGAGACTATGATATCGCGCCCTGAAAAGTGGTTCTGGAACAGCGTCTAGTGTGGCTGAAGAGGCCAATTTGGGCGTGATAATCCCTTCCACACTGGGAGCAAATGTAGTCTGTCCCTGGTGTGTCTCCCTGGCTAAGGGCCTTCTTTCTTTGCCTCTTTGCCTCAGTCTGTTGGGCAAGTGTCTCTTCAAACTGTGAGAGGCTATGCTGCACAGCCTGCCTCCAAGTGGGACGCTCAGAGGCCAAGGTTTCCCATCTGTTGAGGTCTACTCCTAAGGCCTTCAGATCCCTCTTGCAGATGTCCTTGTATCACAGCTGTGGTCTACCTGTAGGGCGCTTTCTCTGCATGAGTTCTCCATAGAGGAGATCCTCTGGGATCCGGCCATCGCCCATTCTCATGACATGACCAAGCAAGCGCAGGCATCTCTGTTTCAGCAGTGCATACATGCTAGGGATTCCAGCTCATTCCAAGACTGTGTTGTTTGGAACTTTGTCCTGCCAGGTGATGCTGAGGATGCGTCGGAGGCAGCGCATATGGAAAGTGTTCAGTTTCCTCTCCTGTTGTGAGCAAAGAGTCCATAACTTGCTGCAGTACAGAAGTGTACTCAAGATGCAAGCTCTGTAGACCTGGATCTTGGTATGTTCCATCAGCTTCTTGTTGGACCATACTCTCTTTGTGAGTCTGGAAAACGTGGTAGCTGCTTTACTGATGTGTTTGTTTAGCTTGGTATCAAGAGAAAGAGTGTTGGAGATCGTTGAGCCAAGGTACACAAAGTCATGGACAACCTCCAGTTCATGCGCAGTGATTGTAATGCAGGGAGGTGAGTCCACATCCTGAACCATGACCTGTGTTTTCTTCAGGCTGATTGTCAGTCCAAAGTCTAGGCAGGCCTTGCTAAAACGATCCATGAGCTGCTGAAGATCTTTGGCAGAGTGGGCGGTGACAACTGCATCATCGGCAAAGAGGAAGTCACGCAGACATTTCAGCTGGACTTTGGACTTTGCTCTCAGTCTGGAGAGGTTGAAGAGCTTTCCGTCATCTGGTCCGGAGGTAGATGCCTTCTGTTGCAGTTCCAAAGGCATGCTTCAGCAGGACAGCGAAGAAAATCCCAAACAAGGTCAGAGCAAGAACACAGCCCTGCTTCACTCTGCTTCGGATGTCAAAGGGGTCTGATGTGGAGCCATCGAAGACTACAGTGCCCTTCATGTCCTCGTGGAAAGACCTGATGATGCTGAGGAACCTGGGTGGACATCCGATCTTGGCGAGAAACTTGAAGAGGCCGTCCCTGCTGTCCAGGTTGAAAGCCTTTGTGAGATCTATGAAGGCTATAAAGAGTGGCTGTCGTTGTTCCCTGCATTTCTCCTGCAGTTGTCTAAGGGAGAATGCCATATCAGTGGTGGACCTGTTGGCTCGGAATCCGCACTGCGATTCTGGATAGACGTTCTCTGCAAGTACCTGGAGCCTCTTTAGTGCAACTTGGGCAAACAGCTTTCCTACGACGCTAAGGAGAGAGATGCTGCGGTAGTTATTGCAGTCACCCCTGTCGCCTTTGTTCTTGTACTGCATGACGATGTTTGCATCCCTCATGTCCTGTGGTATTCCACCTTCTCTCCAGCAGAGAGGATTTCATGCAGCTCAGTGGCAATGATCTCTTTGCAGCACTTTAGGACCTCAGCAGGGATGCTGTCTTTCCCAGGTGCCTTGCCAGAGGCAAGGGAGTCCAGAGCCACGTGAAGTTCTTCTAGGGTTGGTTCACTGTCAAGCTCCTCCAGCACAGGCAGGCACTCAATGTTGTTCAGCACTTCTTCGGCAACTACGTTTTCTCTGGAATACAGCTCAGAGTAGTGCTGCACCCAGCGTTCCATCTGCTGCACCCAGTCCTGGATGACCTCGCCTGTGGCAGACTTCAGAGGGGCAATTCTCTTCCGTGTTGGACCTAGGGCCTGGTCAATACCATCATACAGAGTGACCCAAAAGTAGGTGGACAGTAGGTGGAATAAATGTTATCATTTACTGTCCACCTACTTTTGGGTCACCCTGTATATCCCCTTGATGTTGCCTGTGTCAGCTGCTATCTGTATCTGGGAACAGAGCTGGAGCCAGTAGTCGTTAGCACATCTCCTGGCAGTCTGTTGGACTTTGCTGCGAGCAGCTCGGAGGACCTGCAGGTTGCGCTCACTGGGACAGGTTTTGTATGCTGCTAGAGCTCTCCTCTTTTCCTCAATGACTAGTGTCAACTCCTCAGAGTGGGCTTCAAACCAGTCTGCCATCTTGTTGGTCTTCTTGCCGAATACGAACAAAGCAGTGTTGTAAACAGCATTCTTGAAATGTTCCCAGTTGGATGCATTTGCATCTGCCAGGCCTGGAAGAATTTCCTCAAGCAAATTCCTCCACTTTTCCCCGATTCTGGGTCTTGCTGGTGTCTATGTGAGGTCTTCCTTCCTTTTTCATGTGATACAGTCTCTTTGTTTGCAGTTTCACTCTGCTGCACACCAGGGAGTGGTCAGTGTCACAGGCAGCACCCTGATAACTGCGTGTGATCTTGATGCTGGGAAGGCTGGAGTGTCTGGTGAGAATCAGGTCAAGCTGGTGCCAATGCTTTGATCATGGGTGTCTCCAAGAGACTCTGTGTTGGGGCTTCGTGTTGAAGAATGTGTTGCTGACACAGAGACCATGATGGCAGCAAAACTCTAGCAGGTGTTGGCCATTTTTGTTAATCTTCACAGTGCCGAACTGACCTAAGCAAGTGGGCCACGAACTGTGATCAGCACCAACTCTAGCATTGAAGTCGCCAAGGATGAACAATGGCCCTTTCTCAGGGACTTTCTTGATAGTGGTGGCCAGGTCGTCATAGAATTTGTCTTTATCTTCTGCTGGAGATGACAAAGTCGGTGCATATGCACTGATGAGAGTGACAAGTCCTGCTGATGAGTGGAGCTGCAGGGACAAAATTCTTTCACTTCCCGCAGTAGGTGGGATGATGGATTCCAGCAGGATATTTCTGACCACAAAGCCAACGCCATGTTCCCTGGTCTTATTTGGTGATTTTCCCTGCCAGAAAAATGAGACATGTCTCTCCTTGACAGATCCTGAATCTGGCAGCCTCGTCTCTTGAAGGGCAACGATGTCCATCTGCAATCTGTTCAGTTCCATGTCGATGACAGCTGTTTTGCGTGCGTCGTCTATTTCTTGCAGGTCGTCAGAAAAGCCAGGTGTCATTGTCCTAATGTTCCAGATGCCCAGTTTTAGGGCAGGAGTTTTCTGTTTTCTGTTGCCTGGTGCAGAGTTGTCGATCCGCTTGTCGGTTTTCACCCTAAACCCCACGCACCCCATGAGGTTAACAGACTGTGGTGAGGCAGCACCTTACTGGCTGGGGACTGCCCAGCTTAAGGCAGGTGGTAGCTGCCCAATGAGATGCAATGATCTCTCCCACCATCGGAAGCAGACCGTGGCGTCTCGCTCTAAGCCAATTGAGTGAAGACTTATAACAGGTAAACTGCTGCTTCCCGTGTTGTGCCGACGCTGTATGGCAAAGTTGGAGTTTCCTCTCCAGTGCGCGAAGCCTGGGTAAAGTAGGTATGGAGGATAGGCTGTTACCCATGCAGCAAATCCCCCCTCTCCACATTGCTGAAATGGCCCATTGGAAAGGCAGAAGCCAATATGGTTGGTTCCAGCAGCGTTGCAGGAGTTGCCAGAATGTGACTATATACAGCCGCGAACTGCCTCAGGGACTCCGGCTCCTGATTTTGCCTCAAGGTTAACTCCTAAAGCCTTTTCCAGGTTTAAAGGTCATTTTAGTGCATGTTGCCAGTCACAGAAACAGCAATGTAACCAGGTCAGTCTGTCCCACAAAACCAGTTACACTAAAGTGTCCTGACTGAAGTGATTTTAATCATAGTCACTGTGACTAATGGTGTCAATTATTACCAAGACTTCAGATTCCTTCACAATTAATAATTGTGAAGTCTCTGGGCTATACCTACCCCGTAGACTTAGGAGAGCTGAACAGCCATTATCTTTCCCTGGGAACTATAATTGGGGGGGGGGGGGACAGAGGGGAGGACCTCAGAATCCTGCAGGATCACAAACAATTCTCAACAATTCTCAAGCTTCTAATCAAAATGTCATAGACAAAATCTGGACAGGGGTGCAAGAAGCATCAAAGTTCCCGTAATTAATGTAATTAGTAGCTATTAAAACATCAAATTATGTCATCTTTTCATTTCTTAGCTTGGAAAAATCAGGTATGTTTTCAAGGTGGCAGATGAAAAGTCAGGCATCAGCTTTCTGGGAGGCTCAGTGAAAGCAGCAGAGGAGCAGCTTTGCAACTTTTCCGGACTCTGTGACAGTGGCCCAATATAGTAAAGCAGTGATTCTCAAACTTTTAGCACTGGGACCCACCTTTTCAAATGAGAATCAGACTCACTGGAAGTGATGTCATGACTGAAAGTGACATCATCAAGCAGAAAAATTTTAACAATCCTAGGCTGCAATCCTACCCAGTCTTGCCCAGGAGTAAGTCCCATTTACTATCACTGTTAAAAGCATATACATAGTAACCTGTTAAAAATACCGATGCATAACATTTCCCCAAATGCAGTCACATATCATAGTAACATCTAGTATATTAAAAATAAAATATTGAAATGAATGGGGACCCACCTGAAATTGGCTCGTGACCCACCTAGTGGCTCCCAACCTACAGTTTGAGAAACACTGCAGTAAAGCATAGCCAAGCATCTAACAAGCCAATGAATATTTCTGGCAGTGGTACAATCAGAGACATGTAGCACCTGGGCAGCAGGTTTTTGTATATCATTTTCGACTCAGGAACAGTTTTCATTATTTAGTGGTACCTTTAAAGTATACAAGCTTTCAGAATTCTCTACAGATTTTACCAATAACTCCCTATAGGGGTCAGTTCAGGAGTACTACTGTGTTATACTTTTTATTTCCTATATATCATACAATCTGCTATTGGGACAGTGTGCAGTGTGGAGACACAGAACTGGGAAGAAAATAATCAGTTACAACCCTGGGCTTCTCCAACCTTGACTGCCTGCCA
Organism: Tiliqua scincoides; assembly: GCF_035046505.1. Classification (NCBI taxonomy): domain Eukaryota; kingdom Metazoa; phylum Chordata; class Lepidosauria; order Squamata; family Scincidae; genus Tiliqua; species Tiliqua scincoides. Next base: position 101,376,490 of record NC_089822.1, on the reverse strand, counting down.
CATGCAAGAAGATCAACGATTCAGGTTTGCACTAATGTTCAAGTGTAATGCACTTTATAAGACTCCTTTGAGTTGTATCAGCCTTCCACAACTTACTAACCCAAAATGTCACTATTACCAATGAATCTCTACTTTTCTTAAAAAAAAAAAAATTAAGTAAGCTTTTATGAAAATATCTTAGTTATGGAAGTGAAAGGAAAACAGAGACCTCACTTTGTAAACACCAGCCCATGGATTCCAGACAACCACGTGTCAGGTGGAGGGCCTTTTCATTCATGTGGGGCACCAATGCCTACCCATGTAGGGAGATAACACAACAGTAGACAGAGATGAGGAATGGGGGGATTGAGCTCCTCAGTCAAATCCTACATAGCCCTCATCACCTCCTTCATGCCAGAGCACTTCACACATTACACAGTAGCAAATCCAGGTTTGCCACAGTGCCCAAGAGCCCATCCCAACTCACTGATCACTATAATGTCCTTGTACGATACCCAAGTTTGTCACATTCCTGCTGGTGAATAGAATGTGCGCAGATGCCTTTGCCTAATTCTTCATCTATCCTCACTCCCCCTGGCACACATCGCTGCCTCCTACATGCTCCTCCTTGCTCTACTCTGCTTACAAAATGCTCCACGCATTTGTCTGCCTTCTACAAGTTTTTGAGGGGAAAAGTTTCCTCTCTGTTCTTTTCCAAGGAGTTTCTCTATCCTAAGCCAAAACTGCACAGAACTAGGATCCTGCACCCCCCCCAACTTTCCCTTGTGCAAAGTGCCCTTACCTTCTTTACCAGGTATCCCATGAGGAAGGGAAGCCCAGAGCAGGAGAAGGAGCCCCAAAGAGAGACTTGCCTTCCTGCCAGGGAATCTCAGTTCCATATTTCCCGTGAAGGCAGTCCTGCCCCCAGATCCTTGCAGTGCTTCCTAGCTCTGCCTGTCTATGACTCTCTCAGGTCCTTGGCCAAGGCCCTAGACATCTGGGCGCTGGTGTGCTGCCCTTTGCGTGAGGTTCTCCCCAGAGCCTACTGACTGCAACTCCTGCATTGCAAAACTCTACCTGCCTGGCCCTGAGTTATGATGAAAGACTCAGGCAGAGGAGTGGTGAAACCAGTTTTCTCCCAATCAATTCCCTGGCTTTACTAGCTTTAAAGGGGCTGGCCCAGAACTTCCTATCTGGCAGACAAATAAACTCACCTTAAAGGTAGCCACCTTTTCCTAGAATCATCCCTATTTGCCTTTTCTTCAGTCTTCCCCTGTTTGCAAGGTCCACGGTGCCATCTTGTGGGCTTCTGCTGACATGTTCCGTTGTGTTCCCAACTCTTGCATGCTGTCTATTGTGACTTCCACGTAACCCAGATTTCTTTGACTACAAGATCTCTAGGCTGCATACATAAAACACCACACGAGAACTTCTTTAGGGTTTATTTAAAAGGTATGCCTTTTCTACCTGCACTATGAAGAACAAGACCATCGTAAGACTGGTTGCTTTCTGCATCACCGGAGGCTCACTGACTGTTATGTGGAGACAGCTGCAAATTCTACATGGCTCAGTATGCATATTCTCGGTGGCCAACAGGGGCAGATTGCAAAGAGGCACAGAGAGCTCTGTTTTGTAATGTTCAGGCGAAGGAACAATTCAAGAGCAGAGGGCCATGTTTCTTCTAAAAGAAAAGCCTATGCATCCATCTACATTGTCTCTCCTTAGAGGCCCAATTTGTACATAACCTTTACATCAGAGGTGTCCAAACTTTTTGGCAAGAAAGCCACATCATCTCTCTGACACGGAGTTGGGGGCCAGGAAAAAAAGAATTAATTTATGTTTAAATTTTGAATAAATTTACATACATGAATATATCAGAGATGGAACTTATATGAATGAATGAAGCACTCCTGCTTTACATCATGTTTGCTGTATCACAAAGGCCATGTGGATGATGTTAACCCCTATTAACTATGCTAAGGTTACAATCTTATACACAGTTTCCTGGGAGCCATTGAACCCAACGGGCCTTACTTCTGAGTAGACATGCATAGGCTTGGGATGTAAGAGATACCTTTAAGTGGAGGCTCTTTTGAATTTAGCAGGGGAACAGCAACTATTCTTCTTTACCCCAACACAGCATCTTTACCACCGGCTGCTTGCTGGGGTCTCTTTTGCATCTTTTCGAGGTTATGAGCCCTCTGAGACAGGAGTTCATCTTCCTTTGCTAAGTTAATGGCTTTGTTGAAAAGTCAAATAGAAATATTTTTTAATAATAATATTCTATGGACACTTTCTACATTGCTGTTATATTGAAGCTGATGTGAAAAGTAGTTATGTGAGCTAGGCGTCTCACATGATGTGGCTCTTTGATGGACATTGTGGACATTGATCACAGGGTTTCTCAGGGAGCTTCACAGCGTAGTGAGAATTCAAATCTACCTTCTCCCAGTCCATCCAATACTTTGCAGTTTGATTCTCCCTGGCAGGGGTTTTAGTTCTGGGACTGGTGTGCTGTGACTGGCTGCTAAGTGTAATCTATATCCTATGCTCTACCGGAGAGTAGGCATATGGAGGAGGTGGTAAGAGTTGAATTTTTCTTTTTTTCCTTTCCCCATTGTTTCCTATGCTTTTTAAAATTCCTATGCCAGCTCTGTTGTTAATGTAGCATTTTGCCATTGGTTTGCTTTGCCAGGAGTTGACATATCCTAACCCAGGAGAGTTAGGATATGTCAACTCCTCATCCTTCCTTCATCTTCCCCCATGCGGGGGTTTTATGCTGACACTCATTGCACCAGCGCCTGTGATACGCCCATCAGTGGAACTGCGGCTATAAAGATGAGACTGTTGTTGCACTGGCATCCAAGGGTATGCATACACCATATCCAGTGCCACTGAGACTAACTCCTGAAGCATAGCATTGAGCGTTATACAGGTAATGCAACTGTACCCAGTATGCAAATAACATACAGTTGGCCCTTGGCACAGCTCCCCTTGCACTGGTGGCTTTGGATTGGGGAAGCTGGGATCAATGACGGACTGCTGTATATGCAGTCCATTGCTGTTTGGAACATCTTACAGATGACAAACTTCACCTGCTGAAATTCCCCCCTCTGCACAATTGTTAACGGTCCAGGAGTCCTAAACTTGAAAGGTTGGCCATCTCTGGTCTAACAGATCTCAGAGTGCAATTTGTCCCACTAGCCAAAGCGTTTTTCCCTAAAACGTAAAATGATAAAAATGGTTTTATTCAACCATGGCCTAGTAAACTGAATAATTTTAGGAATAATTTTATTACTGTTGTTAATGAAAGTCTTAGTGCTTGTGACAAGCACTACAGCCTTATACATGCTTACATGGGAGTAAGCTACATTGAATGCTGCAGAATTTACTTCTGAGTAATCACACATAGGATTGCAGATGGTTTTGCCACTTCCTTGCATCTGGATTTCAGAGATAAGCTACCTCTGAAACCTGGAGGTTGTATTTGGCCATCATAACCTGTGATGGACGTTAATAATCAATACACTAATAATCGATAAAGAACTCTGCTTCAAAAGGAACAGAGAACGCAAAATGGAAGTGCTTTGTGCCTGCTTCTATTGCACATTCCAAGCCTCAGGGAGCACTGTGGAGGGCTCCGCAGGGCTCCCACACCTCTTGCAGCCTGATGCAGCCCTACACCATGCCAAGTAAGTCACAAGCACACACCCCTTAGCGACACGATCCTGGGGATCATGTCACTGCCTCCCTCCCCTTCCCCCGCCCACTGCTCTAGTGGTTCTGACTGAAGTGGCAAACGGCATGGCAGAGGAAGAGGGAAGGCTACCCTCTCTTGGCTGTGACTGGGACTGCAATGGGGCTGGTAAAGGAACATGAAAGTCAGCCTGATGCTGAGCTCTTTATGCCCACTATCCTTTGTGCCAGTCTGCGGAATGTTTCATTTTCCTTTATCAAACAGCCAGGCCAGGTATCTGAAGATTCCGTTTCACTTTCCTAGCCTGCTGTTTATCGGAGTCAATGGGCCTCCAATGGGGAGCAAGCAGGGTTCCACAAAAGCTGAGATGCTCCAGAGGTTTGTCATCATGGAGTTCTAGTTACAGAACATTCATATAAAATAATGAACATGTTGAGTCTTGACAAAAACCCTGAAGAGTTCACATATGAATATTTGTCTCAAATGCAAGTTCGCAAAATCGTCCCATTAATTCAGTTGCGATTAACTACCATATGACAACACTTACAGTCACTCCTCATTATCCGCACACTCTGTTCGAATAGATTCACTCACCTGCAGGGAACAAAAGTGCAACTTACCTTCATCATCCACTGCCTGTTCTTGGCTATCCACGGTCCACCCTTAAAAATTCTGGCCAATTCTGAGTTTTAAAATGCCATTTTTAAGCATCCACAGCCACCCTGAAGTTATCAACTGCTAGCATTTTGACCAGGGGCCCAATCCTATCCCATTTTCCAGTGCTGGTGCAGCTGTGCCAATGGAGTGTGCACTACATCCTGTGGTGGGGAGGCAGTCAGAGATGCTTCCTCAAGGTATGGAAACATGCTTTCTCTTACCTTGGGACTGCATTGTGGCTGCACTGGTGCTGGAAAGTTGGATAGGATTGGGCCCCAGGTTAGCTACCCCTCCCCCTACCTAATTGATCCCATAGGATCAATGATTCTGTGTCTGCTGCGTTATCCAGAAATTAACCTCAGCAGATAATGAGAATTATCATTCCAAGAATTATCAGACTGTGGGCCCAAACCTAACCAGTGTGCGCCAGCTCACCGCCAGCATGCACTGTCGCAAATGTGCCGTAAGGTATGTTTGCAGGCCCTGGCACCAGTGGAGAGCTGGAGCTAGCCTAGTGCTGACCGGGCAGTGGAGAGGTAGGTAGGTGGAGGTGGGGGGGAGGCAGGGAGGAGGCATTACGGGGCAGGGGAGGTGGAGGGAGGGTAGGGAGGAGGCATGCCTTGGGAGGTAGCAGTGAGAGAGAGGCAGGACAGGTACAGCTTCACTTCACGGGATCCTGAGCCTCCGTGTGGGCCATCCGCCCGACTATGAATTCTATGCCGACCCTCGGGGCTACTCATTTTACCCAGGGGAAGGGAACAAAAGTCCCCTTCCCTTGAGGAGGAGGTGGCGGCTGCCTGAGGCATGCTGGATGCAGAGGCAGCCATTTTCGGCTCCACTGCAGCCCCATGCGCCAGGCAGCTCAGGATTGGGCTGTGTATCTCTGTGTTACCATCTTTGTACTGGGATAAGTTCTTTGCAAGCAGTCAGATTCACAAAGGGAAATTTCTGCTATTCTCATTACAAAGAATGGACATTTTGTCTTCCATTCACGGTTTCTTTTTAGTAAAGCTCAAATTATTCTGGGAGTGCTAATCAACAACACCACATAACCAGTCCGCTTTTTCAATTTTATATAATCAGTTCCAGCTTGGCTAAACACACAAAATGAAACAAAATGCAAGTTAAACACAGTGACTTTAAACTAGTTGTTAAAATGTTATATTAGTGACTTTGCTCTCACACAATCATTTTTCCTGTAATTTTCAACTTTTTTCCTCAATTAAAACCTTGAATCCCATTTTTTAGACAGCTCTCTAAGGACAGGAAGCTATGCATTTGAGTACATGAAACACCTTCTGCCTTCTTAATGCCTCAGTTAACACAACAACTGGATCTCCCCCAAATAATTTCACTTACCATTCTTATTTGCCGTATTCCCAGCAAAGAATGAGATCCTTATTATTACAAAATGAAGTGCAAGGAATCAAGCACTGGAACCAGGTGCAGCGATGGCATTTATAACAAGTAATGAAAGATGCTGGAGAAATGAAACTAAAATGGTTTCATTTTCTCCAAAAGGTGAGGAAGTACACACCCAATAGCCAGGGACTCTTGCATGAGATTTCGAAGGAATTTCCCTGCCAAAGTGATGATTAGTGCCTCCCCCCTTTAATGTTGCTAAGCAAAAGAGTTGCCCCACACTGGCATTCCTGGACTGGGGACAAAGCAGTCAGTCCTTCAGGTGCTGGGGCACCCATGTATAGCACCCCCTTCCCTTTGGCTTCCAAGCCATTTGGGAAGACGAGAGCAAAGAGGAGGTGATGCCTCCACTTTGCTTTCGCAGCTGCGATGGGCTCAGAAGCCGAGGGGGTGCTTTACACAGGTATCCTGGCGCCTGAAGAAACTTACTGCTTTGCCACCCCTCCAGGAACACCAGTGCTGCCCCAGCCAGGAAAATGGACCTTGAGTCCACATCCAGAGCACGGCCATCTTGCAATGGCGTTTTTCAAACCAGGGACCTGCAAGAGGTTGCCTCAGCAGTTTTGAGCTGCTGAACTTCACAGGGGCTGTGAGGAGGCTAAAGTTGTCCAAAAATACAGAAAAATAGGCCAAAAGAAAACAGGCAGGGGATTCATCAAAGGACCGGTGCTGTTTAACTCGCTCATAGTTCTTCTAGCATTAGTGAAGTGGCCAGATTTGCAGATGAGATCAAACATGCTGGAGGGGGGGGAGGGGGTAAAATCCCAAGGGCCCAGGCTTTCAGGAATCCCAGGCCATTCCAAAACAAACTATAAAAACAAGTGTACTACAAAATGAAAGTAGGTACCTCAATCTCAGCCAATCCAGGGCTGCATTTCCACTACAGCTTTAATTCACTTTCAATGCACCTCTTTTTACCTCAATGCATTCTGGAGAATGTAGTTTGTCAAGGATAGCTGTAACAGCTTTGTTTCCTTAACAAGCTACAGTACAAAAGTGCATTAAAGTGGATTTAGGGCACAATCCTGAGCCGGGCTAGCGCCACTACTGACCTCCAGCTCTGGCACTGGATGTCGCAAATGTGTCATAAGGTACACCCATGACACCCTGCACCGAGTCAGTGCTGGCTCCAGCTCAGCACCATCCGGAGCTAGTAAGAGCTCTGGGTGGTGGGGAGGGCTTTGTGGGCACGCATTCCACGGTGGAAGAGGGCACAGTGGAACGGGGGTGGGTGGTGGAATTGGGCCAGAAGGGGGGGGTGTCCACTGGATCCCGAACTCTGTGTCGGAACTTCTGGTCTGACAAAGAGTCTCTCAAATCTGCACCAGCAAAATAGCCGGCACAGACTTGAGAAGCCTCTTTCCCCAGAGGAGACCTCCGGCCGCTGCAATGGTGCCGCATGTTGCAGTGGTAGCCGCTTTGGTGCTGCTGCACCCAGTGGCACTGCTGTCTTTAGAATTGGGCTTTCCTGCTGTAATGGAAATGCAGTCCAGGTCTTCTCCAGAAACACCAACATATATTAGTATAGTTCAAACATGGGAAAGTGAAACTTACACCTTCAGACCAGAACTACGAGGCTCCAGTGATGCAGGGTCATGAAAGCCATTATGCTATGCAGTTAGAACAAATCAAATGTTTACAAGCTTAATGGGAAAATGTATGCTTAGAACTTAAAATCCACTGTGTCTGTCTGAAGAAGTTTGAAACAGCAAACAGACTGGCAGTTTTGGCTAAAAACAGCATAATGTCTCCTGGCAGAATGCCTAGCAAGGAGATAGCAGGAGAACAATACAAGGCTTTGAAAACAGGCCATGATGGAAAGCATCCAAGCCATCTTAAACTGGAAATTCCCTGCTTGCTTGTATGTCAGTGAACAGATGAGAACCCAAGGCAAAAAGGGAATTTGCAGTCTTAAAATCATAATTCTTTCAGAAGAACAGTGTTATGTGCACATATTAAACACTGGGAGAGTTATTTAGGCCAAAGTTTCATAGAAATGCCAAAGGATCACAATGTTTGCTTGCTTGCAAATAATTTTTCAAAGCCTAATGGTTAGTGTCTTCAAAAGTGTAAATCAATATACATAAAGGCATGGTAGTTTAGAAATGAGTTTAACTGTTAGAATGTTTAATAAAAACACACAGAATAGTAAAAAGCTTTTAGATTTTACTATTAAAGGTGCTTAAGCCTCAAGTCTCAAATGTAACTCAGATGCAACCTTGGCAAAAGCTATTTCCAGCTAAATCAAAGGTCTGTCTCAGCCTGTATCTCTGTAAGACCTTGAGGACTCGAAGTCTTGCATTGATACTTTTAGAATGTGAACAAGGGAGTAGCATCTCAGAGAGACTTGGCAGCAGCATACGGGCAAAGCAAGAGGGAAAGTTGCATCTCAAAGATAGATAAGGCACTGCTGGCACCAGAAGGCAGGTAAATTGGAATGATATAAGGCTGAAAACACACAAACTTGTAACATTTTGGTGAGGGACTTGCCACATTATGGTGGAGAAGCAATGTGAGGGACAGCTTATCTGTTGGCAGATGGAAATAGCATTTTCTACAAAGATGCAAACACAGCTAGACAGAAACAGATATGGGAAAACCCCCTGATTAAGCTAAAACATCCATGAGAGCCTCTGTCTGGGCTACAACAGACAGAGGGAAATGTGATTTAGTTAAATTAAATGACAAAAGACTCCTTAAAAAGGAAATCCCTTATTTACAATAAGAATTTGGTTTGTCTTGTATATAATAAATTACACCACTATACATCAAAGGTAAAAGGTCACATGTGGGATCACAGCATGGAATAGAAAAGGCTCAGTTTAACAAAGGTTGACAGAAAGCCCACAATGTCTGATGGGAACAGACAGAAAAAAATGTTAGAGACAGACAGGTGGCTCTTGCCAAGGCCAATCAAGTTGAGGATACCAAGAGATAAGTACAAAGGACATGCTAAGAAGCCAGTTCTGAATAATAATTGAGGTTACAGTGCTCTCTACTGGTACTTGAAAACAAAGTTTTCTATATGTTTAAATGTATGGTATTGCCTTATTTGAAACCTGTAACTTGAAGCCAATCAATCAGATGTTTGTAAAGCTATCTCTAGCCAACCCAGAGCAAGCCCCATCTATGATGTCAAACTCCAGCCAATGAAAAGTGCAAAACTCCTCAAACAAAGGAGCCAAAATGAAATATAAGGGAGAGGTTCAGACTGGAAAAATTGCTCTCTTTGCTTTGGACTGGAGTCCCTGAGAAGCCCATTGCTGGCAACCAAATAAAGCTTGCAGACAATCACCACTCTTGCCTACTGAGTTTGCTTTTGAACCTTGCAACACCAGTAGGTTACCCGGTTCAGTTCACAGAATTCCCAGGCCCCAGTAGTAAGCTCCACCCCTTCTCCTAGGCTACGTTCTTTTTTTTTACCTAGAAAAAATGCAGAAGTGACATTTCCAGCATGCTGCTAGCATCCTTCCAGCACAGTTATTTAAAAAACAGAAAAATGGCACTCCCTCATTGAAATCTATTGTATGGGTGTCACCATGCTTTTACCATACACTGTATAAACTATGGGGGCCACCGTATTTTTGACAGGTTCCTCCCTTCTTTTGATAGGAAAATAGGCAGAAGTAATGTAACATGGTGGCGGTCATCTTTTCTAGCTCTGAGCTCGCTTGGAGAAATTCTAGCACACCTAGTATGCTAGAGCTTAAAAAAAGAACATGCTGGAAGTGGGGAAAAAAAGCTCTCTAGCGCTAGAACACTCGTTTAGTGTGTGTAGAACAGATGGCATTGGATCAAGTTTACTTGTGTTTTGGCATTGTGTGAAGGTGAAGTAACAGTATGGGGTACAAATATAAGGCTGGAGCAGAGAAGAAAAAGAGAAAAACATGTTTATTTCACCTGGAATTGTTTCAAAATAATCACATAGTAATGAGGGAATAGTGAAAACCAATCCTTGGATGCCTATGCATTCTTTGAAGAAGAAGAAGAAGAAGAAGAAGAAGAAGAAGAAGAAGAAGAAGAAGAAGAAGAAGAAGAAGAAGAAGAAGAAGAAGAAGAAGAAGAAGAAGAAGAAGAAGAAGAAGAAGAAGAAGAAGAAGAAGAAGAAGAAGAAGAAGAAGAAGAAGAAGAAGAAGAAGAAGAAGAGGACTTTGTTGAGGTAGAGGAAATGCAGTAGCACTACACAAAGTAAGGATGTCAGAGGGTGATGGGGATGAATATGCTTGGGAAAGGATGGGAAAGGGGGGCCCAATCAGCCATCTTGCCCCAGGCCCAGTGCCAGCTCTCAGCAGCCCTGATACCAAATTACAAAAGGTGGTAAAAGTGAAGTTCAGGGAAATAAAAATCCCACTTTGGTTTATGTTGCTATCTTCACCATGGCTGATATTCTCTGTCACATTTCCCATTGGTTTGCAGTAGTTTTTAATTCTCAACACACTTGCAGCAAAAGGAAGAGAGAAAACCATGAACGACAGTCTGAGCAGTCTCGGCACGAGCCTGTCGATCCTTGACTTGAGCCACAGGAAGAGGGGGTGGGCAAAGTTGGTGACTTTCATGCAGTAGAAGACACTGAGCCAAGTAGCACATCAGATGCTGGCTGAGCTGAAATATGTCCAGGCACAGAAGAAACTCTCCCATAAATAACTATAGCAATGCATCTATACAGTAATTGAAACATCATAACAACCAATTGCAACAGAAACCTGGTAGTGCCTAAAGCCGTCAGGAGGAGATCACAAGGGAGCATCTTTCTGCTTTGGAGCCATCTGTGACCATTCACAACTATGATAAATCCGTTTGCTAAAAAGGCAACAATGGACTCGATTCCTAAAATGAGCAGAAAAATGAGGGCAAATGGAGTTGTGTTTCCTTCGTCCATTGTGATCACTTTCCAGGAGAAATGTCTGAGAGGAACAGGTGGGATGACTCTCTGTTTCAATATAATATCCAGCTGGGATAATGACTCCTGAGGGCTTTTTAAATGCTCATGTCAACACAGCGAGCAATGCAAATCCCAACAGTATTTTGTTACTAATGACACAGTCAGGTATCCTGTTGCAAGTTGTACCCATATAGCTTGGGATGTATCCAGGTTCATGTGACTGTTTGGACATCAGAGAGTTTTGTTTAGGGCCTCCTTAAATCACTTCATATCCTGTTGCTCTTTTCTCATCTCTACCCCCCTCTGATGTCCTCTCTGCAGGGCAGCCAGTTGGAGAAGTGGCAGTCTTCTTGTTTCCTAGTGTTCTTGAAAGAAATTTTGTGAAGAATATCCTGCAATAATTTAAAGAGAAACTTCTTGATTTTAGGGCCCAGCCCCTTAATTTTTTTTACCTTCTCCTTTATTAGTGAACTAAAAATAAAACAAAAAAGGGAAAAATACATAGTATAATTGATACGCATGAAGATTACAAAGAACATTAATAAACAAGCTGTATATAAATCTCTATAAAGGGCTTCCAGATATCCAGAAATATATCTATGCATTGTTGTCATCTATAAGGCATATATTCAACAGGGATGTGCTGGAGCTACTTCCTCAACTCTCAAGTCGGGTCACGAGTCTCTGCCCCTTGACTCGAATCCCAAATCCCGAATCTCGTGTGTGACTCGCCCACAGCCATTTTTAGAGTCAGTTTGACTCAAGCCCGAGTCTTTTTGAGAAATAAGTCCAGTCATGGAAGTTGCAAAAAAAGCATACAAGAAAGCACACACGCAAAGCAGAGTCACAAGCACTCACAAAAGTGAGACTTGACTTGAGTCTGTTTGAGCTTTTTCATTTTATTTTTAGTGTAAAACCCCAAGTCCTAAGTCAGTGGCCAAGGTTTTGACATGCGTGATTGAATTTGTATAAGTTACAAGAGGCTGTAAAGGCAAGGAAGCAACTTTCCAAAAATGGAAATATTGCCCTAATGAGGAGAATAAAAAGGAGCACAAACTCTGGCAAAAGAGCAGTGGCTTCACTAGGATTCGCGTCACCTGGTGCGGGAGGCCTGCGCGTCACACCATGCAGTGGGCGGGGCAACACCCCAGGTGGTGGGCATGGTGATGTACCATTGCCCCGCCCCCACTGTTTTTTTGGCTGTACCTTTTGTTAGAACACAGATATTTCAGTGTGGTTTGTTTCATTGCATTCTGCATGAAATTACGCATTGATTGATATATAACATGATGGTCTTATTCCTCCAAACTCTGATTTTAGTGATTTTGAAAATTTGTAGAGTCTCACACACACAACCCGTGTCAATTTACTAACACCTTATTGTAGCAGTTCTCAAACTTTTAGCACTGGGACCCACTTTTTAGAATGACAATCTGTTCAGGACCCATTGGAAGTGATGTCATGGCCAGAAGTGACATCATCAAGCAAATTAAAATAAATAATTATAAATAATTAAATTAAAATAAAAGAAATAATTAAATAAGGGGGAGCCAGTCCTGTTCCACCAAGTGAATCTACTCTGAAGTAAGTCCTATTGTGGTCAATGGGGCTTACTCTCAGGAAAGTGTGGGTAGAATTGCAGCCTGTGAGCCCAAGCCTATGCATGTCTACTCTGAAGTAAGTCCCAGAGTGGTCAATAGAGCTTACTCTGTAGCCTGCCTGCAATAACCGCCCCCCCCCCCAAAAAAGAATCAATGAGATTTTCAGCCCTCCCCAGTGCCCAGTTTAAAGTTCTTCTATTTCAGGCATATCAAGATGAAGACCCACCTGGCTTTACAAGTGCAAAATAGAAAACTTTCCTCGTACCAGTTCAAGCCTCTTTTTTGTCCTTTTAGCGGGGGGGGGGAGGCTGCTTTCTGGAGCATTTGTTGCGCTCCAGTTCCATTGGATCAGGACCATTCTGGTGTCCTTGGAGTCCTCTCAGCCTGCCCATTCCGACGGACTATGGCAAGTACGCCTATTCCTGAGTAAACGCACGATATGGCTCACTTTCACTTTCCATAGGGCTCCATTTATTTTTTCTTTCCGGTTTTGTGGCCATAACTTTTGAAGGAAAGGAGCTATTTCAATTCTGTTTTATGCATTGCACTCCGCTGGACATTCTGCATCCTGATCCATTGCACATCTGCTGGACATTCTGTGTGTATGACATGATGGGGTAGCTCCTAATGCCGCAATGTTAGCACACCCTCCCACCAGGGCACGTCCTCCCCCCCGGTGTGTCACCCAGTGCAGCCTGCACCCCCCACACCCCCCACGTGACACCAGTGCAAAAGAGATGTAACAAGACATATGGGAGACCAAGAAAGATTTTGAGAAACACATGGCCAGAAAAATAAAAGGGGAATAATAAAAACTTCTTCAAATATGTTAGAATCAGGAAACCTGCCAGAGAAGTGGTTGGCTGCTTAGACAGTGAGGGAATGAAAGGGGAGATAAAAGGGAACTTGGAGATGGCAGAGAAATTAAATGAGCTCTCTGCATCTGTCTTCATGGTAAAAGACCTCTGCCTGAATGGCAGAGAAATTCTGAACAAGTCTATTGTTATGGAGTTAACAACTAGTTTAACCAGACTTATTATCTGCTAGTTTAAATTTACTAAACTAAGAATTAAGGGGACAAGTTAATTCTGCCTAAAGAATGGGCAGCCCAATCCTATCCTCAGCAGGGCCGCTGGGTGCAGCGGCGCAAAAATGGTGACCACTGTATCCAGTGGCCCCACTGAGGCTGCTGGAGATTTCCTTGGGGGAAGGGAACTTTCATCCCCTTCCCTCAAGGAAAGCCCCCGGTCCCACAATGAAGCTGCTCAAGTCTGTGCCAGCTATTTTACTGGTGCAGATGAGAGAACCTCTGTGTTGGGCTTTTCAGCCTTACACAGAGGATAGGATCCAGCCGAGCAACTACCAGGAACACCAGAAATAGCCTCACTGGATCAGATCAAAGACCCATCTAGTCCAGCTTCATGTATCTCCCAGTGGCCCACCAGATGCCTCGAGGAGAACACAAGACAACAAGAGACCTGCATCCAGTGCCACTCCCTTGCATCTGGCATTCTGACATAGCCCATTTCTAAAATCAGGAGGTTGCACATTCACATCATGGCTTGTAACCAGTGATGGATTTTTCCTCCAGAAATTTGTTCAAACCCCTTTTAAATGCATCTAGGTCAGATGCCATCACCACATCCTGTGGCAAGGAGTTCCACAGACCAACTACACGCTGAGTAAAGAAATATTTTCTTTTGTCTGTCCTAACTCTTCCAACAGTGGATGTCCCCTGATTCTGGAATTTTATGAGAGGGAGAAGAATACTCTATTCACACTCTGCATAATTTTGTACATCTTAATCTTGTCCTCCCTCAAGTGCCATTTTTCTAGACAGAAGAGCCCCAAACATTGTAGCCTTTCCTCATAAGGGAAGTGACCCAGCCCAGTAATCATTTTGGTTGCTCTCTTTTGCATCTTTTCCATTTCCACTATATCCTTTTTTTAAAGATGTGGCAACCAGAACTGGACACAATACTCCAGGTGTGGCCTTACCATAGATTTGTACAATGGCATTATAATATTAGCTGTTTTATGCTCAATACCTTTTCTAATGATCCCAAGTCTTCTTTACTGCCACCACACATTAGGTCGACACTTCATCGAGCTATCCACCAGCACCCCTAGATCTCCAGATCTGTCACAGACAGCTCAGAACCCATCAGCCTATATGTGAAGTTTTGATTTTTTGCCCCAATGTGCATGACTTTACAGTTACTGACATTGAAATGCATCTGCCATTTTGCTGCCCATTTTCCTAATTTGGAGAAATCTGGAGCTTTTCACAATGCCTTCTGGTCTTCACTACTCAGAAATTTTAGTGTTGTCTGCGAACTTGGTCACCTTGCTGATTAATCCTGTCTCCAGGTCATTTATGAACAGGTTCAAAAGCACTGGTCCCAGGACATATCCTTGAGGCACACTGCTTTTCACCTCTCTCCATTGTGAAAGTTGCTCATTGATACCCACTCTTTGTTTCTTCATCCTCAACTAATTCCTAATCCATGAGAGGACCTGCCCTCTTATTCCCTGACTGTGGAGTTTTCTCAGCTGTCTTTGGTGAGGGACCATGTCAAGCACGTTCTGAAAGTCCAGATATATAACATCCACAGGTTCTTCTGCATCCACATGCACATTAACGTTTTCAAAGAAACCTAAAAGGTTCGTGAGTCACGACTTGCCCTTACAGAAGCCATGCTGATTCTCCTTCAGCAAGGTTTGCTTGTCTCTGTGTTCTAAGATTTTATATTTGATGAGGCATTCCACCATCTTACCTGGAACAGACATTAGACTGACCAGCCTATAGTTTCCCAGGTCCCCTCTCCTTTCCTTTTTAAAGATTGGTGTGACATTTGCTATCCTCCAATCCTCTGGCACCATGGCTGTTTTAAGGGACAAGTTGCGTATTTTAGTCAAGAGATCAGCAACTTCATTCTTCAGTTCCTTAATGAGTCTTGGGTTGATGCTATCTGAGCCCAGGGACTTATTTAACTTTAATTTGTCAATTAGGTCTGAAACGTCTTCTCTTTTAACCTCTATCTGACTCAATTCCTTAGTCAAGAGCTACAGTATCTGTCCAAGGTCATCTACCATGAAGACAGATGCAAAGAACTCATTTAATTTCTCTGCTATCTCCAGATCTCCTTTCCCTGCCTCACTGTCCAGAGGTCCAACCACTTCTCTGGCAGGTTTCCGGCTTCTAACGTATTTGAGGAAGTTTTATTATTCTCCTTGATGTTGCTGACCTTGTGTTCCTCAAAATCTTTCTTTGCCTTCTGTATTATCTTCTTACATTTCTTTTGCCACAGTTTATGTTCTTTTTTATTCTCCTCATTAGGGCAAGACTTTCATTTATGGAAGGAAGCTTCCTTACCCTTTACAGCCTCTCTAACTTTGCTCATTAGCCATGCTGGCACCTTCCTGGACTTTTCTGAGGCTTTCTTCCTTTGCAGTATACACTTCCAGTGGGCCTCTATTACCATTGTTTTAAATAGCCTCCACACACTCTGGAGAGATTGGCTTTTTTTACCTTCCCTTTCAACTTCTTTCTAACTAGTTTCCTCATTTGAGGGAAGTCCGCCTTTCAAAAATCAAGGGTTTTTGTGTCAGATTTGCTTGGCACTCTTCTCCTGACATGCATGGTGAAATAGACTGCAGCATGGTTACTGTTCCCCAATGGCTCAGTAACATATACATCTCTAACCATGTCCTGAGTACAGCAGAAAACACACACACACACACACACACACACACACACAGAGAGAGAGAGAGAGAGAGAGAGAGAGAGAGAGAGAGAGAGAGAGGTGGTGCCTGAGAAACAGTGATTAACTGTGGTAGTCATGTTGAAATACATCCAGGCCAGACTGACTCTTTTCCATGCATAGCTACACATGTAAACCTTTGGAGAGTTGATGTGAATATTCTGACCTGTCAAGGTAGCGCACTGCAGCAAAAATCTGAAGATGCTCAGACATGTCAGGAGATGTCTTGCTTTGGAAACCTGATATGGCTGTTCACAACTATGATATATATTTCCTAATAGTGCAGCAATGGACACAATTCCAACAATGATCCGAACAATAATACCTAATGGTGTAGACATGTTGTGGTCCATAGATGTCATTCTGGCATAAAAGTGGGAACAAATGGTATTAGATGATCATGGGTCTCCTGGCATAGGTCTAGTGGGGAATCTGCTAGGAATTTTACTAGGTGGTGCTACACATAAAGACATGCAAATCTCAGTTGTTTTCTCTTGCAAATGATGCAAAGATTCATCATGTGGTTGTACTTGTAAGGATCAGCCAAAGGGAGATATTGAAATTTGCATGCCAAAGCCTGGTACCTCTTTCCATGCTTGTGTCACAACAGGGTTCAAGCAATACATTTTACATACAGATAATTCCCAAGATACCTACCAGTTTCATTCCAGAGGTCTGTCCATAAGCTGGAACGTACCTAAATCAAAACAGCTCTTGCTGGCCCAACACTTTTGTATCTGAACAAAAACACCACAGTAGACAAACGATGACTGCGCAAAAGTGCCGACAGGGGCATCCACAAGTCAGATGTCCCCAACTTGGATGTCTGCTATTAGGTTATCAGGGATGTATGTTTTCTGAGAAAGTTGTGAGCCACGTTTTGCATGAAAGTGGTTGTACAGTGATTCAATACTGCATTTTTTGTAGTGATCCCAGCATATGTTGTTTAGAGAACCTGATGTGAAAAGAGAGCAGGAACCAGACTTGTGCTTGTATACAGGACGTTGAGACCATGAATCACCTTTTATTAGGTGATGCCAATCTTCGCCCTTCCTCCACCTGCCTCCATCTTTTCTTTGGACTTTATGCATGCAGGTTGTTTGACTTTGTGGGATTAATAAACGATTGGTGAATGTAGCCCTCTACTATGGTTCTGCACCCTTACTTTGTTTTAGCCGTTGGCTTCAATTATTGTTTAATGGTATCATTAAGCAGCATTGCTATCATGCTCTGGGAGTCCCAGGAAACCCCCCCCCCCATGGGCAGTAAGGTAATAATCTACAGGGCTTCACTTGTACACAGTTGCATGTAACATATATATCATTATTTATTGTAATATTTCTACCAATATTTTACTACCAAGCCACATAACTTGGTCTGATGTTCTGCTGTCGTAAGGCCCAATTAGGAATATAAAATTATGCATAGTGAAAAGACAAATAATTTTTTCTCTCTCAAAATACTGGTCTCATAGATCACTCAGTGAAACTGCTGAGTATGCAGACGGCACCACTGCTCCAGAGACCCAAGGTCAGGTAGATGCTCCTGGGAAATAACGAGGCACAGACACAGCAGTGCTCCACCACCAGATGCCCCTTTACTTGAAGTATGTACAATACGTACAATGGTGAGGCAGCAAAGCAAAGCAAAATAGCAAAGACAGAACTTTCCACAATCTCCAATCACCAACTCCACCAACGTAGCTTCCCGCAGACACTCCACATAACATCTCCCACACAGTAGCTTGTACAGGCTCAAATATATACTGGCACTGACGAATGGGAAGCAGGGTATGATCTCGTGACAGTATGACTCATAGTCTTGCGATTTGGTATTGCAGGGTATTGCATCATCCCTGCCATGCCCTGTTGCATCAGCCAATCCCATGATGCAACAGGGCTACAGTGCATGTATTCAGGCCAAGACATCAGGGCCTAGCTTTGCCCTATCCAGCCTGTAAATTCATATAGGCCTGGCACATATATCATAACAGAAACTGATTGGAAGGAGATATCTGATGGATAGAAGGAGATACTTCTCACGATACAAAATTGGTCTGTTTAATTCATAGCCAAAGATGTAGTGATTTGGAGAATGAAACATGTATCTGTTCAACCATCCCAAGTTACAGAGACCAGGTAGACAAAGGGTTAACATGTAACTTGTTTGTTTTGCCTTTTGTCTAAACAAAAAGGGATTTTAACAATATGGAGAAAGAAGGGGCTAGCTAGAAATGACTTAGGGCGCAATCCTATCCTGCACTGGAACAGGCAAGCCAAGAGGCTTGCGCTGAATCCAGTGCAGGATAGGGGCCATAAGCAGCTCAGCAAGAGGCAAGGAGAAACATTTCCCCTTACCTCCAGGTAAGGGCCACTGGCCCCTATGGGTCTCCTCGGACTTGTGCCACCTCTTGAGGTGGTGCAAGTCCAAGGAGAGTGGAGCGGCTTGAAGCTGCTCCGTTCTCCCTGGGAATGGGAGTTGGGATCTGGCATAACTGCCGGATCCCAGCCCCGCCTCCCGCTCCCAGCCCCCCTACCCCCAGGGCCCCCCACTGTCTGTCCTCCCCCCGCCCAGGAATGCCTCCCTCCTGCCTCCTCCCCCCCTCCGCCTACCTGTGCTCCTTGCTTTAGCCCAACTGGGCCAACGCAACCTGCGCTGAGGAAGCCAGTGTGGAGGCTTGCATTGGCCTCTGCAGGCCGGCACACCTCTCAGTGCTGGCCTGGCTTCCTCCTGAGGAGACGCCAAGTCAAGGGCTGGATTGCGCCATTATTGGTATTAGTAACAACATCAACAACATCAACAGTATTTATACTGCTTTTCAATGGAAATTTCACAAAGCACTTGTATATTCTCTTCTCTGAGCTCTCAATAAATGGGTCACTCAGGAATTGAAAGACAACTATGAGTTTTGTTTGTGCATGGACCTAAATGACCATGGATGAACCTGCCCAGGAATGTCTGGGGAGTTCAAAGTTTCAAATGGGAAGGAAGAGAGAAAAGAGAAAGAGGGTGAGGTGACCTTTTTTGTGGGGTACAAAGGATACACGTCTGCTGCCCTCTTCTCCTCTTTATGAAGTTCTTCGTCTGATTTTTAGGATTTGTACGCAAACTTCTTTCAGTTTGGGATTTGTCAATATTAAGATTATGGAGTGTACCGAAGGACACAAAGCCACCACAACATTAGCAACCAGGCCCTCAACAGTGCCTAGTTTAAGGGAGTACCTTTGGGAAATTGTCACAACAACAACATATAGAATGTAGAAGAAGAGAAAGGCCAACAAAGAATTGACCACATTGATATGGGCCTGAGCGTTTAAGTCCGTGGTGGCGATGCCACTCCTCTTCAGATTCCTGGTGTGTCTCCACAGTGAGATGAGCAAAAGAATGGATGCAGTTAAGCAGATGCTGACGTTGATGGCAACGAAAGAGAAGTGCAGGGAAATAAAAATCCAAAATCTGTAGTTGTTGCTCTGTTCACCTTGGCTGGCATTCTCTGTCATGTTTCCTGTTGGACTGCAGTAGCTTTTCATTTTTATACCAATTGCAAGAAAAGGAAGAGAGAAAACTGTGAGTGACAACCCAAGCAGTCTTGGCACAAGCATGTCAATCCTTGGCTTGAGCCACAGGAAGAGGCGGTGGGCAAAGTTGGTGACTTTCACACAGTAGAAGACACTGAGCCAAGTAGCACACCAGACGCTGGCTGAGTTGAAATATGTCCAGGCATACAAGATACTCTCCCTGAAATAATGATTGCAAATGGACTCTGGAGAGCAGGCATACAGCAATTCGACCATCATGACAATCAATTGCAACAGAAACCTGGTAGTGCCTAAAGCGGTCAAGAGGAGATCAGAACGGAGCATCTTTCTGCTTTGGAGCCATCTGTAGCCATTCACAACTATGATAAATCCGTTTCCCAAAAAGGCAATGATGGACTCAATTCCTAAAATGAATAGAAGAATGACATCAAATGGAGCTGTGTTTTCTCCATCCATTGTGGTCACTTTCCAGGGAAAACACCTGAGAGGATCACTCCTAGTTTCTATCTGACATCCAGCAGGGAAACTGCTCTTGGGGACTCTTTAAATGGTCAAGTCAACACAGAGAGAAATGCAAATCCTAGAAGGATTCAGTTACTAATGACACAACCAGGTATCCTCTTGCAAGTGGTGCTCACATAGCTTGGGACTTATCCAGGCTCTTGTGAACAAGTGTGTGGCATGTCTTTTGTTTGCCAACTTCACAGCGCTTGGACGACAGAGAGTTTGGTTTAGTGCTTCCTTAAATTTACTTGCGTCCTTGTGCTTTGCTTTTTAGTTGCTGGGTCTGGTGTGGCTCTGCCTCCCCTGCCTCTGCTGACTGCATGTCTCTGCCTAAATCTAAACAACTCTTGTTCACCCAGCATTTTTGTGTGGCACAAAAACCCCTTGATAGACAGACTATGCTTGTGTGAAAGTGCTGATGGGGCCATCAGTAAATTTGATCTCCACAACTTTGATGTCTGAAAATTGGGGATCATGGCTGTATGTTTTGTGAGAATGATGGGAGCCATGTTTAGTGATCCCAATGCATGTTGTCTAAATTAGAGAACCTGATGTGACTAGACACAGTGTTAGACACAGCAAGAGCCAGACTTGTGCTCGTAGACAGGATGTTGTGACTATGAATCACCTTCTTTAGATGATGCCAATTTTCTCCCTCCCTCAACCCGGTTCTATCTTTCCTTTGGCCTTTACCTGCATGCAGGTTGTTCTACTTTGTGAGATTAAGCACGCACTCCAAACTGCACCCACAGCTGGTGCAAGTCTCTTGCACCGGCCTGGGATGGTCACAAATGTGCCTTAAAGCATGTTTGTGCCTCTCTAGGAGTCAACCATGCTGGCGTACGGAGGTGCGCTGGCCCACGGAGGCCATATATTCCATATGGAATACAACAATATGGAGAATGAAGGAGTATAGTAAAAGTACAAGAAGGTTGATGGAAAATGTCTGAGCTTGGTTGGAAAACACAAAGAAAATTTTGATCAAATGAATGCAGTAACTAGTAACATCCAGCAGATGGTGCTGGGATGTTACTCAAAAAATTCAGCCATGCAGCCCCCCCCTTCATCAGTGCCCATAAGCTGTGAAGTTATAAACTGGCTAGATGGAATACACAAAATAAATTCCTTGACCACAGTCTAGCTAGAAATGATCCATAATTGCTAATTAAATTTGTCCAGGGAATATCCAGTTCTTGCACTTGCACTTTCTCTCCTCTGAGCTCCCAACAAATGGGTCACTCAGGAATGGAAAGACAACTTTGAGTTTCTTTTGTGCTTGCAACCTAAATAACTTTGTGGATGATGTTATGAAGTTTCTTTATCAAAAGGGTAGAACTCATCTGGTCATTCCATTCCCAATCCTGCCAATCCTGGAAGAGGAGTAGCTATTCCAGAGAGGAAGAAGAATTTCAATCTACAATTCAAATCAGCAGACACTGAGGCTGTGGAACCTGCACAGGAGTGTCTGGGAAGTTCAAAAAGGCAAACGGGAAAGGAGAGAGGAAAGAGAAAGAGGGTCAGGTGGTCTTTTTATCTTGGGTACCATGGATACATGTCTGCTGCCCCCTTCTCCTCTTTATGAAGTTCTTCGTCTGATTTTTACGATACGTACACAAACGTCTTTCAGTTTGGGATTGGTCAATATTAAGATTATGGAGTGTACCGAAGGACACAAAGCCACCACAACATTAGCAACCAGGCTGTCAACAGTGCCAAGTCTGAGCTTGTAACTCAGAGAAATTGTCACAACAACAACATACAGAATGTAGAAGAAGAGAAAGGACAACAAAGAATTGACCACATTGATATGGGCCTGAGTGTTGAAGTCCTTGGTGGCGATGCCACTCCTCTTCAGATTCCTGGTGTGTCTCCACAGTGAGATGAGCAAAAGAATGGTTGCAGTTAAGCAGATGCTGACGTTGATGGCAACGAAAGAGAAGTGCAGGGAAATAAAAATCCAAAATCTGTAGTTGTTGCTCTGTTCACCTTGGTGGGCATTCCCTGTCATGTTTCCTGTTGGACTGCAGTAGCTTTTCATTTTTATACCACTTGCAGCAAAAGGAAGAGAGAAAACTGTGAGTGACAATCCAAGCAGTCTGGGCACAAGCTTGTCAATCCTTGACTTGAGCCACAGGAAGAGGCGTTGGGCAAAGTTGGTGACTTTCACGCAGTAGAAGACACTGAGCCAAGTGGCACACCAGACGCTGGCTGAGCTGAAATATGTCCAGGCATAGAAGAAACTCTCCCTGAAATAATGATTGCAAATGGACTCTGGAGAGCAGGCATACAGCAATTCGACCATCATGACAACCAATTGCAACAGAAACCTGGTAGTGCCTAAAGCGGTCAAGAGGAGATCAGAACGGAGCATCTTTCTGCTTTGGAGCCATCTGTAGCCATTCACAACTATGATAAATCCGTTTCCCAAAAAGGCAGTGAGGGACTCCATTGCTAAAATGAGTAGAAGAATGACAGCAAATGGAGTTGTGTTTTCTCCATCCATTGTGGTCACTTTCCAGGAAAAACACCTGAGAGGAACAAGTGGAATCACTCCTAGTTTCTATCCGACATCCAGCAGGGAAACTGCCCTTGGGGACTCTTTAATTGGCCAGGTCAACACAGAGAGAAATGCAAATCCTAGGAGGATTCAGTTACTAATGACACAACCAGGTATCATGTTGTGCCCATATAGCTTGGGACTTAGCCAGACTCTTGTGACCAAGCATGTGGCATGTCTTTTGTTTGCCAGCTTCCCAGTGCTTAGACAGCAGAAAGCCTCCTTAATTTACCTCATATCCTATGGCCCTTTTCTCACTCTTACCACTTTAAATGTCCTCTTTGCCACTGGACTGTCATTTGGAAACACTGGCAATCCTTGAAAGAAATTTTCAGAAGAATGACCTAAAATGATTTTCGGATAGAGTCCTTGATTTAAGGGCCCAGTCCCTCCTAACAGCCTGATTCAGTGTAAATCCGTGTTTGGTGATGCAGTGGCACCTGTCATCATCATGTTGGCAACCTTCAGTCTCGAAAGTCTATGGTATCGCGCTCTGAATGGTGGTTCTGGAACAGCGTCTAGCGTGGCTGAAAAGGCCAATTCGGGAGTGACAATCCCTTCCACACCGGGAGCAAGTGCAGTCTGTCCCTGGTCTGTCTCCCTGGCTGTGGGCCTTCCTTCTTTGCCTCTTTGCCTCAGACTGTTGGCCAAGTGTCTCTTCAAACTGGGAAAGGCCATGCTGCACAGCCTGCCTCCAAGCGGGCCACTCAGAGGCCAGGGTTTCCCACCTGTTGAGGTCCACTCCTAAGGCCTTCAGATCCCTCTTGCAGATGTCCTTGTATCGCAGCTGTGGTCTACCTGTAGGGCGCTTTCCTTGCACGAGTTCTCCATAGAGGAGAAAGCACATTTACTGCACCCTCTGTGGAAGGAGTGCTGGTGCTGGCCCAGTGTCAGTCAGTGCTGGGCCCAGTGCCGGATGGATGCCTTCCAGAGTACGGTAAGATCTCTGGGTGGTGGCAAGGACCTTGGGGATGGGCTGGAGGCATTCCGGGGGGGGGGGGGGAAGAACCAGGGCAGGAGGTGGGACTCCCACTTGGGGGACTGGTGGACTCCACTCTGCCATATCCTATCCTCCGTACTGCAAAGCCCGACTCAGAGGCTCTCAAGTCTGCACTGGCAAAATAGCTGGCACAAACTTGAGAAGCCCCATTGCAGGACCTAGGGCTTTCCCCGGGAGAAGCAGATGAAAGTCCGCTTTCCCTGAGGAGACCTCAGGTAGCCCCAGTGATTCTCGTTGGATAGAGCAGTAGCCATTTTGGCGCTGCTGGATGCCAAATAGGCTGCTGGGAGCAGGGGATAGGATTGAACTGTTAGAAAGCCAGGCTGTTAGAGAACAGAAGCAACTCTGCCTGTTACCTCTGTAGTGAATGCCAATTCAGACACCCTGCCATTTTTTTTATTGGACACGAGCTGCCTCACCTCTCCCTCATGAATGATTGGAAGTTAACCATGATTGCAGCCTAACAGACTGAGGGTCAAATCCTATCCAGCTTTCCAGTGTAGCTTCCACTGGTGTAGCAGTGCCAATGGGGTGTGCGCTATAACTTGTGGTGAGAGGGTAGTGTATTGTGTGTATGTGTACGCAATTCTTATGTCACTGACTGTGCTGGAGAAGAAAGGAATGGCGTCTAAAGGCAAGGTACATTATCTTTATACATGTGTCCTCATGCTTTGGTTTTTACTTATTGAATCTGCTTAGGCTGGGCCTCCGCTGACTGCCCATCTCTGCCTAAATCGAAACAGCTCTTGCTGGCCCAGTGCTTTTGCGCCTGCACAAAAACACCACAATAGACAGACTATGCATGTGTGAAAGTGCCAACAGGGCCATCTGTAAGTTTGATCTCCATAACGTTGATGTCTGAAACCTGGGGATCCAGGCTGTATGTTTTGTGAGAATGATGGGAGCCATGTTTTGTGACTCCAATGCATGTTGTTTCAATTAGAGAACCTGATGTGAAGACAGAGCAGGAGTCAGACTTGTGCTTGTATACAGAATGTTGTGACCATGAATCACCTTCTTTCACTGATGCCAATCTTCTCCCTTCTTCCAACCTACCTCCATCTTTTCTTTGGCCTTTACCTGCATACAGGTTTTTCCAATTTGTGAGATTAATAAATGAATGGTGAATGTAGGCCTCTATGATGATTCAGTGCCCTCACTTTTTCTTAGCCGTTGGCTGTTCATGTTACTTAGTGGTGTCATTAAGCAACATCACTATCATGGTCTGGGGGTCCCAGGAAACCCTCCAAGGGTGGTAAGGCAATAGTCCATTTGGCTTCACTTGTACACAGTTGCATGTAACATATATATGTCAGTCAATTTATTAATATGGTCAAAAACCAGCATAAACAAAATGTAGCAACATTGCCTGTACAACAAAATTTAAAATTATATATTTATTTTTATTGTAATATTTCTACTTTTACTACCACGCCAAATAACATGGTCTGTTGTTCTGCTGTTGTAAGGCCCCCATTAGGACTGGCTTGTTACAAAATTATGCATAGCATAAAGAGAGATAATTTTTTTGCTGTCAAAATGCTGGTATCATGGGTCACTCAGGCTGCAATCCTATGCACACTTTCCTGAGAGTAAGCTCCATTGAAGTCAGTGGGACTTACTTTATATAGACAAGCATAGGGTTGTGCTCTCAATGAAACTGATTGGAAGGTGATTTAAGATGGAGAAAAGGAGACACTTCTTCACACAGCACATAATTGGTCTATTTAATTCATTTTCACAAGATGTAGTGATCTGGGGAATGAAAGGTGATCTGCTGTGACCATCCCAAGCTACAGAGACCAAACAGACAAAGGGTCAACATGTAATGTGTTTATTTTGTCTTTTGTCTAAACAAAAGTGGAATATAACAATATGGAGAATGAAGGTGTGTAGTAAAGGTACAAGAAGGTTGATGGAAAATGTCTAAGCCTGACTGGAAAACACAAAGAAAGATTTTAATCAAATGCATTCAGTAACCAGTGACACCCAGCAGATGGCAGTGGGATGCTATTCAAAAAATTCAGACCTCACAGCCTCCTCTTCATCAATGCCTCTAAACCGAAGTTGCAAACCGGTTAGAAGATGGAATAGCAGACAGAAATAAAAAAAAATTCTCTGACCACAGTCTAGCTAGAAATGATCCATATTCACTAATTAAATTTGTCCAAGGAATTCCCAGTCCTTGCACATTCTCCTCTCTGAGTTCCCCACAAAATGGATCACGTAGCAACTGGCAGAGAACTATGAGTTTGTGCTTGGACCTAAATAACTTAGTGGATGATGTCATCAAGTTACTTAACTGGAAGAGTGGAACCCACGTGGTCATACCATCCCATTCCCTTGGGCCACTATCTTGGCAGATGTTTGCCAATCCTGGAGGGGAGTAGCTATCCCAGAGAGGAAGAAGAATCCCAATCTACAAAGAAATGTGCTTCCTAGTAATGGTGTTTCAAATTGACAAGGGACAAAGGCTGCTTCTTAGTAGCTTTTGCAGCTGCTGAATCTTCGCAGAAACATCCTGGGAGATCAAAATGTCAAACAGGAACGGAGGGAAAAAAGAGAAAGAGGGAAAGGTGATATATAGGGTTCTATGGATAGATGTCTGCTGCCCTCTTCTCTTTATGTAGTTCTTCGTCTGATTTTTAGGATTCGTACACCCTCTTCTTTCAGCTTGGGATTGGTCAATATTAAGACTACGGAGTGTGCCGAAGGCCACAAAGACAGCGCAACACCAACAGCCAGTACCTCAACAACGCCAAGAGAAAGAGAATAATACAGGGAAATTGTTACAGCAACAGCATATAGAATGTAGAAGAAGAGAAAGAATGACAAAGAATTGACCACATTGATATGGGCCTGAGTGTTGAAGTCCTTGGTGGCGATGCCACTCCTCTTCAGATTCCTGGTGTGTCTCCACAGCGAGATGAACAAAAGAATGGATGCAGTTAAGCAGATGCTGACGTTGATGGCAATGAATGTGAATTGCAGAAAAATAAAAATTACAGATCCAGAGACTTCTTGGCTGGTATTCCCTGTCATGTTTCCCATCAGATTGCAGTAGTTTTTAATTCTCAATGTACTTGTAGCAAAAGGTAGAGAGAAAACTGTGAGTGACAATCCAAGCAGTCTCGGCACGAACACATCAATCCTTGGCTTGAGCCACAGGAAGAGGCGGTGGGCAAAGCTGGTGATTTTCACGCAGTAGAAGACACTGAGCCAAGTAGCACACCAGATGCTGGCTGCGCTGAAATAAATCCAGATACAGAAGAAACTTTCCCATAAAAAACTATAGCAAAAGATCTCAGAAGCGCAGATATACAGCAATTCAATCATCAGGACAACCAATTGCAACAGAAACCTGGTAGTTCCTAAAGCAGTCAAGAGAAGGTCAGAAGTGAGCATCTTCCTACTTTGGAGCCATCTGTGGCCATTCACAACTATGATAAATCCATTTCCCAAAAAGGCAATGATGGACTCAATTGCTAAAATGAGTAGAAGAATGACAGCAAATGGAGTTGTGCTTCCCCTGGCCATTGTTGTCTCTTTCCAGGAGAAACAGCTGAGAGGAATTTTTATCTGAGATCCAGCTCTTGGGGACTCTTTAAATGTCCAAGTCAACACAGAGAGCAATGCAAATCCCAGGCGGATTCAGTTACTGATGACACACCCAGGTATCATGTTGTGCCCATATGGCTGTGGACGTATCCAGGCTCATGTGACCCAGTGTGTGGTATCTCTTTTCCTTACTAACTTCACAATGCTTGGACATCAGAGAGTTTGGTTTTATGCCTCCTTAAATCTCCTCACATCCTTTCTCACCTCTATTCTCTTAGATGTCCTCCATAGTTAGTTAGCACTATGGGTCAACTTGGACCTATGCCAGCTTTATTGCTGGCACAAGTCCGTGTTGGCCAGGGAAGGTGGATGAGGTCTGGGAAGGATGTCAGGATTCAGCATGTACTGCTACAACTGATCCTGCCCCCCTCCTGGGCCAGATCCACTCTCCTCTCTGGCCCCATCAGTACCCCGTTCCTTCCCATTCTGTCCACATTCTCCCTGTTCCACCCATCCCTGCCCCATTCAACTCCTTCCCTGCATCACTCCAACCCCCTGTGCAGGCTTACCTGCTCCAGTGCATCTCTCCTGATGGTGGCAAACTTTCAAGATCACTTCTTAGCATTAATGTGACTTCCAAACTGGATTGCTAAATATCACTAACAGCCCATTATTAGCTAGTGCCTGTCGGTTGTCAGGCTCTGCTGCATCCTGTGGGTGGACAGGGATCGTGCTGAGTAAAGAGGTGCATAGAATAAATTTTACTTACCTTACTCCACCACACCACTGTTCTCTATGGGTCTATTTTGATCTATGACAGCTCTTTGGCTGGCACAAGTCTGAGTATAGTCTACAGGGTATGTTGAGGCTGGGAGGCAGCTGATGATTTCAGTGGAGCCATTAATATCTGCCCTCTACTTGCCCATGGCATGCCTCCAGAGGCCCCGATGCCCACACCCTGCTAGCTTACTTTTGGTAGTGGAGGCAGCTGGGCCTGGTACTTGTGGTTCCAGTATTGCTGTTGGTGGCAGATGCAGCATGCTGCCATGTGGCTATTTATGACAATGGAACTATATGCCCCTGTTGTAAATTCCTACTTCAATTAGGGTTGTTAGTGTCCACAGTCTCCACTGTTGTTAATCTGTTGAAACAAGGGTGTTTCTGGACAGTTCTTGTTGGCATCCTTCCGTCTCGGAAGACTATGGTATCGCGCTCTGAATGGTGGTTCTGAAACAGAGTGTCCTCTCCAGTGCGCAAAGCCTGGGTAAAGTAGATATGGAGGATAGATTGTTACCCATGAAGCAAATCCCCCCTCTCCACGTCGCTGAAATGGTCCAATGGAAAGGCAGAAGCCAATACGGTTGGTTCCAGTGGTGTCGGAGGAGTTGCCAGAACGTGACTGTGTTCAGCCATGAGCTGCCTCAGGAACTCTGGCTCCGGATTTTTCCTCGAGGTTGACTCCTGAAGACTTTTCCATAACTGGATGTAGCCACAAGGCAGTGGAGGTTTGGGATTAGAGTTTTCCTTCTCTCAGATGGGAGTTTTCCTTCTCCCTTCTCTCCTTCCCAGGCTGACGAGTCCCATCTACCTGGTGGCAGTTTAGCTGCCTCTTATGACAAGTATAGCCAAACTGAGGGCCTATTCTTATCCCCCAGCCCCCAGGGGTTTGGACAGTTCTATAGCATGATCAACTTATCAACTTGCTGAAAAGAAATGCTGCTGAGCTGCTGTCACAGAGTAGCAGGATCCATGACACAGTGTTGACGTGCTGTGGGTCAGGAAGAGGCCAAATGAAGCCTCAATGAACCTGAATTTGAACACCTTCAAACTCAGGGCAGCCTTTTGGAAACCATCATGATTCCTTTTCCGTGCCAGATTGCTTGCACCCTTGAGCAAAGTGCACCACTGGCTCCCCACCGCGGTGCTTCTGGGCCTGACAACTTCCTGATGGAACATTAGGCACTTCCACCAATACTGAGGGTTTGGGGGCAGCCTGGCTAGGTAGAACCTCCAACAGGCATAGGCTCTGTGGTGCTCTCAAAGTTTCCTGAACCAGGACCACAAGATGCCCAATGATGATCCACTCATATTCCACTGCCACCAGTGCTCATATTCCACTGCCACCAGTGTTGGAGTGGTTGGTAAACAGAACACAGTGACACAGGTAAAAGAAAGCTCCTCTTGTGATCAAAAATGACTTACTTCTGTTGCCGAAATTACCCAGACATAGTTGTAATTTTGGGCTGAATGACCATTGGTGAATATAGACTGAGACAACAAGATCCCAAGGTAAGTTCAAAGAAGTCCTTTATTTATATTTCTTAAAAGGCAGAGATTAAAAGCAGATCAAACAGCAGGTAGATGTAGTAATGAAATAGCACATAAGCACATAAAATCAGTTTCCTGAAGTTTCCCAGATAGACCCTCCTTCCCTTGTGAAACCCAGAGGCCAGGCAGATGTGATTACCAAAAGGGTATGCCAAATCCTTTGCCAGTGTTGAGGGCTGACTCTCTTGATGACACTAGAGAGTCTGGAACCTCTGGTCTTCAAAGTCACAAAGCAGATGTCTCACTCTCACAGAGCCTGTAGGACTTGAAGACCCTTGAAGTCTGGGAGCAGCTGCCTTTTATAGCCTGCTTTTGCTCATGGCCCTCTAGTTCGGTACTCGGCAGGCTTGGTTTTGCACCCATCACTCTAGCTTGGGCTGAGGAGGACCAGAATGTTACAGTTCTCAGTTAGGTCCAGTGGTGGGATTCAGCCGGTTCGCACTGGTTCTGCAGAACCCTTAGCTAATGTAGGCATTGGTTCTAAGAACCGTTTGCTAATGAGCGCCAGCTGCACTGCTCACAGGACAAACTTATCCACACTTACTTGGGAGCTTACTCCCAGGGAAGTGTGAGTAGAAGTGCAGCCTCAGAGCCCACCCTGTGCCTGCCTACTCAGAAGTAAGCCCCATTCTAGCCAATGGGGCTTACTCCCAGGTGTGGGCAGGATGGCCCCTCAGCCCAGGACCACACAGCCCTCAACGTGCCTTTCCAGCTGCGAGCCCCGCAGGTCTGTGGGTTCAGCCTCAGTCAACTGCGGCAGGGCGAGTGCTGTGGGAAGGGGCCTGAGGGGGCTCCGTTCTCCCAGCACTGCAGGCTGCCTCCAGGCCCCCAGCCACTGGGTCAGCAAGGCAGGTGCCAACGCCCTCCAGCCGCTCCTCCTCCTGGGAGGCTTGAGCGCAGTGTGCGCCTCAGTAACCAGGAAGCGCGGCCAGGAGAGCGGAGGCTGCGGGCCGGTGGGGCATCCGATGGAGGAGGCGGCCATGCGGTGAGCAGGGATCGCCTGGGGGCATGGGGTGGCGGTTGCTAAGGGAGTGCCGGGGGAGGCCTAGAGGCGTGGGGGCAGGTGGCCTCCCTCCCTCTTGTGGGTCTCCAAGGAGTGCCTTCTAGTCACTGCTAAGGGGGGGTGTTTGGCTGCCCCTCTTCGACGCCCCCACCTCAAGGCGGGGCTGGCTCCAGCAACTCTCCTCCCAAAGCTGGAGGAGAACCACAACTAGCAGCCGGGTAGCAGCAGCCCCCTTGGGAAAGGGCAGGTGCAGAGGGCAATGCTGGCCATGTCTACTCAGAAGTAAGCCCCAATGTAGTCAGTAGGGCTGAGGTTACTCCCAGGTAAGTGTGGGCAGGATGGCAGCCTCAGAGCCCAATCCTGTGCCTGTCTACTCTAAGGAAGTCCCATTATAGTCAGGTCCCTCTGCTGAAATTCCCTCTTCTATGCAAATGTTACAGGATCCCTAAAGCTGAAAGTTTGCCCACCGTGGTTTAGGAGACCAAGTAAAATTGAGTGTCAGGAGAGTTAGGACAGACAGAAGAAAATATTTCTTTACCCAGCATGTGATTAGCCTGTGGAACTCCTTGCCACAAGATATGGTGATGGCGTCTGGCCTGAATGTCTTTAAAAAGGGAATTGGGCAGGTTACAAGCCATGATGTATGTGCCACATCCAGATTTTAGAAGTAGCTTACCTCAGAAGGCCAGGTGCAAGGGAGTGGCACCAGGATGCTTGTATTGTATTGGAAATGCTCGTTAGCCTGGGAATGCAGCTCATCTGAGAGAAGGAAAACTCTGATCCCAAACCTCCACTGCCTTGTGACTATATCCAGTTACGGAAAAGGCTTCAGGAGTCAACCTTGAGGCAAAATCCGGAGCCGGAGTCCCTGAGGCAGTTCATGGCTGAACAGTCATGCTCTGGCAACTCCTGCGATGCCACTGGAACCAACCATATTGGCTTCTGCCTTTCCGTTGGACCATTTCAGCGATGTGGAGAGGGGGGATTTGCTGCATGGGTAACAGTCTATCCTCCATATCTACTTTACCAAGGCTTCGCGCACTGCAAAAGGCACTGTTCCAGAACCACTATTCAGAGTCTTCCTAGTCTGAAGGATGCCAACAACAACAACAACAACAACGGTTCCATTGGAAATACATTAGCGTAATTGGTTTGTGGAACTCCTTGCCATAGGATGTGGTGATGGTGTCTGGCCTAGATGCCTTTAAAATGCAAGGAAGGCCAGATGCAAGGGAGGGTATCAGGAAGCAGGTCTCTTCCGGTCTTGTGTGCTCCCTGAGGCATCTGAAAGGCCACCGTGAGATAGAGCTGGACTAGATGGGCCTTTGGCCTGATCCAGCAGCACTCTTCTTATGCTTCTATGCTTAGCTGACAAGGGAGGGCACCAGGATGCAGGTCTCTTGTGGTCTTGTGTACTCCCTGGGGTATCTGGTGGGCCACTGTGAGAAACAGGAAGCTGGACTAGATGGACCTTTGGCCTGATCCAGCGGGGCTCTTCTTAGGAAAGGGTGTGGGGGAAAGTGGGCAACTGCCCTGTCTGAAGATCCAAATTTTCTGAAAATTTCTGCTTTTTGTTTTTTTGATTAAAAATATGTTAATAAAGATGTCAGGCTGATTTCAGGCATGATGCATGGCATTCTGCAAAATAAATTAAGGCTACAATCCTATCCACACTCATCTGGGAATAAACCCTATTGATTGTAATGAGACTTTACTTCTGAGTAGACAGGCATAGGATTGTGCACTAAGTGTTAAAAATGTGAAATGCAGTGGGGGGGGGGGAATAACTTGAATTTAATCTGTTTTATTCTTGCCTACCTGGATTCTGACAGTATTTTTGTTAACTGTACAAATTGAAATATGGAAATATCTTCAATAACAGTTTGTCAGGTATTTAATATTTTTTCATTAATATTTTAAAACTCTTTCTTAAAACAATCTAGTTTTGTGTACCTCTTTTATTGTTCTTATTTGAGTATTTAACACATGAATTATTAAAGTACCTTTCGGTATATCTTTTGGTGTACTTAAAATGATCACTAGGACATAGAACCTGTTGTTAATTTATCTGAATCCCAACACTGGATGTGTCTCCCTCACCTGGCTGACCAGGGTGAGGAGTGAAGTCACAATGGGAAGCATCACTGAGGTCAGGAAAATTCCAAAGTGTTCCCAGTTGGCCACCATGGCTGCTCTATTTAGGTCCTTTTTCCTGGTCTGGGCGCTATTGAACCCATTCTCCCCACAGGTGGAAGGGACTGGAGCGGGCAAACAGCACCACCGGTACCGCCTGGGGGCCCCGGATCCAGGAACCAACTGGGGGCCTTGTGTGGTTTGGTTTGGAATTGCCGCCCTCTGCATCAGTATCGCTTGTGGTCTCCCTTACCTCTGTGGAAGTGAAGTCCTGTGCACAGAGGGCCAAAGTCATTCGGAGCAGGTAAGCAGGAGTGGGGTTTGTGTGCATGGGGCAGGGGCGTGGACCAGACTGGTAAGGGGCCGCAGTCTCTGCTCAGGCTCTGGGGGTGGGGGGGGGGCACCGCATTAGGATAGCTGGACTTATGAAGCAGGCTCTATCCTGCGATTACGAATCAGGTGTCCTCAGTTATCTCCCAAAAATCAGGATGAGGGAGGTTAGAAAGTGGTTGCAAGGATAGTGCCCCTCCTGGGCTAGGCTGTCCCAGTGACAGGGATAGCACCCAATGTACCATCAGGGGGTGTGCAGGGATGAACCATGGTCGCCCCCCCCAGCCAGGATTTGCTCTCGGCTCCCCAGCAACTTGGCCCCAACAGTCTGCGTCCGACAAGAGTGCAAACCATGTTATGCTCTGTGTGTGGAAGGTCCCTAGAACCAAGGCTTTTGCGGCCATCAGACAGACTGCCCTGGACCATGGAGGTTTTTCGGAGCTCAGTCCAATCTGGTGTTGCATCATACTTGTGGTGGTGGGGAGAGATGGGGGAAGAGCACTTAGGGATGCTGCCCAAGAGGCAGGGAGGACGTGGGTCAAAACAGGTAGGCAGTGATGGCGGAGACATGGAGGAAGCCGAACCAAGGCACCAAGTCTCACTTGGGACCTGAGGGGCCCAGGCTTATTTGGAGATCCCAGCAGGGGCTGAACCTGGGGCCACCTGTGTGCATTGTTGGTGCCATCTGGTCAGGCGCACATTGCAAACCAGATGGGAGCAAAAAGTTGCCTCTTGGCCTCATCCGCAGGGGCCAGGAAAAATACTCTGACCACCCCCCCCTGCAGTGTACAGTGGCTTAACAGCTCTCCCTTTCTTTCCTCTGGCAGGAGTCCTGCCAGGATGTTGCTGGGATGAAGCCCATCTCTGATGGGCCTTCCACCAGCCAGCCCAAAAGTCCAGCGCGGAGCAGCTGGGGCACTGAGGCCCAGCAAACCTACGCCCAGCAGCTGTGTTGCATGGAGAGACTGCTGGAGGGATTCTTGAATGATGTGCGGAGCCAGAGACAGGCCCTGCGGAGGATGCTGGGGGACGACGTGATCCCCCTCGCCCTGGACCAGGCCACCGACAAACTGAGCATCACTGTCTATGAGATTGCTGAACGAGAGTGAACAGTCAGGAGGCAACCGAAAAAGCGCAGGGAGCTTCCTTAAATAAAACACTAGAGACTTTGGGTGTGTTTGTAGTGTGTCTGTGTGTTTATGAGACTCTGGGTGCCTTGGGACGTCTGGTGACTGGAGAAAGTGAGAGGGGAATGAGAGCCTGGGCAACAAAGATGGAGTCTGAGACTCATGAACTGGTCCTGAGTGCTCACCAAGGAGGGCACATCAGCAAGGAGTGCTCACCAAGGAGGCCAAGGTGCCCACGGACCTTCACGGACCTTCTTCTTTCTCCCTGCATCTGAAAAGAAAGGGGAGGGGCAGAGCAGAGGAGGAAGTGCAGAGGAAAAGGGCAGCTGTCAGTCCCATTCATTCTCTGATTCTGATCTGATTTTGACACTCCTTTAAAAAGTGGTTTGGGAACTGGGTTTGGACACATCTGGGGACGGGCTTGGATGCCTTTCAGGCAGAAGAAGACTCAAAACCCTTTTGCTTAGGATGCAGGTTTGCCAAAGGAATCCAAGTGAAATGGGCAGGGGGGATATATACACTCTGATTTCCAGCTATTATTTATTTTTAGAGGGTTTTTTCAAATGGCATAACAAGAAACTGACAAGCAGGGACACAACCTGTGATCCAAACCAGTGTCTGCTCAGTGCCTGATTTATTGGGCCGTGGACAGCAAGGGCTGTCCAATGGAAGAAGGGACAAATTGGTTCTCTGAGAGTAGAACTAGATCCAATGGGATCTAGTTCTGCAAGAGAGGAGATTTCGATTGGACGTCAGGAAGAATTTTGGACAGTCTGTCAAGCTCTGCCTTGAAGATCTCCAGTGAGGGAGACTCCATTGCCTCCCTTGGCAGTCTGATCCACTGCTGAACCACCCTGACTGTCCAAAATTTCTTCCTGATGTCCAATCGAAATCTCCTCTCTTACAGAACTCTCTACTCTCAGAGAACCAATTTGTCCCTTCTTCCATTGGACAGCCCTTGCCTGTGCCCATTCATTTTGCCTTACAAAAACATATGGGGTTCTCCTCCACACTTCCTCTTCCGGCCCAGGAAGTGGGCGGGGCAGAGGCTGGCACATCACGTGGCAAGAGGAGGCAGCATCTGTGATGCTGTCTCCTGTGCCAGGAGGTCCTGGGCGGGCTCAGATTCTGTGCTAGTGGTGCCAGGTTGCTGGGGGCTCCAGGGTCAAGTTTAGCCCCTGCACACCCTTCGAAAGCACCACGTAGGCTGAGGAGAGGGGTCAGAGGGCAAAACCCCCAGGACACAGGCTTCCAGGAGGCTTGGGCCATGACAGAACAAATGATATATTACAAAACAAATTTAATTCAAAATAAATTTGAGGACATCAATCTTAGGCTCTCCAAGGCAGCTTTTCCACTACAGCTTTAATCCACTTCCAATTCACTTTCATTCCCCCAACCATTCTGCAGACTGTAGTTTGTTAAGGGTAGTTTTCACAACTCTCAGATTCTTAAACAAACCACAATCCCCCCAGAATGCATTACAGTAGTGTTTCTCAAACTGTGGGTCAGGACCCACTAGGTTGGTCGGCGAGCCAGTTTCAGGTGGGTCCCCGTTCACTTCAATATTTTATTTTTTAATATATTAGACTTGATACTCCCGTGGTATGTGACTGCATTGGGAGAAATATTACAGATCTGTGCTTTTAACAGGCAACTATGTATATGCTTTTAACAAGGATAGTCAATGGGACTTACTCCTGGGGAAGTGTGGGTAGGATTGCAGCCTAGGATTGTTAAAAATTTTCCTGCTTGATGACGTCAATTTCAGTAGTGACATCAGTTCCGGTGGGTCCTGATGAATTCTCATTCTAAAAAGTGGGTCCCAGTGCTCAAAGTTTGAGAACCACTGCATTATGGGAACAGAATTTCATTACAAATTGAAATATGGAAATATCTTCAATAACAGTTTGTCAGGTATTTAATATTTTTTCATTAATATTTTAAAACTCTTTCGTAAAACATAATCTAGTTTTGTGTACCTCTTTTATTGTTCTTATTTGAGTATTTAATGCATTAATTATCAAACTACCTTGCGGTATATCTTTTGGCAGGGCTTTTTTTCTAATGGAACGCGGGGGGACGGAGTTCCGTCACCTTTTTGCAGGGGCCCCTCCCCTTCGGAGGCATTCCAGGAGGGGGGGGAGCAAAACAGAGGCATTAGCTGGGTAGGTGCTGGGGGGTGCAGGGTGGGCGGGCGCCTGGCCCCTGCTTGACCGCACAATGACCCCCTCCTGCCCCATCCCCAAGCTCCTGCCTGAGCCCAGCCCGCCTCCCCCCCTGCACTCAGCTTCCCTGCACAGCTTCCAAGCCGGTGGAGGGTGCGGGGGACATGCGCCGACGCCGAGGAGGAGGATGGACTGCCAGCCAGAGAGACTGGCTGCGGCACCCATGGAACGCCAAGGTACTGGCTTGGCGGAGGACGAGGGGAAGGAAGCTGGCTGGTGCAGCCCCTGTGTCAATCTGCAACACGAGCCTAGGTGTGTCTACTCAGAAGTAAGTCTCATTGTGCTCAATGGGGCTTGCTCCTGGGAAAGGGTGCATAGCCTTGCAGCCTGAGAGCCCAAGCCTATGCATGTCTACTCTGAAGTAAGTTAAATTGTGTTCAATGGGGCTTACTCCTGGGAAAGTGTCATAGCCTTGCAGCCTGAGTAGACAGGCAGAGGAAGAGCTCTGAGGCTGCAGTCCTCTCCACACTTTCCTGGGAGGAAGCCCCACTGCCTCTAATGGGACTGACTTCTGAGGAGACAGGCTTTGGCTCTGAGGCTGCAGTCCTCTCCACACCTTCCTGGGAGGAAGCCCCACTGCCTCTACTGGGACTGACTTCTGAGTAGACAGGCACAGGATTGGGCCCTGAGGCTGCCATCCTATCCACAATAAGCCCCATTCACTAAAGTGGACTTCTGAGTAGATATGCGTAGGATTGGGCTCTTAGGCTGCAATCCTAGGCACTTTCTTGGGAGTAAGCTCCATTGATGAGATTTACTTCAGAGTAGACATACCTAGGATTGGGCTCTTAATCCTGGCAGAGATATATATCTGCACCTGTTTTCACATGCTAAGGGCAGGTGAAAAGGGATTCTACCTGTGTACAACGTGCTGTCCAGCCTTGCCAGAGATCCTCCTCATCCTTCCCCCACAAGCATGCCCTCTGCCAGCCAGCATTTGCAGCTCCTCTCCAGCAATGCACAGCAGCTGCTCAGGGCAGCAGAGAACATACAATTACATGCCAAGCGCCTTCCCAAAGACACAGAGTATTCTGCTACCTGAATTAAACCATATTTAATCGCTTGTTTGCAAACGTAGCCGTTTCTATGTGCACCTAAGGACCCCTCTCATGTAAGAATTCCTTTTTTGTTCTTACTCCCACAGTTGCTTAGAGTAATTTTACTACATGGAACTCATGTAAGCCATTTTTCGGAATCCATTCACTGCTTCCTCTCCTCGTAGTGCCACACTACATACTACATGCTAGAACTGCACCTGTTCAGTATTTTTCCCCATGTGTAGAAAAAGTAGCTAGGGGGAAGGGGATGTGGAGATTGACAGCCCAATCCTATGCATGTCTACTCAGAAGTAAGTTCATCTTTAGGGGGGAAGCACATAAAAAAGATTTTATTTCTCCAATAAAAAAATGGTTTAAAAATAAATAAATAAATAAATAAATAAATAAAAGATTAACAAGCTGTGAGTTCCTGCACCTTTTCTTTTACATAAAAAGCACTGTCTTTTGGTATACTTAAAATGATCACTAGGACATAGAACCTGTTGTTAATTTATTTGAATCCCACCACTGGTTAGGTCCCTCAGTCTCTCCCTCTGCTCTTCTGGGACAGCAACAGTCTGGGTTGAAGGAAAGGTCAACCAATCTATAGACCTGACTAGATACAAGGCCTGGCAATTTGACATAGAACAGTGATAAGAACATATGAACAGCCCCGCTGGATCAGGCCAAAGGCACACCTAGTCCAGCTTCCTTTATCTCACAGTGGCCCACCAAATGCTTCAGGGAACACACTAGACAACAGACACAACCTGCGTCCTAGTGTCCTCCCCTGCATCTGGCAATCAGAGGTAGCCTACCTATACCTTGCACATACCTACCATGACCTGTAGCCCGTGATGAACTTTTCCTCTAGAAATTTGTCCAATTCCCTCTTAAAGGTATCTAGACAAGATGCCATCACTACTTCCTGTGGCAAGGAGTTCCATAGACTAATCACACGCTGGGTAAAGAAATGTTTTATTTTGTTTGTCCTAAGTCTCCCAACACTCAACTTTAGTGGATGTCCCCCTAGTTCTGGTGTTATGTGATAGGGAAAAGAACGTCTCTCTATCCACTCTATCCATCCCCTAATCACTAAGTAGGGACTAATCACTGCAAAAGGGGAAAATTTTCTCCCAACACTACCAACTGCCTTCTTGCAATTAAGATAAAATGATGCGCATAAGGAATAAAGACTAAAGCTGAGGCGAAAGCTCAAACAAATATTTTACTTACAGCTCTTTTGAATACTTATTTGTAAAGCATCTGGTTTAGTACCAAAGCTTCTAACAGCTTTGAAAACCTAGTTTGCTAATCACTCTTGGTTTGAGAGTACTAGAAAGAACTAACTGCTGAGAGAGCCTGACAATGCATGTCCATCTCTCTAGAATAGGGGTGTCCAAACGTTTTGGCAGGAAGGCCACATCATCCATCTGACACTGTGTCGGGGGCTGGGAAAAAATTAATTTACATTTCAAATTTGAATAAATTTACATAAATGAATATATTAGAGATGGAACTTATATGAATGAATGAAGGTCTTGCAATAGTTCAAGGCCTATAAAAGGCCTTGCACAAAGCAAGGCCAGCCTTTCCATTGCTGCCACTGCTGCATCACAGATGTGAAACAGCAAGCAGTGGAGGAAGCCCTTGTCCCACAGCTCATGTGAGAGGTTGAACAGTTGCCCGTCGCGCTGAGAGCAGTTGCATCAGGCCAGAGCAGGCTCCAGCAAGTCTCAGGAGGGCCAGAGGCTCATTGGAGACTGGGGAATTCCTGAGGGCCGGATTGGGAGTCCTCGAGGGTCGCAAGAGGCCCCAGGGCTGGGGTTTGGGCACCCCGCTCTAGTACAGCAGTCTCTAAACTGGAGACTGCTGCGTGCTGAAAACAGCCTCCCTGGTGCAACAGGAGTTTCCTGTTCCGCTGGGGAGGCTGCCATTGTCACTGCTGATCTCCCCCAATGTTTGCTCCACCCAGCCATGTCTGCCAGGAAATATGGAAGCAGAGCAGCAGAGCCTGCTGGGCCACAGAACGTGGAAGCGGCTGGACAGCACAAACATTGGAGGAAAACGGCAGCAACAAAGGCAGCCTCCCCCCTGTGGAATGCTAAGCTCCATTCATGCGGGGGAGGGGTTAGGAAGGGCGCCAGATTCGGTCCTCAGGCCGCAGTTTGGAGCACCCTGCTCTAGAAGTTCAGTTAAGATCTGGTAAACTGACCCCGATGAATGACAGGTTGGTAACTACTGCATCACAGAACACTCCTGCCCACAGAATGTTTACATTTTGTTCTCTGCCTTTTTAAAGGGCATCCCCAGTATCCTCCGGCTCAGCAGATAATTGAAACTACATATACCAGATCCACAGATTCCAGGACCCATCTGTATATTTTAAAAAACTCCCTTTGCCTTCTTGTTTATCTAATCGCACAATCCTATCTGTCGGCAGAGCAGAAAGGCAGGAGACAGCCACATGATGGTATCAGTCTGGAGGTGTGGAACCCACCCTTAGATCTTGACAGACAAGTTTGCTACCCAGTAGGTGAGGTAGTTCTGTTGGTAAGCGGAATAGCTACCCCAAATAGGAAGATGGATCCTGAATCCCCATCTAGTGCATGGCCATCTTGGAATGGTATTTTTCAAACAAGGGACGAAGGCCGCCTGCAAGAGGCTGTTTTAACTGTGGAAACTCACAGGGCTTCTAGGAGGTTAAAAACAGGAAGGGGAGAAGCATCACAGGACAGGTCCTTTTTAACTTGTTCATCATAGTGTATCTGGCGTTAAGTGGCCAGTTTTGCAGATGACACCAAACCATACAGGGTGGGTATAAACCAAATCAGGTTCTGAACGGATGCAAAAGGATCTCTCCAAACTGGTTGAATGGGTAACCAAATAGCAAGAGAGATTAAACATAATAAATATAAAAGTGATGCACAGTGGGCAAAAATAATCTCAATTTTACATATACATGAATGGGATCTGAGCTCTTTGTGACAAACCATGAAAGATATCTTGAAGTATAGAGGATAGCTCAATGGAAACAGTGCAAATTCCATGCTGGAGTCATTAGGAAAGTAATAAAAAATGAGTTTGCTAATATCATAATGTCCCTATACAAATCTATAGTGTGACCATATTTATAATACTGTAGGGTTATCAAATTTTTCCTACCATGACCCATCTGTTTTGCAGTGGAGGACACCGAGACCCACCTCCTTTTCTGGCACCAGGCCTCTGAAGGCTTGAAAAGGTCTACACAAGCCACTGTAAGCAGCTGAAAGTCACTTTTACAAACATGGAAGTAAACCTGAAGTGACTTCTGGGCTGCTTCTGGAGGCCTGTGGAGGCCTGGTGCAGCCTCCAGTTGTATCCAGAGGGCTTTAATTTGGAGCCAACCAGACACAAGAGCAGGTGGGAGGGACCAACCCAGGACCCATCGGACATTGGGTCACAATGTACCAAGTGGGTCACGACCCACAGTTTGAGAAACCCTGGAATTCTGCATACCATTCTGGTCATCACCTAGAAAGAAAAGTCTTGTAGGGCTGGATAAGGTGCAAATTTAGGCATCCAAAATGATCAGATAGCTGAACTACCTTCCTCACAAGGAAAATCTGCAACATTTGGAAAAAAGGTGATTCAGGGAAAACATGATTGAGATTTATAGTCCAGTCTTAACTAAATTGCCTCCCCCCTATGGAGTATTGTATAGAGTGTATTGTATTGTATACAGAGTATGCCAATAGAGCATACACTGTATCCTGTGTGGGGGCAGTTCCGGAACCCTCCTTAGGGTAATGGAATTTTTCTTTCCTTATGTTGTTGTAAACCTCTGCTATCCTAATGAGTCTCCTCTGATCTGCAGCAGCCATTTTGCACGGTAAGGGAGAGGGGTTAGGATTCCGGTGCTGCCAGGATCCATCCCTCCCTCCCCTATTCTTCCTCCTGCCCACAGCTTCTACACCAGGACAAACCCCTATTCTTCCCCTGCCTGCCCCATTCCACCTACCCCCACCGCTGCCACTGGCTTACCTTCACTGTCAGAGGTGGCTGGCAATGATGGCAGGCATCTGACCATACTGTTTGTGGTAGCGATTCTGGATTGCCTGCCAGTCGGGCACTGTACATGGTGCTGCATGGCTGTTCAGGTGTTTTGCCAAACTCCCTTTCCAAACTTGTGCTAGAGAACTTATGCTTGCTTTAAGCTAATTAGTTCCCCTGGCTCAGACACAACTAGCTCTAGCAGCATATGAAACTACCACTGTCGCCCAAAACCAACAGGAAGGTAACCAGTAGGTAGCTTACCTGTGGGGCTTTTCCGAGTGGTGAAGACCAGAAGCGATTGTGAGGAGCTCCAGAAGGATCTCTCCAGACTGGCAGAATGGGCAGCAAAATGGCAGATGCGCTTCAATGTCAGTAAGTGTAAAGTCATGCACATTGGGGCAAAAAATCAAAACTTTAGATATAGGTTGATGGGTTCTGAGCTGTCTGTGACAGATCAGGAGAGAGATCTTGGGGTGGTGGTGGACAGGTCGATGAAAGTGTCGACCCAATGTGCGGCAGCAGTGAAGAAGGCCAATTCTATGCTTGGGATCATTAGGAAGGGTATTGAGAACAAAACAGCTAATATTATAATGCCGTTGTACAAATCGATGGTAAGGCCACACCTGGAGTATTGTATCCAGTTCTGGTCGCCGCATCTCAAAAAAGACATAGTGGAAATGGAAAAGGTGCAAAAGAGAGTGACTAAGATGATTACGGGGCTGGGGCACCTTCCTTATGAGGAAAGGCTACAGCGTTTGGGCCTCTTCAGCCTAGAAAAGAGACGCCTGAGGGGGAACATGATTGAGACATACAAAATTATGCAGGGGATGGACAGAGTGGATAGGGAGATGCTCTTTACACTCTCACATAATACCAGAACCAGGGGACATCCACTAAAATTGAGTGTTGGGTGGGTTAGGACAGACAAAAGAAAATATTTCTTTACTCAGCGTGTGGTCGGTCTGTGGAACTCCTTGCCACAGGATGTGGTGCTGGCGTCTAGCCTAGACGCCTTTAAAAGGGGATTGGACATGTTTCTGGAGGAAAAATCCATTACAGGGTACAAGCCATGATGTGTACGCGCAACCTCCTGATTTTAGAAATGGGTTATGTCAGAATGCCAGATGCAAGGGAGGGCACCAGGATGAGGTCTCTTGTTATCTGGTGTGCTCCCTGGGGCATTTGGTGGGCCGCTGTGAGATACAGGAAGCTGGACTAGATGGGCCTATGGCCTGATCCAGTGGGGCTGCTCTTATGTTCTATGGGGCTGTAGGGTCCCTCTTTCCAATTCTCAAAGCAGCAGCTCTTTTAGGTGCAGCAGCACCCCCTCAGCTCTTCACCGCTCAGCAGTCTCCTTTCAGCTAGTTTGCCAGGCAGTCAATTAGTCCATTAGGCAGGTCATTAGTCAGTTAGCCAGTCCATGAGTCAGTCCGTCCGTCAATTTATCAATAGGTTCGTCTTACTACCCACACCTCTCCTTTCTCCAGGTGCTACTTATATGTTGTACTGACCTGGGTGCTGCTAGTGGCTTCAGCTGTGCAGCACACCCATTGCTAATCAGAGCCTTAATGTTAACCCCTGGTTTTCTGGCTGACCTTGAGTAAGGGGCCACTGCTAGCACCGCAACCTATCTCTTGTGGGGGTGGGGGGGTCCTTCCATGTTTTCCTCTACATAAGGACAAGGTAGGTTTGAGCTGTTTATAAAATGATGCATAGCAATACAGATTTTTTCTCTCTCAGAATACTGGAATCACGGGTCATTCAGTAAAACTGATTGGGGGAGATGTATGGCAGACAGAAGGAGATGCTTCTTCACACAGCCCAGCCAGGATGACATTCGCACTATGAAGAGAAACATCTGGAGAAATGGAGAGTTCTGTGTGCTTCTGTCACAGAATAGCACTTGTAAAAACCCCATTTGAAAAAATGGGGTTTATGGTCAGTCTGTCTATGTATACTGCCTTGAATCTACAAGAAAAGCAGTATATAAAATACTGTATGTTGGGCGCTGCACCCGGGCCCCACCTTAGCTCAAGAGAAGGCTCCAGGGCTGGGGAGCCAGGCAACAGGAGGTGGGAGAAACCAGCGGGGTGGGAGGAAGGGCAAGGTGAAGGCAGCACATGGGAAGAAGGGAGGTCTTTAAGACCAGGGAAAGGCAGCTCCCAGGG
The DNA here is from genome assembly GCF_035046505.1 of Tiliqua scincoides. Taxonomy (NCBI): domain Eukaryota; kingdom Metazoa; phylum Chordata; class Lepidosauria; order Squamata; family Scincidae; genus Tiliqua; species Tiliqua scincoides. The sequence continues at coordinate 101,332,938 of NC_089822.1, read as the reverse complement.
AACCACCCTTTTTACCTCCCCTGAGGGGAAGGGGAGGGGCTGTGGGGGGGGTTGGCTGGTCCTACAAAAGCTGGGAGGCCAGTGATGCTGGGGCTGGCCAGAAGCTGAGAGGCTCTGCAGTCAACAGCCTCTGCCCAGGACCTAGGCAGAAACAGCCCAGCCAGGGAAGAGGACCCAGATGCTGTAACCCTCTCTCTCTGAGACAGACTGAGGCCTTCCCAGGGCTCCCTTAAAGGGCCAGTCAGGCTGAGCAGAGGCCCTGCCCTAAGAGTCTTGCCTCTCCCTTAAAGGGCCAATCAGGCTGATGGAGGCCCCACCCCAGGAGCCTCACACTGTAATAATGAATAGTCTAATTCAGTGTTTCCTAAAGTGTGGATGGCAACCTACCAGAGGGTTGCCACTTGATTGTTGGTGGGACCTGAAACTGACAAGTAGATAGCTGACAAGGAAAATGCATCAAGCGCTATGGGAAGTGAAACTGAGCTACACTGTGCAATTACTCATGAGTATGCAACTGTGCCTCTGCCCATTTTGAAGGGTAGGCCAAGAGGAATGCAATGCCACTGGAATGGTCCTGATCAATTGAACACAGGCCCCAAAAAACACTAAAAAAGGAAGTTCCCCCTCCAAGTTGACAAATGTATTGAGCCCTACGGAAAGAGAAACTGAGCTACATGTGCACATTTACTCTTGAGCAGGGGTGTCCAAAGTTTTTGGCAGGAGGGCCACATCATTTCTCTGACACTGTGTCGGGGGCCGAATTAATTTACATTTCAAATTTGAATAAATTTACATAAATAAATATATTAAAGATGAATTTATATGACTGAATGAAGCTCTTGCAATAGCTCAAGGCCTATAAAAGGCCTTGCACAAAGCAAGGCCAGCCTTTCCTTTGCTGCTGCTGCTGCATCACAGACGTGAAACAACAAGCAGTGGAGGGAGCCCTCATCCCATAGCTCACTTGAGAGGCCAAACAGTTGCCCTCACACTGAGAGCAGTTGTGTTGGGCCAGTGTGGGCTCCAACAAATCTCCGGAGGGCCAGAGGCTCATTGGAGACTAGGGGCTCCCTGAGGGCTGCATAGAGAGGCCTTGAGGGCCACAAGTGGCCCCAGGGCCGGGGTTTGGGCACCCCTGCTCTTGAGTAACCAACTGCGCCTTGGCTCCTATTGAAGACCAGGCAAAGGGGAATGCAAATCAACCAGAATAGTCCCAATCTTCTGAGCATGAACCTCAACAAATTTACAGAAGGTGGCACCCCCACAATAGTAAAAAGAATAAAAACAGAGACTATATGCCTAATAAAGGTTTGTTGTATGTATGTTGAAAAAAAACAGAGACTTCAGCTGGTAAGGAGAAACTTTTTTTAATGCTAGGAGGTTCCCCATAGAATGTCATATTAAAAACTGGGTCTTGGTGCTGAAAATTTTTGGAATGACTGGTCTAATTCATTATCACAAGATATCGTGATCTGGATAATAAAAGGGGAAATACATATGCTACCATCCCAAGCTATAGAGACCAAGCAGACAAAGGATCTATTTATTTATTTTGTCTTTTCTTTATTTATTTGGTCTTTTATCTAAACAAAAAGGGAATTTACCAATATGAAAAAAGAAGGGGTGCAGTAATAGTATAATAAGGTAAATGGGAAATGACTGAGCTTTCTGGAAAATACAAGGGAAGGTTTGAACAAATGTATATAGTAACCAGTAACAGCCAGCAGATGGCAATGGCATGCTACTAAGAAAATTCAGCCCCCAGAGCCCTCTCTTCATCAGTGCTTCTAAACTGTAAAACGGCAAACTGGCTAGATGGAGTAGATGGCAAAAAATAAATTCCCTGACCACAGTTTAGCTAGAAATGATCCATAGTTGCCAATTTAAATTTGTCCAAGGAATTCCCAGTCCTTCCACTTGCACATGGTCCTCTCTGAGCTTTCAACAAATGAGTCACTCAGGCACTGGCAGAGAACAATGATTACTCCATCCCACTTCCTTGGACCCCCTTTTGACAGAGACTTGCCAATCAAGGAAGGGGGGATAGCTATCCCAGAGAGGAAGAAGAATCCCAATCCAGAAACATCTTTGTTTGTAAGTAATGGAGTTTCAAACAGAGGCTGCTGAACATGCACAGGAGTGTCTGGGAAGTGGAAAGGGACAAGCAGGAAGAAAGGGAGGAAAGAGAAAGAGGGTGAGGTGATCTTTTTTCTTGGGTACCATTGGCAGATATCTGCTGCCCTCTTCTCCTCTTTATGAAGTTCTTCGTTTGATGTTTAGGATTCGTATGCTCTCTTCTTTCAGTTTGGGATTGGTCAATATTAAGATTATGGAGTGTGCCGAAGGACACAAGGACATTGCAACACCAACAGCCAGTACCTCAACAACACCAAGAGCAAGAGAATAATGCAGGTAAAATGTTACAGCAACAGCAAATAGAATGTAGAAGAAGAGAAAGAATGACAAAGAATTGACCACATTGATATGGGCCTGAGTGTTGAGGTCCTTGGTGGCGATGCCACTCCTCTTCAGATTCCTGGTGTGTCTCCACAGCGAGATGAGCAAAAGAATGGATGCAGTTAAGCAGATGCTGACGTTGATGGCAATGAACGTGACTTGCAGGGAAATAAAAATTCCAGCGTTGTTGCTATCTTCTTCTCGGCTGGTATTCCCTGTCATGTTCCCCATCGGATTGCAGTAGATGTTCATCCTCAAAGCAGCAAAAGGAAAGGAAAAAACTGTGAGTGATAATCCAAGCACTCTCAGCACGAATACATCAATCCTTGGCTTGAGCCACATGATGAAGCGGTGGGCAAAGTTGGTAATTTTCACGCAGTAGAAAACACTGAGCCAAGTAGCACACCAGACGCTGGCTGAGCTGAAATATGTCCAGGCACAGAATAAAATCCTCCATAAATAACTATAGCAATAGAACTCCGGAGAGCAGACATACAAGAACTCACCCATCATTACAACCAATTGCAACAGAAACCTGGTAGAGCCTAAAGCGGTCAAGAGGAGATCAGAAGGGAGCATCTTCCTGCTTTGGAGCCATCTGTGGCCATTCACAACTATGATAAATCCATTTCCTAAGAAGGCAATGACGGATTCAATTCCTAAAATGAGGAGAAGAACGAGAGCAAATGGAGTTGTGTTTTCTTCATCCATCATGGTCATTTTCCAAGAGAAATGTCTCAGAGGAACAAGTGGGATCAGTTCTGTCAGAGATGCAGCAGGGAAAACTGCTCTTGGGGGCTTTTTAAATGGTCATGTCAACAAAGAGAGCAATGCAAATCCCAGGAGGATTTGGTTACTAATGACGCAGCCAGGTATCATGTTGTGCCCATATAGCTTGGGACTTGTCCAGGTTCATGTGACCAAGTGTGTGGCATCTTTGCTGTTTGCCAACTTCACATTGCTTGGATAGCAGAAAGTTCAGTTTAGTTCCTCCTTAATTTGTCTCACATCCTATGACTCCTTCCTCGCCTCTACCTCTAAAGGAGATTGTCGAGGCTGGGAGGGAGTGGAGGATATCAGTGAAGCTATTGATATCCACCCTCCACTCATCCATGCCATGCCTCTGGAGGCCTCGATCCCTGCTCTTTTCTGCCCACCCCCCTGATGGCTTACCTGGGGTGGAAGAGGTAACTGAGTCTGGTAGTGGCAGTTCTAGTATGGCTGTTGGTGGCACATGCAGCACGCTGCCATATGGTCATTTATGATAGCAGAACTGTGTTATTCTGTTGTAAACGCCCAGTTAGTGCTGTCAGTGCTCTGTTCACAGTCTCCACTGCAGCGAATGTTGTTGGAACAAGGGTGTTTTTGGACAGCCCAGTAAAGCATGATGCAGCTTATCAACTTGCTGATAAGAAATGCTGCTGAGCTGCTGCCACAGAGCAGCAGGATCCATGACGCAATCTTGACATGCTGTGGGACAGGAAGAGGCCAACTATGTTATCTATGTTAACAGTAAGAGAAATGGAAATTAAATTGAATTATTTGAAACAAAGGTCAGTTGAATTTGCAAATAAACCAGGGAGATGGTCGGCTTATAAGTTACGAAAGGAAAGAGAAAAGAAAACAATATTGAAAATAAAGGAGGGTAATTTGACTCTAACAGAAAGTATGGCAATAAAAAAGCATTCCAACATTATTTGTATTGGCAACCTTCAGTCTTGAAAGACTGTGGTATCGCGCTCTGAAAGGTGGTTCTGGCACAGCGTCTAGTGTGGCTGAAAAGGCCAGTCCAGGAGTGACAATCCCTTCCACACTGGGAGCAAGTGCAGTCTGTCCCTGGTCTGTCTCCCTGGCTATGGGCCTTCCTTCTTTGCCTCTTTGCCTCAGACTGCTGGCAAAGTGTCTCTTCAAACTGGGAAAGGCCATGCTGCACAGCCTGCCTCCAAGCAGACCACTCAGAGGCCAGGGTTTCCCACTTGTTGAGGTCCATCCCTAAGGCCTTGCAGATGTCCTTGTATTGCAGCTGTGGTCTACCTGTAGGGCGCTTTCCTTGCACGAGTTCTCCATAGAGGAGATCCTTTGGGATCCGGCCATTATCCATTCTCACAACATGACCGAGCCAACGCAGGTGTCTCTGTTTCAGCAGTGCATACATGCTAGGGATTCCAGCACGTTCCAGGACTGTGTTGTTAGGAACTTTGTCCTGCCAGATGATGCCAAGAATGTGCCGGAGGCAGCGCATGTGGAAAGCGTTCAGTTTCCTCTCCTGTTGTGAGCGGAGAGTCCATGACTCGCTGCAGTACAGAAGTGTACTCAGGACGCAAGCTCTGTAGACCTGGATCTTGGTATGTTCTGTCAGCTTCTTGTTGGACCAGAGTCTCTTTGTGAGTCTGGAAAACGTGGTAGCTGCTTTACCGATGCGTTTGTTTAGCTCAGTATCCAGAGAAAGAGTGTCGGAGGGATCGTTGAGCCAAGGTACACAAAGTCATGGACAACCTCCAGTTCATGCGCAGAGATTGTAATGCAGGGAGGTGAGTCCACATCCTGAACCATGACCTGTGTTTTCTTTAGGCTGATCGTTAGTCCAAAATCTTGGCAGGCCTTGCTAAAATGATCCATGAGCTGCTGGAGATCTTTGGCAGAGTGGGTAGTGACAGCTGCATCGTCGGCAAAGAGGAAGTCACGCAGACATTTCAGCTGGACTTTGGACTTTGCTCTCAGTCTGGAGAGGTTGAAGAGCTTTCCGTCTGATCTGGTCCGGAGATAGATGCCTTCTGTTGCAGTTCCAAAGGCCTGCTTCAGCAGGACAGCGAAGAAAATCCCAAACAAGGTTGGTGCAAGAACACAGCCCTGCTTCACGCCACTTCAGATGTCAAAGGGGGTCTGATGTGGAGCCATCGAAGACAACAGTGTCCTTCATGTCCTTGTGGAAGGATCTGATGATGCTGAGGAGCCTGGGTGGACATCCGATCTTGGGGAGAATCTTGAAGAGGCCGTCCCTGCTGACCAGGTCGAAAGCCTTTGTGAGATCTATGAAGGCTATAAAGAGTGGCTGTTGTTGTTCCCTGCATTTCTCCTGCAGTTGTCTAGGGGAGAATACCATTATCAGTGGTGGACCTGCTGGCTCGGAATCCGCACTGTGATTCTGGATAAACGCTCTCTGCAAGTACCTGGAGCCTCTTTAGTGCAACTCGGGCAAACAACTTTCCTACAACGCTAAGGAGAGAGATACCATGGTAGTTGTTGCAGTCACCCCTGTCACCTTTGTTCTTGTACAGCGTGATGATGTTTGCATCCCTCATGTCTTGAGGTACTTCACCTTCTCTCCAGCAGAGACAGAGGATTTCTTGCAGCTCAGTAGTGATGATCTCTTTGCAGCACTTTAGGACTTCAGCAGGGATGCTGTCTTTTCCAGGTGCCTTGCCAAAGGCAAGGGAGTCCAGGGCCACGTGAAGTTCTTCTAGGGTTGGTTCACTATCAAGCTCCTCCAGCAAAGGCAGGCACTCAATGTTGTTCAGCACTTCTTCGGTGACTACATTTTCTCTGGAACATTATTACTCAAATTTATATAAAGGACATGAGGTACCTTCTGAAAAAATAGATGAATACATTGGGAAGCAAGTTACCTAGGATATCACAAGAGCATGGGCAAATCATGAACGGTCCAATAACAATAATAAAGGAATTGGAAGAAGCTATAAAAAAGATTAAATTAGGGAATGTACCAGGCCCAGATGGACTCCTGAGCATATACTACAAGACTTTCGAGAAAGAGCTCTTATATCCTTTGCAGGATGAATTCCATTTTAAATGGAGGACAGATGCCCGAAACTTGGAGAAACGCAAATATAACATTAATACCTAAGGAAGGTCAAGATCCAACTCTACCACAAAATTATAGACCAATATCATGATTAAATAATGATTATAAGCTGTTTACAACAATATTAGCTGAAAGATTTAAGATAGTTTTGCAAGACATTGTTCATGAAGATCAAAGTGGATTCTTACCAAAAAGACAATTGAGAGACAATGTTAGAGTTGTGTAAGATACACTGGAATATATGAGGAAACATAATGAGAAGCAGGCAGCATTGATATTCTTAGATGCACAGAAAGCCTTTAACAATCTGAATTGGTTTTTCATTTTTAAAGTTTTGGAAGCTATGGGCTCTGGAGAAAATGTTATAAAATGGGTGAAATCAATTTATAGTACCAAACAGCTCAGATAATAGTTAATGGGGATTTGACAAAACCATGTAAAATACAGACGCACAAGACAAGGTTGTCCACTATCACCTTTGTTGTTTATTCTTGCCCTGGAAATATTGAATGGGGATATAAGACAAGATAATAGGATTCAGGGTATAAAGATTAAGAAAGAAGAGTATAAGTTGAGAGCATTTGCAGATGACTTGGTGTTGATACTGGAAGACCCAATAAAAGGGATTGACATTTTAATGGCTAAATTTAAGGAATTTGGAGAAGTTGCCAGATTTAGGATTCATAATGAGAAAACTAAAATCTTAACTAAAAATATGCCAATACAAGATCAATTAAAATTGTCAAATAAAACAGGTTTTAAGATTGAAAAGAAGGTAAAGTATTTGGGCATCATTTTGACAAACAAGAATTGTAGGCTGTTCCAAAATAATTATTTTAGGCTATGGAGTGAAATAAAAAAAGATTTAGAAAGATGGGATAAAGTTCAACTCTCTGTTATGGGAAGAATAGCAACAATTAAGATGAATGTTCTACCAAGAATGCTATTCTTGTTCCAGACAATTCCTGTTTTAACATATGATATACCATTTAAACAATGGCAAAAAGATTTATCCAAATTTGTCTGGCAAGGGAAAAAGCCATGAGTTAGATATAAAATTATACAGGATGCTAAAGAAAGAGGAGGGTTGGGATTACCTGATTTAAAATTATATTTTGCTGCTTGTTGTCTAACTTGGATGAAGGAATAGGTAACATTGAGAAACAGAAGATTACTGGAATTAGAAGGACATGGTTTGAGGTTTGCCTGGCATGGGTATATATGGTATGACAAACCTAAGATTAATGCAGAGTTTAATAACCACTCTGTTAGGCATGTCATTTTGAGAATTTGGAATAAATATAAAGTTAGATTTTGCCCAAAAACTCCATTGTGGTTATCACCACAAGAAGTTTTGCATAGAAAAGAAATGATAACTGCACATAATTGGTTGACTTATCGGGATGTGTTAAAATTTTCTCAGGGAGAATGTATGCTAAAATCAAGGGAGGAAATATTAGATGAAGGATATGTGTGTCAGTGGTTTCATTACTTGCAAATTCAGGAAAGATTTAGAATAAACAAAAGAACCTTTGGTATTGAACAACACAAATCAGAATTTGAAAGGGAATTAAGTTTAAACGATAAACAAATTATCGCTAAAATTTATGAACTCTTATTAAAACTTGAAATGGAAGAAGAACAAGTAAAAGACTGCATGATAAAATGGGCTCAGAATTTTGGTTACAATATTTCAGTGGATCAGCGGATGGGTTTGTGGACAAGAGGTTTGAAGTTTACTTTAAATATTAATCTTAAAGAAAATTTCTATAAGTTGATGTACTGTTGTTATTTGTCCCCCATGAAATTGGCTAACATTTATAATACAACGGGATGTTGTTGGAAATGTGAATACCAGGAGGGATCATTTTTTCATATGTGGTGGTCCTGCAAATTTGCAAAAAAATTTTGGACACAAATTCATTCACAGATTCAGAAAATTTTAAAGATTAATATACAGTGGAAGCCAGAGTTTTTCATGTTGGGTTTGATGGACAACCAATTGGAACGAGAACATGGTGTATTATCACTGTACATGATAACAGCAGCAAGGATACTTTATGCACAGAAATGGAAGTGCTCCAGTATACCAACAATAGAAGATTGGCTGGCGAAGATGCTGGAGCTGGTGGAGATGGCAGAGTTGACATCTTTAATTAGAGAAAAGAAAATAGATTCATTTTTGACTGAGTGGAAGCCATTTGTGATTTTCCTGCAGAGCTTAGATTGTAATGAATTATATACCTGTGGGTTTGGAGACTGAATAGAAGAGATAGATATAAAAGAGATCTAATATTTAGTTTAATTTTTATTGTATCAAATATTGTATAGCTATTATTATTATTATTTATGTTTGTAAGCCTGTTGGACTCTTCGCTCACAACAGGAGAGGAAACTGAACACATTCCACATGCACTGCCTCCGACACATCCTCAGCATCACCTGGCAGGACAAAGTTCCAAACAACACAGTCCTGGAACGAGCTGGAATCCCTAGCATATATGCACTGCTGAAACAGAGACGCCTGCGTTGGCTCAGTCATGTTGTGAGAATGGATGATGGCCGGATCCCAAAGGATCTCCTCTATGGAGAACTGGTGCAAGGAAAGCACCCTACAGGTAGACCACAGCTGTGATACAAGGACATCTGCAAGAGGGATCTGAAGGCCTTAGGAGTGGACCTCAACAGGTAGGAAACCCTGGCCTCTGAGCGGCCTGCTTGGAGGCAGGCTGTGCAGCATGGCCTCTCCCAGTTTGAAGAGACAAAGAGGCAAAGAAGGAAGGCCCATAGCCAGGGAGACAAACCAGGGACAGACTGCAGTTGCTCCCAGTGTGGAAGGGATTGTCACTCCTGGATTGGCCTTTTCAGCCACACTAGACGCTGTGCCAGAACCACCATCCAGAGCGCGATACCATAGTCTTCCGAGACTGAAGGTTGCCAACAAGAGATGTAAGCCTGTAGTAGAAGTAAGTGGAAGTCTTATAAAATTTTGTGTTAGATCAACAATGAAATGAAAATAATAAATAAGTTAACCAAAAAAAAAAAAAAATGCTGCTGAGCTGCTGCCACAGAACAGCAGGATCCATGACACAATATTGATATGCTGTGGGACAGGAAGAGGCCAACTGAAGCCTGTATGAACCTGAATTTGAACATCTTCAAATTCCGGAGATCCTTTTGGAAACCATCACAATCCCTTTCATTGCCAGATTGCTGGCCCCTTGGGCAAAGTCTAGCACTCTTAAACTCTGTGGTTTGATTTCCAGGGTTGAGAACTTGAATCAGTGACTCGGACTCAAATTGGAAAATGTGTGATTTTGGGTGACTTGGCATCTTGTGAGTCGTGCGTGGAAGACTCTGAAAAAGTCTCAAGTCAGGACTCCCCTGACTCGGGCCCCCCTGACTCGAGTCTATCTGTGTCTTGGTGTGCTTGGTTACTGTTTTCACTGTGCAAAAAACCTCATGGGGCCAGCATTCCGACAGGGCAAGCAGCAGGGAGGTTCCAGCCAGGAGGCAGGAAAGGGTTAATGTTGCAATGAATGAGGGGAGGCAGCTCTTTTCCTGTCTGTGATAGGAACGAAGGAACGGATGATCATTGGACAAAGGATGGGCATTCTGATATTTTCATTGGCTGAGGGGAGGGCAAGAGGCACCAAGGGAGTTCTTGCCTTATGATTGGCTTGAAAAGCCCAGGGAGAGAGAGGAGGCAGGGAAGGGGGGAAGGGAATTCATAGTGATCACGCTTTGCATGGCATGGCTGGTTGGGAGGAGGGAGCCTCATCGAATGACTGACTGAAGTGGGATTACTTCTGAGTAGAGCTGCCAAGGATCAGGTTGACCTGGTGAGCCTCACAGCTGCTGCACGTGACCCTCCTCCATCTTACCACTTCTGTCTCCGCTCTCTCTCAGTCCCTCCCACCCCTCCTGCCCTGTTTACAGATGGGACAGGGCAGCAGGGGAGTCTTTAAAGTGAACTCCTACACACAGAGCCCAGCAGCAGCCCCATTTTTTCCACGGCTGGCTTTTTAAAGGGGGAGACTTCTCAACTCGAGTCCATTAGAATCACTAAAGGGTGACTCAGAGATTCAGAAAGTGCCTCCGTTATGCCTCTTTTCAAGTCGAGTCGTGGGGGGCAATGACTCTAGACTCGACTCAAGCCACGCTAGGTTTTCCCATCTCTGTTGAGTTCTGACTTCACACAAATAGAAAAGGAGACGGCATTTAGGAATGGGTTAAGTCAGAATGCCAGATGTAGGGGAGAGCACCAGGATGAGGTCTCTTGTTATCTGGTGTGCTCCCTGGGGCATTTGGTGGGCCGCTGTGAGATACAGGAAGCTGGACTAGATGGGCCTATGGCCTGATCCAGTGGGGCTGTTCTTATGTTCTTATGTTCTTATTTAACCTCTTCTTGTGATAGGCCCTCTGCCGGAGCTCAACCTGCCCGACCCTGACACGATTCTTGCTCCCTTTATCTGGTATTGGGATAATTATGTAGCTGGGATTACATTCCCTCAAACTGATTCTCAATGACAATCAAATTTGGAAACTAGGGAATTCAGCTATTAAACAGCACAGCTCTGTCTAAGAAGGTGTACATTCTTGTTTCACTCCTCCCCTGCCCCCCAAGTTTTTGGCCTTGCTAATCTGATTGACTTTGGGCCCAATCCTATCCAGTTTTCCAGTGCTTCTGCAGTGGTGCCAATGTGGTGTGCACTGCATCATGTGGTGGACGGGCATTAACAGAGGCCTCCTCAAGATATGGGAACATTGGTTCCTTCAACTTGGGGCTGCATTGCTCTTGCACTGGTGCTAGAAAGTTGGATAGGATTGTGCTATCCAATCCAATACTAACCGTTAACAGTTAGTAATGAGGTACACCAATAGCACCAGGAATAAGGCGGAAGCATCAAAAGAATACATATTTGGGAAGGACTATTTACAAGGCAGTTTAGTAGTAGAAGTACAAAATATTGCCATAAGCTTTCAAACCTGCTGCTACACTGTCCTTTGAATGAAATTACCTTCAGTAAGGTAACTGAGGAAATAGTGTGTTCGGCATCAGCTTCCTGCCTGTGGAACTTCTGCTGGGTCCTGGGGAAGGCCAGCTGTCCTGGGAGGAAGTGGCTGGGAGGAAGTACCCTGGGAGGAAGTGGCTGCCCCAGTGGCCGACATGACAGTTCCCATTCAAACCTATGATACGGACATATTTGGAATACCATATTCCATTCGGGTCACCATCTAGGAAAAGACTAATTTTAGGGCTGGAACAGTGCAAAAGAGGGCACCCAATATTTTCAGACAGCTGAACCACCTTCATCTGCAACATTTGGGTCTATGTTGTAAAGTTTACAACATAAAGGGAAACATGATTGAGATTTACAGTCCAATCCTAACTAAATCCCCCTCCCTGCTGCTGTCATGCCAATGGAGCATGTACTGTGTTGGGTAGCAGGGGGGGGGAAGCTCTGGAGCCTTCCTAGAGATAAGAGAACTTTTGTTCCTTTATCATAAGTGTCTGCTACCCCAGTGGGTCTCCTCAGATCTGCACCAGCTCTTTTGCACAGGAACGGAGAGGGAACAGGGTTAGGATCCTGATGCAAGCTGGTGCTGTCAGGATCCACTCCTCCCTCCCCATTCTGTCTCCTGCCCACCTCCTCTCCACCCAGACACACCCCTGTTCCCTTCCTGCCCTGTTCCACCCATCCCTGCCCTCATCGCTGGCTTACTTTCACTGTGAGAGGTCGCTGGTAGTGGCAACCGGCCTCTGACACTGCTGCCATTTATGGCGGTGGTTCCAGAATGCCTGTCAGCAGGCAGCACTGCCCATGGTGCTGTATGACCATTTACAACAGCAGAACTGTTGTTCTGCTGTTGTAAATCCATTAGGATTGAGGTTATAAAATGATACATAGTGCACAGATAATTTTTTTCCTCTCAAAATACTAGAATCATGGGTCACTCAGTGAAACTGATTGGAAGGAGATGTATGATGGACAATAGGATATACTTCTTAACGCAGCTCAAGCAGCACAACAATCACACTATGAAGGGAAACATTTGGAGAAATGGAGGGTTCTATATGCTTCTGGGTGCAATCCTAACCCCTTATGTCAGTGCTTTCCAGCACTGACATAAGGGCAATGCAACTCTGAGGGAAGGGAACAAACATTCCCTTACTTTGAGGAGGCCTCCGTGAGTGACACCCAACTGCAGGATGCAGCACATGTCCCATTGGCACTGCTATGCCAGTGCTGGAAAGCACTGACATAAGCGGTTAGGATTGCACCCTCTGTCACAGAATAGCACATGTAAAAATCCCATTTGAAAAAAATGGGGTTTATGGTCTACCTATGTCAATCTTCTTGAGTCTACAAGAAAGGTGGTATATAAAATACTGTAATAAAGAAGTAGTCTAATTCCTTGTCACAAGATGTAGTGATCTGGGGAATGAAATGGGAAATATGTATCCTTGGTGACCATCCCAAGCTACAGAGACTACACAGACAAAGGGTCAACATGTATTTTGTTTATTTTGTCTTTATGAAAGGAATTTAACAATCTGGTGAATGAAGGGGGTAGTAGAAATTACAATAAGGTTGATGGAAAATGCCTGAACTTGGCTGGAAAACATAGAGTAATCTATTGATCAAATGTATACAGTAACCAGCAGATGGAGCTGGGATGCTACTCAAAAAATTCAGCCCACACATACCCAACACAGTGGCACTAAACTGTGAAGTTGCAAATTGGTTAGATGGAGTAGAACAGAGAAATACATTCCCTGACCACAGTCTAGCTAGAAACAATACCAATTTGCAAGCTAATTATATTTGTCCAAGGAATTTCTGGTCCTTGCACTCTCTGAGCTTCTCTCTGAGCTCCCAACAAATGGGTGATTCAGGATTTGGCAGAGAACTATGAGTTTCTTTGGTGCTTGGACTTCAGTCACTTTGTAGCTGATGTCATCAAATTACCTGACTGGACAAGTGGAACCCACCTGGCCACTCCATTCCACCCACCTTGGATGTAGACAGACAAGCTTGCTACCCAGCTGGCAAATGCTTGCCAATCCTGGAGTAGGGGTAGCTATCCCAGAGAGGAAGAAGAACCCCAAAACACATAGAGGTGTGTTTGCTAGTAATGGAGTAATAAGCAAAGGCTACTTGCTAGCAGCTTTTTCGGCTGCTGAATCTGCAAAGGAGTTTATGGGGAGTTCAAAATGTCAAACAGGAAGGGATGGACAAAAGAGAAAGATGGAGAAGTGATTATGCTGTCCTCTTTATGAAGTTCTTTGCCTGATGTTTAGGATTCGTATGCACACGTCTTTCAGTTTGGGATTGGTCAATATTAAGATTATGGAATGTGCCGAAGGACACAAAGACAGCGCAACATCAACACCTAGTTCCTCAACAATGCCAGGTCTGGTAGAATAACTCATGGAAACTGTCAAAGCAACAAGATACTGAATGTAGAAGAAGAGAAAGGACAACAAAGAATTGACCACACTGATATGGGCCTGAGTGTTGATATCCTTGGTGGAAACACCACTCCTCTTCAGATTCCTGGTGTGTCTCCACAAAGAGATGAGCAGAAGAATGGATGCGGTTAAGCAAATGCTGACATTGATGGCAATGAAAGTGGCTTGCAGAGAAATAAAAATCTGAAATTGGTAGCTGTTGCTATCTTCTCCTTGGCTGGTATTCCATTTCATGTTTCCTGTTGAACTGCAGTGCCTTTTCACTCCAAAACCACTTGCAACAAAAGGAAGAGAGAAAATTGTGAGTGACAATCCAAGCAGTCTTGGCACGAACACATCAATCCTTGGCTTGAGCCACAGGAAGAGGCGGTGGGCAAAGCTGGTGATTTTCACGCAGTAGAAAACACTGAGCCAAGTGGCACACCAGATGCTGGTTGAGCTGAAATATGCCCAGACAAAGAACAAACTCTCCCTAAAATAATGACCGCAAATGGACTCTGGAGAGTAGGTATACAGCAGTTGGGACACAAGAACAACCAATTGTAGCAGAAACCTGGTCGTGCCTAAAGAGGTCAGAAGGAGATCACAAGGGAGCATCTTCCTGCTTTGGAGCCATCTGTGGCCATTCACAACTATGATAAATCCATTTCCCAAAAAGGCAATGATGGACTCAATTCCTAAAATGAGTAGAAGAACGAGAGCAAATGGAGTTGTGTGTCCTCTAATCATCGTGGTCCCTTTCCAGGAGAAATGTTTGAGAGGACAAGTGGAATCACTCCTGGTTTCTATCTGATTTCCAAACTGCTCTTGGGGGCTCTTTAAATGGTCATGTCAACACAGAGAGCAATGCAAATTCCAGGAGGATACAGTTACTAATGACACAGCCAGGTATCCTGTTGCAAGTGGTACCTTTATAGCTTGGGACTTATCCAGGTCCATGTGACCAAACATGTGGCATTTCTTTTGTTTGCCAACGTTCTTGGACATCAGAGAGTTCAGTTTAGTGCCTCCTTAAATCATATCCTGTGGGTCCTTTGTCACCTCAATACCCCTAGAAATCTTTTCTGCGACTGGGGTGCCAGCTGGAGAAGCAGCAGAGTTGCCTTCTTGCTTTTTAGTGGTCTGGAAAGAAGTTTTATGAAGAATATCCTGAATTAATTTCAAGATATATTCCTTGGTCTAAGGACCCAGCCTCTTAATGTAAACCACATACCCTTGTAACAGCCCAATCCTACCTGATCCCAGCTACTGGAGGTCTCTTCAGGGTAAGGGGGCACTTGTCCCCTTGCTCCAGAGTAAGGCTGAGCTACCACTATGAGTCAACTTGGACCTTTGCCAGAGATATGGCTGGTGCAAGTCTGCGTCGGCCCATGAAGGCGGATCAGTCCTGGGAAGGGGGTCAGAATTCAGCACTGTCTTTGCTGATCCCACTCCCTTCACAGGCCTGGTCTGCCCTACTCCCCGGCCCTATGACCAACCTGTTTTGCCCACACTCTCTGCAATCAAACCCCTCCCTACCTCTCTACAACCCCTCTGTGGCCTTACCTGCCCCAGTGGGTCTCCGTGGGACTGCAAGCATGTGGGAAGCTGATTCAGCTTCCAACCAGCAGGTCTACAGTGCACATTGGCAGTGGCTGCGATTGCAGTAAAGCAGCCTCCTCTGGTGCAACTCTAGTTATATAGGGGGCAGAGGGATAGGATTACACCATTAATGCTGTTTAATTGCTGTATCACACTTACAATCTTGGTGTTGAAACTGTGGGGTGAAATGCAAATTTCACTCCATCTTAATTGTGGTAGCTCTCTCTGCCCCATTCCTTTCCCTTCTTTTTTCCCCCTTTCAAGAAATGGGCAGAAGAATCTCCAGATAGTGGCAAGCATTCTGGAAGACTTTCAAGATCAGTTCTTCGCAGTGGTGCTGCACTGCAAACTGGATTGCTGAATATTACTTAGTAGTATTGTTTTCACAGTCTCTGTTGTTGGCAAAATGTGATGCAGCTTATCAACTTGCTGATAAGAAATGCTGCTGAGCTGCTACCTTAGAGCAGCAGGATCCATGACTCAGTCTTGACGTGCTGTGAGATGGGAAGAGGCCAACAGAAGCCTACACCAATCTGAATTTGAATTCAGGGCAGCCTTTTGGAAATCATCATGATCCCTTATTGCCAGGTTGCTGGCAGCCTTGGGCAAAACCTAGCACTGACCCCCCAACATGGTGCTTCTGGGGCCTGACAGTCCCCTGATGTAACGTCAGGCACTTCCACCAGTACTGAGGTTTTGGGGTCAGCCCGGCCAGGTAGACCCGCCAACAGGCATATGCCCTGTGGTGCTCTCAGTGTTCCAGAGCCAGGACCACAAGTTGCCCAGGGCTGATCCTCCTGCTCATTCTTCCACTGCCACCAGCACTTAGCCAGCTGGGCCTTAATGTCTGCAAGGTTTTATGGGAATAGAGGGGTTCCTTCTGGCTTCTGAGTGATATAGCTCTGTGGTTTTTGTCACAACTTCCCACACAGAATGGCAGGAAGCTCACTGATATATATGGGGCTGCTTAATTCCTCCCCCATGCAGTTGGCTTTTTAGTTGGCCATATGGAGGAAATTTTAAACCAAGCTGCCCTTCCTGCACTTTTTCAAATAAAATCAAATGTTTTTGAAGGGTGGACTCTCAAATTTTGTGGTTTGAATTCTGGCTTCACACAAACAGAAAAGGAAATGGTGTTTAACCTCTTCTTGTGGCAGACTCTCTGCTCCTCTCTCTTCAGTTGGCCTTGTGGAGGAAATTTCAAATCAAACTGCCCTTCCTGCATTTTTTTTAAACTCAAATTGTTTGGAGGGACACTATGGTTTGAATTCTGACTTCCTACGAACAGAAAAGGAAACCTCTTCTTTTGACCCAACCTGGCTGACCCCAACACCACTCTTGCTCCCTTGGAGCCCAATCCTGAGCTCACATCACTGGTGCTCCGCCGGCAATGAGTGTCGCAAATGTGCCGTAAAGCACGTTCACAGCCCTCAGCGCCGGTCCAGCACTGGTGCTCTGCGGCTTAGTGGTGACGCGGACCACCAGGCAGCAAAGAGGTGAGTGGAGACATGGGGGGAGGCATTCCAGGACAGGGGGAGATGGAGGGAGGGTGGGGAGGAGGCATTCCGGGAGCGGGAGTAAGGTGGGACCAGAACAGCAGAGCTCGAACGAATCCTCAGCCTCCAGGTTGGGTCTGCCGCCAGACATGGAGGACCTTGATTCTACAGTGACCCAAGGGTTGTTGCAGAATCGAATAGCCCCATTGTGGGGCTACCTTCCTTACGAATGTCCCCTTCCACTGAGGAGCCACCAGCAGCTGCCTGGTTGCGCTCAGGATGCTGCAGCAGCCATTTTTGGCGCCGCGGCAGCCCCACACCCCAGGCAGCTCATGATTGGGCTGCCTGTCTGGCACTGAGATAATTAAGTAGCTAGGACTACATTCCCTCAAACTGATTCTCAATGAAAATCGAACTTGGAAACCAGGAAATTCAGCTACTAAACACGTCAACTCTCTCTAAGAACACTTGTTTCCCCTGCCCCCTCATATCAGTTTTAGGCCTTGTTAATCTGTTTGTTAACAGTCAATCAGATTAATAAGGTCTAAAACTAGTGGGGGAGGGGAAGGGGAAGCAAAAATATTCTTAGAGCTGAGGTGCTTATTAGCTGAATTCCCTGGTTTTCAAGTTAATATTGAGGCACACCTATAGCGCCAGGAATAAAGCAGAAGCATCAAAAACAATACATATTTGGAAAGGACAATTTACAATAGAAAATATTGCAGCAAACTTCCAAAATTCAAGGTTATAGCTATTTTCTACAATATATTAAAAGACTTGCTTTGCCTTTTTGTTTATCTAATTTCAGCCTACAATTATTTAAAATAATAATAAAAAAAATAATATGAATACAGGGGTCACCTAGCTGTGGTAAAACTTTCTGGCTTTGAATGATTGTATTAGTTTACCTCAGGAGTTCAAAGGGGTCATTGGTAGGGATGAATTATCTGAATTCCCACCAAAATTCCCTACCAAAAGGAAGACTTCCCTCCTGAGGGAGGATAGGGCTGCATGCCATATAAGGAGTCAGTTCTAGGCCTCCCCTCACAGTGGAACTGATTGGCAATGATATTGGATGGACAAAAGGGATATTTCTTCACATCGCATATATTTCATCGGTTTCATTTATTGCCACAAGATGTGGTGATAGCCAGCCGCTTGGATGGCTTTCAAAAGGGATTCATGGAATTCATGGATATTCTATTAATGGCTACAGATTGTGATGGCTATGTGCTTCCTCCAGGTTCAATGGCATAAACCTGTGAATGCCAATTGTAGAAGAGCAATGACTGTCGGGAAGCATGCCTTTCCTCTCCTGCCTTGTGGGCTTCCCAGAGGCAACTAGTGAGCTACTGTGGAAAACAAAGCGATGGACCAGGTGGGCCTCCAGCAGGGCTTTTCTTGGGGTCTTATATTCAAGCACACAAGCAGAACATGAGAAAAATGAAAAGGCTCTTTGTAGTTAAGCCTGCAAAGCCTGTGCTCAGTGGATCAGAATTTTATCCATCCATTTAGCTCTTGAAGTTCATGAGATTTCCTGTTCAGCTGGACAGTCTATTTTCCTGGAAGAGGCTTTAGGAAGATCTTTCTCTGCTGGACAGAATGCGTGTGCACACTCCTTTCAACTTTGGATTGGTCCTTATTAAGATGATTGAGTGAGCAGAAGGATATAAAGAAAAGATGGTGTCAGAAATGAGTCGCTCAACGTTTCCAAACATTAATATCTCAGTCGTAGAAATTATCGTGGTAACAAAATATAAAATATAGAAGACAAGGAAGAACACCAGCTGTTTGATGACCTTGATATGGGCCTGAGTGCTGAGGTCCTTAGTGCCCACGCCACTCTTTTTGAGATTCTTTGTATGCCTCCATAGAGAAACAATCAAAAGAATGGCTGCAGTTAAGCAGATGCTGAAATTGATGGCAGTGAACAAGAACTGTGGAGAATTTTTAATCACATATAGGAATACTTCAGAATCCTCAGTGTGGCTTGTGTTTGCTGTCAGGTTTCTTGTCAGACCGCAGAATGTTTTTATTCTCCAAAAACCAACAGCTGGAAGAAGATAAAAGGCGACTACACCAATGAGGGATATTACAAGCATAAGGGGCACAAGCCTGTCAATTCTTGACTTCAGCCAGAGGAAGAGAGGGTGGGCAAAGGTGGTGACTTTCACACAGTAGAACACAGTGAGACAGGTGGTGCCTGCAAAGTTGGCCATGTTGAAATATATCCAGGCCAGACCAGTTCCTTTCCATGCATAGCTACACATGTAATCCATTGGAGAGCTGATGTGAATATATTGACCCAACAAGACAGCGCACTGCAGCAAAAATCTGAAGATGCTCAGACATGTCAGGAGAAGCTCACAAGGGACCAGTTTCCTGCTGTGCAACCAGTTGTGGCTGTTCACGACTATGATAAATCCATTTCCTAGTAGTGTGGCAATGGACACAATTCCAAAAATGATCAGAACAATAATACCTAATGGTGTAGACATGTTGCGGTCCATAGATGCCATTCTGGGATAAAAGTTGGAATAGGTGATAGTAGATGATGATGGGTCTCCTGGTATAGGTCTGGTGGGGAATCTGCTGGGAATTTTACTAGGTAGTGCTACACATAATGACATGCAAATCTCAGTTGTTTTCTCTTGCAAATGATGCAAAGATTCATCATGTGGTTGTACTTGTAAGGATAAGCTAAAGGGAGATATTGAAATTTGCATGCCAAAGCCTGGTATCTCTTTCCATGCTTGTGTCACAACAGGGTTCAAGCAATACATTTTACATACAGATAATTCCCAAGATACCTACCAGTTTCATTCCAGGGGGCTGTCTATAAGCTGAAACTTAATCATAATATATTGCATACTTTTGTATATGTATATATTTTGATATTTTATATGTGGCTGGTCTTATGACCATAATAAAGTTCTTCACTTCACAAGCTGAAATGTACATAAACCAAAACAGCTCTTGCTGGTCCAACCCTTTTGCACCTGGACAAAAACACCACAGTAGACGGACTGTGACTATGTGAAAGTGTTGAAGGGCCGTCTGTAAGTCAGATGTGTACAATTTGGATGTCTGCCACTTGGGGACCCAGAGTGAATTTTTTGTGAGAATGAGAGGAACCATATTTTGCTGTTGTACACTGATTCCATTTTTTTTTGTAGTGACTACAACACATGTTGTTTAAATTGGAGGACTTGGTGTGAAGACAGCAGGAGCCAAACAGCAGACTTGTGCTCGTAGACCGGATGTTGTGACCGTGAATCACCTTCTTAATTTGATGCCAATCTTCTCCCTTCTTCCACCTGCCTCCATCTTTTCTTGAGGTTTTACCTGCATGCAGGTTTTTCTACTTTGTGAGGTGAATAATCTCAGGAATGGAGAATGTAGCCCTCTACGATGACTGATTCAGCATCCCTCATTTAATCTTAGCTATTGGCTGTACATTTGTTGCTTATACTTGTCCGGAATTAGTAGGCAAGAAGGTCCTCCACCCTAAAGGGAGGGAAACCTCAAGAAGGTGAGTAAAGGGTAAAGAATACATACATTTCAAAGCAACAAGAAAATAACTTCTAACTCTATATAAGATACTAACTACATTGTCTGTTCTATGGGTCCCGCTGATCAGGGCTGTCATTGCTCAGCAGGACAGCATGTCCCCAGAAAATGTGACCAGGCAAAGATGGATTCCCCTGTCTCTAATATAGCTGAGCCACCCAATTAAAGGGACTCTAAATTTTTGCTGACTAAAAGTGGGAACAAGTGGTATTAGATGATCATGGGTTTCCTGGTGTATGTCTCGTGGGGAATCTTCTGGGAATTTTACTAGGTGGCGCTACACAGAAACACATAACACAGAAACACCACGCACACTCACCGGTGAGCATTGCTTAGCGACATTCCAACCATGAATGCATATGCAACAGCCACCACTGGTTCCTGTTCACCCCCTCCAGCCTCTGAAGCCAAGGGGAGCTGCTCTCTCCTTCTCTCCTTGTCTCAGGAGGCTTTCCTGAGCCTTGCAGAGGCAGCGTGCATCCGCGTGCTGCCTCTACAAGACTCAGTCTGGCCATTTCAGACAGTGGTGAACCCACCCAGCCCCACATCCAGGGTAAAGGTCTGTGAAGTTGCCCCCTGTGTGAAGCCGCCCCCCCCACTCCCCTGGAGCAAAACGGAGCCTCGACCAGAGAAGCTGACCGGAGAAGCCCCCTAAGGCTTCCTCATGGTCTTAAACTCTGCTTCCTGCAAACCGGAAGCACAGTTTCTGACTGTGTGGGGAACCTCAATGATGCTTCCCACATGGTCCTAAAGGCCCGCTGACTCAGCGCCTGGGGCATTTGCCCTTTCCACAACATGCTAGGTCCACTGCTGGTTTCAGACAAAAAGATGTGACTTCCGGGAATCCGGAAGTCAGGTCTTTTTGCCCAAAATGGGCATTCTGAGCCTAACAAAGGCAGCACACAGCCCCTTGCCTTTGGAGGTTTCACATAACATCAAACCTGGCAAATCTAAGTTCTTGCATATTTATTGGTGGTAGATGACAGAGCTCTTCTTACCCACAACAGGTGACATCAATCCTCCTGGAATTTCAGGGCCTAAAGGATGCTGCTGGCTTCCAGTTTTTCTTTTTTCTAGCCCAGCCTCTGAGTCTCTCTCAGATCAAATCAAGCCTCTCCCCTGCCTCCCAGGCTGCCTCCAAACTCAGCCTGCCAGTAGTTGTTTCCTTTGCTCTTCTGATGACCTGGCTGTGTGCAGAAATGAATCACCTTCCACATAAGGCATGTTTGTGACTGTGGCTCCGACGGCTCCATGCCGCCAACCACAGAATTGGGCTCTAAGCTAGCAACCAAAAGCAACAAGAAAGAAAAATCCAAGGGTGGAGTCCAGCTCCATCCCAAAATAAAAGTTTTAAGGTTTAACTGTTTGGGGGCCATATAACTACAACACTTAACCACAACTGAAGAATGAAGGTAAGCTTTACAACATGTTCACAAAAATGATACTTGAACTAAACAAATAATAATTTAAAACTTTTTATTTACCAGGCTGTATCTCTTTAGCGAATTTTTAGACCAATATACTGTATGTTTCTTTTAAATTTTAGTTCCCCTTTATTCTCTCTTTTTTGGTTTTGTTAAAACACAAAAATTAAAAATAAGCAAAAAAGAACCTTGTCATTTGTTTTGCCAGAGTACATGTTTCTCCTACTCAGGTGACCAAGATTTCCACTTTTTAAAGAGAAGACTTGAACTCCTAGCAGCCCCATTTGATCACCAATCAGTTAGTCAATAATTAAGACTGTAATCCTAGAGCTCAAGCAATATGCAGGTCCAACATTGTTATAAGAGGATTTCAGTCAACAGGAATGGCCACTGCAAATGAGAAGGAATGTGCTGATCCCTGGAGAAGGGGAAAAATGCACCCCTTTAAAATGCTTTTTCTTACTGTTGTAGAGATTTTTATCTCAACATGATGAGAAGGGTCCTTTAAATTAAAGGAAAACAGTCCTTTACAATAGTTAAAGAGAGGGCATTCAGCTGACAATCCATCAATCATTCTCTCTCCAAGCAACCCCCTCCCTTCCCCCTGAACATAATTATTTCTAAGGGCCTGGAGAGAGGCTGATTGTTGTCTTAATGACTCTATCTTAACATCACAAAGGTCAGCAAGGCTGTTTTTAAATCACCAGAGCAAAGGAACTTTGTTTTTTAAATTGATTTGCTATAGTGCAATTTTTGTCATTCACTTGAGTTCTGGGAACCCTTTCAAATAATGAGACTCAACCTGTAGTATATAATCTCATTTTTTTTTTCCCTTTGGTTCAAATTCATGGCAAGGGGAAGGGCCATAGCTCTGCCATACTGAGGAGCTTCAGACAATGAAACAACTTAATAGTGATCTTGAGTGATAATGGAGGAAGGCTCAAGATGAATTTGACTGAAAATGGGCTAGAGCTCATTTTAGAGCCTACTCCATGAGGTTGATGGCAGTGAAGAGGGTTTACTTTGCCTCCATTGTATCTGCAAAATGTCGCTCAGCTAAGCTGTTTCATGTAATGAGGGGTTTGTTATATTTCCTAGCAAATTTTTTTTATAGCAGACACCATACTATTGAGGTGACCTTACACAACTTGTGATCCACAAAGATTAATGTATGCATTGGCTGACAAAGTGCTTCACAACCACTACCATCTTCCCACGCCAGGCAGCTAAAACCACAGACTGAAGCTGTAATCCTATCCACACTTATCTAGGAATAAGTCCTATTGACTATAATGGGACTTACTTCTGAATAGGATAGGATTGCATAGGATTGGGCTCTTAATGAGCATCTTGTCATCATTTATACCTTTTGGGCTGCATTCATCTTAGTGGGTTGCAAATTGTGCATGCTCTCTCTTGAAAGTGTACCAGTTTGACTGGGCTAATCTTTTTTGCAGAAGCTTCCTCATGGCTCCTTTGATTTCTTTGTTCCTTAGACTGTAAATCAGCGGGTAAAGCAAGGGAGTAATATTGGTGTAGACAAGAGAGATCACCTTGTCACGGCCAGGAGAGTAGTTGGATTTGGGTCGGACATACATGAACGTGGCACAACCATAGTGCAAAAGCGTGACAGTCAAATGCGAGGCACAAGTAGAAAAAGCTTTGCTTCGGCCAGCAGAGCCTCGAATTCGCATCACAGCTATTGTGATGCAAGTGTAGGAGGAGAGGATGAGCAAAATGGGGAACAGGAGAAGGATGATGCAGGCTGCAAGAAGAGGCAGCTCACTAATGTAGCTCCTGGTGCAGGCCACATGGAGTAGAGCAGGAACATCGCAGAAGAAGTGATCGATGTGATGGGAGCTGCAGAAAGGCAGGCGGAAGACAGCTACGGTCAGGCCCAGTGAGACTGCAAAGCCCCCCAGGCAGCAGACTGCTGCAAGCTGAAGGCAGAAGCCCTGGCTCATCATTGCTATGTAGTGCAGGGGCTGGCAGATGGCCACATAGCGATCATAAGCCATGGCTGCCAGGAGGAAACATTCAGCCCCTCCTAGAGCCACAAAAAAATGCATTTGAGTAGCACAGGCCACAAAGGAAATGCTGCTACCTGCTGGGTTAGCCAGATCAACCAGCGTCTTGGGGACAATGACAAGGGTGTAGCAGAGTTCAATCGCTGAGAGCTGACAGAGGAAAAGAAGCATAGGAGGGCGGGAGGGCTCAGCAATCACAGCCAGAAGAATGAGAAGGTTTCCTGCAAGAGTAGCCAGGTGCACTATGAGGAAGATGAAAAAGAGGAGGGGCCGCAAGCGGAGCAGGTCAGAGAACCCAAACAGCAGGAAGTCCACAGTTGCACCAGTTGTATGATTACTCCTGTCCATGTGGTTTCCACATAATACCTGCAATGAAAGAAGCGGAGATGCAAAGCATAAACTAGAGAGGCCATCAGTGCTTGCCTCTTCCTGTTCCTAATGCATGTACACTTGTGGTTACATCACTTACCTTGTATCTCTCCTCCCCAACTGCAGACTCCATGTTCTCAGATCAACTTTGTCACCACTGAAAGACATCAACATTAGAAATGTCCTGGAGGCTGCCTGCAACACTCTTTGCCAACCCTGATTCCCTCAGAAATGTGTTGGGTTGTTCAAGGGCAGTCCAAAATATTTTAAATTGGGAAAACCCTCTACAGCAGCAATTATCAACTTTTCTCATCTCACGGCACACTGACAAGGTGCTGAAATTGTCAAAACACACCATCAATTTTTTTGACAACTGACAAGGCACACCATGCTGCTGGGGGGGGGGCTCACATCCCCCAATGACCCTACTAATAAATGACCCAACCCCAAACTCCTACAGCGCACCGACAGACCGTTCGTGGCACACTGGTTGAAAATTGCTGCTCTAGAGCCTTGGTTCTCAAACTCCTTGGGAGTTTGAGACCTAAGTGTGTGCAGGGAGGGACTAAGGCAGCCCCTTATCCCCAGGATCCCCAGGATTGTGCTGCTGCCAGGGAAAGTATCCTGGGTTATTCTGGGGATCCAGGGAGCCCTCCACAGGTCTCCCCATAACACCAAACCACATACAAAAAAGGAAGGCACTTCCGGTTTTACAGTAAAAACTGAAGTGCCTGTTTTTTTGTTTTTTGTTTTTGTTAGTTTAAGCTGTTTGGAGGTGCAGGGAGCCCAGTGGAGGGTTCCCTGGACCCCCAAGACCACCCCAGGACTCTGGCACTGGCTCCGCTTTGTGAACTTTTAGTTGAAAAGCGGTATATAAATACTCTTAATAATAATAATAAAAAAACCCCCTTCCATTCCTGGCAGCAGCACAATCCTGGGGATGTCGTTGCTTTCCCCCTTAACAGGCCATGTCACTGACCTACCCCTTCCCCCACCACTTAAGGGGCCAGAGGCAGCTCTTCTCAGGCTGGTGTATCATGGCACTCCAGTTTGAGAACCTCTGGTCTAGAGAAAGAGTGGCCAGCTTTGAGTCAACTATCTGGAATCAACTTTCCCAAAGTGATTGGGATGGGGTAATAGATTTTGCCCAGTTTCATTCATTAAAAAAGCATCAGTGAGTCACCTGTATATTTTTAATGAATATGTGTGTCATCTTGTGTATTCTAAAAGGGCAAAGGATATTACCAACCTGTCCTTTCAGCCCTTGGATTAATATCTGGAGAATATACCGTAATAGCCTTCAAGAAAGCAAAAATTCACCCTCACTGATAGGAACTGATAGGGTATTTCAGAGGAGTTACTGGGGATTATGTTGGGGAAGTGAGGGGGTAGATCTGGCAGTAGTTGCATGCACAGGATCCCATTCCCCATCTTTCAGCCCTCTCCACCTTCTGTCTGTTCAGGGATTTACACCAGATCTGCCCCTTATGCCAGATCTATCTCAGCATCTTGCAGTGTTAGAACCTCTGTGTTCTGTGGGGAATTCTGTGTAAGGAGTAGCAAAGAAATCAGATCATAAACTGCTGCGCTGTTTTCTTTGTTATTATTAAAATGTTTTTCAAAAATACATGGCAACTTTGCATGTGCCACTTAGAAAGTGTGTGTGCGCCACTAGTGGCCTGCGTGCTGCAGGTTAGTCACCCCTGCCTTAACCAAACAAAGCATGAGATGTGTGCTAGCATTCTGTGGCAGTATGGAACTACATATTTTGAGCTATAACTAGGATCAAGCTAGGCATGACATTTCTGAAGGTTAAAGCCCACTGCTCGCTCCCCCCCATCCTGTGAATAGGGCAGACATGCGTCTAGTTTGGTTAACAAATGGCAGCTGAAAAAGACTGGTAAAAAGTAGTATGGATAAGTGGAAAGTGTTGCTTTTGAAGGGATTTCTGAATTCCCTGTCCTCTTTCCTGGATTTTTAAATGAAGAACAATGGACTCCGTGCAAAAAGAAGAAGATTCAGAGGAACCTGACCAGTGAAAACTTGCAAGGCAATGAACAGAAGAAGAAATCTGCTGGATCGGAATAAGGGTCCATCTAACCCAGCTTCCTCTTACCAACAGTGGCTGCCCAGATGTGTCTGGGAAGCTCTTGAGCAGGGTAAGGAGGCAGTACCTCTCCCTCTATGCTTTATGTGCCTAGCTCTTGCCATTCTGAGGTACTCTGTCTCTGGGCATTGAGGTTCTCTTGGTAAACAACTGTTGACAGACCTTTGTTCTATCAATCTTATATGGTCCTCTCCTTTATTTGTGCTAGTGGCCACAATCATACTATAAAGCAATGGATCCTGTCAGCTAATTATGCGTTGTATGAAGATACAACTCCTTTTGCCAGTGTTGAATGCGAGTGTCAATCAATTGCATCTAGTTTTAGGTGAGACGATAAAATGTCTCCCTTGTTATGCTCTCCGTACCATTCCTAATTTTATAGACTTGTATCACTCCCCACCTCATCCTGGATATCTTGTTTCTAAACTAAAAAGATGGACACAAAAGAACAGAAAGTGCCGACCACATAATATCGCTATAAATCCAACCTGGCTGTTTTTGCCTGCCTCACTATGCCTGTGACAGAAAGAGGAATCATGGAATTTTCTATGACCCTCAGATAAGTCAGGGGTTAAACTTAGGGAGGATGTCTGACTATAGTTTTGTCTGATTTTACTCAAGGCCAGATCCTGAAAAATAACCCACCACTAATTGTTACCTAAGAACTGTAGTCTCTATTAAAAACATAGTAAAAGATCATAAGATACATTTTTATTCTTTTTAAATTCTTGTCTTCATCACCTTTTTGTAAGCATTGTCAGAGTAAGTGCACTGTAAACAACATACCAGTAAAACCGTGGTTCCCAACCTGGTATTCATGTATTCACAGGGACACTCAACAGGACCTTTAGGGGTACTTGAAAAAGAATGGAATAATGGTAGAAAAAAGCAGGTCATGCTCCAGAATGCCTTGCAAGGACCAGCAAGGCAGGAAGGGAGGTAGCTAGTTGGCTGTGAAAGCCCCACCAATAGGTAGTTTTTGGTCATCAATTCATGTATGAACCAGTGATTGAAAACCAGCACAGTAAAAAAGCTGAAACATAATATGGAAAGTGATCAATCACCCAGAATTTCTCAGCACACTTCTGGTGCAAAACAGTGCAAAGGCAGAGTCTTCTGTTCTTCAAACAGATAAAAAGAGAAAACACTGTGATAAATACATGAAGTCTGGGCTTTCATAGAGAGGAGACGAGGGCTTGTATTATTAATTACAAACATTTTGCTAATATGAAGGGTACAATTTATGGAAATAGGCTGCCAAGCGATATGCAAGTGAAAAAGGTTGGGAACCACTGCAGGAGAACCAGGAATCAAATCCACCTTTAAGGTGTCTGGTGTGTTAAGCCAGAAGCTCTACGTACAACATACAACCCATAACACATAACTGGGAGTGTGCAATTCAATTCACAGTAGAGAGATGCAGCTGCATATATTTGCAACCCTTTTTATTCAGAAGTAGACTCACTGCTTTCCATGGGTGTTATTCTTAAGTAAGGGTGCATTGAATTGTAGCCTGCTTCAGATGGAAACGAGGATTCCCATCCTGGTGTTTCAAAAAACAGACCTGCTTTGCAACCATTTGGCGAGTAGTAGGCGAGTATCTACTGTATTTCTTCAGGCATGTTACTGGGGAAATGAAGCAGCAGCTTCAGGCAGGGCAAGGTCTACCTGAAATGACTACTCAGGTTTGCAAGAACAACCCCCTGATCCCCAACACACACAAAAAGAAATCTATTTCAATGAAACTGATTGCCATGTGAGTAAAAGCAGCCAAGTCCAGTCACACTATAAAGATATATTGCTGTTTTCCTCATCCACATTTCCTATTCCCTCTCCCCAACGTGGGCATCAGTCCTTTTCTCCTGGCAGAACCAGGAGCACCTTTGTGGAGATTTCAATTTGAAAAATGGTAGGGATGGAGTGGAAGTCAAACTCCTATCTTTTTGGGGGGGGGGGCACATGTTTTCTTTGAAGAGATAAAAAAGACACCAGGGGATCTGCTTGGGGATCTCAGGTACCACATCTAGTTTGGCTCAAAGACCTCCACTTGTGTGTATCCCCTATGTCACCATAGGGCTGAACTACTGGTTACACAGAAGGTGTATGTTAAAAAGTGAACAGCAGTTTCTTGTATGAAAACTCTGGGAGATACGATTTGCAGTGAAGTGATGTGGGGAATTCTTAACCGTTTCCTCAGCTGCTACTTTGGTGCTACGGCTTCCACCCCCTGCCACAAATTGGAATACAGATGCATTTTCCCAACCTTACCTTTGCCAAATCTCAAATGGGAAAAAAGTAAGATAGTTATTCTTTTCACGAAGTTGTGCTGAGAAGTTTGGCTTATGCCTTGTTCTTTTCTTCTCATCACTTCAGCCACAGATGAAAAGCCCTGCTCTTATTTCTCTTACTTTCCTGTCCTTATAACCAGTTTGTGAAAAGATCCATCCTTCCCTTTCCTTGCTTTCGCTAACCCCTGTCTTCCCTTGAGAACCCTACACAGAAACATTATTCAACTCTGAAGTACCCAAGGAAAGAGAGGTTGCTGTTTTCTGCTAACAAGGCACAAGGGCAAATATTTATTGACAATCCTAATTTTGCGAGATTGTTTTATCTTTATCTGTCCTCACCAAATCTGAACTATGGCTGGCCTTGTTAGGATGGGGGGAAGGAAGCAACCAGTTATTATTTTGTAATGTCCCTTGGAACCTAATCTTTCATTTTCTGGTCATGCTAAATTAAATAACCCTTATAGGTAGAAGTGTTCTTAAACTTTTTTTTTTTCAGATTTCATTTTTTCCCCAAGGGAGAAAAGTGCAGAAAGCGGTGTTATGTGTTTTTATTCCAAGGGTGAATTTTTATAAATTCTAATTATAAATTATATCTTTAAAAGTGCACAAGGGCCCTCCTTTTCAGCAGACATCTGAATCTGCAGTTTCAGATATCTACAGATTGGGTCTGCAGGTCTCCCCCCCTCTGCATGACCCCTCTGGAGGCAAGGGTAGCTAGGCTCCCCTCACCTCCAGAGGGTCTTCTGAGGCCTGCAGAGGCCGCTTGCAACCTCCCATGGCCACTGCAGGACTCAGAAAGGTTGAAAAGGCGGAAAAAAAACGTGACTTCCAGTTTCCGGATAAAATTGAAAGTGATGTTTTAAGGCACTATATGTTTTTAATGCCTTTCCCAGACCTCCTAAAGCTTTACAAGGCATTAAAAATGTTACTTCCGGTTTTATTGTAAAACTGGAAGTTGCCTTTGTGGACATTCTGAGGCCCACAGCGGCCATGGGTGGTTGCGTGTAGGCCTCAGAAGACCCTCTGGAGATGAGCTAAGCCTATCTCCCCTTGCCTCCTGAGGGTGGGGGGGGGTGTCCCTGGTTATCTACAGTTTCACTTAGCTGCAAGAGGTTCTGGAACAGAACCGCTGCAAATTTTGGGGCATGCCTGTACTAGGTAGGTGATATAGGTGGTATAGTGTCAACAGATACAGCCATAGTCGTTACCCATGCACCTCCCCAGTCCAGCCCAACCAATACAACCAATATGTTTTCTGTACTGATGCAGTGTAGTCAGTGAATACAACTGTACTGTGGAATTCCCTCCCCCTTTGGGTTGAAAACAGCTCCTTCATTGCTAACCTTCTGGTGAGGCCTGAACACTTTTTTATTCCAGAAAGCTTTGCTTTTTAGTTAGTAATTAATGTTTTTTTAACTGATTGTTTTATTGCTGCTGCTGTTTGGCTTTTATTTATTTTAAACTTTTATCTGTATTTTCTAGTTTTTAAGTACCATCTTTTAATGTACTGGGCAGCCCAATCCTGAGCTGCCCGGGGCGCCCAGGCTCGGCGGCCCTGAGAAGGGCTGCCGCCAGATCCTGTGTGCCCTGGGCTACTGTGGGTGGAGCCTTGGGAGAAGGGGACTTTTGCCCCCTTCTCCTGGGTAAGGTAAGCAGCCCCGCAATGGTAAAGGTGCTTGTGTAGGGCGCAGAACCCTCCCTGAGTGCCTTGGATCCTGCGGAGCTTCGTGGACCCACCTCCCTCCCTCCCCCTGGCACGCCTCCCTCCCTCCCCTCGGCACACCTCTCCCCGCCCTCTCTCCGCCCCCTGCAGTCCTCCCCCCTTCCTGGAATGCTTCCTCTCTGCCCCTGTCCCTGCCCCCACCTACTGTGCCGCGCCTCAGCAGTCTGGGAGACCGCCGAGTCGCGGAAGCTGAGTGACTGCCCCACGCTAGCCCAGCACTGGCTGGTGCTGGGCTAGCATGGGCAGGAGCCCAGTGGTGAGGCATGAAGCCATGCCGCCAAGCACAGGATTGGGCTCTTAATTGTTAGCTGCCTTGGGTGCCCTCTGGGGAGAAGGGCAGGGTACAAATTGAATGAATGAATGAATGAATGAATATCAGGGCATAACTGAATGGGGACATTTAATTAGAAAGTACCATAAAAAAGGAGTTTTCATTTGGGTCAAAGGCAGTGTTTCTCAAAGTTTGTCCCCCAATGTACCACTTTGTATGGTCCACCTACTGGATGTACCACCAGAAAAAAATGGTGATTATGTGATTACCACTTATTTCCGGATTGGGAGGCCAGATGCAACGCAACAAACACCAGTAAGAGGCTCAGGGCAGATGGGAGAGCTTTTTCTAGCACATGAAAAGTGCATGCGCTGCCTGCCAAGCTGAGGTGAGGTGAGCTTCCTACCATAGCTTGTCACACTGTGTTGCTAGGTGTCAGCGAGTACCACCAGACACCACCACAATTACCACTGGTGGTCACTGGTCAAGGGCATTAGTCTAAGAGCCGAATTCTGTGGTCCACGGCACTGCTTTGTGCTGCGGACCACAGTTGCAAACGTGCTGTAAGGCACGTTTGCAGGGCTCACCACCGGTACTAGCCCAGCGCCAGCCGGTGCTGGGCTAGCGCTGGGTAGTGGCCCAGGTTCTGCGGCTCAGTGGTCTCCTGGACCGCCGGACTGCGGAACGGGAGGCAGGGGTGTGGGGGAGGCGTTCCGGGGAGGGGAAGGCTGGTGGGGGCAGGTGAGAGGCATGTCAGGGGAGGGAGGGAGGCGGATCCACGGAGCTGTACTCCACAGGATCCAGGGCACTCGTGCAGGATTGCGCACCCTACACGAGCGCCTTTACTTTAGCGCTGAACTTTTGGTCGGCGCTAAAGAGAGTAGCCCCATTGCCGGGCTGCTTCCCTTACTCAGGGGAAGGGGACAGATGTCCCCTTCTCCCGCGGTGCTTCCCACGGTAGCATAGGTGGCGTAGAATTCGGCGGCAGCCCTCCTCGGAGCCACCAAGCCTGGGAGCTACGGGCAGTTCAGGATTGGGCTGTCAAGCAGCTGAAGTTCTCCCTGTGTGATCCTTCTCCAAACACTGCAATAGACATGATTATTATGGATAATAGGAAGGGTGTTGAATGCTATGGAATAAATGTGAGGAACAAATTTTATTACATTGTATTATTTATTGACTTCAGTTGCCTTGTCTTGGTGTCCCCACTCCTCTGAGCAATAAGAAGTGTCAGGAGCTGTTATGGGGTCAATTCCTTTGCATTGAGAAAGGACTGGAATCTCCCAGGGACGTATCAAGTACCAACAGTTCTTCCATTTTATTTGTATTAAATTTCAATTTCTTCTAAATGCAGTCCACTGGCCCCACAGAAGCTCCTTATCCAGCCCCCTTAATAATGTGGCCCCTGGACAGGAAGAGCCAGCAGTGGCCATCATCAATGAGCAGAATGTTCCAGAGGCAGCCTCTAAGGAAAAGTAACACAGCAGTGGGAGCTGCTGCCAACTGTGCTGTTCTTCAAGAACAGGAATTGACTTCTGATTATAAACTCTTTGGTTGTAATGGAAACGCACAAGATTCCTTGAGGAGATGTGAACAGTGGCCCCTTGCTCAGGCAGGCAAGCATAGGGTTAATCCCAGGGCTCTAACTGGCAGTGGGTACGCTGCACAGCTGCAGCCACTAGGGGCAACCAGGTCATTAAGAGATAAAAGCAGCACTTGAGGAAGGGTGAGTTGGGTGGGAAGTAGAAGGAGGAAAGCTGAAGGAATTGATGGACTACTGGAACTGCTGACGGACTGACTAAAGGACAGAAGAGTGAATGGACTTTGGAGACTGTTGTGTGGCTGCCACGCCCAAGACCTGCTGAGGACCAAGGTGTTGCTGTAGTGGCTGGAGAAGCTGCTGGCAGGAGAGAAGAGGAAGGAGGACCTCTGCAGGATGAACAGGTAAGATATCCTGGTGGTGGGTTCCAGCAGTGCAGAACTAGGGTCATTGTTGGGGAAAGAAGGGGAGCTAATTAGCTTAAAGAGGACATAATTCTCTAAGTGAAGCTTGGACCAGGAATCTGGCAAAACATTGGTATGTATTCGTTATAACAGTGTTTCTTAAACTGTGGGTTGGGACCCACTAGGTGGGTCATGAGCCAATTTCAGGTGGGTCCCCCTTCATTTCAATTTTTTTTTTATTTTTAATACATCAGAGTTGATGCTCCCATGGTGTGTGACTGCATTTGGGGAAATGTGACAGATCTGTACTTTTAACAGGCTACTCTGTATATGCTTTTAACGGTAGTAAATGGGACTTACTTCTGGGTAAGTGTAGGTAGGTTTGCAGCCTAAGATTGTTAAAAATCGTCCTGCTTGATGACATCACTTGCGGTCATGACATCACTTCTGGTGGGTCCTGACAGATTCTCATTCTAAAAAGTGGGTCCCAGTGCTAAAAGTGCGAGAACCACTGCATTAAAATATTGATAGTGCTGGGAGGACTATTCCTACAACTCCCTTTTCCTTGAAACTACTGCTTCTGATTGGTCTCAAAGCATTTGCTTATTTATTTATATATAGTTATTTATTTATTGCCCTTTTGCTTAGATTCAAGGTGGTTCACATTGGCAGGCTGGCCATAACTCCCTCCCCTTTTTTCCAAATGAGGTTTTTACAAGTATTCTTCTATGAGGAAACTCGTAGAACCCTTCCTTTTCCAGATGTTTCCCTTTTCACTGTGCAGTCATCTTTTCCTGGCTGCACAGCCTCTCATGCCTTCCCAGCTTCTGCAGGGAGAAGCTACAAATCAAGCCCAGGTAGGTTCTCCAGCTGTTATAATCTCATGCATCATGGCAGCAGTGAACATGTGAAACGAGACCAGCATAGGGCATGCCTTCCTCCCCTCGGAGCCCATGATGCCAGAAAGGGAGACCCTGAACCCTGGTAGATGAACTGATCCACCTCTATCCCCTGCGGAGGCCCATCCTGAGGCCAGCTGAGGCATGAAACAATCAGGGTGAGGAGATGGGATCCCTCCATGCTCACCAGAAACGTGAGCAAGTCAAAGTTTTATTCAAGTGCATCAATGATGGAGCAGCATCTGAAAGAGAAACAGCAGGTGTGGAGTTGCTGATATCTAATCCCAGCAGGTCTTTTGTACCCTTGCAAGTTTTCCAACAGATGGCAGTGTGTCAGTGAGGTCTGACTGCACTCATTGTCTATCATGGAGCTTGCAAAGCTACAGGGGCCTGTCTGGAAGGAGTAGTTTAGCAATCCCACAGAGGAGCTGGTAGAATCACACTGGCCGCAGCTGCCAGGCATGCTGTGGGCTTCCCTTGCAGTCTGCACAGGGCAGCACAATGGGCCATGTGGAGGGTCCCATATCCTAGTCTGCATAGTCTCCTGTTGGACAGCTGCCTGTGCAAAGGGAAACACAGTCAGGAACAGTGGCAGCAGCAACACGGGCATCTCTTTGTGAGATGCATGCACCGTGTTGGTGAGAGAAAGTTGTGCCACCTGAGTACACGTGCAGAGGTGCCCTGTTGGAGCTCAGTGCACAGGGCATTACCCTGTGAAGGAGGTTGCACTGGGACTCTGTGAGGAAAGGCTGTTCTGCTCCATGATGCAATGCTACAATTCCCACTCCCCCAAAGTGCTCAGATGAGTGTTTGGCAAGTAGTGGCAATGGGTGGAGTACTTGGCATCCACCGTGAGAGAGCAGGCTGTTAGTAGCTGTCTTAAACGGAAGGAATGGTTAAGCAATGCAGTTTTGGCCATAAATATATTTGTCCTTTCTGCAGTGGGGAGTAGAGCCATGAGACAGATATGCAGCATCAATGTGCTGCACCATGGGACTTCCTCTAGTTCTTTGCTTAACTGTGTGGGCTCACCAGTCCTGGCTCGCCCTATTGGGATGGTGAAGTGAAGGTCCCACTTAGGTGTTTGTTTGAGACAGAGCACCTAAAATGAGAATTCTGAGGAGACTGGTGTTAACAAACATCAAACAAAATGTCTTGCAGTAAATATTGTGAGGAGAGCAGGCTGTTTGCGCAAAGTGCTTGTGTGCAGAATGCTCTTTATCTAGAGTTCCCATCACCACAGTTCCTGTGTGTAGGCTCCGATGTGGTGTATGTATGATGTGAATGATGTGAAGCCAGTGAGGTATACCTCTATGTCATGTGCTCTTCCATCTGAGTTTTGGGTCACTTTGAAGGGACTTATGTAGTGGTGCTGTGACTGGCTGCAGAGTGTACTCTCTCTTATGTTCCCCTATAGAAAAACAAACAGGGTAAAAGGGTTAGAATGAGTTGGGGGGTTTTCTGGTGTGTCTCCCTGACTGGTTTCTATGGGGTTTTTGTTTGTTTGTATGCCAGCTGTGATGTTGGCATGATGTTCCACTGACATTTCGGGTGTGTTCATTTTCTGGAGAGGGTATAGCAAATAGTGGCCACCAGTTCTTCCCCATTCTACACATGTGCTCTCATATGAACATAAGGCCTCAAAGGCCCATCTAGTCCAGCTTCTTGTATCTCACAGTGGCCCACCAAATGCCCCAGGGAGCATGCAAGACAACAGGCACAATCTGCGTCCCGGTGCTCTCCCCTGCATCTGGCAATCAGAGGCAGCCTGCCTCTCATACCAAGAGCTGGCAAATACCGACTATGGCTTGTAACCCGTAATGAACTTTTCCTCCAGAAATTTGTCCAATCCCCTCTTAAAGGCATCCAGGCAAAGTACCATCACTACTTCCTGTGGCAAAGAGTTCCACAAAGTAATTACACGCTGAGTAAAGAAGTATTTTCTTCTGTCTGTCCTAACTCTCCCAATACTCAACTCTCATGGATGTCTCCTGGTTCTGGTGTTATTCGAGAGGGAAAAGAGTGTGTCTCTATCCACTCCGTCCATCCCCTGCATGATTTTGTATGTCTCAATCATGTCCCCCCTCAGGCGTCTCTTTTCTAGACTGAAGAGGCCCAAACACTGTAGCCTTTCCTCATAGGGAAGGTGCCCCGGCTGAGTAATCATTTTGGTTGCTCTTTTTTGCACCTTTTCCCTCTCCACTATATCCTTTTTGAGATGTGGTGACCAGAACTGGACGCAATACTCCAGGTGTGGCCTTATCATCGATTTGTACCCTCCCGCTAGTAGCACCTGTGCCAGCAGTGAAAGTACATCAGGTTGAAGTTGCATCGACACCAATGTGTTGTGCCAGTGCAGTTGTGCCACAGGCAGGACTGGGGCTGCACCAGCAGATCTTCAGTGCTAGCAGTGCATTTGTCATTCCACCAGCATCTGAGAGCAACCCACATATCTGAAGGGCAGGATTGGGCTGTAGATTAGCCTGACTTCCATGTGGTGATAGACTGAAAACAGGCTGAGATCAACAGGCTTATTTATGGCATCTGAATGATACATGGAATTCTGACAACAGACTGCCAGTATTTTAGAAATTAATGCTTTGCTTAGATGGACCTTTGTGCAATTATTTTTAAAAGAACTTAACAGAAATTAATTAAAAGACCATCACAAAATCCTTCTGGGTCTAATTAAACAGTTTGTCTCTGACAGAAAACTGTAATTGCAAATTAAGGGCTTGCTTTGGACATGTGCTTAGTCTCACTGATTTTATTGTAGACATACTTCTCCGGTTCTAGGACAAGGCTCTGAAGATTCCTGGCTCTTGTTGAGAGCAATTGATGTTGACACCTTCAAATGCTGCTTTTAGCTATCAGCTCTTCTGATGCTCTTACTGCAGACACTGTAGTGCCTTGAAAACATCAGCTTGGTGCAACTGGAAGGCTCATCTAGATCTGTTTAGGCTTGAAGCCCGTAGGGAGCTAAGCCAGGACAAGTGGGTAATGATCTTCAGCTGGAGTGGCTCAATAGTAGGTAGCCAAGAACTGATTCTAGTTCATAAATCCAGAGTCCAAACTCTAGAGGAGCAGCTTCAGGCTTCCAGCCAAATTCAATGTTATACAACAGACATGATTAATTGACGTTGATTTTTTTTTTTCTTTTTCGAATTAAAGCAGCCACCAGAGGCTGCCAAGTTAAACAGAGGAATAGTGTGATGGAAAGTCTTGTTGTTGTGAGTTTCTAAAATCCTTTCTTCATTTCAAGTCACAACTGAATGTATGATGTTGGATTTACCATTGCTATCATAGCTGTTTGCAAACTCCAAGCCAGTTCTGGACAAGCTTTTAGGGCATTTACTATGGTCCTAGACACATATGTTATCAATCTAAAGCTATGACCATGGACGTTTATAGAAATTGTAGGATAACATTTTGGTTGACTAGAGCTGTTAAGGGGCTTACAAATTCACTCATATACCAAAAAGTACAGAAATTGTGAGTTAAGATCCTAGCCTCATCTTTTGCATAACGTAAGCAATTGGTACATTCTACAGTATCACACATTGGCTTCTAATAGTGTGACAGTTAGCAAAGTATAGTAGTCAGCATGTTGGACTTAAACCACAGAGACTGGTTTTCAAATTTCACTACATGACCTTAGGCTGATCACCACTACGCAACTGAACCTTACCTCACAGGCTTGAAGTAAGGACAAAAGGGTGGTGCATGTACACTACCTTAGGAGAAAGACCAGGATAGTAATATTTATTTATCTTTCATATTTTTATACCATCCTTCCTCCAAAGAGCTTAGGATGGCGTACATGGTACGTTCCTTCCCTCCGTTTGTTGTCACAACAACCCTGTGAGGTAGGTGAGGTTGAGAAAGAATGCCTGGTCCAAGGTCACCCAGGAAGCTTCATGGCTGGGCAGGGATTTGATTCTTGATCTACCAAGTCTAAGTCCAATTCCCAAACCACCACACCATCTTAGCTCTATGGCAGCATATAGAACTTACTACGACACAGCAACTTTTCCCGAATAATCATCTATATGTAAAGTTCTGAAATTAGACCAGGTTCAGTTACTCCTGGCCTAATCTAATATCACACAAAAGCCCTTTGCATGTGAGCTCTCTCTCTCTCTCTCCTGACTCATAAATATCCAAAGGGTTTTAGTGGGCCTCTCAGAAACCTACAAGCCTTTTCACAGAAGTTTGCCACATGCCTGGAAAAATGACAGTGCCTGCCCGACTGCAACTGCAATCCAGCTTCCCAGTACACCTCGCAGTGCTTGCACATTGTTGATTTCCTTCTGGTTCTGGAGAGCACATTTGGAAGCCATCCAATTCAGGCCTATCTACTCAGAAATAAGCCTCATTGAGTCCCCATGGGACTTGCTCCAACGTCAGGGTGATCGGATGTGGTAACCGCAAAAGAGGACATGGCACCTCAAAATGTAGGACGTCCAAGAAAAATGTAGGGCACAACAAAATTAAAGCTAAAAATACTCATGTATTGATTTCAGGTGGTTAATTTAAGCACTCTATTACTTGTTATTACATTTAAAGCTATATTGCATACAACTTTTTAATTACAAGAAGGCTGTCTGCAGGGACCCACTCACAGAGAAAAGGAGGACATTTAAGTTCTTTTCCAGGACACAAGATGGAAAAAGAGGACATGTCCTGGAAAAAGAGGACAGCTGGTCACCCTGTCCCATGTAAACCAGTAAAGGATTGTATCCTTATTCTGCTTGTGGCAAGGAGTGAGGAGTTTGGGAGGGGGGCAGTCACCACCACTGTAGAAAAGGCAGATGTAGGGGGAGAAAATAAAGAAAGGGAGGAATCACTCCTCCCAGTTTGGAGGCTTTGTGCATTTTGTGTGCCAAGGACAAAACAAGAGGAAAAGTTGGAGGCTGACCCCTAGGGATATACATTGTATAACGAATAAACGTGGGCTCATATTATGCAAAATCTCTGAGTGAGAAGTGAAAAAAAACAGGCCAACGTCCCTTACGAAGTCCGGCAATTTTGTCTCGTGTCTGTTGCACAAGAGGGTGGTGCCTTCCCCTGCTCTGCTTGTCTCACTCTTTTCCTGTGTGCCCAGTGAGAGGCTGCTGCTGAGGACCTGCCTGGCTTCTGCACTGGGTGAGTGAGTAGTGGAGGGCATTGTGCTTGTGGGCAAAGGGGGGGTCAGGGCTGGGGGGAGGTCCCAGATGTCTCAGGAGAGGGAGCTGCAATGATCCTGGATAGACATGGAAAATTTTTCTACAGGTGTTGTATTTTTAAAGGTACCCACAGACAGTTGCTTTTCCACAGAGAAGAATGCCAGTTTTAAAAGCACAACATGAAGTGCCTTAAAGAAGAGTATTTTAGATCCAAATATATTCTCAGCCCATATATTCTTCCTGACGTCTCCATTAAAGCTTTCTGGAGAGCAGGAGCAACCTGAACATTGCCTAAACTGAGGCAGATCCACTGCTTCTGCTAATATCAGTCGTGCCTCGTTATCCATGGGGGTTCCGTTCCAGTGGATTAAAAAATTCAGTGGATAGCGAATCAGTGGAAAAATAGCTTTAAAGACCCACTTCCAGGTTTCTTGCTCTTCTATTGTCGCCCCAGAATGCATTGGTATGGCACTGTACCACACTCAGCCACTAGACGGGGTGAATAATGGAATCTATTGGAATGAAAATATAATTATTTAACAGCGTGAAGCTTGGAAATTTGATTGTAGTGTTTTTTTTCTTGTTGCAAGGCATTTAAAGGTGGACTAAGGCCCCACCTCAATGCAAAAGATAACAGAAAATCCCTTGCATGCCATCCAAGATAGGATGTACATGTACGAAAAGCCGCAAGTAAATGACATGTTTTATTAGCATTTAGAACATAAGAACAGCCCCACTGGATCAGGCATAGGCCCATCTAGTCCAGCTTCCTGTATCTCACAGCAGCCCACCAAATGCCCCAGGGAGCACACCAGATAACAAGAGACCTCATCCTGGTGCCCTCCCTTACATCTGGCTTTCTGACATAACCCATTTCTAAAATCAGGAGGTTGTGCATACACATCATGGCTTGTACCCCATAATGGATTTTTCCTCCAGAAACTTGTCCAATCCCCTTTTAAAGGTGTCTAGGCTAGACGCCAGCACCACATCCTGTGGCAAGGAGTTGATTATGCCTGTGGCATTTGACAATGGCTATTGCACCTGAGTAGTATAAATGGGTACATGTGGGAAAGCGAAAAGGGATAGAGAGTCGGTATTGTGCATACACCCTCATGCACATTTGAGCAAACACATCTGGTAATGTATATGGCTGTTCACTTTGCTCATCTGTCACTTTGAAACCAGATCAGTGACAAAAATATCTCCTTTGTTCTTTTACCACATGTGCTCTAGGACAGTGGTTCCCTTTTTTTTTCACTTGCAAAAACCTTGGCAGCCCATTTTCATAAATTGTACCCCTCATATTAGCAAAATGTTTATAATTAATATACCAGTTGCTGTTATTTCAAGTTTATGTTTTCAACTACTGATTCATGTCTGTTAATACACGAATTGATGACCAAAAACTAGCAGTTGTTGGGGCTTTAGCAGCCAGCTAGCTGCCTTCCTTCCTGCCTTGCCAGCTCCACAAAGCATTCTAATACAGACCTACCTTTCCTGCCATTATTCAATTCTTTTTTGAATACCCTGAAGGTCCTGGCAAGTACCTCTGGGGGTACACGTACCCCAGGTTGGGAACCAGTGCCTTACTACATGTGCATTAACATGCAAATGCTTCCTGACATACACTTGTGATCGCTCTTTAACTATAGACAGTGGTGCACCTGCACTGTGTATTGGCATTTGAGGGGTTGAAGGAACACACAGGGTCAAGAATAACTAAAATAAAGTTGATTGGGGAATTGATTTCAGTGTCAGAAGTGTGTTGAAAAGCAGTCGATCATGTGGAAGCCACAAAAGCAAGCAGAAAAAGTTATAGAAATCAATGCACTTCAAAAGAACTGTCAGAAGGTAGAATCCTTGGCTTTGTACATGACTAGCTGAGATTTAAAAAGCAAGCTAGAAAGAGAGAAAGCTCTGCTCAATAGGGTGGGGAGGAAAGGCTGTGGGGGGGGGGAGACAACTCAATGTTTTTCTGTGGAAGAGAAGGAGGAACAGGAAGAGCTAGGAAAAGAAATAGAAATGCCCTCAGATAGTGGGCAGCACAGAGGCTAAGGAAGAGACTAGGGAGATGGGGGGGGGTCCAATCCTATGGCACTCCAGCTCCAGTGCTGAGCTCCGCGCTGTCTCTGGGTGTTGTAAATGTGCTGTAAAGTACATTTACCTATGAGGAGGGAGTGCCGGCCCTGTGCCAGTTGACACTGGGCCCAATGGAGGAAGGTAAGAACTCTGAGTGTCAGAGAGGGCATTTGGGGTGGGGTCAAGATGTTCTGGGGTGGGGGAAGGGGAGGAAGGGCAGGGCAGGGTTCTGACTGCCCAGGGTGGTGGGACAGCGGAGCCCTGCTCTGCCAGATCATATCCTCCATGTCAGGGTGCAAAGCCCAACACGGAGGTTCTCAAGGGGAATGCAGCAGAGAGACCAACACCTTTCCTGGTGCCAGCTGATGGGTACAATCATGGCAGGTTACATGGCAGGATTGGCAGAGATGTGAATGTTGCAAAAGTGGGAATCTGACATACACCCGAATGGAGAGTGATTGAAGCAGTAGCATAGCTAATGATCGTGTAGCCCAGTGCCAAGCTCAAAATCATGCCCTGGAAGTGATGTCATGCTTGGGCTTTTGAAAAGTGAAAATCAGGGAAAATTTGCCTCCTCCCCCCAGCAGCTCACCGCTCACTTGCTGTGCTGCCTCCCCCCATATTAATATCTTATTGGTTCCCTCCAGAATCGTGATAACACCTAATTAACTCTTGGAACAATCACTCTCATTGGTTAGTTTTGAGTTAAGAAATCCAGTTTTTGTTACACAATGCAGTTGTGTTTTTATTTTCTGGTTTTTTGGTTATAACTTATTGAGAGAGCAGATATATTTCAGCACGGTTTATTTCATTGCAGTCTGCATTAAATTCCACACTGAAAGGTATATAACATGATGATTTAAAAATACCAAGGTTTCCATGATTTTGACCACTAGTGTCAAGCTCAGGATGTTGTCCCCCCTAAAGTTTGTTACCAGATGCAGTTGCTACCCCCCAACATGCCCTTAGCTATGCCACTGGACTGAAGCAAGAATACAAATATTGGTCTCTAGATTATGAGCCCTTTGCGTAGAGTCCATTCCTACAGGCAAGTGTGTAGGTATACTCGGAACTTAAGTCCATTTAGTTGAATGAGGTTTCTTCTCTAGGGGCTGTTAGATTTCTGTGTCCAGTTGGTGAATCTTCCAGATGGATGTGGTTTCACAATATTATTCAAACTCACTTTTTAATGCCATCTTAGCATGGTTTCCTAATGGTCTCTTGTTCTTTAATAGTTCTTGATGTCTACCATTTCCTCATTATTTTGAAATAGTATTTAGCATTGACTGCCTTGAGCACCCAAAAGCCTGAAGCAGAGTGCTAGACTAGATGGACCTTTTTCTGATCCAGAAAAGCAATTCTTAAGCTCACCCCAGTCTCGGTTCTGTTCTCTGTGCACCTCTTAAATGCTCCATCCAGTCTCTGAAGACCTCTTTGACTTTCTCATTCCTCAACGTGAAGATGTATGGATTTAGAAATGGGGTCAGTACAGATGTCAGCAGGGCCACCATTTTGTTCATGTCTGTAGAGTAGTTTTTGCTTGGCCTCACGTAAATGAAGATGGTAGTGCCATAACCAATGACCACCACAATGAAGTGTGAAGCACAGGTGGAGAAAGCCTTCTGACGTCCAGAAGCTGATGGGATTCTCAGAATGGTGGAGATGATTGCAGTATAGGATACTATTGTAACTAAAAAAGAACTTAAAATAAAAAGAACTGCAAGAAGGAAATCCCAGAGCTCAATGAGGCGGGTACCTGAACAGGAGAGCTGGAGCAAGGGTGCATTGTCACAGAAGAAATGGTCAATCTGATTGGAATTGCAAAATGGCAGCAT
This sequence comes from Tiliqua scincoides, assembly GCF_035046505.1. Classification (NCBI taxonomy): domain Eukaryota; kingdom Metazoa; phylum Chordata; class Lepidosauria; order Squamata; family Scincidae; genus Tiliqua; species Tiliqua scincoides. The sequence continues at coordinate 101,290,400 of NC_089822.1, read as the reverse complement.
AGCCCTGAAAATTGTGGGTGGAATCATAGAAAAGAAGGACAATGCCCACGATCCAAAGACAAGCTGGATACAGATACTGTTGCTTAGGATGGTGGAGTAGCGCAGGGGATGGCAAATGGCCACATAGCGGTCAATTGACATCGCAGCCAGTAGAAGGAATGCTGTGGTGCCCAGGGAAAAGTAGAAATAAAATTGGACCAGGCATCCTCCAAAGGAGATGGTGTTCTTCTCAGCCACTAGGTCTGTCAGCATCCTGGGGACTACAGTGGATGTAACCAGCATCTCTACCAAGGAAAAGTTGCACAGGAAAAAGTACATGGGGGTATGAAGCCGGGAATCTAAACAAATCATGGCAACAATGGTAGCATTCCCAGCTATCATCAACAGATAGAGCACTAGACACGGTGCAAGTAGAACATTCTGCAATGCCCTCATAGTTGAGAATCCAATCAAGACAAATTCCACGGGGCGCGTGTAGTTTCCCATCATCCACCTTCTTCCACACTTCTCTCTGGAGGACAAGATAAGTAAATTAGTTTCTGTTAGACTGTTGAACAGCAACATCATATGTTTCTTCTTGCACAGATAATTGAGGCTGATCTAGCCCTGTCACGAAGTCTTTAAATCATGTAAAAAAATAATGGAGGATTGAACAAGAGGTAGTAGAAATAACAAATCTTTGTTGTGTTGTGCTATGTTCTACATGAGGGGTCTCCAAACCCCGGCCTGGGGGCCAAATGTGGCCTGCGGCGAAGCTCTATCTGGCCCATGGCCAGCCTCTGATCCCCTGAGAGCCTCTGGCCCAGTTGACCAAATACAATCAGAGCTGCATTTGTGGGGTGGGGGAATGGGAGTACATTTAAGTGTGTGCTTTATTTCTAGGGCTGAGTTGGTGCTTGGAGAAATCCTGGACATTTGAGCCCATTCATTCATCTAAGTTCCCTCTCTAATGCATTTATTTAAACTTTTCATTTAATTCTTTTTCCTGCGCTCGACATTGTGCCAGATATCTGATGCAGTCCTTCAGCCGAAAAAGTGGGGCATGAAGAGGAAAAAGGTGATCTCTTCATGTTTGCATGAAAAATGAATAGTGGGGTATGTAACTAAGTGAAATCTGCATTGTACCTAGCAGAGACGAATGTAATTCCGATCGCCCAATTACAAGCAGGGAGATCGGAGTTTGTATGGCCTGGCTGGAACACGCAAGCCCCTTCCCCTTAGGGGATTGGTGGAGGGCTGTGACTGGGGGGAGCAGGGGTATTTTAAGGACACAGCAGCAGCCCCCTTCCTTCTTTGCTCGCGGGCACTGAGCAGACACCCACCCCGTTACACAGTCTGAGTTTTTCTGGTCGCCGTTTGGGGCCGTTTTGCTGCTTGTCAAGATTGGATGACGACAGGCAGTTTTTTTGCCTACCCCAGACTGCCATTTATATCCCATAAATATAATGGGTCACTTTATATTGGCAGTTGGTGCGTTAGAGGCATGCTTGGGACTTTGGAGTGCACCTTCAGACAGCATAGGCAGGGCAAAACCCCATAGCAGTCCTCAGGGGCTCAGCGGCACAAGGACATTGACTGGGGCCCTGGCCGGGACCGCGGGGGTCCTTCTCAGAGGCTCAGCGGCTCGAGGCGGTGCAGGCTGTGGTCCGGCTGCCTTCCCTTTATGGGACAGACCTGGATGAGCTGCGTCGCCCAAGAACGGGGCGCAGCTTGGAGTCAGGTACACATCCAGCCTGGGGGACAGATTTGGTTCTGGGGCCGCCCAGTGGTCCCACCTCCGCACCACACAGGGGTTTTCACTGCCCCTGCAACTGCAGGTCTCAGCCTCCTTTCTGTATTAAAATGCCAATAAAGTGGCCCTTTCTCCCATGTGTGTTGTCTCGAGTGTTAATTGGATGATGCCCAGACAATGATGAGTAGATAAAACCTCTTGACTGTTACAAAGAGCACACATTGGGTTTCTTCCCCATGCCCTGCTTAGTTTGTGTCTCTTCTCCCCAAATATTTTGCATACCATCCAGCCCACAGCACTCAAAAGCTATTGCACTACTTTGCAATATTTTACCCAAACCTGATATTTAGATTTTTTTTTCTCTAATAGATCAATGTGGCTACCTCCTATTTTTGTAGATATTTCCTTTTATGGAAGTCACCACAGTATTCGAGATACTAAATATATAATGCTAAACAGCCAGTGGACTATGGAGAGCTGTTATTTTCTAGTCTTACATACACACATCAGCATTTTTTTAACAATTTCTCTCCTACCTTTCCCCTGCCTGCAATGGGGCACCCAAGACATCTTACACTATAATAAATTCCAATCAAAACAATAAAACACATAATAAAAATACAATAATCTTGTACTCAACTCAACAAACCTTTATTCAATAATCTTGTATTTAATGATCCTTCATTACAGTTTCCCTGCTTTTTATTTTAAACTAATTTTGCAGAAGCCAGAAACAAAATTATTGGTGTGCACAATGGGTGCAATCGCACAGATTCAGTGTTAATTTTGAAAGCAAAATTTTAATATGCCAAGCAGACAATCCCAACAAGAGGAAGCACTTTGCTCAGGGTGTGTTCCAATGTTTTACCCGTAAAGCAGTAATTTCTAATTGTATATTTTACATGCTTATAATTAAATATGTTTGCCCTGTGACTGTTGCATGACATTATTTTAACAAAACATAAAAAAGGGAGGGATACAGAAGACAAATTGTATGAGGAAAAACTAAAGGAGCTGGATGCTTAGCTGAGAGAACAGATCACATGGAGCAACAGTCTGAGATTATTCTACTGTACTGAAAGAGGCTAAGGAATTCTTCATTCCATTCCAACAGTGACTGAAAAAAGAAGCACTGAGTTTAAACTCCAGAAAGCCGATTTTGGTTATACATTACGGCAGTGGTTCTCACACTTTTAGCACCAGGACCCATTTTTTAGAATGAGAATCTGTCAGGACCCACCAAGCAGGAAAAATTTTTACAGTCCTAGGCTGTAATTCTACTCGCACTTACCCAGGAGTAAGTCCCATTTACTATCATTGTTAAAAGCATATACAGAGCAGTCTGTTAAAATGTTACAGATCTATAACATTTCCTCAAATGCAGTCACATACCACGGTAGCATCAAGTCTAATATATTAAAAATAAAACATTGAACTGAATGGGGACCCACCTGAAATTGGCTTACGACCCACCTAGTGGGTCCCGGCCCACAGTTTGAGAAACACTGCATTAGGGGAAATTTCTTAACTATAAAAGCAGCTCAGCAGTGGAATAAACTGCCCAAGGCAACTATAGAATTTTCTGTGAAGTTTCTTCAGTCAGGAAAAGTAAAACTTAGCACATGCTGGAGGTTCTTTATTTCAGAGCTAGCCAATGTTCAAAGGTGTTTTTTCAAAATGTGGTGTAGAAGCTGGACAAGTCAATCCCATCAGATAGCCAGGCCTTAAAAGTCTCAGACCAAGGCATCACATATGAAACACAGAGTGATTATAGTGTGGACTTACACATAATTTTTGAAAGTCAATTTATTTTCCTTTTGGATGCTGATTTATTCTCACATCATTCAAATTTTGTTGGGGGGAGGGGCAGACAAAATTGCTGCAGGGCCTAGCTCTGACCCACAAACCTCCTGCTGGCCATCCCTATTATAGGAGAATAGCATATCTTCTTGTATCAGGACTAGAGGATCCACAGGATTGTTTTCAGTGCAATAAGTATATGAGGGGGACCCCATGGAATTACTTACGGTGCTGAGAATCTTGAGAAAGCACACAAGATTTGAAATGGAAGAATTCCAGCATAGTTGGTGGAATGAGACCAGCAGCTTAGAAGCAGATCCAGACTGAGAAAGCGTTTGAAATTCTACACATTTTGATATCTTCAATATCAATGGCATGCGTGTGTGTATATATATAATATAAGAAAAGCATGCTTTCACCTCACATGCTAAGTCTAAAAAAGGAGAAAGGGGTACAAAGTGTCTGTTATTTTGCCCTTCTAGATATCCTCTATGCCTGATGCTTTTGTTCATGATTCAAAGGGCTGTGTAGCCAAGTAAAGTATTTTTGTAATCAGACTTCTGTTTGTAGCCCATCTTATGCTCCCAGGAGACTAAAAAGCTACACAGGTGGCATTAGAAGACCTTTGTGACTCATAGTAGCAGTAACATGGGACACTTATCCTACTGGGTCTATTTTTGACAAAATGCTTCAAGAACCACCTTTTGGGAATTGAAGGAATCTGTCTCTTCATTCCACCTTGACTTCTCAACTGTGGATTCTCCAGTTGCTTCCACGATAGGCATTTTATTGTCATCCTTTCACTCATGCTGTGCATGTCATTGGCAGCCATTCTACAACAGCGGAAGTTGCTTCCGCAGTCATAACACTCCCCCCCCCCCGGTAGCCCAATCCTGCATATCATTTCACTTTACTTAACAAATGCTCACAAAAATTGGCACTCTTTCAACAGGAAGTGACTCCCCCAAGACTGCATTCCTATGTCCAGCTAATTCCAGCAGTGAACTCCCTGCTCTCAATTCCTGCCTCTTCCTATTTTTGTCCATTTCAAACTACTAGCTCTTTTTCACTGTCTGCTCCCTTCCAGCAGCTGGATGAATCCAACTTCTTCGAGTTGCAATTCCAACTAAAGAGATCCCTAGCTATCAGAAGACTGCCTCCTATCTTTCGCACACATTGATGAAACTTCCATTGACCACCATTCATTATTAGTTAGCCATCAGCCTAATAGAAGGGATGTCCAGCAAGAAGTCATGATATATGTATGAACAATAAAATATATCTTTGGGTATATAAGCAAAATCAACTATCAAGCAAATACCCCTCCACACACTCATGTACCTCAATACATATATCACTGCAATCCTATATGCATTGTGCTGGGAATAAGTCCCATTGAACTCACTGGGTGTATTTCTGAGTAGACATGCATAGCATTGTGCTTTAAATTAAGCAGGATGAACCTGAGAGTATAATAATATGAATAATGTTGTATTTCATGATAACAAACTGGATCATCCACTGGGTGTTGTCACTATTTCTGAAGACAGTCCTTGACTCATGCACAGTATACATATGAGAGATAAGTCAAAATTGGACAAGCTGAGAATAATTAGGAAACTTCTCTAGCAGCCTCTAAGGAACTAATTAAAAAGTTTTATCTTCTGCATATAAAACTCTAACTGGTACACATGGGCTTGATTTGGATGGATGCTGAGTTTCTCTAGCACTCATCGCACTAGTGTTGTAAGAGCCAAGCACCAGCTCAGTTTTTCCAGGATGTAACCCCGAAGACTCCAGGGCCTTGTTTACAGCGATGGATTTAAATAACTTTCTTGAGCTGCATTTAACCATCAGTTGCTTGAACGCCTCCACTGTAGCTCTTCCCAAGGGAATCTCTGACCTTTAAGAAGCCGTCTGGGCCCAGCACCCTAAAGACAGTAGCAAAATGCAAAGTAGCTGTCAACCAGGCATTCCAGAAGTATGCGATTCCTAGGAATACAGTACGAGAGGGGGGGGGGAAATAATCACAAAAATATCATACCATGCCTTCAGGAAACTTGTGGAAGACTGACACTTGGCATACTGTGTGCTGTTACTTTTGGAAGGTTGTAAAAGGACTGGGGACCTGCAATGGGCATCTCACAGATTATATTCATCTTTACTCTTCCAATTTCTGCACAATACACTAACATACTGAAGGGGGAAAGGAGGGAAGCTATTACTACAGGCAGGGCCATATTATTCATAAGGCTGACTAGGTTGACGCCCAGGGGCCCCGCAGGGACTAGGGGCCTGTCATTCATTCATTCATTCATTTTGCTGAGTCACTGTTATCTGCACCCTAGGGTTCCAACAGTTAAAGGCAACAATTATATCCCCAAAATGTGCTTTCCTGTAGAGTTCTACTTGCACAATAAAAATATTTTAAAAAATGATGAATAGAATTCATCAGGAAACCCTCAAAATGGATATAGGGCTATGTATTGCTATGTACTGTACTGCTGTGTACAGTACATTGCTATGTACTGTAGTATAGTACCTACTGTACCAGATCAGGATGTCAGCTGTAGTGGGATGAAAGACTGAAGTGCTGGAGGGGGCCCAAAATACCTGAAAGCCTAGGGATCTGGCCATGAGTTTATACGGCTCTGAATTTACTGGTGCCCTTATACGGTTTATACGGCCCTGGTGACCTTACCAGGAATTGTCGTCTTGGACATTCAGACCTAAGCTCAGTCAGCTTGGTGGAAGGTGTTGATGGGGTGATTAGGTTTTGCATGAATGTGATTGGGTAAGTTTACCCTAGTTGTACTATATAAAGACTTGATTATTTCTGGCTAAGGGTCAGATGCATGTACTTGCTATGTGTATCTGATGCATCAAAAAACCTCTTTCTGGCTATAGGAGGCCCCCCTTATCCGCAGATCCCATACCTGCAGTTTTGATTATTCTCTTATTTATGGATGTGGGGTCCCTCACATATTGCTCCATGCACCCTCCGGAGGCTCTTCTGAGGCCCACAGAGGCTGAACGCATCCTCCCACGGCCTCTGCAGGGCTCAGAAGAGACTCTAGAGGTGAGGGAGAGTGGGGGACATCCCAAGAATCTGCTGTTTCAGTTATCTGTGAGGGGTTCTGGAACGGAACCCTCGCGGATACTGGGGCATGCCTGTATTTTGTACCTCTGCTAATTGAACATGAGAAGGAGTGGAAATTCTCCTACAGTACCACAGAATGGCTTTATGCCTTCTTCATAACCGTATCTTCACTTCTGCAGCTATCATCTGTACCATATTAAGTATCCCAGCAATGCTCCTGCAAATGTATTCCAGCTTGGGGGGGGGGGTATTCAGGTGATGGGCAGTTGGGAGCTGCAGGAGTGTGTTCAAGCCTGAGAGTGGTTGGGACTGGCAGTTAGAGCCAAGGCTGGTGGGGCTAATGAAGAGATCCTGATACACAAGGTTTGGAAGGGTAGCTCGTTGAGATTGGGTGACAAGGGGTATTCTTTTGCAAAATTAGTGATTGTTCTTACTTTTGTCCCCCTTCCCTTTTAGGATTAATGATTTCGGATTTAGTGGTGGAAAATTAGGGATATTTATGTAAAGGTTTATAGATTGCTTTAATTTCCGAGGTAGTTTATGAACAACCTTCTCTGTGGAGCAATGTGGCCCTGTTAGATGAAGAGTTTGGCCTTTCAACCCATCTACTGCCCCTGCCTTAATGGTATCTCAAATCCTGAGGTGCCCCATGCCGTGGTAGGACTACCACTGGTAAAAAAGTTACAGGATCAGTTCTTTTTCAGTTTTGGGGTATGACCAAGAGAGCATTAGAGGGATTCAAGAGAACATCTGGAACATGGAAACCCCCATCCATTGCATTATATGATGGCATTATATGATAACCACTGAAAATATGGATATGTCACATGAACTTCACTGGAAAAGCATTTTGCAATGTCTCTTTGTTCAAAAAAAAAATTGAACTTGAAAAGAAAGCTATGTGTAATCTTGGGAAACGGACACTGAAGTTTGCACCGCCCACTCCCACATGCAAAAGCACTTCATGACAAGAGCAAAATAGATATGTAACATGTAAACCTGCCTCTGTCTGCATTATCCTGAATAATGCAGTGGTTTGACTCCTCATCACTGAATTTGTGCCAATGTACAATCAACTTGGAGCATCTGCAGGTTTAACCATTGGATTAATCAAAGTTTCAGTGTCAGTTTTATGTTGTTCTACAAAGCGCATGGGCTGATTTAGTCATAGGTGTAATCTTCTTCCCACAATGGACAAGATGGAACCAGTACTGGTAATTGGCACAAACCACAGAATAATGTGACATGCTCTCCTGAATTCCCAAAGAGTGGTGAGAAGTTCCACACTAGAAGTTCCACTAGAGCACTAGAGGGTTTAATTTCATTTGGAGAAGAGAGCATTGGAAACGTACTGTGTCTTTGTAATATATGTTTTATTTACAAATATACAGGCAGGCTATGACAGGCAGGCACAGAGACACTCCTACAGCGAGCAACAAATTCACTGCCCCTGCATCAGATTCACATGGAGAGCCTCTGCAACTCAGGTATTTCACTTTCAGTTAACTTTCAGCTCTCCCTCCTTCTCTCTGTTTCAGAATCCAACTGGCTTCAAACTGTTTACCCTACTGGGAGCCTTATTCCGAAAGCTAGGGACATCAAGGAACAGAAAGTTGTTTTCGTCAAATCCCTGACTTCCAACAGGTGAAAATTTAGGCAAAATTCACATTCATTCAATAATTCACGCTCATTCACAATAAACAAGAGAACCCAAACTCAGTACAATATTTACTGATTACGTGTATAGCCCAGTTTTGCTCCAAAGGTAGTTTACACAGCATTCAGTTTAATATCACAACATATTAAGAGGCTAGGTTGGGAGTGAGAGACAGTGACTAGTCAAAGTCCCACTGAATCATGATGATGACTGGTCCAAAGTTCTACAGTGAACTGCATAATCAAGGGAGGATTTCAACCTACGCCCTTCTGGATCCAAGCCCAACACTCTCCGCTACAGCAAATGTACACTCTGCACACTCTGGGTGACCCCAACACAATTGTCATTGTCTTTGCAACACCCTGCCCCCTCCAAAGTTTAAAAAGGCATGTTTCATAGAGATGTGCACTAAAAAATGGGGAAAAAAAGATATTGGTTTGGAAGATGGTGTCATAACTTAGAAGGCCAAAAACCATCATTATTAAAATTATTGTAACTGCCATACTCCTCCTCTGGTTGGTGAGAAGACTTTGCAGGAGGAGAGAGTTCTTTCCATAGTTCACCAGAAGGAATCTTTGAGTGTCTGCCTAAGGATCATACCAATGGTTCTGTGTTCCTCTGGAAAGCTCTGCTCCGATTCACCATTCCTTGCAAGGCCTCCTTCACTTTCTCATTTCTCAAGCTATAGATAAGGGGGTTAAGAAGTGGTGTTACCACAGCTGTCAAAATGGCCACCACCTTGTTGAACTCCAAGGAGGAGCTTTGTGCTGGCTGGGCATACATAAAGATGGAGCTGCCGTAATAGATTGTAACCACAATGACATGTGAGGCACAGGTAGAAAAGGCCTTGTGCCTCCCAATGGCTGATGGGATCTTAAGCACTGTGGAAATAATGTAAATGTAGGAGACCATGATGACCAATAGGGTGCCCACAAGCAAAATGGAGGCAAGAAGCACATCAACTAGTTCAATGAGGCCTGTGTCAGAGCAAGAAAGCTTCAGAAGTGGGGTGCTGTCACAAAAAAAGTGATTGATGACATTTGGACCACAGTAAGGGAGCTGAGATATCACTACTGTTGGCCATAGGATGTGCAAAAACCCTCCGACCCAGCAACCAAGCACCAGAGAGATGCAGACTCGGCTGTTCATGATGATAGCATAGCGGAGTGGGTTGCAAATGGCCACGTAACGGTCAATAGACATCACAGCCAGGAGGATCAACTCAGTGGAGCCCAGGAAAAAATAGAAGTGACACTGAGCGATGCAGCCAGAGAATGAAATAGTCTTCTTCTCAGACAGAAGGTTGACCAGCATCTTAGGTACAATGGCTGAGGTGAAGAAAATTTCCAGGAGAGAGAGGTTCCCCAGGAAAAAGTACATGGGGGTGTGAAGATGGGAGGCCATCATCACCACTGTGATGATGATCAGGTTTCCCAAGAGGGTGAGAGTGAAGATGACAGTGCAGACTACAAAGAGGGAGAGCTCCAACACACGGACATCAGGAAAGCCCAGCAGAACAAATTCTGTTACCGCCCGACGAAGACTGAGGTTACTGTTTCCCACCACGGCATCCAGTCTGTGTTGCATCTACTGAAATGAAAAAATGCCCAGATGAATTAAAAATTACTCAGACTGCTGTTTCATGTGCAGAAACTGGATATTAAAAACAAGGACACGTGTCTAGAGGAGGAGTGATTACTCCATTTAACAGTCACCAATATAAAAATAGATCTGATAACGACATGTACGGCCACAGCCCCCAAAGGGATCACTGCCCATTACTGTGTTTCTAGTTTTTATCCTTGTTCATTTCTTCTACAAAAAATGTCTAGAACAATGTTTCTCAAACTGTGGGTTGGGACCCACTGGGTGGGTCGCAAGCCAATTTCAGGTGGGTCCCCATTCATTTCAATATTTTATTTTTAATATATTAGACTTGATGCTACCATGGTATGTGACCGCATTTGGGGAGATATTACAGACCTGTACTTTTAACAAGCTACAATGTATATTCTTTCAATAATGATAATAAATGGGACTTACTTCTGGGTAAGTGTGAGCCGGACTGCAGCCTAGGATTGTTAAAAATTTTCCTGCTTGATGATGTCACTTCCGGTCATGACATCACTTCTGGTGGGTCCTGACAGATTCTCATTCTAAAAAGTGGGTCCCAGTGGTAACTGTGTGAGAACCTTGGTCTAGAAAATTTATTTTAAAAAGAAATGTTTGGAAAATAAAATCACAGATGAGTAGCTATGTTAGATCAAATACAGCAAGTAGTTGTGTGGTATCTAGAACACATTTATTGTGGTAAGGGCATTCATAAATAAGACTGTGCTTTATCAGAGACATACAAATTACTACTACACTAAGCAAAATATGACTTGGAAAGACTCCTTCTGCTTCTCAGGACACTCTTTTGTGACCTATGTGGATTAGGCTTTGCAAGCAATAGTAGGATTTCTGTGGCACTATGGATGGTATCTTGAGGTCACTTATATAAGACTCAGTTTCTAATTCCCACTTAACCAATATGTTACTTCCTTGATAATCTCAAGAAGCTGCTCTCAGCCCAATCTACCTCACAGTGTCACTGTAATATATAAACTGTGATATGAACAGTAACAGCACTTTGTGGACTGAAGTGCCATCAGAAGTGGAGACCAAGGCTTATTATGTGATTCCTCATTATCAGAAAGGAGATGGAAGCTCAGAATTACCTTCTTGTTTATTTGGAGAAAATCTCAGAGGAAGCTCACATGTTGCATCCCAATCTAAGAAAGGCAATTTGTGCGCAAGTTAGGTTTCTGTGCATGGATCCTCCTTCTGGATACGGTAACCAAAGCGGAAAAGAAGGTTTGGGAAGGAAAAACCTCTAGCATCTAAGCACACATGTTAATTGGTCCTTACTGGGTTAGTGATGCAAGCATACCCACTGAAACAGACAGTTGATTCTCTCATTTCAGTTTCAGATAGTGCCAGTCCAATTCCATTCAACTCCTTCTCTGCTCCATTCCAATGGACCACCAGTATTGTGAAAGTTGATAGCACTGACTATCCCTTTGGTGGGAGATTCTCCCATACACTTGGATTAGCACATGGGCTCAGCCCATGACTACTGTTCCCTTTAAGCTCAAAGTAACCACTAGGCTAAGCTGGCTTGACTTGACTTTAAGCTGTGTGATCATGTGTCTGCACAACTTGAAGCCCTGGGAAGCTGAGCTCTGTGCAGCTTGGAGCTCGGCATTCCCAGAAGTCCAGCAAAGATGTATTTTGCCATGCATCTGGAAACAACATAGCAGTCCAAGGGGTCCATGCAGCAGCGTGGACCACTTAGAGGGAATATTGCAGAATTAGGCTGCATCTCACCTTTCCTTTCAAGCACTGACCCTTCAGACACAACTTATCAGTTACACCTGCAGTCTCCCAAGACCACTGTCATAGCTACGATGCAGAAAATGAATTGAGATGAGCTTAGTGAGAACTTTCATATTTCTTCCCATTGAACAGGCGACCTTAAGCTATACCATAATCACTTTGCCATGGGGTGTTATACGGCTGCTCTTCAAGACACACAAGACACAGGGCAAGTGGAGCAAGTTGTGAAGTTGTCTGGAGTGTAGACCTTAACTGGGAATAAGTCACATTGTTTCAGCTGGACTTAATTTTCATGTAATGAAAGGGATCCAATGAGATAATACCTTCAACAACAATTTATACCTTCAACAACAATTTCTGGGGAATACAAAGAAACCTCATTTTATCCAAGACCCTTTATATCAGTTACATTGGTCACCACTCATAATAAGAGATTTATGGAAAGTGAAGAAACCTTGCACCAAACATAAACAACTATCTCAGCGCCTTCAAAGGATTCTTCTCCCCACAATTGACTCTAGCAGGCTCTGGATTAGAACATACTTTATCATCTTCTGAAATTCCCTAATCTGGAATTCTTCATCCCATACCTCTGGCTAAGAAAGAGAAGCTTTTCTCACCTTCAGTTACACTGCAAATGTCTGCCCATTCTTCAGAATGGGATCTATGCTTCTTTCAGAAATTAACCAACATGTAGTCATTAATTTCTGTAGTCAGAAATTAACCAGCATGTAGACTCCCTATGGAGTTTATCTCCATAGGGAATTTCTCTCAGTAGGTCTTCCTTAAGGGAAGGTAAAAAGTGATTATGGGTCCTGTCATGGAAAGACTATATTTGTCATTTTCTCAAACATTTGTTGCATAAAGAAAACGTTGCATTTTCCAGTCAATCTAACTGTTTACCACTTAGCCAGTTCTTTGAGTTCACCCTTATTTTGGGACAATTTTTCAAGTGGCATGTTTTAAAATAAAATACTGTATCACGGTTCTTTTTTCTGAAACCCAGGCTTCTTGCGTTGCTTACAGAAGCAGATGTAGAAACTAAACAAACTTGTTGGCCACTGTCCAATTTATGCCTCTTTATTTCAAAGAGTCTTCTATATAATATGAACTGAAGTGCTTTAGACTGAAGAAAGACGCTCTTGCATTCTTCCAGTTTCAGGGAACGTCCAGTGGGTGGGGAGGCAGGTGAGGCAGAGCCTCCCCACCAGAGTCCCCAAAAAGCATCACCACCACGTGAGGTGCTCAAGCACACTCAACCCATGCAGGAAGCGTGGAGAGCATGGAGAACATGAAGCGCATGGGTTGAGAGTGCTTCACTCAGTGGTGGCGCTTTTCAAAGGACTCTGGTGGGGAGGCTCTGCCTCACATGCCTCCCCACCCATTGCATATGCCTGTCCAGTTATCAATCTTGTCATTCCACATTTGGATTAATCAAATACTTGCTCCATTTGTAGCCCAGTTTCTTCTCCATCACTCTTCTTCCTTCTGTTGCTTTGCTTGTTCTTCTTTCTGTCCACCACTCAAGCCACATCTTTGCTCTCTTTCTCCATTGCTAGCAGACTTATTCGTCTGGTATTCAGCTTAAGTTGTGCTATAGCAAGCAATTAGGAAATGAAAAGAATAAACTCACAGTGCAATCCTAGGTAGCTTTACTCAGAAGTGAGTCCCTCTGTGTTCAGTAGGGCTTACACCAAGGCAAGTGTGCATAGCATTGCACTGTTGGTGAATGGTTGCATAAGAAAGCATTAAACAGTGTTCACCTGTCTCCCACAAAGGTGAAATTGTACACACTCAGTGGAAAGGGATAAAATCCATGTTCAATTTGAAGTTCAGTGACCAGGCACTAATAGTCCAGTAGTGACTGAAACAGAGATTCTGAGTTTGTCGAAGAGCAATATATGGCAGAGAACTGGTGGTAAGAGCTCAGGATTGGGCTCTCAATCCCAAATCCTCTTTTCCTACACCAACTTCCCTTCACCTTCAGTGTTCAACTTCCCTTCACCTTCTGTTGATTCTGGAGGGGTGTGAGCATGCTCAGTTCTTGATGGGCTGCTTTTCGTTCTAATTTAAAATGAAAAATGATGTTTTTTGATGATGTCTGCATACCTGGAAGCCTCCCAAATAAGGAGAAATCCCTCCTTTGTCTGCAGATGGCCCATCTGGCTGCCATACTGACAGACTTGTGACCATCAAATTCACTATTAGATAGAGTCATGCTAATGTTACAGGAGATATCCAGTGGGTGGTAGCAGAGGCCAAGAGAAAGGGTGTAGATATCCATCCTCATTCTTTCGTCCATCTATGTAATAACTGCCCTTTTTGGGAGAGAGAGAGAGAGAGGTTTCCTCCATCCTTTTGTGAGATTATTTTCTGACTCTCCTACTGAGAAAGTGGGACAGTATCACACCTGAGCTATTTTCACAAGTGATACTCTCCCCAAAACATACACCAATTTTCTGTGCCTGCAATTCAAATGTAAAACCTACCTTGGTTAAAATACACACACCCTCCTCTTTCTTATTGCGCCATACACATGGTCCTCGCCCCCGTACTTAGCCTAGCTTTAACTCATACAGGTCCCTTTCCTTTCACACATTTGCTAACCATTTACACGTCCAAATTTTAAAAAACTCTTTGCTTCAGCTTTTCTACTCCACTCCTCCAGAGGTGCTGTCAGAGGAAGGAAGTAGCCTGTAATCCGCTTGCAAGTTGAGCTAATCCATGATGCAGACTAAGTGTCGGGGGAGCTTTTCTGTCTTCCCGCTTACCCTTCCTGCCCCTGTTCCTGCCCCTGTTCCCTGTGTTGGATAAGGAAGAGAAGGTTGGAGCAAAAGAGGATGTGTGGAGGAGAGGAGACTGGTGGGCATTACATTGTGGGAGAAATTAGATTTTTGCTTTATGCTGTTCTTGCTTTCTTAACCAGCGTTTGTCAGCTTCCATCTTTGTTTTTGGTTTCCATCATAGCTCTCTGCTCTAGCACGTAGTTATTGTGGAGGAATATGATTTATTGTTTCTCTGTTTGACCTTCAGTGAGTTCCAGCTGCCCTAATGAGAGTTGGTGTCAGGAAAGAACTGTGAGCCTGCTGAAGCATCTGTAATTCAAGACCAGGGTCTGGGAAAGGGACCAATTTATAAAACTGGAAACAACAGAGGTGCTCATCTACATAGCCTTTGTTCTTAACTGATAAATCCAACTCTCCTTCTGATATCTTTCTTTGCAGAGCTCTCTTAGCCTGTTAACTTTTTAAAAATACAGCCACTATCCTGTATTCTGTCAGCCATATTCATGTCCTCCCTCTTCATAATACCTGATTTATGTTTTCCCATTTGCTTTCCTTCATTGCAAGCGGATCATGTAAATTGGATTTGTGTGGGAATAAGTTCCTTCTAACCATTGTGTGTCTCTGACAGGCCTTGCCACTTTAAACCAGGGGTTTCCAGGGCCCAGGTAAACCAGGGCCCAGAGGCCAGCTGCGGCCTGCGGAGTGCTTTTATCTGGCCCACAGCCAGCCTCTGGTCCCCTGAGAGACTCTGGCCCAGTTGACCGAACACAACCAGAGTTGTGCCTGTGGGGTGAAGGAATAGGAGTCCATTTAAGTGTGTGTGCTTTATTTCTTGGGCTGTGTTGGTGCTTGGAGAAATCCTGACATTTGAGCCCATTCATTCATTCATTCATTCATTTCAGTCATTCATCTAAGTTCCATCTCTAATGTATTTATTAAAATTTTATATTTAATTTTTTTTTCTGGCCCTCGACACCATGCCAGATATTTGATGCAGCCTTTCAGCCAAAAAATTTAGAGACCCCTGATCTAAACATATAAAAGTCATGCCTTCTGAATGTCTCAGTGCCAGATGTTCCTGGGGGAATCCTACCCAAGATAGCTCTTAATAAACAGATCTATTTTCTTTCCAATCTCTTGCTGTTTAAATTCTTCTACAATGGTGTGGAGAAAACTGGGAAAACAAATCTCCCTTTCCCATAACCTTAGAACTTGCTTGACAATAGAATTGGAACAGATTAAAAGTATCCAATATGTAATTTATTTCTTGAATTTGCTGCTAGAGGATGTGGTGAAGGCTAGATAACCTGAAAAGGCAATCAGACAAATTCAGGAAGAATAAGCCTATTAGACATACAGGTCCAGCCTATTTATACACAGATTTTGTATACACGGATTTGACTCAACACGAATGGCTCCTGCAAATGAGAGAGAATGTGCTGATCCCTGGAGAAGGGGAAAAATGCATCCCTTTAAAATCAGTTTTAAAAACTGAACAGTCCTTTAACAACAGCCTCCATAATGAGAGGGGGGGGACAGCAGGCTAACAATCCGTCAATCCTTCTCTCTCCTTCGGACCCCTCCCTTCCCCCAGCAGGTGAAAGAAAGGTGATCATTTTGCATTGGTGAAGGGAGGGGCTGAGTGAAGTGCTGATGGATTGTCTTCTTAATGACTCTTATCTTAGAGTCAAAAGGTCAGCAAGGCTGTTTTTCCATCACTGGAGCAAAGAAACTTTGTTTTTTAAATTGATTTGCTATAGTGCGTGTTTTTTTTATCCACTTGAGTGCTTGGAATGGAACCCAGGAGAATAATTAGTCTCAGCCTGTATACAGACCCAAATTTCAGGCAATGTTGAGGAAGAATTGCTCAGTTATAACATTCACAGCACCATCATCCTTTGCATGTCTACTCAGAAGTAAGTCCTATTGTGTTTAATGGGACTTACTTCCAGGAAAGTGTGTATAGGATTGCAGCCTTAAATGTTTAGCTTCGTATGCGATGCCTCATGCTATTCTCGGCAATTCT
This sequence comes from Tiliqua scincoides, assembly GCF_035046505.1. Lineage (NCBI taxonomy): Eukaryota > Metazoa > Chordata > Lepidosauria > Squamata > Scincidae > Tiliqua > Tiliqua scincoides. The sequence goes on along the minus strand of NC_089822.1, from coordinate 101,273,921 downwards.
TTTGCGTGCCCCCCTCCCGCTCTTCCAAACTTATTTGTAACATGTTATAAAATGTCTTCCTGTTGCAGTTTAGGTTATGTTAAAAACATGAAGAATACTGAAAGGACGTGCCTTTAGTTAGTTTTGTGAAAATCAGTTAGTTATTCCTAAAATTAGGAAATTTCCAAGTTGCAATTTTAAATTGTTCATTTAATTCAGGGTGCAATCTTGCGCTTGTATCTGTTGGGCAGATTGAAGCTCCTCTGGTGGAAGAATGGTTGGCAACCTTCAGTCTCGAAAGACTCTGGTATAAGCCTACAGCACCCGGTATTCCCAGGTGGTCTCCCATCCAAGTACTAACCAGGCCTGACCCTGCTTAGCTTCTGAGATCAGACGAGATCAGGCATGTGCAGGGTAAATGTTTCTCAAAACAAAAATGGCCGGTGATGGAGTGCATTGGATACATCAATGTGCATTTGTAAATGGGGAAGGAGAGCTGCTGCCCATGTGTGTGTGTGTAGTGTTCTGGCACATGCTTATAGTAGTGTGCTGCTACTGCATGTGTGTGTGTGTGTGTGTGTGTGTGTGTGTGTGGCAAGTCGCTGCATGATTTTCTGTTTGATGCCCAACAGTTGTTGCCCAGTTTTGGCCTGTATGATGGTGTGTGCTTGCATTTTGCATGTGTCTGATGTTGCCTTTGTGTCTGGTACACTACTGCTCATTTGTGTGCTGCTGCACTGTTTACATATGATGACTTTTGAGTGTGGCATGCGGCTGCATGTGCTGCGGCACATGTTTGCATGTGAAGTGCAGCATGCCACAATGTGTCATATGCGGTGTACTGTGGCCCATGGTGTACTGCAGCAAATGTCTCTTGTGATGTGTTGCAGTGCAGATCAAGGGAAAGTGGGAGCACATGGAAGCTAACAAAAGGAGCATCGTTTGAGATATGGGTTGAATTGCATAGAATGGTAGTGAAACCTAGTGGATTATCCTTTTATTTATCAAACCCCTCTCAGCAATGACATGTCTGCAGCAGTCTATCTTCGCATAAAGTTGACACTGAAAGGGATCTGATTTTATTCTGGGCAGGAGTCTGTCATCTGGCCACCTCCTTATTTCCAGAAGTGAATTTTCAAGCATAAGTTTGTGTTTTTTGCCTTTCTATCCTAGACCTCATCAAGGCTGACATCAGAACTTGGTCAGGTCAGGCATCGGCCAAAAACTGTTCAGAGGGCCCATTGGCTGGGCTGACCCCAAACCCTCTATACCAGTGCAGTGATAACACCCAGTGTGCCATCATGGAGTGGCAGCATGCCAGGGGTGACCCAATGCAGGACTTTCTCCCAGGAGCTCTAGCAATCTGGTGCTGGCACTGCTGGATCTTCGTGAAACAAAGTGTTTTGTAGGAACTGAGCAATTTCTTCTGCAGTAGAAGATTTGCCCCAACTGGGCTTCCAGCCACAAGAGGCAGAATCCAGCAGGGGGATCCTCAAGTATGAGGATATATGAGGGATCCTCGTATATGTGCCCCCCCCCCCAATGGCTAGTTAGGTTGAACTAGACTCAGTCCTCTCCTGCTCCTTCCCCTGCTGGAGTTCAAGACTGTTCTCATTTGAGACCAGTTCTTCTGGATCCTGACATTGTTCCAAATACAAGAACCCTGAGGGGGGACCTGATTGAGATGTTTAAAATTATGCATGGGATGGATAGAGTGGATAGAGGGATGTCCTTTTCCATCTTGCACAACACCAGAACCAGGGGACATCCATTAAGATTGAGTGGCGGGAGAGTTAGAACAGACGAAAGAAAATATTTCTTTTCCCAGCATGAAAATTATTTGTAGATCTCCTTACCACTGGATGTTGTGTTAGCACCTGACCTGGATACCGTTAAAGGGGGATTGGACAGATTTATGGAGGAAAAATCCATCGTAGGTTACAAGCCTTGATGGGTGTACACAGCCTTCTGGTTTTAGAGACAGCCTGACTCTAAATATCAGATGCAAGAGAGTGGTGACAGGATACAGGAATCTTGTGTACTCCCTGGTAGGCCACAGCATGCAAAATAGTAAGCTAGATTGGCGGCACTGAGGCTCATCATATACTATCCCCTTTCCTGGGCCTGTTCTGCTGACGGATCAAAGCAGACTTGCATTAGTTATGGAGTTGGTGCAGGTCTGAGTTGACTAGTTGCGCCTGCTGGGGGCAAGGGAGCAAAAGATCCCTTAGCTCAAGGAGATCTCCAGCATGCAAAACTCCCCCATGGGATGCAGTGCCTGTGCTGATAGTTAGGCTTGGGCTGAAAATGTAACAACTGTTTCATGTTTAGAAACTGTTTTGGGAAGAGACACTCATTTAGTTGATGTCTGAAATTGCTCCAGGTGATAATTTCTCCTACTGCTGTGCTGACATGCAACTGGAAGGTGTGCGACTAAGTTAGACGCAGTTGGCAAGCATTTGCAATTGTAGCTGTGTTGTTGCCTGCAGCACAACAGCTCAATTAACATTCTTTTTTGTACAGGATGCTGGTGTCCTGCAAAAGGTATGAAAGCAAAAACGCCAGGGGAGAGGGAATTAAAAAATTCAAGGGTGCAATAGCTATGAGGATGCTTAGTACAAGAAATCCAACATGTATGCATTTTGAACTTGCATGCCTTCCTTCAGGAAAGGTCGTTATCCTCTGGCAAGTATTGCCTGTTCTCAACCCTTGTAGAATCTCTTTGTCAGCTGTCTGTTAGAAGGAAGACATACAGAATAGAGTGCAATCTAAGAGGGCCAGGGGTGGTTCTGGGACAAGATGGGAGGATCTCTGTGGTAGCTGCACATGCCAAGATTCTATCCCCCCTTTGTGGCCCACACCTGCCTCCATGAGTCTCCTTAGACTTACACCCGCAAGTCTCGGTCCAGGGAAACCCATTGGAAACCAGGTGGCTTATGGAAAGGTAAGTAAACAAGTGTTTTACTGACCTGTCCTGGGCTGTGTAGTCCTCCCCTCCCAGACCATTCCATGCAATGTGCCCTTCATCAGCAGTGCTGCATGGTCTGGGCTGGTGGGGGATAGGACTGGGCTCTTAGCATTGCTAGTGGAAGCTGCCAGTTGACGAGTCATTCCCATTCATTTCAATCCCACTAGATTATGCTCATTCATTCTGTCTGGAGTGAAGCCAGAGCCTGGATTAAGAGTGATGGCTACTGCATATATTTTTTTTATCTTGTTCGGCTGACATGCATCCTGTCCAGAGTGAACAACATCAGCTATCATGACAGACATCCAAATCCATTGCTTCAGAAAGGAAATACCCTCTGATTGCATGAAACATCTGTTATGTCACTTTTGGTCCAAACTAATCTGTCTGGGCAGGTGAATGAAAATGGAGATCAATGTCTTCTTCTTTTCCTTCCCAGCTTGACAACTTAATAAATAGAATTCTCAGAATAGTGTCTGTTTTTGTTACCCATTAGTCTCTCCTGAGCAGAGGATTATACATTTCAAAAAAAGAAAAACATAATAATAAAATGTGGAATCCTGGAGGATTTGCAACAAAAGGGGAGGAAAAAAACGCAAGCTGGTACTTGTGAGTGTGCATCTGGGCTGTGTATCTAATAGAAGTGATGTAAGATGTTTTTTATTGAACTGGCTTGTGGTGATTTAGGAAGACATAGTGGGAAAGAATAGGATAATTAAAATCATGTTATGCATCTGGAGGATTTATAAGTTCAGTTAAACAGCAACAACAAATAATTCTAGAGTTGTAGTCCTATTAAAATTAATTGGACATTTTCATTTGATTGTACTAATACTTTGCCTCTTATATGGTTTTAATTTAAATCTGTAGTCTAGTCAAACATAATTGCACTTGGCATAAGTTCCAGAGGTGTCCACATTGCCCTCACATGGATTTAACTACAGCCCAGAGAGGACTGGATTGCTTCCTGCTCTCCTCCCCCCACTTCCTCCCCTCCACCCCTCTCCCCCGGTGCATAATGAGAGAATGAGAATGGACCTTTCTTCTCCACCCACTTGCAATAGCCCCTTTGGGGGCAAAGAAGTGCCCAAGAGGCAATTTTCAGCAGGAAAATGGTTCGCGGGGGAAAGAGGCTAACCACCAGCATGCATTTCATGGTCTTGAGCTGAATCATCCTTTATAGCTGCTTTATTATGTCAGAAGAGGACTTTCTGCTTATTTCTAGTGGTAAACCCATTGTTTGAAGATGAGCTTACATACCACAGAGTTTCCCCTAAAGTACGGCAAGTATAATTATCTTATTGTCTTGATTGCAGAAATGGTCCGTAAAGTTATGGCATTCTGTTACATTCCTTTTTGATCACAACCAAAGAGCATATGTCGCTTTAGTCCCGAACCCCCTCCAAAGTATCTAACATTTTTTATGACATACAGATCTCAATGTATTTTCATGTATGCGCTCTATAGGACATGTTAGTTACATGTTAGGAATATCTTTTGATTGATACAGAACCTTCACTGAAAATGTGTAATAGAAATATTTTTACACATTTCCAAAATGAGCCTAGGCCAGTGGTCCCCAAACTGTGCACCATGACTCCCAGCCAGGGGAACCATAGAATCCTTGTGAAAAACCCACTGCCCTATTCAATATAAAGGATTGTAGCCCTAATGGGGAGCTATGGCCAATGGCACAGTAGATAAAGGGAACCACCAGTTGAAAAAGTTTGAGAACTTTTGATCTAGTCAAATAGATCTAGCCAAGTTTGAGAATAGTCCAAGGCTATTTTTCTTAAAAAAATATTGCATTATTTTAATTACAGCCATAGAAGTATATTTGGCGTGGGAGCGTGCACATGTGTGCATTTGCTTAAAATTTAATACTGTGCACACGTACCTGGGAGTAAGATGCTCTGAACATGTTGGGATTTACTTCTGAGTAAACATGCATAGGATTGCACAGCAAGGCAATGTCTCAGCATGTGCAACATGAAGGTGAGGTAGCTGTTTGAGAAATGCAAATCTAAAAACCCCTTTGGGTCTGTGAAAATGAAGACAGAGAATTCAAAGCCCACTGAGGCCATCATCATACACATTCACTGGCCATTGGCTTGCAGAAGGTGGTATAAACACAAAGGCTATAAAACAAGTCTGCTGTTTGGGGGGATCTCAAAAGGCTGCCAGCCTCCAGGCAACAGAACTGTCATCTGCAGCTCACTGATAAGAAAGAAAGCTGATGTCCATGTGATATCCCTAGGCAGCAGCTGTACCTATCCTCCCCAGTGGCCAGCAAAACTTTCCAGGGGAAAATAAGTGATTAAGTGCTGTAGAACTTGTACATTCTCTTCCATATAGTCTAAGACAGACCCACTTCTGGTGGGTCCTGAGAGATTGTCATTCAAAAAAGTGGGTCCTGGTGCTAAAATGTTTGAGAACCACTGGTCTAAAAGCATAGCCTAACAGCATAGCCTCTCCACCTCCATGCACACACACAGAGATCCAACTGAAGAACCTGCAAAGCACATCTTTTTGGGAAATGTCTTTTTGTCACACCTTGGCTAGGGAGACAAGTATGAAAAATACAATATCCAAACTAGGTTGTATAGAAGGTTTGTTTTTCCAGTGCACTGAGTTTTCCAGTTCTTTTTCAAGGGCTTTTCCTTTTTGTCACTCTTTTCAGAGAGAACAGATTCTCTGTTTTCATTTATTTTGCCTCAGTTGGCTCTTTTGTTTGCCCACAGACACCTCAAGGAACACTGCATGAAAAGTAATTTTGTGTTTAATGAGAAGCCTGGACAAGGTGCACTCATCAGTGACTCCACCAGGTTTTGGTGCAAATAGCAATAGCTGCCCCAACAATGTACACTGGGAGAAAAGTTGATGTAACTCAGACCCAGTAACCATTTCATTCTGTTTATCTTCCTATTGATTTGGTATAGAGCTATGATCTGAGTTTGTGCCATTTCGCATTTCTTTTGCCTGAAGAGAAGTTCTCTCTATTTTTCTGCAAATGCACCAAATCAATATACTTTCTGGCTGCTCCGGCCTAATGCTACCTTTCCACAAAGATAATACAGATATTTTTCAAAAGAAAGGTCAGTGGGGGTCACCACATGATCATAGTGTGCTGACCCCAACCCATCCTAAGTAAGATGGGCTAGTGGTGGTCATAATATGTTTGAATGGACGCATGCTAACCTGAGACAAGCAGGGGAGGAGCAGTGGAGTTCGCACTCGGTAAATTGTACCATAACATCCTTTTTTTTCTTAAAGGAAGGTCACATTGTGCAAAATAAGTAAGAGATTTGGGACACAAGTGACAAGGCATAGGTCACATAGGAAACTGCCTTACACCAAATCAGACCATTGGTCCATGTAGCTCTGTGATGGCAGTGGCTCTCCAGGATTTTAGACAATGGTCTTTCCCGAGCCATACTGAGCCAGACAAAGTTCCAAACAACACAGTCCTGGAATGTGCTAGAATCCCTAGCATGTATGCACTGCTGAAACAGAGACACCTGCGTTGGCTCGGTCATGTCGTGAGAATGGATGATGGCCGGATCCCAAAGGATCTCCTCTATGGAGAACTCGTGCAAGGAAAGTGCCCTACAGGTAGACCACAGCTGCGATACAAGGACATCTGCAAGAGGGATCAGAAAGCCTTAGGAGTGGACCTCAACAAGTGGGAAACCCTGGCCTCTGAGCAGCCCGCTTGGAGGCAGGCTGTGCAGCATGTCCTTTCCCAGTTTGAAGAGACACTTGGCCAACAGTCTGAGGCCAAGAGGCAAAGAAGGAAGGCCCATAGCCAGGGAGACAGACCAAAGACAGACTGCACTTGCTCCCAGTGGGGAAGGAATTGTCACTCCCAAATCGGCCTTTTCAGCCACACTAGACGCTGTTCCAGAACCACCTTTCAGAGCGCAATACCATAGTCTTTCGAAACTGAAGGTTGCCAACACGAGACTGAGCCAGAAATTTAACATTTTGCATGCAGAACGTGTGCTCTACACCATTTGGCTAAGGCTCCCGAGGACAAGTGAGGTGAACTGGATGCTACATGTGGGGGATCCTCAAAGCAACAGGTTATGACATTGTAGAACAACATATGACACACATCTGTACAAGAAATCACAGTGGTAAGGAATGGATAGTGGTAGATACAGCTGGTGCGAACATGCCTTTATACCTAGATTCATTTGGCAAGCTTGCAAGAGGCAATAAGAAGAAAGCTAAGAATTCAATTAAAGGGACTTGGGGTTAAGCCAAAGAGTTATATACAGATTATTTTCCTTCTTTTGATGTGTGTTACCCAGGAGCTGTCAATGGCTCACTCAAACAAAACAAAGCAAAACACTCACCCACCCCCCACACACATTCACACAGTCATTCAAAGACTATTCCTCCAGTTGAAAGAAGCCATAATTAACTTCACTCAAAAGTAATGGAACTTAAATTAGTCACTGCTAACTTTTTCCATTGTCTCAGTGGGATAGCCAGGACTGACAGTCCACTGAATTCAGGCCTATTGCTGGCAATTGACTTTCAAAAGCATTTTACCAGCAATGTCTCTGAAGAGTGATGTAAGAGCAGAGCATCTTGAAAAAGCAGCTCATGGACTGCATTGTTCTGAGGGAGGCTTGTGTGCCGGTGACTCAGACATCACCCCAGTTTGGGTCTACATAAGGGTGTACCTGCTACTCTGAGCCTTGCTACTGCTGAAGGTTGCACACGGTTCAAGTCTGACCTAAGGTGTCCTCCCCCACACACACACTCGGTACACGTTCTGTAGCAGTGATTTTCAACATTTTTCATTTCATGCCACACTGTTGTTGTTGGCAACCTTCAGTCTCGAGAGACTATGGTATCGCGCTCTGAAAGGTGGTTTTGGAACATCGTCTAGTGTGGCTGAAAAGGCCAATTTGGGAGTGACAATCCCTTGCACAACGGGAGCAAGTGCAGTCTGACCCTGGTCTGTCTCCCTGGCTATGGGCCTTCCTTCTTTGCCTCTTAGCCTCAGACTGTTGGCCAAGTGTCTCTTCAAACTGGGAAAGGCCATGCTGCACAGCCTGCCTCCAAGCGGGCCGCTCAGAGGCCAGGGTTTCCCACTTGTTGAAGTCCATCCCTAAGGCCTTCAGATCCCTCTTGCAGATGTCCTTGTATCGCAGCTGTGGTCTACCTGTAGGGCGCTTTCCTTGCACGAGTTCTCCATAGAGGAGATCCTTTGGGATCCGGCCATCATCCATTCTCACGACATGACCGAGCCAACGCAGGTGTCTCTGTTTCAGCAGTGCATACATGCTAGGGATTCCAGCTCATTCCAGGACTGTGTTGTTTGGAACTTTGTCCTGCCAGGTGATGCCGAGAATGCGTCGGAGGCAGCGCATGTGGAAAGCGTTCAGTTTCCTCTCCTGTTGTGAGTGAAGAGTCCATGACTCGCTGCAGTACAGAAGTGTACTCAGGACGCAAGCTCTGTAGACCTGGATCTTGGTATGTTCCGTCAGCTTCTTGTTGGACCAGACTCTCTTTGTGAGTCTGGAAAACGTGGTAGCTGCTTTACCGATGCATTTGTTTAGTTTGGTATCGAGAGAAAGAGTGTCAGAGATCGTTGAGGCAAGGTACACAAAGTCATGGACAACCTCCAGTTCATGCGCAGAGATTGTAATGCAGGGAGGTGAGTCCACATCCTGAACCATGACCTGTGTTTTCTTAAGGCTGATTGTCAGTTCAAAATCTTGGCAGGCCTTGCTAAAACGATCCATGAGCTGCTGGAGATCTTTGGCAGAGTGGGTAGTGACAGCTGCATCGTCGGCAAAGAGGAAGTCACGCAGACATTTCAGCTGGACTTTGGACTTTGCTCTCAGTCTGGAGAGGTTGAAGAGCTTTCCGTCTGATCTGGTCTGGAGATAGATGCCTTCTGTTGCAGTTCCAAAGGCCTGCTTCAGCAGGACAGCGAAGAAAATCCCAAACAAGGTTGGTGCAAGAACACAGCCCTGCTTCACACCGCTTCGGATGTCAAAGGGGTCTGATGTGGAGCCATCGAAGACAACAGTGCCCTTCATGTCCTTGTGGAAGGATCTGATGATGCTGAGGAGCCTGGGTGGACATCCAATCTTGGGGAGAATCTTGAAGAGGCCATCCCTGCTGACCAGGTCGAAGGCCTTCGTGAGATCTATGAAGGCTATAAAGAGTGGCTGTCGCTGTTCCCTGCATTTCTCCTGCAGTTGTCTAAGGGAGAATACCATATCAGTGGTGGACCTGTTGGTTCGGAATCCGCACTGTGATTCTGGATAAACGCTCTCTGCAAGTACCTGGAGCCTCTTTAGTGCAACTCGGGCAAACAACTTTCCAACAATGCTAAGGAGAGAGATGCCACGGTAGTTATTGCAGTAAGGGGGAGGGGCAAGAGGGGCTTGTGGGTATCAGGAAATTGGAGAAGGAGCAGTGGTGTGACAAACGGGATGCAGGGGGAGGGGCAAGAGGGGCTTGTGGGTATCAGGAAATTGGAGAAGGAGCAGTGGTGAGATAAACGGGATGCAGGGGAGGGGCAAGAAGGGGGCTTGTGGGCATCAGGAAACTGGAGAAGGAGCAGTGGTGTGACAAACGGGATGCAGGGGGAGGGGCAAGAGGGACTTGTGGGTATCAGGAAATTGGAGAAGGAGCAGTGGTGAGATAAACGGGATGCAGGGGAGGGGCAAGAGAGGGGCTTGTGGGTATCAGGAAATTGCCACACTGACAGGTGCTAAAATTGTCAAGGCACACATCAGATTTTTGACCACTGACAAGGCACATCATGCTGCTGGTGGGGGGCTCACATCCCTCAATAACCCTACAAATAAATGACACTCCCCCAAATTCCCACAGCAAACCAGCGGACCAATCACGGCACACCAATGTGTCACAGAACGCTGGTTGAAATCGATGTTCTATAGCATAATCAATTACATTTTTTGCTTTAAAAGGGGGGGAGCGGTTTACATGACCAACATAATCAAGTGGTTACACTTTTCCTGGGCAATACTACTTCAGGCTAGAGGTGGAGCCTCGCATGATTTGAAAATTTCCCCATGAAGAACCTACCACATAGTCAAAAGTAGCTTGTATCAAGGGAAAGAAGGGTTCAGCCTCTGCTTCTTCCTAATGATTCGATATTCAGACAGTATTTTACCTCCATGGAGGGGATCTTCCAAACATATAGCCCTGCAGCCTGAAGTGATACAGACCAGGAATTAGGGCATACTCAGGGGCTTTTAGGGTGAAAGTGAGAATTTTGGAGAGTTGCCAGCAAAAGAGAAAATTGCCTCTCTGCATAAACAAAATATTTAAAAATGAATGCTTAATATTGACACACCAAGAACTACTTATCACAGTGATGGTAAACCTGTATCTGGGCAGTACCACTTCAGACTGTAGGTGAGGATGCACACAATGGAATGTTCTATTAAAAAAACATGCGCCAGAAGAAGAAAAGGCTCAAATCAGCCTCTCTGACATCTAGTTTGAAGAATGTTGTGTGCATGCACATATGTGTATGTGTGTAAAAGAGCACTTATTATGTGTGCCCCCAGTACTTGCCAGATAGTTTCACCTGCTTGGTAATGACTTGGTCTGTGGGTGCTACCTCCCTAGCCAGCCTCAGTGGACTTGGTACTTGCAACAGGTTTCCTTCCTCAGGTTCAGCATTCCAGGTGTTTTTAGGTTCCCAGGTCTTCCTTGCTTGTTAATGGATTGCACCTCAGACAAGATTGGGCTCCCACAGATGCTTTCAAAATGAAAGGAGAATGTGAAGACAGGCATCAGTGATGCTGGACTTCTATAGTGTAGGTTGCCACAGTTCCAACTGTCTGATTTTGCTCTAAAGTTGGAGGTACCGGGAGCAGTACTTGAGAAAAAGGTGCTACAAGATTGTGGACCATGTTGCGAAACAATGTGAAAGCTGGATCAGGCCTGATGCCTGAGGTGGCATGCCAAATGCTCTCCCCCCTTATCTGAAGATGTGCCAACCACTGTTTCTCCTGCTCTCCAATGTCCTGGTTTGGCACTCTTCTTCCCTTCACGTTTTCTCTTCCTCTCTGTCTCCCTATTCCTTTTCCAATTTAGGGAATGCAAAAAGGAGGAGCAATGGAAGCAAGTAGGCAGACAGAGACAGGTGCCACCCACCAGGCTTCTGCTTGAGGTGACCGCTTTAGCAGGCCTCATGGATGGGCCAGCCCTGGCTGGATCAGGATTTGGGAAAAATTTGGACAAGAAGAATAGTGAGTCCCTTTAATGAGAGACAGATGGGATAAAGAAGTACTCTAAGTTGTCACTTGAACCTCAGCATTCAGCCAGTTCTTACTCTACACCCCCCCCCTCCCCATGTTCTTTTCACTATGACAGAGGCCTGGCATGGTGACTGTTCCCTCTCTCCAACTTACCTGAGTCACAAGGAGTAAGAAAAGGGAATGAGCGCTAGTCTCTTAGTACAAGACATACGTGCTGCTTCCAACCTGCCTGGGAATGCTTTACAAAACAGCAGAGACTTGGGCTGTGTTCTTTTTTTTAGATGGAAAATAGGTGGAAGTGACATTTCTAGCATGCTGCCAGCGTGCTTCCAGCACAGTTCATTAAAAAAATGACAAAATGGTGTTGCAACATTGACATCAATTGCATGGAGGTCGCCATGTTGTTACCATACACTAGGAGGCCACAGGCCAATTTTTGGTGGGTTTTTTAAACACGATGAAAAACAACGTTGCAAGCACCCTTGCCCAGTTTGCAGAAGAAAAAGGGTAGCTGGAATGCTAACCTGTGGTATGAGGTAATCTTCATTCCCCAATTAAAATGTCACATTTTCTGCTTTTCTCTAGTAATTGGTGTGCCATAGAGCATGTGTAAACCCAGTTTCAGCCCTTTGTCTGGCCTGGAAGTCCCTAACTGCACATCATATTCTTCAGTTCTGCCTTCTGGGTACCCTGGAATGACTGTTAAGGTTTGGGGGAACAGTCCTTGAATTTCATTTCTAGGAGAGTCTAGCATATGTTTATACCAGGGGTGCCCAAACCCCGGCCCTAGGGCCACTTGTGGCCCTTGAGGACTCTCAATGCAGCCTTCAGGGAGCCCCCAGTTTCCAATGAGCCTCTGGCCCTCCGGAGATTTGTTGGAGCCCCCACTGGCCCAATGCAGCTACTCTTAGCGTGAGGGCAACTGTTTGACCTCTTGCGTGAGCTGTGGGATGAGGACTCCTGCCACTGCTTGCAGTTTCACGTCTGTGATGCAGCAGAGGCAGCAAAAGGAAGGCCAGCCTTGCTTTGTACAAGGCCTTTTATAGGCCCTGAGCTATTGCAAGACCTTCATTCATTCATATAAGTTCATCTTTAATATATTCATTTATGTAAACTTATGTAAATTTATTCAAATTTTAAAAGTAAATTAATTCCTTTTTTTCCCCCGGCCCCTGACACAGTGTCAGAGAGATGATGTGGCCCTCCTGCCAAAAACTTTGGACACCCCTGATCTATACACATACTATATGTAAGGTCTCTAGTCGTGGGAGCACTGGACTCTTATTATTATTATTATTATTATTATTATTATTATTATTAGTAGTAGTAGTAGTAGTAGTAGTAGTAGTAGTAGTAGTAGTAGTAGTAGTATTTATATACCGCTTTTCAACAAAATGTTCACAAAGCGGTTTACAAAGAAAATCAAATAACTAACAGCTGTAATGGTTCCCTGACCCAAAAGGGCTCACATTCTAAAAGATGCAAAAGAACACCAGAAGACAGCCACTAGAACAGACACTGCTGGGGTGAGGTGGGCCAGTTACTCTCTCCCTGCTAAAAAGAGGAGCTCATTTATGTACATTTATGATTTATTAATTATTATTAATTTTGAAAATATTATTGCTTTCTAGGTCTCTCTCTCTCTCTCTCTCTCTCTCTCTCTCTCTCTCTCTCTCTCTCTCTTTTCTAGTGAATCATGATAGACTGACATTTTAAAAAGTGGATCCTGGTGCTAAAAGGTTTGGGAAGCACTGCCATACACTATGGAGGCCACCATGTTCCTGAAATAGAAATCATATGGATGGAGGCAGCCATGTTTTCTAGCTTCAAGCTCACATTTCAAACTGCTAGCATGGGTAGCCCACTAGAATTTGAAAAATGAATGTGAACTGAGCATGCTAGAAGGTTTAAAAAAAAAAAAAAAAAGCTCTCTAGTGCTTCCAAAGCTAGAAGCTGAAAAAAGAAAGCAGCCCAAGGTCAACATCATGTGCCTTCCACGGACTTATGGGCTATGATGTTTACATTTCTTTAACCTGGGTGTCTCCTGAGCTATTCTGTGTTCATTAACTGTGCAACAGCCTGTCCCACTCTGATTGAAAAGCCAAGAGGCGATTTCTTCATTTGGTTAAAGATACACCAAGAAAAAAAAAATCCATGTTCTATATTTTCTTATCAACAGTTACAAATTACTCTTGCCACTTGCAGATTGTGAAATGATAGCATGTGCATCACATAATGCCTTAGTGGGAATGTATTACATGCATAATACATGTAAATGCAAGATGTACCACAGTCAGAAATCTAACTTCTAGAAACACAGCGGCGGGAGCTGAAATCTGAATTTTGGGTGCTATCACAATTCACAGGGACACACTAAAAAAAAGTCACCCCCACAAATCTCTCTGAAAGGCAAAATAGGGACAATTATTATAGGGATAGGTACTAGAAAATTGGAGTATTTTGAGCATATGGGGTTGGCATAGTCCCCATATGTCTTGCAGGTGATCAGTCAAGAAATCCTGTCTGGAAACTCACAGGCAAACTATATGTTGCATTGCAGCAATGTGTAATGATTTATGATCTACATGAGTGTTTCTCAACCAGTGGTACTCATACTACTGGTCGTACTTGAGGTGGTGTCTGGTGTACTCATGGGAGTGAGACCTGGCAATGCAATGCAACAAGCAGTAGTAGGAGGCTCGGCTCAGTGGGCAGTGCTCCAGTGTGCATTTTCCTCATGGTCAGAAAAGCCCTCCCAGCTACACTGAGCATTTTACCGGTGTTGCATTGTGTCTGGCCTTCCAATCCAGAAGCAACTGGCGATGACATCATTGCTAGTTACTTCCAGTGGTACTTCCAATAAGTGGACTGTGCAAAGTGGTACAAATGTTGAGAAACAGCGTTCTACATGTGAAGTGCCTGTGGGAGGGACCCTTTGTAGCAAAGGGAAAGGGAATGTTTAACTTTCTCTCTTCCACCTACTTTCTCTTTGAAACTCCCCTCCTACCAACTGAGAAGCATGAGTTAGGAACAACAGTGGGAGGGGGAGGGGGAAATAGTGGGGCTGCATCAGGGTTGGAAAGTTGGTTAGGATTGGGCCCTGAGTTGTGAAAGAAGACTGAGAAGAAGATTACTGGTTTATTGACAGTATGATGCTCATATTATTTGCCTTTAGTAATTTGCAGGAATGTCAGTGAAAGAAGTATGGCTTACCACTGCTGCAGCGGTTGCAGGAGGATCAGTGGAATCTGGAGCTCATGTTATTTCTCACTTGTATAGTAACAGAAGCCTCAGGGCCTCAATGTAGCGGGTTGAAACAGGCAGCGTACAGCAAGTATATCAGACAGAAGCAGGCGTGTGAAGTCGTGGTGGGGTGGGTGGGAAGAAGCAGAGGGACAGTGCAGAAGGAAGGTAGTGTAAGCATTGGGTTTGTCAGGGCATAAATGTTAAGTGTCTGTGACCCACAAGATTTCCTGGTAACTGGGGAAAGGGAAGGCACACAAGATCATTGGACGTGAGAGGGAGAGAGAGAAATGCAGGGGCTGCAGCCTCCAAACCATTTAAGGCAATGGAATTACTCTGTAGCAAAAGAATGAAATGTTTAGGCATTCCATCATAGAGAGCAGAAAATGGGTATGAACTGTGTATTCAAGGAGGAAAGGATGTCATAGGGAGAGAAGAGCTATGATGTTTGTTTTCTTGAAGGACATTTTGACCAGCCTCTTTTCTCTTCCTTCTCCTTAGTGCCTTCTCCCAGAGTAGGAAGGAAAGGTTTATCTCTAACCTGAAAAGATATTCTTTTCCAGTCCTCGAGGAGGAGGGAAGGAAGAACGAAGCAAGAGCAGAGGTTTCGCAAAGAACGTCCCAGTGAAAACATGAGGACTCCTCCAAAGGCAGTGAGTGCAAAGCCTCCTTTCTTCCATTTACTCATATGATGTCACCCCCTGTATTTTCCTTCTCTTTTTGTATATATTTCTGGCTGTTATATGTCTGTATGTTCTTAGGTTCTCGTGGGTTGGGGTTTAGATGGGGCTTTGCCAGGCGTCTGACATTAAGATTTCATTTTGTGAGTTTCCAAATGTACGTTTTGATTTAAAAAAAAAATTCTTTTACAACAAATCCTATGAATGTCTGCTTGAAGTAAGTCCCATTGTGTTCAGTGAGGTTTGCCCCTAGGAAAGCGTGCATAGGATTGTAGCCTTAGGGCACAATCTAACCAGGTCTACTGAGAAGTAAGTCCTGTTTTGTTCAGTGGGGCTTACTCTCAGGAAAGTTTGGTTAGGGTTGCAGCCATAGTGTCCTGATGGCTAGAACCAGGATGGAATTTTGTGTGTTTTATTGCCAACACCTGGCTCAGTTTTAGAATGCATGGATATGATGGTAGCTTAAAGGAAGTCTAGGCTGCCATTCTGGCACCGTGGAGCACCTGCACCTCACAGAGGTCGTGTCAAGACCAGAGGTGGTGGTCTTTAGGTAGCATTTTTCTTTTTAGAACTTCAACCCCGAGAATTATCGTATTAATAATGGTTTCACTTCCTTGCTCCAAGGGAGACATGCTAGCAAGATTTTCTGTGCTAATGATGTGCAGATACATTTGTGGTGTAACAGAGCAACCCATTAAAAGGTTATTTGTGGACTAATTTTGAGAATTTATAATAGGCTTAAAACATAGACAACTGCCCCAGCTTTCTGAAATAGTCCTTGCTTTCTCAGTTGCTTGCGCAATACTGTCCCTATTTTTTTTCCTCCTTATATTACTTTTTGGGGAAATAGTGGGACACCTTTTCACACTTTTCTTAGCATGAACTAGAATCCGTCGTGTTCAGCCTGCTCTCCCAATTCCTAGCCTTTGAATATAAAAAGGGGGCAGATATATCTTTGCACATGTATCTGCAAGCACATAGACACAAAATTTCAGGCAGCAGCTTCCACCTAATGTCACCTCTTCCCCATAACAGCTTATCTCAGTTGTAAATATTGCTGTATGTATTCTACAGCTGAATCCATTTTGTGGATTTCATTACATATTTTTACATTTAAAAACATAACCGTCAGAATACAGTACAGGGCAGCCTCTTGCAGAGTAAATGATACAGCAGATTTAAACAAACACCTCCAGCAATGTGTATTTAGGGCAGAAAGCAATAGTGATCCCTGGTGTGAGAAAAGATAGGTAACAGAACAGATATGTAAGAATGGCTATTTTCTTCTGGGAAATGTTGGAAGGTGTGATACACTGTAGCAAGTTTTAATGCAATCCAAAACAGCTGCTGAAAGTCTGGGTCTCTGCTGGTCCCGATAACAATGTAGTCAGGCCTCACTGATAGTTTGCAGCTACAGCAATACCTTGCACTTTCATCTGGTTAGGGACAAGAGCATAAATGAAAGTAAAAAATGGATGAATGTCAAAGCATAGCCTTATTTAGCTTGCAAATTCATTTTGGCCGGCGAAAAACTTAAATACAGTAACTATATGACACATGCAAATACATGTTGGCCTAAATAAACAGAAATAAAAGAAAAACAAACATAGAGGTGGGGTCTTTTTATCTAGGGATTTGGCATCCACGGATTTGCCTCACCATGGATGCTGAACCCCCAGATCATCTCTCTGCAGACCTCCCAGATGCAACTGGAGTTCTGGTCACACCTGGGAGGTTATCTGAGCCTCAGAGAGAACGTGCACCATCATGCACGACCTCTCTGAGGCTCAGAAACCACCTGGAGTGGTTGTTTTTTTAATGGTTTTCAGGCTCAAAATGGCTCCAGTCATGTTCAGAGCGAAGATGGGCTTTGAAAACTTCAGATTTTGTTATCCATGGTTTTCTGTATCCGTGAGGGTCTGGGAATGGAACTTATGCGGATACAGAGGCTCCACTGGTATGAACATCGTGGAAGGTTGGAAGAAATCAGATGAAAGAGGAAAGCTCATGGACAAAATCTGAAATGTGGTAATAACTTTAAACGTTTGCAAAATGGTGTAAGTCAAGTGGATGAAAGTCAAGGTATTGCTGCATTTATTTCCTAAAACGTATGAATTTATATGATTTCTTCAAATCCATATTATTCAATATCTATAGTTAAGAAATTAGTCGCATATGTATTACTGAGTCTTTCAGGTGTATTTTGGTTTTTTTCTTAATTTGTCAGTAATAAACAAAAATATACGTATATGTTAGTTCAAAATGGTGCATATATTTTCAATTATTACACATGCCCATTAATGTTTTCCTGTACGAATTACTTATGTAACTCATGGATTGTGTTTTTCATTCAGATTGGCTTGCGATGAGCAGGAATAGGGTGGGGAGAAATATGAAGTTCAGTCATTGTTATTGGGGTTTTTTGTGATTCATATATTAGTACAAAGCCCTTAGAATGGCATGGAATATAAACATGGAATCATTCATATGTGCAAGTTTCCACCGGATGCTGCATTCATTCAGTGATAGATGTGCATGTAGGAACTAGTGCGTGGATAACAGGCACAGGCACTTGTATAACATATCCTTCAACATTTCATAGCTGAAAACAGGGACACTCTTACTTTTTACTCTGAAGATCACTGCTTGAGCACCTCTGTTCCATTATTTGTTAGGGCCAAACTAGATGTGGGCATCATGTGACTTGCACTAGGATCAAAACTGTGATCAGGGCAAAGTACTAAGAGCCAAATTCTGAGCTCGACGCGCTGGCTTACTGCCAGTGCGCATTGTCGCAAACAATGTAAGGCATGTTTGCAAGCTCTAATGCTGGGCAAGCGCCCATACTAGCCCAGCACTGGCCGGTGCTGTGGTAGTGCCAGGTGGGTGCTTGGCCTCCGCCGCTCGGGGGTCACACGGACCGCTGAGGAGCAGAGAGGAAAGCGGGGGCGGGGGAGAGGTGGGGAGGAGGTGTTCTGGGGAGGGGGGAGGCAAGTAGAGGGCAGAGGGCAGGAGAAGGGTGGGGAGGAGGCATGACAAGGATGCAGGAGGCGGGGAGAGGGTGGGGGAGGCGTGCCAGGGAAAGGGAGCAGGGAGGGAGGGAGGCGGGACCGGTGGATCCTGAGCCTTTGCATCAAGCTTGGCACCTGACACAAACATTTTTAGTTGCGGGGCTACTCCCTTTACCTGAGGGAAGGGGTCAAAAGTCCTCTTCTCCCGAGGTGCCGCCTGCAGCTGCTGTGGGAGTGCAGGATATGGCAGCAGTTGTTTTCGGTGCTGCTGCAGCCGCGTGCCATGAGAGCTCAGGATTGGGCTCTAAAGCCCTCCAGTTCTCTGGCATGAATTTTCCATGTTTCACAGCCTTCCCTTCTTTCTATTTGTTTTAAAAACCACAACAAAACCACAAACCTTTATGGTAAAAATTCATGATACCAGTTCCCTTCGGAGTGAACTGAGATCAAGCTGGTTCAACAGTAAAGTTAAAACAAATATTTATTAAAAGAAATTAACCTTAGAACAAAACAAGGGAAGGGGAAATAAAAGGGCAGAAAGCAAGGTTCAGGTAGAAATGGGGCAATTATGTCAGGGCAACCAGCTGGGTAGAAAAGTCAAGCTGATAAATATACACAAAACTTTCTGGGTACTTTCCCTATCCTGCTTACTCATGCTAGTCTTCTTCCACTTGGTTCTTCCACACACAACTAACCCAGCAGGCAGCCTTTGTCAGTGCATCTGATATTCTAGATGGGAGAGCAGGGCAAATGACCAAGGGGAGGGGGTTCATTATCCTGCTTTTTATAAGCTGTGGGTGTTATCTATGAAATTCAACAGGGTCACCTGAATCTAACAGCAACTGTATTTCCAAGCCTTAGCAGCCCCTCCTGGATGCTGATCAAGTATGGGGGGGGGGGGATAGACAAGTCAAAAAACAGGTGAAAAATGGGGAGAATCAGGAAAAAAAAAATGAAGCAGAAAATCCAGCTGAAATGTGGAGGAATGGACAACAATATACATCCAGTTTAGAGCCAGGTATGCTTCTCCTCTGAAGAGTGAAGGTGGGGAATGGAAACAGACTGACCTGCAGCAAAAAAACTACCAAAAATCCCATTCCTCAGTCCTGTCTCCATGTACATCTGTATCCAGCGATTAAACATCACTATTGGCCAGGTAAGGAGTAGCCTTGATCCAAAATGTTCTGACATCCCACTGAATTAAATCAAACTGAAATGGCTCTAAATAGTTCAGTGGGACTTGGGCAGAATGAATTTTCTCTGGATTGTGGCAAGTGGGACTTTCTGGATCTGTGCTCTTTTTTCCTTATTCTGGCAAGGAGAGAGACTGATAGAGCCCAGCCAGAGACTAGAGATACACCTGGTCACCTGGTGATGACACAACTCCCTATAGGTGGTCAGGTGAGTAGCTATTTTCAAGGTTGAACAAAAGTCATATAAATGTTGACTTTTTCAAAGGATTTCAAAGGAAGTAGCTTACAGAATTGGCCTTTTCAGCCACACTAGACGCTGTTCCAAAACCACCATTCAGAACATGATACCATAGTCTTTCGAGACTGAAGGTTGCCAGAAGATGAGGATAAGTGATTCTATTTTCCCCTGCTTTATTTTCTCAAATTCCAGACCTGTGAGGACTCGGGGCGGGTTGTGAAGAGAGATCAAAGAAGAAAACTCCTGATCCTTTGTGCCCTGCTGCTGATTGGTGCTCTCCTTGGCCTTGGACTACTTGCCTTCACAATTACACGTGGTCTGGGTACGAGAGCGTTTCTTCTCTCTGAGAACACACTTTTCCTGTACTTTTTGGTGGTTATATTTTCTGGTGCTTCATTGCCCAAATGATGTCACTCAAACTGAACAAAGAGGTCAAGGAAATGGCAGTGAGAATTTGTGGTGGGTGGTGGATGCCTTGCTAATCAGTTATGTAGCTGTTGGGGACTGTGTCCACCCATATTATCACTTTAAGGAATTTCCCTCAATTGTTGCTGATGTCAAAGGTTGCCAAAGTTATGCACAAGTCCCATGTTTTTGTCTTGAGACAAGCTATAGTCATTCAACAGCAGCTTGTGCTCTGCAGCTAAACCAAGGTTTGCACCATGTCTCAGAGTGGTGTCTTTTTAGAATGGTCCATTCATATTTTCTAATTTCACCTGTTGTCACTCCATTAATCACTCCAATAATCACTGTTCCCATTTTGTCCAGAAACCTGCAATACTGCAGAGTGCCATCTGCTCTTGGAGAGATTGCTGGCAGCCCACAATGACACCATAGATCCTTGTGAGGATTTCTTCAGTTATGCATGTGGCAACTGGAAAGCTAACCATACACAAGGGATAAAAGTGCCATTAACAAATGTCTTTGATGTACTCTTGGAAGAAAACCAGCTGATCATGAAGAGTCTCTTAGGTAAGGAGAGACAATAGATGGCTGCTGCTGTAAATCCTCTGCAGTTTGTTACTAATTATATAAGAAAAAGAAATTCCAATATCTGTCATACCAGTCTTTGTTGTCATCTGTCAATGTAAAATGTGCACCCACAAACATCAATAATGTTAATTTCATCCCATTATAAGAAGGAATGCTACATACACCCACAATTACAAGAACCAGAACCTGCAACAGAACCATTGCAAAGTCCATTCTGATGTCCAACGTTCACAAGATAAGTTTTCCAGGTTGTTTTGATGTGGTCAGCCTTTTTATTCTGAAGATGACATGGTATTTATAAACTTGCCCTAAGCACAGGGAACTGCACTTGAGCATATCCATTCTTTGTTACTCTTTTATTATTATTAACAGTATTTATATACCGCTTTTCAACTAAAAGTTCACAAAGCGGTTTACAGAGAAAAATCAAATAACTAAATGGCTCCCTGTCCCAAAAGGGCTCACAATCTAAAAAGATGCCAAGGAATACCAGCAGACAGCCACTAGAACAGACAGTGCTGGGGTGAGGTGGGCCAGTTACTCTCCCCCTGCTATAAAAAGGAGCACCCACTTGAAAAAGTACCTCTTACCCAATTAGCAGGGGTTACTCTTGTTTGTCTCTTCTCTCCCCACCCCTGAAGTATTGCCTCACTGCCAAAAAAATTATAATTTCCTTAAGGCAGGAGCGTATCCTTTTCTTTACTGGGTTGTGTTGTCATGTGTATTGATGTTTCTATACAAAATAAACGACTAGAAATCATAGAACTGGAGAGTTAATTTTAATTACTAGGTAAAATGCAGCCCCACCACTACTACCCATTGCTTCCTGGCCCTTGTTACCCACTTGAAATTGTCAAGTCACAATGCTGCAAGAACAGTAGAAGCCACAGCTGGAAGAGTTTCCTTCGGGAGGGCTGTTCACAAATTTCACCTCGGTGTGTATGCTCCACATGAGGTGGGAGATGTGGGCCTGGGCCTGTTTGTTCTTCCCCAGATGTTGGCATTAAGTGGAATGTCAGGAAGTAGTGCAGTTTGACATACAACTGCATGCATGTAAGGTCCGTCCGTCCCCCCCAACATTCTGCTCAACATGCAAACATAGTGAGAGGTTTAAAAGGCACACAGACATTGTGGACTCACTTTCCCTCCTATGAACTCAGTATATGTATGGAGGATAATCTAAATACTTCATGATCTTCTGGACTTACACCTATGCCCTTTGGCTTAATCCCTTGCCTGCCTAGTGTCGTCATACAAATAGGACAGAACCCTGCATGGCTCTAGGCCCTCTCTGTAAATTTGGCCCAGACTAAGTTTCTCCTTGTCTCTTTCTTCAGTTCTATGTCAAACACCATCCATTATTTACTTATAGCCCTCTTTTACAGGCTGTTGCCTATTTTATCCCTCTTCCTTTTTACCAGTCTCTGTAACGCTCCTGACTCCCTCCATAGATAAAATTTGGAACCCCCCTTATTTTTTTATTTTTTTATTTTTAATTAACACACACAGACATACAAACATATAACATACATTTAGGAGTGCTAAATACCATATACCATTATTTATTAATCATACTATATCTCCTAATCTACTACTCATCTACTTCTGCCTCTTCTTAATTTATACATTTATTTATATAACATATACTAAATTTTCCCTAATGCCCTGTACCATATTGTCTAAATTTTCACTTTCTATCAAACATAAACTTACTTCAATTACTCATTAATATTAAAACAAAATAATCTAATTACCAAAGTATAACAACATATAAAACAATTCTTCCATCTACTTCTAACTCTTCTACTCATTTATATATTTCTTATATCAAATATAATTGATTTTTCCTAATTCCCTATAATATATTTTCTAAATATTCACTTTTTATCATCTCAACTAGTTCAATTACTCATTAATATCAAATAATAATAATCTAACTTCCAAATTATAATAAAACCAACAATCTCTTATAATATGTTCTTTACCATTCTCCAATCTAATTACATATTTTTTCTTTAACATAATAACCACCTATAAAACAATTCATCCACACGATAACATTTCCAGCTATTTTTTCTATTTCATTCTAATTCATATAGATCAATTTCATATATATTTATTTTTTAAGTAAATTTAAACCAGTTATTGACTAAATAAAATCCTCTAATTTTCTTTAACCCTCAGGTTAACTCTCAGGTTTCTTTTTCTTTCTTTCTTTCCATTTTTTCTCCTGTAATATCTTTAGTAATTTATCTCCATAACATAATCCAATAAACCCACACTTTCTTGTATAAGGTATGTTCATTCTTCCAATTAACTGGGATATGTTTTTTTCTTCTTGTTCCAACAAATTTTATATTTTGTGCACCCATGATACTCTGTCCATCTTCTCTATTTCAATCTCCATCAGCGTCCCCTCTAGATCCTGTTGATTTTCCACTCTTCTAGTTTCTGTATCCACTCTTCTGCTGCTGATTTCATCCCTCACCATCATCTTTTCCACTTTCTCCTTCTGTTTATCTTCTGTTTTCTTCACATCTTCCAACTGCTTCTTGCACACATCTATCTGTTGAGAGAGAGTCTTTAAACTGGCTTGAATCTGCAAGGACCAACTCAACTGCTGTCTTATCATTGTGAGCAATTTTTCCAAATTTTTGAGGATCATTTGATTCCAAATATCTGGAACAGGCTCCATCTTGCAATTTCTCTCTGATCCACAAGATGTCCACAGCGTATTATTCTCCTTACTTCCACCATATGATTTTTCAGTCAGGCATTTTTCGAATTTTTCTTACAGATAACAGTGTGATTAATGTAACCCACAGTAACCCATGCCCTAGTGACATCTAGATTAGATTATTGCAACGTGCTCTACGTGGGGCTGCCTTTGAAGACGGTCCGGAAATTACAACTAGTACAGAACGCGGCTGCTCGTGTGGTTGCCGGGGCATGTCGGTTTGACTCTGTCGAGCCGTTGCTCCGGCGGCTACACTGGTTGCCGGTTCTGTTCCGGGCCCAATTCAAGGTGCTAGTTTTGACTTTTAAAGCCCTTTATGGCTCGGGTCCGGGGTATTTGAGGGACCGCCTCCTTCCCTACAATCCGGCCCGTGCTCTTAGATCTTGTGGGGGGGCCCTTTTGACTGTGCCGCCACTAAGAGATGTGAGAGGGGTGGCGGCCAGGAAGAGGGCCTTCTCGCTGGTGGGCCCCGAACTGTGGAATACCCTCCCCTTAGAACTGAGAACTGCTCCCTCGTTGCTAACGTTTCGGCGTGGACTGAAGACCTTTTTATTTCAAAAAGCTTTTAACTGTTGACAGGCTGGCTGGCGTTCTTGTTTTTTTATAGGAAAATCCACGGGGTTTGTTTTGTTTTTAGCTTTTTAATCATTGTAAATTGTTTTTAACTGTTTTTCATGTTGTATTTTTAAATTTTGTTAGCCGCCTTGTGTGCCCGTTGGGCAAAAAGGCGGGGTACAAATTAATAATAATAATAATAATAATAATAATAATAATAATAATAATAATAATAATAATAATAATGGAGAAAAACAAAATGAAAGAAACAGTCTCAAGGAGACAAAACTTTTTCAAGTCTAATAAAAATTATGCCCACAAGTAATTCTGGATTTTAGTCCACACACCAAATTATATTTATAATTATAAATTATAACTCCCCTTATTGTAGGGTTCATGAAGTTTTTTCAGAACTCCATCTCTGCCTAGCTCCTAGATTCCTTCCTCCTCTGGTGTTTTCCTCAAGCCTCATTCTCCATGTAACTTTATTCAAGACCATTCTGTGCTCTGCATCTATCCTTCAGCTACCTTGAGCTTCCAGTCCTTTACCTCCGCTATCTTCCAAATCTGCAGTAATCCCCTGTGTGAATTGTTAATCTTCCAAATCAGCAACTTTCCCTTCTCTCACAGAATTTGGACAGCAAATTGTTTGTAGTTCCTTGAGCTACTGGACTTTCCTAACTCAACCACTGAGTATAACAGCTTCACTCTACAAGCTCAATAAAATAAAAAAATTAACATGCCAGGCAGCCTTTAATTTTGAGTTATTATCTCTCTGAGATGATTGAAACTAGAGTCTCTCCATGTTTAGCCATATCCAAAGGAGGATGTACACTATGCAAACATGATGGGGGACTTTACCATATCAATAATTAACATGAGAATCACCTCTGTCTCCATTTTCAAAACAATCTGCATAGATCTTGTTCCTGTAGACCAGGGGTGTCCAAACATTTTGGCAGGAGGGCCACATCATCTCTCTGACACTGTGTTCAGGCTGGGGGGGGGGGGGAAGGAATTAATTTGCATTTCAAATTTGAATAAATTTACATAAATGAATATATTAGAGATGGAACTTATATGAATGACTGAAGGTCTTGCAATAGCTCAAGGCCTATAAAAGGCCGGCCTTTCCTTCACTTCCGCTGATAGATATGAAACTGCAAGCAGTGGAGGGAGCCCTTGTCCCACAGCTCACGTGAGAGGTCAAACAGTCACCCTTATGCTAAGAGCAGTTGCGTTGGACCAGTGTGGTCTCCAGCAAGATTCATTGGGGACTGGGGGCTCCCCATGGGCCAAACTGGGAGTCCCTGAGAGTCGCAGGTGGTCCCCGGGCTGGGGTTTGGGCACCCCTGCTATAGACTGAGTTCCTAACTCATGCAGGGTTCTAGAATATGCCCCATTCTAGTATGGGAAATTTGCTTGCAGATATACATAGTGATGTTCAAGAATCTGAATTTTCTTGGATTTCTGAATTTTATGGATATGTCTGATATGGACATACCTATCTGGGAGCTCTGAATTATATGCAACAAAGTGAGACTAGGGCCAGACCACAACTATAATCTAGTGTCAGTTCTGCCTCCAGATTAGACAGCCAGTATTGCTGTTTCACTGTATATTTCATCTTTTACCACCCTCAGTTCACTTTATGAAATGGAGAGTTTTGTGACCTGCTGCTCTTTTGTACATTACTTGCTTTCTCTTCTCCCCATCAGAGGAGCCACAGCTTGGGGTCAGCAGCAACACAGCAAAGCAGAAAGCTGTATGGTTTTACCACTCTTGCTTGGATACCAGAAGGATTGATGCTCTAGGTGCTCAACCCTTGAAGAAACTCATAAATGAGGTGATTGCTACACACATGCATGCAAGTAATTCTTCGATGTCATTTTGCTTTTTAAAAATAATGCTGTATTTTATTTTCTGTAGATTGGAGGCTGGAACATCACAGGCTCTTGGAAAGAGAGCGACTTTAATCAGACTCTTCAAATACTGATGGGAAAATACAACACTTTCCCTTTCTTCAAAGCCTATGTGGGACCCAGCTCCTCTGATCCAAGCACCAATATTATCCAGGTAGGAACACCAAGAGTCAGGGGTTAGATGGCTACCTGAGATTAGGACAAATGCAGGCTACCTGAGATTAGGACAAATGCAATCAGTTTACCTGAGCCACAAAAGATTTATTCTAATAGTGTATAACATGAAGGAATATATAAGGAACTTGCTTATGCAGAGTCAGGCCAGTCCAGTCCAGAACTGTAACCTGAGCATTTGGCCATAAAGCATGTTTGCGCCTCCTTAGGCAGGAGCTGCGTCGGCGCATTCTGATGCGCTGACGCACCGGTGGAGGCAGAAGCCTCAGCTGCGGCTCCTGCACCGCCGTTTGTAGGTATGGGGGGGCAGCGGGAGGGGGTGTTACTGGGTGGGGGAGGGCAGGCCTGGGGGCAGGCGCATGGGGAGCCGGGGGCAGGGATGGGACCCGGCGGTTATGCCAGATCCCAACCCCCTGTCCCTGGGGCGAGTGGAGTGGCTTCAAGCCGCTCCGCTCTCCTCGGACTTGCGCCACCTCTGGAGGTGGCGCAGGTCTGAGGAGACCCATAGGGGCATGCAGCTCTTACCCACGGGTAAGGGGAAGAGCTTCCCCTTGCCTGTGGCTGAGCTACTGCTCTCTGCAATCCCGCGTTGGATGCAGCGCAAGCCTCCTGGCTTGCCTGCTCCAGCGCGGGTTAGGATTGCACCCTCAGTCATAGTCATAAAGCTTTATTGGGATATAGCTTCTCATCAAATGTGGTTTTTTAAAAAAAATTTTAAAATGTGGTTTTTTAACTTGTTCAAATAAGTTATAGTGTTATCGGTTTAGGTCAAATTGGTAAGACAGCATGTGAACCTAAGTTGTCTATGAAACAAAAGCAAGGATCCTGACTTGACATGCAACTATTACCCTGCACATGCCCAATCTCATCTGATCTTGGAAGCTAAGCGGGGTCAGGCCTGGTTAGTACTTGGATGGGAGACTGCCTGGGAATACTGGGTGCTGTAGGCTTATATCAGAGTCTTTCGAGACTGAAGGTTGCCAACCATTCATAATAAGGCCAGGTCAGATAGAACCTTAAAGTGCTGCCTTGGGGGTGCAGCCTTGCTCTTACCTGGGAGAATAATACTAAGAAAAGCAACAATGAAGTTTTAGAAATAAATGAGTAAGAGAACTCATAATGCCAGTGGCGTCACTAGGGTTTGTGTCACCTGATGCGGGAGGACAGCATGGGCCCAATCCTATCCAACTTTCCAGCTCCGGTATAGCCACAACGCAGCCCTGTGGTAAGGGAACACATTCCCATACCTTACGAAGGCCCCAGTAACTGCCCCTCCACCACATGATACAACGCACACCCCATTGGCACAACTGCACCAGCACTGAAAAATTGGGTAGGATTGGGCCCCATGTCATCCCCATGATGGACCACCTCCCATGCAGTGGGCAGAACAGCGCCCCAGGTGGTGGGCATGGTGATGCACCATTGCTCCACTCCACTGGTTTTTTGTTTTGGCCATAACTTTTGATAGAATAGAGATATTTCAAAGTAGTTTGTTTTATATCTACTAAGAGGTAAACCCCATTGAGTTTCAATGGGACTTACTCCTGGGTAAGTGTGCACAGTATATGATTGCAGCCTTAATACTCTCATTAGGTTATCAAAATGCTTTGCATCAAATAAGTATGAATAACCATTAAAAAAAAGAACCCACTCTGAGCAGCTCTTCTGCTCCCTTGGTAGAGATTCATCTCTGTATTCACAATAGGTAGAGGTGGGTTTTTTTCAGTGATTAGAAATAGAAACACAGAACTCTGCTTTCTGCATGTCTCGTTTTGTAAAAAAACAAAAACCTGAAAGCTGTGAACAAATGAACCCATTCTCTAACACCTCTGCCTATTCTCTAATACTCCTACATGCATGTGCCTGCATCTGCTGACACCGTATCACCTGCCTACTACACTTTTAAAGCCATTATAATTTAAAATCATCATTTATAAAAATGTGCCCTTGGACTAAAAGCACATGACACTGCTTACTGCAGTTCTAACTTTAGAAAAGCAGTGGAGGCAATTGGGCAGACAGAAATGGGCTCCTCCCCTCTATCTGAGGTGACCACTTCAGTTGGCTTTGTAGATGGGCTAGCCCAGCTCTGTTGGCTGCTGCTGCCACACTATTTCATTGCCCCCCTCCCACTCCCCTGGTAGCTTTTGGCTGCTGCTTCTTTTATTATTTGATTTTTATTTCTTTGTTTCGTTACCACAAATGCTGTGGGTATTGAATGTATCTTTGTATTCCTTCCTCAGATTGACCACCCAGAGTTTGAGTTGCCACCAGATACCCATTTTAAGACATCAGTGGATTATCCTAAGGTAAACTGTCAAGCCATATATCAACTTGTCCATTGATTCTAACAGCCCAATCCTATGCTTCCCAGTGCCCAGGGCTGCAGTGGCGCCAAAATGTCTATCACTGCATCCAGCTGAGTTGATCTGAGCCCCCAGGCCACTTCCATTCCAAATGTCTGCAGTGATCTAAATAAAAGTGGCCAGAGAAAATTACGTGGTAGTACGGCTGATTCTTGGGGGTTAGCTGAGTTGTTAAAGTTGTACAGATACATGGAGAGAATGGAGAGGCCTTGAAGACATCTGAAGAATTTTGTACTTTAGCCTGATGAAACAAAGATCAAACAGGGTAAGGATTTCGTCTCTCCTGATAAGAGTGTTATGTTTTCGTTCTACAGGTCCTACGTTCATACTTGGTGTACCTGATGAAACTGGGAAGCCTGTTGGGAGGGCATTCACAGGTTACTTCCATCTACAGCTCCTTGGCATTGTCCTTCATCACCAACCTCCAGAAGGCCATTACCCCTTTGAAGACACGTCAGGAAAAACGGACGCTGTTCTATCACACCACCATTGGAGAACTGCAGGTATATGTCCCCACAAGGAATGTAATTGTGGAGAATAACCAACATTTTAGATCATTCAGTCTGTAATCCTATATACATTTCCCTGAGAGTTAGCCCCACTGAATATGATGGGAGTTAAACTTCTGAGTAAAGCTGCACTCCTATAAACACTTACCTGAGAGTAAACCCCATTGAGCACAGTGGGACTTGCTTCTGAATAAGCATGTGTAGGATTATGCTCTAAGTTCCATTGACCTTGGTAGCACTTACTTTCATGTAAAGATCTTCATAGGGTTGAGCTGTAAATGTGACTGCTCATTCCAGTGCGTGCATTACGTGTCACGTGCATCATGCATCATCCTAGCACCCTTCACCAATTTTGGTGCAATGCCTACCACTGTCCCCCTGTCCTTGCCCCCCCCCAAACCATCCCTCCTGTCTACTAATGACTATTCTGTAATAACAGATGTATGTGAATACCCCCTTCTTGTTCTAGGAAGGCATGTTGTCACAGTCCTTCTCAGTGAAAGTTTTCAGCATTTCATTCTGCTGACTCTGACTTTAGGAAGAGGCTCCTGCGATTGACTGGCTGTCATGCCTCCAAGCAGCTTTCCATCCTGTGCAACTGAACTTTTCTCAGCCGATTGCTGTGCATGACATGGATTATTTGAAAAGCATGTCACGACTGATTGGAGAATGGCAGAACAGAAGGTGGGAGTTGTTATGTGAAACTGTCACTTCTGTGACCCGAAAGGATGGCAGGGTCTGATGTGAGCTGCATGGTGGTCACATTTCAGAGCAGGCAGATCATTTCCAAAGGTTCAGAGGTAGATGATGTGGTTGAAAGCAAATGATTAGTCAGGTCCTTCCAAGTTATCTAGCCCAACTCCCTGCTAGCAGTAGGAAAATCTTCTTTAGAGTGCCTCCAAAAGGTGCCTGTCAAACCTCTGCTTGATGACCTCCACCATGGGAGAACCTACCATTTCCCTTGGTAATCCGTTCCATTGTTGAACTGCTTTTACTGCTAAGAATTTCTTCTGATATCCAAACAAAATCCCCTGCAGCTTATGCCCATTAGATCCCATTCTGTTCTCTGGGGCAGCAGAGAGCAAAACTCTGCCTTCTTCCACATGTCAGCCCTTCTGGTATTTGAAGCGCACTAATGTTCCCCCTTCAACCTTCCCTTCTCAGATAAACATTCCCCTTCTCTGAACCTGCTCCAGTTTGGCTGCATCCTTCGTAAAATGTGGCACTCAGAACTGGACACAGCACTCTAGATGAGATCCAACCAGCATGGAATAAAACGGAACCACTACTTCTTGTGATTTAGAAGTTATGGTTCTATTGACGCAACCTGAAATTGCATTAACCTTCTTTGCAGCTATGTCATGCTGCTGACTCATGTTCAGCTTGTGATTTACAGAACCTTGCAAAATCAAGATGCCTTTCAAATGTTGCCAGTGATCACGCATTCTATATTTGTGTCTTTGCATTTGTCTATGTTAAGCTTCATTTTGTTCTTTGCAGTCTTATTTTCCATTCTATCAAGGTCCTCCTGAGTGCTTCTACTGCCTTTTGTGATGTTAATAATAATAATAATAATAATAATAATAATAATAATAATAATAATAATAATAATAATATTAATGGTATTTATATACCGCCTTTCTTGGTCGTCAGATTTCTCCTCAGACTTTAATTCAAGGCGGTTTACATAGGCAGGCTGTTTAAATCCCCGTAGGGATTTTTATAATTAAAGAAGGGTTCTATCTTTCAAGAACCACACAACATTTCAGATGGAACTTTTGCGGTCTGTTATCACTTTCTGGCCTCCTCCCACACAGGCTGACAAGCAGCTCCTTCCGAAGAGCAGGTGAAATAACTTGGCTCAGCTTGTCAGCTGCTTCAAGGTCTCACCATTCATGGTGCCGGTGGCCTCAAACTGGTGACCTTCAGATGTTATCTTCAGGCAGTTGGAGGCTCAACCCTCTAGACCAGACCTCCTGCCCGTTAACCATGTTAACCATTCCTCCTAGTTGAATATTATCTGCCAATTTGATTATTCCTTTTATCCTTTCATCTAAGTCATTGACACAACTCCTTCTCTCATGGCTTTTCGGCAGAACCTCAAAACATTCCTGTTTCATCAGGTGTTTAGCTGCTGAGTGAATGTCAGGGGTCTCTGAACTTTTTGGCTGAAAGGCTGCATGAGATATCTGGCACAAGGTTGAGGGCCGGAAAAAGACTTAAATAAAAAGTTTAAATAAATACATTAGAGATGGAACTTAGATGAATGAATGGGCTCAAATGTCCAGGATTTCTCCAAGCACCAACACAGCCCTAGAAATAAAGCACACACTTACATGGATCCCCATTCCCCGACTCCACAAACGCAACTCTGATTGTATTTGATCAATTGGGCCAGAGGCTCTCAGGGGATCAGAGGCTGGCCGTGGGCCAGATAGAGATTCGCTGTGGGCCGCATCTGGCCACCCAGCTGGGGTTTGGAGACCCCTGCTCTATATCTCTGATGTACTGTGGTGACTTGACTGTCTCCCTGCACTCATCGGTTCCCCATTGGCTCATTGAGTTCTTTTCTCTTTTCCCTTAATTTTTGTTTGCTCTGTTTTGCTATTTTTCCACCGTACAATGTTAAAATTAGTATTTTAATGCCTTATTTGTTGTTTTTTACTTGTGACATTTTGTACTCGATTATAAAGCTCTGTAAGCCGCTGTGAGCATTTGCTTCTGCATGGGAAACGTGGGGTATAAATTTCTTAAATAAAGATGTTGAAGAGAGCCGGGTCCATGGTAATTTTTTTTTTTTTTTTGCAGAGATGTGCTGCAGATCTACATGATACTGTGCCTAGTTGGGAATCTGTCCCCAGCTTTGGACAGGCATTTCCAGGAAGCACGTCAGGAACTGTCAGACAAGCTATATGGCAGGACAATAAAATCGGAAATGGTGAGCCTGCTTTCCTTTCATTTCCACATCAAGATTGCAGAAGGCAGGGAGAGGCACTGCGCAGCCCCCATTCACTTCATTGGAACGTGTACAGAACAATTTTTCAGCAGACTGTGGCTAGTGTCATTTGTCTTTCTTTTTTAGGTGAGAACTGAGCGCTGGAGGAAATGCCTGAGTGAGACCAGCATGTTCTTTGGACCTATACTTGGAGAAATGGTTATTCAGGAGATTTTCCCCCAGAAGACCAAGGAGCTCGTAGGTATTCAACAATGCCAGACACAGACCCCCTTCCTTTTACCCTCTTCACAACTACTATCCTATTGAATGCAATGTATTCCAAGATCGTGCCCCATGCCTACCACTTACATGTAGCTGATCTGGGGGGAAAAATACCACCTGAAGTGGCTGGGGGAATGCCATTAGAGACTCATGGATTCCCTGCAGGATGGTTGGCAACCTTCAGTCTTGAAAGACTCTGGTATAAGCCTACAGCACCCGGTATTCCCAAGCGGTCTCCCATCCAAGTACTAACCAGGCCTGACCCTGCTTAGCTTCCAAGATCAGAAAAGATCAGAGGGGTAGATCTGCGGTACTTTCATTCCTCCTGTGACATCTCCCATACCATACAAAGGAGATGGAGGCTTGTCTCAACCTTCTTAAAGGACTCTTTTCACATTACTTCCATTTCCCTGTCCTCTTCATAAGATAGCACAATCATGCCACGTCACAGTAATGTCTTTTATTGATATACACCAGGGGTGCCCAAACCCCGGCCTGGGGGCCACTTGTAGCCCTCAGGGGCCCCCAATCAGGCCCTCGGGGAGCCCCCAGTCTCCAGTGAGCCTCTGGCCCTCTAGAGACTTGCTGGAGCCTATGCTAGCCCAATGCAAGTGCTCTCAGCATGAGGACAAATGTTCGACCTCTCACCTGAGCTGTGGGATGAGGGCTGCCTCCGCGACTGGCTGTTTCACATCTGTGATGCAGCAATGGCAGAGAAGGAAAGGCTGCCCTTGCTTTGTGCCAGGCCTTTTATAGGCCTTGAGCTACTGCAAGACCTTAATTCATTCATCTAAGTTCCATCTCTAAGAAATTCATTTATGTAAATTTATTCAAATTTGAAATGTAAATTAATTCTTTTCTTTCCTGCCCCCCTGACACAGTGTCAGAGAGATGATGTGGCCCTTCTGCCAAAATGTTTGGACACCCCTGATATACACCTTTCTTGCAGACATTTTCCAAAGAAACCACCAGGAAAAATTAGACGTGTACAGAGGGATTGTGGGTGAGTGGGAAAAACCTGGTAGGCCCTGGGACCTCAGGCAAACAGCCAAAAGATGGAAATGTTGAAGAAACTCCTCTGGAAAGATAGAGCAGGACTGAAGCAAAAGGAAAGGAGGAGTGAAGATAAGAGGACAGGGTGTGTTCAGTGGGTTCTGGCGTGCTTTTGCTAGCTCTGGAAGGCTTCTCCGACATGTATGCTATGCAGTTACAGAGACATTGTCTTCATGACACATTGGCACCGTAGATATATGCAGCATAGAGACTTCTAGTATCATTCACAGAACCCCCTGCATTCTGATGAATTCTGTGTCTCCTTTGGCATAGTTTCAGAACAGCATGTCTTCTGCCAAAATTTGCTTTGTGCAGGATCTGGCAGCATTCTGATTCCAAATAGCGCTTACAAATAGTGATGGATAAGTTCCTTCCAGCTTCCCTTATAATTAACTTAGGTTATTTTTTCCCTTTGATATGTATTGTGCACTTAAGAATATATAAGAAAATCTCTAGGGTATGTCTGTGTACTGTTGCCAACCATGCTTTGAGAAAGTTTTAGAATACTGGTGCACCTGGGGAGAGTTCCTCACCAGCCCTGATGCTTAGGAATTATTGTGTCTCCCAATCAGGTGTGACCCAACTGTGTGGCTAGGGGAGCCCCCTTGCTTCAGGCAGGAAACTGGGGGAGGCAGCAACCTGCCTTAGCTGCTTGCCAGATCTTCCTGGCTGCCTCCTCTCACAGGCTTTCCTTGGAGCGTATAAGAGGAAGATTGAGGGGGAGACCTCTTCATACTCCAGCTCTGTTGCTGTTGTATGTTTTCCTGAGTGCTCTAGGAGGGCTGCTAGAAAACAGCTGAAGCAAGGGCCACTAGAGGTGTCTCGCCTCCCCAGCTGCTTCTCGTAAAGAGACTAGATGGAAAGAATGCTGGGACCAGGGAGGTTCCACTCCCAGAATTCTCCCAGTCACTTTCAAGAATGAGCCACTGAGGATGCCAAAGCTGGTGAGGCTTGTGCTGGTGGAGGGAGGTGCTGGCAGGGGTGACAGATCTACTTGGGTCAATCCTGTTCCCAGTCCAATAAAGTGAATTGAAAAACCATTCACTTCAACAGATTAAACAGCAGTCCAGCAAGCTCAGTTTGAGCCTTTCCAGTGACACCTGAAATACTAACCAGCATTTCCTTTGCGAGATGACACTACCTTAGTGATATGCTACCAGAAATGGTATCTCCCTAGCATATCTCATAACTTTATTGTATTATGCATATAATTTACATCAAGAGAAAAGATGCAGAAATAAACATAAATATACAACCTCTCAATTAAATAAAAGTAAATAAATATGGCAATCCAAGTCTGAAGAATACCCTTTTTCAGCTCAGAAGATTAAAGCAATTAAAGACATTGTTATGCAAAACAGCCTGCCTATTTTGCATAACAAACACCAATAATGTCTTTAATTGCTTCATAAGCTCTTGGCCTTCCTGAGTCTGACCTTTATTAATGGCCTATATGCTTTATTGACTGAGTTTTTAAGGTGCTACAGGAATCTTTTGTTGTTTGTGCTGCTACAAACTGACTTCTCTGAGAGAGAAAAAAGTTGACTAAATTAAAAGGAAAACTCTAGCAAAACTGAGAAATGTCAAAGGTCATCTTTTACTAAGGATTTTCAGGAAAAATTCACATTTTTGTATTTGAGACTGGTTAATAAATCTCTCTCCTTTTCCTCGCCAGGCTGAGCAGATGTTCTCCGAGATTCGAGATGCCTTCCACAACCAC
The DNA here is from genome assembly GCF_035046505.1 of Tiliqua scincoides. NCBI lineage: Eukaryota > Metazoa > Chordata > Lepidosauria > Squamata > Scincidae > Tiliqua > Tiliqua scincoides. The sequence continues at coordinate 101,239,099 of NC_089822.1, read as the reverse complement.
CTGGATCAGGTAAAGTGGATGGACAAGCAGGCCCACCAAGAGGCAAAGCAGAAGGTATGTTGTGGTGATTGTCAGGATTAGGATGGGTGTATAGGCAGTTGTGCCTGAATTTAAACCTGAAGAGTGTTCTGCAGCTCAAAGGCCTTGTAATCAGGGGTGAGGACTGGAAAGGGTGACTGGAGTCTGGAGTGTAGCAGGCCAAAGGAGCTGCTTTGTTAGCAACTAGTAGAGAGTTAGTGAGCGAGCTAGCATTTCCTAAGGCAGAGTGCAAATTTATCTGAAAGAAAGCTTCATTGAACAAACTAGACTTATTTCCAAACAAACATGTATAGGACTGCATTCTTAGTGAAAAGATACTGGTGGCATATGCTGAGGCAGGCTACGCTGTGTGAGGGATGCCCATGGCTGAATCTAATGAGGGAAGTCTTTCATATATCTAATTCAACAATCCAGTTAACATTTAGATCTCAATATGTTTCAGCTCAACACACACGTTTCAGAGTATGTTCAAACCAATAAACATCAAATATGTTTTTAGATTTATAACCTTAGTGTGGAGATTGGTTATCCAGAGAACCTCCTTCAAACAAGTGAAGTGGATCAGGAGTATCAAGAGGTGGGTTAATGAAACACCACTTGTCATATGACTTACAGCAGTGTTTCTCAAACTGTGGGTTGTGACCTGGTTTCTGGTGGGTTGCGAATCACTACACAGAACCACCAACACTTCTGGATTGCTGAGCTTTCACATTTTTTTTAAATGCGAAAACCCGCCTCTGGAGCAGAGTGTTCTTGCTGAAACAAACATGCTTGTTTTTGTTAGCAAGAATATGACACAACTTGGCCTGGAGTGGGCCAAAGACCACCAAGCAGAGTGCCGGTCTTCCTGGTTCAGAAATATCATGATGTGGATACTGGACTATTGCACTGTCCTAAATGAGGTTGCACTCCTCCCTGAAAGAGCAGGTCTGCAGCCTGGGGATTCTTCTGGATTCACAGCTGCTCCTGGAAGCCTAGGTGTTGGCTGTGGCCAGGGGTGCCTTCAACTAGCTTCAGCTGCTGCAACTGGACCTGGTCACAAGTCCATGCCATGGTGACATCAATATTAAACTAATGTAATATTCTGTAAATGGGACTGCCCTAAGAGATGGTCCAGAAGTTGCACACCCAGGCTGTGGCTACCATCTCATCATCTCCTCTTGCTTAAGCCCCTGGGTTCAAAGAATACTTGATTGTCATGGGATAGAACCGACCTCCACATTCATTCATTCATTCATGTGCCATAATTCCCTCCATTTGTGGTACCTTACAAACAAATTTGAAACCTAGCATTCCTTCAAAAACATTACCAGTGTATAGAACAACAGCCCATAAAACAACAATAAAACAATAATCTGATAAGAAGGCAGACGACCACAAAAGCAGCATTCACTGACCAAAAGCTTGGTTTTTGTATGGTATGATAGGCTTTACAGAGTCAAAATTTTGATAAGCTAGGTAGCAGAAGAAACTAAAAATTTGGAGGGGGGGGGGGGGAAGACGACAACAGTGTGTCCTATCCCAGTTTTCCCTATCCTGCCAACTACGCCAATTTGTCCCGTCCAAATATTCCAACTCCCTTCTAATGCCCGCTTTTGGGCTAATTAACACCCTCCTATTCCAAGAACAGCAGCTGTGGTGTGCAAAGAAATGAACAGAACTCCTTATCAGTTGAGCAATTAACAAGAATTTATTGCTACAAACACAGACACTCCCTTCAAGTTCTCTTGTCCAGATGCTTTCCCTCCCCAGAACTCCACTTAACTCAGTGGGTAAAGGTCCAAAGCCTCCAGTCCAAGTCCATGGTCTAATCTCCAAAGCACAGTCCAGTCTTCTACAGCAGAGTCCTGGCAGTCCTCTCTTCTGTGTCCTCCAGCAGTGTCCTGGCAGTCCCCTTCTCCTGTAGGTATGGGTCAGGTAGCTCTTGGTGAGGTAGTGTCTCCCTCTGGGTCAGGGTAGTTATGGGTCAGGTTCCCTCTGGGTCAGGGGAGCCTTTGGTCTGGTTTCCTCTGGGTCAGGTAGCCTCTCCCTGTGCATCAGGGTAGCTTAGGATCATGTTCCCTCTGGTCAGGGTAGCCTTTGGTTTGATAGCTTTGCTCCTTTTATCCTGCAGCCCCTTGTTAAGTGCAAATGCAGCTCAGCTGTGAGCTACCTCCTTAGCTCATTCAAAGTCCCATCAAGGTCAAATGAAGCTCAGGTGTCCATCCAGGTCTCCACTGGGCTTGATTGATTACAGCTGTGGAGCCATCCCTGCCCTTCCCAGAGCTGTCAAACAGCTGTCAAAACATGGAATCGCTGTCAACACCACATCATCCACCTGATGATCTTCTGATCTTCCATTACACAGTGCTTTTGAAGGAAGGCTGGAGAATGATTCTTATAGTGGTGAAGTTTACCATATGTCTGAGATATTTGTGATGAGATACCAAAGCCAGGTTACATTTGTTGCCTTTGCCAAGATAGCCAGTTTAGTGCCTCTCTACTAATCCTAACCTCATAGCCTGCTTTCTTCTTTAGCTGGAGATTTATGACGACAGCTTCTTCCACAATGTGGTTGCCAGCCTAAAGTCTTTACGGAACAGGCTTTTGCTGAGTCTTGTCAATCCCCACCTACCAGATAGGTACGTTTTGCTTATTGGATGAAGGAGACAGGATGTGTTACAAGACAGACTGTGGCTCCAGCTAGGTATGCATGGATTTTCCTTGCTACATCAAGTTACTTTTCCATTGTTTAATCTGCCCCCCCCCCCAATCTGCTGGGTTTGCCTTCCAGTTTAACTTTAAGAATTTCTCAAATTAATTTGAAAACCAGCACGTGCACAGCTGGCCACAGTTTTTAGTTCACGTCTTTTTGTTATCTGACACCTGTGCACATCAGCCTGTATGTACAATTGCATCATTTTCTTTTGCACTGGAATTTATTCGCAAGTATGTATGCATTAGTGACAAGGAAGAAGAAGAAAAAAAAAAACAGGGACAAATGTGCTGTAGAGCAGTGAGAACAAAGCCCAGAAATTTTTTAAGTGGAAGAGTGGCAGATTGCTGCTGACGCAATGGCGCCATTCCAGAAAGATCAGATTATTTGGAACACCAAAACCTGTGAAAGTGAGAGCTGACTCCATTGAAAAATACGACCTTGGAGGTGACATTAAGTAATGTGAAAACTTCTGTCTGATAGATCGATGATAAGTAATTCACACATGCAACTCATCTCTTCATATTTTGGTCATCGTGTGATTACTGTGCATCTGTGAACCACTTCTTCATGCTATTTCCATAAGAACATAAGAACAGCCCCACTGGATCAGGCCATAGGCCCATCTAGTCCAGCTTCCTGTATCTCACAGCGGCCCACCAAATGCCCCAGGGAGCACACCAGATAACAAGAGACCTGCAAGGCTTTCTGGGAATTGTAGTTAAGAACATAAGAACAGCCCCACTGGATCAGGCCATAGGCCCATCTAGTCCAGCTTCCTGTATCTCACAGCGGCCCACCAAATGCCCCAGGGAGCACACCAGATAACAAAGTTCCAAAGTGAGAACCGCTGAGCAGCTGAAGAGGAGGGATGAAAAAAAAAATGTTGGCCTGAGTCATTTCCTCCTTCTCTGTCTGTGATGAATGGAGGCTGTAAGAGCATCTTTTGTGTAGCATCCCAGCTCCGTCTACCGGGCATTACTGGTGACGGCATCAATTTGATCAAAACTTTTTGTTGGCCATTCCAGCCAAGTCCAGGCATTTTCCACCTGCTTGCTTGTACTTTTACTATCCCCCTTTCTTTTCCCATTTTGTTTAATTCACTTTTCTTTTGGACTTGTTTAATGTTTGTATTTTGAACCTGTGTCTGCCTAGTCCATATTGGTGGGTAATTCAGTGGGTGATCACGTCTCTTCACCTGCAGACACTACTGTGGGTTGGATTTTTTTTAAATAAGTACCGCTGGAGTTCCATGCTCTCCTAGGAGGGGTGTTTTTTCCCAGACATGCTCCTCTGCCTGGTCTTTGTAGACCGGGATGGTGGCAGCAGATACAAAGTACCAAGATTCTTCCCATTCAGTTGCTAATCCAATAAAGGGAACATGGGAAGGTGGAAGGGGTGCATGCATACTAACCACTAGGAACTACTCCCCTTGGCTAGCCTGCCTTCTTCTGGGATTTGCTCTTCCCCGGACACTCTCATTTTTTACATTCTTTATTTCAGTTGGGAAGTGGTTCCTTGGTCTGTACATTCCTACTACTCCCTGAGACGCCATGCTGTTGTCTTCCCTGCTGGAATGTTTCGTAGCCCCTTCTTCCATACTGAATTTCCCAGGTAAGGGTAGAAGTAACGCTGATAACCAAATAACCTCTCCACTACACTATATTGCAGAAAGCAGTGGGATGGGCAAATCCAGCATGGCTTGACTTCAGTTGAGTCATGAGTCTTCGCCCTTGTGACTCAAGTTGAAAATGAGTCTTTACAGGGCACTTTCTGAGTGACCTGGGGCATTTCCACGACTCTAAAAGACTTGAATCATGAGTCTTTTTAATACATGTGTCAGGCATGGAAAAAAAAAACAACAGCTGCTTCTAGTGTGTGTTTGTGTGTATGTGTGTGAGTCCTCTAACACTAACACTCCCCTGCCGTCCCATCCCATCTGTAAACAAGGAGGGAGGGGGTTGGATGGACTGCAAGAGAGTGGGATCAGAAGTGGCAAGAGGGAGAAGGGTCACATGCAGCAGCTGGGAGGCTTAGCAGGATGACCCAATCCTTTGCAGTTCTACTTAGAAGTAGACTCACTGCAGCCGGTCATTCAATGGGTCTTCCTCCCCCCAAGTAACAATGGAGCTCACAGCAGCCATGCAATTGGAAAGCGTGATCTCTACGAACCTTCTCCTCACTTCCCAGCCTCCTTTTCCCCTGGGCTTCTCCAACCAATTCCAAGGCAAGAAACCCCTTGGGCTCCTCCGCCTGCCCTCCCTCATCCAAAGAAACAAATCAGACCTCTCATCCTTCATCCAGTGACCGTTGGTTCCTTTAGAGACAGGCAAGAGAGCCTGCTCCCGCCTTCCCCCTCCTGCTTAGAGGCAAAAGCAAACATTAACCCTTCTCTGCTTTCTGGCTGGAACCTCCCTGCTGCTTGCCCGGTCTGAATGATGGCACCACAAGGATTTTCACGCCTCAAAAACAATAAGCAAGCACACCCAGACACAGACAGACTCAAGTCTGTATGTGTGGGGCCAAGTGCCGAGTCAGGGGCCTTTAACTCAAGTGTTTTGCTAAGTGTGTGACTCGAGTGTACAGGAGTCAGCAAAAAGCACTGATTTTCACAAATTGGACTTGAATCACTTGAGTCGTGTTCCCATCCTTGACAAAAGCATTACAAAAACCTACCAAACCTGATTGACCAGAAAGGCTAATGGGACAGTAAAAGACAAGTGTTCGTACAAAGCCTCTTTCTTACACACTTCAGTCCTTTGCAACAAAAAACTTCTTAGCTTTTTTTAACCTGGCCGAGAATATGGAAGGAGTAATCCATAGGGAAATAAAACAGGCGGTTCTCTGTGGATATTTTTTACAGGCTTCCCACAAAGGCATCCCTTAGTCTATAGGCCCTGGATGTTTCTAAGCCCTTCTTCTTTGTCTTTTTCAGTGCTGTGAACTTTGGAGCCATGGGTTTTTTCATGGCACATGAGCTGCTGCACTCCTTCTATTATTATGGTACGTACTGCAAAAAATGTGGGAAATCTCTTGGACCTTCTGTTGCTTTGGCTTGTGGGAGTCTAAGGCCAGAACTAAGTACCCAGCTGCTTTTGGGCCTGAACTCATCAGACACCACTTCTCATGGGCAAAGTGTCATCAGGAGGGGGCAGTTTGCTCTGGAGAGCGGCAGGTGAGAACTAACCTTACTTCCAGCTATATTTTTCTCTGCAGATGTCCACTGCCACAACCACTTTTTTCCTCAGTCATGATTTCAAGTCAGAAACTTGAGTCTGGGACCCCAGCAGAATGAACAGGGGCCTGCAGGGGTGATGGGTAAAGCCATTTTCTCCCCACTTCTCCCCACTGTAGTACTGCTTTGCTGAAGAGGACTAATGGCTCCAGTTTCTGTCCGTGAAGTGGCAAAGTAGTTCCAACCTAAATATGTAGCCTGCAAACCACCAAGCTCATCAAGTTAGAACAAAGTTAAAATCCCTACTTCAAAAACTCAGCAATAGTCCCATTTCTACTCATCTGTCTTCCTTACAGATAACTCTGCTCCTGCTGAAAATAGCAAAACAGCTACCAACTCATGTCCTCTTACCATATAAACGAGGCCCAAGACAAATTAAAAGTTTCCACTATCCACAACCACCCAATAGAATGGAAGAAAAACTAAGAATCCCTCCCCTGAATCCCTTCTGCATTGTATTGTTTAAAAAGCCAGGCTCTGAATGACAAAAATATTTGTATAGACCAGTGGTTCCCAACCTTTAGGAGCTCAGGGACCACTAAGGCAAAATTTTGAGATGGCGGGGACCACATGCAACCCCCCAACCCTCGCACACAAAAAATGCAATTAAATTTGTAATACATAGGAAGATTATTTAATAATTAATGTGATGGTTGAACTTGCATTTGCTTCACTAGCTGTGAAAGTCTTGGGTTTACATGGAATACATGGAACACATAATAATTGCCCCCCAACTCAGAGGTTTTCACACCCACCAATTCAATCCAGTCTCTTTTCCCCCACACCAGGCGACATTACGCACAGCCCTTGCCTCTTTTAAGTGTGGAAAAAACACCTCAAAAAGAGGGAGGGTAAGCACAAGGGGATTATAGACAAGTCATGCAAGGTAGTTAAATGAACCAACAAAAAGCACACACGTCCCTCCGCAGTTCCTTTTGTTACACAGCCCTGGCCCTGCTCCCCTCCACTTGTGAGTCCAGAGTCCTTAGGAAGGTGTTCAACACAATTTAGGCAGGTGGGTCCTGAAGGAGAAGAGAGTGGTGTGAAGGAAGCACCAGCTCAGAGAAACATCTCAGAATGGCTGCTGTATGTCTCAGGAAGAAAAGTCCTTTTGGTGTGCACTGCAAGGTCTTTAGGGGGAAAAAAGCCTCTCTTCACTTCTAATTGCTGTCATGCTCTAGCTGTGGACTACTTTGGTTGGAGCTAAGAGAGTGTGAGCAAGCCTATAGGTAGGCTGCAGCCACAAAACAACAGCTGCCTACTCTGCCATTCGTCTGTGGAACTCCTTGCCCCCGGATGTGATGATGGTGTCTAGACTAGATGCCTTTAAACGGGAATTGGAGAAATTTCTGGAGAAGTTCATCACAGCTACGGTGTGACTAACAGCCCCATTCTAGGCATGTCTACTCAGAAGTAAGTCCCATTATAGTCAATGGGGCTTACTTCAAGGTAAGCATGCATAGGATTGCAATCTGAGGAGATAGGGGAACTGGCCAAGTGTGGGGTGAGGGAGGGCTCCCCATGGACAAAGCTGCTATTGCTCTCTGAGGAGGAAGAGTCAGGGGTTGCACCTGCTGTACTTGGCTACAGTGGTGCCTGTTCTGCAACTTCTGGGATTGCTTCTCCCCAGGTGGGCAGCTTGCAGTAAGACAACAGAGGTGCTGCCTGTTTCCCTCTCCAAAAGGGGTGCCAAAACCTGGTTGCCTGGATCCCTTGCTCCACCCCTGGGCGTTAGAAGAGCACATCCAGGGGGGCCCAATCCTACCAACTGGGGAGGGGGTACCAGGACTGGGGGTTGAGCATACTGTTTCTCCCCTCTCCTGCTGCCACACTGCCTCCAACTCCCTTCCTCTGTGTTCCCTGGCCAGCTGGAGTCTGCACTCCCAGGGAAATCACATCCAGAGAAACCCACTCCCAGGGAAACTCCCCCAGCCAGCCAGCCAGCCAGCGATGCCTTTGGGAGCCTGTTCCTCCTCCTCCTCATTACTCCAATTCCTCCCCTCCTTGGGCCCCCACCTCCTCCTCCTCCTCCTCCTCCTCTGGTGGCGGCGGCGGCGGTGGCAGCCTGCCCGCCCACCCATCCAAGAGACTTCCCAGGCTGGCTGCAGTCCTGATTTGACTCCTGAAAAACCAGGCTGTGAGGGCTCACCTCAAGGCAGAGTCAAGGAATGGAGGCAGCAGGCTGGAGGCAGCGGTGGCAGGGCACCTCTCCTCTCCATGCAGCAGAGCCAGGAGGCTGCACAAACGCGCGCACCTTACAAGGCACCTGCGCTTCACTTTTTTGCTTGTCTGGGCACTCACAGACAAGGAGGGAAGGGAGGTAGAGAAAGGCTATGCTCTGATTGGCTCTGAGCTGCTCTGAGCTGCTCTGATTGGCTGCTGGCGCTGCAGAGGCTTTTTTTCTTCCTGGAAGGGCATTTTTTTTTCTTTTTTCACCAGAGAGGTCGCGGACCACCTGGGAGTGCGCTGCGGACCACCAGTGGTCCATGGACCATGGATTGGGAACCCTAGTTATAGACCCAAGGAGAGGCAGGGATCAGTCCTGGATAGTTGGAAGTTCTAAGCTGATGCAACTGACTCTTCTTTCTCCTGTCCCTTCCCCCCCCATTCTATCCTTATTGGGAGTGTGTGTGGGTTGACTGGAATGAAGGTCACATGCAAGTTACTGAAGTGGTAACTCACCATACCCTCCTGGCTGCAGAAGAGAAACTGCATACGACTGCACTGCTGGTCACATAAATTTACTAAAGTGTTAATTCACCAGTTAGAACATGCTCTCCTTTTTTCCACAGTGTTGCCCAAGAACTGTTCTGCTTGTGACACAAAAGTTCTAGCAGAAGGTATAGACTGTCTTGTGAAGCAATATGAGAGCTATTCCCTGAAGGGCCACAGCATCAATGGCTCCTTCACCTTTCCGGAGAATGCAGCTGACACTGGGGGACTTGCCATCGCTTACCAGGTATCAAAATCAGATGGTCATCAGAACCCACACAGCGCTGCAGGTACTCCTTAGTCCTACCTTGCAGCCATCCCCTCCTTACCGTATTAGTTACACATTCTTTCTTGTTGGGAGAGGAAGTATTCACATTATCCCTCTTGGGGTTCACCTAATTTCTTCTTGTATTCCTATACTTTGTTCTTGTATCCATTCACACACATATTCTTTTGCAGACAATCCCACAATGAATAGATACTGGTGTTCTCACACGTTCACAGTTCCCATCAATTGCGTGGGCATGTTTGTATCTCCGACAATGTTATCTATTTGATGTGACCTTTCATAAATTTAAGAACATAAGAACAGCCCCACTGGATCAGGCCATAGGCCCATCTAGTCCAGCTTCCTGTATCTCACAGCGACCCACCAAATGCCCCAGGGAGCACACCAGATAACAAGAGACCTCATCCTGGTGCCCTCCCTTGCATCTGGCATTCTGACATAGCCCATAATTTGCACTCTTAGGGAACGAAGTCCATTGAAACCAGTGGGATTCTCTTCTGAGGAAATCTGCTTAGGTTTGCACTTCGCATCCCACTTAACTCAATGGGGTTTACTTTTGCTCAGGATGCCAGCCTTCTCTTGTGCACTCAGATGTTCATTGAATCAAAACCAGTATTGGCGCAGATTAAAGAACTAAGTTATCTCTCCAGTTTGATTTTCATGAAGGATATTCTTCTTCATTTAAAATGTCCAGGATTTAATGAAAGAGCAGGTGCTGTGTGCTGTGAGTGTCTTGGATTAAAGGTGCTCCTGATATGCAAATACTGTAGTTAAGTATTTAAGCATGCACACTTCTTGTCCATGCAGTTATCATCCATATTTCAACCATATTAATCACCCATTAATTAAGCAGTCACCCATATTAATCTACTTCCTTTCAAAGTCCACTACTGTTACCCTGCACATGCCTGATCTTGTCTGATCTCAGAAGCTAAGCAGGGTCAGGCCTGGTTAGTACTTGGATGGGAGACCGACTGGGAATATCAGGTGCTGTAGGCTTATACCATAGTCTTTCGAGACTGAAGGTGGCCAACCATGTGTGGCACCATCTCCAACAAAATGCTGGAATTATCATGGAACTGGCCCCATTTGATAGACTAGTGTGGCAGTGGCCAGTTAGGGAAACCAGATTGTCCCCAGAGTGGCCCCTGCCCAACCCCAGACTTTTAGTCAGAGAAAGTCCTAAAAATGTTTCTGTCCATTGGTCAGAAATCCGCCTTTCATCAAGTGGGAAATAACGTATTTCATGACCGAGGCTCTGAGTTAATTGTTTTCCAATGGAGACACAGCTGCCAGTGACGAGATATTGCATTGGACAAGCCAGCCTGCTCCCTAGGGTCAGTGTCGCTTGCCTATCTGCTTTAAATAGCTCACACAAAGCAGCTTGTCACTCAGCTGGTGTGTGCTCTTTCCATTGGGGATCTGACTCTGTTGCAGTTGTTTTCTTCGGGATGTGTTGCTCTGACTTTCTTTTGATGGTTTGCTGCTGTGCTGATTGAATTGTATTTTGGATGTTTCATATTGAATCATTATTATTCTTTGCGACTGTTGTACGCTGCCTTGGGGCTTCCTGCTGGGCAAGGACAGATGGGAGGTGGTTTAAATAATAATAGCAGTATGTAATGCAGCGGCATCTAGGCTCATCTTCCATTTCTCACTAAATCCTGAGCCACACTGGGGATAAACCACCTGATAACTTGTGCTCCTTTGGAATAACCAGCAATGCTGCTTCTGCTTCTTTTCTCTCTCTATCTCTCTCTTTCTCTCTCTAGCCTGTTATAAAGCAATACTGAAGTCCCAACTGGTAGGGCAGGTTGGGGAGGAGGGCGAGTGAAGGGCCAGAGAAGGAACAGGCAGAAGCAACAACCACTACACAATCTGTGGGCATCTCAGTTTCTCTGAGTATAACCTGACAGAGTAGAGGGAAGGAAGCTTCTCATTAGAAGTTGCTCTTGGAAAGTTGTGAAATGTATGAGGATTTTGAGATTTGTGATTTCACTTTTTCTTGTTGCCCGCAGGCCTACAGAAATTGGATGGCAAAGCACAAATGGGTGAAGGAGTTACCTTGGCCTGGGTTGTCACATGATCAGCTCTTCTTCATCAGCTTTGCTCATGTAATGTATTCTTTGCTTTCTTTTCTGCTTTCCTTTGTTCTAATGGGCCTGGCCTCTAGCTGCATTAATCTCACCCATGACTTTGTTCTTAGAATTTTCATATCCTTGTTTTTCTTCCATTATGTTTTCTTGAGTGCACCTCTCATTTTTGTAGTGCAGATACACAGTCATTCCACACACCATGGTAAAAAAAAATGCAATTATTACCTTAAAAAAAATACTCCAGGCACTAGGGTGTGGGGGAGAAGTATGTTACGGATAGCCAGCAAGGTCATGGGCTCTGGCCAATAGGTGCTCATAGCAGTCTAATAGCCCAGTCTGATGGCTCACTGCCAGTGTGCACTGTCACAAACATGCTGTAAGGCACGTTTGCAGCCCTCAGCACCGGCTGGGCTAGTGCTGGTGGAGCACTGATGCTCTATTGCTCAGCAGTCGTTTGGACCGCTGGGGAGCAGGGAGTTTGGTGGGGGCATGGGGGGAGGTGGAGATGAGGCATTTCAGGGCAGGGGGAGGTAGAGGGAGAGTGGGGAGATGGCATGCCAGGGGGAGGGAGTGAGGCAGGAGAGAGGCAGGACTGGTGGAGCTTTGCTCCCCCAGATCCTGAGCCTCCAAGTTGGGCCGCTAGCCCAACACAGAGGCTCTTAATTCTATGCCCACCCTTGGATTCCCATAGAATCAAGTAGCCCCATTGTGGGGCTACTCACATTACCTGGGGAAGGGGATGAAAATCCCCTTCTCCGGGGGAGCCACTGGTACTGCCCTCTGGGCATGCAGAATGCTGCAGCAGCCATTTTTGGCACCACTGCAGCTTTGGGCACCGGGCAGCTCAGGATTGGGCTGTCTGCACACCCAAATGTGCACAACTTATTTGACTAGAAACCACAGTGAAACCACCCCCAAACACTGGTTAGGCTTTCTTTTTGGAGAATCCCTTGTGAATTAATTGAATGTCTCCTATTGGAACCATGAGAATTCAGCAGATCAGTATCTGTGAACAGGCCACACTCCAAAAAGGAAAATCCTACTTAATGAAGCTGATATGGATTGCACAAGCCACCTCCTTTGATGTCTCGACCGACATGAGAAGGTAGTGGTGACATGTGGAACACAGCTGTCAAAAGTGATACCTGATTTGTTTCTAAGTCTCTGAGGCATTATCATCCTTAAACAGCACATGGGCACTTCTCCACCTGCAGCAGCAGAAGAGACTCATCATTTATTCCTTCTGTGGTTTGAATGCCTTATTGTAGCAATCATATCGATTACAGAAAGCACTGCAAAATAAACAGCTCCAGGAAAGACTGAACATTCTCCATGTGATTCTGGGCTCAGCTAGTTGCTATCTATACATTACATGCAAGCATCCATAGCTGACCCCCAAAACTTAAAAAATAAATAAATTAAAAAAGCCACTTTGGGTGCAGAGAAATAGCAGTAGTCGTCTTTTCCAGCCTGCTGTCTCTCCACTCCAAATTGCCCATTGATTCCCAAACTTACCCTGATCATGGCGTCCCTGAAACCTCTTCTTCCTGGCTCAGTTGGGTAACACTGCCTTGGATCTTGACCAAATCTTGTGAGATTTGGACAAGATTCAAGATGGCAGCACCCGAGAAAACAGGTAGGAAGGGCTACTGGGAACATCCCATGGTGCCCCTATGAGTGGACCACAACACCCTAGGCATCATACTGTGGGAATCCCTGCCTCAAGGCAAGCGGCTTTTCCCCTCACGGAGTTCCACAAGCATGTTTGCCTTAAGAAATTTCTTTATTTTGTTTCCAAACCTTTCTATTCAGCCACCCAAAGGTAAGGTAAAGGTTGGGAAACAGGTATATGAAGTCATATGGGGAAAATGACTCATTCAGTATCACTTTTTGGCTTGGCTCCCCTTCTCTACAGACAATGTGTGGTCACCAGAACCTTGAGGAGCTACAAGATTTCTTACGCAGAGATCCACACAGCCCCCCACCACTCCGTGTCCTTGGAAGCTTAAGCAACAGCCAGGACTTCTCCAGACACTTCAAGTGTCCAAGTAAATCACCAATGAATCCTGCTCTGAAGTGCCGCATCTGGTGAAACAACCTGAAAAGAAGATGGAACCACTGAATGCAAAATAACAGAGAATGGAGTTGTGGGCTCATGAGACTTTAGTGGCATTAAATTGCCCTTGGGCAATTGCCATTCTTTCCTCTGCAACTTCCACCCAACTTGGGTGAGTTGGAAGAAGGTTCCAGTGTCGTTAAGAAGAAAGAAGAGAATACAGAGATCAGACACCATAGAAATTCTATACCATTTTTCACATCCTAATCTACCTAGGGTTCTTGACAATGGGAGAACTGAAGATCAGTTGAGAAGTCTCTCGTGCCATGTCAAGAGGCTCTATCAAAAGATAAAAGTGATGGCAAGTGACTTATGACAACTGTAGCCCCATCTGAGGTGATTCAGAACTGAGATTATGTTTGGGCATCATGCCAAACAATGGTTTGTTCCAGTCATTATGTAGAACCCAAACCACAACTTGATTCCCACTTTGATGGTAAAGCTGTGCCTAGGCTTCAGATTGGAGGTGGAGGCTTTATAATGGCTGCTCCTCTATACTTAGAAAACTAGGTGACAGGGAGATGGGTTCTGTCTTGCTTCCTTCCTGACATATTTGTTTTTTCTAAGTTTGGGGGCGGGGGGGTGGGAGGCAGTGATGCATAGACAAGTATTTCCATTGTCTGAAGTGGCCCAGTTCAGGTACAAGTTGACTTCCCTCAGTGATATTGAAGGCCTGACATTTGGTTTGTGGGCCCTACAAATCAAAATCGAGAAGAGTGAGATTGTGTTTCCCTTCCCATTGCTTCATTTGGAGGCTTCACCCAAAGGTAGCCAACTGGCAACCTGCAGGCTTGATCCAACCCCTGAAGCAATCATAACTAGTTCCACCAAATTTTAATCAAAGTGTATTTATAAAAAATTGCTCACAGTTTCACTTGTAAGGAAAAGACGTCTCTGTGTATATTTCCTATAAATGCCATTGCATTGCTGTCCCATGTATATTCTGTGAAACAGGGGTAGGAAAATGAGATAGGACCACTGCTGTTCTTAAGGCAGTCTTCCAGAAAACCCCCCTTCCTGCCCCCTCACTAAGAGATCTTACCATCCAAGCACCTATATCTGTGAAAACCCTACTGCCAGGTGACGCTGATGTAATTGTCAAGCTTGACTGTCTTAGGGGCGATGGGTTTCCTGAGGCTCAGACCCTGAAACTTGGGGATGGAGCCTGAAACAAAAGAGTGGTGCCTGGCAGATCAGAGGGTGGAACCTAATAGGGTAGAAGCAGAGACTAGTGGCACCTGGTAAGGGCGGAGGATGGGAAAATCCTATCTGCGGCTGGTGCTACAAGGGTAGTGCCAGGCCAACCCAAGTTCTCCTGGCACCTAAGGTGCCATGCCAAATGCTGCCCCTCTCTTACCCTCCTCTACACTTCCACTCTTTGCTCTGCCCTTTCCAATTCAGGGAGCAGGAGCAGTGGAGGAAGATGAGTGAACAGAGATGCCAGTCTGCTGCCTGAAGTGAACTGTCACATAGATGTAATTTTCTATTCTGTATTTTCCGATATAGCCTGTGTCTAGTGTCTAGCTGCAGTGAAAGTTTGCAAGCAACAGCTTGGAATCGACATCTAGTGGACAAGTTAGATTACAACCCTATTGAAAAGCAGTTCTTTTGAAAGTTTTGAAATGTGACGTGCATTGGGATGCGAATTCACTCTGCCTGGTGGAGGGTTGGGGCGGGAAGAAAGGATTTTGTGGAAGATCTAGGGGACCTCTTTGTATTTCATTGCAGGGACCTTTATTAGAATATATGACCTTTATATGATTTAAAAGGGTAAAATATTTCTGCAGAGTCATGGTTCTTGGTTCATGCACTCCTTTCTGATTTGGAGGAGTGACACACAGCTGTGCGAGGGTGATTATTGTCCTGAAATAGTTCAGCGGTGAGGATTGTGTCTGGACCTTGGAGAATAATTCAATATTCAGGTGACATGGGCTACCTGACTGCAAGAATATCCCAAGTAGCATGATTCAGCAGAATGTGGATGTTTCCTGATTGGACCAATATTTCTATAAGGACAGGTGCTTTAGAGCCATCAAACCTCCCACCTTTTCCACCTTTGGCATGCAGACATGCTGCCGGTTTTCTTACTGATCAGACCTTTCATTGCTGCAGACTTGGAATGTCGAATCAACTGCTGAAATATAAGTACTAGAATGGCTTAGTTAGACTTTATTATTTTCTTTGCAATACGGAAGATGCTTATCTCTTCCTTGATTCATCATTCCAAATGCAAGCTCCTTAGGGCCCAATCCTATGCATGTATACTCAGAAGTAAGTCCCATTGCTGGGCTTACTTCCAGGTAAGCATGGATAGGATTGCAGCCTTTTTTTTGCTAATTTGAGGATTTCTTTCTTTCAAATAAAATTCCATTTTACTTTGAAACCTCTGGTGTCTGTGACTGAATGGGGAAAACAGTTGTTCACTTAAATCTGGTCCTTAGATTATTGAGTTGGCAGAGGGAGCGAGGTGGGTACAGGGTGCCAGATACATCTTTGCTAGGGTAACTCTGCGGATGGGAAAGGCTTCTCAGCTCCCTTTGGGGAAGACCCAACACTGTTTTAAGGGAGTGGTGGTAGTGCTACTGAATTAGCACTGTTTATTTCCCCATTTATGGATTGAGTCTGGTATTTCACCCCTCTATCCTCTAGTCCTCTTACTGGGAAAAAGGCTGTGTGGGTTGGGGCTGCGCTTGGCTGGGAATGCATGGAAATGTGTGCGCGCACGTGTGTTTCTGGCCAAAGTGGACTAAATAACGGGGTGTATGAAGGAGTAATGCATGAAAGCCCACTCTTACTGTGACAGTGACCACTTCAGTTGGCTTATGATTTTAATTTGATGTTAAAGTGCAGCGCAATCCTATCTTGTGCTGGAACAGGCAGGCCAGGAGGCCTGCGCTGTATCCAGCACAAGAGAGGGGCCCAAAGTGGCTCAGCTGGAGGTAAGGGGAAACTCTTCCCCTTACCCCTGGGTAAGCCACTGCAGCCCCAATGTGTCTCTTCGGACTTGCGCCACTTCTGGAGAGCCTTGCAGCCACTCCATGCTGCTCGGGAATGGGGACCAAGATCTGGCATATCTGTTGGGTTCCAGTCCCACCTCCCATTCCCCCCACCTGCCACCGGGACTACCCACCCCAGAATGCCTCCCTCCTGCCTCCTCCTTGCCCACCCCAGACCCTTGCATTGGCTGAGCTAGGCCACTGCAAGCCTCCCTTCCCAAGTCAGCACAGAGGCTGGATTCAGCCTCCAAGGGCTGGTGCACATCCCTACACTGGCCCAGCTGACTCTACAGAAGGTGCAAACATACTTTATGGCACATTTGCGACCCTCCTGGGCCAGCGCAAGGCACACTGAGTGAATTTGAATAGGCTGAGAATCCCAGAGGTTTCATTTGAATGATGCTGCATTGCAGAAGCTTCTGCTTCCATCACCTGCTTGCAGACTTTTCACTTGGGGTCGCGGTGAGAAAGTGCAATAGGAAGAATTCCCAGCTGTTTCCACAGCCCTGACATTATGACTGTCAATAGGTGCCATCCCTTGGGGGTACTGATCCTCAGTTCGAGATTCAAGGAACTGAGAAATTCTGCTCATTGCCCTACTCCAAAGGCTATAAATGATTAGAATGTGCATCTTTCCCCCAATATTGTAGTATCCGTACTGGTTTCAGGAGGCGAGTCAGTGAAGGTGAGTCCAGTAATAGCTTTTATTAGGTGAAAAACTGTAGCAGGAAAATGCCCCCCCCCCCAAATAAAAATAATAATAAAATAAAAAGAGCTTGGTAGATTATTTAGTTTGTATCCAAATGCTTTTTTGAATGTAATTAACTGTTAAGGACCAAGCACATCTCTGTACAGCTCATATATCTGTTTCATTAAGGGCGTAATCCTAACCCACTTTCCAGCACAGACATAAGGGCAATGCAGCTCCGAAGTAAAGGAGCAAACATTCCCTTACTTTGAGGAGGCCTCTGTGAGAGCCAGCCAACTGCAAAATGCAGCGTATGTCCCATTGGCACCACTATGCCAGTGCTGGAAAGTGGGTTAGGATTTAGGCCTAATTGTCCTAATTCTCTCCAGCCCCAGGTAAAGCAATATAATGTATCTCTTATGGGCACCTGGACATTCTTCCTGCATAACCCCCACTGAAATATGCATCAGTATGCTTTTACACATCTCCCTCTTGTTTCAGTGTCCTTACATGAGAGAACATCCTTGGGGGTTGTGCCCTTATTCCTTTGCCAATTTGACCACAGCTTGGGCAGTGAAAAGTGTTTCTTTTCCTTAGCTTAATTGAGAAAGCTATTGTCGTATTTTATAAACTTATCTTTAAGGGGCACAAAACTGGGTTGTGCTTGATGGAGTTCATTAACACAGCTTTTTTGTTTGTTGCAGACAGCAGCACAAATCAATATAACTGGCTGGTTTTACCATTGTTTCTAATCTGAATGGGTTGAAAACAGTGGGGTTTGGAGAACCATGTGAAAGTGTGCATTTCTTGACTTTAAAGAAGAAATGACTCTAAAAAGTCTGTGTTTTATGTCTGTTTCCACATAATAGCAAGAAAAAAAGTGCTTGGTCCTGTGTAATAGATACAGAACCCATGAAATAAGCATAGGCATAAAAAAAAGTGTAACCACCCCCTATATAGACTTGGAATAGAATTGATGCCATCTTCTGAATGGTTGCTCTGCTTTTGGTTGGCCATGAGCAATGGCATGGGAACACACAACACCTGGTCCTTTGGGGGGGGGGGGTACGTTTGCAGTATGCTAAAAATTATGACAATTAGGGTAGAAACCTTTACACTGACCCTGACTGGTGTGGAAGAAACCATGTGGGAGGCAGTAACACTTGCCTTAATACAGAGAGCTTGGCTGTCCCTTACGTTCACCCCATAACATCTCTTGCCCACTTAGCATAACTTCAAAGCAAGCCGCTCCAGCTTTCCTCAGTTGTCATTGGGGGGGGGGGGGGCCTTCAAATTCATTTGGAGCGGGGTTTTTTCCTGTTGTATAACATGCAGGCCAGGATCTTAAGAGTCTCTTTAGATGAACTGCTCACCAAATGAACTTCAGATCCTGAACTTCAGATTGCAAGCGAGCATGACTGAATATTTCCTCCACAAAAATTTTAAAAAATTCTACACATAGTTTCATAGTCTACTAAGATCTGGGCTGACTTTAAGCCATTAGGACCTCCTGGGCCTAATTGGGCCCTGCGCCTGAGGGGGCCCTTTGCTTGGGCATAGATTGGACAGGCTGCAGTTGCAGCTGGCACTTCACTCTTCTTTTCACGCTCCGGCATGGAATCTTCCATGTCAAGGCATTGCGAGGCAGGTGTGTGGCAAGTAGAGCTACCACGCGGCCCTACCTTTGATTGACTCGAAATTGCCCCCTCGGTAAGCAGTTGGCAGTGACACAATGATGTCATTGCATCACCACCAACCTACTTCCAGATGCTGCCAATTTGGACCCTGCAGCTCCTAAGGCCAGCCCTGACTAGGATATCATGAAAAAGTTAAGTCTGAATGAAACACTGCTCCCTGACACCCAAGTTTTCTATGAGGGAATCATTCAGCCAGCCCTACCTGCAATCTGAAGTAGTGCAGTCCAGTAACAGTCCTACCAATTGATGAGGTGATGTCTGGAAAGCCCAGGAGCATTCAGGTTCAATTTTGGAAAAGAGGCCTCAGGGGAAGGGCAAAGGGCAAAGTTGTAGCTTAGAACAGACTAAGCTCTTCAAGCTTTGGTCAATGGGTTTATTGTCCATATTTGGGGACCACGAAGTGGAGACATGCCTGGCTGGTCTAGAAATTCCTGTTGCATGGTGAAATCCCAACATTCCCTGGGCATGAGCAATGGCACTGCAGCTGAAGCTCCTAGTAGGCAATCATGAAGCGCAGGTAGTGGTTCATGTTGTCTTCTTCCATTACCATTGCCAAGACTTCTGGCTCTATGTCACGCATAAAAAAAAGAGCATGACACTGGCTGTATTCAGAGAGATGGCAAAGTCCAACAAGAGGTCCTTCACGGCTGTGTTCCCCAGTTGGTAAAAGTCCTCACTCTGGGCCATGTTGATCAACTCCATGCTTTCCCCTGTTGAAGAAGCCACAAATTTTTCTTCCATCTTCCCCAGGCCTTGAACACAAGGGGGGGGGGAGTTATAAATACCTTGTTTCAATCTGCCTTTTGTTCTCCCATCAGTGGTCACTTTCTCCATTCTGCCTTCCCCTGGGTCATTTTACATTCCCCCCCCCCTTTAGATTATTCTGGCAGATTCTCAAATAGCCCCGGACTGACTTTTCATCAAATACTATTTTTCCTGGGAAAGTTGCCGTTTTAGGAGGTGCTGACATGTGAAAGTCCTCATTCTGCTCTTTCACATGGTTTTTGTGTAATCTGTTTGCAGCCAATTTTCCCAACTTCCGCTTTGCAGGGGCAGGGCGCAATTGCTCCACACCCACTTTCCCTGCTGCGGGGAGCCCTGCCAGCAGTCACGCCGGGCTCCCCGCACCCCAGGGAGGCTGCAGGAGGCTTGGGTAAGTGCACTCAAGCCCCTGCAGCCCTCTGAGTGGCGCAATCCTGGCGGCGCTGCCTTCCTCCCCCCGCCCCTGTAAAGACTTACTGGCTCTCAAACTCTCCCAGACAGTTTGAGAACCACTGCTATAACCTATTAGGGAGCAGGCAAGGGCACCATAGGGGCCCCAGTGGAGGACTTTACTCCTTGAACCTCAGCAATTTTGGATGTTTAGATGCATAAGGGAACATGTTGAATCCCCCCCCCCACTCCCACTGTCTTGCAAACAATTTTGACCCTTTTTATAAAGAGCTGTGGATTGCCAAAGTGATGGGACATATTTTCCAGGACCTGAAATGTTTGTAAAATGCAACACACACACCCTTTTCCTGCTCAGCATGATTCTCTAGTCTTCTGTTCATTTACCCTATCGGATTGGTTCCCAAAAATTTACTTTCAGGGATCCCTGCTGAGAAACCCCAGCAGGTATTGTTCTCTCTCCTCTCCCCCCCTTGTCTAAGAGGCATTCTAAAGAGCACTGTACTGACCAGGCCTATTGAGCTTCATGACGTTGTTTTTGAACTGAGAATACAACTTTGAACCCAAAAGCTGCTGTTACCCTGCACATACCCAATCTCATCTGATCTTAGAAGCTAAGCAGGGTCAGGCCTGGTTAGTTCTTGGATGGGAGACCGCCTGGGAATACCGGGTGCTGTAGGCTTATACCATAGTCTTTCGAGACTGAAGGTTGCCAACCATCAGCAGTGTGGGATCTTGTTTTGAATTCTGGCAAATAACAATTCTCTGCCTCCACTCAGTGAAGCCCCAGTGCTTGCTGAGGTGATACCAGGTGGCTGGGGAAAGGGAGCTGAGCTGAGTTGTGTAGCCCCCTGCCTCTTCTCTCCAGTGTTTGGCTCCCTGGGCACAGCCTTCTTGCTCACCTGGGTCCTGTTTAAAATGACCAGGAAGAGCAGAGCATGCAGGGTTCCTGCTGTTCTGGGTCATTTAAAATGAGCCCTGAGTGGAGGAGAGTAACTGAAGCTAGAGGGAAGGGAAAGGTGAGGGGATGCAGACTAGGCCTCTTTGCCTCCGAGCCCTTTTGATTGCTTTCTTAAGCAGCTGTGCATTGGGGAGATGGAGAGGTGGCCAAGGCAGAGTTTCCCCCCCCCCCCTGCTTTTTCCTAGAAGAGGAAAGGGACTGCCACTGTCCAGATTCTCTTCCTGTTCACTTTGAGCAAGGGGAAGGGGATCAGAGCACAGGGTGGACACACCCCATCAGTGTTGCACTGAAGCAGGAAGATGCAGAGTTTGGAGGACACCGTGTCATTTTGCTACCTTCCCAGAACCTTCAGTCCATGCCCTCAGCCAGCTGGCCCTATCTGTAAGAATTTCCAGATTAGGGCAAGGAAGAGCTGGGGCTCACTGGGATCACCTGAAGCTATTGGGTTTGTTATTTTCCTTTCACGCTCTACGTGCTGCCAAGTGAAGTCTGGATTGAGTAAGGGCCAGTAATTTTCCAGTACCGGTGCAGCTGCAATGCAGCCCTGAGGTAAGGCAACAAATGTCACCATACCTTGAGGAGGCATCTGTGATTGCCTCCCCACCACAGGATGCAGTGCACACCCCATTGGTACAGCTGCACTGCAACTGGAAAACTGCATATTACTATTATTATTTTATTAATTTATATCCTGCCTTTTTGCCCTATGGGCACACAAGGTGGCCTACAACAATTAGCTCCAACAAATACAAAATTAAAAATTAACAATTAAAAACAATAATTAAAACAATTTACAAATAATTAAAAATCTAAAAACAAACCCCATGGATTCTCATATAAAAAAGCAAGAAAGCCAGTCAGCCTGTCAACAATTAAAAGCTTTTCGAAATAAAAAGGTCTTCAGTCCACACTGAAATATTAACAAAGAGGGAGCAGTTCTCAATTCTAAGGGGAGGGTATTCCAAAGTTCGGGGGCCACCACCGAGAAGGCCCTCTTCCTGGCCGCCGCCCCTCTCACCTCTCTTGGTGGCGGCACAGTCAAAAGGGCCCCCCCCCAGATGATCTAAGAGCACGGGCAGAATTGTAGGGAAGGAAGCGGTCCCTCAAATACCCCAGACCCGAGCCGTAAAGGGCTTTAAAAGTCAAAACTAGCACCTTGAAATGGGCCCGGAACAGAACCGGCAGCCAGTGTAGCTGCCAAAGCAACGGCTCAACAGAATCAAACCGACATGCCCCAGCAACCACACGAGCAGCCGCGTTCTGTACTAGTTGTAATTTCCGGACCATCTTCAAAGGCAGCCCCACGTAGAGCACATAGCAATAATCTAATCTAGATGTCACTAGGGCATGGGTTACTGTGGCCAGGTCCACACAGCTCAGGTATGGTTGCAGCTGGCGAATCAGCTGAAGCTGAGCAAAGGCTCCCCTGGCTATAGCTGCCACCTGGGACTCCAGGAGCAGCTGTGGATCCAAGAGAACCCCCAAGCTGCAGACCTGCTCCTTCAGAGGGAGTGCAATCCCATTCAGAGCAGGACGATAGTCCAGTACCCGAGCTGTGAATTTCCAAACCAAGAGCACCTCTGTCTTATCCGGATTTAATTTCAGCTTGTTCGCCCACATCCAGCCCCTAACCGCCTCCAGACAGCGATACAGGACCCCAACCACCTCTTCAGAATCGGGGAAAGGAGAGATAAAGCTGGGTGTCATCAGCATACTCCACTCCACTCCAAACCCATAGGACTGGGCCCTGAGTTGTTCTGGGGAAATATCAGTCTTCTCTGCATTAAAAGGATTGTTCTGGGAAAATGGCAGTCCTATCTGCCTTAGATGACTGTTGGTCCATTTCTCTCATTCACCTCACTACAACAATTCCATTTACTGTTGAATTATACGCAACCAGAAGTCAAGAAGAATCCCCAGGTACCAGCTGGAGGGAAGAAATGAATGGGCCTGGGGTCCAGTTTCCTAAGATCCAATAACAGCATTGCACAAGGGGAGACCCAGTGCAGCCTGGGCACAGTTTGTAAGTGCAAAGAGTTCGAAGAACTAAGTTAGCTCAAACTGGACATGAGTTGAGGTGGGGTCCAAATTACTCTGTGCGTTGCGTTTTGATTGCCACCTGTGTTTGTGGTGGTAACAGCAGCTGCATTCCTTCAAAATAAATACAATTTTGCAGCCATTGGTTAGTGCAGCAGTTCCCCCCCCCCAGAAGCCCCTCTGCATGGCACTATGTCATCGTATAGCATGGTGTAAATGGGCAGTTACCAGTAAAGGCCACTTTTTCCCCCCAGAAGCCCCTCTGCAGGATGCTGTGGTATTTCATAGAGTCACACCAAAGCACTTCCGGGCAAAAACAGGATAGTCACCAGCTGGTAGTACCTAAATGAATGCTGTTGCCGTAATTGTCACCTGGTGTGGATTGTATGCTGCCCACTGTATTTGCCGCCCTCTGAATATCAGTGAAAGCCCCCCCCCCCGCTATTTATACTGACTGTGAATGGAGTATCAAAAATGGGGGGTGTGTGTGGCCTCAGACCTATCACGTTCTGGCACCTGTCCCTGGTAAGTCACTATCATTGTACCAGTGGCATTTAGTGGAGAATTTAGAGGTGCCTTTAAAGAGTAGGGGTTAGTGCAGACAGAAACAAAGTAGGACTGCACAAGCATCCCCATGTTGAACCTGAAATTGAGTTGACCTTCTGGGCATATTTCTTGTCATTGTTTGCAAACACATTGTGAGGTTTTGTTCTCCTTGTCGCCAAGACTCGATCCTGCCCACAAAAGGTCAATCAATGGCTTCCAGCGGATTCCCTGCTAAAGGTTTGACTTTTTGCTAGCAACTGGGTATGCCTCTTGATTCTGCTCGCAAGCACTTTAGCAGTGGAACTCAGTCTTTTGTGTTCCCCTAGTTCAGGGGTGTCCAAAGTTTTTGGCTGGAGGGCCACATCATCTCTCTGACACTGTGTTGGGGGCCGGGGGGGGGAAGAATTAATTTACATTTAAAATTTGAATAAATTTGTATAAGTTTACATAAATGAATATATTAAAGATGAACTTATATGAATGAATGAAGGTCTTGCAATAGCTCAAGGCCTATAAAAGGCCTTGCACAAAGCAAGACTGGCCTTTCCTTTGCTGCCTCTGCTGCATCACAGACGTGAAACTCCAAGCAGTGGAGGGAGCCCTCATCCCACAGCTCACGTGAGAGGTCAAACAGTCGCCCTCATGCTGAGAGCAGTTGTGTTGGGCCAGTGCGGGCTCCAACAAATCTCTGGAAGGCCAGAGGCTCATTGGAGACTTGGGGCTCCCTGAGGGCCGCATTGAGAGGCCTCGAGGGCCACAAGTGGCCCCCGGGCCAGAGTTTGGGCACCCCTGCCCTAGTTGCTTGCTTGCCACACCCCTACAGGGAGATGCACTGCTGGCTTCTCCAACATCCTATCCAAAGAATGAATGTTGCTGAATGTGTTTGAGTTGCAGTTCCACTAGGCTAAGGATCAACCTCATTGTTGAGAAGTGAAACTTTTTGTGAAATATTTTAAAAGGAAAACTGTTGTTATCAATTAGTAAATCGATAACAAGGACTTCAGAAGCCAGTGCAAGATAAGTGATGGCAAGAAATATATGTGGAAGGTGGAGGAAAAGCTTTCATGCTTGTCACGGAGGTGGACTCTTCCCATTCTTCTTCCTGCCGTTACATCTGCAGAGAGGAGTGAATGTAGGTGGAGATGCTGCTTTGAAGTGAGGGTGCTTTTTGGAAGATCCGGGTGCTTTGAAATGTGAAAATCTTTCCTGTCGCATCTAGTGTGAAATTATTTGAAGTCAGTAAGAGAGAGTCAGAGGTCTGTCCAGCTAGAGAGATAAAAACTGCCAAATCAGAGGCCAGGTTGGAAAAGCTACTGCCTGGGAACCAAAAAGGAGGAACTCACAAGTGGCTGTGGGCCCAATCCTATCCAACTTTCCAGTTCCGGTGTAGCCACAATGCAGCACCGTGGTAAGGGAACAAATGTTCCCATACCTTGAGAAGACCCCAGTGACTATCCCTCCACCACAGGATGCAGCACACACCCCACTGACACAACAGCACTGGCACTGGAAAATGGGATAGGATTGGGCCCTGTGTTATTGGATGAAAATGGGATTTACAAGAACAGGAACCAGGTGTTGTTAATTTGGAATTATTCCAGATACCCAAACTTTGTGCCTTGGCAGCTGAGTGGTGGGTCATGACTCAGCAGAATTTAGGATTATTTGATTGTACTGGACCCAGGAGCGCTTTATCTATATAAGAGGGGAAGTGAGCTTATTGAGTATGTGCTTTTTATCCGGACTGCTTTTTATCGAGTCTTGGCAACAAGGAGAACGGATGGTCCACAAAACCTGGACCATCAATTGGCTGGGCAGAGCCAGTGGAACGGTAAGATTTTATGCTGTAGTAAGTAGGTAGTTTAGTTTATTGATTTCTTGCTTCCTTTGAACTGTATACACTCATTAGATGGAACCTTCCTTGAGAGTCTGCAGTTTGGGGGTGAAGGAAGTACTCTCCATGAGAAAGCTTTACTTTAAGTGCTGCATGTTAATTGATTGACCATTGGGAATTGGGCTGCCGCAAAGAACTGTAGAAGGTTTGGGTGAAATACTTAAAAGACCCAGCTGAATCATGAATGGACAGGTGCTAGCATTTGGAAAGAAGGGGGGGGGGGAGAAAGTGGTCCACAGCTTGTGAGTGGACAATGGTGTTAAAAAATGGGCTATTTAAGCTTAGGGTTTGTGCAAATCATGCTCCCTGTGACTTGGCGATCTCTGGCCTGACAGTCCCAACCATTACAAATCTATTGAATAGTAGTAAAGTAGTAGGGGTGGTATCTGGGTCATTGTCCTTGGTGTGAGAATAGGTGTATTGGAGCATCCAAGAATCTCCCTATTTTCAACTGTGAAACCATGGTGGGTTTGCCTACCTATCCTTCTTTTCTCAGCTCATGTTTTTTTTTTCTCATACTGTGTTCCTGCCACACTGACTTTTTGATTCACATTGCCCTCATTCCTTACTCCTCTTGTTCCTCAGGCTGCCACACTCGCACTCCTTGTCTTACCTCCTTCCTGCTTCTTGTCATTGTCTGTGTACAAGATAGATTGGCTGAGAAAGCCATTGGAGAAGACAAGGAAATGGCTGGTGATGAGTACAGCCAACAAGCAGATGGTGCGCCCCAGGGAAACCATTGGGACCAGATCACCCCTTCTCCACCTCTACCATCTGACAGGAGGCAGCCTTCCTCATGGTCCCCTTGAGCTAATGAAGGACTGAGTCAGGTTTCTCCCTCCTGAAGTGGGCTTGTGACATCATCACTAGGCCTTTGTGACATAATGTGAGTTCATTTGACACTCTGTTCTGCATCTAACCTATGAGCAAGTATTCAAGGAGGGAAGGGATAATGTGGAGAAGGAAAGTTGCCTTTGAATGGAAAGGAGCTCAGTACTAAATTGCTTTTTATTATTTGTAGTCTTTGAATACTATCATGATGGTAAATAAGGATGAGAAGTAATCTGTGCATTCATGATTAAGTTTGTGGAAATGAAGAACGGTTCTTAAAAAGCAGTGCACAGCCAATTCGGCACCTAAAAACTGCTATCATATAGGAAAGTAAATACAATCTTTTTGCTCGTCATACTGGATAGCCGCCACCACTGGAGAAAGGGTTACCGACTATTCAGTGTTGGTGCCTGGAGGACTACCAACTCTTGAAATAAGACATTCTGGAAGTAGATCCTATTGGTTTCAGCAGGTTTTGCAGAGGAGAACTTCCAGGCTGGTCCAGTCCCTGGCATAGACCCCTCTAGGAAAGTAAAAACTGACCAAGGTCACCAAATGTATTTTAAAGAATGTACATGAAAGAGTGGGGGGAAAGCTGGGTCAACATCACCATGTTCTGGCTCACAGAACATGGAAGGGTGCTATCTAGTTCCTTATTCATTTATACAAATGTTGGCAGTTGTTCGCTGGAGCCAAATGTTCATCAAGGAACAATTGTGTGGTACCTCTCAGGCATTGTACTTCTTTGGTGCCATGAATCATCCAAAGTTTATTTTGGGGTGCCTTATTCTATTTTGCATAGAATGGCAATTACTGGTCTAGGGTCAGCACACCTGATGCAAGCTTTTAATTGTTGACAGGCTGGCTGGCGTTCTAGTTTTTTTATATGAGAATCCACAGGGTTTGTTTTTTTTTAGATTTTTTAATATTGTAAATTGTTTTATTGATTGTTTTTAATGTTGTATTTTAAATTGTTTGTAAGCCGCCTTGTGTGCCCTTTGGGCAAAAAGGCGGGGTATAAATTAATAAAATAATAAATAATAATAAATAATAAATACAAAATGTTGGGCCAAACATGATGCTAGGATGCATTGTAGGGTTCAATGTCTCAACAGTGGGATGCTGTATTTGGAGTGTTCCAGGGATTATTTTAGGGTGTAAAACTTCCTGTTGTTGGGGCAGCAGGGATCACTTGCTAAAGCATGTTTCACAAAACCAATGTTTTGGGCCAAAGAGAATCCTTGCACATCTTGCAGGGGATTATCTTTAGGTCACAATATAGGATACTCTTGACCTTGTTTGGAGGTAAAAGTAAAAAGGTGGTCCTCAAGACCTTGAGAAGTAGTCGGCAGGGTCTTAGGGGGGAAAAAAAATCACCTTCAGTCATTTCCAGCAAGCACTCCCCTGTGGAAGTGGGGAGAGGGTGGAGAATGGATTACCTGCAGCCAGCACTGAAGCTGTGGGCAGTCTGTCCTCTGTCCTCTCTGGTAATCCATGAAGGAGCACTTGCTAGGTGAAACACTTCCCCACAGATCAACAGAGAGGGAGGAGAATGGACTGCCTACAGCCAGCACATTCAGCATCTCACAGTGCTCCCCCACCACATTTAATTGTATTTTTTGTGTGTGGGGGTGGCTGGGGGTGGAGGGTGGGTTGCACGTGATCCATGATGATTCCAATTTTTGCCTCAGTGGTCTGTGGGCCCCTACAATCTTACCAGTACTTACCTGCAATCTTACCTGCAATCTTACCATTACTTTATGAAGTTCTCCTACATTCCATTTGACATCTAAATGCCATGTATAACCATGGATGGAACATCAAGATGGAAGAAACTAGCTCTAACGTAAGATCAGAATAATGCAATGATTGAAATAATTTTTGAATGTTTCATTTGATGTTTTGAGGCGGTTCAATGCATCGTCCCTTCATTTACTATTTTCCTTATACAATTTTTATGACAACTGCAGTATTCAGTGTAAAGACACGTAATTTCTGTGCATGGAATGAAGTCTACCCAAGCTTCTTTTTATAAAGCCTTTCATGTGTATCTGTCTTCTGTGGGGATTCCTAGCATATATCTAACCCAATGTTTGGTGTTTCCTCAAGCATGTTGCCCCCAAACCAATCACTGCCATTATATGAATGGGAATAAGGTGCAAAAGGTATGCACCCCAAAATAAGCTTTGGGTCACCCCAGTTGCACATTCACAGTACCATGAGACTCACAGGTCCTCTGCAAGGCACCCTACTGCTTTCCCAGCGAAATATTTTGTTTTTGTGTTGCTGTGCCATTCTCTCCCCCGCCCCAGTGAATAATTCCCATTCTTCATATAATGCAGCGGCCTCCAAACTTTTTGGCCAGAGGGCCGCATCAAATATCTGGCATGGTGTGGAGGGCCGGAAAAAAAATTTAAATATAAAATTTAAATAAATAAATTAGAGATGGAACTTAGATGAGTGAATAAACAAATGAATGGGCTCATTCATTCTACCTCTCTGGCCCTCAGAACACCCTCCAGACACAATCAGAGCACAGTTCTGGTCATGTTCAGTTGAGTGGGCCAGAGGCTTTCAGGGGACAAGAGCCTGGCTTGCGGGCCGGACAGAGGCTAGCTGTGGGCCGCATCTGGCCCCTGGGCCAGGGTTTGGAGACCCCCTGATATAATGAATGAACCAGATAGCATCCTCTCATATTCCATGTACTGACTGGTAGCATCTATCATGCACTGTAATGCGTGTGCTGTTAAACATAAAATTGGTGACCTTGTTGAGTTTTGACTTCCTGGGGGTGGAAGTGGGGGATGTGGCTAGACTGAACTAAAGTGGATTGAGCCTATTGGGTTCTAAATAAATGTGTTCTACAAGGTGGTCTCCAGATGGCGCTCTAACACAATGATCATAGCACTACTTGCATTTGGTTTTGGAATATGTATTTATGAAAGAGAGGTAGTGAATTTTTTTCTGGGATAAGCTAATCTTTGAAATAATAGTTTATTCTCTACTGATCTGACTTGGTTCAGGCATGATTTTCAGACATTGGTCCTGATGAAAACTTCACATTTTCATTTGCTCCAATTGTAAAGAAGTGGCCAGGTTTTCTTGTGCTACATAGACCTATGTTAGCTAAAACTAAAGCTTTGGGAGCAGATATCATGGCGAAGGTGCTTACCAAACCTACATATTAAACTCTATAATCCTGTTTTATTTCATATTGGCATTTATTTATTTAAAAGTTTTAATATCCTGCTTTGCCAGTCCTGAAAAGGAAGTTCAAGCAAGGTGATGGTGCTGTCTGTCAGTTTCTGTCCCTAAGGAATGTCTAGTCAGTGGTGTAGTCTCTGAAGCCCTTTCCACTTCTAGCAATGGTCTCTGGGAGCCCCTAGGCTCCATGTAGCACACATTGAGAAACAATGATCTGTCCTGGAAAAGGTGGTCTTTTCTTCCAAAGAGGGGCCCTTGTCTGGGTAAGAATAGATTCCCAGCACTGCTGCATGCTCAACTCCTGTTCACATAGAGTGGTTCTCCACCCTTCAGTGTCTGTGACTGGATTATGTAGCTTCCTGCTGCGCTTGCTGCTTCCTGATATGCAGCTCCAGGTGACAAGAAAAGGTTGTGCTTGACTCTCACCAATCGCAGGGGAGTTCCACATGCACATGTCTCCCCATGTGATTTGGTGGGCTGGTTGATTAATATCTGAACCTGCCCATAGATCAGTGATTTTCAATGCTGCAGATGGTCCAGAGTTTGGGGGAAGGTCATTTATTAGTAGGGTTATTGGGGAATGTGAGCCTTCCACTGGCAGCGCGGTGTGCCTTGTCAATTTTCAAAAAAAAAAAAAAAAACTGATAGCATGCCTTGACAATCTTAGCACCTTGTCAGTGTGATGTGAGATGAAAAAGATTGAAAATCGCTGCCATAGATATTATGAGACCACTGACAAAACTCGTGTTTCTGAAATGCTCATTTGGCCATTTTGAGCAAGGCTGAAGAACTGCAGGGAATGAGGAAGATCAACAATGGTGGGCAGAGTTCCTGTGCTTTAATAGCTGTGGAAAAGAGAGAATTTCAGCAGGCAAAGTTTTATTTGAATATTTGAAGGTACAGGAGCCCTTTCCTCCTTTGCACCTGGCCATTCTACAAGGAAACTTTGGGAAACTTATTTGCCCTCTCCCCTGGATTTCCAGCCCATAGTTTAAGACCAAGATTACTTCTTGACAGAAATAAAGAGGCAAAATCACAGACGAGGCAATGGGTAGAGCAGAAGGAGTTAATATGTCCCTGCCAGGACAAACATGCTGCCACATGAGCATGCCCACAAACGCAGCTTTCCGGTCCAGCGGAGCTCTGCCCTAAAGAGGTTATCACTCTCCTCATCAGTTGATTATCCACATCAAGTTCATTAGCAGTGGTGGGCACGAGGTGGGGGTGGAGACAGGCAAGCTTAAGCTCCTTCCTAAGGAGGGGGTGTAAAGACCCCCAGGCAAGAAGGAGCCAGTGAAGGGAAGATGAAAATTGCAATGAAAGATCGTAATCGGTCTACTTTCTGTGCCTAGGCCTTGGCATCTTACAGAACAGGAGGGAAACGGGCCAAGAAGTGAATTTTCCCACCTGCTTTGGAAGGACAGGAGGAGAAAAACAGGCAAAGAAAGAGATGGCGGGCAAAGGAAGGGCAGTGCTGACTTGAAAGAGATCATAAAAAGGGCAGAGATCATAAAAAGTCAGGACTTTGACAGAAGTGTTACAAGCATGATTATAGGGTAGGCCCCCCAGATTGCCTACCCAAAACTAGGGAACAAATCTTATAAAGAGGTACAGGGCAGGTTTGCATTGGTCTGTAACAGTAAAGAATCCGCTTTGGACATTTGGTTGGGAGACTTGACAGAAGTATGGTGAAGAGTAGGGGTGTGGGTGGAGGAATGGGAAGGCCCCTCTCCTCCACAGTGTACTGCACATGAGCAAGCACCCAATTGTGTACAGACTTGATTCACACGTTCTTCCCCTGCTTTTTGAACAGGAGGAATTGCACAAGTTGGGCCCCCTGTAAAGTGCTGAGGAAGTATCTCAAACTGGGCCTTCCTGCAGTTGGCCTCTGGTACTGTATCCCCTGCTCCACCTTTTCTCTGCCCCTCGAACAACAAATCTGGAAGACAGGGTGCCCTCTAGGGGTCAAGGCTGAGTTAAAGCAGAGTTATCAGAGTTAAAGCAGAGGCAGGCAGGAGTTTTCTGGAATCTCCAGGAATTTGCATCCATCTCTGGGTGACAACTAAAAACAACCCTGGAGATGCTATCATTAGGCAAAGGAGACCCGATTGTGTCATTCTGGAATAGAACAATGACTGGAAATAGCCTCAGTCAGAGATGCTACCCAAGGTTGAAGACAATCAGTTGACACACCTGGAAGTGGTCAGCTGACCCGACCAGGTTTTATAAAACTCTTGCCACCAAGCTAGCGGGGCAGCGAAAGAGATGGCCTGACCTCACTTTTGGGCGGACTCTCTGCACTTTAGATCACAGCCTGAAGTTAGTATGCACTTAATGTGAGAAGACAGCACCTCCAGCAATATGTCCAGTTACAAAGTGTGGGGTGCTAGTAGTAGCAGGCAAGGGAACGCAGGGCAGAGCTGAGGGGCAGAGTCTTTCAAAACTGTACAGGGTCCCAGGAGTGGAACAGAAAGAAGGGAGGTAACATGGAGGCACATGAACAGAATGGAGGACAAGGCTTTCCTTCTCATCCTGCCTGGAAATGGCTGAGTGTCCTGCTCATTAATCCTCAACATGCTGTGGTCAGTCGGAGGTGAGGAAAGGTACAGATCTCCAGTTTCGTGCTAGGGTCTAGCCAGCCTGTCCGTGTTCTTTTAATTAAAAAAAACAAAACTCACCAGTTTCTCCAAATGTCTAAATATGAGAAACATAATAATCAGAAGGTAGAGCCTTGGCTCAAAGTATGGCATGGCCATATCTGAAGCAAGGGGTTGAGGGAAGAAGGGGCAAGGGGCACAGGGAACTGTAGCGGAATATGAGAATCTATTGGAGCCCATGATTTGGACTTCAAACAGCTCCGATAATTACAGGCCATGACAACTGCAGCCCTCCAGCAGTGTGGCTACACCCAAGTCACTGAGTGCACTTGAAGGTCTCTGCGGTCATTCCCCCCAGAGGCAGGCAGTCCCTTGCATTTCAGCACTTTGCCTGTTATCAAGGTGTTACACACACTGGACGGCCAGAAACTATTTTTAATCCCTGCCCCGTGTGTTTTTTGGCCTTGCTGACTATTTCATGTCTTGAGCAGAGAGCTTAGCTTCCTCCAGGCCATTACAGCATTAATGCTCTTTTGGGAGATGGTTGAGGCAGCCAGCCAAATGGCTGCTGCAGGTTCCTCTTTTTAAAGGCAGGGATGGCCAACATCTGTACTTTCCATTCTGTTCTTCAGACTGTAGTGCAGAGCCCAGAAACAGTCAGGCTCAATAAAATTGATGCCACCTAGCGGTAAGGGCAGGCATGGCCCATCCATTAGGCAAGGTGATGAGGCAAGGCAGATTGCAGGATGGGATAAGGGGCCAGTAGATTCAGGGTGTCCTTCACTGCAAGCCTGCCTCCACTACCACCTCCATAGAGCCTGCTACAGATGCAGCTACATGGATCTGCTGTCTACCTGCTAAAAGCTACTGGAAAGTGGACCACATACCACCTTCACTTGCCCCTGGCATGGTTCCTTCCAACATGGAAGTGCAGGACTTGATTTACCACCAAGGAGTTCCCTCATTTGCATAGTCCCTTTAAATCAAACCAGAAGTTCTGTACTTCTGCAGTTGAAGAAACCCGAGGAGCACAGTAAGCAGCTACTTTTTTCCCCAGGTCATGCTGCCACTGAATAAAGGCTTCATGTGGTACATGAACTCAGGCATCACATTCTATGCAGGACCCAAACAAATGACTCCAGTGTGGGATCTCTCTGTTTCTCAGAGAAATCCGCTGTAGAATAAACTCACTGACACAAAAGTGTGGAAAATGCCTTTGGGTCAACCAAGGATGGGTGACACTGTGGGAAAATGTTGACAACACATTGTTGAAAACAGAGTATGACCTCCAGAGACCAGGGGAAATAGCTTAATGGCTGGTTATGGCCTTCAGACTGTTGGGGGGGCACATTTCTGTTCTGTACAAATTCCAGCCCCACCTGCAGTATAGGATGTGAATGCAAAACTGGGTAGATGTTGGAGAGGCACAGGTAGAAGCAAAGGAATACCCAGGGCAGTGCTGTCAAGACATTACCACGTTGTGTGATGTCATGATGTCAGTTCTGAGACCTGGGTCTCCGCAAGGCACACACCACCACCCAAAATACCCCTTATTATTATAGTGAAGAGAAAGGGGAGCATAGACGGATGCTATTTCTAGTCATTGTTCTATTCCCATGTGGCATAATACCATTAGGAAAAGAAGGTCCTGTTAACATCTCCAGGCTTGGATTTGCTGCTGAACACCCCAAAGCAGTACTAGCAAGCTGCAATCCTATGCTGCTTCTATTGAACAAAGTGGGGCTTGCTTCTAACTAAGCCAGTGGTGTAGTGGTGTCTTCGGCGCCGTGGGACAGTGACTCGTGGTGTCACACCCTCAGCATATATATGCAGAAGGAATTGGTGGTGATGTGATGTGTCGCCTCCAATTACGTGAGAGTTGCTAGCCACTGAGCAGCAGCGACTTAGCTTCTCTCCAAGAACAGAGACAAACGAAAACACCACCCTCCAAAGGAAGAGCAAGGGGTAGCATGCCACCACCTTCCTCACGCTGTTCCTTGTGCCACTACCTTGGAGTTTCGACTGGGATTGGAACACCAAGGCAGCAGTGCGAGGAAGGGGATGGCAAGGAAGGAGGAGCAACATGGTGGTGGGGTGATCTGGTCCCCACCCCCTTCCTCCCTCTGCCTTGCCACTCCTTCCTCTCATGGCAGTGTTTCTAGATGATCCCCATCAGGATCAAAACTAAGAGGCAGCTGTTGCCCTTTGGCTGGGCCTCATGTGACCCCCTCATGTGATGCTCCAGCAGGGAATCTGGGGTGATCCCCCCCCCCGCAGTGCGGGGGCACTGAACTAGTGATGCCACTGAACTTAAACATACATATGATGAAAGTTGTATTTCATTGACTTGCTTACCACAGTGGCTAAAACAGTGAGAGCAGTGAGCGAAGTAGTTCCCAGTTGCACTCTTAGCTCCATGAAGTCACTTTGTTGTCTTGAGCAAGCCGCTCCTTCACCCGTTCAGTAATATGGAATGACAGCACAATGACTCCCCTACCACAGCTATTTTGGGGTTCTGCTGAGATAATGTACGTGATACGTGGTCAGAAATAGCATAGAATGACATGGTTTCATGCCTGTTGTGCTCACCCCAACCTCCACGCGTCGATCAGCTTTGTGTACACAGCACCTTTGTGAATACGCGCTTGTCCATTCATAGGCCCCCTCCACATGTGGGGGAAGCTGCATTTGGCAAGGTATTGGACTGTGCAGCAGAGCCTCTGCCTGCCCAAGCTATATGCAGCTATTTGTGAATTCTAGATGGTTTCTGACTGTGTGGAAAGGGGTTAAGTCATTCTCAAGCACTTGGAATATGATCACCAGTCATTATAATTATTGGCGTGCTAAAGAGAACATATCCAGGGCTGGCTCTGGATGTGTCATTTGATTGAATCATGCCCTGGAGCAGGGATAGCTGTGTGGCAGGCTGCAGGCTAGATTTCCAAAGCAATTTCACCTGCCCTGTGTGATGGCTATCTTGTTTTGAAATAATTTTGTAAAATGTTATGACATGGTCTTCTCTGGACATAGCTTTCTGCAAAGCTAAAGGAACAAGTCAAGCTGTGGCCCTAAAGGAGCTTTCAAGAAGCACATTTATTCCTCCCAGTCCTCTCTCCCTGGACTTCTTAAGCAATTCTTAAGAGCTAAGCAATTCTTCCACCTTGGGTATCGAGAGTCTGATAACATAGGCTGACACACATTTTGCTTCCTTAAACGTTGCGTCAATTCCTGGGTATATCTGGGGTGCTGATTCCAAAAATGGCACCCGTTTTGCCCTATCACATCTAGTTTTGGAGACACGGCATAGCCTCTTTCGTGAATGGTTCAAGCAGCTTCCTCATGAGGAAGCCTACACCATGGGCAAAACGGATGCCATTTTTTGAATCGGCACCCCAAATTCATATCAAACCACCATAAAGTTTGGGAAAAAGTTTTCTGACCCTCAATTTTGTAGGCCTGTGTAATCAGGGATGGGGTTGGATGCTTCCAGTCCCAGACTAGCACGTGAAGAATATAGTAGCCCTTAAGTACAGAGCTATCTGTCATTCCTCTCCTCAGTGGTGTCACTAGGGGTGTGCGGGGGATGCGGGCTGCACCGGGTGATGTGCAGGGGGGGTGACGCACTAAAATCGCGGCATTAGAAGCTACTCCGCCATTCCATACACCGTTGGATGCGGAATTCCCAGTAGAATGCAATGCAGAAAAACAGAATTGAAATAGCTCCTTTCCTTCAAAAGTTATGGCCAAAAAACTGGAAAGAAAAAATGCATGGAGCCCTATGGAAAGTGAAAGTGAGCTGTATTGCATGTTTACTTGCGAGTAGGTGTACTTGCCATAGTATGTTGATAAGGGCAGGCTGAGAGGAATCCAACAATACCAGAATGGTCCTGATCCAATGAATGCAGCCCTCCAAAAACACCCGAGAATGTCCCTCCCTCCCAGTCTATTGAACCCGAAACGAAGCCACGTGGCCGTGTTTACTCGTGAGTAGGCAAACTTACCTTAGTCTGTCAGAAAGGGCAGGCTGAGAGGACTCCAAGGACATCAGAATGGTCCTGATCCAATGAATGCAGCCCCCAAAAACACCGGAGAAGGAGGTCCCCCCTCCCAGCTGCGAGTCTATTGAGCCCTATGGAAAGCTAAGCAGCCTCACAGTTGCGTTTACTCGTGAGTAGGCAGACATGCCTTGGCTGGTGGTCAGGCCAGGCAAAGGGGAACATGAGGACACCAGAATGGCCCCAATCCGATGGAACTGGAGCACAACAAATGCTCCAGAAGGCAGCCTCACCCCCTACTAAAAAGGACAAAAAAGAGGCTTGAACTGGTAAGGGGAATGTTTTCTATTTTGCACTTGCAAAGCCAGGTGGGTCTTTATTCTGATGTGCCTGAAATAGAAGAACTTTAACTGGGCACTGGGGAGGGCTGGAAATCTCACTGATTTTTTTTTTTTTTTTTGGGGGGGGGGGTTATTGCAGGCAGACTACAGAGTAAGCTCCACTGACCACTATGGGACTTACTTAAGAGTAGACATGCATAGGCTTGAGCTCACAGGCTGCAATTCAACCCACACTTTTCTGAGAGTAAGCCCCATTGACCACTATGGGACTTACTTCAGAGTAGACATGCATAGGATTGGGATCACAGGCTGCAATCCTACCCACACTTTCCTGAGAGTAAGCCCCACTGACCACAATAGGACTTACTTCAGAGTAGTTTCACTTGGTGGAACAGGACTGGCTCCCCCTTATTTATTTATTTCTTTCAATTTAATTATTTATAATTATTTATTTTAATTTGCTTGATGATGTCACTTCTGGCCATGACATCACTTCCAATGGGTCCTGGACAGACTGTCATTCT
This sequence comes from Tiliqua scincoides, assembly GCF_035046505.1. Lineage (NCBI taxonomy): Eukaryota > Metazoa > Chordata > Lepidosauria > Squamata > Scincidae > Tiliqua > Tiliqua scincoides. The sequence continues at coordinate 101,202,436 of NC_089822.1, read as the reverse complement.
AAAAAGTGGGTCCCAGTGCTAAAAGTTTGAGAATTGCTGCAATAAGGTGTTAGTAAGTTGACACGGGGGGTGTGTGTGTGTGTCTCTACAAGTTTTCAAAATCACTAAAATCAGAGTTTGGAGGAATAATCCCATAATGTTATATATCAATCAATGTGTAATTTTATGCAGAATGCAATGAAACAAACCACATTGAAATATCTGTGTTCTAACAAAAGGTACAGCCAAAAAACCAGGGGGCGGGGCGATGGTACATCACCACGCCCACCACCTGGGGCATTGCCCCGCCCACTGCATGGGGTGACGCGCAGGCCTCCCACACCGGGTGACATGAATCCTAGTGACGCCACTGCCTCTCCTGCAGCAATGTAATGTAGGAATTCAAGAACAAACCATGTCTGATGTCTCTCTCCTTAACTGATGGGTCTTTATAATGCACAGCGGGCAACAGTGGGGCAAAACAGAAAACTCCCTGCTGAATTCTTCAAACATAAAATTTGTGTCAAGTATCCTCTGGACTAAGAGCTACATTTAAACTTTTTTATACTTGCTTTGGTTCAATAAATATAAAGGGGCTTAGATAGTAATTTCTCTTGTTCTCCAAAATGCATGGGAACTTGGAATTGAAGATGCACCTTATTGTCACACTGTGTAAGCAGTAAAGACTTGCCCAGTTCAGTTCAAACTGCTTTCCGCACATACTTGGTTTTTCAGCTTACCTATGGGCTGGAGACTGAGGGCCAATCCTATGGACCATGACACCGGTGCTCCACTGGTGCTGCTGGTCCAACTGTCACAAAAAGTGCTATAAGGCACTTTTGCATCAATGGTATTAGTGCACCGCCGGTGCTGGGCCCAAAAGCAGCAGGCTGCACAGGGCGGTGGCAGGTTCTGTCACCGTATCCTAACCTCCTTCCTGGGCCGGGAAATCCAATATGGGTCTCCTCAATTCTGCACCCACTCAATAGTGGACCCAGATCCTTGCCTGCCAATTCAGAACAAGAAGATGGGGAATTTTGTCTCAGCATTTGGCTTAGCTCTGACTGGGGGGATTGGCTGCTGCCACTGCCCTTGTTGCTCAGTGTTTCCTTCTGCCCCTTCATCTTTGGCCTGAGATGCCAGTTTGCTTTCATCTTGTCTTTAATGAAAAGAAAAATAGCTAGATAGATCGTTACTGTAGAAAGTGTCAGTATTAAGATGTATTTTTTTCCTTATTTGTTGTGTTGCACTGTCCATTTATCATGGAGCTTTGTAAGCTGCCTTGGGCATGGGGAAGGCAGGATATAAAAAAAGTAAATCACAAATGGTCAGAGCCAGCAGCTCTGCCTCATGTTCTTTGTCCTTCTCCTCTCGTCTTATGTGCCTTATACAGTATAGAATCCCAAGACATTTTATCTAGGTGAGCAAACCACTTTATTTGCTGTTTTTGTATGTAATATAGAATTGATTCTATTCCAGTTCTTTCCTTTTTTTATCTTGTTCCTGATTTTATCCTTTCTGTACTCTGACAGCTCTCCTTAAACATCTCATTTTCATAGTAACTAACTTTCTCTTGTGTTTTATTGTAAGTGTTCGTGTTTGACACTGGAAACATAAAGTGGGGATGAAAATACTCTGTATGAGGTGTGTCTTTCTACCTTATGTTGTCAAAGTGGAGCTAACTGTCCTAATACTTGATTTGCCTTACTACATTGTATCTTGATCTCTCCATCCGTTCTACCATCTTCAGCAAATGTTGTTCCTAGATATTGAAACTCTGACACTTGTTTTATACTTGTTTTCTCTATTGCAATATTTAGAGCATGTTTTTCTTTTCCAATTGCCTTCACTAATTTTTATATTTATCTTACATTCTTGATTCATAGCCCAAAGATGTTGCTGCAGTTCCTTAGCAGTGCCTGCTATCAGTGCCTGCTATTTGATCATCTGCAAAGACTAATTTGTTAATGTCATTTCCATTCTTGGGTTTGGCTTTTTTGCTTATACTGTTTAAATAGATAATAAATAACAATGGCGATAGTACACATCCCTACCTTACTCCAGATGTTACTGTGAAAGATTCCAATGTTCCCAAGTTTGTTCTAACTACACTGCTATAGACATTGTATAAGATAGCAACTGTTACCCTGCACATGCCTGATATTGTCTAATCTCAGAAGCTAAGCAGGGTCAGGCCTGGTTAGTACTTGGATGGGAGACCGCTTGGGAATCCCGGGTACTGTAGGCTTATACCATAGTCTTTTGAGACTGAAGGTTGCCAACCAAGCTTTTGCATAATCTAATAATGTGATCATTTACTCCATTTTGGGTCAATATTTGCCATAACAATTTCCTATTAACTCTATCAAATGCTTTCCTTGGTCCACAAATGCAACAAAAAAGTTCTTGTTACATTTTCTTTTCTATTAGTTGTTTGAGTGTAAAAATTACATCTGTATGACTTCTGTTTTTTCTAAAACCCACCTGTTCTCCTGCTAGTTGTAATTCTATAACTGGCCTCATCCTTGTTTCTATTATCCTACCATACATTTTCCCTGCATGGCTCAAGAGTGAGATACCTCAGTATTGTGTGCATTCTTGCTTACTCCCTTTAATTTTCCACAATGATATTACTGCTTGTTGCCAATCTGTGGGTGCGGTTAATTGAATCTAAGCAGCATTAAAGATTCTATGCAACCATCTAATACTGCTTTCTCCTGCTGCTTTTTCCATTGGTAATCCATCTATTCCTGGTACTTTAATAAATAAACCATACAGGCCCAAATCCTAACCAACTTTCCTGCTCTGACATACCTTTGCCAATGGGGCATGTACTACATCCTGAAGTTGGGGGGCACTCACGGAGGCCTTTTCAGGGTAAAAGACTGTTTGTTCCCTTACCTCAGAGCTGAATGTCAGTGCTGGAAAATTGGTTAGGACTGCGCCCTTATTTATTTAGCTGTGAGAACTGATCTTTAAACTTTTTATTTATATAATAACATTTTAGAAATATTATTAACAATATTGTCATTGGTGTACTGGGTGCAATCCCCAAAGCCCTTAAGAAATATCTGGCCAATATAGGCATTGACAAGATAATAGTTGAACAACTACAATGAAGCACACTACTAGGGACGTCGAAAATTACGTGGTGGTATCTCACCGATTCTTAACTCTTGGGTAGAGTTTGAACTAGTGAGCACCCAAAAAGCCCAGACCAAACATCTGGTGGGCTGTGACACCACTGATAATACTAATAATAAAATGAGCCAAGCTACTTGTCATGCACTGAAGGGATTGGTGCATGATCTGGATCTATAGGGTCTCAACTTTCCTGTGATATGTTTGGGTCAAAAGTCATGCTGCTTTATCTCGTTCTCCCATGGCCTATAACTTGGCACACTTTTCTCAAGTTGCCAGGGTGAGCATTGTCTTGTGCTGAATGAATGCTGGCTTTCTCAGCAAAATTGGTACCAAGAACTGTAGGGCTTGAACCAGACCCTCTTTTGGCCTGAGGCTGGGATGTAGCCTAATAAGCTACTATGGCTGTGCACAGGCTTCAGCATCTTCAGAATTTTTCTGCCTGTTGTGGTTTGGCTCCCACGCCTTGGGGATCCTCAGCTGGAGAACAGAGGAGTGCAGTTCCAGAGAGGGATAGGATTCTGAGCCGTGTGACCTATCTTATCCCTCGTCCTCCATCTTCTCCATCAGCTTAATCAGCTAGCAATGGACCATCTATGCTAGATTTGTAAAGCTAATGGTTGGCAACCTTCAGTCTCGAAAGACTATGGTATAAGCCTACAGCACCTGGTACTCCCAGGCGGTCTCCCATCCAAGTACTAACCAGGCCTGACCCTGCTTAGCTTCCAAGATCAGACGAGATCGGGCATGTGCAGGGTAACAGTTAATGATGGCAGCCTCATTGCCCCACCATCCCAGTGTAATCTGGAAAAAAGATTGCTCAGAAAGAACTCCTGCTCTTTTCTAAAGACAGCTTTCCAAGTGAGATTTTAGGAGGGGCCAGAGAGATCCTGTTCTGTTCCTGAAGCAGCTATGTTGTGCATACACAACAGTCTGCAAGGCTCTTGGCACATTCACCTTGGGTCCAGTTGATGTGCTTTGGTGTAGGACCCAGAGTAAGGGCTGTTCAACAAGTTTCAGAAACCCACCCTTTGGCAGAATTCAGTAGCTCACACCCCTGCTTGTCAGTAATTAGTCTTCAGAGAGAAGAAGCAAGATGTGCCTCTAGAATAAACCCAATGACACCAAAGTCCTTAGTGTGGAAAATGCCTTTGGGTCAACCAAGGATGCTCAGGTGGAGAAAAAGGCTGTTATTGACATAGGAGACACTGTTCTAGCAGTAGAACCTGGTGTGCTTGTGATGTGACCTTGTCCACCTTGTTGTGTTGAATGCTATTGGGAGAATATTTGTTCCTGGCTTAAGCACTAAGGAGCAGAGGCAATCGCATGAAAGATGTGGTGCCAACCAAGACTTTCCAAATTTCTCAACCCCAGTTCTGAACTGCACTTAGCTTTGAGATACTGTGTATAATTTAAATAAATGCAAGGCTGCATTTGCTGAGAATCTCCCCACTTGTGCCACTCTCAAGGGCAAAGGAGATTTATGCCTTTGGTCAACCTATGCATGGGACACACCTCTTCTCGGCACTGAAGCTGCTCTCAGTCATGATGCTCCCTCAAAAAGCCATTTCCCCTTTTTCAGTGTTTAATTTCTACAATGGAAGTTTGTATCTAGAAGCTCTATACACTTGTCCCATAATGTATTGAGGGGAAGGTGGTATACTCAGTGGTGTGAGAAATATACTCTGTATATGCTCAAAAGCACCATTTTCTTTGCTGATTCTTTACTCAGTCCAAAGCTAAGCTTTGGAATTGAAAATGGGGACATATACTCTGGTGCGCCCTGTCTCAAAATCCTCTTCCAAAAAATGGAGTATAATCCAAAAGGCCATTAACCCTCTTGTTGAGGTGGAGGCAATGACATCACTAGGATTCGTGTCACCTGGTGCGGGAGGCCTGCGCGTCACCCCATGCAGTGGGCGGGGCAACACCCCAGATGGTGGGCGTGGTGATGTACCATTGCCCCGCCCCCACTGGTTTTTTGACAGTACCTTTTGATAGAACACAGATATTTCAATGTGGTTTGTTTCATTGCATTCTGCATGAAATTACACATTGATTGATAGATAACATTATGGGATTATTCCTCCAAACTCTGATTTTAGTGATTTTGAAAACTTGTAGAGACACACACACACACCCCGTGTCAACTTACTAACACCTTATTGCAGCAGTTCTCAAACTTTTAGCACTGGGACCCACTTTTTAGAATGACAATCTGTCCAAGACTTCCATTGGAAGTGATGTCATGGCCAGAAGTGACATCATCAAGCAAATTAAAATAAATAATTATAAATAGTTAAATTAAAATAAAAGAAGTAATTCAATAAGGGGGAGCTAGTCCTGTTCCACCAAGTGAATTTTCTCTGCAGTCTGCCTGCAATAACACCCCCCCCCAAAGAAACAGTGAGATTTCCAGCCCTCCCCAGTGCCCAGTTTAAAGATCTTCTATTTTAAGCACATCAATACAAAGACCCACCTGGCTTTACAAGTCTGAGAGCCCAATCCTATGCCTGTCTACTCAGAAGTAAGTCAGTTGGGCTTACTCCAAGGAAAGTGTGGGTAGGATTGGGCTGTGAGGGAAACTTTGCAAGTGCAAAATACAAAACTTTCCCCTTACCAGCTCAAGGCTCTTTGTTGGTCCTTTCTAGTTGGGGGGGGGGGGGAAGGCTGCCTTCTGGGGCTTTTGCTGCACTCCAGTCCCATCAGATCGGGACCATTCCGATGTCCTCACATTCTTTGCATGGCCTGACCACCAGCCAAGGCATGTCTGCCTACTCGTGAGTAAATGCTACGTGAGGCTGCTTCGCTTCCCATAGGGCTCCATACACTTGCAGCTAGGGGGGACCTCCTCCTCAGGTGTTTTTGGGGCTGCATTCATTGGATCAGGACCATTCTGATGTTGGAGTCCTCTCAGTCTGCCCTTTTGGACGGAGCAAAGAAAGGTCGCCTACTTGTGAGTAAACGTGGCCACGTGGCTTCCTTTCCCTTCCCTTAGAGCTGAACACGCTTGCAGCTGGGAGGGGGAACCTCCTCGGGTGTTTTTTGGGGGCTGCACTCATTGGATCAGGACCACTCTGGTGTCCTTGGAGTCCTCTCAGCCTGCCCTTTCCAACGGACTATGGCACATACGCCTACTCGCGAGTAAATGCGTGATACGGCTCACTTTCCATAGCGCTCCATGCATTTTTCCATCCGGTTTTTTGGCCATAACTTTTGAAGGAAAGGAGCAATCTCAACGGGGTTTTTTGCATTGTGTTCCACTGATCATTCCACATCCAACGGTATATGGGACACTGGGGTAGCTCCGAAAGCCGCGAAGTTAGTGCACCCTCCCCCAGGGCACGTCACCCCCCAAGGGCGCGTCACCTGGTGCGGCCCACACCTCCCGCACCCCCCTAGCAACGCCACTAAGTGGAGGTTAAAAAAACAGGATGACATGGACAATAATATAACCATTTTCTCACATGGGGTAGTAAATTCAATTGTGCACCATCCTGACCCCATGTTACTGAGCTGGTGGTATGGTTGTTCCCCTGTCTAGTTATCTTCCTTCATAAACCACTTGGTGGCAGACTGGGTGCATGGATTGTGAACCAGATCTCAAGCACATAATATAAAGATCCATTAAAAAGCATTCACTGTACAAATCTTGGTGATCCTGAGCTTTTAATTATTATAGTGTACTCCACATATGGTCTCATGGTAGTGAACCATATGTAAGATGTGCATCTGTTATCCATGTGGCATATTTTCCTAATGTTTAGGAGCTGGCCAGGTCAATAACTAATAAGGTTCCTAATAAGGGAAGTCATGTTGCTACATGTTTTCTGGCCTTGATCCTACAACTTTTAACAACACTCAGTATGAAGAAGATGAAGCTTTCCCTGCCACTCATCTCTAGGCCTGAAGGAAAGCTTTATTGGTTCAATTTCTTTGTGTGCCAATCTGCTGTTAAAATGCACTAGCTTCAAGAAGAAGACAACCCTCGTAGAAGCTACCCCTTCCACTATTTATGGAAGAGAAGAGAAAGCAACGACTGGTTTTGTCCTAGACATGGCACCTCATCACTGGGACCATTAAGCTTGCCACCACCATCACTGTGACCATCATTTAATTCAATGGAAGACAAAATAAGCATGGGCCTTCCCTTATCTGCTAGTGCAATGAGGATTCCAGATGAGCTAGACAGCAGATGTACAACTCAAATGCGGTAGACCACTGAACCCAAGAAGCAGGACTGAGTAGAAGAACCTGTCACTTCTTGTAGTCTTCTATCAAAGGGTTTAAAGGTTCAGTGTCTGGGTCAGGGCTCAACCAAGCTAGGCACTTACCAGGGTCTATCAGAGGGCTCTGCCCATTGCTTAACTTCTTTTAGTGAAAAAAGTCAAGGCTCATGAGAAGCGGTTAGACCTGCTACCACCAAGTCAGCCTCCTCCAAAACCTTGTGAGGACTTTGGTGGCAGCATCCTGGTGTGCTCTTTGGGACTGCCATCCTGTTTCACTCACAGTGCAATGGCCCACTCAAGTTGCTGCATCATAGTCATGCAGCAACACAGGTGGGAGCATTGCATTGTGGGTAAAAACTGATAGCAGATGGCTGTCGCTGCTACCCCGCCGCCATGTAAGCTCCCACCAGGGTTTGGGGGATCTTCTAATGGACTTATCCATGAGCCCCCAGCCTGGTGCTAGACTTGATCAAGGATGGGAGGTGGAAAATGGCAAGCCCACTGTGCCCTGCTGTACAACAGTTCATGCAGTTTCATCATCTTTTTTATTGATCACACTCTTACACTTTGCAGCAGTCACCTGACCTGGAAATTTAGCAGGTGAAGCTTTTTATACCTCTTTATTCCATGCCAGGAAAAGCTTCATCTGCCAAGTTTCTGAGAGTTGGGCTACAACTAATCACAGGAAGAAGACCAGAAAAAGAAAGTGGTGTTAACCCTACCGTAAGTTCAAACTGAGCCATAAGATCAGACTTTTGTTTTTTATTTGGGTGGTTCTTCTGAGGCCTGGAACTAATTGGGCTGGAGATGATTTATGATGGTGTTGCATTGTTGATTCTACTACAGTCCTAGGAAGAGCAAAACATGTAATTTTTGTCAGGGAGATATGCAGACATGAGTCAGAAACTCGGGTTCTGATGTGCTGAATAATACCCTCATCCTCATTTAAAGCTTTCTCATTTTCTCAACTTGGTCCTAGATCAGAATAGCAGAGCAACCACAGGAGCATATTTGTTTCTCCACTAGAGGGCAGCAATTCTCTGTTTGATGCAGGTAACATAACTGACATAGATATGGTATGTAACGTTACTGCATTTTCCAGAAACCAAATCAGAAACCCTAGAGCCGTGATCTTGTCAGTTCTCATAACTAAACGGGGTCAAGCAGGTACGGTTGTGTTATAGGCATCCAGCAGTTACTGAAGTGGCGGAAAATTGTAGCACTGAATCAGCCATGACTTAGCATTGACACGTGGTGTGATGGACAGGCTTCCCAGTAACCTGCAGAGATGAAATAAACTAAGCAGTTTTGAACTTTTTCACTCATGGCACACTGACAAGGTGCTAAAATTGTCAAGGTGCACCATCGGGTTTGGTGGTGGTGGTGGTTGTTACCATTGACAGGGCACATCGTGTTTCTGGTGGGAGGCTCACATCCCCAAATGGCCCTACTAATAAATTATCCTCCTCCAAACTCCCACAGCACACCTGCAGACCATTCACAGCACACCAGTGTGCCATGCACAGTGGTTGAAAATGGCTGGAATAAAGGAAAGTTTCACACAAGGACAGAACAATCCTTCACAAATCATTGACACCTAAGCCATGAGAGATGCATTTTTTTCTGCGTTAAAATTGAAAGCACAACTTCATTCCTACAATCAGTATGCAATAAAAAATACATTTTCATTTTCTTGGCTACCTCCTAGAACAATGGTCAGCATCCTTTTTGAAATTGCAGGATAGCCAATTAATATCGTCTCCAGCGACCCACTCTGCCCTGTCATTCAGTGCTGAGGAATGGGATCAGAGGATTGGTGATGCCTCTGGGATTCCCCCGCACAGGTGGGCTAACACAGAATGCTAACTTGGAAGGGGCCTTGGAGGTCCTATAGTCCAACCTCTTGCTCAGTGCAGACTACTACTAGAACATCTTTGACAGGGGGTCATCCAGGCTCTGCTTGAACACATCCAATCAGCAGAGCTTACTACTGCACAAGGTAGACTGTTCCCCGTGCTGGACAGCTCTTAGAGTTAGGAAATTCTCCTTAATATTTAGCTTCAATCAAGTCCCCTGTAGTTTTAACCCACTTATTCTAGTCCTGCCCTCAGGAGCCACAGAGAGTAAGTCCTTGCCTTCTTCTGTGTGACAGCTATCAGATCTCCCCATGCTCTTCTCTTCTTCAGGCTAAACATATCAAGCTCTTTTAACCATTCCTCATTGGACTTGGTTTCCAGGTCCCTTGCCATCTTTGTTGCCCTCCTCAGAGCTTATTCCAGTTTCTCACTGTCCTTAAAATGTGGTGCCCAGAATTGTGTTTTCAGTATTCACTTATAGGCCCCTCCTCTGGGGAGAGCCCAGAAATGACGTCAGGGTGTCATATGATGTCGTGGCATCACTGTCCTAGGGTGCCATCATTATGTCACTGCCCCAGGCACTGGGGCAGGACGTTATGCCTCTGTTTTACAGTATTCTGTTGAAATTTCATCTTGTCCATATGGGCCCAAAAATCAAGCCTGATTCAGTCTTACAGGTGTGGGTGATTCCCCCACCCAGCTTTGTGTGGTGTGCAGATTTCATAAGCATCCTTGGCTCTACGCCTCATCCAGGCCATTTATAAAAATGTTGACGAGTATAATGGGGTTCCCTGGTAAACCAGTTAAAAATAATTTACCAGGGAACCTTTGATATGTGCTTACTTGATATGTGTAAGAATGAGATCACTGCTCATTGGCAGAAGCAGGGGGTTAATGCTGCAGTTCCTATCTTATTTTTGAGGGCATGAATGGTTGCATCTTTCAAAGTGGCTTGGCTTGGTATAAAGCAGTTTCCTAGGCTCATATAAAGGCAAGGGGGAACTGTAGTCAGAGTCTGGAGGTGGAAAGGGGTGCACCAAATTGAGGAGGATTAAATTTCACTTGGCAAAACAATTAATTAGCCCAAATCTTTGACTGCAAGTGTCCAGACATAATTATTCCAGTATTGATTTTGTGGGAAGTCTGTCTGGAAATGTTGCTTGCCTTGTGCAGCACTGTGGATTGTTGACTTTATGCCCCCTATGCCCCCTCCCCATGGATAGCTAGAGAATGACAGGGGCAAGGGACAAATCATTCCTCTCTGGTTAGGCTGGGAATTGAGCTTAGAAACCAAATAATTTTCCTCAAAATCTTGGCTCATTCTAAGCTCAGTCATTAGCCAAATGTGACCCTTATCTTCTAAATCCTCCCCAACAGTTATCTTCTAAGCCTCCAAACCCCTCCTGTCCATGTACCTGCTGAATCTGTTGGTGATAGTGGGAAGTCTGCCTTTCACTCCCACACAACCATGTCCAATATGCTGTTAAGCAGTGTGAGCAACGTGAGTAACCTGGGAAGTGTAGTTTTTCAAAGGGGTTTTCCTGGTGCTAGTGGCCTTTGTGAAAACTATGTTTCCTGGATCTAGTATGATACGATGGACTCCTGCATATCAGGTGCTGGAGGGGCAAAAAAAAAAATCTCCTCTTAATTTCTCACCTGCCACCACTTAAGCAGCCTGGTAAGCAGGTGGACAGGAAAGGGAGAAGGAGCTTAGAGGAATGTGTGAATGACAATTAGTGGGGTTGGGATCTGGGTAGGTGTGAGGTAGGAGGGAATTGAAATCTCCTCCAGCTCAGAGTTAAAATGTAGGCAGAAAAGAATCACAGAGTTATAATGTTCACTATATCTTTGAGATGAGATCTGATCTGGAAGTTGGTTTTTTTCAAGCCAGAAAAATGAGTTTAGGCAACATCATTAATATTTAACTGGAAGATTCAAATCAAGTGTGAAATTAGTCCTCTCTCCTCTTGATCTTCTTGATCCACAATACCTCAACTTTCAAAACATCACTATGCATCCACTCCTGCCCTCTCAACAGCACACTGCCTCTCAGCTCTGTGTGATGGTTTCATGCAGTGCCTTTTTCTACTTGGCCTCCTGTATTCTGTTTCATTCCTCCTTCACCGATGCTCCCGGGCTTCTTCTTTTTATTTCATCAACTAGTTGATTCTAAAAGCAAATTATTATAATAACTACTGATAGAACTATTTTCCTCCACTGGTTTATCTTAACATAGTTCCATTTTCCTTATACCAAATCTCTGCTGGTGATCCATAATTTTAGAAACTTCTGTGCTACCCTCCCCAAGTTCTCTTACAACTTCTTAGAGGTGAACTAATTATCTTAACTATCATGGATCCTCACACTTCCACCCCATCCCAAGTCCTGCTCCATGAAAACATTGGCAGTTGCAGCTATTATACTCTGGGGCTGTGCAAACACCTGTTTCTGCACAATCTTGGCCACACCACAGGGGCAGAAGCAGATATTTTCTGATCCTACAAGACACCAGTTTTGAGCCCCACACATAAGGAATGGTGAGTAATCCCTCAAAATAAAGGATCGGACAATCTGACACACATGCCACTAAATCTTGAAGGTGAACCAGTCAGCTGGGTTTTCATATTGTTGTTCTTTTCCTGTTCATTCTGCTTCTTAGCTTCTCCCAATCTGCCCAGCACACACATGTGTGCATGTACACACCCACACATCCCTACAATCTCCTTTTCTTCAGATCCCCCTGTGAACTCCTCCCCCCATATTCCCCACTTGACCTGATGGTAGAAGCATCCCTTCTCTTTTCTCCCTGCCTTTGTCTTAGAGGCCTCAGAAGGCCTCCTGGAGTTCTTGCTGAAGTGCCTTTTGGAGTTGTCTTAAGACACCCCGTCAAGGAGTGGTGCCAGTGCCCTGGGCAATGTACCCTCCTGCCCGCCTTAGCTATGCCACTGACCTTTCTGCATAGGAAATGTGATTCACCCCCTTAATAATTTTAGTTGTTCATTTTCTGTATCTTTTCCCAGCTGATTTTTTTTGGATCGGGTGACCAGAAGTGTATCCAGAATTCAAAATATGACTGCATCAAAAATTCAAAGGGTACTATTATGACATAATTAATCACTTTCCTAAGGAGAAGTGCATAGCTCCATTTTCAGTGATCTTTCAGTGGAATGATATTGGCTGGGGAGGTCTCTGGATTTTCTTCTCAAGTCCAGGCATAGTGCAAAACTTTTTGAATCAGAGCACTTATGCGCATCAGTGCTCAACAACAGAGAGGAACAAGGTGACCAATATTGCTTTGGTTGCCCTCAACAGTGTCACCACAGAGCCACATCTCAGGTGGCTACATTGGACTGCGATGTGATCTGTGGTTGGCTGGGATTATCCAAATGAGAAAACTTTGCAGGTAGGAAAGAAATGACCCAAAGCGGTGGCACATCACAGATGAACACTACCAACAGGAATGAAACCTTTTCTCAATGAATAAGAGGTAATTTTCCCCCCACAGATCCTTCAAAAGGGCAACTTTTGCACTGAGAAATGGAACATAATGAGAATCTGGCATTTTTGGATTCCTGAATCTCTAACATGAAATTTGTCCACTGAGTTCAGCCAGTCAGTCAACAATTTATTGTTTAACCAATTAGGTTATTACATAACAATCAACATAATTACAAGCAGATAAAAACAGAAGATTGCATAAAAGTACATCTAAAGTCAAAACAAACAAGAAGTGTACTGACATGCCAGTACACACTGAGCCCACGAAATTTCCATCACAATCCCTGTGCTTGCAGTCTTGTTATCACACACGTGAAATTTTATTCTGGTTTTTTTTAACTGGTCCACACTTGACATTTACCGTACATTAAATCTCTTGTGCTGCTTAGTTGTTCATTCACCCAATTGGGAGAGATCCTTTGAGAGCACTCAACAGTCTGCTTGGGATTTAGCCATCGTTGATAGGGTCATCCCCGAATATGGCCACTCCACTCTTGACCTCGCTGTTTAGGACAGGGGCGTCAAGCTTGTTTCGTATAGTGGGTCGAATAGCATTCATGGTGCCTGCAGAGGGCTGGAAGTGACATCATGCAGATGATGGCCAGAAAGAAGCACATAGAAACTCATTAGCTGCAAATGGCAGAAGAGAAAATGTGCAAATCTTGTTCACAATTTCAAGATATGAGAGAGCCCAATTATAATAGGGGCCAGAGAAACTGTTTCTGGGGACTGCATCTGGCCCATGGGCCTTACGTTTGTCACTCCTGGTTTAGGTGGTGGCTGGCTCTCTCCTTCCAGTAATGCTGTCCAGCAATTTATCATATGGATATTATCACCCTATTGTTGCTAGAAGTTCTATAATTCATATAGAAGCTAAAAAAGGACAAAGATTGTGCTGGGGTGTTTCCTGTCACTGCACTCAAACTGGAAAAGAAGAATATCCAGGCACTATCCTTTGCCACTCTAAAACTATTTGAAAAGTTCATTTGAAATGTCTACATCAGTGGTTCTCATACATTTAGCACCAGGACACACTTTTTAGAATGAGAATCTATCAGGATGCACTGGAGGTAATATCATGACCGGAAGTGACATCATCAAGCAGGAAAATTTTTCACAAACCTAGGCTGCAATCCTACCCAGGATTAAGTTCCATTTATTATCATTGTTAAAAGAATATACATCGTAGCTTGTTAAAAGTACAGGTCTGTAACATTTCCCCAGATGCAGTCACATCCCATGGTAGCATCAAGTCTTACATATTAAAAATAAAATATTGAAATGAATGGGGGCCCACCTGAAATTGGCTCGCAACCCACCTAGTGGGTCCCGACTCACAGTTTGAGAAACACGGCTCTATATTTATAGTCACTTTTCAGTAGTGTATTTTTAAATAACCCTAAAAAGATGCACTGGCCCTGATTGAAGTCTCATTAAAAGCCGTGGGCTCCACTGATTTCAATGGGACAGTTAAAGACTGCCTGTTGTGTTTTGTATACCTTTTCTAGACTCATTGCTAGTCAGAAACTGTTGCCATTACAACTTAGCTGGTTTTGTAACAGTTTGGCAGTTGTGGCTTTCCCACTGGAACTGGAGTTTGGTGAGGATGTGGAGACTGCTCGCTGTTTCCCCTCAGAGAAGTGCAGATCCCAGTTTTCAGTTTGTGGTGGGGTCCAGTGATAGACCCGGCCTCCATCATCTGCAGCTGTGAGCCTGCTGTGCTCCTTGATTCCATGGCATCCAGCCAGGGCTAGTCCAAGACCTCCTGTGGTAGCATGCCAGAAGCCGCCCCTCCATACCCAGTGATGGGTCCTCCCACTTTCTAGCTCAGCACTCTCCTCATATTCACACTTTCATTTCCTCTCTGTTCCCCTCTTCTTTTTCCAGTCCAGGGAGTGGATGAAGAAGGAGGAACAATGGAAGCAAGTCAGAGCCCAATTCTGAGCTTGGTGCGCCGGCTTCTCAGCCTCGCATGGTCCACCGAGCCGTGGCACAGTAAGCAGGGGAGTGGAGCGGGGAGGAGGCATTCCGAGGAGGGGGGAGGCAGGTGGAGGGCGGAGAGAGGACAAGGAGGAGGCAGGAGGCGGGGAGAGGGTGGTTGGAAGGCATGCCGGGGGGGAGGCGGGTCCGGTGGAGCTCTGCTTCACATGATCCTGCGTGTTCATGTGGGGCTCAGCGCCCTACATGAACGCCTTTACCCTACCACGAAACCTTTGGTCAGCGGTAACTTGAGTAACCCCGTTGTGGGGCTACTTCCCTTACCCAGAAGAAGGGGACAAAAGTCCCCTTCTCCCGAGGTGCCGCTTGCGGTAGCCCGTGGCGCGCAGGATCCGGCGGCAGCCGTTTTTGGTGCTGTCAGAGCTGTGAGTGCCCCCCACCAAGCACCAAGTGCCTGAGGCGACTGCTTCAGTTGGCCTTGTGGATGGGCCAGCCCTTTGCTATTCTGAATGAAGTGCCTCTTTCAACCTGCTGTTTTTGGATGTGGCTGGGCTTCCGTTGAGGGGCAATTGACTGTCCCCTGAGCGCACACATGGCACACCAGCTGGATCTCTCAAGTAAACCATTTCTGCAGAGAAATCGGGTACTCCACTGGTTGTATGGCATTCTTGGGATCCAGATGGTGCTGTGCCTTGGGTTTTGGTTTCTTCAGTTTTGCTTTGCTGTGATGTATACACAGATTTCCAAGGCAGTTTTTGCAGGATGCGGCTTACTAGGTGTGAGGCCGGCTGTCTCTGTACTTGTACAGAGTGTACTGTATCAAAGTCACCAGTTTCAATGGACTTGCTTTTGGAATCATGCCACTAAGTCTGTAGGACTACTGTGAATATATATCACAGGCATACACACATTTTGTTGTCTTTGACCTATTTGGGGGTATATTTGGGGTGCCGACTCCAAAAATGGCATTGGTTTTGTCCAATTGGCTCTAGTTTTGGGGGTACGGCATAGCCACGTGCTGATTCAAGCAGTGTCCTCATGAGGAAGTCATGGCCATCAGCTTCCCCACGAGGAAGCTGCTTGAATTGGCACATAAGGTGGCTATACTGTACCTCCAAAATTAGAGCCAGTTAGGCAAAACTGATGCCATTTTTGAATTCAACACCCCCCCCCCCCAAAATATTCCACATTTGTTCAAACATCCTTGGTAACTTAAAAAAATTTTTTTTTTGTATAGGCCTGTATGTATTACTTGTTTCTCTATTCATGAATATATGAAGATGAGTTATACAATATTTGGCCATCTGCTCCAAATGACAGCAGCCCTCCAAGGTCTCAGGGCAGAGCTCTTCCCTGACCTTTCCTTCTTGTGTTCCTGTAATAGGAGATTGAACTCAGGACCTTGTGCATGCAGAGCACGTGCTTTACAACAGAGCTATAGGCTTCCAATGTACATTACTACTACAGCTATAAAATGTGCAGTTTACATATCACAGCCGAACAATTGTGCATTGTGGGTGCAGTAACCACAGCAATTTTTTTTTTTATCAGGGCTGTACTACAGCTCTTGGGTAGTTATACCTGGCTTTGCAAATAAGATTTTAGTTTATTGAGCAGAATTAAGTCATAATAATTTTCCTGGCTTGCAGTAGTGGGGCAGGAAAAGTAGGAGAAGTAGGACTGAATCTTGCTTCCTGCTTGGGAGCAAGAGATGGAGGCTGAGAGACAGACATTCCCTGTTGCTGTGACAATGCCAGCACTCTTTTGTCCTCTCTGAACTCTGAAATCCACTGACATCTCTAACCACGTGTGCGGGCTGCCTAGAGCTATATGGCCAGAGGAGGAGAGGAGGCCAAGGAGGAAGGTGGCAAATGGCTGCACTTCCACGCATGGAGATAGTTGAGGAAGCAGAGGAAAAGTTGCCCTGCCCAACTTGCTATTTACAAAGCGGATTATGACATAAGATAATTCATTCTTGCCACTAATATTTCCCTGTGTCAAGGGATTAATTCCAGATCAGACTGAGAAAGGTTTGCCATACCTAAAATCTTCCGCCCAGTTTACTGAAGCTTTTGACAGTATTTCAAAAGCCAGTCAATAATTTGACAGTATTTCAAAAGGAGATTTCTTGAAAAAAAAAACCGCATGCAAATTTCACTCGGCTCTTTTGGAAGTCATTCTGAAACATCTCTAGACAGCTTTTCCTTCATATGCTCAAGTAAAGTATTGGGCGTTTGTGAACGGACAGAGTGAAAGAGAAGAACTGGAAACAGAGAATGAAATGAGAGCTTCAGCCCAATCCTACCTAAATCCCCACATGGGGGATTTCTGGCTGCTGGAGATCTCCTTGGGATAAGGGGATATTTGTAACAGGCACTGTCTTGATTTGTGCATGCGAATCAGGCCCATGGAGGGGGTTGTGATTTGGTGTGCACCACTGCTGATCTCACCCCTCCCAAGCCCAATCTGCCCACACCCTGCCCCATCTGCTCCCCGTTCCTCCCTCCCCTGCCCCGTTCAACCCCCTCCCTGCCCTCCCCCATCCTGTTCTGTCCCTATGCTGAGCTTACTTGCTCCAGACGACCTCCTTCACTCCTGTGCTGCCACAAAGTGCTTTGTGGCACTTTTGCAGCAGCCAGCCCTGACGGAAAATGTATGCTGCTAGCACTTCCTTTAGTTAGGACTGGGCTGTTGCCAGGTTTCAGAGTCTCACCCAAAGCATTTCTGGATTTAACCTTCCTTTTCAGGGGCTCTCAGGAAAGGGCTTAAATCTTATGGTGAGCAAAATGTGATAAATTCACAAGTGCTCAAAAACTAAAGGGCAAAATTGTTTTCCAGAAGTCCTATTGCCATCCTTTGACTCCCATTCTAGAGTTCAAATCACACCCACTTTCCAGCTTGTTTTTCATGCCTTGGTATATCTGGTATATCTTTCTATCTGTGAGGGAAAGTGACTGAGAGGCAGACATCAATACGGGCATAATAAATCTACTGTATTGTAGATACACGTGGGGAAGAGTGCCATAATTCCTACACCGGAGATCAGTCAGTCTGGCAAGTTTGAAATCTTTTTAACAATCACTACACACTGCTAGTTTCCATCTTCTGCTGTGACAAGCACCACCCTGAGCTGCCATTAAAAAAAAAAAATTAGTGGTGGCCATTTAACCGATGATGAATCCTGGGACAATAGTGCCCACCAAAAGGCAAGTATGCCGTGCAGCTTCTGCCATTGTGAATGTAGGCAGTGATGAAGACCAGTTCAAATCATTATAAAAAAGGAACATAAACCTGAAAAGGAACTGGGCTCTGAGGAGGAATCAGGACTGTACAAGTTGGTGCCCAAACAAACAGAGATGGACCCAAATGGCTCAGCATGAGAAATCGGAGCAGGGCCGGCTCATCCATGAGCCTGACTGAGATGGTTGCCTGGGCAGTGGATTGGCAAGCAGCACCCACCCTCTGCCTAACAACAACAACAACAACAACAACAACAACAACAACAGGTATTTATATACCGCCTTTCTTGGTCTTTATTCAAGACTTTATTCAAGGTGGTTTACATAGACAGGCTTTTATTTAAATCCCTTATTAAATAGGGATTTTTACAACTGAAAGAAGGTTCTTTCTTTCAAGAACCACTACATTCAAGGTGTTTTATTCCGATCTGGCTTCACATTCTGGCCTCCAACCTCCCACGCTCAGAGCAGATGGAAATAGCTCGGCTTCAGCTTGTCAGCTGCTTCAAGGTCGCACGGTACCAGTGGCCTCGAACTGGCGACCTTGTGGATGTTATCTTCAGGCAGACAGAGGCTCTACCCTCTAGACCAGACCTCCTGCCTCCTGCCTATCCACTCACCGTCACTGCTTCTCAGCTCACTTTTTCTCACTTCTTCCACCTTCTTCTCACATCTCCTCCCACTCCCTGGATTGGAAAAGGAAGGCTGGGACTGAGCAAAAGAGGAAGTGAGTAGGAGAGGAGAGTGGTGGGCTAGAGTCTGGAACATCACCTGATCAGGGGAGTTTCAGGTGTTAGGACGAAATTGCAAGGAACAAGAGATGTGAGCAGTTATCTCCTAAATGTCTACGAGATATGTATGTCTTATTGTTGCTGTGGCAGTGGCATAGCTAAGGGAGTGCAGGGGGTAGCAGTTGCACCGGACATCAAGCTTTAGGGGGGCAACAAGCTGAGCTTGACAGTAGTGACCAAAATTGTGAAAAACTTGGTATAAGAACATGAGAACAGCCCCACTGGATCAGGCCACAGGCCCATCTAGTCCAGCTTCCTGTATCTCACAGCAGCCCACCAAATGCCCCAGGGAGCACACCAGATAACAAGACACCTCATTCTGGTGCCCTCCCTTGCATCTGGCATTCTGACATAGCCCATTTCTAAAATCAGGAGGTTGCACATACACATCATGGCATGTAACCCGTAATGGATTTTTCTTCCAGAAATTTGTCCAATCCCCTTTTAAAGGCGTCCAGGCCAGACGCCATCACCACATTCTGTGGCAAGGAGTTCCGCAGACCAACCACACGCTGAATAAAGAAATATTTTCTTTTTTCTGTTCTAACTCTCCCAACACTCAATTTTAGTGGATGTCTCCTGGTTCTGGTGTTATGTGAGAGTGTAAAGAGCATCGCTTTATCCACTCTGTCCATCCCCTGCATAATTTTGTATGTCTCAATCATGTCCCCCCTGAGGTGCCTCTTTTCTAGGCTGAAGAGGCCCAAACGCCATAGCCTTTCCTCATAAGGAAGGTGCCCCAGCCCAGTAATCATCTTAGTCACTCTCTTTTGCACCTTTTCCATTTCCACTATGTCCTTTTTGAGATGTGGTGACCAGAACTGGACGCAATACCTCCAGGTGTGGCCTTACCATCAATTTGTACAATGGTATTATAATATTAGCCGTTTTGTTCTCAATACTTTTTCTAATGATCCCAAGCATAGAATTGGCCTTCTTTACTGCCCCCGCACATTGGGTTGACACTTTCATCAACCTGTCCACCACCACCCCAAGATCTCTCTCCTGATCTGTCACAGATAGCTCAGAACCCATCAGCCTATATGTGAAGTTTTGATTTTTTGCACCAATGTGCATGACCTTACACTTACTGACACTGAGGCGCATCTGCCATTTTGCTGCCCATTCTACCAGTCTGGAGAGATCCTTCTGGATCCTCCCTCTGGTATGTATGAATAATACCATCATGTTATATATCATTGGAAAGGTAATTTAATGCAGAATACAGGGGAACAAGTGCCACTGGAATATCTGTATTCTATCAAAAGTTATGGCTAATTAACCAGAAAATGAAAACACAATTGCCTTATAGAACAAAAAGTAGATTTTCTTAACTCAGAACTGACCTATGAGACTGATTGTTGTTCCAGAAGTGCCCCTCTTATATTTAGCAAGAGAAGATTAACCATGCCTCTTCACCCCAATACAGTGTCTCAAATCTATTAGGGGCACACTTTTTATTTATTTATTGATTTGTTTTGATTTTGTTGGGGGGGGGGCTACAAATCTTCTTTGACCCTAGATAGCAGATAGATGCCTTTTCACTTTTGAAAAAGCCCAGACATGACGTCACTTCCGGTTGTGACATCACTTCAGGGGCAACATTTTGAGCTTGGCACCGGGCTACAGGATCATTAGCTACGCCACTGGCCTGGCCACCCAGGATCTGCCCAGAATTGATCTGATCAGGTGGACCCACTGTTGGATATGAGCCTTTGGCCAGTGCTGACCTGGCTAACCTGTGATGCCAGCCCTACATGTATGCAAGATGTGTAGCTGGCTTTGAAGTAACTGAACAGGATCTTTGAGCAAAAAGGCTAACATTGGGTTAGTATTACTGAGGAATCTTATTTAGCCAGCAATTGTAGTTGTTTGTTTAGGCAGCTGTAATTTTTTTTTCCTCACATTTCCTCTCCTCTTTAAAATCAGATGCAGCCATGGTAGAAGTTGCAGTCTGGAGCAGAAGGCTCCAGTTTCTCCACAAAGCTGCTTTCTTCCTGTGAAGGAAAAACAGCGACAACGGCTGTCTTAAAAAGAAGTTCTTCCACATGCTCACCTTTTCCCCTCCTGTGAATGGATGAAGGGGGAATGTCTCATTTAAGATGCTGCCCACTGCCCACAATATTTGTAACTACTCGTATTTTTAAAAAAGAAACTGTTCATTAATTGGGAGTATGTTTTAAATCCACCAGAACATTTTTAATGGATTAGTCCAGGGGTGTCCAAAGTTTTTGGCAGGAGGGCCACATCATCTCTCTGACACTGTGTCAGGGGCCGGGGGGGGGGGGGAAGGAAGAATTAATTTACATTTAAAATTTGAATAAATTTACATAAGTTTACCTAAATTAATATACTAGAGGTGGAACTTATCTGAATGAATGAAGGTCTTGCAATAGCTCAAGGCCTATAAAAGACCTTGCACAAAGCAAGGCTGGCCTTTCCTTTGCTGCCGCTGCTGCATCACAGACGTGAAACAGCAAGCAGTGGAGGGAGCCCTCATCCCACAGCTAATGCGAGAGGTCAAACAGTCGCCCTCACGCTGAGAGCGGTTGCGTCGGGCCAGTGCGGGCTCCAGCAAGTTTCCGGTGGGCCAGAGGTTCATTGGAGGCTGGGGTCTCCCTGAGGGCCACATTGGGAGTCCTCGAGGGCCGCAAGTGGCCCCAGGGCCGGTGTTTGGGCACCCCTGGATTAGTCAAACCAATTTATCAGCTCAACTTTGCAGCCCTGTGAATGTTCCTTTCCCAGACTGAATAAATGGCTCCCAATAGTTTTTTTTAAGTTTATTTTTTTAACCATATTTACTTTTAACAAATCTTTAACTGTAGGTGCTAGAGCTAATTTCCTTTCCTTTCCCAAGGCTGTTATAATTACATGGACTACAGATTCAATATGGTTGAATATTATTCACATTTCAACAAGCCCAACCAATATATTGATGCAGACGGAGGGCGATGGTACACTCTGATCTTAGAAATTGTTCTTTTTTATTTCCTTCCAGAAATGTTAGTCTTCTTTATACTCCCTTGTCTTCTGACTGCTAGTCACCATGGCCACATTAATAACACAGGCCTAGAAAACCGAGGGTCAGAAAAGTTTTCCCCAAACTTTATGGTGGTTTGATATGAGAACAACAACAAACCTTTATTAGGCATATAGTTTTACAACTAATATCTCCAAACAGTCATGTATGAAGGTATATATTAAAAGAGAGATAAGAAATAAGGGTTAAAACACACCAGTTTGCTTACACAGTTACTCCAAGTTGCTTAGAACCAGCAACTTAGCCCGCTTCAAGTTGCTCAAATGTAGAAATTTAGCAACTGGAAGGGTCACAAATTCAAATTCACCTGCCAGCAAAAGTTGTAAAGAGGTGATCTCAGAGAGACCTTTTTTGTTTCTTGACAATGAGGGGAGATACTGGTCTCTGAGCACCTGATTAAAAGCACAATGCAGAACAATGTGTGGAAGAGAGTGTACCTCTCTGAGGCCACAATTGCAAAATTGTTCTTCTTTCGGGGCATTTCTAAACCTACCAAGTAGGTCATTAGAAGGCAACACGTGATGCAATGTACGTAATGTACATCGGAATGTACGTAAAAGCCCTCCTTTCAAAGGGGCACTCTAAGAAGGACAGGTATTTTGGTTGTAGACCAAAGGTTAAGATGGAAATTTAGGGGCGAACATTTTTTTTGTGCTGCGGCCAAATTCTCTTGCCTTTCTATGTCTGTTAGTCTTGTTATCAAGAGCCTGATAGAAATCTCAAGTGTAGCAGCTCCTTGTAGATCTTCCTTGAGAGGTTTGATATGAATTCGGGGTACTGATTCCAAAAATGGCATCTGTTTTGCCCTATCACGTCTAGTTTTGGCGATATAGTATAGCCTCATTAGTGAATGGTTCAAGCAGCTTCCTCATGAGGAAGCCATGGTGTAGTCTTCCTCATGAGGAAGCTGCTTGAACCATTCACTAATGAGGCTATACTATATCTCCAAAACTAGATGTGATAGGTTAAAACGGATGCCATTTTTGGAATCAGCACCCCAAATATACCCAGGAATTGGTGTAACGTTTAAGGAAGCAAAATGTGTGTTGGCCTGTGTAATTTTCAATACATAGTCTTTAGTCTGAGTGGTGTGCAGAATGATCTGTTAGAATATGGAACTGTTCCTTCAAGCTCCCAGAATATGTATGAAGAGCATCACTCACTCACAGTCTTCCATTCTTTTCTACAAGAGCTGTACTCCCAGATTTTGCTCCCACTTTGTGTATAAGTATTCAGTAATTTGCAGTTTTAATTATAGTTCTTATATATTGTTGCTGATTTTATGTTTTACGTATTAAGTACGTCACCAGAAGACTGTCATAGGTATCCCAACAGAAATAAGTGCAACTAATGTGTTCTGTACCATAACCTTATCGTGACAAGGATAAAATACTGATCTTCAATTTACGTATAATTTATTTAGTGGGTTTAATACCAGCCCCCACCCCCACCCTGCAACTCTGTATTTGCCTTTGTCTGATGGAATTTTAAAATATCCAGTCTCGGAATCAGCCTTGGTGCATACCAGGGTGGATAGATATTGGACATTAAGTTGCTTTGACTCAATGGATTTGGGAACACTCGGTCCTGAACACCAGCTTCTTGAAATTCAAGATAGTTTGCATTGTATTATGTGCCGTTTTACTATCTGAGATTTTCCCCTCCCTCTTTTAATTAATAACTGCTTCCTGCTCTCAATTCAGGCAGCCCAATGACATGGCTCTTTTAATGCATTTCAGTTTCGCAGACTTCCTGCCTTTCTGATAGGCATCATGAAGTTTATCAGTCTTCCAAGGACAAAGACCTGCCCTTGTATCCTAGGAGTGCCCCTGCTGGACTTCCAACAGCAGTGCTCCATTGCTGTATAGCAGGGGTATCCGAACTCTTTGTCAGGAGGGCCACATAATCGCTCTGACACTGTGGAAAAAAAAGGATTATTTTACATTTAAAATGTGAATAAATTTGCATAAATGAATATATTAGAGATGGAATTTATATGAATGAATGAAGATCTCACAATAGCTTAAGCCCGAAAAAAAGACTTTGTGTAAAGCAAGGCCAGCCTTTCCTTTGCTGCCACTACTGCTTCACATACATGAAACAGAAAATAGTAGAGAGAGTCCTCGGTCCACAGCTCACGTGAGAGGTCAAACAGTCAGCCCTTGCACTGAGAGTAGTTGCGTTGGGCCAGTGTGGGCTTCAGCATGTCTCCAGAGGGCCAAAGGATCATTGGAGATTGGGGACACCTTGCAGGCTGGATTGGGGGTCCCCAAGGGCCACAAGTGGCCTCTGCGCTGGGGTTTGGGCACCCCTGCTAGGTAGTAACAGTTGTTGCAGTGCTCTTTCTGTCAAATGGACTGTGGATGTCAGGATCCTCACAGGCTAGACAAGGTGCCAGGAGACTTTTGTACAGTACATGCTTATGTCGAATCTGGATATCTTGGGAAACAGGGACACACAGGACCTGGGTAATCTGTGTATTGCTTGCAATGGTGATGCAGGAGGGGAAGGGGGGCAAAAGTTCCAGGCACCATGCTTGCAGGCCCCATTGGGTCGCTACAGCCTCCACTGCTGTCCAGAGCGATTCCAGGGGCTGGTGCAGCCCCACTCCGCAGCTCTCTGAAAGCCTTCTGAGGCCTCCAGAGCACCTTTAATAGTATTTCTGGTTTCTGTCGTGAAACCGGATGTACTGTTAAAGGCGCTCTGGAGGCCTCAGAAGGCTTTGGGAGCACCAAAGAAAATTGCACGAGGCTTTGTAGTAGGTAAGTGGCTTGTTGTGGACCTGTGCCCCAGGGTGCTACAGGGACCAGGTCCATTACTGTTTGCTTGCCCTACGTCCTTACTTAGCACCAATCTGCACATTATTCTCCCCAATCAATTTATCCATGTTCTTCATTTGAGGACCACTATCTGAGGTTCGGTTGGTGGGAACATGAGACAGGGCCTCTCAGTGGCATCCCTCCATTTGTAGAAATTCCTCCCCTGGGAGGCCCAACTATAGCCCAAATACTGCACCAAGATTTTTCAGTTTACTCAAGCATTCCTCTGAGTTTTTCGAGTTTAGTGGCTCACTGATACTGTTTCTGTGTCTACTGTCTGTGGCATTATTTTGTCTAAAAATAAAATGTGTTTTAATATTTTGTTATATTATCGTAAGCCACCTCAGTTGCTTTGGTGATTCCTTTGATGGGACAGAAAGGTGGCATGAATTTAAAAAAATAAATAAATCCATATACACAATGAGGAGTTAAAAAAAAACCTACTGAAACCCTGTACCTGCAGGTGGTAAACTAGCATGTTGATGAGAAACATAGCCTTAAGCATAGGCTTCTCTCGACAAAGCAAGAACTCTACATGCAAGTTCTTACATCTTCAGGAGGCAGATGTGGCATCAGTGTCAGCCATGTCAAATGACCCATACTCATAAGAATGCCTGCTTTCCTGGGCTGAACCTTCATGTCAGTGTCATGGGGGGGCAGTACAGGATCTTGCTCTAGAGCGGGGTAGGTAACCTACACCCTGTGGGCTGAATTTGATCCACCACCTAAAATAATCCATTCCCAAATAATCAGTCCCAAAAAAGATATATCCGCCTGCCCGCGGTGGTCCTAAAAAAAAATTTAAGTTTGTAATGCTATCTCTGTAAGGCTTGCAGTGTAAGCAGACCAAGGGAAAAAGCTTTCTTTGAGCATCATCCTCTGCTGGGCATGTGACTTTCCATGCTATGCCTATTTCTTCTTTCTTAGCTCTATGACCTAATTGGAAGGGTTCACGCATGTGCAGTCTTATGACTGACGGACTGGATGTCTGGCCCCTATGCAGAAGAAGGTTGCCAACCTCCACTCTAGGGCCTCCAGCAAGCTGGCACCAGCACAAAAACAATGCCCCCACCCAACACACACAATTTGAAATAGCACAGTCTGCAAATCTATTATTGCAGCCTACCATATCACTTTGTGTCGACCAGCTCTAACTCATGGTACCGTGAAGTAGTAGATCCAAGAGATGCCTGGAAAATGTTATGGAGAAAGCGTGCCACTGTTTCTCCATGATCATACTGATCTATCACTTTCTCAGGTAGGAGTGTTGATAACTGCGTTCCTTCCTGCCTTCCAGCTCCACAAGGCACTCTGGGGCAAAAACCAGCAGCCATTCATGGTTCTTTTTGGGCAACAACAACCGCTTCTGACAATGGGGTTTGCAGAACGGATCCCCCTTGATAAGTGGCGCATACCTGTATGTCCCTTCCAGAACAGAATTCCCTGTTCTGCACACTGGGAGCAGGTCAGTTTGGGGTTATGGAAACAATGCCTCAGATTTGTGGCACGCACTTGCTACCATTGGCTTGTGGAGTTCGACCTCTTGCGTGGGCTCACTTTCGCCCTGTGTTTCACGTTGCACAACAGTGGAGGAGCAACCTTGGGCAGCCAAGATACAGTGGCCACTAATTGTTTTTAAAATCAAGTCAAGTTTGAGGATTTCAGTGTTTAAACTTCAGGTGTCGGATTTGCACACTAGATGCCTTGCAATTGTTCAGAGAAGTGACAACAATGCCCCCAAAAGATAGAGAGAGAGCACCGACTTTGCTCTGGAGCCAGAAAACTGAACAGGGAGGGTGGGGACTGCATGCTTTCAATGCAAGAATATCTGTCTACCTATCTGCCTTAGGTATTTATTAGGTATTTATAAGGCACCTATTACAATGGGTATCTCACATCCTTATCTAGCCTTGAATTAGGGCTGTCCTCTGACCCACCCTCCTCTCCATGGTCAGTAGGATGAACTTCATTATTCAAAAGAAGCAACAGCAGCATCCTCTTTTGCAATCCCCGCTGCCTATTTTGAAGGTTTGGTGTCATTCTTGAAGGTAGAGCCTCTGATAAAATCGACCAACCTCCTATAGCAGCGGTTTTCAACCACTGTGCCGTGGCACACCTGGTGTGCCGCAAGGCTGCCTCAGATGTGCCACAGGGCCAAGGAGTCAGGCAGCAGCAGCAGCAGCTGCAGCATGCCTGGGAGAAGCGGCCGCTTGGAGCCTCACGTGGCAGCAGGAGAAAAAGGAGCAGCCCGCCAAGGGGCTTTGGAGCACCTACTATTGCTGGTGCCTGCCCCGTACGCTGACTGGGCAGCCAGAAAAGCCTGGAAGAGCTGGGGAGAAACGGCAGTGGGAGCGTGGAGGGAGTGAGAGCGAGCAGTGAGCCAGAAGGTGGAAGCAGGTGCGGAGCCAGAAGCAGCTGGCTGGAAGAGGATCCTTGAGAGACCCTTTTCCTTGCCTGCAATGCCCCAAAGTGACCCTCCCTGCATTGTCTCCACTGGCAAGGCTTTGGCAGGAAGGGCACTGGGCCACAATCCTGTCCACACTTACCTAGGAGTAAGCCCCACTGACTATAATGGGGCTTACTTCTGAGTAGACGTACAGAGGCTTAGGCTCTTGGTTGAATACATGAGCAGGCAATTGATGTTTTTCTTCCCCCCACCTCCTCCCCTCCTGAACACACATTTCCCCCATCATAATTGCAGTTAACCCCTCTCTTACTGCCCCCCTCCCTCTTCCCCACCCTCCAAAGTCCAGAATCAGGTGCCTGCATTCTCTCTCTCTTCCCCCCACCCCAGTGAATCCTGCACTTGCTTCAGCCGCATCTCCTTACTGCCCCTCACCCCACATTTCTCCAGTACCGGCTCAGTCTCACCTCTCTTTGCCAACACTTCCTGGCATATCAATTGATAACGATGTGATCACCTACTTCAGAACATTGGAGGTGTTCCCTCCTTCCTCAGGGTAAGGGGACTTACATTCTTAGCCCGTGCAAGACCCAGGTGGCCCCAATGGGCCTCCCCTGCCCCAGAATGCCCTACCAGCAGCAAAACATATCACCGGGAGCCCTCGCAGCTTGTCCTCTAACACCATGGCCCTGCACTGACTTGCAGTGAGAGCTGGCAGTGCTTCCTTGGACCCATTGGATGCAGCCGTTGCCATTTCTGCGCCACTGCATCTCTTAGCCCTAGAGAGACTTAGGATTGGGCTGTGAAGCTGTTTCTCCCTCAGTATGTATTTGTTGATTTAAGGAGATTTTACAATACACAATTTTGGCTTTATGAGCTAACTTTGGAGTGTGATCCTCGCATAAGATGCGGTCTAACTGTACCTGGTGGAATAATTGATAACACTGTGTTTGCTTGTTGCCATAGAAATATTAGGTAAGAAGTTCTCTGCAGGAATCAGAGTCCTGGATGTAGGAGGAAAGACTTTGTCACTGGCATCTTCACTAGTTTTGGATGCCAACATCTTAAGCTTCAGCATTCTTGGAAGTGAGAAATGCTTTTTTCCCCACATTCCACATGTCATTTTTCTCATTCCACAGTATACCTTTTCCCACATTTCATGGAATGGCTGACAGTTTATCTTTCAGCTGCTATACTGTAAAAAGACTTCCTGATACAGCACCAGTACTTTTTAAAGAACTACAAGTTGGATTCATTTGCAGGTTCAGGTTGAGCATCCCTAATCCAAAATGCTTCATAATCTGAAATTTTTGAACACTGACATGACACTACAAGTGGAAAATTCCACATCTGACCTGATGTGATGGGTCATCGCAGTAAAAATGCAGGCACACAAAGGCTGTTTATTCAGTGTCCCCAAGCAGGGCCTAGGAGAGGGGAGTAAAGGGGGTAATTTGTACCCAGGCCCAGGGTCAGAAAGGGGGCCTAGGAGCCAAAGGAGGGGGTCCAGAAAGTTCCTGGGATCTTATATTTTCCTATCTCACCTGAATTCACTGCCTGTGCATGATGCTGGGGGGACAAATGTGGGCATGCAGTGGCAACTGCTATATACACCAGGCCCAGGAAAGCATCCAAGACCCTCCTTAACACAGTGTCATATCTGAGAGGAACTGGCCTGCTACAGTTGCTCTTTGATTTGTGGATCTGATAACCATGAAGGAGTGTATAGGAGCTCAGGGACACCACTGCTGGGCTACAGCTGCTGCATAAGTTCATTTTGGTGCACACAGCACACTGTCCATTCTAGTGTTAGCCCAAACACAAAGATGCAAATTTTCTGCTATGATTTTCTATATTTTAAAGAGTGTGTGTTTGGTTTACCATATTCCTATATTGAGCTGCCAGTGCCACATGGTGGGGTAGACCTGGGCTCCGCATCAAGAAGCCTGGAAGACCTGGGCTCCAAAGACAATTCTGGCTGTCAGCACCCTCTGCCTGCCCTATTTTGCCCTCCATTCTGCTCGACCCCATTGTCCCCCTCCCTGTTTGGGAAGGGTCCCCAAAAGAAACTTTGTACCCCCTGATAAAATTCCTCTCAGAGGCCCTGTCCCCAAGGGAAAAAGACCATCCCACCCCCACTTCAGCTGTGATATATCTTTTCTGTGCACACCTCATTCCAAGGTATCTCATTAAGGGCACAATCCTAACCCACTTTCTAGCACCGACATAAGGGCAGTCTAGCTCCGAGGTGAGGGAAAAAACATTCCCTTACCTTTAGGAGGCCTCCATGAGTGCCACTCAACTGCAGGGTGCAGCATATGCCCCATTGGCACAGCTATGCCAGTGCTGGAAAGTTGGTTAGGATTTGTGCCTAAGTTATGCAAATTTTCCAAAATCTGAAAACAATCCAGAACACTTCTGGTCCCAAGCATTTTAGATAAGGGATATTCAACCTGTACTGCCCAGAACATAGAAGTACTTTATATATTGTTGCAGTGGGAATCAACTTCTCGTTTTTTAAAAAATAAAAAATTTATTGATTGTTCCTGAGAATGCAGCAGCATTCTCTAGATTTCATTTGCATACAACAGGCCACTTGATGCTGTTATCCTTTCACATTTCACACATTCTCACTGATTCTTAATGAAAAATGTAAATGTTTACCATTCTCATTCAGTGTCTTTTTATATATCTGGAGCTTTGTTCTACAGTTATGTCTGAGAGGTGGATAAACCCAGATCTCTGTCTGCTGGTTAATGATAAACTGTTTGGCAATCATAACATGTCCATTGGTTCCCTTGATCTTAGAACTTCCTTGTTCTTTAAAAATTCATCAAAATGCATGAGCCCTGTCAAAGGGTAGAGTGATGGGCAGAGGGGGTTTCAGCAGCATTTGACATCGTTGTGGCTTTATTGTAGTTAGCATTTCTGCTGCATCTTTTGAAAATACTTTACACCCATTGTCTCTGCATTAACCCTATGAGGTAGAAATTTTTTTTAAAATTATAACCCCTATTTGTCTTCATAGTTTGTCCAGTTATTCCAAAAGGCTATTAAGCATACAATATAGTCCGTTTCTGTTATCCAGTAAGGAAAGCCAGAGGGTAGAGTGGGAATGGGAGTTGTGCCTTGCTCCCACCATAACTAGTACTGGCTCCTACCTCTCTGTGTGTGCCACTTCAATTTCCGTTCAGAGCATACTGGAATTAACTGTGCAAATGATAGTCTTCACTGTCAGCACAGGTAAAACCTCTCTCCTAGATTAAGAAGGAACTCCTAAATCCAAGGAGTCCCACTGAAAGCAAGATTTTAGCAGTCTGATGGGTGTGGCAACTCCCTCCCTCCCAAGTGAACTGGGATCAGGCAGGCATGGCAAAAGTAAAAGACACCCTAAGATGATGCCTCTATGGGGTATAGGGGGTGTTAAAAATTTTGGTGCGTGTTATGGAGGGTATGGGGATGTGGGATGCAAGATGCCTTAGCTACACCACTGACTAGCTGAAAAAAAAAATTTAAACCTGGATATATAGAGTGCAAACAAATTAATCTCAATATAGACACAGAGGCGATCGCTCAAGAAAGTGAACTCAAACTTTTCAGAGACTGAAGTTCAAGTGATTCCATGTCAGAGATCTCAATGCACATGCAGAACAGATCACCCGAGGAAGTTAGCACAACTTTTAGATCACTCAAGAAAGTGAGCAAAACTACAGACTCCAACTGAAGTCACAATATAGATTATATAGTCAGAAAATTAATCATGTCATTGTCACACTTTATATATAGGGGATAGAGACATGGAGGACTTGGCTAAAGTGAATTCACACACAAAGGAACTCTCTCTCTCTCTCTCTTTCTCTCTCTCTCTCTGTTGTCTTACACATACACTATATATTCACACAGCACCCCAAACATTTTAGATCATGTTCAAACCACTCCACATATGTATCTTGTACTAATGCTTACAACAATCCTATAACACCAGCCTTATAAGCTCCAAATAAGAGGCTGAGGTGAGAGGCTGAAGATGAGTAGCTTACCTAAGGCTACTGAATGAGTTTGTAGCAGAGGCAATAATCTGGAACTTCTTAGTTCAAAGCTTAACCTCTCTTTAGCCACTATGCTATAACATACCAGATTTCAAATAAAATCTGTTTTGCATAGTCGTTGTGACAGTCCTTGACCTATTTCCATTCCACATGCATTTCATAAACATGTTTTGCCACTGTTTAAGGATATTAACTAGATTATACATTGACTAAAAACTGGGATAAAAAATATCTGTTGTTAATAATAATAATAATAATAATAATAATAATAATAATAATAATAATAATAATTATTATTATTATTATTATTATTATTATTATTATTATTATTATAAAAAATAACTTTATTTTTACCCTGCCTTTCTCTCCAAAGGGATTCAAGGCGGCTTACAACGGGTTAAAACAGATTAAAAACATAATTTAAAAACAGATAAAAGCATATTAACACATATCATAAAAACAGTAGTCAGATAAAAAGTAGTCAGGTAAAAAGAGTATAGAGCAGCAAATCATAAAAGAATCAGGCCTGTAAAAATATTAAAAGATGTTGAAAAGATGTTAAAAAGGCTGAGAACTCAGAAGGCTTGTTTAAACAGAAGGGTCTGAATCCCACCCACTGATGTCATCGGGGGAGGAGGGTAACTCTATCAACGCTTTCCTGTGGGGTGACTATCCAGAAACTCCCCACTTTATACTGCAGTCACTCGGTGCATGCACATGAAATTACTATCATCTTTCCCACATTATCTTTGCTTCTGCTTCCCTCCCCTTCTTCTGTATTTTGAAATTATGAATCCCTTTACAACAGGAAACCATCTCATTCTTTTCTTATGTAAAACTGCTTTGAACTTTTTGCTCAATAAGGCATATATAACTCTCTCTCTCTCTCTCTCTCTCTCTCTCCCCCCCCCCCTCATTTTCTACACAATTAGTGAGAATTTAGGGTTTAGGTTTCTTTGTTTTCTAAGGGCTGCATGCATGCATCCACAGCTGCTCACACATGCATAGCTGGTTGGGCCATAGACTACCTTCCTCACACCACTTTTTTTGAGATTGTTCAACTGAGCAATTAAATGTGGATTGTTGGAGAATTACAATTTACAAATATGTGCCTAAAAAGAAGGGCTGGAATGATAAATGTTGGTCCCTGGACAAAAATTTAAGTGATGTACTGACCTTTCTCAAATGCAATATGGTCCTACACTTAAAAGTAACCCACTTACCAACATACTCCAAAAAGTGCTGCCAACCATTGTTTTGAGGTAAGGAAGGTGCCAACCCCTTCAATAAGCCATCCTAGGCTGTGCCTACAGTCACCAAATGTTCAAATTGGCTGTGCCTCAAAGGTGTAACAGACGCCCATCTTTTTGGATTGCAGATTGCCTCCCAGGTTCTTTGTCTCTCAAGAGACAAGTTCTCTTGTCATTGATATTTGCAGGGGAAAAAATGTAGACATCTTTCAGTTTGAAATTTAGCAGTAGGACAGAGATCAGCACTTTATTAATATATTTCTGTGAATTGATTCTCATGTAGTAAGCTGTTTTCTTTCCAGCAGCTGAGCGCTATGAGCTTCACGTCATTTTATTTATGTTAAATGTGCTGAAATGGCCTAGTCAACTTCAAAGCCCTTATCTCGTGTTATTCTGTCCATATTCACTGAATGTAGGAAGGGAAGTGAGACCAGGGCTTGGCCAGGTGGGGCACAGGCTGAGAACCCACACCCATCAGATGGCCCACTTTGGCTTGGATAGCTCCTTAAACTTCAGCACTAGTGGCAGCAGAAGTACCCAGTATCCCATCAGGGAGTGGTTGGCAGGGGCAATGCAAAATTTTGCCCCAGGGCCCCCAGCAACCTGGTACTAGCACTGAGTAGAGCCATATGATCAGGTTCCACCCATGGTGGTTTACGTCTAATACAGCCTAATTTTCAAGTGCACTGAATGTGCTGCTGCTATAGGCCATGGCCAGTGGGTATGCCCCCACTTTCTCCTGTGTTCACTGGCAGAATAATAGGAGAACACGAGAAAAGGGCTAATAGTATGTGTGTGTACTTATGTGTGGGCATGTACAGAAGAGAGGATGTTGTTGGAAATGACAAAGGACACAGCTCTACAAAATGAAACAGAGAAAGTGATGTTGACTAAGAAGTAAGTTGTCCCACTGTGTGCAATGGGGCTTATTCCCAGGTAAATGTGCATAGGACTTCAACTTTAAGCTAAAAACCTATGAACACCTACTTTACACCCAACTGAATTATATAAGGGTCACATGTTTTTATGGAACACTTTGGAAAAACTGAAAGCATTAGAAGTGCCTATTAAATTGGACAGGTGTGGCCACAAGATAGATCAGGACTCAGGAGCTACCTGAGTATATTTCTGGGGGATTTACTGTAAGCTAGCAAGGACTTTCGATTCCCAATTGTTTGACAATAGGAACAGCAGAAGATTTTTTCTTATACAACTGCTGAAACCAACCAACCACAACAACAAAAAGGAGCTGGGACAGAGTGTCACTAAGGTTTGTGTCACCGAGTATGAGAACCCCCATGATGGATCTCCTCCTGTATCAGACCATACAGAATAAATTACATTAACATATGCACAGCCTAAATGCAATGGCATCACTAGGATTGGTGCGACCCCCCTCCCATTCACTTTATTTAATATATAACAGTACGGGTCACCCAACAAATCAGTAAACAACAGAAAAACGGGGACCAACTTGATGACACTCACAGAACTGATTAAGGGCCCAATCCTATGCATGTCTACTCTAAAGAAAGTCATATTATAGTCAATAGTAAGTCCTGCATAAGTCTGGATAGGATTGTGCTCTAAGGCGTTCTAATATATGAAATAAATATAACAGGATGATAGTATTCATAAATACAAATTTTCCAAAAAGTTTCCAACATTTTGGCCACTAGTGGGGTCACACACACACCCCCAGGATGTCACTAGGTGTGGTCTGCACTCGCCTAGTAACGCCAGTGCACTGGGAAATCAGCCTTCAAATCTGCTGAAGCTACAGCCTTAGTTTCTCTTTAGTTCTTGAAATCTGGATGGAGTTCTCCCTCAGAACCATAGCAGGAGATAGGGTTAAAGGCCTTCTACTCCTTGCCCTGATCTAGCTGCTAAGGTTAAAAAAATTAACCATGTCCTAGTTACAAAAAAAAAAACCTAACTGCCACTCAATCCTATTCCCCACCACACAGAAGCATTCAGCCATAATAAAATAAAATAAAAATCCCTCACCTCTGAGAAGGCCCTCTGATGACCTGTGAGTCTCCTTGGACCTATGCCAGCTACTTAGGTAATTCCAAGAAAAGTCAGTGGGTGGGGTACACAGAAAAATGGTGGATAAGATCTGGTGAATGTGACTGCCACTGGATTCACCCCCTCCCCAACATTCCCCTCTGCTCCTCACCTGAAATGTCTTGTTACTCCCCCTCCCCACCCACTGCCCTTCCCTGCTGCCAATGTACCTCTTCTGGTGGTGGCTGGGCACTCCAGTAGTGTATTCAGAGCCCAATCCTATGCATTTATACTCAGAAGTAAGACCCATTATCATTAATGGGGTTTACTCCCAGGTAAGTGTGGATAGGATTGCTGCCTCAGATTGCAATCCTATCCACACTTACCTGGGAGTAAGCCCCATTGTGGGACTTACTTCTGAGCAGACATGACTTACTGAGCAGACTTACTTCTGAGCAGACATGCATAGGATTGGGCTATCAGTTGCCTGTCATTCTCCCTGTTGGCTGTGTTGCACATGTTGATGCTACACTGGCAGTGCCCATGGAGAGGGCAGAACCCAAATTTCATCAAGGAAAGGCACTCATAGAATTGGGCCCTAAGCCTGCTTTAAATATACAGTGTAGTCTAAAAACTCAGATCTAGCACTGAAAACAAATTACTTGTCTGAGCAGATAGTCTAAGCACCTGGTTCTTTCATTCTAAGTGAAATGAAAACCTCTTAAAGTCAATCTTCTGCCTTTACAAGCTGTTGACTTTTGGGTAACTATGGGCACAATCCTAACCAGATCTACTCAGAAGTAAGTCCTATTGTGATCAATGGAACTTACTCCCAGGAAAATGAGGTTAGGATGGTAGCCTATGTTTCCACTAATTTACCCCCTCTTTTGCTTACCATCTGATGAAGAATCCTATGGGATTCAAAAGCTTGCTGCTCCATGCCAGTCGAGTTAGTTTGGTTGGTCTTAATAAAAGCATTGCACTATATTTAGACTGTAGATTTCAATTCTATCTCTACATTTATTTGCCTGAGCTACAATTTTACACCTGGGTCCAGATGATGGATCTTGGGGTTTTAATAAAACAAACAAGCACCTCAAAGCTGATCCAAATAGATCCTCAAGCATCAAATCTGCCCACTGTCCCCACCCCAGTATGGAGCATTATAGAACTAGGGGTGTCTACTTTTTTATCTATTGTTATTGGAACAATAGACAAAATGGCACCTTAAAGACAAAAATAATTGTGCCACTAACTTTTATAGCCAAGAGTTCACTCTTTCACCAAAAACAAAGTACATTTTCCAAAAATCATGTGCTGTTTAGAATGGGAAGTCTAATCTAGTATGGAGTTTCCTGGGAGCACTTGGAAAACAAGGGGCTGGTTGTGCCCTTTGAGTATCAGTAATGAATATCTAGTTTTTTTTTGTATTTGAGGCTCTTAGTGCTATTGAAAATGTCCCATTGTTTTTTCCCATCCATCCTCTATCTGGCAACTGACCTGCTGCCTCTTGCGTCAGGAACTTTTAGGCTTCGACATCATGAGTTTCTTGGACTCTCAGTGCAACACTGGAAGTGCAGGAAGCAGGTAGTACTTGAGGGGGAAAAAATTATATTGCATCCAGTTTCACAGTCAGGGACATGTTGCAACTGTTTAGAGAGGTTCCCTCACAAGGTGTGGTAGAGAATGCTAGACCTCAGGAAAGTGGCAGATCTTGTGCAGCTCCCCCAGAGGGGGCGAGCAGGTGAAAAAGAGGGCAGAAGGAGTGAGTGAGCAAGAAGTGCCTGCACACGTGTGAACTCTCAGTGGTGTGGTGGGAAAGCAGGCATATTCTGGGCTCAATCCCCAATGCCGCAACATCCTGCAGAAGAGTACAGGCAAGTGAGCAAATCCGAAGAGGCTGCCTGCTCTAGTCTCTGTCCACTGTCCTTCTCTTCCTATAACACAGGGGTGCCCAAACCCCGGCCCCGGGGCCACTTGCGGCCCTTGAGGCCTCTCAATGCGGCCCTCAGGGAGGCCCCAGTCTTCAATGAGCCTCTGGCCCTCCAGAGATTTGTTGGAGCCCACGCTGGCCAGATGCAACTGCTCTCAGCATGATGGCCAACTGTTCGACCTTTTGCATGAGCTGTGGGACGAGGGCTCCCTCCATTGCTTGCTGTTTCACATCTGTGATGCAGCAGTGGCAGCAAAGGAAAGGCCAGCCTTGCTTTGTGCAAGGCCTTTTATAGGCCTTGAGCTATTGCAAGACCTTCATTCATTCATATGAGTTCATCTTTAATATATTCATTTATGTAAACTTAAGTAAATTTATTCAAATTTTAAATGTGAATTAGTTCTTTTTTTCCCCCCTGGCCCCCCGGCACAGTGTCAGAGAGACAATGTGGCCCTCCTGCCAAAAACTTTGGACACCCCTGCTATAACACATACTTTCCTAGGCTCACGCCCAATGGGACTTACTTCCAAGCAGGCATGCATAAGATTGTGCTATTCATGCAGCAGGAAGAAGTGGGTCCAGGAAGCCTGTCCAGCTCGTGGGGGGGGGGGGGGTCAGAGAGAGATAATCTTTGCGAATTTGCTTGCCATGGTGGGGAGGCAAAGAATGCCAGGAAGGGGAACACAGGTGTGTTAGCAGGCAGAGGCAAGGATTGCTCCTGAGAGGAGTATCCTGGGTGGCATGGGATGCTGCTGAGAGAGTAAGCAAGCAGTCCAGGAGAGGGGTGAGAGGAAGAGGGGGCATCAAAGACACGCTGCAGAGGGACCACTTTAACCCATTTCTGCCCAGGTGCACACATTTGATCCCTGTTGCGTATATGCAACGTTGGGCAGAGATGGCTCTAACTGGAACCTGCCCTGAAAAAGTGATGGCAACAGAACTGTTGCTTGTCCCCAGCACTGAAGAATGACCTCGATGGACACTGGGCGTGCCCGGTGGGGGGCCTGCTGCTTGGAGGCACCTGGCCGCCTCTGCAGCGAACCCCAGACGGGCTGCCCAGCCAGGAACTCTCTGACCCAGGGGACACTGACTGGGCGCAGTGGAGGGGCGTGCCCTCTTCCGCCCCGCCTGCTCCAGCGCCTGCCCTTATATCTTCCTTGGCCACTGTCCGCGAAGCAAGCGTGCCTCTGGCCGATCCTGGCAACGCTAAGGAGAGGGTGGATGCTTTGGGGTTGGACGGGGCGATCGACGTTCGCGGATCCGCTCACTGGGGACAAGCGAAGCTGGTCCCTGCTCCTGCCTAGGCGCGCAGGTGCCCCGTCGCTTCCAGGTTGGCGCGCTCCTGGGCTGCGCATAGCTTGGAGGCTCTTCTTCCTCCGGCGTAAGGCTGCAGTCCCACCCACACTTTCCTGGGAGTAAGCCCCACTGACGATAGTGGGACTTACTTCTGAGTAGACAGGCAGAGGCTCGGGCTCTCGGGCTTTTTCCTGGTGCATTTTTAGCCAGTGGGTTCAGGGCGAGGTCATCCGACTGAGAGGGAAGGCAGCGCAGGACACCCGGCCCCTCCCGCCTCCTGTGCGGCGCGGCCAAAGAGCAGGACGCGGAGCCCGGCATGGGGGTGCCCGTGCCCGGAGAGAACGGCCCGCTGGGCGCCTTCTGGAAGAGGCTGAGCCGCACCCTGCGGCCGGAGCAGAACCAAGCCGGCGGGGGCCCTCGGAGCCTGGACGAGATGCACCTGCTGCAGCAGAAAAGGTCAGCCTGCGCGTGGCGTCGCGGCGGGGCCACTGGGGAAGGCGCCCTCACGCTGGACGTCCCTGGAAGGGGCGGGGGCGGGAGACGGGACTTGAAGCTTCTCTCTTGTGTGCCGCGCTTGACTTTGATGTGGGGCAGCAGCCCAGGGTGGCGCCGGGTCGTCTCCCCACGTGCAAAGTGGCGCTGCTCTTCTGCCACCTCCAGGGGCTCTCACCTCGGGGCCCAGTCCTATCCAGCAGTGCAGCCCCCATGAAAGGGAACAAGCACCCCCTGACCTGCAGGAGGCCTCCATGACTGGCCCCCTACTGCAGGATGCACCAGGGCTGGAAAATTGGATAGCAGTGGGCCCTAATTCTCCTCAGCAAGCCCCAGCTTCCTCCAAGTTTCCCCCCACTCCCACTTCCCCCCTCACCTAGCCCTGCAGAACAAGGAAAGGCTCCAGAGGTTTCATTGGTGCTCTGGGGAGGCTTCTTTAGAAGACATCCCCTTGGGCAGGGTGTCCAGATACAGTGGAGGACAGAGTGCCTGTACCAGCCATGTTCAACCTTTTTCATCTCACAGCACACTAAAATTGTCAAGGCACACCATCAGGTTTGTGACAAGGCACCCCATGCTGCTGGCCAGGGGCTCACATCCCCACATTGGCCTGACTAATCAATGTCCTTCTCACAAATTCCTGTGGCACACCTGTGGACTGCTTGCAGCACACCAGTGTGCCGCAGTACAGTGGTTGAAAATGGCTAATCTATACCTTTGAACCCAGCCATTTTCAACCACTCTGCTACTGCACACTGGTGTGCTGTGAATGGTCTTCAGGTGTGCCGCAGGAGTTTGGGGGAGGGTCATTTATTAGTAAGGCCATTGGGGGATGTGAGGCCCCCACCAACAGCATGGTGTGCCTTGTCAATTGTCAAAAAACTCATGGGTGTGCCTTGACAATTTTAGTACCTTGTCAGTGTGCCATGAGACAAAAAAAGGTTGAAATTCACTGCTTTAACTATTGTACAGAAGAGGGGCTTTGGGCAGGTGCAGTTTTTTAAACCCTTCCATGCTGAGCTGCACCTGCCAGATTTCCCTCTTCTATACAATGGTTAAAGATGGCTCTGGTCTCTCTGCCCCTTGGGAGAATTTCCCTTCCACTATTGGAGTCAGCAGAGGTGCAAGGGGTGGGGGGATTCTTCATTTTCTGTGCTGTATACACCAGGTCCTGCACAGAACTGGCAATTAAAAGACATTCCATGGGTGCCCTTTTTCCATGGAACTCAAGGCTGCATAAATAAGGTGGGCTTCCTCTTCTATCAAAAAGAAGCACCAGCTGTCCTCAGATCTGTTTCTGGTGCTCCCTCAGTACTCCCTTCTGTTAAAGTTGGTTTACTATTCTTATCAAATTGGGGTGGATTTTTCTCGCACACATATGCAGGTGTGTATTTTGTTTCAGGGGAAAGATTTCATAAAATTATATAGAATCCTAGAGAATCGTCACTGTCATTTCAGTGACAAAAGCAGTCTTCCTGTGTGGGACAGATGCTGGAAGGTAAAAACCACTTCTCTTGGAAATAGGTTCACAGTTAAATGCCTCCCCTGTGTCTTTTAAGAACACTTGTTGTAATGATCTTTTTATACTACATGCTAACTCTGTTAATTGTATCAGTTATTGGCACAAAAGTAATTCTTTTTTTAAATCAATCGCACAGACCCCTTGAAGTGAAGGATTATGTGCATGGCTGCTAAACATGTTGATCTATTTGGCTGTTCATAGGTAGTCCCAGCATGCTGGACTGAGATACAGGCGCTCTTGAGAAATACATGTTTCTGTTGGCCAGAGAGATGAAATATGTGCAATTCCTGGGGGAGAATGAAGGGCAGATGTCCCTAGATTTGGCTAGGGCTGCAGAAAAAAAATGAGTTGAGACTGAATTGACCTTGAGGTGCTGGGAATCTTTACACTACCAGAGATTGTCAGGAAGTGATAAGATTGTGGCTTTCAGGGCATTTTTAGAAGTGTTGTGAAAAATGGCAGCTTTTGGCCATCACCAAGAGAAATGGAGTGGGAGATGAACAGATCTAACCCATCATGGGGCCGTGGTCTTTCCCAAACCTAATTTGTTTCATTGAGGCTTATGCAGGAATCATGTCAGTGGGCTGTGCTCTCCATGAATTACTGAGAGATATAATTTGGATTTTCCTCCCTGGGCATCAAAGTTATT
This sequence comes from Tiliqua scincoides, assembly GCF_035046505.1. Classification (NCBI taxonomy): domain Eukaryota; kingdom Metazoa; phylum Chordata; class Lepidosauria; order Squamata; family Scincidae; genus Tiliqua; species Tiliqua scincoides. Next base: position 101,162,304 of record NC_089822.1, on the reverse strand, counting down.
TGGATCAGCATAGACATGAAAAAGCTCTTCTTGTTCATTTTGTGCCATGTATATTAATGCAAGGATAGGATGTGGAAATCAGCCATTTTTGAACTGAATGTATAGTCCATGATTTTCAGCCTTTTTCATCTTATGGCATTCTGACAAGGCACTAAAATTGTCAAAGCACACCATCCGTTTTTGACAATTGACAAGGCACACTGTGCTGCAGGTGGGGCACTCACATCTCTCAATGGCCATACTAATAAACGACTCTCTCCCAAAGTCCTCCTGCACACCTGCAGGCCATTTGTGACACACCAATGTTCCATGGCACATTGGTTGAAAATTGCTGCTCTAACCAGTGCAGGCTTTATATTCACAAATTTAAGCACACATCTTCTTAAGCCTTACTTGTTTAAAGCCCCTGAGAAACATGTTAGAAAAATTTCCATATTTACACTCCTAATGAAAAATCTACAATTACAAAGTATATGATTTAAAGTGGCTGACTTCTGTTTTGTGATGGCATCGCACTAGATTTAATAATGGGTGAGATCCGCCTGTCTCCAGATCAACTGTCTGTGAGTAGCTACTTCACCTTTACATCATGATAGAGCTGCTTCTGATTACTTTTAAGAAAGTTGCTGAGAAATTTTGAGGGCATTGGCTTATATTAGTGTAGGCTTCCTAAACAGGTCTATGGCATTGCTGTGATGTGAACATCTGCCTTTATTATATCTGATGTAACAGAGCTCTGGGATTCTTTAAAACAGTGCAGTTTGGGTCTACATGTGAAGCAGAATGAAATGGTAGAATGCTGAAGTGGACTGTACTGTTTGAGACTACATGTGAAACATACCACTTTTGAATGTCTTTTCTGTGGAAAAAAACAACAGAAAACCAGCTGATCAAGAAGAAAAGTTCTCCTCCATCTTTTGCTTGCTGTGCTAGTTTTCTAACTGTCATGAGCTTGAAATGTAGGAAAACATTCAAAAATGTGAATGCTTTAAATGCATTTGTGCACACACACACACTCATATTCTGAAGTGACACAAAATCTATTCTACATTCTTAGGATTCAACTACCTAATTCTTAATATTCAGACAACATCAAAGATGTGCAACTTGTGAAAATCTATGTATGCAGTGTCAGGTGGAATATGGGTTGCGGTTGGGGAAAGCTTGCCTAACTCAAAACACTGCAGCTAAATCCACACTTGTGGCAATAAAATAGTTATCTTAAAAGACTTAAAATAAGTCTTAAAAGTTTTACACCACATTGCGTATCTTGGCAATGCTATCTGTTGTTGTTTTCGAAGATTTCTTTTTTTGAGATCTCAGTTTTTAATCTCACCATACTTCTTTTTCCATTAGAAGCATTTACAAAGTAATTAACGAGCCCTACAATTTTTGTAAATGCTGGATTGCCTGTTTTTGTTCTTTAGCATTTGATCAGTCTGAGCTTGCAAAGAGAAAAAAAACCCTTTAAACTATAAGCCACTGAGTTCAATTTGTCCAATGCTGGTAATTATTGGAACCACTTAAGTATAATGGCTGCTCAGGGGTTAGGGCAGGGGTCTCCAAACCCCAGCCCGGGGGCCAGATGCGGCCTGCAGCAAGCCTCTTTCCAGCCCACGGCCAACCTCTTGTCCTCTTGTTGGGAGGTGACATCCACTAAAATTGAGTGTTGGGAGGGTTAGGTCAGACAAAAGAAAATATTTCTTTACTCAGTGTGTGATCGGTCTGTGGAATTCCTTGCCGCAGGATGTGGTGACAACATCTGGCCTGGATGCCTTTAAAAGGGGATTGGACAAATTTCTGGAAGAAAAATCCATTATGGGTTACAAGCCATGATGTGTATGTGCAACTTCCTGGTTTTAGAAATGGGCTATGTCAGAATGCCAGTGCAAGGGAGGGCATCAGGATGCAGGTCTCTTGTTATCTGGTGTGCTCCCTGGGGCATTTGGTGGGCCGCTGTGAGATACAGGAAGCTGGACTAGATGGGCCTATGGCCTGATCCAGTGGGGCTGTTTGTATGTTCTTATGTCCCCTGAAAGCCTCTGGCCCACTCAACTGAACATGACCAGAACTGTGTTCCAATTGTATCTGGAGGGTGTTCTGAGGGCTAGGCAGGTTGAATAAATGAGCCTATTCATTCATTTATTCACTCGTCTAAGTTCCATCTCTAATTTATTTATTTAAATTTTATATTTAAATTTTTTTCCTGGCTCTGCACACCATGTTAGATATTTGATGCGGCCCTCTGGCCAAAAAGTTTGGAGACCCATGGGTTAGGGTAAAGAGTGTGAGGCCAGGTAGGTTTTTATTTTGTGGTAGTTCTTGTATGCGTATGCTGTGGAAGATATGTGTGGCCCAATAGACACAGTTGTGGACTTGGAACTTAGTTGACCAGATTCTAGATTGCCATTAACTCATAGGGTTAGTACTCAGCCCAGCGCTCTCACCGCCTCAAAGAGGAACTAGATGCAAGTAGCAGCCATTATACTATATCTCTCCCTCCCCTTCTTTGTAACATGTAATTTAACATGCTGTGTGATGCCGTGCTCCCAGAAATTAGTGATGTGAGAAAAGGGGGCCAACACACAACTGTAATGCCATTACGAAGAGGCACCAAGCAGCAGCAGCTCTGTGTCTAATATCTAGTTCTGCTCTCAGTTTTTTCCTATAAAATTTATGAGAACTATTTCTCTGGGAGAAAATGTCAGTGCACACTTGACACTACCACAACATGATTCTGGTGGGAGACAATCCTTCCGGGCAGTGAGGAGGAATTTCTGCCTGTAAGCCAAGTGATTACCTTGGCCATCAAATAGGAACCTTCCTCAGTTTCTGTAATTAGTAACTCATCAGTGCAATGACTTTTATTTATTTCTAGTTTTATGGCTATAATCACTGACCTATTCACTTTCAAATGCCTGCAAGATAATGATCTGTGGGGCCACCTAAGATATCAGGGTTGTCTCCAAGCTACAAATTTTGTCCCTTGAAAACCACAACTAAGACTGATTTTGAGTCATAGGAACCTTATGAATGACCAAGCTGCCAGCTATGGATATATGACATGAGAAAGCCAACTAGGCATTGTTTGGTTCTGGACAGAACTGATGCAGCTGGGTTCTAACTGATAAATCTTCCATACGAATAGCATTCTGTTGATGGTTCTCTACCTTAGATGAATCAATATTAGTACAATCACATAATGCCTCTCTTCAGATTGGCAAAAGCGGGATTACACATTTGAATAATTTATGGTTAGCATTACTGGGTTTTAGGATTTTGGGATTCTGTTCTCCTCCTCAGTGTCTCCAGCAGAAGGAGATAAAACTTAGGATAAGGAGCTAGGCGCAAGGGCATATGTGCTCTTTCCCGCTATGCTCATTCCCTGCCCAATCTCTGATCCCTAAAGTTTAAACTAGAGGTGACCAAACCCCATCCTAGGGACCCCATGGTCGACCGTGGTCTGAATGGGGCCTTTCTTTGGGGGAGGATGAGTGATAGGCAGACACCAATATAGGTATAATATATTTTGGAAACACCTGAGGCCAGTCAGTTTGCACTGTAGATTAGTTTGAAGGAGAGGCTTGAGATCTCACTCTTAAAAAAAACCATTTATCAGGGTCTGAGCCTCAGAAAACCTGTAAAATGGCCTGACCCTTTCACTACAAGCAGTATGGAATGTGAGCTTTCAGGGGGAAACGGTGGCTGGGTCACATATACAGTAGCTACCTGAATGAACCCTGAGGTGGTAAACCAGGGTTCAGATGTTAAAAGTTTTGTTTTGGTTTTGCTGAACTAGTTCACCTTGCTTTTGACATATAGACACAAGTAACTTTAATTGCTCTGGGAAGCATGCTACGTTGTGTAATAAAATCTAGGATTGTAGTTTCTGTATTTATATGACACTTCCAAAGGATTTCTCTAATCAGGCACCAGGAAGTTAAATAAGGAAGCAGCAGGGCAAGTATGCAGAGCAAGTCTTCCAATTGTTCGTATAAGAAAATCAAGGTGGTACAGCCTAGTGTTGGGACCAGGGCTGGCCTGTCTATGCAGCTGCCAGAAGTGGCTCCATCAGTGGCAGATTTTGAGGGATCTGAAGGGGCAGCAGTCTGGAGGTGCCTTCCACCCAAGCCTGCCACTACCTCCTTCCAACTGCTAGTTGCAAGAAGCCCACTTAGATAATAGCTTCTTAGATAGCAACTTCTAGCTTGTTAGTCTTTCTTTCATGTAGCATTTTGTTTTCTAATTTTTAGTAATATAAGCAGTAGTACTCCTAGTGGTTCCTCACCATTACAAACAATACTATTTTTAATGAAGCTCATAAAAAAAAACCTAGGTATTGTAAAGGCACATAAAAAGACAGGCCCCGTCTTAATTCCTGTTGCTGTTAGGCAACAAAGTGTAGCATACAAAATGCAAGGACAAGGAGAAAGCCAAAAACAATTACACATGGGTCAGCTGAAATAAATTGGGCTTAATAAGCAGGAGACAATAGTTGAATGATTATTGGTTATTAAAATATGGATCTATAAGAAAAAACTACCAGTGTAGTGGTGGTATTGATTGATAAGCAAAATTTAAAAAGCTCTTGTCCTCTGAACCAGGATTTGGAAAATGGGAATTTGCTCCTGGAATTCCACCCCTCCTTTTTATCTTCTCACTTGTGAATTCTCAGTCCCTTTCCATGGTTCTCTGTAATCATAGTTTAATGATACATCTGCACTGGCACCACCTATTGTTAAAAGCGAGCTAACCAGGATTTCCTTTCGAAAATGAGAAAAGGGAGAGAGGCCAGCTAGCAGTACCTGCTGGAAGAATTGCAGGGAAGAGATTTTAGGGGAGAGCATAGAAAATGGGATCCAATATAGATAAAAAAGGAGGTCTCAAATGCCCTGCTTGCTCAGCTCAATCAACCAACAGAAGGATAGTAGGATGGGGCTGGGTTAATGGTTAGGCAGCATGGAAGACTGGTTTGGGAACCTTATTGGTGTGCTAATAGGGAAGATGCTGGCAGTTTAAACAAATTCAAAAGTACTGTGACTTCTCCCAGTTGCAGACTGCTTTCCAATCTTGGTCACCAAGATTAAATTTTTGGTTGCCCTGATGATGAATTGTATTGGTTGGCTACTGTTCATTGCCTACCATACCACTTTCCATGATGGAGCACTTTTTAGGACAGATGATTGACGTGGCAGGCTGCTGCATCACACTGAGCGCTTGATTGGTCAGCATAGCAAATCATAGATTATAAGAGTTTAGTGAAAAATTGTTTCTGTATGCAGCAGTAAAAACGTGTGATTTTTTCCAGCACTGACATAAGGGCAATGCAGCTCGGAAGTAAGGAAACAAACATTCCCTTACTTTGAGGAGGCCTCCGTGAGTGACACCCAACTGCAGGATGCAGCACACGTCCCATTGGCACCACTATGCCAGTGCTGGAAAGCACTGACATAAGGGGTTAGGATTGCGCCCTAAGAGACTCAACTGTGAATTAGGAGACTCCCAAGTCATATCTTATTTCTGTGCTGCATTTGTTATGTGGCAGGCAAGTCACTGGTCATTCATAAATAGGGTAATGATGATAATACTTGCGTCGCAGGGTTGTTGTAAGGATTTCTATTAGATAATTTACATGAAGCACTTTGAGCATCGTACTTGCTATATACATTCTGAGATTTATAATTTGAAAATAGTTTGTGTACAAAGAAGTACTGCATTTGGAAACAAATACTGTACACATTAATTTGGGGAAAAGGCTGAGGGAGATGACACCAGCTCTGTCTAATCTTTAGGAAGCCAGAACACTGATCCCTAGCTGTGTGTGCTTAATTCATTTATTATCCAGAAAGCAGAATGGCCATTAACAATTAACTCTCATGGCATCCTCCAGTATCTTCCAGAATTTGGGTCTTTTTCTTTCTTTGTCAATCACAGGGCATGGTCTCCCCACCCCATCTTCACAATGGGCAGGGTTAAAGGTATCAGTCCTACAGATTATCCTTAACCCTCTTCTGTGGATGTTCTCAAGGCTAGTTAGAGCTAGTTACAAGCTAGTTATCCTTGCTCTCAGAACAGGACAGTGGGGACTTCAGGGAGGGGTTGCTGAAATTCCCCAAAGCAGAATGGAATTGTTGTGTTGTCCTTTGTGGCAGACACCCAGAAACAGAAAAGCAGAACAAAATGTGTGCAGGACTCTTTGAATTCCCTATTTATTTGTAAAGTAACTAAACATTGATCTTCCTGCTTGAGTAGCTTCTAAATTATAACACTCATCATACTGGGAATTAGTCCTGAAATGTAACCTTCAAGGTTGGGTGCATCTTAATAAAGTGTATTTCATGCCTGTCTGCTTTACATATTTGACATAGTGAGCTGTAGCCCATAAAAACTCAGGCCATATTACATTTGCTAGTCTGGAATGTGCATGGGACACTTCTGTTTCTCTATAGAGGACTGATACACTAATGCTGCTCATCCTGTTGAATGTGCATCATTTTTGTGTGTCCCTGTGCTGACACCTTGTGGTCTCATGTCAGCAATGCAAAAACTAAAAATCTCTCACTCTCCCAAAGGAGTTGTTTTTTATTCTCTTTGATGGTTCCTGGATTTTAGCAAATAGTGCTGAATAGTGCTTCCTGATCATACATTTCTTTCCATTCCCTTTTAAGGGGATGTTTGATCCTGGCACAAAAATGACATTTTGATCCCCAAGTGCCCCTGTGTTCTGTGTATCATGTGTTCTGTTTTTTCTTATCTGTAGGATCTGGGAGTCTCCACTTCTCCTGGCTGCCAAAAAGAATGATATCCAGGCCATTAGGAAAATGATCACAGATGGTTCTTGTGATGTCTATCAAAGAGGTACTTGTCTTTCCTGATTCCTACTGGTGAAAGGAACCTGTACCCTAACAATGAAGTCATTTTGTTATGTCTCATTTCCTTGGGGAAGCAGGAGTAGAATAAAGCTGTCTTACTGTATCACTGTATATGATTCTTCTGAGCTAAGGTGATACTAAGTTTTTGTCATCTAGGACAGTGCCCTAGAGCAGTGGTTCTCAAACTGGTGGGTCGTAACCCACCTGCTTGTGTAAAGTTCCCCTGTCCCTTTAAGAGGTAGGGGAAGGGGAGAGGCAGAGACATGATTCCCAGGATCATGTTGCTAAGGGGGGGATGCTTTCACTTACTTTCCATGGAGTTAGGGTTTCAGCAGGCTCCAGGAGGTGCAGGGAGCCCTGCTCAGTCCTCTGCAGGGCTCCTCGAGACTTGGAATCTTCAAACGGAACGATCGCAGTGCACCTCCTGCAAACAGGAAGTGCATTTTGATCACTCTGTTTGATGATTCTAAACCTCACGGAGCCCTGCAGAGGACTGAGCAGGGCTCCCCGCACCTCCTGGAGCCTGCTGCAGCCCTAACTGTGGAATGTAAGTGAAGGCATTCTCCCCCTCGCCTTCCCTTAGTGGTGTGATCCTGGGGTAGTAAATCTCCCAAAAAGTTTGAGAACTGCTGCCCTAGAGTATCATATGTCCTTCGCATCTCACTTGATGGTCCCAGTGGCATTCTGTTTCAATCTTTGTAACTAAGAGCTAAACTAATTGTGCAGGGTCATCTGTATTTGTCTGTTACTGCCCTATTCATATACAAAGAGAGGGTAGGGAGGTCTAATTTGTACCGGTAAAAGTGTCAAACAGTAGAGGAGCTGACCCTTCCCTAATTTACACATCCACTATCCCAGGGACTTTTCTTCTAGCCCAGTTCTGATATTGGAATTGAGCTGATCTGAGAGAAACAACAACAACAACAGTATTTATATACCGCTTTTCAACAAAAAGTTCACAAAGCGGTTTACAGAGAAAATCAAATATCTAATGGCTCCCTGTCCCCAAACGGCTCACAATCTAAAAAGATGCAAAAGAACACCAGCAGACAGCCACTAGAAAAGACACGGCTGGGGTGAGGTGGGCCAATTACTCTCCCCCTGCTAAATAAAAGGGGAGCACCCACTTGAAAAGTGCCTCTTAACCAGTTAGCAGGGGTTAGAGAAAAGTGTTTGAAGTTTAAAAATTAGAGCTTCCAATCGCTTTCCTGCTTTATAGGGGAGACATATGAATAAACAGGTGTTGCTTTCCCTGTCAAGCACAGCTGCATTCTTAGTTGACCCTTGCAATTTCTGCATTCTGTGTAGGAGCTGTTGGGGAGACAGCACTTCACATAGCTGCTCTGTATGATAACACAGAAGCTGCTGAAGTTCTTTTGGAGGTGGCTCCAGAACTCATCAATGAGAGGATGACGTCAGAACTCTATGAAGGTAACTGCAGTTTAAATAGGGCCGCATTCCCATACATGGTTACCTGGGAGTAGGTCCAATAAGGACAGTGGGATTTACTTCTGAGTAGGTGTGCACAGGATGGTGCTATAAGAGGCTGATCACGGAATGTTTTATGTTCAGTGTTTGTACTTTATTTAACTGGAGCATCAGAGTTAACTGGCACAATTAAAAAAAAATTATTTGGTAATACAAAATGGATTGTAATAGATGAAACATCTGTCTGAACAACTCTTTTTGGTTTTCTTTATTGGAAAGTCTTGCATACTCGAATTTAGACATAATACCATAATTACAGTACAAGCCTGTGCATGTCTACTCGGAAGCCCCATTGCATTTCATGGGACTTAAACCTGGGTAAGTATGTTTAGGACTGCAGCCTTAATTTGTTCCCCCAGTTGTAATTTTATAGATATAATGCCAGTTAACATTTTACAGTGCAGCATACAAAAGCTTTGGGTGCAGAGAATAAAATCCTGATTGTTCTGATATAGGCCCTAATGGTGTTGGTTTTTATTTTTTGTCTCTTTATGTGAAATACAGGACAAACAGCTCTCCACATTGCAGCCATCAATCAAAACATAAACCTTGTGAAATGCTTGTTGAAGAAAGGGGCTCACATCTCCACTCCACGGGCTACAGGGCTCTTCTTCAGACGCAGCTCTCAAAGTCTCTTCTACTTCGGTATGATTATGTCTGCAGCTCCAAGGTCTGGAAGTGCTTTTAGCAGCAGGAAGGATTTCAGGCATCTCAAAATTCAGAGAGTGCTACCCATTCTGTATGTACACCAGAGGGGGGGGGGGGGAAAGCCTGACAGTGGGATATCAGCTGTCATTGGTTCCAACATCTTTCCCCAAGTAGTTGTAGTCCTCTTAAGAAAAGAATTAACATAGTAATTTGGTGCTTATATTCAAATGCACAGTCCTTGTAAGTCAGTGTTATGTCCTTCAGACTGAGATTTGTCATTTCATTATGAACATTGTAAGTTCCTAATACTGTTAGGCCCAGCACTTTCTGCAAGATCAGAATGAATATCACAACCATAAGCACCACCACTACCAACAGCTTAAGGACACTACACACAACATGTCACAGCACCCCCACCTCCTACAGAAGTCAGTGGCATCAACAGCAAAGGGGCAAAAGCCAAGAACTGTTAGAAGCCCCTGCATCCAGGAGTCAAATCTCCTTATCCCACATATGCAACCACATAAATCCAAGGGATAGATTTCTGAGAAGAGCACAGGTAGAAAGACAGAACCCTTGGAAGAGGGCAATCGTGTGAAAAAAAAAAAATGCATAAGCCCCATGATGGCAAGGGTTTGAGTCTCCACAGGGCGCTTGGAAGAAACTCTTTTGCCCGGGGAGGGACTGGGACAAATCACAAGGGGAGTCTTTAACAGCACATGGGCTCAGCAGGGACCAGGCTAGGAGCCAAGTGGGATGGGTTTGAACCCAGCTGAAGGACTTGCCCTAACCATCAAGGCACTAAACTCATATAGAAAGGTTATTAAGTGACAAGCACAGATGTGTGAACCATCCCTTAAACCTAAGAACAAGATTTTTTTTTCTAATTTATGCCCTCCCTGAAGAATCCACTGCTGATTTCATCCACATACTATTTAGCATTCTTTCTTATGGCTTTAAAGTGTTTTGGGGCCTGTATTAAATCTGCTGTCTCACTGCTGTTCTTCCCCAGGGGAGCATATTTTGTCTTTCGCAGCCTGCGTGGGAAATGAAGAGATTGTTCAGCTCCTGATTGAAAGTGGGGCTGACATCAGGGCACAAGATTCTCTAGGTAAGAGCTTGCAGCCAAGGGTATGACTTGTTCGTTCACCATCCCTCTTTTTGATAACTGTTTGCTGAGAAGCTATAATAACCCAATCTTTAATCTCACTGACTTTTTAGGATAGTGAATGTTTATTACAATTTTAAGAAACAGAAGCTACCATTCGTTGTTAGGCGATCTTTGTCTTTTTTCATTCCCTGTAACACACAACAGCAAAAAATAACCTCAAAAAAGAAACAGGCATGCTTTTAACTCTCAACCTTGCCAATTAAAATTTGACCCCCTTGATTTAAATTGAAGTCCACCAATTTAATGACTCCTATGCTGAATAAAATCTACTGACTCTGCACAAAGCTTGCATGTTACTAATAATCTGTTATTGGCTCAGTGCTCATTATGAAACAGCTGCTGCCTTTCAGTTCCACAGTTCACCAAGTGTGGTTCTCTTACATGGTTATGTCCACAGGTAACACTATTCTTCACATCCTGGTTCTTCAGCCCAACAAGACACTTGCATGCCAGATGTTCAGCCTTCTACTCTCCTATGACAAACCAGAGGGGGGCTTGCAACCACTGGATTTGATTCAAAACAATGAAGGCCTCACTCCATTCAAACTGGCTGGAGTTGAGGGTAACACTGTGGTGAGTGCATAATCCAACTGATATCTAAGGGAAAGGCCTTAAATAAAATACAGTAAATATATCATCTATACTATACTCTTCATTTGGGAAGCTCCAAGTTACTTAAATAGGGCCCTGACACCCTCCTACCCAAGCACTGACTCAACTAAGCCTTGGTTAGTTTTAACAATCTCATTGCATCGTGTTCCTTTAGACCATTCTCTGACTTGTCAATTAAAAGGTGATTCAAATATATATTTTCCAAACAAAATAGCGCAAGCTCTTAATCGGTAGACACTTGTGATAAGCAGTGTGAAATTCTCAAACTCCCAAAGGCTTTACAGCAATTGGCTGCAGGGTATTATCCAGACCAATTGCATGGAGAGAACAATGTGAATCCACATTGTTGGGATCCTAGCCTTCAATGAAGGGGTTTTAATTCTCAGCTCAGGTTGATCTTGTTGAGAATATAGGATTACCAAAATTTCAAACATTGGAAAAGTAGGTCATCCTATTTTAATAAACTCAATGTTAAAATAGCATATTGCTCAGAGCGATACAGGAAAATATGAAAAGAACAGACAATATCTACTGCATATCTGGGAGGTTCAGAAATGTCTGTGAATGAAGGGTAAAGACAGGTGCACAGACTGAATGGAGGCGGATTAGTTGAGTGAAATACTTTAGATTCATTTTTTCTGAAAATGTGAACCTTATTGTTGGCCAAAGTGAAATCTTGAAAATTTAATAGCTGTGAAACTAATGCACTCTACTGAGTGGTGAAACACCCCCCCCCCCATCCTGTCCTTAAAACTAGATTAACTAGACCTGTGCAAAACAACTGATTTGGTTTTTTCCAGATATACTATGAATAGGACCTTGATCTCTAGATCTGCTCATGAAACTAGTTATATCAACTGGTTGCCAGCAGAGAGAAACAATTGGGGCTAGGCTATGTATTGGTAACCAGTTCAATACGTTGCACTTGGTGCTGTATTTGTTGTATTTGGTGCTTTGGAAACTTCAGTTAGTGCAAAATACAACTGGTAGATTAGTCTCTTATTATCTTTCCTCTTCAGATGTTCCAGCACCTCTTGCAGAAGCGAAAGCACATGCTGTGGTCCTTTGGGCCTATTACCTCTCTCCTCTACGACCTCACAGAAATTGATTCCTGGGGCGAAGAGCACCCTTTTCTAGAGCTTATTGTCTCAACCAAGAGAAGAGAGGTACTGTGGACATACTTTTTAGTCTTTCTGGAAAGGTGACTGCTGGTATTATTGAAGGAGGAACCTGATTGTCCTCCTTAACTGTGCAAATGATCCACAAAATCTAGGAGCTTTTTGACCAGCTGATGAAAGGAAGAAGCAAGCATTTTGTGAGATTCCTTAAAAGAATGGGGCCTTGGCCATCATGGACTCAACTTTATGAAGGAACGTAGCCTTAGACTACAAATATGCAGATGGTCCATTGGAAGACTGCTAATGCTGCAGGTGGCAAAATGGTTGATTAAGCAAAATGTGTGGTCCTCTTTTCTCATTGAAATAAACCAAGACCTAGGCTGTATTGCTGTAACATTCCTGACCTGACGCATCAGAGTATTGTAAGTTGTTATGTCTGTGTTTACGGAGGTGTTTCTCAGGTGCCTGAAAAGAACACAGTTTTGAAAAAACTAAACTATTTTTACTTACCTTGCATGAAAAGAGTTTTTCCCCAAAATGTATACATGTGTCCTCATTTTATTTTCCTTGGTCCTTTGTTATGCTTTCTTTGAAAGTAGCTAAAGTTCAGAGTATCCTTTAAGTGGGAAAATTCACTTACAAAAGAGCCACAGTAGCTGTGGGACTCTGGGCACTATATATCCATAGAACTGACTGGAGTTTTGGTTGCTGTGGGGAAAAAACTCTTCACATGGTTGTCCCCAGCCTGTGTTAAGATGGCTTTGTGCATCTATTGGCTTTCAGCATGCTTTAGGAAGAGAAGGGGGATGTATTTAGGACCATAAGTTTTCTGAAAGCATAGGGCAGTACTGGGAGGCATAGTGACTTGAACCAAGTGGGCAGAAACAGCTCAGGCTTGGAAGGGAGGCAGGGTTGACCAGAAGTAGCCTTTTAGATTAGGCCTCTGATCTGAGAAATAGTGCCATAGGAAGAGATTCCAGTTTGCAAAATCAACATGAACAGCCGACTTATTCTGAAGACTTGACTACTGATCTTCTTTAAAAAAATGTCTGAAAATACTTGGATGTTAAATTTTCTTACAAAGAGAAAGAGCCCTGAAGACCAAATGTCTGCCCTTGGCACACTCTCACTAACCCTGCAAATCATAACTACAGCACAAGGAAGCCTGTAATCTTCGTAATTTTATATGAGCTTATGATCCTCTCATCTTAGATAGAAATAACCTCTTTCAACTTTAAGCTCATAAATGGCAAAACAGCTCCAATCTCCTGGAAAGGCAAATTGTTTGCCTGTCAAGACCTTGTTAACCTCACTAACTTTTGCATACACTTGTGGGCAGTCAGCACATTAAATTCTATAGCTTGCTAATTATGTGAAAAATGTTTCACATAATATAATGGCTCTGCTGTGGCAACTACTCATGTAACTACTTTCAACCAGCTTTCCTTTATGATTTTTACATATGATATCTGAAGTCTGTTTCTTTGACTTCTTTGAACCACGATAAACGGTTTGGAAAGGGTTCCATCTCTACCCTTGAAGTATTCTTGTCACTTCCACTGAATGTGATTGGTCTTCAACTGGTGGGTCACACCCCAGCCTATCCTATGTCACATCAGCTTGCGCAGCAACTGTTTTCTTTTTCTTGAGGACTAGTTTTCTCTAAATCCTCCTGTGTATTTGAAGCCAAAACCTAAATGGAGAGAATTAACAATATGTAAATTCTTTTTTCTCCTAGCCTTTACATCTTTATATGCAGAGTAGTTTCCCTTTAACAAAAGGTTTGACTTTCTGCCATGTTTTCTCTCGCTCATGCACACCAGAGTTATTAGGAAGGTTTTGAAAAAAGAAAGAAATTAAAAGGTCATTGAATGAAGGAAAAGAATAGACACAGCACATCAAAGTGCTAGAAAAGAAAATAAACATAAGAAAAGCTCTAGTTGGATCAGGCCAAAGGCCATCTAGTTCAGCTTCCTATATCTCACAGTGGCCCACCAGATGTCTCAGGGAACACACAGGAAAACCTGTGTCCTGTTGCCATTCCCTTGCATCTTGCATTCAGAGATAGCCTACTTCTAAAACCAGAAAATTGTATATTCCCATCATGGCTTGTAACTTGTGATGGGCTTTTCCTCCATAAACCTGGTCAATTTCCTTTTAAAGGCAGCTAGGGCAGGTGCCATCGCCACATCATGTGGTGAGGAGTTCCACAGATTAATCACATGCTGGGTAAATATTTTCTTTTTTTTCTCACTCTTCCGCAACTCAGTTTTAGAGGATGTCCCTTGGTTCTGGTGATGTGCAAGAGGAAAAAGAAATCTCTCTATCCACTCTAGTCATCCCTTGCATAATTTTTCTATGTCTCAGTTATGTCTCCCCTCAGGTGCCTTTTTTTTCCCTAGGATGAAGAGCAGCCCCAAACACTGTAACCTTTTCTCATAAATAAGGTGCCCCAACCCACTAATCATTTTGGTTGTTCTGCACTTTTTCCTATTCCACTACATCCTTTTTGAGTGGTGGTGACCAGAACGGGACACAATACTCCAATTGCGACCTTACCATCAATTTGTAGAATGGCATAATAATATTGGCTGCTTTCGGGAGTGGAGAAAAGATGGGCATATGCATAAAGTGTGCTCTGGGTTGTATTTTGGAGTTAATGTTGGTTCTGAGAAAGTTGAAGACTTCTGACATAGGTAATCTTGGGATCACCTTGGGGAGAACGCGAGGCAGTAAATTAGAACAGGGAAAATGGAAATATTTCTTCACACAATGCTGAATTCATATGGAATTTGGTGCCACAAGATGGGGCGATGGTAGCAGATTATCTGATTTTCAAACAAGACTTGACAGATCTATGGTTTGTCAGTGGTGATTAGCCTTCACAGTTAAATAGAACTCCCGTAGTCCGAGGCAGTTGCCCCTGAATATCAGCCGAGAGGGTGTATAAGAAGGTGGGGTAGCTGTTGCATTTCTACCCAGCTTGTGGGCGTCCTGGAGATGTCTGGTAGGCCATTGTGTGATACGAAATGCTAGACTAGATTCACCAAGGATAGATTTCAGCCAATTGGACCAATTGCTCCCAAATGGGCCCTGTGCCTAAGGGGGTCCTGCATTAGGGTAATCTAGTCTTATCAAATACACATCACAGCACATTGCAACAGATCCATTTGGCCCATTAATTCATGCGAACTTTTTAAGCACATATTTTGATTGCTTTCCATTCTACCATAGATATACAAAGTCTATAATAAATTTTATTTATAACTTTAAGATTCTATAAACTTTGTCTGTGAACCCAGGCCCCGCATAAAAAACGTTTCCAATTGGACTCTGCACTTACCAAGGCCAGCCCACAGATACACTCTTGGTCTGATCTTCACTGCTGTTATGGAGCCCAAAGTGAACCTTTAGGGCCTCGCATTTTATTTTTTATTATTAAACATTATATAGCAAACTATTCCCGATCTGGAATAATCTGAGGCTGAGAGATTTTGGCTTGCCTAAGACTACCTCTTGAATTGATGGCTGACATGAGAGGAATTGGGCTCCTTCCGCCCTTTCCACTGTCAGCTGTTGCCCTCTAGTCTCTTAGGAAAGTCACACTAATTATTAGTGATTTAATTTTAAACACATATCCCACCATTCCATCCCTTTTGGGGCTGTCAGGGAAACTTATATAAAAAATTCCGAATATATTTAGAAACATCCAATAAAATACAAATACTTAAAAATTATTTTAGTTTGATAGCTTCTCATTTTTAAGAAATTATTTGACCCTGAACTGCTGCATTGGTATCGTATAGAAGTAGTAATTTCACTCACATGCTTAGCTAATTGTCTTTAATGCTGATGGAGCACAAAGCACACAACTGTAGTTGTATTCATGGGAAAACATCCTACTACTTCACTAATTGGGTCTCACTGTAGTTAAAGGCTGATAGATTTCAATTGTGCAGCCTTAATATGATAATGGTTTATTGGATCTAATTTATGTGTTCATGAGAAAAGTGAATCCTAGAACTGCACCATTATCATTATATATGAACTTTGAATATATCGTAACTTTTTTGTACTAACCATGTTTTAAAAGCCATATCATGGTTTGAGATTACAAACATACATGGTTTAGAATGGCTTCCATTTTCCATGTGCTCGGCACTCTATCATGCATAGGCTTTCGGCAATAGAGCAGCAATTTTAAAAAATGGTTTGTCAGTTCAGATATCACACCAAATTATAATTCCCCTGTTGTCATACTAAAGATCGCTGCCCAAGTTACCCAAGAGGACCTGTGTGCTGGCTTTTTGCATTGATGTACCTGGCAATGCTATGTCTTTTAGGGCACAATCCTAGCCCACTTTCCAGCACTGACATAAGGGCAATGCAGCTGTTAGGTAAGGCAACAAACATTCCCTTACTTTGAGGAGGCTTCCGTGAGTGCCCCCCAACTGCAGGATGCAGCACACGTCCCATTGGCACTGCTATGCCAATGCTGGAAAGTGGGTTAGGATTTGGGCCTTACTGACTTAAAAGCTAAGAGAGTGTTTATTCTTCTGGTTTAAGATGTTTTAGAAAGCATCATTGTCTGAAGATAATGCTATCTATTAGGTTGCATTACCTGAAACATTTGTCTGGGAACTGCACAGTGCCTTTGTTCTCATGTGCATGCAATTACATGCATATGGACTAGGAACATGATGCATGCGTCCCCTCTGAGGTGTAATGTCTAGAGACTCTTGGGGGGGGGAGGCAGAACTCTGAAGAGTGACAGTTTTAGTCATTCACATTAACAATTTTTATAAAGCATATCTAGAAGGCAGCATTAGCGACAAAATAGGGACAGATAACACAAAGAGGGGATGTTTCTGGTAAAAACGGACAACTGGAGCTCAAACTACTGGCATTCCCATAGAGTTCACAGGAATACACCAAGGAATGAGAAATTGTATCCGCAGTTTCTGTATTGTTTTGTAATTATTTCACCCTTTTTCCTTCTGTGCTACCCATTAGCACGTTATTATTATTGTAAACATTGTATAAATATGTCATAAGTGAAGTTGTATTTTAAGCGTGACATTAAGAGTTCAATAAAAAGACTGCTTTCACATTCTCTTTTTCCTGGCTTACAGTTTCCTTATCACCCCCCCCCCCCCTTCTAAAATCATCTCTCCGTTGCTCACTGCTTTAGAAGTGTTTTTTCCAGATTGCAACATGTTCCAGATAGACTCTCTTTCACCTACTTCTGGATCCCCACACATAGTTTCTCCTGTAGTTCTTCCCTTGCCATACTTGGTCATTTCCTTTGCCTACCAGAACACTTTTGTTCCCCTTTATACGTAGAACATTCCCTTCTCTATCACTTTCTGGTCTAGACCAAGACACATTTGCACCTCATACAGAAAAATTCAACCTCCTTCTCACTCAATGGTGGAAACAAATCAAACAACTAGTAATTAGCCAACTTTTAATGGCACCCCAAATCTGCCCCTGGAAGTGGCCACGTTGCTCTAATGATGGAGCAGGCCCTTAATGCTATCCTGAGTGTACCTTTCACCCACATGCGCATGTACTGATCGTTTTCCAGTACAGCAGTTATTCTCTCTTTTGGAGGAAGCATGCACTTGTTAAGGTTTGAATGACAATAGGGGTATCATTTCTGTAACAAGTACACAAAGCAGGAAGCCATTCTATACAAAACACTTATGGGATAAATCCAGAGATTTAGGGCCCAATCCTAAATTCTTCAGTGCCGGTTTAGCTGCAATGCAACCTGGAGGAGGCTCTTGTGACTGCCACCCCAACAAAGGATGCAGCGCACACCCCACTGGCGCTGCTGCACCGGCCCTGGAAAATTAGATAGGATTGGGCCCTTATTTACCAGGTGGTAATCTTCCATGGTGTGTGTTCGCACAACCATTATTTGTCTCCTGTAGTACCTAGCCACCTGCTAGGGAGACTTTACTACACTTGGTTTCCTCATATTTCTTATCAGCAGGAGCATTAAACTCTCCTTTCCACATGGGCTGATGCTGCAGGCAACTAGCTTCCAATAACTTTACATACATTTTGTAAGCCACTTACTGTGTACCACTGCATTTTACCCCTTGATAACATATCTGTGATGGAAAAGACTTTCCTATTGCCATTTGTATGTTACAGAATGTTACACATGTCGTACTATTGTGTAAAATATTTATTAGATTTGTGTGCCATTTGTGTGTCTTTCTGAAGAGCTCAGTAGTTTCTATACATTGAAATGATAACAAAGTTCAATAAAACAATATGGTAATTAGGTGCTATCATAGGACCCAACCATAAGAGCTAAAGGAAGTACTTCTGTATTCCTTTAGTTCTTCCAAAAAGGATGTCTCAACAGAGATGGGTATCCCTTCCTTAAATTATTTCAAAATGTCAGAGGGAAAGGACCTGATCTTGCTTATAGAGCTTCAGAGAAGACAAGAAGCACTGTGAGTTCCTCTTGTAGCTTTTCCCTCCCCCAGTGTCTTTATGAACTTTGGGGAAGATGTCGGGGGCAAGAAAGACCACTGAGCACCTGGTCAGGCTACACGCTGAGCCCTTGAAAAAGGAGGTTCTTGGTTTTTGGATTGCTTGTGCAAAATGGCATCTGGGCTGATGAGGACAAGATTGCTAACACCATCACAAAAATACGCTCATTGCTGGGTGGAAAAGAACCGCATCTCTGTGCTTTTGGAAGGAACTTGTCAAATTTCCAAGTAGACATGAGGCACAATCAGTGACTGCTGTTGAATAACTTCCGTTCATTTTCAGGGATCCTGAAGAACTTCCTGATGGATTGTGCCCTTAATCTGTTGTGCTTTATGAATATTATTGTTTTGTTTATATAACACCATCATAAACAAATGAGAACATGCTGCCTGAAGAATCTTATGATTTCAGTTGACATAGTAGGGATTATAAAAGAATCAGAGTGGAGGGAATAGCAAAGGGAAAAGGGATGTTGTAGACAAGTGTAGTTATATGTGCTCAGAATTCATTTGAGCTGTGGATGAGAACTAAGGATTAAGTCAGAGGCTTAGTGGAAGAGATAGATTTTGTGGTGCACTGATAAGGAAAAGAGAAGGATAGCACCATATATAGGTGTTCTGGGAGGGAGTTTCAGGTAAAAGAACAGCAAGAGAGAAAGGATTGAGAATTCTACATAACCTCTGACTGTGTACCAGTTCTAGGCTCCACCATTGCCCATACAAACAACCATTTGTGATAGCAACACCACCTAGTAGCCCTTTAGATTCATGCTTTGAAAGGCAATCTTCCAAATGTTTATGAAGAGCTTCACTCATTCTCCTCTTAAGAATTTTTCCTGGTTTGGCATGAAGAGAGATTGCGGAGATCCATTTTGTAAAAATGTTTAGCCAAAATCTGCACAATTCCTATGATTTGCTATGTCCTTCCTTTAAATGCAGTCCATACAGTCTGCATCCCACCAAACAGTGTACTGGAATTCTCAAACACTCTTCCTTCTCTCTTCCTTCCAGGCCCGACAAATCCTTGACATGACCCCAGTGAAGGAGCTTGTGAACCTGAAGTGGAACACCTACGGGCGTCCTTATTTCTATTTCCTGACTTTATTATACCTGCTCTACATGATTTGCTTCACCATGTGCTGCGTTTATAGACCCCTGAAAAACCGTCCAGACAACCAAACAGATGAGCGGGACAATACAATCTTTATCCAGAAAACACTGCAGGTGTGTTGAGTTAATAAACCTTACCCCTGCCCCCCCTCCCCCCATGAATTTATAGCAGAACATGGATGTAGATTCCTGAGCTGGAAGACTACATTGCGCTATTTTTTATTGCAGGTGATTGCACTGCGGTATGAATGCTCCCACATTTAACACATTCTCTGCAGGCATAAAACTAACACAGCAGTGAGCGAGCTAGGCTAGAATCTTTCTATCTAATGTGCTAATTTTTACTTGTGGGGAGAGGGTTTTTTTTCTTCTTACATGGGAGAGCATTACAAAAAATTGCATTCACTACCTTGCAGCCTTCAGGAGTGCCACAGTCCACTCAGGATTCTTTCACTGCATAAGAGTGATGGCATGACTTTCCCTGGGTTTATGACTTATTGGAAACCAAAAGCCAACCTATTTAAACAAACAGAATCCCAAACAATCCTTGGAAATGGCTGTTTGTTTGCCAAGTCAATCCACATTTGGAAGTTGCTGCTACCCCTTCCTAGCCAGCCCTCTTGATTTCTCCCAACCCACCCTCCTTCCCTTTTAATTTGATTGGCCAGCCTGATGGTGGTGGGGACGATAGAAGCCCTGCATTTTCTTCACAGAGAGGGGAATGTTTTCTCCTTTTTCTCCTTCCCTGGGGGGGCTTTTCTTCTCCCTATTTGCTCACTAACTCGTGGCCCCTTGTCTGTTCTTAGGAATCATATCTGACTTATGAGGATCAGCTCAGGCTGGTGGGCGAGGTGATCACGGTGATTGGAGCCATGGCAATTTTGCTCCTGGAGGTAAGGAGTACCAACACCTCGGTACAAAACCGCTCTTCTTTAAAACGACATCAGCACTAGTCTAGAAGCTCCATTTACCACTTGCGATGGCACTGAACCAGGTCGTACTTCGGTTACTTCGTAGATTCTGAGTACCCTCCTCCAATTGGTCTGAAACACCTGTTTCTCCTGGCACTGACAGAGGAACTTCCTGAGAAGGTGGATGGAGGAGATAGGAAGGGAGAGGTTCTACTTCACAGTGGAAATAGCCATTTTTATTGCTTCAAAGCCCTTTGCATGTCATGTATTCTTAATGATATCCTTTTCTCAGATTCCAGATGTTCTGAGAGTTGGAGCCACTAAGTACTTTGGACAAACAGTTTTGGGAGGACCTTTCCATATCATCATGTAAGGCCCAAAATATTCAAAACTTACAAAAAAAATTTCTCACTGATTTTTCTCATTGCTCTGGCTTCCTTGCCTTGCTCATGAGGAGGACTCATTCTGGCTCAAAGTATTGTTTCAGGCCACATAGCAGAAGTGTCTCATGCCTCCTTGGCTTGGCTAACTGGGGAGGAGGGGAAACTGGTCACCCACCACATCCATGATAGAGTCACTGAGTCTCCCATGATTCCCCTCATTGCTCAGCTCTCCATGTTTCTCTTTCTGCTCTCTCATGTTCCTTGCCCCTGCATCTGTGGCCCCCTTAAACTCCCATACCCTTCTTCATGGGTGATTATCATTGCCTAGTTCTTTCAGAGTGATGTCTCCTAGACCAGGGGTGCTCAATAGGTGGATCGCGATCTACCGGTAGATCACAAGGCAAAATGAGTAGATCGCGGAGTGCCGCCCCCCCCCTTTCAGGTGCCTCTGGGAGGAAACGCCGGGAGTAAGGCCCATTGTACTCAATGGGGCTTACTCCCAGGTAAGTGTGGCTAGGATTGCAGCCTCACAGCCTAATCCTAGGCATGTCTACTCAGGAGTAAGTCCTGTTATACTCAGTGGGGCTCAAGGTACACCAACATACATTGTACACATAAATGTTATATGTTATGATGGCGCGAACATTGTAAAAAAAACTCTGGTAGATCGCCGGGCCTTGCTGGGTTTCAAAGTAGCTCTCGAGCCAAAAAAGTGTGAGCACCCCTGACCTAGACTGACTGCTCACACATTTTCACACATTCCTATTCTGTGGGGTGGGAAGGGTTATTGTTCTTTAGCACTGATGTTCTTGACCGCGTCTTTTCCTTCACAGCATTGGGTATGCCTGTACGATCCTGGTTATCATGGTGATGCGTCTCACCAGCGCCAATGAAGAGGTGATCCCTATGTCCTTTGCCCTGGTGCTGGGCTGGTGCAACATAATGTATTTTGCACGAGGGTTTCAGATGCTGGGGCCCTTCACCATCATGATACAGAAGGTAGGGAAAGCAGAATGTTCCCCTAATTGGGTGTGGTTCTGTTGAAGGATTACTTTTCTTATTTATGTTACCATGTATGCCTTTCAGCTGCTGCAAAAGCTCTCACCAAAGAGAGTTTGCAGCAATAACAAAATACAAATGCAATTCAAATTAAAACAAACTCCAGTTTAAACCCTCACAGACTGACAATTTAAAAGATGAGCAAAAAGAATTGAGCAGCAAAAATCCAAACCTACAGCAACAGAAGCAGCTCAATTGTGTCAGTTTATGAAAATCCTTGAAATGAGATAGTTCTCACTAACTTTCTAAAAATAGGCAAAGAAAAGACTAGGAAGCAGCCCAAGATAGGGACCAAGAAGTTCCTAACTGAAGTCAGTCAATCAACAGTCAACTGAAGTACTGGCTGCAAATTTGGACATGCAGCTGGAAGGCAGATGTGATCCCCTTAAGAAAGGACTGGCTACTGAGGGCTGTAGAAATAGCTCATTTGGGGAAATTACTGGACACAAAAAAGCATAAGAATCAATATTGAGAACAAAACAGCTAATATTATAATGCCATTGTACAAATCATTGGTAAGGCCACACCTGGAGTATTGTGTCCAGTTCTGGTCGCCACATCTCAAAAAGGACATAGTGGAAATGGAAAAGGTGCAAAAGAGTGTGTCTAAGCTGATTACTGGGCTGGGGCACCTTTCTTATGAGGAAAGGCTACAGCGTTTGGGCCTTTTCAGCTTAGAAAAGAGGCGCCTGAGGGGGGACATGATTGAGACATACAAAATTATGCACGGGAAGGATAGAGTGGATAGAGATGCTCTTTACAATCTCACATAACACCAGAACCAGGGGACATCCACTAAAATTGAGTGTTGGGAAGAGTTAGAACAGACAAAAGAAAATAATTCTTTACTCAGAGTGTGGTTGGTCTGTGGAACTCCTTGCCACGGGAAGTGGTGATGGCATCTGGACTAGATGCCTTTAAAAGGGGATTGGACAAATTTCTGGAGGAAAAGTCCATCACAGGTTGCAAGCCATGATGTGTATGTGCAACCTCCTGATTTTAGAAATGGGCTATGCCAGAATGCCAGAGGCAAGGGAGGGCACCAGGATGCAGGTCTCTTGTTATCTGGTGTGCTCCCTGGGGCATTTGGTGGGTTGCTGTGAGATACAGGAAGCTGGACTAGATGGGTCTATGGCCTGATCCAGCGGGGCTGTTCTTGTGTTCTTAATAGATTGGACTTTTTTTTTGAGAGTGAGATGGCAATCATTTATTAGATAGTGGAATTTTCTTTATGGAAATGTACAACTGGGTTGATTAGTTTTTCTACGATTTGAGCTTAATAACAAAAATTGTTTAAGTCTCTAAAAATATAAAACACTGTACATGGCTGAAATAAATATGTTCCTGCTTGCAAATTTACAGTCTAAATAGCTTCTGCATCCATCTGCATGTACAGCTGCAATATTTAATACTTTACATTTTTATGGTACCTTCCAAGCATGCAAACCATTTTACATGTATTATCTAGTCCACCTGTTATGGACTTTGAATGCCTAGAGATGTTTGGATGGGGAATAGCCTAGCTGTGGAAAAGCTAGACACAGGGACATCTCCTCTATTTTTTGTTCTCTGCAGATGTTATTTGGAGATCTTATACGCTTTTGTGGGCTGATGGCTGTTGTGATTCTTGGCTTTGCATCAGGTGAGTCAGCAACTAATGGATGCCTTTCTAGAATCAGCATTACTACCCCCCATTCTTGGAATGTGGTGCATTTCAGTGTGAACATTATGGCTTGGAATCTTTGCTAGTGATTCTGCTCATAGTGTGTTAGCCTAGATCAGTGGTTCTCAAACCTTTTAGCACTGGGACTCACTTTTTAGAATGATCAATCTGTTGGGACCCACCTGGATGTTTTCCTTCTTCAGTGGAAAGCCTTAGATATTTTCCCCAGCCCCCATTTTACACACACACACACACACACACACACACACACACACACACACACACACACACACACACCCTACAAGTGGGAAAACCTTTGTGGTGTTTGGTAGGAAGAGTGTATGTGTGTTCGCATGAATGTGTGCATTCTTGGGACATCTTGGGGCATAATTTCTGGACAAGTATGACACCTGAGAAGTGAGCTCAAAATGTAAGAGTACTAAAGAACTGGGCTTCCAGAGCTAAGGCGGTAGAAGAAGGGGGGATAGTGTAGTCAACAGCCTTAGAGGAATGAACTGAGGAAAGAATATGTATAGGATGTAGAAAACTGTGAGGAAGACAGTGGAGGAGGTATGGGATTTAGAAAAGAGGGCCAAAGGAGAGGTAAAAAAAGGGTTAGAATATAAACCTAATGCATGGACATCAGGGATTATATGCTGCTAAAAGGGAGTCAACAAACAAGGGAAACTCTGGTCAGGGAAACAAACAAGAAGTTGCTGGGTATGCCTATAAGTCCTAATGCAGTTTCTGAGACTGTAGAATAGTCTGTGATCTAAGAAATAGAGAGTTGACAAATACACCCTTCACTCTTATGCTTGCTGTTGCCTGTAGCTGATCAGTCCTCTTTGTTTCTCTTGTTCCATCACCAGCCTTTTACATCATCTTCCAGACAGAGAACCCCAAAAACCTGGGACAGTTCTACAACTACCCCATGTCTCTCTTCACCACCTTTGAGCTGTTCCTCACCATCATTGATGGTCCTGCCAACTATGACGTGGATTTGCCGTTCATGTACAGTGTGGTGTACTTTGCTTTTGCCATCATTGCTGCTTTGCTGATGCTCAATTTGCTGATTGCCATGATGGGGGACACCCATTGGCGTGTGGCCAATGAACGGGATGAACTTTGGCGGGCACAGGTAAGAACACGGCGGTACAGTGCAGAGATGCCTGAGGTACAAGAAGAGGTTTCATATGAGAAGGGGGAGTGAGAAGCCATCTGTGCTTGCTTAGTACAATATAAGTAAGAACTAGTCCCGGGGTGTCACACTTAAGACTTCTGGGCTGAATGCACCCTCCCAGAAGCAATTTATCTGGCCCCCATGCTCTCCCAGCATGAAAATTGGGCTCTCTCATATCTTGAAAATATGAACAAGAGTTGCACTTTTTCTCTTCTGTCATTTGCAGCGAATGAGTTTCTATGTGAGAACAAAGTGCTTTTTGTGGTCGTCACCTGCTTAGTGATGTCACTTTTGGCCCTCAGTAGGCAGCATGAATGCTAATTTCAGTTCTCTGTATGAAATGAGTTTGACACCCCTGAACTAGGTTCTTGTCACTGTTCTTTTTAAGTCAGCATGATGAAGTACTGTATCCAGAGAGAGGCAATATCTTGTCCTGAACAAGTGATACATTGTCCCAAATATAAAACCCAGCCACCTTTTATTTCACAGAGTGTAAAACTTAAATAAATAAAATAAACTTTTCGGTTTGTCTTTTTTCTACAGTATTTGTTCAGTGTCACATTACCTTTTAAAATCAAACAAATCTGAAGAACCATCTAACTTTATATGGGTTATATTAAGGTGGAACCGTCTAACGATTTAAAGAAGCAAACATACGGAGCCAACTTAAACATTTGCCATTTGTCAAGGAACATTTCTTACAACTGGTGGGGGCCCGAGCCTGTTGCAGTAGCATCTAGATTCTACTTTCAAATAGATCAGCTAGTTGGTGTGATCACCTCCCATGGCAGTGTAATTGCTGCCCAGGGAGCTGTGAAAATGGGTTCTGGACACCTGATCTGGTGTCCCACATATGTTTGACCCACATAGAAGGTGAACCTAGACATGATTGCAGCCAATCATTAACTGCAATAAAGCAGTTTTCTGTGGCAACCATATCACTGAGGTAGCATAAGACTCATCCCATGGACTTGTGTGTCTGTAGCTGAAAGAAACTGAACTGCCATCAAAAGGCTTGTGCCAGGCAAGAATATTTCTAGTGTAAAAATTCAAAATTTCAACTTCGGTTTTGTGCTTGTGGATGCATAGAATGTGCAGAATATCTTCTTTCACCCTCAAGTGTTTCTGTCTCTACCCTCCCTCCCATGCGCCAGGTTTCTGTTGGAGCTCTTCGCATTTGTCATGGGGAAGCTGTTTTATAAGATGCAGTGCTTTCCTTCTCCCTCTGCAGAGCTCAGAGTAGTTTTCATATGATCCTCAGAGGCAATTTACCAGGCCCAATCTGGAACACCCTTACAAAGGTGGGCTTGCCCAGACTGTTTCCAAGTGATGTTTTCATCATATTACAGCCCCCCTTCTCATTTGATGGATATGGTTTGCACATGATGAAAAAGAGCCTGATAGCTAATGTCTGACTAAAATTCCTTGACTTGTCTCAGCTGTAACTACACCGTCAAGTTCCTCCCTCCTCAACATGATAATTTTTCAGTACTTTTTTTCTAATTAGCAGGACATTCCCAATAAATGTTTGAAAGAATTAAACATAATGATCAGCATTGTAACAACCCTTTGATTTCAGCAGGAAAAAAGAAGTGACTGTGTGCAAGTGCCTCACTTTGCTTGGATTGTGCCCTGTCTGTTTGCCACATGTTTAAAAATTCACAACGGCTCTGCAAAGGAGATTAGGCAGCATGATGGTAGCAAGTACAAAAGTGCCCAGTGAGCTTCATGACTGAACAAGGATTTGAACCCAGGTCTTCCCAGTCCCTGATCAGTATATCACACTGGCCTGCTTGCTGTCAATATTTTAGTTAACATTTTATGAATTCATAAATGGTTAATTGTATGGTTAATTGTAGCTGGATTGATAATGCAGAGCATGATAAATGACTATGGGCCCAATCCTATCCAACTTTCAAGTACTGATTCAGCCCTGCCAATGGGGTATGCATTACATTCTGCAATGGGTGAGCAGTCACTGAGGCCTCCTCAAGGTAAAGGAATGTTTGTTCCCTTGCCTCGGGGCTGCATTGTAGATGCATCAGCACTAGAAAATTGGATAGGATTGAGCCCTATATCCTTTTGGGGGTGGGAAGGCTAATAATTCAGGTTTTGAATTAGACTGATTGTAAAATTATACAAGATGAGATAAATTATTAAAATTTATGATGGACAGTGTAGTGGATATGGTGTTGTACTCTAATCTCATGCTCAGCCATGAACCTCACCAGTTGACCATGGGCCATTCACTTTCTCCTGGGCTAACCTACCTCATAGGGCTGTTGATGGTTGGCAACCTTTGGTCTCGAAAGACTATGGTATAAGCCTACAGCACCCAGTATTCCCAGGCGGTCTCCCATCCAAGTACTAACCAGGCCTGACCCTGCTTAGCTTCCAAGATCAGGCATGTGCAGGGTAACTTGCTGTCACAGGCTAACAAAACAGTACAGGTCACCCAACAAATAAGTAACCAACAAAAAACCAGTGGCCAGCTTGATGACACTCACACATCTGAATCACAGTTCTAGTATTAGCTCTGATACATGGAAATGAGGTCTGACTTATACTTAACACCTCATTGGTTCCCTGCGGTGTTGTAATAATACCTCATTGGATCTCACTGGTCAGTTTTGAATTAATAAAATCTATCCTATAAAAAGTGGGAGATTCAGGCCCCAATCCTATCCTCTACCAACAAAGGGTTGGCAACCTTCAGTCTCGAAAGACTATAGTATAAGCCTACAGCACCTGGTATTCCCAGGCGGTCTCCCATCCAAGTACTAACCAGGCCTGACCCTGCTTAGCTTCTGAGATCAGACAGGATCAGGCATGTGCAGGGTAACAGTTGCTGTGAGGATAAAAAGGGTTAGCCCTCATGGACACTGCCTTGAGTTCCTTGGAGGAAGGGTGGGAAAGTAATGTGATGATTGTAATTGAAGAATATGAACCTGTATATCTGTGCTGATTTAGCTGATGGATTTGTCCCTTTGTTCTTATGCAGGTTGTTGCCACTACAGTCATGCTTCAGCAGAAGCTCCCACGATGTCTCTGGCCCCGCTCTGGGATCTGTGGTCAAGAGTATGGACTCGGGGATAGGTGGTATCTTAGGTGAGTCTCTTTTATTTAGGCGTAGGTCTGGGATGGTGCAGCAATTGTAACTTGTTGCCTAAATATTCAGGACATATGTGTCAGGCTCCAGGCTGGGATCATGGATGTCCATACACATATGAATGCATATTGCTCTCTCTTGGAGCATGAACTACAGAAAATATGGCTGAATTGATCTGGCAAATGCAGGTTCAGGTTCCTAGAATTCATGCTAAACTTGTCCAGTACAGAGACTTTATAGTAACTGTCAGGCGCTTGTAGTGGTAGCTTGCTGATCAGAGCGGTTGATCTTTTTTTTTTTTTTTTTTGCCTTTTTTCCCCTTGAAAAGTGGAGGGGCGGAGCAAAAAAGGCACTGCCAGTCAGTAACTCACCCAACAAATCAGTAACCTACAAAAAACCAGTGATCAACTTGGTGGCACTCACACAACTGAATAGGTGGTCTAGTATTAACTCTGACTGCTATGAAGAATATTCATGTATCACTTTTCAACAAAAAAAGTTCACTAACCAGTTTATAGACAACGTCAAATAACTAATTGGCTCCCTGTCCCCAAAGGGCTCACAATCTAAAAAGATGCAGAAGAATACCAGCGAACAGCCATTAGAAAAGACACTGTGCTGGGATGAAAGGAACAGTTACTCTCCCCTTGCTAAATATAAGAGGAGCTTCCCTTGAAAGTGTCTCTTTACCTAGTCAGCAGGGGTAACTGTATTATGATACATGGAAATGAGAGCTGACTCATGCGAACACCTTATTGGTTCCATGCTGCATCATAATTATGCCTCATTGGCTCTTTGAACAATCAGGCTCTTTGGTCAGATTTTAGTTAAGGAAATCCACTTTTTGATACATAAGGCAGTTTCCTTTTGCTGGTAATTTCCTTTTGCTGGTAATTTTGCTATAACTTTTAATAATAAGTTATTATTAAAAGAAGTAATTATTATTATTATTATTATAAGAAGAAGAAGAAGAATAAAGGTAATTCAGTGTGGTTTTTTTCCCTTGCATTCTGCATTAAATTACCTATTGAATGATATATAACATGATGGTATTATTCATAAATACCGAGGTTTCACAATTTTGGCCCCTAGTGTCAGGGGCCATGGCCATGTTGGCAGTATAAATTGAGACAGGCATTAATCTAATTCTTTCTAATCCCCACAGGGTGGAAGAGCGTCTGGACTCCAACAAACACAAACAACAGCTGCTTCGCTGTACAGAGGCCTTTAAGAATTCGGACAAGGAGGAAGCTGATAAGTGTTCTGTGAAACTGGAACTGGGCGAAATTTCTGTCTTGAATGGCAAATCATCTCCATCAGTCTCACGGAACACATCCGTGTGCAGTTCCCATCGCGGGTGGCAGATCCTTCGGCAGAACACCTTCAGCCACCTCCGTGGGGAAGTCAATCTTGCCTTGGAAGAAGAGGTCTACCATATCTGAGATGCTTCTACACTGAGTGTTCACACCATGGCTATTTTGTGCTGTGTCACAAATTCCTCCAGAAGCTGATGGAAACTGGTGGCAGTGATCTCACGTTCTGTGATGGCTGCACTTGTTCTAGAGTCATCTCATCCTTGTGTTGATGCTGGCCCTCAAATATGCTTGTCACTACACTTCGGGGCAGTGGAGCTGAAACACACAGGGTGTTTTTTTACCTCTGGGATGTGCATCCCTATCTTGGAGAGGATATTTTAGTGAGAGCACTGGAGTTTATCAACATCAAAGGGATTCTCGTAGGAGTTCAATTATGATCTAATCAGTCATTCCTATCTCAACCTGTTCTCAGGCAGCATTCCACAAGAAACCTCTCTGTTGTCTGAAGAACAGACTCTATGGAAACTTTTAGATCAATTTTTTTTTTAAAACCACATAGTCATTAAACTCAGGGAACTAGCCAAAGTTGACATGGCTTGAAGCAGCCTGTCCACCACAGACAATTTGCCCTGGGGCAGGCACCAAAAGCAAAAGCATCAATTGAGCACATTTTCGGTACTACTGTCCCCAGAGCAACAGAGTGGGTGGTGCTTTTGGAGTACTGGAAACCAATGCACTTTATGTGACTGTGGATTGTATTGTATCCCAGTTAGTCTTTTCCTAGGGCTCTCTCATAGGGCTTCCTCCTTTTTTAAAAAGACTTTTCCTCCTCCACTGAACTGAACTCTGGTAATATTTTTTTATGGGGGAGAAGTTGTTTGTGAACACAATTGGGTTAACACACCCAGCTGCCACTATTAGTTCTTACTTTGTTGGACTATGTCTGGTTCTGTCCATCTCATCAGTTTCTATGCAGACTTTTTGTGGAAGGTTCTTCAGCTTTTGCTTTCTCCTGTGCTAATCCAAAATAAGATGCTTTAAGTGCCCTGTTGCTGTGAGAGAGCAAAAAAAAAGCTGGATTCAAAGGGCTGGATTACAATCCAGATTTGGTAGCTGGGGCTGGTTGATGGATGTTCCCAATCTCAGTGAACCACCTCACAGTCCCTCCCAATTGCAGGAGTCACACAATTTTTCTTAATGTAAGCATGGAGGCCCCTATACAAGTAGAGTGTCCAAGGCATTTTGAGGGAGGCTTAGAATGAAATCTATTAAGACTAGTTACATTCTTCAGATGGGTTTTGCGCATACATGGCCACCAAGCTAATGCAAGGCAAAGTTATAGGTTCTTGCTCAGTGAAAAGAACCGTGGAATTTCAGGGACAGTTCAAACTTGTAGAACGTTTCAGAGGGCTTTTCTACATCCTCACTTCCGAGTATGGTCCTAGCTTCTCTGCATTTTGCTATTGCAACTTGAAAGGACAACTTGTCTTTCAGCAACAGCAAGCTGAGTGAGGCTGATCCTTCTGCAATCTACCTCTGGCTTTTTGATGATCAAGTCCATTTCTAAAGGAAAAGCAATAACAAGACTGTTGCCATTCCAACAGCCGAACTCAGTGGAAAGTTACTTGCTTATCCTACGTAGCAAGAACAATGAGGGGAACTTCTGCATTGGGGAAAGAAAATATGTTTGCATTTGTATTGGCAAGATACATTTATACCACACCCAGAACCAAGTACTTTTAAAATGGAGAGCGTTCAATGTTAGTCCTTTATACTGTGATTGTTGCTGTCATGGAATTGGTTTGAACTGTGGCTCCAAAGACCTTTGTGGATTTTAGGGTCTTAAAACATATATAACAGGTATTCCCTAATGGAAATGCCATTTTCTGTCCCAATTTTGTCTCCATCTCAATAGTTTTCAGACTGTTTTGCAGGATATCCTGTGATTCTTCAGCAGCTTGGCCAGTGCTCCAGTTGAAGTGTGCATATGCCCTGAGCATGCCACAGATCGCTTGCTGGGATTCTGGGGCTGAAATGGGTCTTTGGCAAAGCTGAATGTTGAAGAAACAGTTCCCTGAAAGTGAAATGGTTGGAAACTACCTCTCTAGGTGAGGTGAATTTGAATGCATTCACTCTGATGAGCTGAGTTAACCTTGGTTGGTCTTACTGACATTTCTATGTCCAAATTTCCTTCTTACCCTTGGCAGAATTTGCCCTGTATATCTGTGGAGATGAGAAAGGTGATTTGCACATTCAAAAAAAAAAACACCCAGTGAATTGTGTGAATATGATTTGTGACTTGTAATCATAACTTCATCTCATTTCCTGATATTTGGGGAGAAGATGCTGTGTGTTCCTCTGCATTTATTTTCTCTCCAAATCTTGCCTTTCTTATCGTCTGACGAAATGCCATTGAACCCAGCTGAATGTAGCACCTTCTCCAATGGAATCAGCTCTGCTTTCAAATCCTCAAAATGACTGGACTGAATTATTATGGGGACCTACAGCATTCATCGCATTCTTTTCTTGCATCCATGCATTCCTATCCTCCTGATATATCTGTGGAAAACAGGGAAGAAAGATGAAGCTGAATATGGAACTGGGAAGTAGCAATATTCTGGAACTGGGCAGGTTGGTAAGGAGCTGAGAATATCCTGTTAGAGCTCCCATTACAGAACTGTAATTCCAGAGCTCCCTGGCAAAAGAATGTTTGTTTACTTGGTTAAGGCTGCAGTCCTATACACCCTAACCCAGTGTTTCTCAATGGTATTGGCACTACTAGTGATACTTGAGGTGGTGTCTGGTGGTACTTGCGGAGCCCCTGGATCCCTGCCGCCCAGCAGTGAGACCAGGAACACAACATAACAGCAGTAGGAGGCTCCAAGGTATGGTCTTCTATGCTCGAAAAAGCCCTCCTGTCCACCTTGAGCCTCTGGCCTCCCAACCCAGAATTGGCAATGATGTCATCACAGTTACTTCCAGTGGTATTTGAATAGATGGTCCATGTAAAGTGGTACAGCGGAGGACAAACACTGAGAAACACTATCCTCACCTGAGAGTCAGCCCCACAGAACACAGTGGGGTTTCTACTTCTCAGTAAACTTGTACAGGACTGTACTGTAAGTCCATAGTTCAGTATGTCCTAATTCATATCAAATGGCTTGATCTTCACCTGTGTAATCAAGCATATCTCTAGAGTCAAGCATGTATCTAGAATGAATTAAGGTAACACAAGTCCAAAATTGTTGCTATTTTGGCTTTTATGTTTTGCACTTTCAAATTCTGTAGCAGCGTATTAATGTAATTTTTTTCCCCATCTTGATGATTTTGGTGACTTGAGAATAAATAAAAGTCAAATTCTAATTTTTAATTATGTGAAAAATATTTTGCTGTCTGACTAAGCAGTTTAGGAGTTAAAACAATGTTCTGAGAATCTAAGAAAACCTTTGATTCCAAACAGCAGCTAAATATAGTTAGAAATATTAGCTGTTTTTTTCAAAGCCTTTGCTGTATTGCCAAAAACATTGAACTGTTTCAGAACCTTCAATTAACTGAGCCCTGCAATTAAGTCAGAGCATGCTCAGAATGCCACTGATGAGATGGAAAATCACCACTGATTTGGAGCTCTTGAAAAGCAATTTCACCAAGATTTAGCTATCTAGGAATATTATGTCACCGTTTTTTAACCAACATGGATCTTAATCAGGGTTTTATATGAGTTTTGCATTCAGATCTATTCTATGTTCAATGTTTTGTTTGGGATGTGATTTGTTTTATGGTGGCAATACAAAACTTTGTGTGGGAACTTGCAGAACAAACTTACTGTTGCCATTGATGTGGTATCTAAAAACCCACCTTTGTTCCTCTTTAATCAAGATTCCACAAACAGGACTTTAATGCATTTGTTAATGAAGGAGAAAGAATATAAAAAGGTGTTCCTTATGAAAATCCGCATCTGTATTGTAACAGTCTGCAAAAGTGACTCACCGTGGGTCAAAAGGCACCTCTGATAATGAACCTTGGTCTGAGATTGATATTTCTATTCTGCATCATTCGTGATTGCGGTGAAACTGTTTCAATTAAATTGTTTCAGATGTACATCAGTATAGTAACTGGAATATATTCAGCATGAAGAACCTGACACTTTGTACTGTCTCGAATGAGATCATTATTTTCTGTACTCTATTGTATTTTGCATCAAAAGCTGTTTTCTCATCAACTAGTGACCTCAAATTGTGTTGTAAGCACCTTCAAGAGTTCATTTTGTATTCCGAGAGCCTACAAGATATCAAAGTGATGGGTTTGTTGTTGATGTTGCGCAATATGAAAACAAAAGTATTTTATTGACAATAAATCCTTGATTCCTTCTTGAATGTGAACAGAATCTGTATGTTTTATTTCATGTGATGGTGATGTTATTGTTCTTACACTTCCTGTAATGGTTGATATGCTGTAGCTCCATCATTATACATAGTGCTTTAAGGAGTAATGTAAGTAAAAAAGGCAAATCTGTATAGTAGGGGTCTTACAATCTAAATTTTGACAGTGAGGAGGAAGGAAGTTCAGAAAAGATGAATTTGTTAGATTTTTCAGTTAAATGTACAATTTATTTAAGCTAATTTAGAGCCCAAGCCTATGTGTGTCTACTCAGAAGTAAGTCCCATTATAGTCAATGGGACTTGCTCCCAGGAAAGTGTGGATTGTAACTTTACTCCTGTCTGCTTCAGTTGGGTCCATGCACTATGCTTCCTTCCCTCTCACTCACACTAACCAAAAATGATTGAGTGGCAGTTTTCTTTCTCACACTAATCTCAAATCTATCTTGGGGCAGAGCACTAGGCCATCCAGCCAAGAAGCTGTAGCTAAAGTTTAGTCACAACCGGGAACACAGTCCCAACTCCAGGGCCATATTACAAGGGAACAGCTGCCATGCTCTGAACTGAGGGAACTAATTATTTAGTAACTAAATTCTACTTAAGTTATAATTATTTATATGGAGAAGCTATTGTAGTCATTTTAATCAGATGCCCTGGCTTCATCTGGATTCTGAGATTGCCTTCCAGTGTCCTTTTGGACCATTGGGTAGTCTGAATTGCCAACTTTCTGTTTAAAACTGAAAACAAGTTGTTGTTTTTTTTAGCTATTGTGGAAACAGAACGGTGACACAAAATGTGCAGACAATATTCTGCCCTGCTAGGAAGAAGCCAACAACAGATGTGCAGGCCTGTGCACCCATGCAATTGAGTGTGTGTGCGCGCGCACCCACTAGGAGTGGGACAGAAGGCAGTCAAGGTGTAGAAGTTGGTTTGACTTTCCCTCACACAGCAAGGCAGCGAGTGACCAAGCAAGTAAAGTGACTTTCAGGAGGAACACTGGGCTGGGATGGGACTATGGGGAGGATGAGTGGTCGTAGCAACCGTAACAAGTCAGAAGGTTGTACTAGCAGTGGTTGCTTGCCTTTTCACTGCAAGCCCACCCACCAGCCAGTCCCATATTTTTCAAATAAATTAGAGACTGTACAGTTCTTACCTAACCATTACTGGTAGGTTATTTTTTAGGATCTGAGGTAAAATCAGACAAAATTATAGTAAGACACCCCTCCCCCAAGTTTAACCCTCTGACTTATCCAAGGGACATAGAAAATTCTATTATTTTTGGTTCGACATCTGTGAGGCTGATTTATACTCAAGTATCTGTGGTATATGATGGGTATGTGCAACTTCCTGGTTTTAGAAGTACCTCAGAATGCCAAGTTCAAGCGAGTAACACCAGGATGCAGCTATTTTGTTATGTGGTGTGTTCTCTGAGGCACCCGGTGGGCCACGGTGAGATACAGGAAGCTCTACTAGATGGGCCTGATCCAGTGGGGTTCTTGTTCTTAATGAGACCCTAACTTGCAAAAAGAAGGCTAGTAACAGAGATAAATGAAAAACTCACCTACCCAAACAACTAAACCTCACATTTTGGAGTGTATACCCAATAGGAGGCTATAAGCAAGTATGCATTGGGAGGTGATTGCCCATCCTTAAAGAGTTTCTAGTGCATAATGTGTCTGCTCAGGTCTGATTGGTTTCATCCGTGTGTTCAGCAATGCTGGCAACAGTGCCTTAGCTGAGATTACACTGGCATTGAATTGCAGCAGCTGAAAACCTGAATGGCACTTGAGAAACTGCTTGATGCACCTGAAATGTACTACAAGTCACGTGTTGTTTCCTCTGTATGAATTTCTCTTTGGATGATAATTGAACTCCAGTAGCCTATGGAGAAAGTCAGAGCAAGATCTGGCAGGTCAGGGAAGCAGTAAACATGCTTTCTTTTCCTCTCACACATATGACCAATAGAGGGAAGAAAAGATTATTGCTCAGGTGTTTGGAAATGGAACTTCCTGGTAACTCTTCAAAGCTATCCATAGGCTACAATAAAAAAATCCAAGATTTTTCTCCCAAGGCATATGTGGGACATGCAGGAGAAGTACCAAACACCCAATGAAACTGTAGGACATACACAGACATACGTTGGACATGATGAGGTTGATCGAGTAGTAGAGGTGTGGAAAACGATGACCCTGGGGTCATCAGATGTCGGAAAAATTTTCACTCCCTAGGCACATGTGGGTCATGCAGGAGAAGTGCGGGACACTCAAGGAAACTGTAGGACATACACAGAGATACATGCAACAAGATGAGGGAGATTGAGGAAAAATGTCATACAGGAGTGAAAAACGATGGCTCCGGGGTCATCAGAAGTTGAAAAAAATCTCCTTTTCCTGACAAACATGATGGAGAGGTGTAGGACACCCAAGGAAACTGTAGCACATCCACATAGATATAAGGGACAAGATTAGGTAGATCATGGAAAAATGTCATACAGGGTTGGAAAACGATGACCCCAGGGTCATCAGATGTCAAAAAAATTTCGTTCTCCCGAGGCACATGTGGGACACGCAGGAGATATGCGGGACACCAAAGGAAACTGTAGGATATCCAAAGACGTATGTTGGACATGATGAGGTCAATCGAGGAAAAATGTAATACAGGCGTGGATAACGATGCCCCCGGGGTTATCAGATGTCAAAAATATTTCATTTTCACGAGGCACATGTCAGACATGCAGGAGCAGTGCAGGACACCCAAGGAAACTGTTGAGCATCCACAGAGATACGTGGGACAAGATGAGGGCGATAGAAGAAAAATGCGGATCAGGCCTGAAAAATGATAACCCCGCGGTAATCGAAAAAGTAGGTCGAAAAAAATATTGATCTTCCAAGGCACATGTGGACATGCAGGAGAAGCGCAGGATGCCCAAAAAAACTGTAGGGCATTCACAGACATACGCTTGACAAGATGAGGGCGATTGCAGAAAAATGTTGAGATATCTACATCTATCTAGAGCAGTGATTTTCAACCTTTTTCATCTCATGGCACACTGAAAAGGTACTAAAATTGTCAAGGCACACCATCAGTTTTTGGACAATTGACAAGGCACACCATGCTGTTAGTGGGGGGCGCATATCCCCCAAAGGTCCTATTAATAAATGACCCTCCACCAAACTCCCGCGGCACACCTGGGGATCATTCGCGGCACACTTGTGTGCCACGGCACAGTGGTTGAAAATGGCTGATCTAGAGATAAGGATGTGTTAATTGGCCAAAAAGTGGGCATTAGAAGGGAGATGGAAAATTTAGATGGGACAGTCATACAGACGTGGAAAACGGTGTCATCAGAAGTCAAAAAAATTTCATTCTCCTGAGGCACATGTGGCACATGCAGGAGAGGTGCGGGACACCCAAGGAAACTGTAGGTCATCCACAGGCATACATTGGAGAAGATGAGGGCGATTGAGGAAAAATGTTGTACAGTTGTGGAAAACGATAACCCCATGGTCATCAGATGTCAAAAATATTTTTTTCTCCTGAGGCACATGTGGGACATGCAAAGCAGGTGCTACAGGACCCTTCCTCTGTCAGTGACCAGGCCTTCAGCTGCAGCAATGGACAGGGCTTTGTAGCTGCAGTAAAAACAGTTACTGCAGTTTTCAGACAACATGAATGGTCAAGAACATGGGCCTGGTCTAGATAGTCTGGTCTGCCTTTGCCTAGCCAACCAGCTACTGTCTTCTGCCTGCTGTGCCTCAGGCCCCATTCTCAGACACTAAGTACAGGGACTGAGCTGGGAAAAAAAATGGCCACATCAACCTTGCTCTGACCCCTTCCTTCTCTGAGTATAGGCAAGATAGGGTTAATAATTGGCTGCCTCTCCTGGAAATTCTGGACTGGAGCCCAAAAGGCTTTCTGATGATGCTTGCATAGGAATACTTCGTGTATGTGCACTGTAATTCCTTCTGATTGCCTTTGCATGAGCTCAACAGGAAGGAGAACATGGGACAGAGGAGGAAGTGAAGGAAAGTTCACGTGTGCCAAAGTTGCTCTGAACTTGCCTGGTTGGTGCTATAATCAGAACCGCTGCATTGTTTACCCCACTTCTCACTGATGCAGTATCAACCTAACTTCCATCATGGTTTCCTCCAATCCACAAATTCTCAACATTCCTTCAATCCAATCTTCTGTCACACTTCTAAAAGATGCTTGGCTGTCTGTAGCTTATGCTAATACTGTAATATGCTATTGTCTGGTGGATGCCAGGAATGGAGAATGTAGCTGATCTGCATGAGTAATCTGAAACTATTCAGTCTGTAGGCAGCTTGGCACCACTGAGGTCTTTCACCATGTTATCTGCTTTTGACATGACACCATTTGAATGATGTGAGATTTGATAGCCTTTGGGGTTCCTTTCAGCACCATCATTCTCTGGGATTGTGTTATCCATATGTGTTCAGAGATACATTTGCATTACTTGATTGCTGTTATTTCCATCACTTGATAATCACACTGGAATAGTTCACATGTTCTGCAATGACTCATCAACTGATGAGAATCAAAGCTATGCCCAGGGGTTTCAAGGCTGGAACCAGGAATCCCATTCCCTACACACGGAAATCTGATTCCCTACTTAGAGAACAAGACTTGATGGAGAATGATTGTAGCCCAACCTTCCCCTTGAGTTGTCTAAAGGCAAGGATTTTTTTTAAAATCTGGAGTATTCAATTATATTCATTTACATACCTTCATTTGCAGTCTGAAAAAATGTGACCCAGGCAGAAGATTACCACCTCACTGAGAACTAGGCCTAAACGTCCCAGGGTTCAGCAATTTTTTAATAGGAGGAAAGCTTCAGGACCACACACTTCATGTGACATAGATTGGTCGTTTTTTTTGTACAGTACATCCTAGAGCTAGAAAGAAGCAGGACTTGCGCAAACATCAACTAGGAACACTTATTTGAAAACGTTATGGAAATGTCATGTAATAAAGATTATTTGAAAGTGGGTTCTCTTAAGAGGGTTAAATGTTGACCACTTAAAGGATCAGTGTTGTAGTGGTACATTTTTAAGCACAGGAGTTTGCCATGACATACCCCAGTAAGATTATAACAAAACAACATAAATCAACTTTAAGACTACAATCCTTACACTAACCTGGGAGTAAGTTCCACTGAATTCAGTGGGACTTACTTCTGAGTAGACATGCCTAGGATTGTGCTGTAAACTTCTTCATTCCATCATTTTCCTCTCCTGCTATTTACTTCCCCTTTGAAATGCATGTACTTCATTTAACAGTCTAGCTCATCTCATTCCAAACCCTTGGAATAGGTTGCAATCATTTAAAACAAAAGCATAAACACTGAAAAATGGGGTTTAAAATATCCTGAATAAATATAAAGATAGAGTGCTAGCCTCTGAATGTTTACTCAGAAGTAAGTCTCAGTGTATTCAGTAGGACTTACTCCTAGCTAAATTTGCATAGGACTGTAATCCAGATGTATGAACTACTGTCTCTCAGGTAGCCTTTGGAAAAGAAGATGGAATACTGTAGCAATTAAAAATATGCCCCTAGGCAAATTTCTCAGTTTTCCTCTCACTAGGCCTGATGCTTCTTTTCAGGTAACTTTTGAAAAAAGTCTCAGTGGCAGTACATGAGTACTCCTGCTGCTGCTATCTCCACTCTTGCAGCAGAAGTTCCAGGTCACCACTCTTCCCCAATTCCCTTCAACGACACCCCTGAAAATGATACCTATCTCACACCTTCCTTGGTTTTTTATGTGACAGATGAATTCCTATGAGAAAGAAGATGGGCTCATTTTGCTGACTCCCAAAATGGAATTTTGCCTCTTTTAAATTGCCAGCAGCTACATCAAAATCATCGCGCTCCTTACAGCATATTATAGTCTCGTTTAAGTTATACAAGTA
The DNA here is from genome assembly GCF_035046505.1 of Tiliqua scincoides. Lineage (NCBI taxonomy): Eukaryota > Metazoa > Chordata > Lepidosauria > Squamata > Scincidae > Tiliqua > Tiliqua scincoides. The sequence goes on along the minus strand of NC_089822.1, from coordinate 101,122,849 downwards.
TAACTGTCATATTGTATAATATAAGTCACTAACGCAGTATAATGTTTATGTAACACACCAACAGGAGGTGACTCAGTCCATGTCGAGAGGTATCAGCTTCTACGTGAGGTGGATTGACGTGGGTAGACGGATGTGGTTCAAAGGGAGGGGATGCTAAAGTCGGATTGCCCTGCAGGTGCACCAACAATTGGGAAGCGTTTTGCTGAAGAAGTGGGAATTGGTCTGGGTCTTCCTCCTCTTCCAACCTTGATGGCCTTGTTTTCCTAGAGTTCATAATCCTTTACAAGATACTAAATAAACATGGTAAATGCAATAAATTACTAAAAACCTGCCTGAGCCAGTTCAACCCTTCACTAAATGGAATGAGTCTCCTTTCCCTCCAAGGGCAGTGAGTGCAAACCCCACCTCCTGGGCGGCTGGATCCGAAAGGGCATTGGGGATGTAAGGTGTGACCAGCTTACCCCTTTCCCCTGCTCCAGGGAGTACAATCACCAATAAACACTGGAAACGTGACATGATATTCTTGTCACCCTCTGGGCCTTCAAGCAATTCTGCGCTCCCTTTACCTGGGGTGGCAATAACCAGATATTTTTGGGTTTTTTCCTCTTTTTTATACTTACTTGTTTTACAAGGATTACTGAGATCCTGAATGCAAAGTGTTTAGAACAAAAAATACCAAGCAGTAAGTATTTGTGCATGGACATTCTGCCCCCCAAAAGCCTGCCCACAAAAGCCCTGTGTAGATATCATGGCACATACCGTGCTGTAGGCTTATACCATGATCTTGGAAGCTAAGCAGGGTCAGGCCTGGTTAGTACTTGGATGGGAGACCATTTGGGAATACCAGGTGCTGTAGGCTTATACCATAGTCTTTCGAGACTGAAGGTGGCCAACCATACACCACAAATTTGTGGAGGACAACAGGCATAATCCTGACTCCACTCCTTCTTCCTCTGCAGTCATGCTATGTGACATGTCATATGTTTGTTCATTTATTTACATGGCACCCATCAGTGTATGTGGCACTTTACTGAAAGTGAGAAGACAGTACCTAGTATGCGGAATTGACAATCTGGGCAGCTACAAGGGAAATGAGAGGGGACGAGGAAAAAGATGCAGGTGTTTCAGTGATTCATACTTTTCATTTCGTTACAGTAGTCAGGTGTCATCTGGGTAGGGCTAATTTGAAAATCAACCTAGATGTGACAGAACAGGGAAGTGATATGGGGCAGAATGCTACCGAATTCCTGGAAATATGCAGGATGGGGACAAAAATGAAACAGGACATTAAGACACAGACTTTACCTAATTAGAATGGCCCATCCATTGCTGGTCCAGTCAGTTAAACTGCATTCTTCCAGTATGTCAGGGAGCCCCAGGCCTGCCATGGCAACTAAGGGTTGAAACTAGGGATAAGGACCTAGCATCAGGAATGACTCTGAAAGGACTGTGTGAAGAGACGTGTGCAACACTGGCCCCCTGGTCTTGGTAGACAGCATGAAGCCTCTGGATTGGCCAGGCCTGGTATAAATTTAGGGGTCTCGTCTTCTGCCTTTGTCTAATCCACAGAATGGTACATTTTGCCTGCCACTCTTCAGGACCTGTCCCCATAACTTATTTCAGGGACTATGAACGAGATAACCAACCTTCACGTCAGGATTTTTCTATGGCCATCTATAAACCCAGCCGGTGTGTGACCAGTATTAGGATCTGAACAGTAAATATGTTTAAGAGTCAGCTGGACAAAGACTTTTTGCTATTGGCCCCAGCCCTAAACAAGCAGGCTTTGCTATTGCCCACCAAGATGGTGCTGTTGCCCTGGTGCACTTGATGCATTTCTGCAGCTTCTTCCCCCTCCATGGTTTCTACATTCCTCCCCCCCCCCCGTGCATTCTCTGTCCTTCCTCCCCGTGCAGCTCCTCTCCCTTCCCACTAAGGGCACAGTTCATAGAAGTTCCTGGAGGGGGGCAAAACAGTACATGTCTTCAGGCACCTGTATGTCAACGTAAAGTGGCCCCTCTGCCTCCACTTCCAAGCCAGTCAGGAAGGCAAGAGCAAAGCAGAGGAGACGTCTCCACTTTGCTTTCATAGCCACAACTGTCTTGGAAGCAGAGAGAGAGAGAGGAGTGGCTTTATATGGGTGTACAGGCAGCTGAAGACACTTACTGTTTTGCCCCCCTCCATGAATGCCTCTGGCACAGTTCAGTGGGGTTGGTTTCCGTGTCCTTGTGGGTGGGCAGGGACATTTCTCTCCATTCCACCCTCAAAGGATGAAAGAGGAGGAAAAGCTGCCACTGACCACTCTTTGCCTCTGGCAAAGAGGCCCCTCAGAAGCAAGCCTGTAGAAAATCAAGAGTTGACTTGCACATAGGATTAAGGCAGTAGTGTTCTGAGAGGGGGGCACAGCCCTAGGTTTTGCAGGTGCCTCAAGGCGCCATGTAAGTAGCCCCTCCCCCTAGCCTAGAGGAGATGCCTCCACTTTGCTCTCGCTGCCCAGACTGGCTCCATAGGTTAGGGGGAAGGGGTTGTGTTGAGGCATCTGCAAAACTTAGCGCTGTGCCTCCCTCTGGGAACACTACTAGATAAAGTAAAGCTAGAGACACTGTGCAACTCTAAATGCTTGGATTGTGTAGGGTACTTTGGGTACTCTGGGCTCCCAGCATGTGCCCCAGAAGACCCACTCTCTGGCACCACCTTTTCATAGATTGTGCTAGTTTCCATGCCAGCCCACCAAATGTCACCCTTAATCTTCCCTGAACTATATGATTCTGTCTTGATGCTACCCATGCCATCTTAGATGTTATCTGACTCCACCCCTGGCTCCACCATAGTCTCCACTCAGTAGGCACAACTGCTGTTTTTAATCAACAGTGTGTAGCCCTAAGTAAAATGGAGCTGCACTAGTACAAACACAGCCTTAAATTCCTGATCCTGAAATCAGACAGGGCTAGAAACTCGGCTTCTGTTTTCAGAGCTACAGGCATGTTGAGGACAATGATATATTTTTATAAAACCACATTATGAATGTTACGAAGTAAGCATGTTCCTTGGTGTCATTTTCTAGAATCAGTGTGGATATCAAACCCCAAGTGTATATGAAAAAATGATTTATGAAGTTGCTTAATTTTATGAACATTAAAGAGTAAACAGAAGATTTAGATCTTCTTATATTATGTTTAAGGAGCAGACACCCGCTGAAGAGGAAGACCTTGCCAACATCCCCCTTCCCTCTGTGTAAGGGTGAGGCTATGTGAAAAGTAAAGGAAGGGCCCCAAGCAGGAAAGTTAACAGCAATTTGGTAGACTTGGCATTTGCAACAAAGTAAATCAATATGCAATTAGTGGGAAAAAAAAACAACTGGTATGCAAGATGCAATGGGTGATATGATTATTGAGAACTTTGCCTTCAAGGGAATGCCATTTCACATAAATCTTTCAAAACGATGTCATGGAGCATCTACAAGGGAAAGCTCACGTCAGGGAGAAGGCTGTTTGATATAAACCTTTTCCCTGAAATGCCATTTTTGTATGTGGAGGGACGCGATTTGCTGGGGCTTGTCCCATCATGGGAGTATTCAGTGCTCCCCAGCCAGCCCACTTGGTGATTTACCTCAAGAGATTATTCTGTGGTGCAAGGCCCATCCTCAGGCACGATGTCAAATGCTGCCCCCCCTTACTCAGTGATGTGCCAGCCTCTCCTCCTCCCACTCTCCAATCTTCTTACTCAACACTTCTGTCTCCTCCACATTTTCTCTTCCTTTTCCAGTCCAGGGAGTGGAAGGAGAATGAGGAATTGGGGACCAGTAGGCAGATAGATGGGTGTCCCTCACCAACCTATGCCTGAGGCAATAGTGGACCTCCCATTCACTGAACGAGGCAAACGCCCTGGGCACAGAAACTGCGCGCCTCCAGGACTGTGTGGGAAGCCTTAATGAGGCTCCCAATGCAGTCTAAAACTGTGTTTCTGGTTTGCCGAAAGCACAGTTTAAGACCGCGGTGAAGCCTCAGATGGCTTCTCCTGGAGATGGCTGGTCCTGGAGCTGTGCAAGGCCCTGTTTTGCTCCAGGTGGGGGGGCAGCTTCCTGTGGGGGGGATGGCTTCATGGACCTTTGCCCTGGGGTGCCTCGAGGGGAGGTCCGCCACTGGCCTGAGGCAACCACTTCAGTTTGCCTCATGGGTGGCCTGGCCCTGCTGTAGCATGCAATGCGATGGCCTTCATCAGTCATGCTCCTGGGTAACAGCATAGAGAGAGCACAGCCTCTTTGCCATTCACTCATGGTGCTAACTAGAAGTGGTACACATGATAGGAAAAGGTGCAGTATTGTAGTGAGAAAACAACTCTTTGCATAGTGGGAAAAACAGCTTGGAGGAAAAGTACTTATTTGGAGAGAGTTCAGACAGATGGGTGAATGAATAAATAAAAAAAAGAGTACTTCACAGTTTATTAGTTTATAAGTCAGTTGGTAACACCTCAGGTCATTAGCACAATTATTCAGCCAGCAAGTTTGAAGAGAGAGACTTAAGAGCAAATTTTTCTTTGCCTTTTACGTATTTATTTTGCTAAAGAGCATAGTATGAACAAGCATTAGGTAGTACTAATGAGAAACCAAAGCACACTGCCAACCCTTCTGTAGTTTCACCTGCTTGCAGTAGCCAAGAGGCCTTCCTCTGCTTTTGGAGGACTTCCATGGCAAGTTGAGGGCCTCAAAATATCCTGTAATTCTACAGCTACTACATATTCTCTGTAGAACAAGAAAGTTGGATGGGTTGAAAATGCCACATAAATCATTAAACGAAGAGCCATAACGGCTTACTGCAGTTATATAGCCCTCCGTACATGATGTAGACCCCATCCTTGAGGTATTAGAATAACACCATGATGTGAAGTAAATGTGAGTGGTTAGAAATATGGTTTTAGTGGCCGTGGAGTCACATTCATCTTGTTTCAGACCACAAGCACAACGTGGGCGGTGGTCTTTGCAGCCATGTTCTCCCAAGATATTCCAAGTCTTTCTCCTAATCTAAAGCCTTCATTTTTAAAAAAAGTTCCTAACTCTTTTTCTTTATCTTAACTCTTCCCCGAAACCCCGCCATGATGACCATAACTTTCCTCTTGATGTCATCTGGATTGTCAGCATTTCTGATATCTGATAATGGAACTGAGGTCGCAATCCTAACCCCTTATGTCAGTGCTTTCCGGCACTGATATAAGGTTAATGCAGCTCTGAGGTGAGGGAACAAACATTCTCTTACTTTCAGGAGGCCTCCATGAGTGACACCCAACTGCAGGATGCAGCACATGTCCCATTGGCACTGCTGTGCCAGTGCTGGAAAGCACTGATATAAGAGGTTAGGATTGCACCCACTGATAGATTTGGTGGGAGGTGGGTGAAAATGGTGATAATAAAATTAAAACACCTAATACTGCTTTCTGTACTTCTCATTTTTGTTTTTTGTTTTTTTAAAAAAACCCAAATTCTTGCACAGGCAGGATGCCATGTCACACAGCCCTGCAGTTCTGGGAAGCTTCTTTGCATATTGCAATGCCCTGAATATGCAACCTCTGCAAGCACTAGTCATCAATTTCCACAGGTACATTATCTCAACTGCATCAGCACAAGACAAGGAACTGAGAAAGAAAGAAGGATCTTGGAAGGTCTTCCCAACAGCCATTTTCTAATCTTGAGAAATGCCAGACTAATTGTTGTTTGTGATATTTCATCATTGTAATGGGCAGAGTGTGTATCCAAAGGGAGGGCCGCTTACGGTAATGCACTTGGGAGGTGTACAGCCTGTGGAGACAGATGACACACCCATTTACAGGATCACTGTACAACAGAATGGTGTGGAAGGGATCAATGATTCCATAAGTAATGTCAGAGGTCAACCAGGGTAGTGGCCAATGGCTCCAGGTCTCTGGGAGAGCTCACACAACCAGCTCTTGAGCTAACCTTTGCAGCAGTGATGTTGCAGGAAAGGGGGTCCATGGATAGAAGACTATGTCCCCAGACTACGCCAGCCATGCCACCCCGAAAGCTGCCTGTACCCACTACCCCTCCCCCCGGAGGCATTCTGAGGGCCAGAGCACGCAGCTTCCCTGGCCCTCAGAGGGCCTTTTAAGGCCTCCAAGGACTTTAAATATCACTTCTGATTTTTGGGCAAAAACCAGAAATGACATTTAAAGACCCTCTGGAGGCCTTAGAAGGCCTCTGAGGGCCGGGAAAGCTGGGTACAGCCTCCCTGACCCTCAGAATACCTCTGGCGGGGCTCAATGGGCCTGGGGTGTGTACCCCCATGTGTCACTGTGGTAAGGACTGCCACTACTTTGCAGACCTCGAAAGAAGAATCGGGTAAGAAAAAGAAGCTGCCAACAGCCTTTTCTTTGCCAGTGCCTGAAGTCTTCCTGAAGTCAGATCAGGCTTCCACTCATCTTTGCTTTGGTCTTGTGACTGTGACTTATATTGAAAGTTCCCAATCTGACCCTGTCAGGCCTTCAAAGGAAGAAGAAAAGGAGGTGCCAAAGCTTCCTGTCTTTGCCCCATAACTCCTTTCATTCCCAACCACCAAACAAGGGGGTCCCACATGCCCTTTGAGCCAACCCGCAGTGACCCAAGTGCAATCCACATAGGATTGAGTCTATACCCATAGATTCTATTTGCAGCCCTCCAAATCACTCAGCTCTAGGAACCACTGAGCTGGAGGCACTTGTTGTAAGTATTGCACTGCAGGTGTTTGTATCAGCTCAGCATCCCTGCCATTGTCACATGTCGATTGGCTGTCAGTCCTTGTAGTAAACTAAGCCTACTGGGCTAGGCAAGAGACTTGAATACGTTGCACATCATCAGAACACTCAGTTGAATGATGGTCACTGGGCTCTAAGAGCTGATGAAGCTTCTGCAGTTTTTTTCCTCTGGGAGGCAGCTTGGCAGGATTACTCATCAATGGCCTCCAGGGAGCAGCAGTGAGCACCAGATGGTGATTTTTAGTGGTATGTTGCTTTCAGGTTGACTTCTGGGCCATCGTGCTTTTCATTCCTCCCCCGCCAGGCAATGCTTGCATTTTCCTGCCATACTTTTTTTTCTGAATAGTTGGTGCTACTAGAATATCTTTGGAATCTGTTTCAGGGCCAACCCAGAGAAGAACTGGATGTTTCTTTGGCTGCAAACTTGGTGGTGCAATCTCCATCCAGGCTGTAATTAGGGGTGGGCAGAACACAGACAACTGTCGCCTTTTTCTTGGTAACATGTGAAAGGTGTGCGGTCTCTTTACCTGTGGAACCACATTCTCTCTCTCCTCCTACTTTTAGTCAGGGTTTGAGAATGTTTTTATCGTGATAGGTATTTAACATATCACTTCTGCTGTTTGAGTTGTTTTCGTCTGTGTGTGTGTGTGTGTGTGTGTAAGATAATTGTTAATGTTTATATAATTTGCTCTATGCCACTCTGAGGACATTTCATTGTACATAAAAAGTGGGATATGATTGGAATGAATGAATAATGGATAGATAAATGTGCCCTGAGACTATATTGCAACACAATAATGCAGTGGTACTCAAACTTTTCTGGCCAGTGGCTCCCTTGACCCCCGTGGCTGTTGGCCATGACTCCCCATCATGTTCCAGAGGGCTGGATGTGACATCATTAAACAGGAAGTGGCCAGAAATATTAACTATATTAAATATAATATCATACTATTATATTTATTATAATATAATATTTCAGCCACACTAGATGCTGTGCCAGAACCACCTTTCAGAGCGTGATACCATAGTCTTTCGAGACTGAAGGTTGCCAATACAATACAAATGTATATTGACTATATTAATATTAATTATATTAATCGTATCATTAATTAAATGCAGATCTTAAAAATATATTATTTATATAATATACAGCAATATACATGCTTTATAAATGATCAGCTGCTGATCACTGTTGGAGACAGGATGCAGGAGTAAGTAGATTTTGTCTGGTCCAGGAGGACTCATTTTTTTAAACTTTGTAAGCATACCAATAGAATTGTTTTATCAAATGAACTTTGTGAACAACCAGTCTGACCAACATTACACACACACACCCCTGAGGACCCCAATCCAACTAGTCATTTCTCCCATTCTCCTTGGATAGGATTGAACCCTTTATTAAATTAATGAAATTAAATTTTTCCAGCAGCTGGTGGGAAAATTCAATAAAGAAAAAAGACAAATAACAGTATTACAAAACACATAAAAAGCACACAAGATATCTCTAATAGTGTAGCAAGAGTGAAGTCAAGAATTCTAATTATTTACAGCTTTAAATATTAATAATCTAAATTTCCACAGTTACATACACTATATTTCCAACAGCCCTTCTTGTTTTCTCATTATAAGTATTCCATTTCAGGTTATTATATAGTTGCAAATTTTAATGGTCTCTCAAAGTTTACACTCAGTAACGTCACAGAATAGGTAGACTGTTCTACCTGCCTTGGTCTGCAAAGACCTGAGTACCTACTCCTGCTCAGGATCTCACTTCTTTGGGCTGAGTCTTCACTGAGTGGTAAAGCTAAACGTGAACCAATCTATGGGGGCTAAAAAGAAACCTGTGGAGCATGAAGAGGAGATTATACATGCAGAGGGCATGCATACAATCTCTCCTAAATTGGGGAAATATCCATATCATTTGTCCTGTGTTTACTAGAAACAACCAAGTCATCATTATGTCATTGGTTCAAAGTGTTGTATAAACATGTCACCTATAAAATATAAATGACAAGCTACTTAACGTGTCTCCAACAGTCACTTTCTCACTGCCTCTCCTATTTCTTTTTTGTTTGTTCCCTTTTCTTCGCTTGTCTCAGAGAATCTGGTGGGCATGCCCTTTTCAATTAGCTATAATTTGTCAATAGCTGAAGGTTGGACCTTTTGAATATGTTTTGATTTTCTGTTTTGGCTCTGCTGTAACCCCACCCGTCACACTGATTTAAGAAGACCAATATCCTACCCTTCCAATTGTATGGGAACTCCAGGAAGCTTCCAAACAGAATTTAAAAGCACCACAAAGAAATCCAGCCCAGATGAAAACAAAAATAAAAGGCAGTAATCAAAAACAAGAGCCAGCAAAGAAAGAGGATGAATTAAAATTTGGTTAGAAAAGTCAGGTCTGCAATAAACATTGAAAAGAAACAAACCTGAGCCCTGTTCAGGTATGAGGTTCAGGTATGTCCACAGCAACACCATGTCCAAAGGTATGCTGGCAAGCCCCACTACTGCACTTTCCAGTTCCAGCCCTGTTTTCTCGGTTCACATTATTTGGATAAATAGGCAAACATTATCCCCAGGGAGTGGATCTCTCCCTGTTCTGGAACATTCAGTGCTGAGGATTCCTGATCATGGGATACTCTCTCTGTTGCAGTTACCCTTTGGGGAGCAACCAAAGCCCAGGGGTCAGGTTGCTGGATATAGGTGAGAGAGCAGAAGCCATGAATGGTCAGACAGAAAATCAAGAGACAGCAGACATATTGAGGGTTGAGAGTGCAGAGAGAGAGAGAAGCCAAGCTGATTCTACTAGCCTCCTCCTGCGTTTTTATTGTACTTGCAACATTGCTACATTCGGTTCTTAGATAAAGCCACATTAGAATCTCATACAGGGGTGAGAACAATGGGTGCTTCTTCACAGAGTGCTGTATCAGCTATTGTCACACTTCAGCCTGGGAACTAGCATTCCTGTCGGTTTGCCAACAAGGGAGGGTTTGCCCGTAATTGCCATCACACCAAGGCTTTCTGTGTGCTTCTGCTTAAGCACTTGAAAATACCACACTCTCCTTGGAAAAAAACATTTCCTTTTTCACTCAAATGTTGTTCCAGGAAAGCGTGGGGAGGGGGAAGCAGAGTGCAGTGGCAGGGCAGGGCTTTCCTTTATGATCAGCCCTGCAGTAGCTATGATCTCTACCCTGCAGAAGTAGACCTCCCAAGGCAGAGAAAGTCTTGTCTACCTCATTACCAAGCATGCCTCAGAAGGTGGAAGGATTCGCAGGTGGAAGGAAAAATTGTCTGGTTAATTGTAATAAGGGGGTCAAAATGGGGGCAGGAGTCCTTTGTGTATCCTGCGCCCAAACCCTCTAGGGCAGCAGTCCTCAAATGTTTTAGCACCGGTTGGCAACCTTCAGTCTCGAAAGACTATGGTCTAAGCCTACAGCACCCGGTATTCCCAGGTGGTCTCCCATCCAAGTACTAACCAGACCTGACCCTGCTTAGCTTCCAAGATCAAACAAGATCACTCAAGCGATCCATACATCAGCGGAGACCCACTTTTAAAAATCGCACCCTGTTGGGACCCACCCAGCTTTACAAGAGGTTTATCGGGACCATTCTGGTGGCCTTGCATTCCCCTTTGCCTGGCCTTCAGTATCATCCAAGCCATGGTCACCTACTAATGAGTAAATGCACACATGTGGCTCAGTTTCACTTTCTATAGGGCTCAGTACATTTCCCTTGTGAGCTTGGAGGGGTGAGACTTCTTTCTTGAGAGTTTGTTGGAGCCTGCGTCCATCCGACTGGGACCATTCTGGTGGCACTACATTTCCCTAGACCTGCCCTTCAAAGTGAACCAAGGCACGGTCATCTACTCATTAAAAAACATGCACATGCTGCTCTGTTTCAGTTTCATAGGACTGTTTCATAGGACTCATTACATTTTCCTTGTCAGCCATCAGTTTTGCAACCTGTCAAAAATCAAATCATGACCCACTGGTGGCTCCTGACCCATAGTTGGGAACCACTGACTAAAGCTTTAAAATGAGTAACTACTACCTAGATTTGCTCCTGAAAAAGGACTGGTTGCCCCTGAAATTGGTACAATGCTAGAATTACAAGCTTCCCAAAACTGGTAGTTACTTGCTTCCCAAAATATTCCAATTTACTTCTTTATCTTGCCCTCACCCCGCTCCCGTTTTAGGATTATCAGGTTTCCAGATTTGGCTCAGAGACACTGCACTTGGGCCTCCTTCTGCAAGCCTCTGAGAAGAAATTATTAATCCAGGGCCAATCCATTATCCCAATTGTGCATTGGGTGGCTTCATTAAAGCCCATGGCACATGTTTAGGGTGATCCAAAAGTCCTGTTACCCCTCATGGATTACAGAAATCATTACTAATTGTGTTTTCTGATTACATGTGTATTGAGAGGAATAAATCTTGCTAGCAGCCATGTTTCATTAGATTTTATGTCCTCTCTGTTCATGTGACAGTGATACAGTAATAGTTGGCATACATTTAAACAATCTATATGGGGGTAACGGGCCTTTTGGATCCCCCTGTACATACCACACTCATAACTTTCCCATTCAGGACATGGTTGGCAACCTTCAGTCTCAAAAGCTATGGTATAAGCCAGGGGTGCTCAATAGGTGGATCGCGATCTACCAGTAGATCGCGAGGCAAAATGAGTAGATCGCGGAGTGCCGACCCCCCCTTCAGATGCCTCTGGGAGGAAACGCCGGGAGTAAGGCCCATTGTAATCAATGGGGCTTGCTCCCAGGTAAGTGTGGCTAGGATTGCAGCCTCACAGCCTAATCCTAGGCATGTCTACTCAGGAGTAAGTCCTGTTATACTCAGTGGGGCTCAAGGTACACCAACATACATTGTACACATAAATGTTATATGTTATGATGGCGCGAACATTGTAAAAAAAACTCTGGTAGATCTCCGGACCTTGCTGGGTTTCAAAGTAGCTCTCGAGCCAAAAAAGTGTGAGCACCCCTGGATAAGCCTACAGGACTCGGTATTCCCAGGCGGTCTCCCATCCAAGTACTAACCAAGCCTGACCCTGCTTAGCTTCCGAGATCATGGGGGTGTGGTGAGGTTCGTGGGAGAGTGGGGAGAGGCCAAGAGCTTTTGGAAGAAGGCACATTGTGGAGGGGTTGCATTAGCCCACCATGTCCTTCTGTTATAAGCGCTTGTTGTTGTTATGAAACAGAAGCACCAGTTTGAGAAGGGAGCCAAGAGGAAGCAGTAGAATCTCCTTTACCTTTAACCATTTTTGATTCTGAACTGACAGGCATCCAGACAATGAGAAGCAATGCTACCATTGCATCAGTGGTGACCTAACTCTACACTTTTCGATGATCCATCTTTAAAAAAAAAAATTTTTCCCCAACTTAATGCAGACCATTGTAGCATGCTCCCTGAATGGTTCAGGTGGCTTTACTTTCTATATGGGGAGGATTTTTTGAATGGCAGGATGGGAGAATGGCGGAAGTCATGGGAGCCTCTGCTGGCCATCTCAAATGGGCCCACAGCAAAGCCTGCCCAACTCAGTGAGAACTTGGCCAAGCTGGAAGACTGGAGGCACCATATGATTTCGCCCATGATCTTGTTTTGACAGTTCCGTTCATTGCAACACAATGGACATGTTTAATGCCGCTTGTAGGTAAGTGCATCACATAAATATTTTTATGACATTAACTTCGTTTTGTGAGCAACTAATGAGAGTTGAAATGAGAGTTGGAGGTCAGCCCTGAGTGAGATAGTTAGAGATGCATCGTATTAGGTCCTCCATAAAATCATTTACTTTTATGGGTTTTAATGTTTTTCAAATGGAAAAGGATTGTTCCAATTGCAGGACCATCTCTACTATGAACAGCTAATGTAGCAGCTGATTCATGCAGAGGATTTTGTCTGCCATTAAACTGCAGCAAATTGCTGCAATTAAAAAAAAAAAATTGGACCATCCCAAAGAGTGTACCATTGGGATTTTCTGCATCAGATACCAAAAAGTCTTGGTCTGGTCTTATCATGTGTGTTTCAGCCTTCTACCTGGTTAGCCCAAATAGTAAACAAAAGACATATTTATGACTACTAATGTTACTTTCTTATTTTTAAATCCTGGAACTGATCTTTTTCAGTTCAGGTACTACTTTTTTGGCTCCTTGTACCACCTGAACTGCTGGTCAGAGGTGGGGTGTATGTACAATTTGAGCTAGGACACTATCATTGCATCCCAGAATCCTCCTGGTCCTGGGAACCAGGTGATATCAGAGAGCCAACCTACTGCATGTCCTCAGCCTCTGGGCAGATTTAGATCATTTGGCTGGCCCAACAGATCCTTGCCAACCCTTGGACCAGAGCACCTGACAGGATATAGAGGATGCGATTGGTATCTCTGATCAGTCCCATCTTAATTCCTGGGCAGATTAACGTGATCTAGAACTCAGATTAGGTATCTGCCATACTGACTGACTGGTGAGAGGGTTTTATGTCAGCAGAAAGGTCTTTCACTGTTGTAAAATGGCTGCTGATGGTGCTTTGATGGCCATTCTGTGACTGCTGCTGCAAGAGGTGACAGTTCTTCTGTTTCACTGACAGACCCTGCTGCACTTACCAGATTCAATAAGTCAGTAGTGGCAGGGACAGGACGGCGGAGGGAGGGAGAGAACTGGGGCATATCTGGGCAGGGAGGAGATGCCAGGTGGGAGTCAGTCAGGTAGGAGGGGATGGATCCGGCAACAGTGGTGCACACCAGATCTTATCCCCTTCGTTTTAAACCTCCTTACCCCTTTTCTTTCCTTGGACATACTCCACCAAAAGAGGTGGTGTATGTTTGAGCAGACCTATATGTGGCCTCAGGACTAACGTGAAGGTAAGTATAAATGGTTTTTATTTACTCCCTGTTTGTCCTCCAGGTCACCCTTCCCACACTGCTAGTTGCAGCATGTGCCTTTTTGACACGGGCTGTTGTTTTGGTTTGGCTCAACTGTTACCCTGCAGATGCCTGATCTCGGAAGCTAAGCAGTGTTAGGCCTGGTTAGTACTTGGATGGGAGACCACCTGGGAATACTGGGTGCTGTAGGCTTATACCATAGTCTTTCGAGACTGAAGGTTGCCAACCCTTTGTTGGTAGAGGATAGGATTGGGGCCTGAATCTCCCACTTTTTATAGGTCTGATCCATGGTTTACTGATGAAGCAGCTGAGCTGGCCCCATGGGCATACTTTTCCATTTACTAGAGACCAAAGAATTACATCTTTACCTCTGTGTGCATGACAAAACCTTCGTGAGCAGCAGATTTCCAAGCTAAATTACAAGCTTTCTTTTGAAATGGATGGGAGATTCAGAGTTTGAAAATGGCATGAGTAGGAAACCAGTTCAAAGGGGGGAAAAAGAAAAAGAAAAAAAAAACCCCTGACTGTACAGTTATAAACTCTGGCAGAACACTTTATTTCTACCTTCTGGATACATATCAAAAAAACTATCAGCAAAGCAAATCCAAATGGTTGTTGTGTCGTTTTTTGCAACTGGTTTTTATTTGTGCATCTTTTTTCCCCACTCAACGGCACAGACAGCAATATAATACAGATCTGAATCATTGTTGTGCATTGGATGTGAATTGGGCAACATTTTGGCAATCAGTCACCATTGTGTATTTTTTTAAAAATTGATTTTTTTTTTCTGTAGATCCATATATAATCCCAAACCTGATGCCTGTGCAGGATTTTAATCTGCAACAATGAATATGTATTCATACTAGGATGTTTGTGATGTCTGTAATTATGGCTGTGGTCTTGAAATAAAGTCCTGTGTGGTCCACAGTGACGACAGAGATTTCTTTTTTCATTTTGCCGAGCTATAAACATCCAGTACATAGCAACACTCCTGTGCTTTTTTCTCCATTTGTCTTATACTATAAATGTAAGGAATTGGCCTATAAAACTTTGCAGAAATTGAGATGGCATTACATTATCAGGCCTGCAAAACTTTTATTGCTGGGAAAGTTGTACACAATGGAAGACATTTTGCCTTCTTCCCACGTGTCAAAACACATTCAGTTCATACCAATGTTAGGTTTGGAGATAGGATACCCATGTCAAGAAGTTCACTGGGTGGCCTTCAGCAAGAAACAGGTCAAATCAAGTCAACCTTTATTAGGCATAAACATTTGGTAGGTGAAGAAACAGGTCATCAAACTACCTTCTGGACAGTGTTCTTATGAGGGGAAAATTTAATCCTTGTGAGTTTCCATCACTTTTTAACAATACATCCATGACTGAACTCTCACTGCATTTAGAACATGCTGAATCAGACCGGGGTTCATCAAGTCCAGCATCCAGTTTCCAACAGTGCTAGTCAGATACTTCCAGGAAGATCAGAAGCAGGTCATGCAAGCAACATCCTCACACACTGTTTGTCTCTTGGCAACTTATCTCCAGAGGTGGTCTCCAGAAGCCTCTGGATATGTACACATCATTCAGGACTTTCAAGGGGATTTCACACATTCATCTAAGCCTTTAGCTTGTTACCACACCATGGGGCAGCAAATTCTACAGATTTGCCATGTGCTGCATGAAAAAGTATGTAGAGTTCTCACTGCATGGTCCCTTTTCTGAACAGAGGCAGGAAAATGTTTATGCGTTTCTCAACATGCACATCAAAACATTGGATTTTAGCAACCCTGTCCCAACTCTAAATATATCATAAAGAAAAACCATTTTGAAACTAGTCATGAAACATCAAATATAAACCAAAGCCCCTTCAGTGCTCTGATATTTCTGGAGCACTTCTTTTATGTCCTGCCTGTAAGGGAGGATTCATGGATTCTGTCCTTTTATTGTTCTGTGGTTCTGTTGTTCTGCTCCTCCTGTTTTCTGCATTAGAATTCTTTTTCTGTAGAGTATTACTGATAGACACTGTTCGGAATTGCCCCCAGACCCCAGCACAGATAAGTGTAGTACTGACATCTGACACCCCTGGGATCCTAGTGGGGCAGGGAAGAGGGCAGAAGAGTAGTAAATATCCCAGGGGCAAGGAACAGAAGCCATAAAGTAAGGATATGGCAACACTACCACTTTGCTTATGGTGCAGTACCTGCATTTTTGTAAAGACTTGCCAGAATTTCTGCCTGCATATGTGGAATGTCAGACCTTCTGTGACCAGCTTAGGGAGGATGTTGGAGAGGAAGTGCAATGCATGGCTAGAGGAGAGGAGGTAGTTGATTAAAGCCAAGGAGGTGGTGACAGTGAACCTCCTCCATTCTGTAGCATCCAAGTGGCCTTGCAGGAACAGCAACCAATATACACTCCTACCAGCTGCTAAAACATTACACAAAAATCATCCTGCACACAATTTTTTTCTTTTGGCAGTATTTTGCCCACACACACATGTATATTGGTAATGAGCTGAAAGCTGCAGCAACCTCCACAAGTACTTGTACAGAAATCAGAATGAAGAACAGAACAATGAAGGATTCCTTTGGAAGCGGGGCTAGATAGTGGGAATTCTAAAATCAGATGAGAAGAATGTTAGAAGCATCAGTAATTTAATATACCAGATGCCTCTCCAGGGGCAAAATGCAAGGACGCACCAGGGCCTTGGCCAAACACACAGAGGCAAGTGACATGGCCTTAGGCCGGGAGAGGCACCTGCGAGATTCTTCAGCCTAGAAGGCCAGACGTTCCTCAGACAGGCTTGTGATTATGTCATCACTGGGAGGGAAGTCTACTCTGAAGCAGCTTGGCTGGGAAGAATTGCTCCCCCCCCACACACACACACAACCAAACTAAGCAGCCATCTGTGTTCCAAAGTAAACTGACATTGTTGGCATTCAAAACTGCCAGTGCAATATGGAATATCACAGACTCTTTTTACTGAAAATTGCTTCGTATTTTAGCACAAATAATAACTTCCCACACCCTCAAAATACTTGGCAGCTATGAATTAGCTGTCATTCCGAAGCAAACACTTGCAACATAAACATTATCAGCCACGACAATGGTAATCACTACATGAAGAATAAGGGATTGATTATTAGTTGCTTGTGTGACAAAATAATTTTTTTTTTTTCACAGAGTCCCATGATGACTGTTAACCTGTAATCTTTTCTCCTCTCTCATTTTCAAGATTTGTTATGTGAAGAGGCAAGGGGGTTCACAACTGTGTCTGGCAGTGACAAGCAGGCAGGGAACTAGTGATGTGGCTGAATGCCATAATTGCCAGTCCTGAACATTTTGGTATCAAACTATGGTACTTAGTTTAGTACAGCATTTCCCAAACTGTGGGTCACAACCTGATTCGCAATGCTTCACTCACAAAGCCTTTTTGGGAGCTCCCAGAGGCTGCTCCTGGGTCGCACCAGACCTGCTACCCACTTCATTGATCTCCACAGGCCCCAGAACACCTCCTGGAAGTGACCGGAAGTGACTTCCAGTTTACTTCAAGTCCAGGAAGTGTTCTGGGGTCTGTGAAGGCCAGTGGAGTTGGTCACGGGCTTGGTGTAACCCAGAAGCAGCCTCTGGGAGCTTGCTAGTAAAGTGTTGAGCATTGGATTGTGACCCACAACAGGGGATAAGGTCACAAGACTCAAAAGTTTGGGAACCACTAACAGCACCCCCCAGTTGTTCCCCCAAGTTACCATCTAGTTTCTATTAAAAAAAATTGAATGTGAGGGCAAGAAGATAAACAAAAATGGAGCCCTTCCTCCTCAGTCTTTTCTCTTTGTATCCCAGCAGGATGTAGGTACACTGGCTCCCTCAGTTACAGATGTCCAAGTCACAAATGTCTGAGTGACAGGTGACTCTGTTGGCACTTTCATGCAGATGCAGTACATCCTTTGATGGTGCTTTCACGAAGGTGCAATAATGATGAGTCAGCAAGAGCCAGACATTTCAAGCTGCATATGTTTCAGCTTTTAGACAGACCCCTGGAACCTAACCAGTAAGCAGAAAGGGAACTTAAAGAGGTTTCCACTGTGGTGGCCATTCCTGCTTGCATCTGAACATTGATCCAGTGCAGAACTAACACAGCTCCCTGCCAGCCATGGTTTGCAAACCAGGACTTAAAACTTAGAAGTATTCAACCTCTGTCTCTGCTTCTTCCTCCTCCCTACTGTGGAGGGATTGTTGCTCCTTCCACATCTAGCATTAACCATGGTTTGCATTATGTTGACAAACTATGCTTACTGTAAACCATGCTTCCCTTACAACCAGGGATTGAAGCCATCATTTTAAGTTGGTTTGCAAACCACAGAAAGGATGGAAGTTGGTGTGTGTTGACTACATATGTGAATATAACAAACAACCATGTCAAGAGAAGGAGGACATTTCTCTCCAGATGGAAAAGGAGAGCAAACAGGGACTTCCAAAGTTAGTTTACAATTGGCAAACCATGGTGTGTAGGAAGCCAGTATGACATTCTGCACTGGACTACAACAGTCTCATGAGCAGTCTCAGTGTTAAGGTATGCAGAGCACCCATCTCTCTCTGAATCTGCATCCAGTTCCAGCATTGCAGGCATCATGTACAAGCCAAGAAATCTACCAATGCCACCCTTGGCCGCAGCGCAGAAAATCCTGGGGCACTGCACTTTGGCTGTCCCTGAAAAAAGCAACATGCATACTAGGCGGGGATTGATGCAGGACAGATTCCAGCAGATTCATCAGTACCATTCGAGGACAGACAGTGGGCCACAAGCACTTGGCAGGAGTCCTACTGGGGACTGTTTGCAACCCATTTAGCTTTCAGGACTGAAATGCAAATGAAATCAAGTCTACAGCTCAACCCTATTCATGTTTACTCAGATGTCTGTTTTATAGATTTCACTGGGGCTGATTTTGCATTAAATGTACTCAGGAGTGCAGTCTAACTGCCAAGCAAACATGTTCATTTCTTATCCAAGCAAACGTGAGAGCTGAAATGCAAGTGTAAATTGTGAACCGGCTTGCAGCGGTTCAAGCCATGCTTCAGTCATGAACTTGGGCAAGTTACTCTTTGTGCTATGGAGATGCTAGTAAATCTACCTTCCAGGGTTGTTGTAAGCATTACTGTGGGTCTGACTGTTACACTAAGATACATGTAACAGAGTACCACAGCCCAGTCCAACTCCCCACCTGGCAATGCAGCAGTGCCAACATGGCTCCTGCTGCATTCTGCAAGAGAGTGTCAGCCTCCAGAGGCCTTCTCTGAGTAAGTGAACATTTACTCCATTGCTCCACAGCGAGCCCATGCCAACCCACCAGGTCTACTCAGACCTGTGTCAGCACTATAGCTGGTGTAAGTCTATGTTGACCCAGGTTGAGGGATCAAGGCTGGAAGGGGTTTAAGTTTTGGCATGCACAGCTGCCACCAAAATCTCCCCCTTCCTGGTCCTGATCTACCCTCCTCCGCACCCTTGTGGCTGCCCTTTCCTGCCAACACCTGCCCCTTTCCACTCACCCCTGCCTCCCTCCCACCTCCTGCATGAACTTATTTGTGCCAGCAGGTGCCTGTTGTCTGCTGGCATGCAGATCTAGCTGTGCATCACTTGTGCTGGCGGCCAGACCACGCGCACCAGTGTGCTGCATTTTGCAGTGGCCGGAAAGTGCCTTTTGCTACCAGAATGCTTGTTCCAGTGATGCAAATCTCCCCTCAGGAGCTACACCTGAACAGGACAAAAAAGTAGTACTTGCATGGTATCTGTACAGCACGTATAATTAGTCTCTGACATAATGAACACATAATAAACACACAATTCTTTCAATACTTATAAAGCACTGTAGAAATGCTAGACATGATTTATTAGTAGTACCGGGGTGCCAGAATGCCTTGGGCTCTGACTCATAGTCAAATGCAGCCGATTTATCTAATCTTCTTAAATTGGACGGAAACTTGGGTTCTGGTACTATGGCGGTATTCAGAGCCTGTTGTTCCACCCAGAATTGTTACTAGGTCACACATAGTTCCTTAACTACATGGTGTCCTCCATGACCTTCTGAAGTCCACAGTGTTTGAAGACCCTTTGGAACGGCAGCGTCTGCTTCCTGTAGCTTTGGGGCCTCCTACTGGAATGTGCTGGTATGCACTTGACACATAAGGACATCCTGTGCGAAATCATGCCAAGGAAACCTCTTGTGGCTGGTCTGTCTCCAGCAGTGACTAATGAGATGCTTCTGGAAAGCTTGCAAGCAAGCAAGAGTATAGATTACCACTGCTTACCTCCAGCACTGAGGCATAGTGTTTCTTGATAACAGGCATTCTCTTAGAACATTCTAATAATTTAGTTGCTGTTACTAATAGCCGTTGATTGAACGAAGTCCTAAAGTCGCCTAAGCTAAAGATAATCACCTTGTGGTAATATACTCCTAATGTTTACAGTATACGTACTCCAAAGCAGTACAGTCATACCTCTGATAATGCAGTTTCCTTTAGCACTGATTTGTTCCAATTCTCTTCGTTCTGGCATGATTAACCGCTCTTCCAGTCAATAGGAGAAGAGCATTCTGAATCAATCAGCACCCTTTTCCTTCCTATTAGACAAAAGTGTATCCTACAGCACTGTTTTATCCTATAGCACTGTCCATAGTACTGCATGGTACTCAACATTTGGGAATATACTCTGTAGGAGGTATTGCTGTACTCTTGTTTTGGTCAGTTTCTGAACTTGCTGCCAATCAGTGTTAATTATGTCACATTGTGATATATTCTCCTAGAAAGTTAATTTGCTGGGGTTTCAGTTTTACAGTCTGCTCCTAATCATGTCTACTCAGAAAAAGTCCCATAGGTTTCAACGCTTACCTGCTTAATGAGCATTGAAACCTATGGGACTTTTTCTGAGCACATTTATGATGGCAACCGTAATCAATTACTTGTGGAGAAAGAACTGGTATTATTAAATTTACTGTGGTCCCCCCCCCCTTCTTGTTTTGTTTACTGAGTAAAGCAGGGCACAGAGGTTCTCACTCCTGAGAGGAACAAATGTGTGTAGTGCCAAAAAGACCTCTGTCAACGAAGGTGAGTTATTATAGATCTCTATCAACCAACATTGCCACATCAAGGAAGATTTGCTAGCTGTTTCATAATCTGGCAGGCCTAAATTTAACAGCACTTTACGCCATGGTGCTTGCTGTATAGCCTTAAACCTTAGTTAATATAGCCTTAGTTAATATTGCCTTAAACCTTAAGGTTATAGTCTATATCTGTGAAACAAGTTTTTTGAGATTTCCCTTGCCAATGTGTAGGGAATGGATCTCTGCAGACTGAGCCAAACAAAGACTCTGGTTTACATTGATGGTTTGACGTCCTTTGCTGAGAGACAGACGACAGTTGGTGTTGTCCCCAGAGAATTTTAAAAAGGGATTACTGCTCACTATGGGCTGGGTACACAAAAACTTTGTATTTCCAGAAATGGGGCATTCAGACATTATGTTGTTTCTTTGGTCTAAGCAGCCCTGTGTGTGTGTTGAAACAATCTCACACATTTGAGAGGCTGACTGAAGTCTGCAAGAAAAGCCCTAAACTCTATCTTTAGATTTTAAAAAAACTGTTGGGGTTCCTATAATATGCCGCCTTCTCTTTCCCCCTGTATTTTGGCTTACCATGGGCCTGATGAAGAGTCCTGTAGGACTCCAAAGCTCACTATTTATTTTTAAAAGAAGATATTGTGTGTTACTTTTTGGCAGGTCTCAATAAAGGCATTCCCCAAATTTGGATTACAGTTTAATTACATCTAAACATGCCACTGATGATATTATTAGCGAGTTTATTCATCATCATCATCATCAACAACAACAAAAGTTTGCAATGTGGTTTACATAGCAAAATAAATAAATAGTTCCTTGTCCCCAAAAGGACTCACGATCTTGAAAAGATGCAGAAGTAACACTAACCCAGTGCCACTGGGATGCTACAATGGGGTGAAAAGAGGGACAGTTACTCTCCCCCTGCGAAATATAAGAGGGGCACCATTTTAAAAGGTGCATCTGCCCAGTTAATAGGTATAACCTGGTAAATCTGCCTTGAACACTGAGAAATCAATGAGTAAGCAAACAAGGCTGCAATCTTAGCCTCACTTTCCTGGGAGTAAGACCTACTGAACACAATAGGACTTACTTCTGAGTAGATCTGGTTAGGATTGTGCCCTAAATGAAAGTGTTCTCCACTTGAAATCTGATACCAGCTCAGTCCCTTCATTCACAGTGCAATCCTATACATGTTTACTTGTAAGTAAGTCTCATTAAGTTCACTAGGGCTTATCCCATCCCAGGTGAAGTGTGCATAAAATCTCAAGCTTCAAATGGGAGGTGAAGAAGGAAAAAGCATGCAACATACATTGTACTGTGACACTGTAAAACACGTCCTGTCACTAGTTATTTTCATGTGAGTTTTGTTATCCTATTATAGGCATGGGCTTTCAGAGACAACCAATGTTTAAATGCATCCACATAAAAACTGAGAATTACTTCCCACTGTCTCTTAAGGAGTTTCGTTAGCATGGCACACACAGGATAGCTGTTATCTCTCCCCCCCCCCACCCGTGTCTGGAAAAACAGAGACTGTATGCAATGGAACATAACAAAGATCTCATTTGTCAGCATGGGTGGCTTCCCATTTAATCTGCACCTGTTCACCCTGCCATATACACTGATATGAGTGGCACTAACATCCTTCACATATGTACAGGGAGGTACTTTCCAATCATAATCCCACTTATATGTTTGCACAAGTGGTGCTCTTATGGCCTGATTGACCTTGGGAGAAAAAGTAGTTTATGATCTCCGTCACCCTTAGCTCTTGTTCCCGCTTTGGCTAACAAACAATGCCCCAAATTGCATCCGTGCAACAAAAACAAGACACTGCTCCCAACTGTTGAACTGTAACAAAATATTTTATCATCCAGAGAAGTTCATGGGGTTTATCCTGAGAAAAAAAAAACAGGGCTGGGGAGAGGGCAGGGAGGTAGTGAGAATTCCTGGGACTTTGGTTAGCCACAAATGAATGTGAAAGCTTGATGCTGGTTGGTACGAACAAATACAGGCATTACCAGAATGTGGCTTAACACGGCTGCCTGCAATTTTTATGGAGAACACATTTAGCTGTCCAGCAGAGGGATTGTGAAATTGGAGGAAAATACCTTCTACCACGTTGACTTTTGTGAGAGCAGAATGCCCTCCAACCACAAGGTAATCTTACCAATTCGGTTTCTATTGATTTTCGGGCTAGTAGAACACATAAACAAATCCCTAGCTTCACTAAATATAAAAATGCTATCATGTTTTCTCACTCAGTCCCTTTTTTCTGCCCTCCTTTCACTCATGCTGCAGACTAAAAAGAGTATTGCCATACAAAGAGTACTGCCAGATTTCTTAGTTTCTAATGATGGGTGTACACTACAGCCATTACTGATTCTTCTTATTCTAGATGCTTCTTATTGATTCTTTTTATTCTCCCGATTCCAGATTTTTGGGAGCCATTTTGCAAACACTCCCCCTCTAATGGGGGGGGGCGCAACGGCCTCAGTCAGGCTCATGGATGGTTGTACTACTTTGATTGCAGGTGGGAGCTTGGATAATTACATGCTCAATACCCCCCCCCCCCAAAAAAAAATCTCTCCACACAGAACAGAAACAGAAAACTGGATGGCTAAGGAGAAGAATTCCAGCCCCATTTTCTCCCTGACATTGTAGAGGACATTTTTTCTGGATGAGCATTCACTTCTGTGAGCTTCGGCAGCACTCTGAAGTAGTCTAGTCCAGCCATTTTCAACCACTGTGCCATGCCACATTGGTGTGCCACCAATGGTCCCCAGATGTGCTGTGGAAATTTGGGAGAGGGTCATTTATTAGTAGGGGCATTGGGGGATGTGAGCCCCCCATTGGCAGCATGGTGTGCCTTGTCAATTGTCAAAAAATTAATGGTGTGCCTTGATCATTTTAGTGCTTTGTCAGTGTGCCATGAGATGAAAAACATTGAAAATCACTGGTCTAGTCTAACCACAGATTTGCCACTTCCATGAGAACAAAGCCATCTGTGGTGAGGAGACCTGCCATCAAATTTTATATGATGTCAAATCTGAGGTGAATTTAGAGAATTCTGCTAGATACATTAAAAACAACAACACTGAGGTGGTATTATTAATTAATTAATTAATTAATCAATCAATCAGTCAAATCAATCTGCAAATATGACATCCTAGGCCCCTGGGTGGGGCCTGGACTAAAGTCCAGCTAAAGAACAGGCAGCTGTGATATGCAAGATGATGATGATGATAATGAGGGAAACTACCAAAAATTAATCCAAACTTTCTCAGGCTGTTTTGGGACATTTTAAAGTTCCTACTAAATTTTATCTAAATTAGGGCAAGGATAGTTCTGGCTCCATGAATATCCAATTGAGAGAATTATGACAAGAACAGTGAGTTTTTTCCGGAGGGGCTTCACAAAACTCTAAGTTGAGATGTAGGGTGAGATTTGGAACTCTTTAAGCAGAGAAACAAAGAGCCAGGGTGGCTGTCTTCTGACAGACCCAACATTTCTTTCAACAGGACTACCCTGCAATATGCCCACACCTTGCAGCCAATCCAATTCACTGCTTCCTTCGCCACTTATTTACATTAGCATCACTCAGAAGCCAAACATTAGGGATGCTGCAAAATTTCAGCATCTCAGTTGCTTGAAAAGGGACAGGAGCAGAACTATGTGAAAGTGGTGAGGAGTAGCTAGGTTGGAAGCTAGGTCCCCCCCGCCGCTGCCAATCCAGTTCATCCACATTCATCACAGAGTTTGAATGCTCATATGGGAGTTATAAAAGAATGTGCAAAAGAATGACTGATGTCAACAGAGCCTGGGAGCCTACAGGCGTTAGTTGCAGCAACCTCTCCAATTACCTAGGCTACAGAACATATTGTGCAGCCATGAATGCCAGTGGCCTTCACTTCCTGTGGCAATGAATTCCAAAGGTCAATTATGTGTTGCACAAACATACTTCTTTTTTGTTCTTTTTGAACTGACTGCCATCTAGTTCATCACATTGATAACCCAAATTCTAGTGTTTGAAGAAGGCAGGTGAAAACAGCCTGAGGTCATGTCTGAACTGTTCTCTCAGAGTCCGCTTCAGGCAAGAACATAATGGCTGGAGCAACTTAGGGCCCAATCCTATCCAATTTTCCAGTGCCGGCACTGCTGTGCCTATGGGGTATGCACTGCTTCCAGTGTTGAGGATGCAGTTACAGAGGCCTCCTTCAGGTATGGGAACATTTGTTCCCTTACCCCGGGCTGCACTGTGGTTGCACCAGTGCTGGAATGTTGGATAGGATTGGGCTGCCAGCCTTCACACTCATTGGTGTAGCTAATGATCATGTAGCCCGGTGCCAAGCTCAAAATGTTGCCCCGGAAGTGATGTCACAACAGGAAGTGACATCATGCCCAGGCTTTTAAGAAGTGAAACTTGGGAGGAACTCACCTCCTCTCCCCAGCAACTTGCTACCCACTTGCTCTGCTGCCTTCCCTCAGTCAGTGACATAGCTAAGGCATCTATCTGCTACCTGAAGTCAAAGATTTGTAGTCCCCCCCAGACAAAATCAAAATTTCATTAAGTAAATAAATAAAAACTATGCCCTTTATTGGTCAGAGACACTGTGCAGGGGTGAAGAGGGATGGTTATTCTCCCCTTGCTAAATATAAGAGGGGCACCACTTGAAAAAGTGCCCTTTTATCCAGTTAGCAGGGGTAACTGTATTATGATACATGGAAATGAGAGCTGACTCATATTAACACCTTATTAATTTCATGCTGTATCATGATAACATGTCATTGCAACATGTCAATAACATAATAACATGCCATTGCCTCTCAGAACAGTCAGTTTTGACTTAAGAAAATCCACTTTTTGTTCCTTAAGGCAGTTGTGTTTTAATTTTTTTGGTTAATTGGCCATAACTTTTGATATAATGCAGATATTTCAATGCTGTTTGTTTCATTGCAATCAGCATAAAATGACCTTTCCAATGATATAAAACATGATGGTATTATTCATACATACCAAGATTTTCACAATTTTGGTCACTAGTGTCAATTTCAGCTTGTTGCCCCCCTAAAGCTTGATGCCCGGTGCAACTGCTACCCCCTGAACCTCCTTAGCTACACCACTGTTCACACTATATGCTTCTCTAGCATGAAAGGCATTTATTTATTTTCAGAACCATCTATTACCCATTGTTCCAACTGATTTGGGCCCTTATAGCTGCTTACATATATATATAATGAATCACAGCATCTTATTCTTTCATCACAATCAAGTTTATGGAACTTTACAGAAATTACAGGAACCTTGAAATGACTCTTTTTAACCTCAGTTCCTCTTTTTATGCCTGCACTACTGCTACATTTTTAAAAGTCTAGCTGAGTTAAATCCCCAAAATGACTTGCACAAGCCTAACAAAATGAAAACCTTAACCGGAATATTTGGTAAGTATTTTGAACTTTTTATGCTTGCTGGTTTGGAAACAAATTTGAAAACCTCCTCTTTGTGTATTGGAATTACGGAAGATATTACTGAGGAGATAGGGTGTGGTGTCCACAGTGCCCCTTGCTCTGAGTAAATGCAGGATTAAAGCCCAGGTGGTAGCTGGCGGTGTGCTGCACGGCTGCAGCCACTAGAGCATAAGGAGATCCTCAGGTATATAGGGAGCACCTGAGGCAGAAAAGGTTTGGTGGGTTGTGGAAGGAGTGCAGGTTGGAGGGGAGACTAACTTGGCTTATTGAATTGGGAATCAGACTGTGGATTGTGACTGGACTTTGACTTTGATTTGGATACCCTGAGGGATTGGACTGACCTAACTGGAACCTGACTTTGGACTGTAACTTGGCTTATTGGCAACTCTGATTGATTGGACTGGTTTACAAGGCCCAGTGGACTGGGATCTGGCAAAACACTTTGCAACACTGAAAAAAGCAAAGTTTTTCCAACAAACAGGAGCCTGCAAGAGTAGGTAGGCCATGGATAGATAAGACAAGATAGACATGAATAGAGCAAAATTTAAGCACTGAAGAAATTCCAAGACAATTTCACAGGGTCAGTTTCCTGTTGAGGATAGGGTTGTCACATGTGATGATTCAGCAACTTAGGGCACAATCCTAACCAACTTTCCAGCACTGACCTAAGGGCAATGCAGATTTGATAGTTTTTATCTCTACAGTATGAATACTATTTCATCAAAAGGTATTGAAGCCAAGGAGAACGTAACTGGAATGAAACTGATATCTTCCTCCTAATTCTCCTCTGCAAATCTTGAAGTTCTCCAGATATTTTTGAATACTTGCCAGATATTCAACCAACGAGTAGAATCTAAACCCTAAAACCAATTGAGAATGTTTTTTCTCAGTGAACAGAACCTGAACCTAAACCCCTTGCCTTGAACTGAAACTGGAACTGAAGCTCTAAACAGAAGTGGTAACAGGTTCTAAAATAAATTATAAAATAATCAGGCTTCCAAGAGATTCTTCTGAGGAGCGGTGATGGCCCCTCTCTGCCCCAGTTGTATTTCACCACCACCTTGCATAATGGACATGTGACAAAATTACCAGAGTAACCATGAAATGTATGTCTATTGAGCCTGGCAGCCAATCCTAACCGGTGCAGCGCCCGGAGGAACAGTGGGGCCAAAATGGCGACCACTGTATTCTGCAAGTGCTGGCAAGCTGCTGGAGTATCCTTGGTGGAAAGGGACATTCATCCCCTTCCCCTGAGTAAGGCTGCAGGCCCTGTAATGGGGCTTCTCAAGTCTGCACCGGCTATTTTGCTGGCCTCTACCAGTCCCATCTCCTCCCGGGCCATCCCTCCTATAAACTGAACAAAAAGGAGAGTGATTCAGTTGGCAATTTTAACAAAGTTGTTTGAAGGCTGGCAAAAGGCACAGTGGCTTCTCTCACACACCTTTGGGTGAATAAGCAGCAGCAGTTCTGCTAACAAGAAGAAATTCCATCACGATTCAGGTTCAGTGGGAGGCTAAAAGGATTGAAACGGTGAAAGTAGGAGGGAGTGGTAAGAAAGAGACAAAGTGGAAAGGTGAAAGGAGAGAGAAAAACATAGCAAGGAGGAAATGGAAGCTAGAAGCGGAGAGGAATGTCCCTGCAAGGAAGAGACCCTGCAAAGCCATGCAAAGGCACTAACAAAGTATATCTTCTGCTTGAACCAGCCTGAGCAAGGAATGTCCTTGCTGCTTATAGCTGCTTCACACCCAAAGAAAGAGAGGGATTCTTCCCCTGGTAGTGCCACATGACTGGGCTGGGACAACCAGGAGACACAGCAGAAGCACTGCAGCTTCCTGCCCACTCGCTTTGGTCTCCACTGGGGGTTGGGAAGGGAGGTGGAAGAGATGACTGGGAAAGAGTAAAAAGGAGAGCAACCCTCTCATCTCGGTTTCCCTTGCAGAGCCACGGACCACAAAATGTTTCCCATGAACACTTGTCCATGTATGACATGTCACCTATCCTTGCTAGTAGTCCTCTTGGGACTTTAAAAAAAAATGGCAGTGTTGAAAAGGTTACACTTTTCTGTGATTATTTAGGGATTGCTTTGAAAATCTTTGCCTGTTCAGGAAGTGTTGCTGTTGTTGTGAATTTCCTTTGCTTGCCTTCACTAATGTCAGCAGAAAGATAAATGTGATTGGCTATATAGCATTGTGATGTCATTCCATGTTATCCCCATCTGGCTTATCCACATGGAACTAGCCTGACTCTCAGCTGGCTTCATTTGTTCTCAGTGATCTCATCAGATAGCTCAATGTTATCTGATTAATTATATAGCACAGGGGTGCCCAAACCCCGGCCCTGGGGCCACTTGCGGCCCTCAAGGCCTCTTAATGCCTCAGGGAGCCCCCAGTCTCCAATGAGCCTCTGGCCCTCTGGAGATTTGTTGGAGCCCACACTGGCCTGACACAACTGCTCTCAGCATGAGAGCAACTGTTTGATGTCTTGCATGAGCTGTAGGATGAGGGCTCCCTCCACTGCTTGCTGTTTTTCATCTGTGATGCAGCAGTGGCAGTGAAGGAAAGGCCAGCCTTGCTTTGTACAAGGCCTTTTATAGGCCTTGATCTATTGCAAGTCCTTCATTCATTCATATAAGTTCATCTTTAATATATTCATTTGTGTAAATTTATTCAAATTTTAAATGTAAATTAATTCTTTCCCCCCCGCCCCCAACACAGTGTCAGAGAGATGATGTGGCCCTCCTGCCAAAAACTTTGGGCACCCCTGATATAGCATAATGAGGTTGTCCTGTTTGCCATGTGATCCAAGATTGGCTGGGATTGCCTGTGTGATTTATCTAGGAAGAAGAAGATGCAATAATTAGGGGGGAAATGCCACCGAAGCAGCAGATAGCAGCAAGAATGATAGTGAACAGGATCAGGAAAAAAGATAAATCATTTCATAATTAAAGCAACCACTACTTCCCCACCTGTACTACTTTTGATCCAAAAATTAAAAGAAAAAACACTGGTGTTTATTCATTTTATCACTAGCTGTAGCTTCATACTCTGAGACAAACCTGGCAATAGGGACCAAGTTAAATACAAGGAAGACTCATTGCTGTTCTGGAATTGATACAGGCTAGGCTTATATTAACGTTTAATTAATTATATTATTTATTTGTGTTTATTTTTATAATTATATTTTTAATTATATATATAATTATATATAATTTTATTTTTATAAAATTTTATTGTATAATAATTATTTTTATAATTATATATATCTACACATACTATTTTTACAATTAATTTATTATATTATTTTTCCATGTGAGCAGCATTTTATAAGAACGTAAGAAGAGCCCTACTGGATTAGGTCAAAGGCCCATTGAGTCCAGCTTCCTGTATCTCACAGCGGCCCACCAAATGCTTCAGGGAGTACACAAGACAGCAAGGCACAACCTGCGACCTGGTGCTCTCCTCTGCATCTGGCATTCTGAGGTAGCCTACTTCTAAAATCAGTGGCTTGCATATATTTATCATGACTTGTAACCTGTGATGGACTTTTCCTCCAGAAATTTGTCCAATCACCTTCTTAAAGGCATCTAGGTGATATGTCATCACCACTTCCTGTGGCAAGGAGTTCCACAGACTAATTATACGCTGGATAAAGAGATTTTTTTTCTCTGTCATGAGTCTTCCAACACTCAATTTTAGATGTCCCTTGGTTCTAGTATTACGTGAGAGGGAAAAGAACATCTCTCTATTCATCCCCCGCATAATTTTGTATATATCAATCATTTTTCCCCTCAGGCGCCTCTTTAGAAAAGAGCCCTAAATGCTGAAGCCTTTCTTTTAAGGGAGGTGCCCCAGCTCAGTAATCATTTTGGTTGCTCTCTTTTGCACCTTTTCCATTTCCATGATATCCCTTTTGAGATGTGGTGACCAGAATTGGACGCAATACTCCAGGTGTGGCCTTACCATCGATTTGTACAACGGCATTATAATATTAGCCGTTTTGTTCTCAATACCTTTTCTAATGATCCCAAGCATAGAATTGGCCTTATTTACCGCCGCCACACACTGGGTCGACACTTTCATCGAGCTGTCCACCAACACCCCAAGATCTCTCTCCTGATCTGTCACAGACAGCCCAGAACCCATCAGCCTATATGTGAAGTTTTGATTTTTTGCCCCAATGTGCATGACTTTATATTTACTTACATTGAAACGCATCTGCCATTTTGCTGCCCATTCTGCCAGTCTGGAGAGATCCTTCTGGAGCTCCTCACAATCTCTTCTGGTCTTCACCACTCGGAAAAGTTTGGTGTCGTCCGCGAACATGGCCACCTTGCTCCTTAACCCTGACTCCAGGTCATTTATGAAGAGGTTGGAAAGCACCGGTCCCAGGACAGATCCTTGTGGTACACCGCTTTTCACCTCTCTCCATTGTGAGAACTGCCAATTGACAACCACTCTCTGCTTCCTGGTCCTCAACCAGTTCCTAATCCATGAGAGGACCTGCCTTCTAATTCCCTGACTGTGGAGTTTCCTCAGCAACCTTTTAAAAAGTTTTGCCTCATTTGGTGGTTTTGTATGCGTTGCTTGGAAGTCCAACCAGGACTCCTGGATTGGGTTGGGATGGCCTTTTCCAGTTTTTGCATCAACTCTGCCGTGACTGAAAAGTGACCACTATACAGTGTAGGAGTACAGTGTCCTAACCAATAGTCAATAAGACCTTCAAATGTTACTAATCATGTGTAAAACCTGTGAAAAAATTCTTTTTCCTCTTCTCTTTTCTTGTGCCCAGGCCACAAATTTCTATGACAAGTCTATCAGCAGATTCAAATTTAATCCGAATGTATGTGTCAATTCCTTTACTGTTTGATCAGTTGTTTGCTTTATGCTGAAGCCTTGGATAGTTTGATGCACACATTTTCTCCTCTGGGTACAACATATCATGAGGCATAGTCCTCATATTTTTCTCCCCATTCTGGTCCTTGTCAGCAGGTATATTTTCTTAAACTATTAGTTTTTAACATTTCTCCAGCATCAGCATTTTTCTTTTTGTTCTTTTCTCTTCCTTCCTTTTACATTTTGTTTACTACAGGTCGTGACTCGTTATCCACTCGAGTTCCATTCTGGAACACCCAGTGGATTTAAAAAAAAAAAATCAGTGGACACCAGATCAGTGGAAAAAATAGCTTTAAAGACCCACTTCCAGGTTTCTTGCTCCTCTATTGTTGCCCCAGAATGCATTGGTATAGATGCTATTCTGCATTCAGTCACTAGATGGGGTAAATAATTGAATCTAGTGCAGTGTTTCTCAACCACTGGTACAGTACCACCAGTAGTACTCGAGGTGGTGCCTGGTGGAACTCATGGGACCACTGGATACCTGCTGAACAGCAACAAGACCAGGAATGCAACACAACAAACAGTGGTAGTAGGCTCTGCTTGGCGGGCAGAGCTCCAAAGCATGCTTTTCCATACTCAAAAAATCCCTACCATCCATCCTGAGCCTCTTACTGGTTTTTGTTGCATTGCATCTGGCCTCCCAACCCAGAAGTAACCGGTGATGATATCATCACCAATTACTTCGCTAATTCAAATAGGTGGACAATATGAAGTGGTGCGATGGACAACAAACGTTGAGAAAAACTGATCTAATGGAACGAAATTTTAATTATTTAACAGCGCAAAAGTAGGCAATTGGATTTTGGTGCTTTTTCCCCTTGTTTGAAAGCATTTAAAGGTGGACCTCAGTATCAGTGGTGAGTCAAATCATTGGATGCCAAATCAGTGGATACCTAGGTCCCACCTGTAGTTTGTAAGCCTACAGAGAGGGTCATTTGTTATATTGATTACACAGTACCTAATTATTTAGATGCTTCTCCTTTATTTATTATTGTTAATAATAATAATAATAATAATAATAATAATAATAATAATAATAATAATAATAATAATAATAATAATAATATTGCATGAAAAGAGTAATGTCATTACACATTACTAGTGTTTTAGCTCTGCCACAGTGCAGAGTTCTGTGGGCTACATGAACAGATAGGAGTGAATCACGAAGCAGAAATTTAAAAAGTTAGAAGCGTTTGCACAAGAGTTCATATTGCAGTGGTCATGATGACATGTCAGTAAAGCACTGGCCAAGGCCCAGAGAGCTCTTGCATTGTTTTGTGTGTTTAAGGCATCTGCCTTTCCATTAAAAAATGATATCCAAGGCAGCTCCTAGCAAAAAAAAAATGATAAAAATCACATTAAATACTTCCAATACAATAACACCACATTAAAAACCAGACACAACATCACAGCAGATTAAAAACAGACAGGAGTGGCTTGCAGCAATGGGATCAAATGGACATCTCTAAGGATGGAGTTCCAAAGTTTGAGCATGAGAAGTTTCTGATATTGGTATGGCATGTAGGAGACTCTACCCTTAACAAACAGGCTGGTTCACATGGAGAGGGAAGACCTTCAGGTATCCTGCTGGGCCCAAGCCAATTTGGGGGCATAAAGTGTCAAGACTCGCACTTTGAATTATACTTGAAAGCACCTTGGTAACCAGTGAAGTTGTTGCAGCAGCAGCAGCAGCAACAGCTGGTGGGCATGATACTGGTAATTGGTCCTCATCACAGCTGGATTCCAGACCAACTCTTCAAAGTTAGCCCCACAAACAAAGTGTATTACAGTAGTTAAAATGAAATATCACCAAAGCCTATGTCACTACAGCCAGGTCTGACCCATTTAGGAATGAACACGGCACAGCAACCACAGTGAGTCAAAAACATTCCTGGCAAAAGGTGAGACCAAAGCATTAAGGCTGAGAATTAGGGGTCCGGTCCTATCCAACTTTTCAGCACTGATGTAGCCACAATGTTCCCTTACCTTGAGAAGGCCTCTGTTACTCCCTCACCATCACCGGATGCCGCACACGCCCCATTGGCATGGCAGTATCAGCATCTGAAAGCTGGATAGAAGTGGGCCTAGGACAACTGTGAAAACCATTTGTTGTTGTTCAACAGCCTAGTTATCACATGCTTTCTAAAGAAGTTTTGGCCAATCTTGAAACTTTGGTCTGGTTTTTCAGTCTTTCCAGTTGTGAATTGTTACCAAGTCTTATCTTGTGTACTTAAGGTTCTTACTAGACTACCATTTCCTACCATCTGACACTCCTGATTTCAGGTTTTTTTGTTTGTTCTCTCTGCCTGGTATGTGATAGACATCTGCCTACTGTAGAGTTGATGCATCTGATGAAATGGACCGGGGACCCTAAAAGCTTATGCTTAAATGTTAGTGCTTAAATGTTAGCCCTGACAACTCCGGCATCCTCGGGAACAAGGGGCTCTTCAAGAGTAGGGAAGCAACACGACTACTGCCTGAATTCAGCCCCCAGGCTGGAGGTCTCCCTGGGAATAGGCTGGGAGAGGGTGAAGGCAGTCACATGGCTGGGAAGGGTGGTGCCAGCTGGGTTGGCTGCTGAGTTCATAAGGAACTCAGCAGCCAGAGGGAGAGGTCACTTTTCCTTGGGCCTGGGCTCCTGGAGGACAGCCAGGGGAAACCACAGCAACCCCACTACTCTTAATCAGCCTGTCTGTTACCTTGGAGGGGTGGAATCTGTCCCTCCATGTAGAGCTTGGTCCCAGGAGAGGGCAAGAAGGAGAGAGGGGCGAAGACACCTAGGGAAGGCAGCAGCAATACCCCTGGGTGTGGGTTGACCCCTGGGGACCACCTTGTCCTGCAGTTAAGGGGGTGCAAGGGAATACCTGCTCTCCTGAACCCAGCCAGCCTGTGAGCTCACAACCCCATTCCCCAGGAAGTCTTCAGGCAGCCATGAGCCTCTTCACAGGACACCAGCAACCCCACTGGGGCAGAGGTATCTACCTACAGTGAAACTCATGTTGATTTGGGGACTTTGAGCTGGGTCCCTTGAGGTACAAAAAGGGGTCCCGTGAATGTGAAGTCACTTACCCAAATAAATCACCTCTCTCAAGCAAGCGGTCAGTCTCTGGTCCATCCCTAGGAGGGGTAAGTCATCCGTACCACATCCACCTTCCCCCCCCCCTAAAGCCAGATCAACTGGGGGGAAGGCGGGGACCTGCATGGACATCACAGTTAGTCTATAAGGTGCCACAAGGTTCCTTGTTGTGCTGCTAGCAAGCACCCACGTAGCTGATAGATTACAGTCAGACACTTGGGATGATGAGGAATGAAGAAATGAACTGAAAGAAACCAGAGGGCAGAAAAACTGGAAAAAGATGGGCTAGCCACAACAGATTTTTGAAACCTGTCCAATGCTGGACTCGCCAAGCTTGGGAGCAGTAGCAATGATGAGGGCTCCTCAGAGCAGTTCTGCACATACCTGATTGATAGCAGCAATGACACATGGCCCAGCTTCAGGCAGGCGTCAATGGTGATTGTGGCAGTTGCTCATGAGCCATCCATGAGTGGGATCCTGTGCTTGCAAGGTCAGAGCCAGCCAGAGTAGACAAGGAACACACTCCCAGAAGCACAGCCAGACGCCTTCTGGCACAGTTGCCATTTAGGGAGGGGAGGCTTGCCCTTTGAACAGGGGCCTTATCACCAATGCTCTTCCAAAGGGGGAGGCAGGGTGGATAGGGGCCAGAGAAAAGGTGGGGCCCAAGCCAGATATTCAAGGGATGTTGCTGGTGGTGATGAGAGGAGGTCGGAGCGAGCTGAGGGTGAGGGTTGGTTTGGAGGCTGATCCTGCCTAGAGAAAGTTGGGGTTGATGAGGTTGTGGGTGCAGTATACCCCTTCCCACCTTTATTCTGGCTGCCCACCCAGAGAAGGGCACCCTGGGAAAAGCCTCAGCTGGGGGGATATAACCACAGAAGAGCCATGCAGTAAATCTCCAACCCTGAGATGGGAACACCCTGGCAAGGGCAGTGGGGTGGAACAGGGGGTGTGATAAGGCCATCACATAGACATTCACGGAGAATTGTCTGCATATGAAAATATGTGGCTCAGGTCTGCTGAAAACCACATCCAGGAGCACTCCCGAACTATGAGCCTGAGCATTCAATGGGAGTGCTATGTCACCTATAGTGGGATGAATTCCTATTCCCAAGTTGCTGGTTCTACCACCCAGGAGTTCCTCTATCTTGTCTGGAGAAAGCTTCACAGTGCAATCCTATGCATGTCTACTCCAATATAAGCCTCACTGAGTTCAATGGGCCTTACTCCCAGGTGAGTGTGTATAGGATCACAGCCTTACGGCGCAAGCCTAACCCCTTCTGTCAGTGCTTTCCAGCGCTGACATAAGGGCAATGCAGCTCTGAGGTAAGGGATCAAACATTCCCTTACTTTGAGGAGGCCTCCGTGAGTGACACCCAACTGCAGGATGCAGCACACGTCCCATTGGCACTGCTATGCCAGTGCTGGAAAGCACTGACATAAGGGGTTAGGATTGCGCCCTTAGTTTGTTTGCCCTCCGCTAGCCCTTCTCCAACTCCAGACACCAGGCATGATCTAAATATCTGCCTTGAAACATAATAGAAAGGAGAGGTAGGGAAGGCACTCAACTGCCCAAACCACAGGCAACCTCTCCCAGTTTTTCAGCACCCACATAGATGATGAAAAGCACAACAAATAAAATGGAACCCTGCAGGACACCATGGGTCAAAGGCCATGGGACTGAGCAGGAATCCCATCTCATCTTCTAAGATGACCTTCTAGGATGTACCAGAGTGACTGCAAAAAAGCCCCCTTAGGGCCCAATCCTCTCCAAATTTCCAGCATTAGTGCAGCTGCAATACAACCCCAAGGCAAGGGAATGAATGTTCCCTTACCTTGTGGAGGCCTCCAAAACTTACCCTCCCACCACAGGATGCAGCGCGCACCCCACTGACATAACTACACCAGGGCTGGAAATTTGGATAGGATTGGGCCCTTAAAGATGCTATCCACACTACCCTGGGAGTAAGCCCCATTGACTCTAATGGGACTAACTTCTGAGTAGACATGTACGGGATCGGGCTCTGAGATGCCTTGGGAGGATGCTGTGGTCGATGGTACCAAAAGTGATTGATAGATCCATTTCCTGGTCTGAATCCCAGCACAAA
This sequence comes from Tiliqua scincoides, assembly GCF_035046505.1. Taxonomy (NCBI): domain Eukaryota; kingdom Metazoa; phylum Chordata; class Lepidosauria; order Squamata; family Scincidae; genus Tiliqua; species Tiliqua scincoides. The sequence goes on along the minus strand of NC_089822.1, from coordinate 101,086,563 downwards.
GTCATCAGCCAAGGTGACCAAAGCCTTCTCCATTATTTTTACCCTTAAGAATATTTATATACTGCTTTTCAACAACATAGAAAAGTTCACAAACCGGTTTACAGGACAAATAAAATAATTAACTGGCTCTCGGTCTCAAAAGGGACCCCAGCCTTAACAAACATCTGCAGCCACTAGAACAGACACTGTGCTGGGGTGAAGAAGAAAAGTGCCTCCTGGGCCAGTTAGCAGTGGAAAATTCTGCCCCCAGCCAGAATATTAAGCTTGCTCCTGCTGAAAGGAGGGAGATGCAATTGGGTGGAGTTGGAAAGAGGATGAGTCTTTCTCTGGAATCCTTTCCACACAGAAGAAGCCACCTGCCGCTGCTGCCTACAAACTCCCCACCAACCTGATGATACCCTGATCTCATCTGATCTCGGAAGCTAAGCAGGCTCAGGCCTGGTTAGTACTTGGATGGGAGACCGCCTGGGAATACCGGGTGCTGTAGGCTTCTACCGTAGTCTTTCGAGACTGAAGGTTGCCAAGCCAAGCCTTAGGCATGTCTACTCAGAAGTAAGTCCCATTATAGTCTATGGGGCTTACTCCCAGGAAAGTGTGGCTAGGCTTGCAGCCTGAGTTGGCATAAAAGGGACTACAGTGCGGCTGCAGAGGAGCCTGCTGGGGAAGAGCCACTTTCCGGGCGGCCCCGATTCCCGGCTGCAGGTCCTCCCACCCTGTGCAGCCAAGAGGCGCCCGCAGCGCGGCCGGGCCTCTTTAAGCGGGCAGGTGAGCGGGCGTGGCCGGCCAGGGCGGACCTTCTCGCCTGCCTCCTCCTCCCGGTGACTCCCCGGCAGGTTGTCCGATCTGGTTTCCAGGACTTGGCCAGGCACCGGCCAGGCTCGGCGGCCAGATGTGGCAACCCCCGAGCCCCGTCCTGGCTGGCGCTGTGCGCGGACTGCTCCGTCTCCAGCCCAGACCGGGGGGCGGGAGGGCGAGGAAGAGGAGGAGGAGGAAGGCCCCCTCGGAGATGCGCCGATGAGACGCGGCGAGGCGATGGGGATGCTGCTGCCCGGGGACCGCGGCTTCCTCCTGGGGCTGCGCACGGCGCTCCTGAGCAGGCTGCAGGGCGAGAAGTCCTGGGCCCGGAAGATCGACGAGGTCAACCTGTTGCAGCAGAAGAGGTAGGATGAGCCAGCCCCAGCCGCGCTCCTGGAAAGCCTGCCCTTCGCCCTGACTCTTTGAACATGACATGATGGCGATGGTGCATCTGAGCATGTGCAGAAGGCCTTGCTGTCTAACCCAGCAACCACAGGCTCTCTGTGACCGAGAGAAGGGCCCCAAACTTCCCGTTCATGCAATGGGTGCTTTCCAAAGGAGTTGAGCCCAGGGGGTGAGCACGCCCCATGACTTCCCCAGTACACTGGGGCCCAGAGCAGTGGACGAGATGGAGATGCTGGCCTTTGGGCCGATCCATCAGGACTAGCTGCTTGTTCCCTCTTTGGAACACGTACACTCTGTCTGCTTTCTTTTGGCTTCCAGTTCATTGGGATGTCTTCCTTGGGTGCTGAACAAGTGGAAGGGACCAGCCTTTCATCTGTGTTGACTCAGGAGATGGGAGTCCTAAAATGTTTCTCCCTTAACAGAGTTAAATTCTCTGCCTGGAAACTATAACTTGATCCTCAGAAGAGACTCAGCTTGACAGGCACACAGTGCTGTATTCTGTGCCTGCTGCCTGCCAGCCACACAGGGGAAGAGTCTCTCTCTCTCTCTCTCTCTCTCTCTCTCTTCCCCCCCCCCACATATGGGATACCCAAGGCAGAGGGCAACCAAACTCCAAGTGTCCTGGATATAAGAACTGTATCTCATTTTGCCTACCCCTTTTTGGAGGCTAGAAACCCACACTATGTAGAAACTGAAATACTTTTGGATTCTCTTGGTGTGTTTGGCAATCCCGGCAACTCATTTACTTGCCTATGATTTAATAACAGGTTGGAAGCATTTTGGCACTGGTAGTGATTACGACTTTGGAATCTAATGCTGATGCCTGGTGCTCAAGGCTAGCCCATGTGAATCAATAATGACTGTGCTTCTGAGCATACACAGGGCGCCCAGCCCTCACCAGCATCCCCATCAGCCTCTATGCATCTGAGATTAGGGAGAGAAACAAGAAAGGGCTTGTTCTAGAAACTCCTGGTTGTCTGACAAACTAGGGCATTCTGACATTCTGCAAATTCTTCATCTTGGGTCATGTGCTTTTGCACTCTAAACACATATTTTGGGTCAGGAATAATTCACATACACTATTGAAATGGAAATACTAAAATGTCTATCTAAATCTTCTTCCAAAAGATAAGGGATTATTTTATTTGTACATACATACTCACTCACTCACTCACTCACTCACTCACTCACTCACTCACTCCGTCGTTTCCCCCGAAGGGCACCCAATAAGATTCTAGATCATCTTGATAAATTAAAATTTAACTGCTAGACCTTATAAAAGCAATAGTGTTATCCAGTGCATATCCACGTAGCAGTGAATAATAGTCCTGTGTGAAAAATCAGAAGTCAATAGGAACCAAAAGAAAGCAAGTCCTTTTTACTTGCAGGTTCACTTGCAAACTGCATGGTTCCTTCTGGTCCTGCAATCTCCTTTGCCTATGGTGGTGAGAACTAGTGGGAACTAGTGAGGACCGTCATGGTACAAATGATGGGTGTGCACAGAGACGCAGTAGAGCAGTGGGACGTACCTTGGAATATCCATTCACCAGCTTCCAAATCTGCCCTATCACAAGCAAGAGGGTTGTTTCTGCCCAGAAACGTCCCCTCCCAGCTACCCTCCCGCCACACTCTCCCACAACCTGTGCCAGCTGGTGTGGGGATTGGAGCTTGGTGCCAGCAGGGTTGGTGCATGTTTTTCTGCCAATGTTGCTGGTTCTTGAGTGTTGCCGTATAGCACATTTGCCACACTCAAAAGCCGGTGCAGGGGGCCTGCGCTGGCCTAACATTACATTAGGATTAGGCTGTTAGTTTATCAAGATGCTCTATAGAACCTTATCTTTTGGCAGGTGATTTAGGGTAGACCAAAGGAATTGCTACTTCTCCACATCTCAAAAAGGATATGGTAGAACTGGAAAAGGTGCAGAAGAGAGTGACCAAAATGATTAGGGGGCTGAGGCACCTTGCTCATGAGGAAAGGTTACAGCATTTGGGGGGAAAGGCTGCAATGTTCAGTCTAGAAAGAAGGAACCTGGAGGAGGGCATGATTTGAGATGTATAAAATCATGCATGGGATGGATAGAGGTGATGTTCTTTTCCCTCTTGTGAACAGCAGAACCAGGTGCAACCACTGAAATTGACTGATGGGAGAGTTAGAACAGACAAAAGGAAATATTTCTTTACCTGGCACATAATTAATCTGTGGAACTCCTTACCACATGACATTCTGATGGCACCTAGCCTATATGCCTTTTAAAGGGGATTGGACAGATTAATGGGGGAAAAAGTCCACAGGGTACAAGTGATGATGACTGTATGCAACTTCTGAGTTTTGAAATTGTCAGGACTATTCTGCCAAAGAATACCCCCGAGGAAATTTGCAGTCTGAATAGGGCAAGGCCTTGATGTCTGGGCCTAAATGTAAGCCCCAAAGCACGTATGTATGTATCTCTCTGTATCTTTCTATGACTCCAGGTAACCAATCAAAAGTGTATGAAAAATGGTGAGTCATAGTGACAAAGACACTGTAATACAAGACAATGTGAAGGTATTGCTAGTGCACCATGGGAGATGTTATCAGTCATGAGACTATGAGGTGATGTGATGAGGTAATGCTATGATGTTACTGCCACTGTGATTGGTGCACAGCAATATATAAGCAAGGCAGGTAGAGGCTACCTCCGAGGATCATTGTATGGAGTCAGAGAGAGCAGGAGTCTATATGTCGGACAGCAGAGTTAGAGATTGTGGCTGTGAATACGTACGATGTTTTGCTGCAAAGGAACTGCTTATCTGTAAATATTTTGTAAATACAGACTGCTGGTGGACATCTGCCTTGTCTGTGTTGCCTTCTTTCTGGGACAACTTCGCTGCCCTTTGAGCTTGCGCTCTGCGGAGAACTGGCACTACACTAAATTCCTCAACATTGGCGCTGGCATTACGCTAAATTCTTTATTCCTTGGAAGAAGATTTAGGATAGACATTTCATTATTTCAATAGTGTATTTGAACTATTTGTGACCCAATACATGTGTTTAAAGTGCAACAGTGCATGTATTTCCTTAGAACAGTGTTTCTCAAACTGTGGGTCGGGACCCACTAGGTGGGTCGTGAGCCAATTTCAGGTGGGTCCCCATTCATTTCAATATTTTATTTTTAATATTTTAGACTTGATGCTACCATGGTATGTGACTGCATTTGGGGAAACGTTACAGACCTATACTTTTAACAAGTTACTATGTATATTCTTTTAACAATGATAGTAAATGAGACTTACTCCTGGGTAAGTGTGGGTAAGATTGCAGCCTAGGATTGTTAAAATTGTTTCTGCTTGATGATGTCACTTCTGATCATGACATTATTTCTGGTGGGTCCTGACAGATTCTCATTCCAAAAAGTGGGTCCCAGTGCAGTGGCGTAGCTAAGGGGGTGCAGGGGGTAGCAGTCGCACCAGGCAAGAAGCTTTAGGGGGGTAATAAGCTGAGCTTGACACCAGTGGCCAAAATTGTGAAAAAAATTGGTATGTACAAATAATACCATAATGTTATATATCATTGGAAAGATACTTTAAAGCAGAATGCAATGAAACAAGCCCCATGTGAATATCTGCATTCTATCAAAAGTTATGGCCAATTCACCAGAAAACAAAAACACAACTGCCTTATGGAACAAAAAGTGAATTTTTTAAACTCAAAACTGACCCATGAGACTGATTGTTCTGAGAGCCAATGAGATGTTATTATGATACAGCAGGGAACCACTAAGGTGTTCATATGAGTCAGCTCTCATTTCCATGTATCATAATACAGCTACTCCTGCTAACTGGTAAAGAGGCACTTTTTCAAGTGGTGCTCCTCTTATATTTAGCAAGGGGAGAATAACCATCCCTCTTGACCCCAACACAGTCTCTATTGGTCACTAACCAATAACGGGCACACTTTTTATTTATTTACTTAATTGAATTTGATTTTGTCATGGAGGGGGGGTCTACAAAATCTTCTTTGATCCCAGGTAGCATATAGATGTTTTAGCTATGCGACTGGCTGGGGAGAGGTGGCAGATCAAGGTGTTGTGAGCTGCTGGGGGTAGGAGGCAGGTTTCCCCCCAATTTGCCCTTTTTAAAAAGCCCGAGTGTGACGTTACTTCTGGTTGTGACATCACTTCCGGGGCATCATTTTGAGCTCTGCACCGGGCTACATATTCATTAGCTACGCCACTATCCCAGTGCTAAATGCGTGAGAACCACTGCCTTAGAAGAAATGCAGGTTGACAGGCAGGCAGTGCTGTATTCTGTGCCTGCTGGCTGCCTGCCAGCCACACTGGGAAAGAGTCTCTCTCTCTCTCTCTCTCTCTCTCTCTCTCTCTCTCTCTCTCTCTCTCTCTCTCTCATGTGATACTCAGGAAAGAGGACAATTGTCCTGGATACGAGGACTGTATCTCATTCCTCCTGCCTCTTTTTGGGAGGCTAGAAACTCACACCATGTGAGTTTTGAAACAGTTACCTCAGGCAGCAGATTGGCAGCGGGTGGCCACCTCTAACCTCCCCATTTGCCAGTGTTGGGCACTCGAGTCAGTGACTCGGACCTGAGTCGCAAAAATGTGCGATCACCATATGTAACTGGGGATGACTTGGATATTCTTAACAATATATTTCAATATAGGCATTGCAAAGATAACATGCGGAACAACTGCAGCAAGCCACACTACTAGGAACATTGAACATTATACAGTACAGCAGTGGTTCTCAAAACTTTTAGCACTGGGACCCACTTTTTAGAATGACAATCTGTTGGGACCCACCAGAAGTGATGTCATTAACCTGGAAGAGATGTCATGACCAGAAGTGACATCGCCAAGCAGAAAAATTTAACACCTTCATACAACAAAATCAAATCAATCCATCAAGTAAATTAAAAATTTACAATAAGTTTAAAAATTTGTTTAAAATAAAGAACCCTCCTAACCCTCCCAAGCAGTTGCTGATCTGTTTTAAAAAATATTTCCCAAACATCCCAAAGGCTGCAATCCTATCCATACCGACCTGGGAGCAAGCCCCATTGATTATCCTTGTTAAAAGCGTATACAAGTCGTCTCTCTGTATCCACTGGGGTTTCGTTCCAGAACCCCTACTGGATTAAAAAAATCTGTGGATAAAAAAACAGTGGAAAAATAGATTTAGGGCGCAATTCAAACCCACTTTCCATCACTGAGATAAGGGCAATGCAGCTCCAAGGTAAGGGAACAAACATTCCCTTACTTTAAGGAAGCCTCCATGCCACCCAACTGCAGGATGCAGTACATGCCCCATTGGCACAGCTATGCCAGTGCTGGAAAGTTGGTTAGGATTTGGGCCTTAAAGACCCACTTTCAGGTTTCTTGCCCCTCCATTGCTCCTAATGGAATAAGGTCGTGTCACGACAACTGCAGGGGTTTGATTCTGGGACTCCCTGCTGATACCATAAAATGTGTTAAATAAAAGCAGTTTAAAAAAAAAATTTTAAAAGTACATCCCTTTACAATTGTGATTTAAAAACAGCTTTTCTTACTGTTGTAGTGAGGCAGTCAGCAATTAGAAATGCAAAGAACACCCTTCCTTTGTCTGGGTCAGCTGAAGAACAGAATAATCGCTTGTGTGACTGTCTCTCTACAACAGTAAGAAAAGCAGTTTTTTTTTTAAACTGTGATTTTAAAGAGATGCATTTTCCCCTTCTCCAGGGATCAGCACATTCCTTCTCATTTGTAGTGGCCTTTCTTGTTGAGTCAAATCCGTGTATAAAAAATCAGTGTATAATAAGGTTGGTATAACACAGTAGCCTGTTAAAAGTACAGATCTAACATTTCCCCTACTGCAGTCACATATCATGGTAGCATCAAGTCAAACCCCTGCTAACTGAGTAAGAGGCACTTTTTCAAGTGGGTGCTCCTCTTTTATTTAGCAGGGGGAGAGTAACTGGCCCTCCTTACCCCAGCAGTGTCTTTTCTAGTGGCTGTCTGCTGGTGTTCTTTCGCACCTTTTTAGATTGTGAGCCCTTTTGGAACAGGGAGCCATTAGTTATTTGATTTTTCTCTGTAAACCGCTTTGTGAACTTTTTGTTGAAAAGCAGTATATAAATACTCTTAATAATAATAATAATAATAATAATAATAATAATAATAATAATGATGATGATGATGATGATGATGATGATGATGATTAATATCTTAAAAATAAAATGCACATTAAAATGAATGGGGACCCACCTGAAATTGGCTCGCGACCCACCTAGTAGGTCTGGACCCACAGTTTGAGAAACATTGCAGTATAGCAATATCTCTCCAGTTCTTACTCAAGATAACTTTACCAAAGAGCTCAAACCAGTGAGCACCCCAAAATCTCAGTCCAAACCCTGGATACTATTTAAACTCTAAAGCAGCCATATTCAACCCTTTTCGTCTCACGGCACACTGATTAGGCATTAAAATTGTCAAGGCACACCATCAGGTTTTTGGCAATTGACAAGGCACACCATGCTGCCAGTGGGGTGCTCACATCCCTCATTGGCCCTACTAATAAATGACCTTCCCCCAAATTTCTGTGGCACACCTGTGGACCACTCGCGGCACACTGATGTGCCATGGCACAGTGGTTGGAGATAGCTGCTCTAAGGCCTCAAAACTAAATGGCACTGGCACCTGGGGTCTCGGCCCACTTGTTGAAGGCAAATGGTGTAGTGGATAAGGTTTTGCTCTTGGATTTAAATCTTTCCCCATCCATTAAACGTATTGAGTGGTAATTGTTAGCTTGCCAGCCTATCTCACAAGCTGTTGTCCACTGGGCTCCAGTATTGCAAGTGAGTCTGACTGGGAGGAAAGCTAGTGAAGCAACTGGTCGACAGGGACACTAAACATGTTTTTAAGGTGGACGAGAGTGGAGCAGTCTGTACAATATGTCTTTGTTTTGTTATCCTCCTTCCAGCCATTCGCAATATACCTCTTGTAATTTTTGACAGAAACATTTTATCTACTCTGAAATTGTGTGTGCGTTTGCACGCACACTCATGGACATGCTCATGTGCATTTTGTCCTACCTTGCTTTCCTCCTATCTGCAGAAATAGCCTGTACTCACTTAGTGGAGAGTTATCTCTACTGAACTCAACGTAATGTATTTTTGCATTAACACAAAATTAGGATTAGTCAATTAGAGCAGGTTTATAATTATGTCAAAAAATGAGGTCAGGCTGTCAATGGGTCAAATATTAAATTTAGAAAACCAAAAGGAATTCCAACTATACGGAAAAGATACCATTCATGAATATTAGCAAACAGTTGAAGAAAGATCCCTTTAGGACTCAACCTATAAACCTCTCTTCCTTTGTCTTTCTTTCTCTCTGATCATTAGCTGAGCTCAACAGCTAAATTCTGCTCCTGGGAGATGTCAAGTGGGTTTTAGAGAAAGGGCAGTACCTCTACTTTTCTTATCAATCAGGACTATAACAGCATCTTATTTTGCCTGGCCAATCTTAGCAGGGGCTCCAGTCCACTCTTTCCTGATCCCATTCTGTGGGGCCTATGTTGACAGCCATGGGATCAAATTCAGCATTTCTCACCTGCATGCCTCTTTTGCTCTAAAAATCAGGCCCACACACACATATGCACACTGGTGATTTATTGGAGACAAACTTAAGTTTGAAAAGTCAGGTTTGGCAACTTCACGTCTAGTTGGGCCCCAAACAATCTTTAGTAATCTATAAATGTTTTTACTCTAGTTTTGGCAAATTAAAAACAAGATGTCATAAAGTATTCTCAAGTTATTATCTAGGAATTTCGACCCTTCCATTTCAGTCTTTACAAGATCTACCAAAGTGACTCAATGAAGCAACAAAAATATAAAACAATCAAACACAAATTGAAACAAAGAAACAATGAATAGGAACGACGATTACAGCAATACACCAAGAGTTAGTTTTACACTGAAGGCTGCGTCTTCCGTACTGATGCTGAGTTCTAATTATTGAACTAAAATTGTTGGTGAACGTTTGATTAGCAAAGGGTCCCTGGGATTTGAGCTTTTTTAATAGTGTTAGAATTTGGAAGAGGACAAGAGTGTTGCGGTATTAGAATGATTTTAAGCTGTAAATGGCTTTAAAGGCCTTGGCAGAGAAGAACAAAGACCCTTGTGGCACCTTAAAACCTGACTGTCATAGCATAGGCTTTCAGCAAAGCTTATGCTATTATAAATGTGTTAAGGTGACACAAGAGTCCTTGCTTTCACTGACTTGGCAGAGAATGTGACCTATAAAGTTTATTCATAAAGTCTATTGGGGCCCTATATTCTACCCCACTCACACACTGTCAAAAAACCAGCTGTCTTCCGAAATGCATGGCAAAGATTCTGGAAATTCACAGCCCTTCTGGGGTAGATGTATTTATGACAATTGCTTGCAGGTTTTTGGGCCTTGCCCTGTTTTTTTTCATCTCGCAAGTGGCATCAGATAATGGGCTGCTCCGTAATTGTCCTTCTTCATGACAGCCACCTCTCCCGTTCATCTGTTGCTCCCAGAGTGGCCAACACCCCAGTTCTTGCTGCATTGTTTCTACTAGCAGTAGGTAGAGGTTTGTGAACGATGATGATGGGGCACACAGGAGGAAGGCAGAAACTCAGAGAGATAGTCCAAGAGCTTTAGTGCATGGCCTGTGGTTACCTTACTGTGGTTCATGACTCTGTATTTCTACAACCAATGAGGTGAGGCACACAAAGTAATGAGAACAGGGGGGTCCAGGGAGCAAGAGCATATTGTTGTTGCTTATGTGCAGCAAATGTGCAGCTATAATAGAAGTGGAAGAAAATTAGATGCTCCAGTTCCTTCCTACTTACTTCTCACTTCATCTTGCATGCTATCTGTCCATACGCTACATGTCCCATATTCCCAGGTATGAAGTACAAATACCCCATGAAGTGTGTGCCCTCACTCAGTGACATCCTTAGGGTTGTGTCACCTAGTGCAGAGTGGAGGGAATGGAACAGGTCAGGTGAGGGTGGTGATGGCTGGACAGCTGCCTCCAGGGCTTCCCAATGCGAAACCCTAGTTTACCTGCCTGGTAGACCTGGCCTCCTGGTCTTTTGCTCCATCTTTTGATCTCCTTTGGTGTCACCCTCCCCCCCCCTTGTAGTTCCCAGTGTGGTCTATACCTTGGGGATGCCACTCTCCCACCTTAAGTATGCACACTGTTACATCTGGTATGGTTGCTCCTGGATTGTTCTGGAGTGTCCAGGAATCAGCATTGATCTCCAAGTCTACTTGAAGCAATTCTGGAATATTGAATGTGGCCTCCTTGGCTGAATGACATTATGCCTTGTTGGAGAAAATAAGGAATGTGTTTGGCCAGAGCTGGTCGCCCTAACATCTGGACACCAAATCCTTTTCATTAAATAATCATAGGAACATTGTTCAATAATTTATCGTGGATCCACAATAGATTGTGTTGTGCCAAGGCATTTTGATATCATTTCAAGGCTGCTGAGGAGTAGTTACACACTGCAGTCAGGGCCAGCTTGAATGAACAAGAGACCCAACACCATTACTTGGGGTGACCTGGGGGGAGAGGTAGTGAAGCAGCCAGCAATCTGAGAAGGATCATAGAGTTGTGCTCCAGTGTCTTAAGGCTGATATTTAAAGTGATCATAGAACCTGCTTCTTGGATGGTACAAGACAGGGGCTTAGGAGACCTTGCAAGTAATTCTAAAATGCCAACATTTTGTACACTATCAACACTTGCCCCGGTGCATCTCTTTCTGGGGGGGGGGGGCAGAAGGGTGGATTGAGTGGCATGGTGATGTATCATTACAAAATGTGTTAAAGCAGATTGCTGTGTTTGCACTCATGCAGAGTTTTGCTTCAATCCCAGCTCTCTCGATGGTACCCGTGTCCAGAAAGACACCCTTCCTGTGTGCATGTGTTGTGGTTCTTACAGGTGCATCTCAAATGTTTTGCAGGTCCTCGTAAATCACTGTCATGATTTATGTGGCAATACAGTCTGAGAAACCCTGGAGGCATGACCACACATATAGGTTTGGTTTGGTTGGGGAACAGATATACAGTACTCCTTCCGCATCCCTGATTTACACAAGCCACTTGGCAACTGGGGAGGATCTTCTGTATCAGCCTGTGTAGAAGATTAGGGAAATGTGCAGGGAGAACATTCTAGAAAATACCATAGTCTAGAGTTCTGTTTGTCATCATGAGAAGGATACTTCAGGAACCACACTGAAACTCCTGTGGAGACATTTTCTGTGCTCTCACATGTGTGTTACGTACATTCCCTTCACCTGAGCTGACAAGCGTCCCCTTTCTATCTTCTTTAACCAGCTTGAGATTTCAGGTTCTCTGAGATTCATTTGTTTGTCACCTTTTCCTTCAAGGAGCTTAACGTACCATGTGTGGGGTTTATCCTCATAACCTTCCGGAGCAGATAAGGCTGTCAGTGACTGCCCATCCTCACCATTAAGCTTCGTGACCGAGCAGGAATTCAAATCTCAGTGTCCCAGTCCATGCCTAGCCACTACAGTATTGGAAATGTGTCAGTAGTACCCAAGCCTTCAGATAATTTTTAAGGTTATGATTTAGGTACTGCTCTACTTTATGTTCCTCTAGGAAGGATCTTGTGGTTTCATCGGAGATAAGGGGTCAAAGGATATAGGTAAAGAGATGGGTGTGTTTATATTGCCTGTACATTGTTTTCTGTCTGTTTGCTGTCTGTCAATCCTATAAGTGAGATGTCAGATTCTACTGTATAATCTTGTTGGGCAGGCTTAATTACCATAACTGGGATAGTATTACGCCTACTCAAGGACATGGAAGAGTTTCATTGACACCCTGAGAGGTGTGTAAGTATCTATCATTATCTGATCATTATTTATTCAGAAAACTGAAAGGCGGAATGGCAAAGGCCAGGGAATATGACTCACAAGTCTTGTGTCTGTTTCGTTTTCCTTTTTCAATTACTGTATTGCAAGCCTGTATTGCAATTACTGTATCGTAAGTAGTACTTTGTGCTACTGATATCTGGGGTAGATTTTAGGGAATAGAAATCAAATGCTGGGTTAGAGTGAAGAACAAGGACACAATGGCTGTGAAGAATGGGAAAGAGAATATGCGTGAAAGAGTCCAATGGCACAGAAAATGAAACTTTCATTCTGAAAGGCCAGAATGGCTACTGTTGGAAGTGTCCCTTTGCCAAATCCCAAGCCTGAGGAAGCTGTGAAACCCTCACATCACCAGCATTTAATCCCATGTGTTGCTTGGTTTCCGCTGTGTACTGGAATGTTGCCTTCTATCATGAAATGAATGACCTGCCCTTAGTTTTGAGAATTTGGTGCAAAAATGTTCAGTGCTCAGACTTTCCTAGTAGTCAATGTTCTTGGACCAAATTTCAGTTTTCTGGGTGGCCTGGAAGTAACATGATCACATGGGGAAACCTGTTACAAAATGGAGGTCTCTCTTGCAATTGTCAAGAAGTGAAAGATAGGGCCATTGCTCAGAGTGGTAGAGCCCCAGTTCTGTATGTAGAAGTTCACACAGGTTCAGTTCCCCACCTCTCTAGACAGGGCTGAAAAGACCTAAGAGCTTCTCTAAGACTAAGCCTCTATAAGCCACTCTGAGCCTCGACCAATCAGTGTAGAGATAATGGCCTAGTGGCCAGACTCGGCACAAAGGAACTTCCTATAACCCAAGTAATCAGCATGCTACTGCCTATGTGAATGCCAAATCTGAACTTCCTGGAGCTACCTTTGAATCCCCTATTTTGAGAATGAGGTGTACGTATGTTCCTTTTCACAACATACAGGCTCTTCCAATGGACACATCCTGTTGTAATGATTAACATTTCACTAGCTGTATAGAACAGGATGTTTTTGTCGAATTTTGAGGATTTGAGGCACATTTTTTAATTTAATGCAATATTTGCTTGATTGTCATAACGATGGCGGGTCTCTGTCCTTCTTCTTTTCCCATCCCATGCCAGTCTGCAAGGCATTTAGACAAATGCCCCTATCCACTGACTTGCCCTTCATGACTAACTATTACTTTTACAGGACATTGCACAAAGTTAGCTATTTGAAGATGTGCCTTAAGTAGATCTATGCAGAGTTCAGCACCCCACTGAAACAATCATGGAGTTTCTTCACCCTGCATCTGCTTCATGGCTGTGGGTTGATTGATAGCTCGGAGAAAGGAAGTTCAGTTGTGAGCACAACCAGCTGCGTGATTTCTGCACTGCATTTTAAATTCTGAAGAAAAAAAAATCAACTTACATGTTTCAGTATTTATAACAATCTCAGTGCAAGCCAATAAAGTTTTAGTGGCTGTCTCCATAAATTCACCACCATGCATTCACAAATCTTCTTAAATCTCTATGAATTTTCTATATAAAATTTTATGAGACGTGAATCCAATAATTATTGGATCATATATAATCTCAGCTTCAGCACACTGACATTATACGGTGATATAATATACTGCATTACAGGCACTGCTACACATAAAGCAGCCCTTTGGGTGACATTTCTTTGCTTGCTGATACCAGTTATAGTTTTTTAATTGACTAGACCAGGGCCAGCTTAGATGTGATGTTAAAAGTGCAGCAGCTGCTGAAACTATGCGTTTACAGCGCAATCGTATCTTGCGCTGGAACAGGCAGGCCAGAAGCCTGTGCTGTATCCAGCATAAGAATGGACCCTGAAATGGCTCAGCCAGAGGCAAGGGGAAACTCTTCCCCTTACCCCCAGGTAAGCCACCACAGTCCCAATGGGTCTCCTCAGTCTTGCGCCACCTCCGGAGGTGGCATAAGTCCGAGGAGAGTGGAGTGGCTTGCAGCCGCTACATGCTGCTCAGGAACAGGGAACTAGGATCCAGCATTTCTGCTGGGTCCCAGCCCTGCTCCCCCCACCCCTGAGACCACCCTCCACCCACCCTCCCCTGCCTCGGAACACCTCCCCCCCGCCTCCTCCCTGTCCTCCCCAACCCATGTCAGCCGAGCTCAGCCGACACAACCTACCTATGGTAAGCCACCATGGAAGCTGGATGCAGCCTTCTTGCGCCAGCCCACTCCATGGGCAGGCACAGCCTGAGGAGGTGCAAAGGTGCTTTACGGCACATTTGCAACCCTCCTGGACCAGCATAAGGGAATTTCACTGGCCCAAAAGCCCCTTAGGATTGCGCCCTTAGTTGTTGGTGTTGTCCACCACCCCCAGGATGTCTAGCAAAACTCACCTTGTGTCGTGAAGTTATGATGTTCTGCATTTCTCTTCTTCCGTTCCACGCAATTGGCCATTGATGGGGTGGGAAATGGTGAACATGGAGCATCAAGATGTACTCTCAAACAGTAGATTCTGACAGACGTGATTGGGTGAGTGGAGGGAATCAGATGTACAGTTTGAGCACTGACCATGCTTACCATCGCATTAGGAATAACTAGTACAGTGTCATTGGTAGGCCTGTTGTCACCCAGGCTGCTGACATGATGATGTCATGTCACAGATCACTGCCAAACTTCGGGGTTGCCCTGGTGCCTACAGCTGTCACCCACCTCTTTATCCTCCAGCATCTTGGGTCTGTGCTAGGAGTGCACTGATCTCTGGGACCATGCCAGGAGCTCAGTGAGGGTGCAGTGGTGGCTGTGGTGATTTTTGGTCATCGCTACAGCTGCTCAGTGAGTGCGCATGTGCTCAAGCCACTGCTCTGACTCAGGAAATGGTTGGAGTGCATGAGCATTCACAGCAGTGTCACTCCCTTCCAGCCTGACACCCAGGTGAACTACCCCAGCCCCCCACTTGCTACACCACTGAACTAGTAAGTTTCTTACAAAGGAAGATGGAAATAGACCTTGATTATTTATATTGTATATATATATATTTAATAGATTAGCAGCCCAATCTTAACCTGCACTGGAACAGGGAGGCCAGCTGGCCTGCCCCATATCCTATGTGGGTTTGAGGCCAGTTGCAGTTCAGCCTGGGGCAAGGGGAATTCCTTCCCCTTACCTGGGTAATGCTGCAGTGGCCCAAATGAGGCTATTCAGATTTACACCACCTAAAGAGGTGGCGTAGATCCGAGCACCTAGAGCTGCTCTGTTTTGCCCAGGACTGTGGTTAGGATCCGGCACAAATGCCGGATCCTAACTCCCCGCGCACCCATGGCCCAGCCACCCACACTCTGCTCTCTGACCGCCCCCAAACTCCTCTTTTCCACCCCCCACGCTGGTCTGGCTCAGCTGGTGTGGGCTTACTTTTTGCGCTGACCTGTCCATGCACCAGTCTCTTTTCTCCTGGGTTGTCAAGAAGTGCCTTATGGTACTTTTGCAATACTCTTCAGCTGGCGCAAGGGACTTATGCTTAGGCTGCAATCCTATCCACACTTTCCTGGGAGTAAGCCCCACTGAATAGGCTTGTGCTATTAAAGATTGATAAAAATTCCAAAATGGGGAACAAGATTGAGAATGTGCTTACACTGATTAGGGAGTGGACGAAATGATTTCTAAGGTCACTTCCAACTCTAACATTCTACGGCTCACAAAACATGAAAAGTGATGATTTAGATGAGAGAGAGAGATTAACAGATAAAACAGCAGCAGTAAAAAATTTCAACAGTCATTTTTTTTTTTGTTTTAAAAAAGCCCTAGACCAGTAGTTCTCAAACTTTTAGCACTGTGACCCACTTTTTAGACTGAGAATCTGTCAGGACCCACCAGAAGTGATGTCTTGACTGGAAGTGACATCATCAAGCAGGAAAATTTTTAACAATTCCAGGCTTCAATCCTCCCCACACATATCCAGGAGTAAGTCCCATTGACTATCATTGTTAAAAGTTATACACAGTAGCCTGTTAAAAGGCCAGATCATTTCCCCAAATATAGTCACATACCATGGTAGCATCACATCTAATGGATTAAAAATAAAATATTGAAATGAATGGGGACCCACCTGAAATTGGCTCACTACACACCTAGTGGGTCCTGACCCACAATTTGAGAAACACTGCCCTAGACATTAAAATCAAATTTAAATCAACCCATTAAATGGGAAGTGGGCCCCAAAAGAGATTTGATCTCACCCAGCACTTCTTGGGATGTCAAGCAGTAGTGTCAGTGCAGGATGACTTAAGAGAGATTAATCCTCTCAACTGTTGAGAAATCCTGAGAGTAGCCACTCTTGTAAATTGAAAGAACTTTTCCCAATGTTAGTTTTTGTAAACATTTGTGTTGTAGAACATTTTATATTTGCTCTAATTATTTGTAAAGCATCAGAAGAAAAGTGGCCTAGAACATTTCTGTCTCCATAAATGTTGCCTCACTGTGTGCCATGTGCTTGGTTCTCTCTGTTTGCACAGTGGGAAAGACTTTGTAAGGATCAGGCCAGGAGGGAGGAAGAGCGTTGCAAAAGAGCAACAGGTGCTGCTGCTATTGTTCATCCCCTAAACATCTGAAACATTTATACACAAGTTGCTCGATTTTTCAGCAGTAATTTATCTTTAGTAATTGGGCATCCTAAGATTCTTTGTATTGTATTTCTTTAAAACAGATTTGGCACATTCCTGATGTTTAAAAAAAATCCCTCTAAGCCTAACTAGATAACTAAATGCCTTCATAAGGATGAATGTAGCTTGTCTTTGGATGCTAAGGTAGGAGTGAATCTTCCAGGGCTTTTAAAACTGTGGATCCACCCCATATGTGTTTAAAGTGTGAGCCTCTCACTTTGGGGGTTACTCTCAAATGAAGGTACATATGAAGGGCAGGAGGTCTGGTCTAGAGGGTAGAGCCTCCATTTGCCTGAAGATAACATCTGAAGGTTGCCAGTTCGAGGCCTCTGGCACCGTGCGACCTTAAAGCAGCTGACAAGCTGAGCCGAGTTATTCCATCTGCTCTGAGCGTGGGAGGATGGACGCCAGGATGTGAAACCAGATCAAGAAAGTAACACCTGAATGTTGTGGTTCTTGTAAGATAGAACATTCTTTCAAATTGTAAAAATCCCTATGGGGATTTAGTAAGTCTGCCTATGTAAACCACCTTGAATAAAGTCTTGAATAAAGACCAAGAAAGACGGTATATAAATACCTGTATTATTATTATTATTATTATGTAGGACTGCATCCTAAGTACTGTAATATCCTCTGTCTTGGGTACGTACCCAAGACCATATGAAGTTGCTGTGCAAGGATACTGTACATTGAAATCCACAGAACTGAGAGGTCCTTAATTTAGGATCCAAATAACCACCACTTCTTGTATTTATAAAATAAGTTGTGCCATTGCTCCTTCTTACAGCAAACTGAGATTCTTTTATAGTAGGCATGGCCTAGTTCAGTAGTTCTCAAACTTTTTACAGCTGCAACCCACTTTGTAAGGTGTGGTAGCCCTGCCACATCCCTTGTGGCTTTCTGCATTGTGCTCAAGAATGCAAAGCTGCAAGGCATTCTGGGGTGCGATATGGCCATTGGGGTTTGTTTTTTAGTCCTTTGGGGCAAAAGCAAGATCTGCCCAGAGAATACATTGAATAAATCCAGGAATTTAATATAGTTGTGACTGGGCATTTGTGTCTGTCCAACTCACCCCTGCAAAGATAGTGTCCTATCCTGCTCATAGCGCCAATTTGTCCCATCCAAATATTCCCAACTCCCTTCTAATGCCTGCTTTTTGGCTAATTAACACCCTCCTTTTCCAAGAAACAACAGCTGTGGCGTGCAAAGGAATGAACACAGAACTCCTTATCTATAGCAATTAACAAGAATTTATTGCTATGAATACAGACACTCCCTGCAAGTCCTCTTGTCCAGAGGCTTTCCCTCCCCAAAACTCCACTTAACTCAGTGGGTAAAAGTCTGAAGCCTCCAATTCAAGTCCAATCTGGTCTCCAAAGCATAGTCCAGTCTTCCCAGTCTTCTGTGCCCTTCAGCAGAGTCCTGGCAGTCCCCTTCTCCTGTAGGTCTGGGTCAGGTAGCTCTCTTGGTTTGGTTCCCTCTGGGTCAGCATCCCGCTCTGGTCAGCCCTTTGCTCCTTCTGAAGCTGCCTTTTATCCTGCAGCCCCTTGTTAGGTCCAAATGCAGCTCAACTGTGAGCTACCTCGTTAACTCGGGTCCCATCAAGGTCAAATGAAGCTCAGGTGTCCAACCAGGTCTCCATTGGCCTTGATTGATTACAGCTGTGGAGCCAGCCCTGCCTTTCCCAGAGCTGTCAACCAGCTGCCAAAACAGGGAATCGCTGTCAACACCACATCATCCACCTAATGATCTTCTGATCTTCCATTACAGATAGCAGCAAAGAGACAGCTAATTCAATTTCCAATTCAGGTCTTACTGCATTTTTTAAAAGTGTGTGGGGTTCTTTTTTGTTTACTTTTTAAGAATTTAAAAGTGTTATAATGTATATCTGCATGTAAATTAGTGGTGCGCAGGGATGGGAACTTGAGTCAGGGAACCTGAGCCCGAGTCGCAAAAACGTGTGTACGCTCGAGTCACCTGTGTCGATGATTTGGGTATCGACTCGAGTCTGAGGCCACTGACACGGCACTCGGTCCCCATGCATACAGATTTGATTCTATCTGTGTCTGGGTGTGCTTGCTTACTTTTCTGGCGGAGTGAAGGACCTCGTGGGGCCATCATTCAGACTGGGTGAGCATCAGGGAAGTTCCATCCAGGAGGCAGTTCCATCAGGGAGTCTGATTTGTTTCTTTGGATGAAGTAGGGCAGAAGGAAGAGCCCAAGGGATTCTTGCCTTAGAATTGGCTGGGCAACCAGGGAGGGGGCGGAGGCAGGGAAGCCAGTGGGAGTCGGTTCATAGTGGTCATGCTTTCCAACCGCATGGCTCCTTTGGGCTCCATTTTTACTTGGCAGGAGGAAGCATAATCAAATGACTGGCACAAACGGGACTACTTCTGAGTAGAGCTGCAAAGGATTGAGTCATACTGGTAAGCCTCCCAGCTGCTGCGCATGGCCCTCCTCCCTCTTGCTGCTCCACCAATTGTATGACAGTTGTAAAATGGTTAAAAGTGATGACAATAATTGTTGCATTTTAAAACTGTGAAATAAGGCAAGAATTGGAAAGCACGGGTGCTCTTGTCTTTACTGCTTCCTGCAGCAGGCCTGTGTGGGGCAGACACTGCTGCCCAATCCCAGCTATTTTAAAGTCTTGGATTTCTCAACTATATTCTCTGGGCAGATCTTACAACTACCTGTAAGGAGGGAGAAAAGAATAGTTTCAATAGCAGGAACCCCTCTCCTTGTTTTTATATGCCTAGAGACGGCAGACAAAGAACTGGGAAGTGTCTGTGAGTCAAATAATTAGAAATCTATGGTATGACCAATAAGAACCCACCACCCTATGTCCAAGTGTCTGATTTGGCTCTCCTGGAGACCTTAACTGAAAGAAGCAGCAATGGGATACTTTGTGTTAACCTGTGTGGTCTGCCCTGGTGCTTCTAAAACCAAGGCTGCAGTCCTGTACACACTTGCCTGGGAATAAGCCCCATGGAATACAATGGTCTGAGTAGACATGCCTGGATTGGTCTAGAGGACCAATGCAGGAGGTCTGGTCTAGAGGGTAGAGCCTCCATTTGCCTGAAGATAACATCCACAAGGTCACTAGTTCGAGGCCACCGGCACCGTGCGACCTTGAAGCAGCTGACAAGCTGAGCCAAGCTATTTCCATCTGCTCTGAGCGTGGGAGGATGGAGGCCAGATCAGAATGAAACATCTGTATTTGCTGTGGCTCTTGAAAGATAGAGCCTTCTTTCAATTGTAAAAATCCCTCCGGGGATTTAAATTAGCTTGCCTATGTAAACCGCCTTGAATAAAGTCTTGAATAAAGACCAAGAAAGGCGGTATATAAATAGCTGTATTATTATTATTATTATTATTATTATTATTATTATTAACCTGCAAGTAATTTTAAGGTGATAAAACACACTTTCATCTGGCTGAAGCAAGCTTGTGGATACAACCCTCAAACTTTCCCCTATTGTTCTAATCCTAGATTTTAATGTGTTATGATCCTGATCCCAAACCTACACTTTCTCACTGCCTCTAATACTAATTCCTCAGTGTATATACTGTATTGTATTGGGAGGAACAAATGCCTTCTTGAAGAGGGTAGAGAAATCTGCATACATTTAGTATTTTTTTTTCTTGTTTACAATTGCATCAGAGTGGACTGTCTCAAATATTCCTTTTGACAGGGACAGCTCCAATTTTCTAGTACCTCTCCCTGGAAAATCGCTGTCTCTCTTTCTTCCCTGTTTTATCTTTTGATCATGCTACATTAAAATTTTGTAATATGTGATGGTGGTGGTGTTCAGTAAGGCTCTGCTCCTACACCTAGGGCTCTGGAAGTTAAACTTTGATGCATACTTATTCAGAAGTACATGGCGATGGAATTTGCTCCCATGTAAGTGTGCACCTGAGAGGGGAATGAATGAATCTTGTCTAGTGAGCATGCAGGAAATTGCAGGTCTTGAACAGCAAGTCGCCCTGTAATGTATATCGTACTTAGTTACGCATTGCAGCTGCTGAGGTGCATTTTGAACTGTGGATACCTTATTGTTGGACAATGATGATTTTGTAGTATTTCTCTAATAGAAAGAATGACTGCCCTTGGGGTTTTAAATCAGTGGAGGACCAATTGTTGCCAGCTAAATGAAAACAACCAAGCAGACATTCAACAATAGTGGAGGAAATGTGGATTGCAAATTGGTTTTTGCTACTGGAACGGGGTGGTGGTGGTATAGCTAGCTAGCATGTCCCTGTTTTCATCTGTGGAAGGGAATATCGGAGCCAGAGTAGAAGGATTTGCACCATACTGCATACAATGAGGAACAGAGTAAGGCAGCATTTCTCAAACTGGGTCAGGATCCACTAGGTGGGTCCAGAGCCAATTTCAGGTGGGTCACATAGTACCTAGCTCAGCTGCTATTAAAAATACAGAGTTGAAAATACGTGGTACAAAGTTGCTGGGGAGGATGGGCTCCCAATGGGAAAGAGATATGGTTGGAGAAGGCTCCAAGTCTGTGTTCTCCTTTGACTTCCAAGCTGGAATGTTTGAATTCCGAGTTATGCTAAATAACAGCACGAGCACACAATGTAATGGGACCTTTGGCTGATCGCAGCTTAGGTTTGAAGCCTCAACTGATGATGTCACTTCTGGCTATTACATCACTTCCAGGTTAATGACTTCACTTTAGTGGAGACTGACTGATTGCCATTCTAAAAAGTAGGCCCTGGTTCTAAAATGTTTGAGAACCACTGGAGTAAGGAATTGTGATATGTAAGAACAGATTACAAAGCTTACTGCCTATGTAGTGAGTTAAGAGCTAGCTAGTTTAGACACAGCCTGCTTTCTTTAGTTGGAACCAAAGTTATCCTTCCACATGCATAAGGGGAAGTGATAGTACAGTATAAGTATAGTATAGGGATCTGCTCACCAATCCAAATGGAAGGCATCTCCCCAGTATGTGGGTGTGTGGGTGTAATTGTTTGGATCCTTTGTTGCACAATGTCTTCGTCATGTGCTGGCACATGGAACAACGCAGGATACGGCCTCATTTCCATATAGGTTGCTTAGTTTTAATCTAGCCTTTGAAGATTCAGAGACACATTATTAAGGCAAGCTGTCCTGAGGTTATTGGATGGCAAAAGGTGAGGTGGAAAAGTTATAATAAACATACATGTTGCATACAACATTGTAAAAGAAAAGACTAATTGGCCGTTTCCTTGCTACAGTACAGCACTGGGAGAGGGGAATTTGGAATGGAAATGCAGTGAGATAATGTTTACCCCCCCCCAACCTGCTGCTTGATTACATAATTAGCAAAGGATTTGCATAATATGGAAACTGAATTGCCTGGATTTTGTCAGCTGGAATATGGCAGCCTTATATAGATGTTGGTAGCACAAATGGGGGGATGACGCCTTGAATATAAAAATGACAGGTCTGTATTTTTTTGGGGGGGGGATGTTGACTGGTTTGTGCAGTTTTTTTATGTCTCAGGGCTACCTGCTGTTGAGTGGGACCAGCTTGAGCAACTTGGGTCAGAGGTCAGTCTTGGAGGAGGTATAATAAGACAAAGGCTGCATTCCTGTACTCCCTTTCCTGGGGGTAAGCTGCATTGAACACAGTGGAACTAACTGTACTTCTAAGTAGGCATGCCTGCAATTGGACTATAAGATTGCAATCCTACCTGGGGTAAGCGTCACTGACTGTAATAGGACTTAGGACATGCATAAAGTTAGGCTGTAGGCACATTTTTTTCCCAGTGCAATCCTATGCATATCTACCCAAAAATTCCCACTGAATTGGGAAGTATACACAGGACACTTTCCTGGGAGTAAGTCTCATTGATTTTAATGGGCCTTACTTCTAGGTAGACAGGAATTGGATTGCACTTTAGCGTGTTCCAAGAACTTTACTCACATGACTTTGTTGTAATCCTTACTACGTATAATACTGCAATGTTGGTGAATATCCCTGCATTATAGATGAAAGAGCTGAGAATGAAACAACAGTGGCTTGCCTAATGCCCATAGCAGAGGCAAGATGTGAAGCAAGGAAGTTCTGATCTGTAGCTCCCAGCCACTGCAGGTTAAGGAGAAAGAAAAGACAGGGCATGCCAATTATGGCCAAATCCACAGAGCAAGGAGGAGCTTGGCCAAGTGACAGCAAGGAAGTCTGTTCTAGCCCTCATTTGGCCCTGTAATAGGTTTATAACTTGGCCAGAGGCCCAGCTCACCAATCAATGAAGCTGGCCATTCCATCTGTTTCATTATCCTGGCTGTTCAACTGTCCTCTGATTTTTGGCTTGTGGACCTCACTTTCAGTACCATTTTGTGGGTTGAGGCCTTGTAAGTGTTGATGGGATTTGAAAAGCGGTAAGTCCTGTGAAGCTGGCTGTTGTGTCTTTTGTTTTGTTTGTTTTTTAGATTGAATTGCCCATTGTGGAATGCAGTCCTGACGACTCCACTTTCCAGCATTGTTTATTGGGTATTGACATAACAGTTACACAATTGTGAATTGCTCAGACACAGAATTATGAGTGGCTTTTTATCTCCTTCTGTCAACTTTTACCTGTGATAAAAATCTCAGGTTTAATTATAGAGTTCAGGCAGTCCAAAGCCTGTGTATTTTGAGGGCCAAACATTGCCTTTGGTGAAACCGCTCAAACTCAGTGACCTGGCACTGTTTTGAATGTACAGTGTAAACTCTGGATGGAAAGGTGGATTGGTTGTATTTATTCTCCAGTGTGTAGTTCTGTGCAGTTGAGCTGGGGAACACAGCTGTGAGAACACAGGAGATTACTTTTATTAAATCTTTCCCCCTTGACTGCATTGCTATTCGGGTAGGATTCCCATACTACTTAATCATCCATTCTCGTCTCATGTGTGAAGCTGAGCTTGCACAAGGCACTGAGTAGTTCCTGTCCAGAGGTTTCTTATTCATGCTTCCTATGCACATAGATAGTGCTGATTGGCAAGCAAAGAATCAGAATCTACTGGTCAATATTCTGGTGATTTATAGTGGTTGATCAGCCCAATCAGGAAGAGTCCAATCCTATGCATTTCTCCTCAGAAGGAAGTCCTACAGTAGTCGATAGGATTTTACAGTCAATAGGATTTACTCCCAGTTAAATGTGGATAGGATTGTAGCTCCAATTACTTAACAGCAATCACCCATAGAACTACCAGTAGATCTTGACTGAACCTATGTCCATCCCCTCTAGAACCTTCCACAGTTTTCAAGCCAATTGCCAGTAGTTCTTTTTATGAATTCTTTACTGCTGAATTGGTTGAACCAGTGTAGCAAAAGTCAATATGAATCTTTATGGGAACATTGCCTTTCTCACATGTTTATGATAGCAATAATAAGTTACAGCCTTTTATGTCATTTCCCTTTGGGATGATGCTTGCTTATGCAGAGGGCTAAAGAAAAGGTGGTAAAAGTATGAATATCCCAGACAAAGAAAAAAGTTTGTTTAAGAAGTACAAGTGTTGCAAATAAAGCTGGAAAATAGAACACTGTTTTCCTGACATACAGCATGATGAAAGTTTTGGGGTGTAAATGACTTGACAGCCCAATCCTATGCATGCCTACTCAGTAGTAAATCCCACTGAGTTCAGTGGGAACTACTCCCCTGTAAGTATGTATAGCATTGCAACTTCAATGTGGAAAAAGTGTTCATGCAGCAATATAAAAGCAGGTTGATGCAGAAATCAATATAAGAACATGTTAACCACTCTGTGCATGTGTGTGTGTGTGTGTGTGTGTGTAATTTTTTTAAATTAATACAGGAAGTTTTGAGTTGAGGTTAAAAATAAAAATTGTGTGACTGGTATTGGTGCCACTTTTTAAAAGTATTCCACGTATAAGTAGTATAGTTTTTTTTTTTTATAAAGGTGAAATAGAAATCTTTTAAATAAATCAATAGTGAAGAAGTGCTCAACTACTTCATTTGAAATGATAGTAAAATACTAGGGTTGCCACATGACCAGAAAAACTGCCCCTGTACCTTTAACAGCCATGTGATTGACAGAAACTAGATGGTGAAATTTTTCATTGCATGAAGATAATTTTGTCTGCTGTTTCCTGTAGATCAAGTTCCTGCTAGAGGCGCAGGAGAGGCCAAAGCGGTATCGTAGTGTTATTACAGACCAAATTTACAGTGGTATCACAGACCCACCCCATTACTACAAACAACAATAAACCATAATACTATGTGGTTTTATTGTTACATTTAAATGGGAATAATGATTGCATCTCATTTTTAAAATTAACTGTTTAATTGTTACTAGGGCTAATTGACCCTAATGTCATGTTACTGCTTTTTGTTCCAAGCATAGAGGGGTTAAAAAGCAGTGATCAGCCAACATGAGCATGGCTGTCTTCCCACCCTCATTTGCACATCCAGTAAGTGGGGGATGGAATAGTGCCCTATTGGGAGTAGAACTCCCTAACTTGCTAGAACTGTACTGATCTGGCCAGGATTTTCAGTGTTTTGGCTTATTACCATAACAGGAAGATTTAAAGCTTGAAAGAACAATAATGCCAGCCTTGCTGGCCTGGGCGCATAGCTCAGCCTTATGTAAGGTCTGGGTCAGAGTGTCTTCAATCGTTGCAATAATCGGCTTTCAATATTTTCATTGTCACAGTGCAGTAAATAGGGCATTTAACAGATGTCTTTGTCCTTTGTAACCTGCTGCATTGGTCAATCTGCTGGGATTGGTTGGTTTAAAATGGAAATAGTTCTCTGAAGAAGGGAGGGGAATACTCTGTATATGTTAAAGGTGTTGGAGGAATCTCTTAAACCTGGTTTCCTCCGTTAGGGGGGGAGCAGAGTCGCTTCAGCAGCAGAACCCCCCCTTTGCTGGGAATCAACCCCAGGGAGCCTCCCACACCCGGCTGACTGCTAGTCAAGAAAAACACAAACAACATTGGCTGGTTGAAGTTGCAAGAACAGATTCATTTACTCACAGTTCCTTAGTAGTACGGTTACAGCATCTGAATATGTTCAGAGGTACACTAACGTAAAGATAACAAGGCCCTACAGCTGCCTTGTCCTGCGTGCCATGTGGTCAAGATGGCGGCGCCAGCAGATCCCTGCTGCATGCCATCTTGTCTGCTCAGTTGTGGTGAGGAAGAGGGAAGAGAGGGAGGAGAGCGTGCTCAGGAGTTATATAGGGTCTGGTTCACGCCCCTCCCACATAGGTCATCCAAAGTGGACAGGTAAATTGCAAAGGACACTGGGCTATGGCTTAACCCTTTTTAGGACAGTCTCCTGCCACCCCTTGAGAGCATACGGAGTTGCACCAATTCCAACAAAAGGACACTCTGCCAGGGTGCTAGAATATTTAGTCATAAATTAGCAATCCTAATTGGGGAAAGACCAAATATTGAAAGGGGGGAACTCTTTAATTGTACTAAATCGTGTTATTATGTTTTAGTTTTTGTTTCTTTTCATTTCCAAAGGGAATAAAAATTGTCTCACAGTATTATAGGGAGACAAGCATTATTAACCACCTTGAATGTTCTATTTAGGCATGCCCCACGCAGTGCAATCGTAAGCATGTTCATTAGAAGTACGCTCCACTGAGCTCAATGGAACTTACTCCCTAATAAATAATTCACATAGTAAGTGTTTAGGATTGGAGCTGGGCAGCCCAGTCCTGAGCTTCCCAGCGCCCAGGGCAGCAGTGGTGCTGAAAATGGCTGCCATTGTGTCCTGCATGCTCAGCGGGCAGTGCTGGAGGCTCCTCGGGACAAGGGAACTTTCATCCTCTTCCCCCGTGTAGGGCGAGTAGCTCTGCAATGGGGCTACTTGATTCTATGGTGACCCAAGGGTCACCCTATAATTAAGAGCCTCCGTGTCGGACAGCAGCCCGACACAGAGGCGTAGAATCCAGTGGAGCGAAGAACCACTGGTTCCTCCGCCCCTGGCACGCCTCCTCCCTGCCCTCCCTCTGCTTCCCCGCCCCAGAATGCTTTCTCCCCGCTTTCCCCCATGCCCCTACCTACCTCTCTGCTGCCCTGTGCTCCCCACAACCGCCGAGTGGAGGAGCACTGGTGCTCCACCAGCTCTGAGGGCCGCAAACATGCCTTATGGCATGTTTGCAACAGTGTGCACTGGTGGTTAGCCAGTAGGATCGGGCCCTTAAAGTGCTATACCTATTACAGACTGTACCTGCATTTTTCTGTCAGGAAATGGGGACACAATCGCCTGGAAAGTTCTCCTGTGTAAGTTCTCTTGGACAGCTCCCATTCATCCCACCATGACACGCGTAGTTGAACTCTCCAATTGGCTGTGTCCTTAATTTCCAATCTAAACAGGTGAATGATAGACCCCTCTTAAAAGAGAGGATATTTTCTGAGTCCTGAATTGGAAAGGGGTAGGGTAGAGGGAGGCTGAAGCTAGCATCTTGCCTAAGGGCCACTTCTTATGGTCATGACTGCAGTGAGTTTTAAAGCAGGGGCGTCTTATTCAACAGGGACCTCTTAACCCCAAGATTGTATACCACACCAGCTGTAAGTGTATATTGTGGTCCTCAAAGGCATTTTGTGAAACAAACTGACCAAACTTAGGGCTAACTTGAGTTCTGTTCTCCTCTGCGCATATAATGCACATATGGTGGAAGGCAGAAGGCTTCTACCCCCCCCCCCACACACACATATACAGTGCACTTTCTCTGAGTTTTCTCCCTATTTCTCCATAGGCATGACACTGATGTTGTGTGCATTTATGCACAGCGGGAAGCAGGGAACCTGCCGCTTCATGCAATACATTGCTCATTCTACACGTTGAGTCTGAATTCTGTTATCTAAGCAGAGAACAACATCTCACTGTGTTAAAAGCCACATTTGAAAGATTAGATTCGTGAGTAAAGTCTTTATATGGACAATACTCATGTTTATTATTTAATGTGCTTGAGAGAATATACATGTTTATTCGCTTTGAGCTATGAGCATATTAAAAAAATATATGTCCTTGCCATATGAATTTAACAATGTAGCTGCATTATTCACAGGAAGCCAACCAGCCCCTTAAAAATTTGTGAGTCATGTGGTGATTAAAGTTGTTGCGCTTTGGTTTGATGCCTGTGCATGTGCAGGAAATCAAAATATCATTTGTGTTACAGTGCTAGTTTGCATATGTGGTAAATGTGATTAAAATCATTGTGATATTGTTATCTAATGGTGAAACAAACCAGCAAGCAGGGCTTTACTGGAAGTTGGAACAAAGGGAAGAGGATAGAAAGGAAATGGGGAAACTGATACTGGGTAACACTATGTTGATCCTGGATTATTGTTCGATGCTGAAATGTAGAAAATGAACAGACATTTAAATTTCTTAAAGTTCAAGCTTCCAGTTATGTGAACATCAATCTCCAAACCACCACCATTTTTGAACTTCTCAGTTCTAAACTCAAATGCTGTAAGGTTGTTTCCCATGGTACTATCCAGTGATTTTCATCCTTGTTTGTCTCATGGCACACTAACAAGGCACTATGGTCAAGACACACCATCACTTTCGGACTAATTTCAAGGCATGATTGACAAGCCCATACACCTGTACATAATGCATGCATAGGGAACTCTCCAAGGATTAGGAACCTTGGCTTTTTTTTTTAGGCAATTTCACAATTTCTGCTTGTGCAAAGAGATCCCTATGCCCATATAGTTTGTTTGTAGACTTGATTTTGACCTTCAGATGGCCATGTGAAGGTTGGGAGGGGACAGCATGGGGTCAGCACTGTAATTATGTCTCCCCACCCTTCCATGCATTGAAAGAATGTCCAAAAAAGCATTTTCGCAATACTGTGTCACAATGTGTAAGCAAAATATACGAGATATTTTTGGAGGCTGTTGGAGCATAGAACTGTTGAGATGAAGTTCACTGACAGATTTGACATTGTATCTTCAAGGATATCTTCAACCCAGAATTGGCCAATGTACAAACAGTAATTATCCTACCTGTGATATTTTGCAACTGAACACTGGCCTCCATGCAAAACTTTGGTGTGCACGAATTTGTCAACATCTTTGGGCTGTATCTTTGGGCTGTAACTACCGTATCTTTCAAACATCAATTGATTTACAGCCCAATCCTATGTATGTATACTCTGAAGTAAATTTCATTGAAGTCAGTGGGATTTACTCTTGAAAAGTATGTACAGTATAGGGTTTTAGCCTGAATTATATACATCTTCTTTACAATTCCTTAGAACATAAGAACAGCCCCACTGGATCGGGCAATAGGCCCATCTAGTCCAGCTTCCTGTATCTCACAGTGGCCCACCAAATGCCCCAGGGAGCACACCAGATAACAAGAGACCTCATCCTGGTGCCCTCCCTTGCATCTGGCATTCTGACATAGCCCATTTGTAAAATCAGGAGGTTGCACATACACATCATGGCTTGTAACCCGTGATGGATTTTTCCTCCAGAAACTTGTTCTATCCCCTTCTAAAGGCATCCAGGCCAGATGCCATCACCACATCCTGTGGCAAGGAGTTCCACAGACTGACCACATGCTGAGTAAAGAAATATTTGTTGTCTAATGTCCCCTTGCAATGTCTCTGTCTTCTGTGCCAGATTCATTTATCACCCTGTTTCCTTATGCATCTTGCTAACACTAAAATAAATCTGTGGTTCTTTAAGGCACCCCAGAGCTTCTAGTTGTTTGTTCTGAACCAGCAAACATTTTTACTTTGGCTCTGTTCTACTGCAGCTTCAATGAGACTTTTTTGATTTCCATAAATCTATCAATGTTCCTTACAGTTGACAGAATAGCATTTGTAAAAGACAGATTCCTGTCTCAAGAACATTATAATCTAAAGGGAGTGGGGAAGATGAAAAGGAAGGAAAACACAAGAATTATGAGGGGTAAAATGGGAGCAAATGCAGCTAACTCATACTGAACCTTTGTTTCGGTTGGAGATGATGTCTCAGGGTTAAGCCAAAGACAGTGGCGTTCCTAAGGGGGGTGCCTTGGGCAGACTGCCCCAGGTACCACACCCCGGGCTGGGGGGTGATGGCTGCATCACCTGAGCCCCCACTGGGAGGAGCTCTGTGCTGCATTTGGTGGCAGTTGCCCCCCTCCCCAGCAATTGGCAGTGGCACAATGATGCACTGACATCATCGCTTCACCAGGGACCCATGCAGTTGAGCCTGTGCACCAGGCGCCAGTGGGCCCCGAACTGCTCAGCATGGTAAGGGGGTGTGTCACGCTGTGGGAGGTGTTGCCACCTGGGAGCTGAACATTCCAGCAATGCCACTGATCAAAGATCTTGTGAAAAACACCTCCTTTGAGGATGGAAGGAGGACCTGTAGTCATCCTAGAAGAGAGTTCCAGGTATGAGAGGCAAGAAGGGAGATGGGGTGGAGCATTTAAAGAAAGCAGCTAACCTCAGGCAGGTAAGAATGGTAGATTTGGAGGGTACCACAGTCAGTGATATAATAGGACAAAGACCATTTTCAGTAAAGGTTCAGTTCCCATTTCATGTTAGAGAGAAAATAAAGGTTTGGTTCAGGGTTGATTTGACTGCCAGATTAAGGACCATACTATACGAGATGCCAATAGCAACGTCTGTGCTTCCACTTTTGTTTTTAAATAACTGCATTTGGGGAGATCCTTGGAATCATGGTAACACTTTGCCGCTCTTCTATGGTCTTGTCAAAAATTCCCTGCCCCCTTCTGCCTGGTGGAGGAAGCTGATATTGGGCACTAGGGCAGAAAAAAGATGGAGACACAATGTCACATGTATGGTTGGGTCCTTAGACCATGAAAGGCTGAGTGCCTGAGTCCCTTTCTTATTGTGGATATGGATGTTTAAGAACATATAGAATAATAAGAAAATTATTTGATTTTTTTTTTTCTGTAAACTGCTTTGTGAACTTTTAGTTGAAAAGTGATATATACAAGTACTGTTCCTTGTTATTATGAGATTTTTGCACAGTCTGGTTTGTTTTTATCCAGACATTGAGTCCTTCCCAAGGACCTGGGATGCCTGGTTTTTATCCAATTTTGCTGTTATAAATATTGTCGCAAGATGTAAGCTGTTCCCAGTAAAGCTGCTTTCTGTAGTTGCTAGATGGCAATTGGTGGATGGCCATTTCTGTG
The DNA here is from genome assembly GCF_035046505.1 of Tiliqua scincoides. Classification (NCBI taxonomy): domain Eukaryota; kingdom Metazoa; phylum Chordata; class Lepidosauria; order Squamata; family Scincidae; genus Tiliqua; species Tiliqua scincoides. The sequence goes on along the minus strand of NC_089822.1, from coordinate 101,055,740 downwards.
TCCCCAATGCTGTTCAAATGCTCTTCAAGGTGTTTTGGAATAGCACCGAGGGCGCCAATCACCACTGGGATCAGTTTGGTCTTCTTCTGCCACTGCCTTTCGATTTCTACTTGTAAATCTTTGTATTTTGTTATTTTTTTCCAGTTGTTTTTCTTCAACTCTCCTATCCCCTGTCATTGCTATAACGATGATTTTGACTTGTTTTTTTTCTCAACTACAGTTATTTCTGGTGTATTGTGCAATAGATCCTTGTCTGTCTGTAGTCAGAAATCCCGTAATATTTTGGCATCATCATTTTCAGTGACTTTTTCAGTTTTGTGGTCCCACCAGTTTCTGGCTGCTGGCAACTTGTATTTTTTACAGATGTTCCAGTGTATCATTGTTGATAACTTCTCATGCCTTTGCTTGTAGTTTGTGCAATCTTTTTACAGCTTGTTGTTGTTGTTTTTATATAATATAGATACAATGGAGACAGAGACCGTATGGTACCTGTATGTTTTTTTCTGTAATCAAATAGCTGTGAGGAGGGGGGCAAGAAAAACAGCATGGGACTAGGATAGGATAGGATAGCCCAATCCTATCCAACTTCCCAGCTTCGGTGTAGCCACACTGCAGGCCCATGGTAAGGAAAAAAATGTTCCTATACCTTGAGAAGGCCCCAGTGACTGCCCCTCCACTATAGGATGCAGCACCCGCCCCACTGGCACAACTGCACCAGCACTGAAAAATTGGATTGGATTGGGCCCTAAAGCTTTTTAAAAAAACCTCCTTGAATGCTGCAGATCAGGATTCCCATGCCCTTTAGAAAGGGTATTAAACAGTTTTTAAAAGTCATGTTATGTTCAGTTATGCTGTGAAATAGTTAATATTGCCAGCTGTAGAAAATACAGGAGGAGTGCAGAAAATGGATTTGATACAGAGTGCATTATACAAGGTCAGGGGGACTGCTCTAGGAAGGAAACATCTTGGTTGCCTTAGTGTCAGCCTGAAGGATGTTTATTAAAAGGAGAAAATCTCATGGAAGCCTGCTAACTGGAACTATAAAGCTCTTGCATTAAAAAAAAAAATTAAAACTTGGTGTACCTGAATAAAGAGCACAGAGAATGTACCTGTGTACTTTGTGTTTCTATGCTCTTTCTCTGGCCAGAATACAAGTAATCGTCTCAGGATGCAATTCTATATGCACATACCGGGGAGTAAAGTTCTAGTGCAGTGGTTTTCACACATTTAGCAACGGGACCCACTTTTTAGAATGAAAATCTGTCAGGACCCACCAGAAGTGATATCATGACCAGAAGTGACATTATCAGATTGGAAAATTTTTAACAATCCTAGGCTGCAATCCTACCCACACTTACCCAGGAGTAAGTCCCATTGACTATCATTGTTAAAAGAAAATACATAGTAGCTTGTTAAAAGTGCAGGTCTGTAACTTTCCCCCAATGCAATCACATACCATGGTAGCATCAAGCCTTAATATATTAAAACTAAAATATTGAAATGAATGGGGACCCACCTGAAATTGGTTTACGACCCACTTAGTGGGTCCCAACCCACAGTTTGAGAAACACTCTTCTATTGAGTTCAATGGAAATTACTTCTAAATAGACAGAAAGGATTGCACAAGGCAGGGTATTATGAAAGCAGCTTCTCTGGGACACAGGTGTCTCCTCCTAAGTCAGTACTCATTATGTGGCATGTGTCGTACACTTGTGCTCACTCCCAGGGTTTTGGGTGCTCAGAGTTGTTGGTTCTGAACCCTAGAGCCCTCAAAGATCCCTGTTCGGTAGTATTGCCACCACCCTGTAAGAGCCAGTGCCTCAGTCCAGGGACACCGAGACCCTCTAGGCTTAACTATATCCCTTGTAGGCACTGAGCACTTTCTTTACTTAAAGTCTCAGTCCTCAAGTTTCTAGTCCACAATGAGGATTTTTGGTAGCTTGCTGAACGGCTAGGCAGGATTCTGAACCTTTGTCCCCAACAGACAATGAACCAACATGGTAACATTTTTACTTTATTAAGTACATAGAGTTACAAAAAGTTACAAAAGGCAGCAAATGCTAGAGGCATAAAACTTCTAGGAAACATATCAGCATAAAACAACAAAGCTAACTGGCTATCTCTATTATTTCCTAACGCTCACCTGGGTCAGCTTCTTTTGTAGATCCTCAGTTATCTATGAGGCCACATGGTCCTGGCCTGGGGCAGGATGTGCACCCACGCCAAAAGACAAAGACAAAGGGCAAAAGACCCAAGACACCCCTTTGGGCTTTGTTCTTATACTTCTCAAGCCAAGAGGATGGTGTGACTCTCTACTCATTTCAAACTGCCCAATCAGAACTCTTGGGGACAGAATCTTCTCGAAGTGGGGCTAGATGCTAGTTCTCTTAGTTCTCTCCCTCCCCACTGGGCGCCTCTCTAGCTACTGAGGTGCTACATTTATCACCTTCCATGAGTTGTAAATACCTTTCAGCTAGGATTCCAGCCATTCTATGTTACTGGGTTACTTTGGTTCAGGCTTTGCAATGCTACTAGGCCTGAACTGCATATATTCATGACAGCAAGTTCCCTCATTTTGGTTGTAGGTTTGGATCAGCAGCTGTGGTATGGGGGTGGAGAAATTTGAAGCAAGGTGGAAGTGGTAGTGAATGTAATGTTGAATCGTGCAGTGGTAAATTTAGTGTCTGCAAATTTAATGCCAGGAGAGAGGCTGGCAATTGTGGCAATTGCCATGTGCTCCAAATAAACAGGGATTTTGCAAAGATGAAGAAAGTGGGAGCTAAAATCATGACTGAGGAAGGTTTGTGTTTTCATATGCTCTGAGGTACCTACCATCTGCATGAGAAACGTCTACAGTATTTGAGGCTTCTCAGTTTGTATTTTAAAAAAGATAACAGAGAAGAGACTTGATAGATTTGTAAAATTATAAAGAGTGGAGAGAAACATTTTTGTCCTTCGTAATCATAGAATTCAAGACTGATGATCGGAGGAGGTTTCAGAATCCTGAGCTGCCCATTCCGCCGGGACTACCATGGCGCTGAAACGGCTGCCGTGGCATCCTGTATGCAATAGGGTTGCCACAGGCAGCTCCTTGGGGGAAGGAAAGTAGCCCCGCAATGGGGCTGCTTGATTCTGCACAGCCCAACATGGAGCTCATATAGTAGAGATGGAAAAGGTGCAAAATAGAATGACTAAGATGATTACTGGGCTGGGGCACCTTCCTTATGAGGAAAGGCTACGGCGTTTGGGCCTCTTCAGTATAGAAAAGAGGCGCCTGAGGGGGGACATGATTGAGACATACAAAATCATGCAGGGGATGGACAGAGTGGAAAGACAGACACTCTTTCCCTCTCACATAACACCAGAACCAGGGGACATCCACGGAAGTTGAGTGTTGGGAGAGTTAGGACAGACAGAAGAAAATATTTCTTTACCCAGCGTGTAATTAGTTTGTGGAACTCTTTACCACAAGAAGTAGTTGTGGCATCTTGCCTGGTTGCCTTTAAGAAGGGATTGGACAAATTTCTGGAGGAGAAGTTCATTACAGGTTACAAGTCATAGTAGGTATGTGTCAGCTCTTGGTTTTAGAGGTAGGCTGTCTCTGATTGCCAGACACAGGGGAGGGCACCAGGCTGCAGGTTGTGTCTGTTGTCTTGTGTGCTCCCTGGGGCATTTGGTGGGCCACTGTGAGATACAGGAAGCTGGACTAGATGGGCCTTTGGCCTGATCCAGCAGGGCTCTTCTTATGGTCCTGTCTCCCTCCTGCCCCTCCCCTTTCCCTGGCACTCCTCCTCCCCACCTCCCCCCACCCCAGAATGCCTCCTCCCCACCTCCCCCCACCCCAGAACGCCTCCTCCCCACCTCACCCCATGCTCTCACCTACCTCGCCACTGCCCGTCGGTTCGGACGACTGCAGAGCAGCGTACCAGTGTTCCACAAACAGGCTTTATGGCACATTTGTGACTGTGCGTACCAGCAGTAAGCTGGTGCTACTGTTTAGGATTGGGCCCTAAGGCTGCAATCCTAAACCTACTTACTAAGGAGTACACTCCATTGAACACAGTGGAACTTGCTTATGAATAAATGTAGGAGAATGATGAAAATGAAGTATTTCTTCATGCAATAACAGAATTCAATAGCACAGGCTGTGCTGGTGCCCCCAGCTCAGTGACATGTGAAAAAAGCCAATTCATGCAGAGCTGAGCTATCAACAACTGTTTGCCAAGAGCCACGCTGTCTACATTTGAATTCAGAGGCTTTCTATCTTCTTTCTGCATGCCAGGATCCTGGGGACAGAGAACAGGAGAAAGCATTTTACTTTTGTACCTGCTTGTGTGAGCTTTGAAAGGCATCAGATTGACCTCTGTTGGAAACTGGAGGCTGAACTAGATGGAGCTTTGAGCTTTGATCTAGCCAGGCAGCTCTTGTCTTTTGTGTCACTGCTGTGTTGAGTGGGCCAGTGTGATAAAAGAATGGGCCTGCATGTTTACATGTCATTCTAATTAATGTGTTACTGTGTGAAGAGTTGAGAATACTCTATTGGCAAGATGTCCCCAGAGAAGAGCACTGTGGTAGACTTGATGCTGTTCATTTTAAAAGTAATTTTGAATGGACATATCGTGGTTGCAGATGTGCTATTTAATAGGCAAGCACCCATATTCTTACCTATGGTATAGGTTGCTGAAGTGTGCTGAATGTGTAACTTTTTTTGTCAATTTCACCTTCTTAGCTGGCAAAATTCATCTAAGTTTTTAGGTATTTGCTGGAAAATATACCTGTGGCATATATAATAAAGGGACCCTTTCCCTACCCCTTTACACACCCTCTCTGCCCCCATTCTGCCCTCTGCTGGCCTGTGTAGATCTTACCTCTTCTGGCTCATGCTGGTCTTCCACAGGTGCCAGCAGGCCGCTGCAGGCCTTCCTGCTGGTGCTTCAAACTCTTCAACTGTTACAATGTGCTTTCTGGTGACGTGCATCATATAAAATGTGTGACCTGACAGACATCAGCACCCTTAGAAATTCCTGCCTTTGCTCCACTGAACTGTATCTTGGGGAGGTAGAGAAACTTGCCCCATGCTGTGGGGAGGGAGGGAGGGAGGGGCAAGTTCTGCTTTAGGTGGTAGTGATTATGGCTTGTGTTGCAATGCGAACTTGCTCTCGCCATCTTTTAAGGTGGAATTGATATGTTGCCTTTCTCTGCCTTAAAGTACTTTTTCAGTCTGCCAGTGAACTGGCAGATTTCATGACAGGAGCTGAAACTTGAAACTCCTTTGCCAAATTGATAGGGGTGTTTGATAATACTATACTCAGCTGATCAATCTTGACTCGACTGAAAGACTGCTAGGTTCTGAGTCAGTTCAGTAACACCACTAATAACATCTTGCAGACGGAATGTATTGATTAAAGAGCAGAAAGGAAAGGAAACCTGGCTGTAGGTGTGGCCACGTTCTTGGCAAATCGTTAACGACTTTTACCATCAACACAACTCAGCAGTGTGGGCGAATGCTGAGTCCAGGTGGCTGTTTCTGGTACACTTGTCTACTGTTATGCAAAAGGCTGTCATCCTTTTGCTTTCAGATTTGTGTTACGAAGTCAAAGCTGAGGGCTGTGATTCTTGCGAGAATTAGCTAGGGCAAACACCAGATTACATCATTGCCTATATGCCTGTCTATATTTCCTGTCTATATTATTCTCTGGTCTTCCAGAAATCGCTGAGGAGTAAATAAATTTTTATGCAAATAAGGGTGCAATCCAAACGCACTTCTCAGCACTGACATAAGGGCAATGCAGCTCCGAGGTAAGGGAACAAACATTCACTTATCTTGAGGGGGTCTCCATGACTACCCCCCGACTTCAGGATGCAGCACATGCCCCGTTGGCACAGCTATGTCACTGCTGGAATGTTGGTTAGGATTTGGGCCTATTGACACTTGTCTATATATAGGCAATATAGGGATACCCTGTAGTAATGTCAATTTTGGTGGGGATGAAAACTCTTGTATCATTGGCAGAAGCAACCTTATGTCACTTGGGATGGAATAGGCAAATGGTTTCAGACTGACATTGGTTGGGCTGCTTTGATCCTAGGTGGAGGGGCAGAAAGAAGCCCTAAAGATGAATGGGGAACAATCTGAGAAGGAAGGGGGCTGAGGAAAGAGAGTGTGTGTGTGACCGAAGGAGGGGGTGGTTCAGAAGAATTCAGGAAGGGAAGGCCAGAGAGAAAACTAGAATGGAACCCTTACCAAAGGACAATGCACCCTCCAAATTTCTACTGATCGGCACCCTCATATAAATAGTGGTTCCCAAACTGTAGGTCATAGCTCCCTGGGGAACTGCAGAAACCAGCCAAAGGAGCCATGGAATCCTCATGAAAAACCCACCACCTTATACAATGTATAGGACTGTGGTCGTAATGGGGAGCTGCAGCCAATGCTCAGCAGGTCAAGGAAGTCCCCAGTGGAAAACTTTTGGGAACCACTGCCTTAAGAGATTGTTTTGTTCATGTCCCTTGATAAAATTTACCTAAACCCTTGTCTAATCTGTTCTTAAGTACTTGCAGTGCTGAACTACCTGATTTGCTCTAAGCGGCCTTTTACAGGTCATCTTCACCATTATAGCAAGAGGAAAAGTCTTCCCAATATGCAGGTTCTATAGTTCCAACAGCAGATTCTGCAAAGTTTGTTATAACTGCCTGGCAGAGAAGTTCACTGACTGTCAGTCATCTGGTAGAGGGAGCTCTTGGAAATTTAGCTGTCAACACCATTTCTTAGGAAACTTCAGTGAATGAGAACAGGAGCAGATAAGAACAAAAAGCAAAGTCAGGAATTGAGATTTCCACCTGGGGGAGAGACCATCTGTAGGTAGCATTCAAAACCAAAAGAGAGTTGGCAGATCTAGATTGGTAAGCTGCTTTGCACTGAATTGATCCTTAAAATGCCTGGTTGCAACACTCAGTGGTTTGTTTTTTAAAGTTAAAAACTATTATGTTGTCACTTGCGAAAGGATGTTATGAGTGACACAACTCGTGTACTTAGGCAGATTTTGTTTTCTTCTTGGCTTCACTGCCAGTCCTGTGGGATTTCCTTGGATGGGAGATTATCCCTTCTCTTTCTGCTTATGCTGAGCATAGAAAATGTGATCTGAATACTGGTACTATGATTCTGTATTGACAGGGTAAGAGCCTGAGGCAGTTAGTGTAATTCTTCATGATCTCCATGCTAGAACTCAAGACACTCATAGAACGCTTGACTGTTACTTGACTGAGCCCTGTTGCTTTCTGTGATTTTTTTTTCTTTTTGAATTATAGAAATGTCATCCCTAAGACTGGGCAGGTAGAAAGTCAGCAGAGATTTCTTTACCCAGTGTGTAATTAGTCTGTGGAACTCCTTGCCACAGGAAGTAGTGCCTAGATACCTTTAAGAGAGGATTGGACAAATTTCAGGAGGAAAAGTTCATCACAGGTTACAAGTCATGGTAGGTATGTTCAAGGTAGAGGTAGGCTGCCTCTGATTGCCAGATGCAAGGGAGGGCACCAGGACGCAAGTTGGGTCTGTTGTCTAGTGTGTTCCATGAAGCATTTGGTGGGCTGCTGTGAGATACAGGAAGCTGGTTTAGATGGGCCTTTGACCTGATCCAGTGGGGCCCTTCTTATGTTCTTATGAGATTGTGTGAGCATAGACATCTTTATCAATCTCATTACCTCTGGAGATTGCGTATTTTGTGGGTGTGTCTTATCTTCATTCATTTTTTGTTCCTGATTGCTTAACCAGAAGGCACAAGTCACACAGTTCATGTGGGAATCATTGCTTTCCTCTCATCAGAGGGGATAGGGAGTGCATGCCCTTGCCAGCAACCATTGGGAAGGGACAGCCCAGCCAGCACTGTCCATTCATGTGTCTGCTGCCCAGCTACCAGCCCTGGTGCAGTTGTGAGCTAAGGATGGCAGTGAGGGCTGCAACAGACATGGCCAGGAGGTGTGGTCTGTAGGTTGAGCTATTGTCTCATCTGAAGAAGCTAAGCAGGATCAACTCAGTTCTCACCCTTGCATGGGTGACTGGAAGTAGCTGGCAAGAGCTGAAGGAGTGTGGAGGAGTCAGCTGGCAAGAAATTGATAACCTCCTACTCCCTATGTAAGATTGGAAAGCACAAGAACTGTGTGGCCAGAACGACGATTGCACCATGAAGAGAAACATCTGGAGAAATGTAGTGTTCTATGAGTTTCTCTCATGGAATAACAGTTGTAAAAACCCTCTTTGAAAAAGAGGGGTGGTGTATGGTCAGCCTGCCTATGTAAAGCTGCCTTGAGTCGGCAAGACTCAAATCTATGAGAAAGGTTGTATATAACAACAGAAATAATTAATGAAATGTGCCTGCACAGTGCTGAGCTACCCCTGGCCTCCACCATCATCTTGCAATGATTGCTGTTAAGGACATCCATTTCCTCCTTCTCTTCCATTGTCCTGCAATCAGTTATTCCTGTCATTGAACCACCTCACTGTCATACACACACACCTGTGGTACGAAGAGTCTGGGCATATGGTGTGGCATAACTGTGCATCAGGATTTGCCCATCAGTGGCTGAAATTTTGCCATGAACTCAGTAGGTGGACATGGCCAAGCCACTCAGCCTCAGCTCCCCACCTGCAAACTAGAAATAATACTTTATAAGGAAGTATATAAAGGATATTTACCTCAAGGAAGAGGTTCGCAGCTGAGATGGCGTACTGTGATTCGGCTGAGTTTGCTTTAAGAATGCAGTTAGCAAAATGGAACTCTATAGCTAAGCAATTAACTTCTTGTCAAGCGCTTGGAGGGTGCTGCTTTTTAACTCCTGTTTCTGGCTTTCTCTCTCTCTCTTTCTCTCTCTCTGTCCTATCCAGGATTGTTTCCCTGATGAAGTTCTGAAAAAGTTACAGAATGAAACTGGACTTTTTTTTAACCTTTTTTTTTATCTTTTAACACAACCGTGGTCTTCCCACCTGGATATGTTGAATTGTTGGATTGGAAATAAAACTGACCTGTACAACTAAAGAATGTATATGCATGCTCAAAAAGCATGATACCATTTACAGAGCCTGTTTTCTTCGGAGGAAAGATTGCTCAGGGGAGTTGCGGTGTTCTCGTAATCTCGCTTTTTTCTAGGATGTAGGGCTAGGGAGGTGGACTAGCAGGCTTACAGGCTAGTCATCATCAGTCCTCAGACCCTGCTCCAGACCGAGCAAGAGCTGCTTCCCAAAGCTTCCCCTTGCTGGCCAGCTCCAACCTCCAGATTGTTTCTGCCCAAAGTCAAAACTGCTCCAAACCCACAGATCAAAGCGCAAACCTGTTCCTGACCCATCCATACAGGTAGGTGTGTGACATTCCTAGCTGGTCTTGAATTCCCATTCATTAGCACGCATTGTTCATGACAAAGCCAAGCCAAAGCTAAATTAAGGCTTTGACTATGAGGACAGTGTGAGTGAGTCATAACCTTTTTTTAATGGGGTGAATGGTTTTTTGTTGAGTCAAATGGGGAAGATGACCTTTCCTCTAGCCTTGAGTTTAATTAATGGGCTAGAAATGTTCTCTCAATAGAAATGAATAGCTAGAAGATTTTTATTCATTGACAAATCATCTTCTAGCTGATTGTATCCAATGGAGCCAATGACTGATGGACACTAGCCCCAGGAATTTGTGATTGCTGCATGAGGGCTTGAGAGAATCAATTTGATAGTGAATAGGTAGATAGCAAAGCAGAGAGAAGCTTGAGCTTTTGCAGCTGGCTATGGAGCTCCAAGGGCATGTTGCTTGCTTTTGGGGATGCTGATTCTGTTTTAAAGACTAGCATTGCCCCCTGGCTTTATTCCAATATTTGTTAAATAAACAAATATTGTGCTTTCTCTGTGAGTTTACAATGACTGTTTGTGTCGGAAAACCCAGTCAGGCTCCTGTGCATGGCCTGATGAAAACACTTGTGCCGCCAGATCGAAGATCAGCTTGACTGAGGTGGTGCAGCACTGATGAGATTAGATTTCCCCTGAGCATGGCCCATTTGAGATGTTACATGCAAACTACATCCCGCCTTAGGTAAGCAGAGCAGATGCAGTCAGAAGGTCAGTGTCAATTTGGCTCTCACAATGGAGCAGGAACTGTGAAATGCCTATGGCAGTGTCCCTGAAGGGAGAAACCAAATGCTTGTAACCTGATTGTGGCAAGAGGGATTAGATTGCTGGTGGATAGGTTAACCCTCTTGAGATTAGCTTTTGTGTGTTGGATAAAGGTCCATACCGTGTTTGGTGTCCTGTTGTCGCAGAAACACTGCTGCGCTCATGAATTATGGCACAAGCTGGTAAAACAGCCTGAACTAGAGTTAAAAGAATCCTGCTACTCAGAGTTCTCCTCAGCAAACATTGAGGCAAACAGCACCCCGGAGATTTTCAGACTATTTTGAAAATGTGTTGAGTCTTCATTATCTGTGGCTAGGGCTTCCAACTTCTTGCCTCTGCTTGTAACATTTCCCTGTCAGGTCTCTGCCAATTACTTGTTAAATGAACAGGAGACTTGTCCAAAAGTGCTGGCTTTCTTAGTTTGAGCTTATTCCTAGAAATAGTAGAGCCCATGTAAAATACTCTGGAATGATCACTCATGATATTATGAGTATGAATCCTTGGAAAACTCTTCTCTGTACACCTTCTTGCCTCCAGTGTTCCTTGTCCTGGGGCATTTGGTGGGCCGCTGTGAGATACAGGAAGCTGGACTAGATGGGCCTATGGCCTGATCCAGTGGGGCTGTTCTTAGGTTCTTATGTTCTCTTCCAACTGTAAAGGAAAAAGGGGACAGAGAGGAGGAGGAAATGTGGAGGGGAGAAGAGTGCTGAGCTAGAATATTGGAGACTGGGAGAACACAGGTTGGAGCATCATTGGGTAAGAAAGGGAAGCATTTTGCAAACTGCATCATGGGGTCTTGGACTGGCCTGGCCCTGCTGGAGCCCTGACATGAATTGTAGAATGTTAGTATTGTACCCCATTTCCCCATGAGATGTTTTGTGGTGACCTGTGCTACTTGCAGACCAGGGACAGACTGCACTTGCTCCTGGTGTGGAAGGGATTGTCACTCCCGAATCAGCCTTTTCAGCCACACTAGACACTGTTCCAGAACCACCATTCAGAGCGCGATACCATAGTCTTTCGAGACTGAAGGTTGCCAACAACAACAACTGTGCTACTTGCTACGTGAGCCTGGTTCAGATGAAGTCCCGTGCAGCTGCTGTGAACAGATGAATGTATGGGGGGGGGATGAACTTGCTCTTGTTCATCTTGCCTTTGACACCCACAACTTCCACAGGGGCATACTTCATCCCCATATGTTTATACTCTGCACACATACGCAGTGAAACTTCCATTTTGTTTTTGGGTATATACACATGTAGCCCTAAGTGCAGAGGGTCGTTGAGCCCATGGAATTTGGAGGTGGGGGCAACAACTGTGATCCTGAAACACGCACATGCATGCCTACTTCATTTGTTCATACAAAATAAATGTCTGCATCGGGCTTGTGTTCTCTGTGAGCATGGGATGGTGGCTAAAGAAGTATATGCATTTAATTTTAATTCAAGAGCTTGAATTCAAGAGTTAAATTTCTAGGCATATATTGGGTAGTTTAATTATATGTCCTACTATTAACATGAAGCTCCCAAGCAGAGACATTTTAAGGTTCTTACCCAACTAGATCCAACATCAATATTTGAAAAAGGCAATCATGGAATTGGAATGAATTTCACAAATTGCAAAGTGTGACTTAAACTTTCTCTGTCTTTTCATAACTGTGAACATCATAATATGTTGGCACTTCCTAGATTGGTAATAACATTCTGTGTTGAGCAGGTGTAAGTTTGCCGTTGTTTGCCTTTCATAATTTGGCTATATTAGTAAATGGCATTTCACTGCCATATGGTGCATTCTGCTGGGTGTATATTACTAAATGTCAGTTTAGTAATTCCTGTATGGAAATGGCTTGTGGTGAAGTTATATGTTAAACAAATTACTTGGAGTTCAGTTTTCTGACTAAACGTTTCAATGTCCAGAGAATTCTGTGTTTGATTCATCAATTTCTCTGCTAATCTCTGCAGGTAGCAAGTGGAGACATGGGAAATCCATGATTCCCATGTCCCCTATAGCTCACAGCTGGCATTGAGAAAGCCATTGTCTCTCAACCTATGAGTTTCTATGTGCTGAAACCTTGTGCACAAGGATTCTAAAATCCTTGTGCTGATCCTGGGATCAGTCAATCACCCTGAAGATGACACTGGCCAAATACATTTCTGCTTTCTGGAGGTAGCTCCATGTGGCGTATCAAGCCGATATGAGGCGGTGCTACAGTCCTGCAAAGCTGACCCTCCTAACGTGATGCTGACAGTTGTATGCTGTCAAGTATTTGAAAGCTCTGGCAAAGCATAGGTAGTTTATTAAGCCTCTGTTGCACTGTCATATGCAGCTAGTGGCTTGCATTTGGCTGGGGTGGGGGTGGGGAATGACAGAACAAGTGTGCCCTAGTCCCTTGAAACATGTGGCTTTGTTTCTGTAGCCTAGCTGAATTTTTGACACGTGAAAGCTGGACAAGTGTACAGCCAACACATCAGCACTATAATATATGGGCATATTGCAGAAGCATACAGTGTTGTGTCGTATTTCCCATGAACTTGTCCAGAGAAAGTGGGTCAGAGTGAGTGGTTTGCCGCTGCTGCGCTTGCACAATGCTGACCTGCTGGGTGGTGTGAGTTCTGGCCGAATGTAAACTGGTAGAGAGAGGTGATGCAGATGTTTCCTTGCCAGTTATTACGGTCTGTCTGGAGAAATATTTGATTGTGTAAGTGGATTTCTGGCATGCCAGCCAGAGGAGGAAACTGGACTGGGTACGTGGGAAACTGGTCTGTCTCTTTCATCGCCACGGGCAATTTTATTTTTAAGACATTGAGAGGAGGACTCCAGGTCTCAGCATCATTTCTGTTGCCTTGTATTCCCTTAGGCAGGATAGTTCTGAGAACAGAGTGACACTGATTCCTAGTTATAACAAAGCATAACTGTTACATAAGCAATCTTTAGGGCAAACATCCCCATATTGATCATTCTTGGCCCAACTGAGCAGCTGTTTTCAGACTGAGTTCTGGGGAACTTAGTAGCTTCTTAGAGGGATTTACAATGAGGAGAAGCTACTGAATGGTGGGCAGACACCTTTGCAATTATGAGACAAGTGAGGTATGCACTTAATTATACAATATGCCTAGATGGGGGGCATTTTAAAATATAAATAGCAAGAGAGGCATGAAACATGGCAAAATCATGACACAGGAGTAGGGGGACTTTATGGTTTTGATTGTGTCCCAATTGTGTCCCCCAAACAATGATACAAACTTTCAATGATACAAATCCCCCAAACAATCCCCTGGGAGCTGGGGATAAGAATAGGCCCTCAGTTTGGCTGTGCTTGTCGTAAGAGGCGACTAAACAGCCACCGGGTAGGTGGGACTCGTCAGCCTGGGAAGGCAGCTCATCTGAGAGAAGGAAAACTCTGATCCTAAACCTCCACTGCCTTGTGGCTACATCCAATTATGGAAAAGGCTTCAGGAGTCAACCTCGAGGCAAAATCCAGAGCCGGAGTCCCTGAGGCAGTTCGTGGCTGAACACAGTCACGCTCTGGCAACTCCTGCGACACCACTGGAACCAACCGTATTGGCTTCTGCCTTTCCATTGGACCATTTCAGCGATGTGGAGAGGGGGGATTTGCTGCATGGGTAACAGTCTCTCCTCCATATCTACTTTACCCAGGCTTCGCACACTGGAGAGGACACTCTGTTATGCTCTGAGTGGTGGTTCTGGAACATAATGTCCTGCTGACACCATAGTCTTCCGAGACTGAAAGATGCCAACAACCCCGAAACATTATTGCTAATTGGAGAAAAAAACTTCCATTCTTTTTCTCAACTAAAAGTAGCACATGGGGAACACATGATCCAGAAAAAAACTGCAGTGGGGGCAAAGTAGAGCACCCCTTCTCCCAACTCCATTTGTTATATATCAAGGTTGCTGTTTATACACAAAACTAACCCTGTATCTGGCCATGGTGTGCATTTAGGCACATATCTTGTTTAGTCCATAGCTTGGACACCACTGCCAATAGTTCCCTGTCATGTATTGCTCCAGGTTAGTGTGGGGAGGTGTTTTGAGCAAAGGTGGAAAGTCTTCAGGATTGTGGGATCTATTTTTTTATGAAAACCCCTGAGTCCACCAACTGGAGCTAGACACAAAATACACAAAATGTATTTTATGCAAGTAAAAATTAACTTTGGGCAACCCAATCCTGAGCTGCCAGGTGCGCGAGGCTGTAGCGGCGCCGAAAATGGCTGCCACTGCATCCTGAGCGCAACCCGATTAGCACTGGCAGCTTATTGGGAGAAGGGGACTTTCATTCCCTTCCCCTCGTAAAGCACCCCACCCGCTCCCTCCCCTGGCACACCTCTGCTCCGTCCTCCCCTGCCTCCCCCACCCTGGAACATCTCCCTTCCGCCTTCCCCATGCCCCTACCTCTCCACCACCCGGTGGACCATGAAACCATGGTGGTCCACCAGTGCTAACCCAGCGCCAGCCAGCGCTGAGCTAGTACCAGAGCTGAGGTCCGCTGATGTACGTATCTTACAGCACGTTTGCAACAGTGTGCACTGGCGGGAAACCGGCCGCACTGCTTAGGATTGGGCCCTAAGTTCCTACAAATCAGAGATTCTAACACAAAACTGGCTAGCAGAGTTGCAGAGAGGCAACCAATTCATACTGGTAAATTCTGTACTGGTAAGTTCACTACTAACTTAGGAGCAAGTAGATTAATTATGCTTGAAAGTTGGATTGCAGTGAATATTCTTGTGTGTGTGTGTGTGTGTGTGTGTGTGTGTGTGTGTGTGTGTGTGTGTGTGTTTAAGGTTTCCAAAGCAAAGTGTTTTGTTTGCAGCTGTGGATCAGTGTCCCAAATATGGCAGCAGGTTTTCAAACAGCTACTGCAGATCTACAAAAGAAAGAGGAGAGGAAAAGGATGATTTATTATATAATTTACAAGCCAATTACATGTAATGGAGAGGAAGCTCAATTGTCTGATCTTTTAAACATCTCTCTGCTACTGCAATATGAAGCTGGTCCCCAGCACTTTCAATGGGAATGAATTCAACTCACCATCAGGAAAATCCTCTTAAAAATCAACTTTTGTTGAGAATTGTCCCCAAAATGCAGTGCTGTGTTTGGGTGAAGAAAAACTATCCATGGAAAGAATAGGAAAGGTTATTCAAATCTCTGCTTAACATAGATTTGACAGGAGCTCTCCTACTATGCGTAGGAAGCAGATAAAGAAATTGAAGATAAAAAAAAAAAAAAAGGCAGGTTACATGGGAATTTAGATATTGGCATGGTGCACTGGCATTTAGTGCACTGGAAAGAACATGAGGTCCAAAGTTAAAAAAGATGCCTTCCACGGCAGAAGCTACAGTGGGTGTGTGTTCTGCACGGTATAATTAAATATGTGGGAGTTTGGGCTGGTCACCTCCACTTATAAACAGGGAACAAAAGCCTCTTGTCAAGGGTTTGCGTAACTGTCAAATTCCTTGCAGCAGTAACTTAAGGTGGATTGTCAGACGATGGGGACACATGAACAAGGCTTGTGACCAAAGTAAATGCCAACAGATTTTTATAGAAATATTTTACATGGAGTGTCCCAGTTACAGAAGACGTCATTTGTCATCTACTTATAACAACTTGGCTGCTGTAGTAACAGTTACTGAGTAACTCATTGGAAATGGATATTCCACTGCATGTGTTGGGCTGAAATGTTTAGTTAACGATGGGTTTTGGAGCCCAGATATTTCATGGGCCTGATACGCACAGCCAACCCCCAGAGTGCTTTCTTGGATGCACAGGTAAAAGGGTCCAATTAGGGACGTCAGTAACCTCAGAGAAACCTTGCCTCTATAATTGAAATTAATTTGAGAGCCATTTCACCACAAAATGTTAACTTTCATCCCAAGTTCTGAAGATGTTTTTGCACAGCACCCTCCTGTCTGGCGGCAGATTCCCTTCAAGTAAACCTTAGAGGCATTCCTGAAGTGACTGTATTGAAAATCAAGAGGGGGGTGGATGGGGGAAACTGGAGCATGTGATGCACACTGATCGCAAAATTGATGCAAAGGAAAATATGTTCTCCACATGAGAGATTTCCAGAACACCAGAGAAGGGATCTGGTACAGTACTTTGGACTCTTGCTCATCATTAAAAAACTTGAGTTTAAAAACCATTCCCCACATATGGTTGCTATGTGATTGTTCAAATGTACCTGTTTTGTTGGATATGAAGAAGAGCTCTGTGTTTGTTTCCCACAGCAGCAAACAAGTAAAGTCAGATTTGTGGTCTTAAGTGTGTGTGTGTGTGTGTGTGAGAGAGAGAGAGAGAGAAAGAGAGAGAACTTGCAAGTCCTAATGGCTCCAGAAGGTGGCAAAGCAGGAATAATGTTGAAGCCCTAAAGCTAAAAGAAGGCACTCTCAACAGGTTGGAGAAGCTGGACAGGTCCTCCAGACTAAGGCCTAGTTCCCACTGAAGTGGTAAAACTGTTGCCCAGGGCTGTCCCACTTCAAAATCAGGCTTACACTGATACAGCTGTAATGCAGGCCTAAGGTAAAGGAACAAACATTCCCTTACCTTGAGGAGGCCTCCGTGACTGCCTTCCCACCACAGGATGCAGTGTACACCCAATTGGCACAGCTACACCAGTGCTGGAAAGCTGGATAGGATTGGGCCCTAAATGTTTCACATTGTGTACAGCTGCCACATGTTGGTTACGAAGATGGGTAAAGCATGGATGGGGACAAGGGAAGAAAACATGTCCCTGTGTTGCTTGGGCAACGTGGCCATGTGTCCCTCTTTTACCATGCTCTGCGGCTGTTTCATAGCAGAGGGAGAAAAAGGCAACTGGGCAATGTTCATTTTTTTCTCTTGAATTTCCCCATGTGCTTATTTGTGGTTATACAGTATATATATATTTCCCAGCATGATGTAATGTCATTTAGTGAAGGAGGCTCTGGTAAAATCTCCAAGATAGCGGTCAGTAGTCTTCAGAAGATTGGATACAAATTCCTGGATGCTACAGGCCAATAAGGGTTGACCACCCTAGTGAGGACGTCTTCCTAGTTCCTGGTGCAGTGTCGTGACGCTGCCACACAGCACTGGAAGCTAAGCAGGCATCTTCACACCAGAAGCAAAATTGGTCAGAGGGATACAAACAGGCATTGGAAAAGAAATAGGGAAAAGATATTTAGTGGGTTCTACTAGGGCAGGGGAACTCCAAATAAGTTTTACTGTTCAACCCAGATTGAACACAGTTCAAGCACAGTTTTTCCACCTCAGTGAGAACTAGACCCAGGCTTGCTTCAAGTCATGACACCATAGCACATCATTCTCTGTTGAGAAAACAGCTTGCATACAGAGTTAGGAAAATGCAACATCACAGCATAACTCCAGACTTTCTTAACAGCAAGTTCTAGATTTCCATGACTCACCCAGCAGCTCCCCACAAGGGTAGATTGTGGTTGTGGGGGCATGTGTGGTCATGTGCCCTGCTAGATCCTTCTGCTGCAGCTGCCCATGGATTCTTACTTAGGTGAGACCTCCTAAATCCTGGGAGCTGTCCAGTGTCCGCCATCAGGCCTCCAGGCAATGCTGTGCAAAATTTTTATGAATGTGATTCCCACTGTGGTTTGCCTCTTTTAAAGAGGGAAGTGAACATTTTTGTCCCTGTTCACACAAGGCCCAACAGATCACCACAATGAAGGGAGAGTGTTTAATGGAAAATGAAAGGTTTTGCAACATTGGAGGCCCCAGTTTCAGCTGAGCTCCTGACTCCTGTACATTCATATATGAGAATTTGTGTCTGGCATTCAGATTTGACACAATCCCTGTGGTAAACGCTGCTGTGACATTTATGTGCCCGTGGAAAACACAATTGCTGAGTAAAATGTGGAACTGCTCAGAAGAAGACTGCTTTCCACTTTGAGACATGTTGACTTCAGCTTCCAAATTCTGTGATTCTTTCAGGTCTCTGCTGCCACCACTTGGCCATATGATGTTATTGCGTTAAAATACCACCAAGAGCACCAGCCAGACTTAGAACAGTATACGGTGCATTGTATGTGTCATTTTTCGATTCTGGACATTCAAGCACCTGCTTGACACCCCTTTTTAAGATGGCAGAAATGTTGTAATGTCATACTTGAAGTGAAGCAACTCAAACATTGTGATTTGAAGATCTGACACTGAAGACACTGGTTTCACACTCTTAAAATGGCAGCCTCTCTTCTATACTGTTGCCATATAGAGCTTGTCTGGGATGTTGTGCTGCTCCGAGTGGTAGCAGCACACAGCCCTGGGGCACCCCTTACACCAGTGGTTCTCAAACTTTTAGCACCGGGACCCACTTTTTAGAATGAGATTCTGTCAGGACCCACCAGAAATGATAACATGATTGGAAATGACATCATCGAGCAGTAAAATTTTGAACAATCCTAGGCTTAATCCTTCCCGCACTTACCCAGGAGTAAGTCCCACTTACTGTCATTGTTAAAAACATATACAGAGTAGCCTGTTCAAAGTACAGATCTGTAACATTTCCCCAAATGCAGTCACATACCATGGTAGCATTAAATCTATTAAAAATAAAGTGAAATGAATGGGGACCCACCTAAAATTGACTTGTGATCCACCTAGTGGGTCCTGACCCACAGTTTGAGATACACTGAGTTACACAATTTGGGCTCCTTCACTGGCATCCCTCTGTCTAACCCAGCCTTGCCCAAGTGACTCAGCTTGCCCAAGCTGCAGTGCTTCCCTGCCTGCTTATTCATCTACTTGCTGATGTCCATTCCCATTACTTGGAAAGAAGCAGTGGCAGAAAAGGAGAAGCACCAGGCCAGTCCGCCAAAGAAGAGCAGGTGGCAGCTGTCAGGTTAGGGAGGGGCAACGTTGTGTGTGAGTGTGAATGATGGGAAGCGGATGCTAGGTTGCAGTCTTCATTGGTTCTTGTTGCCCAAACTGGCAGTGTGCTTGGTGGTGGTGGGTGGTGGTGGGGGGAGAGTGCATTAGTATTTCCTTTTTCATATGTTTAATTCCTTGAGTGTGTTTCCTATGCTAAAACTCCTTCACCAAGTGCATTTGTGTGCTTCCTACATGTGCAATACCTTGACCACATAGTTCATATGTGTGACTTGACCAGAATCTGCAGTTTTGGCTCACTGATGTCTCAGCATAGCATAGATTCTCTTTCAAAGGGTAGGGAACGTATGATTGGGGGGGGGCAGCATGAAGGCACCAACAAGCCTTGCTGCCAGTGGGCTCCATAGTCCCACCTCCATTCTCCCTTCGGACAGTGTTTGTCTATACTCGTGACTGAATATTTACAACCATGAGGAGAAACTCCTTGTGGACACTGTCGGCCTGTGCAGATGAATACTATCCATGGAGAGTGCATGGGAAGTGGTGTTTGCCAGTGCTCTACTGAACTTTCTGGAACTTGGGAGACTCTTCCCAGTTACAAGACACCTGAACAGAACTCGCTGTGTGTTTGTGATCTGAGTTATGGATTCCCTCATTGCCCCAGGACTATCGCCAGCAAATATTCTCCCTCTTTGAACGGGTGCCTGTTTTCTGCTTGGGCTCCTTGTGCTGTCGTGTTGACCCTCTCATTTTAATCGGAAATGCTATGGTGGGAAAAGTTTTGGCAAAGCACGCATTTCAGTTCTGTCTTTTAAACCTGACATAACGCGTATGCAAATGGAAGCCTTCATCAACAGCTTGCCAGAAGCCATCTTCAAATTTAATCATCACACTTATGCACAAAGATATTTTATAGGTCCTTCTAGCTCCATGAATTACTCTTCTGCATGCCTTGCTTGCCGGTTATCTTCTGGTTTATCACAACGTTTTATTATAGCTGAATTTAATGGCGCACTCAGGGGAACAGGGAATGGCTTGTATTGAAAGTAATGTGCAAATGTTTTCTTCCCAGACACATTTCTGTGGGGTGTGTGTGTTTAAAACAACCACCACCACTCCTGTGAGGGGGCCTGGCACGGTCCCCGCATAGGATTGAATTTCAGCTGCAGTGGTGCAGAAGTGTTTCTGCAACTGTAGTGGGAAAGGAAGAGATTCAAGCCAGAGAGCTCACACCATCAGCAGCCTGAGTGACTCCAGCTGGGGAAGCCACATTCCTGATGTCTATTCAAAGCCTCCTTTGGCCTGAAGGTGTTGGCCCCAGGCGGAAGGCTTGATGATGTACCATCGCCCCCTGCTGGGATTTTGGCTGTAACTTTTGATAGAATAGAGATTTTTCAACGTGGTTTATTTCATTGCATTCTGCATGAAATCACACATCCATTGATATATAACATCATGGTATTATTCAAAAATGACCTTAAAATTTTTTGGCAGGTAGTGGTGTCACCCCCCCCCCCACGTGCATCCCTGGGTGCGGCCTGCACCCCCTGCACCCGCTAGCGACGCCACTGATGTATAGTGCTGTTGCTGAGTATGTAAATCAGTGGGAAGGGTCTTGATAGTCTTGGGGTTGGAGGAGCTGGGTGGTGAATGATTGGGGGAGTCTGTGCCCCTTGTGTAAGAGAAGGGAATTGGAGATACCAAAAAATGAATTTTTGTGCCAATTTTCTCCGAGTGTTAAGGGATTGTAATTTAGGACTGGAGAGGTGAGTGAGAGGGATGGCGCTCTCTCAGATACAAGGCAAGAGAGCAAAACTGGATAAGCAATTATCAGGCTTGAGTGTCTCTTTTGGAGTTAGAATGTTAGGAATTGTGGGAGAAGCGGATCAAGAGACTGATGGACCATGTCTGGGTTTGGGGAGCAAGAAAGGAATGTGCCAAACACAGTATGAAGAGGGCAGTTCCATGTCCTTAAACATGGATTTGCCCCAGTGATGTAGATGAGGGACCCAAAGTTCAGTCTTTAGCAGCAAAAGGACTGGGTGGATGAGGAGTTCAGAACCTTCTCTTTCCTGTGACTTACCTCCAAGCCACCTTCTCCCCTGCCACCAGATGATCCAATATGGGAAGTGTGCTTGACCTGAAGAAAAGTGCTTGGAGACAGGGGATGCAGGGAAAAGGGGGAGAAGTCTGGTTTGGCCTTCAAATGGAGAGTCATGGGAATAGGTGACAAACAGCTAGAGAAAGTGGGGAGGTATGTGTGTTGCACAACATCTTCAAGTCTTAATATTGGTTCTGTTTAGATTTCTTGCAACCTTCTCAGAGCCCCTGTAATGAGGCAAACTAGAATGTAAATAAATACAACTGCAAGACAATTCAGGCTTGTAAATAGCCACTCACCTGGTCACTTTGGGTGAGTTGTGAATAATCTTTAGGCAGGGGGTGACCAGAAGTTGGTTCCTGGATTGAGTGGCTAGCACAGGTATATGCTAGCTGGTGGCTTTTCAAAGTTTTAGAAGGTGAATGTGTAGATTAATTTGTAGGATTGATATAAACTGATCCATAGGATCAGGTCTTCAGACTATACTCATCTTGTCTAGAAGGGGGGAAACAAATAAACTATGAACATCCTAGGAGATTATGTTCTTCTGGAAATGTTGCAAGTTTTTGGGTGAGAATTAAGACAATAAGAGGTGGGGCTGTGGCATTTTTTAAATCCCCTTTAATTGGATTTTAATTTGGTTATTTTATATATAATATAATCCTTTAATTGTAGACTTGTTCTAGCCAGAGGCCATTAGAGGGAAAAAAAAATCAGAAAAACAGCAGTGCAAGTTAAAACTAAGCAAAAAGGGTTATATCAGCACCAGTCAGAAGGGAAAAAAATGTACAGCACAGTAAACAACATTTATAGCACAATCCTATGCATGCTTACTTAGAAGCAAGTCCCACTGTGTTCAGTGGGGCACTGGAAGTAATGGGGCACTGTTTACTTAGAAGTAAGTCTCACTGTGTTCCTTGGAAAGTGTGCACAGGATTACATCCCAAGACTGCGGTGTGATACACTCTTACTTGAATGAATGCCCCTTGAAGTCAGTAGCACCTGCTTCCAGTTCAACATTGGTAGTCTCAACATGAATATTATTTTCCACATGTTAAATTATATAGAAAAGCTGTTTTAAAATTTGGGAGAGTTAGTAACAAGGCAGGCTAGAAAAAAAATTTGTTTTTTAAAAAAATTGAATTCATAGATTTACTTCTTCCAACCTTGCATTATAAACCAGAAAATTGGGAGATAATCTTTGGCAATGGATAATAAAGCAACTTTAACTGCAAGAATTATTATTATGATTCAAGTCATAATATAGCTTCTTTCTTACTATCTTTCTCCTTTACAGGGCTAACTGCACAGTTAGCCCCTCTTTTTTTAAATCATTGCTGCAACATAAAATGTAATGATTCTCCTGTTGCCAGGTTGCTAATCAAATTCCATAATTAAAGGCAGGAACCATACATTTTCTTCTCTTTATTAAATGTTAATTAAAGATGTATAAAATAGAGGTTAAATGAATGTGCTATGCTGTTTTAACCCTTAAGACATTCAGCAGATTTTGTAAGAATTGGTGAGTGGTAAAGAGCTTTTGTGATTTTTATTTTAGGGGGACTTCAGACAGAACACTGGTAGGTCAGAAGCAGTCAGGCAGGGCAAAGGGGCTGGGGGGAGGGGAGAGCAGCATAGAGTCTGGTCAGGGGCCAGGATAGCAAGGGAAGCAGGTCTTTTGTTGTCTGGTGTGCTCCCTGGGGCATTTGGTGGGCCACTGTGAGATACAGGAAGCTGGACTAGATGGGCCTATGGCCTGATCCAGTGGGGCTCTTCTTATGTTCTTATGATGGAATGGAATCCATAGGATAAGGAGAAGTGCCAGAGTAGAATTTTTGTGTGGAATTTCCCACACAAGTGTGGGATTTCCAAAGCTATACTTGCTGCCATCATAAGAACATAATAAGAAGAGCCCCGCTGGATCAGGCCAAAGGCCCATTGAGTCCAGCTTCCTGTATCTCACAGTGGCCCACCAAATGCTTTAGGGGGCACACAAGACAACAAGATACAACCTGCTTCCTGGTGCCCTCCCCTGCATCTAGCAATCTGAGGTAACCTACCTCTAAAACCAGGAGCTTGCATGTACAGTGACTTGGGGTGGGGGTTTCCATAGGTGAATGACTGCATAACTCTTTCCATGTTCATCCTGTTTCCTGGACAGCGTTTCTCTGCAATTCCTTTTGACCACTAACATCGCTAGGAAGCAGTCAGGGGGAGGAGTTGGAGAGGAGAAATAATGAGCAAGCGAAGAGTAAAACATTTCTCCTGCCCACGCTTCTTTCCTCAAATGCCCCCTCCAGCTGCATTGCACATCAACGGTAAACATGGGGTGACTAGGAATCCTCTTGCTGACATCAGTACTTGTAGTTCCAGTGACTGTAGACCTCCTGAAGTTGTGCTTTGTTCATTCATTTGGTTTCCTGCATGACCCACTTTGCAACTAAGATTGGCTTCCAAAGTGGTTTCCAATTAATATGCACACAAAGAGAGAGTTATAATAGGGATCCGTGGGCGGCAGCTGGAGGTATGGCAGAGTCTTTGGATCTCTGGCAATTGGTGAAGTAGTTCAGGTTCCAGGCTTCCCTGGGAGGGAGCAGAAGGAACTGCAGATGGCATCATTTTGCCACACTGCTGCTGGGAATGCTTGAGTGCCCATAATTTGCCACAGTCAAAAGGTTTTGTCCCCATCCAGTTTAAAAAAACAAAAAAAAACCTTCCACCTTGTCCCCTTATTCTGCTTGTTTGCTACTTTCCAGTGCTGCTCACACCAGACATGATCTGCACAGGCCAAGCTAGATTATACCAAAATCCCTATAATGCAAAGGGACGGTGGGGAGTAGATGATTCCAGCACAGGATTGGTGGCGGGGGGGACTGGGGTCGGGAATGAATACTTGAGCTGGCAGCTTCCTCCCCTCCCAAAGTCCCTTTTTTAATAGTTTAATCTTCCGAAGTGGGTTACTTCTGACCAGAGAGCCCCACAGAGTGAAAGAAAAATGTACTTAAAAATCAGTTTGAGCGAGAGCGTGGGCAAGGGAGAAGTTCGATTCCCCCCCTTCCCCACCTGTCCATAATTTGCTTGTGGTCCTCTCCTGTCTCACTCCCACCTTTGCATGGATGGAGCAGCTACCGGATCTTGAGCCTGCTGCTGCATGTCTATTTCAGAAGCAATCACAGTTACAAAAAAGAAGGAAACCCCCCTGCAAAAACCATCAGTTTTTTTTCTCAAGTTTTCCTTTCACAGAATTCATGAGGCTCTACCTTCCTGGGTGCTTCTCCATCAATAAAAGGAACACAAGCCCAAGCTACTCTCCTGGTGTAGCAAGGGTTAAACCGAGACTCCAAAGACTTCCAGAGCAACAGAAGGAGAGGTGCCAGGAATCTGTGCCAGGCTGTCTCCAGTTAGTTCAATGGTTCTGCCTGGAGGCCAGTGCCAACCTGACTTCCTCGTTTGAGGGCTCTTGCTGGAGCTGGGCCCATCACTTTTAATTAAAAAGGGCCGAGGTGTGGCACGAGGCTGTGTCCTTTTTCTTCTGGCAGACCTGCTCCCCTCCGCGAGGTTCTGTTCTCCTTAATTGAGGTAATCCCTGGCTGGGTGTGAACACAGGAGCCGATTCCCGCTGGGGCTTCGGGCCTTGACATTCTTCTGCTATTCCCACACTTCACAAGAGATTGCGGGTTGGCATGCTGCCATCGGAGCGCTGTGCATGGGAATGAGCCAAAATGAAATAATATTTTCATGCCTTCCTGACATGAGTGAAATTAAATAAGCTTTCCCACTTTTAATTCTTTCTGGAAGGCTTGATTGGCACCTAGATGAGATTTGCCAGATGTCCCTTAGTTTGAGGCCTGTCCCTTCGTTCCAAACGTCCTCGCTCCAAAACATTTGGTGCACCCACCATAGAACAGCATGGAGATCTTTTGCTTCCGTCTAAAGTACTTGGGTTAAAAAAGAAAAGGAAAAGCCCACAGCTGCCACCACTAAGTGAATTTCATATTTATTCTGTATTGTTTTTTTAAAGCATATGCTGATGCAAAGGCTTTGGAGAATCAGTGGGATATAAATGATAGCAGTAAATAAATGAGGCATCCTCAGCTAATGGTGCTGTCTGCAGGAGTCCTATAACAAAGCTGCAAGAAAAGGACAGCCTGAGAGTGGATTTATGTCATTATGGGGGAAGGCACAGGGCTTTTTTTTTCTGCTTAGTTGCCCTGGAGTCTTGGAAAAGCAAATAGTGCCCACCCTGTAATGATTATGTTGGAATAGCAGTTTGAATGTTTCCATTTTTTGTTTTAAATCTTTTTTTTGGTCATTTTAATCTGTTTTGTTTTTCATTCAGAATGAAAGAATGAGTGTTTCTTCTTCCTAGTTGCTCCAAATAGGAGTTCCACCTTGCAGCCAATGGTTGGCAACCTTCAGTCTCGAAAGACTATGGTATAAGCCTACAGCACCCAGTATTCCCAGGTGGTCTCCCAACCAAGTACTAACCAGGCCTGACCCTGCTTAGCTTCCGTGATCAGACAAGATCCAGCATGTGCAGGGTAACACATTGCAGCCACCTCCCTGCAGAAGCCTGTATGGCTCCTGATGCAACATTGTCATGGGGCAGCATGGGTATTTTGTGCCAATAAAGGTTCCATTCAAGAGAGTTTTAAAAATGGCCACTGCCATGGGGAAAATATAGTTTTTGCCATGCTGGGGACTTTTAGACCTCAGTTTCTTGGGTTTGCCATGTTTTTATTTTTCCTCATTTACGAGTTTCATTGGTGTTTAATGGACCCAAATGCCTTTTTAGTAAAATGGTCCCCTTTTATTAAAATGTGAGGGGGAAGTGGAAAAGGAAAACACCATAGAATAAACATCAGCTTTATTGCAAAAATATGATGTGACACAGGTTGGGAGGAAAGTTTTGCAGATTTCAAACACATAATAAGTACAATAATTTTATACCCCCCTTTGGTGTGTGCAGTACTACAGGTGTGCACCTTTCATACTTAATGATTCAGACAAATATTTATGCTTCAGGGTGCAGCCTGGAATAAAAAAAAAAGTGGGTTTTTCACCCGCAGAACCTTTTGATGGAAGGAAATGCTACCCTGAGAGTATTTTTCCTGGAGGATGAGAAATAAATACTACTAAATAAGCTGACCACATAATAGTAAGGCATTCCTGCAATGTGAAGATTGGCTGCCTTGGTTCTGTGAGAGACCTTGAGCCACCATTAGCCAGTAGGGATGATCACAAGTTAGCAGTCTCATTCTTAATTTCTGAATTTTGTAATAAAGCTCGTGTGAGAGCCTCAAGAGTGCGCAAAATTTTAGCGCATAAGCAAAAATAATTAGCCACCTCAAAGCACAGTTGTAACCCCTCCCTGAGCTGGAGTGGATCCAAGAAGCACCATAGGACAGACTGGGGCTTTACTTGGGGTAAGGGGGAATATATCTCCTTACCCCAAAAGAGGCCTCAGTCACCTCCTGACCTGCACTGGATACAGTGCAGGTCGTATAGCCTGGCTGTGCTGACACAGGTTAGGAATGGGCTGCCCGTCACCTGTAAAGAAAAAGAATGCACAAACGGAAAGCTGCAGCATGTTTTCCTTGCTCCAGTTCCAAAAAGAAAATGAGAAAATCTTCCAAGTTAAACATGGAATGCAGGGCAGAGCCAACCACAGAATCGCAAGGAAGTGGAATGGGAGGAATCTGCTCATCCTGACTGGTTGGTGGCCTCCTTTTGATCTTCCAGCCTGACAGAGTGTGTGTTGGCAAGCCATGGCGTCACACGGAAGGATGCCACAACTCCAAGCAGAGTACTCTACCTTTTCCTCTCCTGTGCTGTGAAGAGATTTCATAATTCAAAGGCAGTATGCAGCCAACGAAGAAAGATGATTCCTATAAGTATCTCTGACAGCCTTCAGTCACTTCTTTAATTCTGCTTTGGGGGTGATAATTGGGAGTTCATTTGTTCCTCTCCTCTATAAATCTCAGTGATGGTATTTTTCTGTTTATTGACTGGTCCCTGTATGTTTCACAAGGATTCTCTGCCGTTAATAAAAGCTATATTCCAGTGTTGGGAAAACCCAGCATGGCTTGACTTGAGTTGAATCGCCAAGTCACTGCCCCCCCATGATTCAACTCGAAAGAGTTATAACGGGGCACTTTCCAAGTCACTGAGTCACCCTTTATGACTCAAAAAGACTCAAGTTGAGTTCCCTCCCCTTTAAAAAAGACTGCCATGGTAAAAACAGGGCTGCTGCTGGGGGGTGTGTGTGTCGGAGCTCTCTTTGAACACTCTCCTGATGTTCCTGCCAATCTGTAAAGAGGGATGGGAGGGACTGCGAGAGAGCAGGGAAGAAAGTGACAAGAGGGAGGAGGAGGGTCATGAGCAGTAGCTGTGAGGCTTACCAGGACAACCTGATCCTTGCAGCTCTACCCAGAAATAGTCCCACTGTAGCCTGTCATTCAGTGAGGTTCCCCAAGTAACATCAGAGCCAAGAAAACACAAGATAGGAAAGCAGAATTGGGCAAAAGAGTTTCCTACTCTTTCCCTGGGCTTCTGCAGCCAACTGTAAAGCAAGAAACCGCTTGGGTTCCTCCTCCCACTCTCCCTCAGCCAATAAAAATATCAGAATGCCCATAGTTTGTCCAGTGATCATTGGTTCCTTCCTATCAGAGATGGGGAAAAAGAGCTCACTCCTGCCTCCCCCACCCTGATTCATTAACCCTTCTCTGCCTCCAAACTGGAACTCCCTGCTACTCGCTGGTCAGAATGCTGGCCCCACAAGATTTTTCACGGGGCAAAAATAGTAAGTAAGCACCCCCAGACACAGGCAGAGTCAGCATGCATGGGGACAAGTGCTGAGTCAGGGGAACCCTGACTCTAGTCTTTTTCGGAGTTCCATGCGTGTGACTCACGAGTTGCCGAGTCACCCAAAATCACTCATTTTCACAACTCTGAGTCACTGACTCAAGTTCTCAACACTGGTATACTCCGGCAGGAGATTCTCCTGCACAAACCTTCTTGAAATGAATGGGAGTAATTCAGGAGCATGTGCAGCTCCTGTTCAGTTCAAAGGTAAGCAAACACTTGCGTAAGATCACTTCCTAGCGGATCTTGTCCTGAGTCTTTGATTTCCATCTTTCTCCTGAAGCAACATGAGAACGTGTCTCCCTTTCGAGCCAAATAATTACATCAGGGTAATCAAGTCTGTTTTGAATGAGGCTCACTGGCTCCTGGAGTATTGTGGGTTGGGTGTGGCTTTATTAGATATCCTGGCCAGAAGTCATACCATGCTGGGGGGTATCTGTGTGTATTAAGTTGGCAGATCTTGAAACGGGCACAGACAGAAATGTGGATGTTTCTGCCTGAATTTTAACCACCCAATATCCCTCCCTATTTCTATGAGCAAAGTCCAGCTGAAAAATTCCAATGTCTGTTTTGATCATGGATTTGATGCTGAGGCTTTCTGATGTTCTGCTTCTGGAAGTTTTGTAGCCATGGTTCTGACAAAATCTTTCTGTCAGGATTGTGTGGGTTGTATTACAATATACAATAGTTTGAAGGTTGTCTGCTTGGTTTCTGCTCGTTTCAGGATCTGGGAATCTCCCTTCCTCCTGGCTGCCAAGGAAAACGATGTCCCAGTCATCCAGAAGCTGCTCGCCAGCCACAGCTGTGACATTCATGAAAGAGGTAGTAATTCATGTGGTGGTGATTCACTGCTGTGATCACAGTGCCTGCTAAGAAAGTGAATGGTTGGTTGGCAACCTTTAGTCTCGAAAGACTATGATATAAGTCTACAGCACCCGGTATTCCCTGGTGGTCTCCCATCCAAGTACTAACCAGGCCTGATCCTGCTTAGCTTCCGAGATCAGACAAGATCAGGCATGTGCATGCTAGAAATGCATGTTAGGGGGGAGTTATTTACTGGGTGTGTGTTGAACGCTGTTTCAGATGTAGCAGATGTAGGTCTTGTGCTTCTTGCTCCTCATGTTCTCCAGCAGAATATTTACATCTCCTGTACCACAATATTTTCTACAATAAAATAAAAAGAAATATTTGCCCATATTTTCATCTCCTGTACCAGATCTCCTATACGGCAAAGTCCTTGCCACAGGATGTGGTGATGACACCTGGCCTAGATGCCTTTTAAATGGTATTGGACAGATTTATGGAGGACAAGCCCATCGCAAGTTACAAGGCATTACCTTTATTTACCTTTATTGGCATATGAGACATACAAACAAACAAAAAAGTAGCAATAAATAGTGCAGAAGTTACATGAGCATTACGTCCATTTTAACGTTGGAGGTCAGAAGGTCAAAGAATAAAATTTTTATAGTTGACAGAGGCATTATCATAAGTTTGTATTATCTATGTTAATAGCTCTTACAACACTGGATTTACATTAGTTTATACCAACTGATTAAATGGAGGGAGAGCCCTTCGGCGCTGTATTACCAGTTTTATGAAGGTTGCTAATTGGGTAAAGCGATTCATCAACTCCATTCAACAAATGTTGTAGAATAAATTTATCAAGATGTCCTGGAAATTTTGAGAAAACCGGGTCTAAGTGGAGTAAACAAATATTCTTATATAGATTGCAATACAGTAATGTGTGGGTCAGGCACTCTACTGTCTTACTGTTACATGGGCGAAGTTGTGCTTCCTATGGGAATGCACTGAATCTTCCAATTAAGACTAAGTTAGAGGGGAGTGTGTTGCACCTTGCTAGGGTGAAGGCACATCGATCCTGTGGATTCTTAAGGAAAGAAAGATAGCTAGCCATTCTCAGCACAATTGGTAATATACCAATGTAAGTTACAAGGCTTTATGACTATATGCAGCCTCCAGGTTTTAGAGGTAACCTATGTCTGAATGCCAAATGTAAGGGAATTACAACAGTGTGAGATATAGGAAACTGGACTAGATCGGCCTTTGGCCTGATCCAGTTGGAGTCTTCTTATGTTCTAAGGTTACCAGAAGATGCCTAGACTGCCACTGTGTTGACAGCATGCATGTGAACAGGAGAGAGGAGCAAATTCTGTTCTGGGAGAAGACAGCACAATGATACATGACATGTTATAGGTATCTGGTGCTCTCTCTAGGTGCTGTGGGGGAGACAGCTCTTCATGTGGCTGCCTTGTACAATAGCTTGGAAGCTGCCCAGCTCCTGATGGACGCAGCTCCAGAACTTGTGAATGAGACAATGACATCAGAGCTGTACACAGGTAAGGAAGCAAAGATAAGTGAGTCACATTTTGCTGTGCACAAAAGCTAGAAGGATCAGTTCAATCACAGGCTAGAGGTGCATTCAGAGAACTGTTTTGTCAAATCACAAGTTCCCACAGTGTACGTGTAACCGCTTGATAAGACCTGATCTTCTGCAATGCACAATTACAAGGGAATACTGTATTGCACGTATTCAAGGATGTACATATTGGGACCCACAATGAGGTAAAAGAGGTTTAATAACCTCTATGAACTGAGCATTTGTCCTAAAATATACCCAAGTCATCTACAGTGCATATAAGTTCTGCAGCAGATAAGTCAGTGTAGAAAGTTTTCCTTGGTAGAAAATGTGAAAACTGCTAAAATTCAAAATTCACATGTGTTCTGCATAAAGCCCTAGAGGAAGACTATATATCATTACTAGATGAGGGGGATAATTTGCAGAAGCAATGTTGCCCTCAATTTCAAACCCCTCCCCATGTCAAGCTATGGGCCTGTAAGCATTTTTGATCTATTTTGAGGTCCTCAGATAGGTTAGATTTTTTTTCTTAACTCTTCTCTTTCCCCCAAAACTGCTCAGAGTTGTGTACATGGGGTTATCTCATTTTATCTTCAGACTAACCCTGTGGGGTAGGGTAGGCTGAGAAAGTGTCTGCCCATGGTAATTCAGTGATTCATGTCTGATTTGAATCTGGAACTTCCTCCCATGCTCTGTCATGCTCACTTTGCTGTCCCAAATCTAATAACAGCATCACCATAATTTGCATTATAATAATTTGTAGTCTTTTCAATAACACTGCCTCAAAAGTTGCGTAGAGTACTGGAATAATGACATATGAAGTCCTTCGCATATTCTAAAGAGCTGTATGATCAGAGTGAGTTTATGACCCCCATATTTATTTAAAATATTTGTATCTCATCTTTCCCCTCCTGCAAGAGAGGCACTCAGGGCAGCTCACAACAACATTTATTTGCAGATTTATACCCTGCTTTCCAATCAAAACGATTCCCAGGAGACTACCTGCTGACCTCATAGCAGAGTTTGAACCAGGGACTTCCCAGCTCAGATTCATCACCACTGCAGCACCACTGATATATGATCTGAAAAATTCAAGGCGGAATATTAAGCAGCAAAAGCGGAGACAACAAAACACTGAAAAACCTGAATGAAAAGCAATCAGATGGAGAACTTGAGTTATTCGTTTTAAAACAGCAGTTAATTCTGCAGTTGCATTGGTAATTAAAATCTGCATCCTTACCAGTGCTCCATCAGATTCCATACTCCTGTCTTTTGGTTAACCCAGATGAGTTTCTCTGAAGCGGCTTGAGAGTGACATCAACTACAACTGATCCACTGCGTGGATTTCAGTTTGTTTTTGGTCCGTGATTCATCCTCTGATAAGGACAACTTTTGTTAATGGTGACTTTCTAAACTGTAGCCTGCTGCAAGCCTCCCATCAGGGCTCTGTGTAAGTGTGTCTGTATTCCAGGGGAGACGGCTCTTCACATAGCTGTGGTGAACAAAAACCTGAATCTGGTGAAAGCTTTGCTTGAGAAGGGGGCTGATATTAACAACCCACGCGCCACTGGGTATGTCTTCCAACGAAGGAGTGACAACCTCATCTATTTTGGTATGTCTGCGGTCCTAAATGTTAATCTGCTTTCTAGGTATCCTTGCATTTATTCCTCTGCAGTTCAGCTCAGATTTGCTATTCTGAGCCTTCAGCTCTTTCATCCTCAGACTCTCTATCCTCCTGCTGTACTTTTCATTCAAGGGCTTGGTTTTCCTTCAAGAGCTGAATCTCCAGCCAAACTAAATTAGAATTTCCCAGCTGACTTCACCAGAGCTGAGAGTTTGGCCTGCTGTGCTTAGATAGATCCCCTGTTACCTGTTTCAGGCTGTAATTAAACCGTGCTTAGAAGATCAATTTTCAAGCATTTTGGTAATGAGCCTTCATTAATTTTCACTCGGAATAAATTGCAACACTCCAGAGAGAGAGAGAGAGAGTGCGGAAAGAGGTGGGCGTCTCTGAATTCTGCCTCCCTCATCTTGGCTGCTCTTGCTCAAATTTGAGTTCTAGTGGTGTTGGTAGGCAATGTCTCATCTGGAAGGGTATTACAGCCTTTTTTTGAAATCTCATATGCCATGGTTTAATTAAAGTGGGTGTAAAGGGTGCTTATCTCATTCTGCAGTTGTTTTTGTAACCTCTTGGAACCCTGAGTAAATTTTGAGTTTTTGGAATAAGATCCAGCAGGCTGGCTGCCTCACATGTCAATGTTTGCTGAAATGGTTGCAGAGTGGCACTCCATGTATACTTCACACTGGGCTGTCTCTGAGAATGTTGCCTGGGTGGGATTCTCCCCCTTCTCACCCAGAGCTTTTAGCATGGATACCTGTGTTACAATGACATCCCATTGTAATAGCAACATCCAATGGGGCATATATCTATCACAGGCTTAAGTGGCACAGGAAATAGGTATGCTCTTTCTCCAAGGGACCCTGGGAATTGTAGTTCTGGGAGAGAATGAAACTGGAATCTCTCATGGAAAGTTCTCGGCGCTCTCTCCAAATGAACTTTCCAGGGTGAGGGTGGGGAATTGCGCAGCATGATGGCATGGCAACATGGGTAAGTGGCTATTGGGATAAACAATTAAACAGGTGTCCCAAGTATGCATGTCAAATGTCCAAATTGTTTTGTGCAGTAAGAGGCAGGGCCGGCTGCTGGTGGTCACTGATCAGTGTTGACAACATCGCTATAGTTATGAGATTCAAAAATGTAGCCACAACAAGCAATTAAAGTAATCCATACAAATTTAATCTTGAGTGGATCTGGGAAAAGCTTGCTTGTGGATCTTGCCGATCTCTATGAAGTCTGAAATTGTGCCCCTGTTCACATTTTTCAATCTCCTCTCTTGTTTTCCTTGCCTCCACAGGGGAACACATTTTATCATTCGCGGCTTGTGCAGGGAGTGAAGCAATTGTGCAGCTGCTTATTGAAAATGGCGCCAATATCCGAATGCAAGACTCCTTGGGTATGGCATCTTCAAAGGGGTCAAAATTTGGGGGGGAGGGTCTGTTTTGGAGGAGAGTGTGGTTGCAGGGGTCCCCTGCTCAAGGTTCCTATGCCAATTGTCTGCTGCCAGTATCAGGATGCTGGAGTAGGCAGGTATTCCTAGGTTAGGAGGAGACAACAGGTGCTAAAAGTTGGGATTTTGAGCACTAAGGGCCCATGTTCTAAAGTCAGCACGATTCTACTCATGGAAGAAACCAAGGGGCACAATTATATAACCTGGAGAATGAAACGGTGAAGTTTTTCTGGCTCCCTATGGGTGCACATGTTTGGATGTGTCCTCACAAAAAGCTGTCTGTCAATGGAAAACCAATGTATCTGGGAGAGGTTTCAGATTCGCCTCCTCAATGACCTGTTCCCCCCCCCCCCCCCAAACACAGAGGGTACTTTCTAGTGAAGGAACATTTAAACCCCATCACCACCACTGCTGCCTGCAGTCTGACCTATAGGAAAAACTTTACCACTTGATTCTGCTGTTTCTATAAAGTGGGCTTTTAAGAATCAAGCTAAAAGGCCTTTTTACAAGTGCCGCCGCCTAGGGAGGTACGTGGGGCGGCGGCAAGAAATAGGGCCTTCTCAGTAGTGGCACCAACGCTATGGAACTCCCTTCCCCTTGACTTAAGAATGGCTCCCTCTCTTGAGACCTTTCGGCGAGGCCTGAAGACCCTTCTGTTTAAACAAGCCTTCTGAGTTCTCGGCCTTTTAACATCTTTTTAACATCTTTTAATATTTTTTACAGGCCTGATTCTTTTATGACTTGCTGCTGCTCTATGCTCTTTTTACCTATTTTTTACTCTGACTGCTGTTTTTTATGATGTGTTAATATGTTTTTATTTGTTTTTAAATTATGTTTTTAATATGTTGTAAGCCGCCTTGAGTCCCTTCGGGGAGAAAGGCGGGGTAAAAGTAAAGTTGTTGTTGTTGTTGTTGTTGTTGTTGTTGTTGTTGTTGTTGTTGTTGTTGTTATATGGACAATCACATAGTCCTGTTATAGCTGCACATCAGGAATAAGCATATTTGAATGCTTACTGTATTTGGAGGGGAGAAGCCCTGCTGATAGACAACTAACATGTCAGGGAAAGAAATAAGCTAAACCAGCCTTTCACAAAGTGTGGGTTGCAAACCCATGTGTGGTGGGTTGCTGGCTGGGCAATCCTACCCACCCTTGTGTCCAAATGGCTCCAAATAACAGCCGTTCTGGAAACATTGGGTGGCCACGGAAGCTTCTCCTGGGTCATGTCAGGCTGGCAACCCATTCTGCTGACCTCTGTGGGCCTCAGAATGTCCCACAGAAGCTTCCCAAAGCCACTTCTGGTTTGCGGAGATAACTTCCAATTTGCCTCCAAAAACCAGAAGTGGCTTTTGGGGGCTTCTTTGGGCCATTCAGAGGCCCATAGAAGCCAGCAGTGTGCGTCACCAGTCTGGTCTGACCCAGAATAGGCCTCCCTGGCACCACCAGGGGTGTCGTAACCCACTGCAGAGGGCAAGTTGAGTTACAGTGCCGTTATGATTGGGAACTGCTGAGCTAGACTCCTACTCTGTAACATGCAGGTTTGCTATTGCAGGGAAACATTCAGTAAAAAATGGTACTGTCAGGCTAGAGCTGCTCCATTTGATTCTGTTGTTTAGCCAGCTTGGCTAGAAGCCTCTTTTGTTTAAAAAAATCAGAAGACCATGCAAACCCTAGGCTAGCAACAATTCGATTCACTTTGTTAACAAATATATTTAATTCATGAGGGCTCCATTCCTGTGTTTTTTGATGCTGAGCTGTTTGTTTAGCAAAGCCAGCAAGAATGCTGATGAGGCAGGGGAAGGACCATCTGTTGTTTGCCAACCTCTTCTCGGGATGTGGGCGTGAATGTTGATTCTCCTTTGCTCTTCTGCAGGTAACTCTGTCCTCCACATCTTGGTTCTCCAACCCAACAAGACATCAGCCTGTCAAATGTACAATCTGATTCTTCGCTACAGCAAGGAAGAGAAAGGGCTGGGGCCCCTGGACCTGATTCCCAACAATGAGGGGCTCACCCCATTTAAGCTGGCTGGCGTGGAGGGCAACACTGTGGTGAGTACGTAGTAGGCACATAGTCAAATGTTACAGTCGTAGCTACTTTTACTCCATTCATTCAAAATATTTCAAACACTTATTACTGAATTTTTGGGAGGGGGGGGAGAGGGAGGAAGAAATTGACATACAAATGCAAAGCAGAAAAAAATTAATCCAGCCAGTCCTGCACGATAAGGACAGAATACAATAACCCAGTGGTTCTCAAACTGGTGGGTCGCAACCCACCAGCTCGTGTAAAGCTTCCCCTGCTCCCTTAAAGGCAGGGGAAGAGGGGAGGCAGCAACATGATCCCCAGGATTGTGTCACTCAAGAAGGCGAAGGGGGGGATGTTTGCGCTTACATGTAAGTAGTTAGGGCTGCTGGAGGCTGCAGGAGATGCCGGGAGACCTGTGCAGCCCTCCAAATCTTGGAATGTTCAAACAGGCATTGCAAAGCACCTTGTGGAAACTAGTAGTGCTTTGTGATTGCTCTGGTTGTACATTTCAAGCCTCAGGGAACCCGGACCTCTTGCAGCCTCCAGCAGCCCTAACGACTTAAATGTAAGTGCAAACACCCCCCCCCCTTCGCCCTCTTGAGCGATGCAATCCTGGGGATCATGTTGTTGCCCTTGCCCCTCCCCAACAAAGACTTACTGAGGGAGTAAAGCTCCATGAGTTTGAAAATCACTGCAATAACCATTAAAACATTGTAACGAAATAACCCTCTGAACTTTCAATAACTTGCAGGTGTTCAGTCCTATATAAATTTACCCAGAAGCAAGCCAAACAGCACACTCATGCATGTCTACCCAGAAGTGAGGCCCATTGGATTCAATGGGATTTACACACAGGAAAGTGTATATAGGTTTGCAGCCATAGACACTATAGTTGTTTTCAGTGAAAAGTAGTCCTGAAACCCAATGAGACTTAAGTTCTTCACAACTAACTTTTCATTTATTCCAGTGGTGCTTAGTCCAGGCTAACTTTCTTAGGATACAACCCATTGAGTTTGACCATAAGGTTGGAAGCATGTATTTACTGCACCTAGTGACACAACAGAATGCTCCTTTCTTCTCCTCCCCACACCCCCACTTTCAACCACACCTTCAAAGAGCCGTGCATTCTTTGAGCTTATCTGACCAACCTCTGGGAAGTTCCCCAATCTGAGTCAGTTGCAACTCAAGAAAACTCACTGTCTGTAAGCCCTCCTCCAAGCACATGTGACTTGCATCAACCTCTCCCTTCCTCCCACCACCTTCTGTTGTCTGAGCTGGATAATTGTGTGCATACCATCTTGTAGGATTGACCATATAACACATTTCCTAGTGAAACTGCATGAGAATATGTTGTAGGCCTGGCAATGAGTGTACAAGGGAGAAGAATGCTCATTGTGAACTCTTTCTGGCTTGGTTATGGTTGACCCAACCCCTGTGAGCCACTCTTCATACTAAGCTGTCATCTGTGCAGATGAACTTCTTGTGATTTGGCTCCTCAGAGATATTCACACTATCTTGATGGTGTATTGAGAAGCCAAAGAATTTGCACCAGGAAGGGTCATGGCCATGACAATACCATTCATAACTACTGTCTGTCTATGGGACTAGTTTAATTGAGATGTTTTGCTTCCCAATAATCAGATGTTCCAGCACCTCATGCATAGAAGAAAGCACATCCAGTGGACTTTTGGCCCTTTGACATCCACCTTGTATGACCTTACAGAAATTGACTCCTGGGGCAATGATCAGTCTCTCTTGGAGCTCATTGTCACTACCAAAAAAAGAGAGGTATTTGGGAGAATTTTATACTTGTATTTATGAATATTTAAGATTTGCATACTTGTAGAAGAGTGGTTTCAAGTGGTTTTCCTGGGAACCCTTGGAAGCACTTTAGGGTTCCCAGGTTAGAACACACACTTCCTGAAGGCAGGTGGTCCTCCATTACATTCTTCCCATGTGCAACTGTAGGAGAGTGTCTGGTGTAAAGACATAAATAAGCAAAGCTCTTTTGGATGGGGCTAAAGATCCATCTAGTCCAGCATCTTGTTTCTAACTGGGGCCAACCAAATGTTTCTAGGAGGCCCCTAAGCAGGGCATGAAGGCAGCAGTCCTCCCTTGCAGTCTCTACCCCCCCCCCCCAGACTGTGCTCTCATTTGAAGTCAATAAACAGTGAGACCCAACAGGCCATAACACTATGCTGGCCTCTCCAGCTTTCATTGAGAATTGGGTTGATGCAAAAATGTTAATACTTGGTACCTGTAACGTGGCTGCCACCGCAAAATCTCTTTCATGTCTCTGGAGACAGCACCTTGCAGTGGTAACTTCTGCAAGCGTTGCACTAGATCATGCAGGTGATGTGCCTGCTGGGCAATGTGCACCATGCCATTGTTGGTCACATGGTTATTTCCCATGCCAGCAGCCCAACCTGCATCATGGCCATGGGTGCTGGCATGGGAAGGACTCATGTCACCAGGGCCATACATATGTTACCCAACCATGTGGGAAGGTTTCAAGACATTCATGCTGCCAGTGTAATGTGTAATTTGGCACTCAAAGCTCTACCTTGATGTCACCCACTAATTATCACCTGCCTGCTCAAATTCCCATACTTAAAACTATGGCGCTATCATCATCCAGTCTCTCCTTTATACATAACAAAGGCACCAAGCCTCCAGGCTAGGAGCCACATTGAATTGGTCTGTTATTCTATTATTTATACCTCTAGTATGAATGTCCCTTTTAAATTAGATCTAAATACTCCTTCATCTTTGTTATCACTGCTCCTGTCCTGAAAATCATTTGCGAGTGGGCTGGGCTCCTCCTTGAGAAATATGGTGACAAGACTTATTTTACACCCTCCAGGCTCGGCGCATCCTAGATCTAACCCCTGTGAATGAGCTAGTAAGTCTGAAGTGGAATAAGTACGGAAGGCCCTATTTTTGTGTCTTGGCCTTATTTTATGTCCTCTACATGATCTGCTTCACAATGTGTTGTGTCTACCGGCCTCTGAAAGATCGGTGCCATAACAGAACAAACGAAAGAGACAACACAATCTATGTTCAGAAACTGCTGCAGGTAAGCTCTCTCCAGGAGCAAAGCTCTGATATTCACAGTCTCTGGGAGATGCCGCCCATGTAGCGGCATGGCTTTGAACGGTTATCACAAGAAAAG
The DNA here is from genome assembly GCF_035046505.1 of Tiliqua scincoides. Classification (NCBI taxonomy): domain Eukaryota; kingdom Metazoa; phylum Chordata; class Lepidosauria; order Squamata; family Scincidae; genus Tiliqua; species Tiliqua scincoides. The sequence continues at coordinate 101,017,138 of NC_089822.1, read as the reverse complement.
GGTGACGTTGCATAGTTTATCTCTTTGTACAGAAGGATGCACAATCGCAAACCATTCAGAAGTTGAGTGGAAAAATAGGATGGACACTATTTAGGCCAGGGATGAATGTGCAATAGTTAGCTGGTCATTGGTTTGAACAGGGAACATGGTGACTACTAGATTGGAGACCCCATCTGTAGATTAAATGGGGAATTATGATCCGCATGGGTTCTAAACCAGATGGATGCACAATAGCCATCTTTGCTCTGTGCTTTTTATTAAAACCAGGTTTGTGCAACTTGAATGGGAACGGAGCATGTTCATACTATTGAAGTAAAGCCAGTCTCAACATGGGAAACCGCAAGTTGGAAGATCCTGCCCCCATGAAAACCTCTTACTAGCTTTAGTGAGGGAAGCATCCCACATTTGTCATTTTTTGTCAAAGTGGGGATATCTTTGAAAATAATAGAGAAGGTTTCTTGTAATTCTACACATTATGCAGCACAAATAGTGTCCAACGTATTGTAAACCACTTTGAAATACTTTGAGTCAGATAAGCAGATTTTAAAGTAAATAAATATTTCTAGGATGTCCAGTATTTTGCAGATTAAAAGGGAACACGTATGTGGAGTTTGTTTTTTTCCTCCTGGAAACATTGATTGGCTATGGCTCTTCAGCTCCTGTATTCAGATTCCCATCTCCCCTTCAAGTGTGATGGTATTTGCCACATGGTGGACAAGCCTGGTGGACAATTTGCTGCATGAGTTGTGAGGCGGCTGGTTGGCGTGGAAATTGCACAGGCTATGTTCGTTCATGGAGCGCCTCTTGCTCCACTTGGGAAGAGAGAGACCAGATGTCAACCAATACAGCAGAGATTCTGTTTACCTTCATGTCTTCTGTAGGAGAGGGGCTTTATGCAGGTGCAGCGTTTCACGGGATGCCCTCCTTGGCACCATTGTCAAGGTTCAGGAGCCCTGCTGGTCACTTGTGCAGCTGGTCACCTGGTGTCGGAAGGTTGCGGTGTTTCTTTGAGACACCACCAGTGGCCTTGCAAGATGACCCTGTACTGTGTTTCTACCAGTTGACTGTTAGCGTTTTGGTTTGTTTTCTTCTGCCTTTTGGAATGTAGGGAGCCCACTGAGGAGTGAATATTCACATTCTTCATCTAAAACAATACAATACATGTCAACATCTGCCACCATTGTGCTTCCAGTCAACCTTGGAATGTTTGTTTTCTGTCTGCTAACTGCGGCCATCAGCACTTAATGTGCAGCATGTGGGGGGATTGAAATTGTCTTCCCTTTTGAAAGACAGGCAGACTGAGACAAACATGAGGTGGTTAGGCCTTTTCTTAAATTGCTCCAAACGGCTGATAAGTGGCTCTCTCAGCTTGGAGTCTGATTATTTTTGAAAAATGACTGACAATTAGACCCCATTTCCAGACACAACTGGAACTCATTTTCCTATTAGTCCCTGGGATGGTCCAGTAATACAAAGGCTGATGGGCTGTTGCGTCCTGAAAATGTTCTGTCCTGCTGCCCGTTCTTATAGGTTTGATTGCATGTGATATGAACAGTGCAATGGGGAAAATTCATTTGTGTTTTCTGTTTTGTTTGGACTTAGCAGTGGTTCCCAACTCTTGTGCAGAGTTTGGGAACTCTTGTGTAGCGTTTGGGAACTCATGTGTGCAGGGGTGGGGGGATGGAGGTGATGCGATCGCTATGATCACACTGCCATCAGGGACAAAAGGGGATTTTTCTACTTACCCTGTAGTGCTGGCCCTTCAGAGGGTGTGGGGAGTCTCAGAAAAGCTTTTAAAAAAGCTATCATGAACCACTTCCATTTTTGTGATCACGAAACTGTAAGTGGGTTGTGTTCACTTTTTAAAATTTTTTGAGGCATGGAGAGCCCTGTAAAGGGGTCCATGGGCTCCCCAAACCAGAGTGCTGGCGCTGCAAGGGGTAAAAAAACCAACCCTTTTGTCCTCAGTGGTGGGGCAATTGTGAATATCATGTCACCACCATCCACCACCCCACCCCTTAAGGGGGCAGAGACAAGGCTTCCTTGGCTGCGGTGACACCCAAATTTGGAAACCTCTGACTTAAGTATTTGCAGTGAGCAACAATATACAAATTATTTTACCCTATCCCTGTCCATCAAAAGCAAGAAGATAAAAACATCTTCCTCAGCTTCTAGAAAAATGTCCAAATTCTGACTATGGAGATTCTTCAAAGAGAGGAGAATTCAAAAATTGAGGGGCAGTGAGTGAGTACACTCTGTGCATGCTCTTATGGGTCTGATTTGGTGCACTTAAGAAGAGCATTCCTGCTCATGGTGGCACATAAGGTTGAAGGCATGTCAGACCCAACCTGTTGAGTCCTCACACTTTAAAGGTAATCACCAGCACCTTGAATTGAATCCAGAAAGCAACAAAGTTGGTACATTGAAGGCTGACCTCTTGGCTCTATGATGAATCTGACATTACTAGTCATGTTTTCTTCTCAGGAATCTTATCTCGCTCCTGAGGATAACCTCCGGCTGGTGGGAGAGCTCATCACTGTGATCGGAGCCATCGTGATGTTGATTCTAGAAGTAAGAGGAACTCTGTCTGTCTGTCTGTCCCTCTCACTAGCGGGGCAATAAAGATTTACCCTGGGGCGAAGTTTCCCTTACATTGAAGAGGTCTTTGCAGCTCCAAACTCCCCTATGGGAGTCAGCGCATTCCATGTTGGTGCAGGATTGGGCTGCCCTCTTGGAATGGAAAAGTAAGGAAGGATCTTGGATTAATATCCAAGAGGTGTGGGATAGTACTGTAGGAGAAGGCCCCAAGTTCAATCCCTGGCATCTCCAAGGAGTGCTGGGAAAGACCCCTGTCTAGAACACTGGAGAGCCTCTGCGCATTTGTAGAGATAGTGCTGATCTCAGTGGACCAATGGCCTAGCTCCATGGAGAAGGGAGCTTCACAGATTCACTGGTTGACACAAATGGAATGTTCTGAAAACAGTGAAAACTTTTGTACTTTGCAGGATTCAGAGAGTAAAACGAAGGAGCAACTACTTTCTCTACTGCAGCTTAAAACTTTTATTATAGTATTGAAAAAGTTATTTAACCAACATGTTCCAGGTGACAATACTAGCCCTATTCAGAAGAAGTTAGTAGTGCTTGAATTTAACAAGTGCTTCAAGTTCCATTAAAATCAATGGGAGAAGTTAGTTGGCATGAATTTAAGCTCCATGAATGTCGGGAAGGCGCTTTCTTTGGATCAAGGTCATCATCTTTTGAAATGAATAATACACTTTTATTTGGATCTTGTATAACTTCCCATAGACATTATAGCATCACTGTTAGAATCCATACATTTGAATTGTTGTATGAATTTGGTGTATGAATTCCGGCTTTCCTGGATGAATACAAATGTTCAAAACAGCCGAGAAATCAGAGTGTAAATGGGAATGTCAACTCATAGAAAAAGTGGGGTATGTATTAAGAAAAAAAGCGTAAATAACAAATCCATAGTTACCCAAGCATAATTAAAGCTAAGGCAGTCTGAATCGATAGTGTGACAATCCTTAATTGAGAGGTGCCAGGGCTCAAGGCTATATAATATGTATCTTCTTTGACCTGGGTGACTTTCCTCCATTGAGTGACTATGATTGTGATCAATGGGGGTGGGGGGTGGAGGAGGGTTTGGACTGCAAATGTGTATTACCACTTTTCAATTACAATTGTGTCCTATTTTCTAGAAATCAGTAGAATTTAGCATTGGAATAGTAGTCTAGCATTGGAAAGTTTTCTGGAGATCTGGGCGCAGTGGCGTATCTAGGGGAACAATGGGGGCTAATGCCCTGTACCCAGCAGGGGGCACTGCAATTATTTCTGGATCAGGAGTGGCAGGTGCTGGGGGGAGGTGGCAGATGGTAAAAAGCCCTACTGCTGCTACTGTCTGGGTGCCTAGATTTTTAAATAGAGAGAGACATAGATAGTGTACAGTATTTCAAGCAATTACTTTTAAGCTCGTTTTTGTTGAAAAATAGTATATAAATATTCTTATTAATAATAATAATAATAATAATAATAATAATAATAATAATAATAATAATAAACACATCTGATCAGTTGAACTTTTCAGATTCCAGATATCTTGCGAGTGGGAGTCACCAAATACTTTGGGCAAACCATCCTTGGAGGACCATTCCATGTCATCATGTAAGATTCCTTTCTGATGGGTTTCGGGTTCTGAGGGTGCATGATCAAACCATCGTGAACCGTGAACCCGGAAGGCAGGAGTGCAGGCCGGATGCCTGATTCTCTTCTTCGTTGCTCTTTCTGCCTGAACAGCATCTTGTATGCCTGCATGATCCTCGTGACCATGGTGATGCGTCTTACCAGCACCAGCGGAGAGGTGGTCCCCATGTCCTTTGCCCTGGTTCTGGGTTGGTGCAATGTCATGTACTTTGCACGTGGGTTTCAGATGCTGGGGCCCTTCACCATCATGATCCAAAAAGTAAGTAATAAGCGGTCTGTTGATGAAGCAGGATAGGATAAGAAAGGGCTCCTTGGCCATCAGCAGCCACCTAGAGTCACATTGCAGGCCTTCCAGGCATTTCTGAACTAGGAAGTGACTTTTTAGTGCCTTGTAAGGCATTGGGAGGTCCATGGAAGCCTTGTAAGGCATTAAAAATGTCCCAGTTTCATGGAGAAACTGGAAGTAGCATTTTTTACACTGTTGGGCTCAGTCTGAACCCGGCTCAGGCTCAGACTCGGAGGACCCTCTGGAGGCGAGGGGAGTGGAGGTCCCCTCGCCTCCGGAGGGCGCACACAGGGGGGCCCACACACCTGATCTGCAGATAAGTAAATCCATGGATATGGGATCCGCAGATATATAATGTTCCCCCCCCCCGTACATAATGTTTCCAATGCAAATCCAAATTGTCATTTCATTCTTATCTGCAAGCAGGACACTGGACTAGGTGCACTGTTGACAGGCCCAGTCTGAGAACTAGTTATTCCTGAGGTGCACAAAATTTGCTGACCCCACTGTTGTCGCTGCTGCTGCCTCCTCCTAATCCACCAGGCTGGGGGAAGCAATCTGGTGGCCAGATAGGAAGCCAGATTGCTGAAAACTGAGTGAGAAGTGGGTTAGAGCAGCTCTGTCTGAGGTGGTGGCAGATTCTGTGTTTCACTGTTCCCTGCAACTTGCCACTCAACAGGAGCGATGTGTTTTCTTTATTTCTCTCTCTGTCTTGTATTGCTCAGAGTGGTGGGGCAAGGGGAGCCTCTTATCATTTGTGTATATTTATGCCTGTGCAGATGATCTTTGGAGACCTCATGCGCTTCTGCTGGCTCATGGCTGTGGTGATCCTCGGCTTTGCTTCTGGTAGGTGACCTGTTGAAGGCTTCCGTGAAATACTTGATGGCAAGAGCTGACATCTGCTTCTGTTCATGTAACACAGCTGAGCGATGGCTGATGCACTGTATTATCGGAGCCAAAGCCAGAATAGCCCATGAGGGATGGTCAGGGGCAGTGGCCTGCCCCAGAGCTAGAAGAACCCCCAGCCAGAAGTGATGGTGCGGGGCTCACTTGCTTCTGAATCCCCTGCCCATAAGAAACATTTCCAAAATCGTGTTTCACATGATGTGACTTAAGGGAGCTTTGGGTAATTAAAATGCACACTGAACACTGAAAGGGCCCATGGAAATGATAATAATTGCTCTGTTGCTTTCAAATCCCCGCATAGCTGCAAGGAAAACGGAAACTGCTGTAAAGCAAAGAGGCTTGGGTTTTTGCGCATGTGCATATTTCCTACTCAGCCAAGTCTCTCCCTTTTCATCTCTCTATACCTTTGTTGAACACAAGAACCTGCCTTAGGAGGGGCCAGATTGGTGGTCCATCTGCCTGGTATTCTCCAGCCTGGCTCCTTTCCAAGTCCTGCTACCTAACTTGTTTTAACTGAAGCTGTCAGGGCCTGAAGGTGAAACCTTCTGCATGCCAGGCATGCACTCCATCACTGAGCTATGACAGTCCTCTCCCCTTTCCCTCTCTGGTTCTAATTCCCAACATTTTTCTTTCTAATACTTCCCATAAAACACTTGATGCTGAGAAGTGGCCCTGCGGTATATTATTCAGCTTGGAAACGCAACGTGTGTTTTAGCAGCGCTGCAAAGCATGGATAGGAAGGCAGGGGGTATGATTGGGGTGCTGGGAAGGTAATCTAGTTCTGACAGCATGAGTAATGCTGCACCAGGCCCAGGACAGAAACCCACCATTACTCAAATGCGAGTCGGTGTGGAAAGTGATCTCTATTGGCTGTCCTTTGCAGGCTGTCGCTAATTCACCCCAGTTTGGGGCACAAGGTGATCTTCGTTGCACTCACCTGTTGAGATCTGATGGGATTCTGTATTCATTTATTCACTGCATAGGACACCGACTGTGACTTCCTGGGTTGCTTGTCCGTTCCTCCTACTCTCTCTGCTTGGGGTGTATGTACCTCTTGCTTAAGTGAACCGTCCACATACCTGACAAAGTGGGCTCTGAGCCACAAAAGTTGTTGCCACCATAATTGTGTTGGTGCTTAAGCCATTTCTGCCCAATGTTGCCTAGATGCAACAGGGACCAGATGTGTACAGCTGTGGACCAGGCAAAAATGGGTTTAAGCTGCTGTCTCACACTTTGTTGCTTTTAATTGCAACAGATGAATGGGAAGAAATGAGCAAGTTGGCTGAGAGTTGCCTGTAAGTGATTAGAAAACAATCTGATTTTTTTTGGGGGGGGGGGATTTCAGCTTATTTAGAAAGCAACTTCAAGGCAGAGTTGAAACCTTTGCCAGCTCTCCCATCCCTCAAACACCCTTCCCACCAGCCTCCCCCCCCCCCCAAGACCCAACAGCAGTGACGGACTCCTTTCTCCTCTCCCCTCATCTCTCTGGGTGTAGCACAGTGAGTGAGTGTGCTGCACAAGATTTTCCCCCTCCCTGTCTCCTAACAGGAAAAAAGTGAAGGTGTTTATGGAATTGTAGTCTCAGAGAGGCCTACTGCAGTTAAAAACCTCTCCTAACAGAGGTACCCTTCTTGATTTTGGATGGTGCCTGGTCATGATGTTTTGGCCATCTTGTTTGTCCTAGTGTGGCAAATCTCAGGGTAGTACAAACCTCTCCAAGATGCTCTGCTGCTGTTATAACATCATGAGTGCATGCAACGTTTTATAGGGCCACATTAAAAAGCCAGGTTCTTGCTCTGAATCTAAATTTCAGCAGGCAGGAGAGGGACGGGTACTGAATACGAGCAAATCCAGTGACATGTACTTTGGTGCTGTGTTGGCTGGGGATGCCGAGGCTGCAATCTGGTGCTTATTTACCCAGGTTAAAACATGGCTGCAGCACTTGAGAATGACACCTGTTCAGAAATTCAAAGGCCCCTCTTCCCACAACTGGACAGAGTAACTTGTAGGGGACAGAAATGGAACCTTACAGCTGTGCAGCCCATCAGAACCTGCTTATTTTTAAAACTGTCACCAACTGTCTACAAATGTCAATTGGGTGGGGCTGAGGAGGAGAGTTTAAATCTGTAATGACAAGCTACCCCCTTTATATTGGTTTTAGAAAGATAAAGATACGTTTTTTAAAATAACATTATAATCCCTTTATGTAACCATTTTTCTTACATTATGATCCCTACTTCTTCTGACCCTCTAATTTTTCCTGCTCCACTCTCTTCCACCTCTCAAGGATAATTAGTCACTAAGAAAAGATGTCATGGAAGTCGTTAGGATCTTGGCAGATATGCACAAGATTTGGACTTGGCTAGATGTGGCCTAGATTTCAGAGTTCAGAGGCCAGATTTCATGAGTTTTGATGAAAGATCTGAAGGATGAGAGAGAGAGAGGTGTTACCACATACATTCTGGAAGGGGCTTCCTTCCAAAGAAGCAAGGAAAAATGGGCATCATCTAGTGAGCCTGTGTTCCCAAAATGGAAAGATGTCTAAAATGTGTTGCTGGGTTGAAGATCACCTTCACAAATTCCTTAATGCAGGAAATATCTCTCCGTCTCTTTGTTGCTCCTTTGCCAGCTTTTTATATCATCTTCCAAACTGAAGACCCGGATGAGCTGGGCCACTTCTACAACTACCCAATGGCGCTCTTTAGCACTTTTGAGCTCTTCCTGACCATCATTGACGGGCCAGCCAACTATGAAGTGGATCTGCCCTTCATGTATGGAATCACCTACTCGGCCTTTGCAGTCATTGCCACCCTCCTCATGCTCAATCTGCTTATTGCCATGATGGGTGATACGCACTGGCGAGTGGCCCATGAACGGGATGAGCTTTGGAGAGCGCAGGTGAGTGGGTCAAGCACAGCAATACCTCCTATAACACTGCTTTCTTTAGCACTCATTTGTTACAATGCTGATTTGTTACAGTGCTCTTCAACCTGGCATAATTAACAGCTATTCTCGTAGCAGTGTATTCTGGGAAGTGCAGGGCCAATCGGCAGCAGTTTCCTGCCTCATAGACACTGTTGCATTCTAATAGCATAATTTCCTGCAGTGCTTTGACTTTCCAGAACAGATTCTCTGCATTATGGGATATATTAGTGTATAGGATGGGGGGAGGGGGGAAGAGATGGGTAAGGAGTGTCTGATTCCATTTTCTGAGCTAAGGCGATTGTGTTGCTTATGTGAATTCCAGGAATGTGTTGGACTAATAACTGTTTTGAACTGCCTATATTGATTTTTTTCTTACCAGCCCAAAACTTTTGTCCCCTTCCCCCAGATAAGGAAAATAGCCCCACAATGGGGTTACTTGATTCTGTGACAGCCCTTGTGCTGCAGTAGAATCAAGAGCCTTTGTTTCAGGCTGCGCAGCCCAACATGGAGCTCAGGATCTGGTGGTGCTAATATCCCCCTCCCCGCCCACCTCCCTCCCTCCCAGCATGCCTCCTCCCTGCCCTTCCTCCACCTCCTCCGGCTTTGGAATGCCTCCTCCCCGCCTCCCCCATACCCCCACCTACCTCTCCGCCACCCGGCAGTTCAGATGACCCCTGAGATGCAGAGAACTGGTGTTCCAATGGTGCTTAGCCGTCACTAAGCCTCGCAAACTTCCTGTAAGCCAGCGGTCACTGCTTCGGATTAGACCCTCCATCTTTTATACTGCCCTTCGTGTATTTTTATTCTGCCTTTCTTACCTTAATTCCTACTAGGAATTAAGTGTACTTAATTAAGTGTACTTAATTCCTGCCCTCCTTTTGTCTTCACAACAGCCCTGTTAGTTCGGTGAGGCTGAGAGAGAGCGATTGACCCAAGGTTACCCAGGATTCTTCATGGCTGAGCAGGGATTTGAACCTGGGTCTTCCAGGTCTAATTCTAGAAGCACTATGCCATCCTGTCTCTGTAGCCATATTTCCCACTATAGTTTACCATGACAGCAAGATGCCTATATTCATACTTATGAAAGCATGTTTGGTTAGACTTTTTATAGTTGCAGTGAAGGCTGAGGTTTTGTTTGGAAATCTCACACACTGATGGACACATGTTGAAAGAGGTGAATGAAGCAATGAAAGAGTGTGGAAATAACATCAACGCAAGGTTCTTCAAGCAGCAGGACAGGAAAAATAGCACAGTCAGGATATTGCCTAACATTTGAGATGGGGAGTTCATGCACTAGTCGCTCTTGTTGTTCATCTCTCTTTCAAATGGTGTATTCCAGGTTGTTGCCACCACTGTCATGCTAGAGCGCAAACTCCCACGATGCCTTTGGCCACGGTCTGGGATCCACGGGCAGGAGTATGGCTTGGGTGATCGGTGGTATCTCAGGTAGGTTGGCTTGCTAAATCAGTGCTTGCTTCTGCAGCTGTGAACTCTTACAAGAAGTGCGTACAACTTCACCTGCTAGTCTTATAAATTGCTTTTGAATCCTGGGAAATTTCTTAGATGTTTTGGCCAAGTCTCCTTTGGGCTTTCAGCAAAATTTGTGGGACACTTCAAATACAAGCCACAATGCTTGGCTGGGTTTGCAGGTTTGCAATCCCAACTGATAATGTAGAAGCTGCACAACGTTTTGAGGTGTGCGTGTGCTTTTGTTGGTTTGTTTTTGGCCTTATGCATTGGTCCACCAACATCTTAAAAAGTCCTCCTCTGTAGTTAGTTTGTTCTTTGGGTGAAAGTTGATGATCACTTGACAGCCATCCAAGGGCCTGTGCCATTGAGTTCTTCCCAGGCATTCTGTGTTGGCACGGAGTTCTCCATTGTATGCTTTGGGCATATCTGATACGGTCTTAACCTTTGTGTGTGATTAAAATTGATAGCATTGCCAACAGTCGTTTCACAGGCAGCCTCAGATCGCAGCAATCCCTGCAGCTCTTTCCAAGGTAAATTACTGGTAACGCTGTTCATGGCAGGTGGAAAATGCAGGGCTTTTTTATCCTTAAAGCTTCAGCTCTGAAAATGGTTTAAGATATTTTGTGCAAACTTTCCAAAACAACAAGAAATCCCCTTCCCTCATTTGGAAAGTTCCATGAGCAAAGGAGGTTAATAATTCATGTAAACATTAAGTTATAATGGGTGTAATTTTGCAATCTGGAATGATGGCATTAGTTACTGAACACCCCTCGTGCTTACAGCAGTATCAAAATGTTTCTCTTCAAAATTCACTCTGGAGAAATGGAAATTCCCATGTAGCCAGCTGTGTAATTATTTTCATTGCGCCTTCATTGCTTTTAGTGCCTTTTCAGCTGTAGGAGTTGTTGGGCTGCCTTGATAACGATCGGTTCACCTGATCTCCAAGGTCCATTTCACACATTACATGGCAATCAAGCTGGGTTTGCCACTGAGCACATGCTCAACAGGGAGCCTCAGTCAGCCCTGGTTCTCTGACAAGGTTTACAAGGTGCTTTCACACTTGTAGGTATATGGGACGCCACATCACATGGGCACTTTCCACACTGGCAGGTCTCCGTCATTGGAGTGAATGATACTGGTATAGGAAGTGAACATGTGAAGTTGATATTGCCACCTGGATGTGGTCACTATAGGGCATTTGGTAAAACATGCTTGGCACGCACAGTTCTCCACTTAAAGCAGCACATTTCAGACTTTTTCATCTCATGGCACACTTAGAAGGCACTAAGATTGTCAAGGCACACTATCAATTTTTTGACCATTGACAAGGCACACCATACTGCTGGCCAGCGGCTCACATCCCCCAGTGGCCCTACTAATATATGGCTTTCCCCCAAACTCCCGCAGCACACCTGTGGACTATTCACAGCACATCAATTTGTCATGGCAATGGTTAAAAATTGATGACTTAAAGGATGTTGGGCCACTGGGCTAGGGGAGTCTTTGATCTTGAAGCTTTGATTATGTCACTGAGGATAAATAATCCTATGCATGATCAATTGTGTGACTCCCAATCAATTTAAAGTTGCTTCTACTAAATATAGAACTTTAGCATTGCTGTGATTGGTTGACACCTCTTCCCCTCCCCACCAACGAAAGGTAGCAGCAAAGTTAGTTTCCGTTCTCCTGCCTGTGAGATGAATGGGACTATTTCTTTTATCTGTATGCCAGCAACATTCTGGAATAGCCTGGAAGCTCACAGGCTATTTTTGTTTTAAAATCTTGTTCTTTCCATTTACAAGCCCAAGTACTTCACATAGCTTGGAAGTCTTCCGGGTTTGTAGAAATTGCTCCACTATCATCTTTTTTTTTGAGAGGCCCTCCATTGCTTCCATGGAGGCACTCAACCACCTTGAGTGTGCTATTCATGTACATAATGATCATACTTATGGGTTTGTCACTCAGTGGCAAGCACCTGTTTGCATGCACCCATGTCCAGGTTTTTTCTTGGGCACCTGCAGTTAGAAAGATCTCGGGGAGCAGGTCTGGGAAAGGCCTGGAGCCTGGCTAGGTTGCTACCCATCAATAGCCCACCTTATTGGGCTAAGTGGATCCATGGCTAACTGCAGGGCTGGCCCATCCATGAAGTCAACTGGGACAGTAGCTTCAGGTGGCAGATTGGTGGGGTTTGCCCACTTCTGCTTACTCACCCCTTTTAATGCTTCTCCTTTTCCTACTGTGTGTCAAGGGATGGAAAGTGATGGGCTAGAGCAGGGGTGCCCAAACTCTGGCCCGGGGGCCACTTGCGACCCTCGGGCACTCCCAATCTGGCCCTCAGGGAGCCCCCAATATCCAATGAGCCTCTGGCCCTCTGGAGACTTGCTGGAGCCTGTGCTTGCTCGATGCAACTGCTCTCAGTGTGAGGGTGACTGTTCAACCTCTCACATGAGCTGTGGGATGAGGGCTACCTCCACTACTCGCTGTTTCACGTCTGTGATGCAACAGTGGCAGCGAAGGAAAGGCCAGCCTTGCTTTGTACAAGGCCTTTTAGAGGCCTTGAGCTACTGCAAGACCTTCATTCATTCATACAAGTTCCATCTCTAATATATTCATTTTTGTAAATTTATTCAAATTTTAAATGTAAATTAATTCTTTTTCTTTCCCGGCCCCCGACACAGTGTCGGAGAGATGATGTGGCCCTCCTGCCAAAATGTTTGGACACCCCTAGGCTAGAGTATTACAGCTGCTCTATCACACCACTGTCTTCTCCTGCACAGTTCCTTTTCTGCTCTGTCTCCTCTTCCAATCCAGGGACTTGGAGGAGCAGAGGCTGGTGCATCAATAGGTATGGCAGGTATGCTGCCTCAGGCATCAGGAGGTTTTGAGCTAACTCTGCCTGACTTACTAGCATAAGGCAACTGCTTTTGTCCTAACTGTACCACCATGACCTTAGGTGTCCAAATTGTGCCTGTCTACTTTTTGTCATTTTGCACAACATTTTGATGAGAGTATTGTTTGTTCTGCTGGCTGTGGTGTTGGATGTCCTAAGAACGGAACACAGCCAAATCCTGGATATTGAAGGACAGGAGAAGAAAACCATCCTGTTTGTGTAGAAACAGAGCAAGGGAAGCCTGCACCACCACAACACCACATTGCCTTGAGGTTCTTACTGGGTCTCTGCATTCCGAACTGGCCTACGAAGTGGGAGATAACTGTGATGACTGGTTGATGGGACCAGCCCTCTTTAGCAGACACACAAACACACAGTAACTCCCAGTACGGCATCAGTATCTGCTTGTTAACATGAGTTAAGGAAATGTTCTCGCTTACTAACCATCTGCAGTTGTTCAGGGCATATGCAGGCAAGCAGCTGGTGAAGGCAGGAGGCCTTTGCTCGAATAGTGCCATGTAATTAAGTTAGTTGCATTTTGGGAAGCGTGTCGCTCTGTCCCTGGCATCCACACTGGCTGCAGCTTCAGGATATGACATGGCCCAGATTTAATTTTAGGGGTGGTTTACTTGCTCTGAAGATGTCCCACCCAACCCCTTTCTCCCCTGATATTTTTCCCTGCAGAACACAAGGGGGAGGTGTTCCTTTCCGGAGACAGAGAGAGAGGCTTGAGCAAGCGGGAGTGGAAACGTCACATAGTCTTGATGTTTAAGGCAATTACAGCTGCATTGTAGCAGAACAGCTTTGCTCGGAGATCCTCGTGTCTCTTCTACATGCTAAACCAGGGGTGTCCAAACATTTTGGCAGGAGGGCCACATCATCTCTCTGACACTGTGTCAGGGGCCGGGAAAGAAAAGGAATTAATTTACATTTAAAATTTGAATAAATTTACATAAATGAATATATTAGAGATGGAACTTGTATGAATGAATGAAGGTCATGCAGTAGCTCAAGGCCTCTAAAAGGCCTTGCACAAAGCAAGGCTGGCCTTTCCTTCGCTGCCACTGTTGCATCACAGACGTGAAACAGCGAGTAGTGGAGGTAGCCCTCATCCCACAGCTCATGTGAGAGGTTGAACAGTCACCCTCACACTGAGAGCAGTTGCATCAGGCCAGCACGGGCTCCAGCAAGTCTCCAGAGGGCCAGAGGCTCATTGGATACTGGGGGCTCCCTGAGGGCCAGATTGGGAGTGCCTGAGGGCCGCATGTGGCCCCCGGGCCGGGGTTTGGGCACCCCTGTGCTAAACCATAGTGGAAACTGGGGAGAAGGGGGTGAGGAAAGGAGGAAGAAGAGTTTGCCCACTTCTTGGCAAGAAAATAGTAGATAGCATCAGTGCTGGACATTGTTGTTTTACAAAGTGGTCTGTGTAGGACGGGGTGCCCAAACCCTGGCCCTGGGGCCACTTGTGGCCCTCGGGCACTCCCAATCCGGCCCTCAGGGAGCCCCCAGTCCCCAGCAGTCCCCAGTCAGGGAGCCCCCAGTCCCCAGCAGAGAAGGAAAGGCCAGTCTTGTTTTGTGCAAGGCCTTTTATAGGGCTTGAGCTATTGCAAGACCTTCATTCATTCATATAAGTTCCATCTCTAAGATATTCATTTATGTAAATTTATTCAAATTTGAAATGTAAATTATTTTTCCCCGACACAGTGTCAGAGAGATGATATGGCCCTCCGGCCATACAGTTTGGACACCCCTGGTGTAGGATATCTGCAGTGACATACTAGGTAGCATCCCCTTCCAGAGCTATGGTGATCATGTTATAGGTGCAGGGATTTTTTTTCCCACGCTCATCCTGGGCAGAGCTCTGGAGAGCTGGCATTGGGCCCAGGATAAGATGCCTGACTGGGCCCCACTTCCTACATTTCTTTAAAAATTTGTTTTATGCGGTATAGTTTGTTTTGTCATGGGCCAGGCCCCCTGGAAACCTGGGTCCCAGGGATTTTGCCCCCCGCCTCCTCTCCTCAATGTGGGGGGGGGAAGTACATTCTCCTCCTGAATCTTTGGAACACCCCCCCCCCCCAACCTCTTGTCAACTAGTACATTTGACTTGACTGAAACATGAATACTGTTCTGCCTGCTCGGTGATCCAGTGGTCCTTGCTAATAGGCAGGGGTGAGTAGAGGATTTTTCCTCCAAGGAGCATTGGGTGTGAATGGAGGGAGACATTTTCCTCAACTGTCAGTCTACTTGCAGGCTGGGTTCTGACTTGATTTGGCCCCTGCAGGCACATGGTGGAAGCAGAAAGGGAGGCACTTGTGATTGTAGTCAGAGACAGACAAGGGTTCTTTGCTCTTTGCAACAGGGAGATTTTGATTAAACTTTAGGAAGACCTTCTTGACACTATGATTTGTTTGGCAGTGGAGCAGTCTGCCTCAGAAGACTCTCCAGGTGGTAGACTCTCCAGCATTAGAGGTCTTCAAGCAGAGACTATATGCAGTGTTGTGACTCTGCTAAAGAGTAAAAAGATGACACAGAATCCTAAAACAACTTCATTGCACCAGGAGGTAAATTAGACCTGAATCTAATCGGAACTTTCTTAAATGTCAAATGTGAGGAAATTGGAATGGCAAGAACTAGAACTGTACCAAACATTGGCCAATTTCAATATTTGCTCTGAAGAGAGTACATGCAGCATACCCAAACTAAATACTAAAAAATAATAAAAAGATATTGACCCTGCAAACACTTCCCTTGTTCTGCTGGTGTTTGGCACTTTCTTGTTCTCCTGACTGCGGCTAGATGCCATTTCCCTCTTTCTTCTTTGCCCTTGTAGTCCTCAGCCTCATTCACACACACCGCCATTCAGTCTAATCATCTGTAGCAGTACCTCCATGTGTTTTGGTTGCCAGCATCCATGATGTTATCAAGTGAAACTTTCTGCTGTGACATCATCATCCCTCATGTGTTGCCTCAGAAACTAGTGAGTTGTCACAGCCAGTAGGATCAAATGGCACTGTGGGTAAACGAGGCTTAAGCCTGTGAAGCTAAGAAGAGGAAGGAAAATGGTGCTATGGAGAACCACACTGAACCACTGCAAATTCAACAAATGACACAGAGCTGACAATTAATGTGCTTGCTGGTTCTTAGGGAAATGAAGATGAAGCAAGATGTGACTTGGTTCAACCCCAGCAATAAAAGAGGGGTGTTGTGTCCTGTGTGATCCAGACTGTATTACAGGGGGTTGGCTTGTAGGTTGTTGGTAGAAACCCACTGTATTTGTGTGAGAGAACATTTTCCTAGTGATTGTCTGAATCTTTGCACCCTTGTGGTTATAGGGAAAATTAATTAACCTGCCAGCAGGGCTAGTGGTTTCTTGTCATATGTCAGCTGTAAAATAGTCTTGGGACATAATCATACCTGTATTGTATTGTTGCTAATCTGTGTGGGGCCTTACTAGTCAAGATACATAATTAGCTCCCCTGCACTCACTGCAGACACTCGTCTATAAGTCGACCCCACAGATAAGTTGAGGGCAGGTTTTGAGCCAACAATCATTGAATTTTCTATGACCCTTGGATAAGTCGGGGGTAAACTTAGGGGGGTGTCTGACTATAGTTTTGTCTGATTTTACCAGAGGCCAGATCCTGAAAAAATAACCTACCGCTAATTGTTACCTAAGAACTGTAGTCTCTAATTTATTAAAAACATAGTAAAAGATCATAAGATACATTTTTATTCTTTTTTAAATTCTGATCTTCACCACCTTTTTGTAAACACTATCAGAGTAAGTGCATTGTAAACTACATACCAGTAAAAACGTGGTTCCCAACCTGATATTCATGTACTCCCAGGGACACTCAACAGGACCTTTAGGGGTACTTGAAAAAGAGTGGAATCATGGTAGAAAAAGGCAGGCTGTGCTCCAGAATGCCTTGCAAGACAGGAATGCCTTGCAAGGACCAGCCAGGCAGGGAGGGAGGTAGCTAGTTGGCTGTGAAAGCCCCTCCAATAGCTAGTTTTTGGTTATCAATTCATGTATGAGCCAGTGACTGAAAACCAGCACAGTAAAAAAGCTGAAACATCATATGGAAAGTCATCAATCGCCCAGAATTTTTCAGCACACTTCTGGTGCAAAACAGTGCAAAGGCAGAGTCTTCTGTTCTTCAAACAGATAAAAAGAGAAAACACTGTGATAAACACATGAAGTCTGGGCTTTCATAGAGAGAAGATGAGGGCTTGTATTATTAATTACAAACATTTTGCTAATATGAAGGGTACAATTTATGGAAATGGGCTGCCAAGGGATATGCAAGTGAAAAAGGTTAGGAACCACTGCAGGAGATCCATGAATGAAATCCACCTTTAAGCCCAAAGCTCTACATACAACATACAATCCATAACACGTAACTGAGAGTGTGCAATTCAGTTCACAGCAGAAAGATGAGCGGCATATAGTTGCAACCCTTTTTAATCAGAAGTAGACCCACTGCTTTCCATGGGTGTTATTCTTAAGTAAGGGTGCATTGAATTGTAGCCTGCTTCAAATGGAAAGGAGGATTCCCATCCTGGTGTTTCAGAAAACAGACCTGCTTTGCAAGCATTTGCCAAGCAGAACCAGGCTGCAGCAGAAGGAAGGAGAATAAAAGGTTAACTTTGGCTGGAATGTCCCAGGAAAATTACTATAGGAGGTGCCTGCCTGAGCTGAGCAGAAAAACAAACTTTTCAGAGCTGGGAAACAAAACTGTTCAGAGTTGAAAGGCTCTGCCCTCTGATTGACTGGGAGATCAGGCGAAGTGATTATTGGAGCTTGATTACTTGGCAAAAAATTCACATATAGGTGAGTATCTATGGTAATTTACCAGTGAATCTGGTGCAAAAGCACCAGCTGATGCAGTGAGATAAAGAAGCCCATAGCTTTTTGCTGGTGAGGGAAGCTGGTTAGAGAAGCTAGAAAGTGAGCTGTCCCTCTTGCTGGCTGGTTTCGCATTTAGGCAGAAATTTTGACATGGCCATGCTCACTTAAAGTGAGCTGGTCTTCTCTCAACTTTCATTTGAGAAAAAAAAAAGAGTAAAGCCTTGAGTCCTTTTCTGGATGATGACACAAGGCAAAATGGACAGCAGGTGGCTTACATTGATCTGACCAAGGAATGCAAACACATGAGGCAGTGCAACAAATGCAGTGCAGGCAAATGTGTTTAATCCAGTGGTTGTGACCCACCAGCTGGAGAACCACTGCCCCTTTCCCTTTAAGGGGGCAGAGGCAGGGGGGAAGGCAGTGACACAATCCTCAGGATTGCACCACTACGAGGGAAGAGGGGGGCTTTTAAAAATATAATTTACCTGCTGCCAGGGTCCTGGGGTGTGAGGAGCTCCATGGAGTCTTCTGGAGGGCTCCCCGTGGCTTGTAGGAAGTAAAAAAAAAAAAAAAAAAAGGGATCGTGACTCACTTCTGGGTTGCTATTGTGAAACCAGAAGTGGGTTGTGGTCACTTATTTTACTGTCTACAAGCCACGGGGTGCCCTCCACAGGGTTCCACAGGGCTCCTCACACCCCTGGACCCTAGCAGAAGGTAAATTATATTGTAAAAAAGCGCCCTCTCCCCCTGCAGTGGCACAAACCGGGTGATCATGTTGCTGCTTTCTGACCTGATCCTGCAGACTTACCCTGGTCCTTGAACTCCCAGAGTCTGAGAACCAGTGGTTTAATCAATTTCATGTGGATTTATGATGCCCTCCTAGCTGCACCCCTCCCCCCCCCCAATATTTCTTGCTAAATGTCTGGCAAGTGTGGGGGAATAAGTGTCACCCTGCACCTGGTTTGCTCTCACGTTTCTTGACTCAAGGTTTTGAGTTGTAATGCAATGGGAGCCCTATTGATTCAAGAAACCATGAAACTGCTGTTGGGCCTTCAGGTTGGAAAGAGTAAAGTTGGGCAATAACAGCATCCTTGACTGCTTTTCTTAATCTCTTTTCTGCAGGGTTGAAGATCGATGCGAAATCCGGCAGCAAAAGCTAAGCACTAAAACATACGAGCCCCACCGAAAGGATGCCTTTGAAAAGTACCTGAAAGGCAAAGTTTCACAGAAGGCAGATGGTGGAGGTCAGGCTTACTGCAAGAAGCAAACACCTTTCAGCACCCCGTGTGAAACACCAAACTCATCACGAAGGAGCTCAGGCTGCGGCTGGGATATCTTAAGGCGCAATGCTCTGGGCCAGATGTATGGATTCACCAATCATGCCATGGAAGAGGAGGAAATCTACCATGTATAAGTCCCAAGATAATGCCACAGTGCCCACAGCAGCATCTCCTCCTGCTTTAGACATCGCTCAGGTGATGAAGCTGGTCATTCTGTGCTTTTGTGGTGACTGCACCAACTTAAGGTCTCCAGCCCTGATAGCACTTAATTGCTGGTTGAAGATGTGGAACCTACATTTGTTGCAAGGGAATAAGACACAGAAAAGACTTCTGTTGTGGAAGCTTAAGCAAGTACACCAATTATAAGGGTTGTCGTAAGTCTTGGAGAACTTTGTGGGAGGTGACTAGGACTGTGGCAGCCTTGAATGGCAAAAGCTCTTATTTGGAGCCTCCCGTAAGTATTTGCAAATCTTGTGCCTTGGTATTGTCCTAGAAAAGACTCACCTGCTGGTGGCACCGGAAAACAGGGCTCAGCCTTGACCTCATAAGGCTCCTGTTTCTTTGACAGAACTGGGAACATATGTACTTTTATATGTCCCTGTAAAAGCAGGAAGATATTTGGGGGAATAATCTTGCCCAGCTGCACAACTGGGGTATGCTTCACTGTTCCTAAACCACTAGAGACATGAGTCCAAGAGCAGAACCACAGATGTTACAAGAAGCATGAAGCTACCACTTCTCCTTGTGGTTCCCCCCACCCTTTTCCTGGTAATGTGTATTATAATACCTACAATATGTAACACTTCATTGTACTTTGTGTCCGTCCCCCCCTTAAGTTATTAGTTGGCAGGGAAATAGACAGTGTGATGATATCACATTGCATGTTGTATTGCTATACCATGTGTTACTGGGCAGAGGGAAAAAGAAGCACGGCCCTGCCAGTGCTGTGTTCCGTGTGATACCTAGTTATGCCCTCTGATCTTGTAAAACCCTTCAGTGAAGGACACTCAGCTGCTTTCTTGGAAAATGTGTTCAACTGCCTCAACTGAGCAGAACAGTAAGGAATTGTTTCCTAATATGTAATTTAAATTTATGCTCTTTGCAATGTAAATCTCATTCTTCTCGCGCTCAACCTGGGTGGCAAAACGGTATTTCTGCAGGTTCATGGCATCTTTGTAACTTGAAGAGCATTTTGATGTCTCTCTGTGTTTCTCCGACTTTTGTTCAGACTATTTTTCATTCAGCTTACGCTTGGATCTCTTTCTTTTGGTGTCCAACTTTGCTCCAGGGGCGCAATTTCTTTTGAACTGAACTGGATGTTACAGTCATTGCAGCAATTGTGTGGTTGATGCCCCAAACACCAGCAGTCCCTCTCTCTTCTCCTGGAAATGCGCAGGAAACTATACTGCAGGACGTGACATGGTAGCACTACAAGTAGCAGCCCAGCGCAACAGCACAAGGGTGGGAAACTCAATGGCAGGCATCACATCACACTTGGTAGTTTACTGGCTGTTAGCGGGGACAAGAACAGGAAGTGATGTGCAGCTGCTGTTTATGGTGGCAGTGCAGCCCCACCAGCTCTGTAACATCTCATTGAGCCTGTGGTACTCAAAACCAGATGCAGCTTGTCCTTATCTGATCCCTGTTACAGCTGTATGTTCCTTTCTCTCATTTTAAAATGTGCTGCTTGCTTGTTTCCTATTTTGTTGCTCACACAGCAGTAGTTTGACGCATGTGCCAGTTTTTCATAAAATGCAAAGCTAGCATTGCCGTCATTCTGAGAGAAGAGAATGGGTCCCTGCTTGTTTGCATATATGGTAGCTTAATTACTTACCTGTTTAAAGAATCACTGCCTTCCACGAAGGCTATGGCTTATGAAAAGGTTGGGTGACCAAATGAACTCAGAGATATTAGAAAACAGTCCCCCCACAATGTCACTACTGGAGATCTCAGTAGAGCTGGGCTGTATCCCTTCTCACCCTTGGACTTGGCCATTTGGCTTTGACTTCCTAGGTCTGTTGATTTCAACGTTTCCTGCCCACTCCTTGAACCTGATTTCACCAGGAAATTTTAAAATCAAAACAAGCGTTTGCAGTCCATATCCATTTTTTGTGTGCAGTTGTGATGCGTGCACTCTCTCCCTTCATTCAAATTGTTCATGCAGACCTATTTCCAAAAGCAGACTGTAGCACATCACCATGTCCCAGCAGCAGAGAACTGCAGCCAGAAGTGGAGTTCCCTGCACAGAAACTCTGCCTGGATTGCCACATCCAGCAGCAGAGGCTTTGCATGTGTTTCTTGATGTGGATTAGAAATGGCATGTGCAACATTCCACAGGGGTTGGTCTCATTGGGTGTGCTTCCAATGCACATAATTTCTACTAAGCATGACCGTGTTGATGGGTTTGCACCTTCCCCATTCACCACATAAACCTTCATGTGTGGCAAGATAATAGATACCACCTGTTCACCTGCTTGTTAAAAGACACCCGATGATAAGTTACCTCTTGGTAAATGGTTGTCTGTATTTGCCAAGTGTGCAATTAGTGCCTGTGCATTGTTAGGCACATGGAAGGTATTGTTGGCAAGTCAACCTCTCTGAAGGAGAGAACATGTCTGCTGACAAGAAAAGCAAAATACCCATGCACTACATTATTTGCAATAAACACCACTCAGATATGAAAGAGGCTGTTTTTTACATTACATGCTGCATTAACCATATTCATAGATTCAAACCAAAACTCTGCATTAGGAGTTGCGAAGGCATTTTAAGACCCACAGTTTGCAGTGCAGATGATGCTGTCAGGATCCACAATGCAGTGGTAATGTAGCAATGCACTGCTGGTGTGATTCTCTGGTTTCCTAGATTTACTGCTCATGCTAATGGGGCCACCGATATTGGCATGAGATGTCAGTTTGCAAGACCCTCATGCATGCTTTCCCATGCAACATCAATTGTGACCACGCCGGAGAGGGTTCTTGCAGCAACCAGGCTAATACAGGCTATGTATGGCTTTGGATTTCTGTCAGTTTTGAAAGCAGCCAGAAGTCATCTTTTCTGAGCAATAGCTGTATCCATAAGTTCTTAACATGCTTTACTTCCAAAAGCACTCAGGGGCTCCAGCTCAAACTTCAATGGACTTCTGAAATTCCCAGAAGATGAGCTATGAGAATTCATCTATTTACTAGCAATATGTGCTCTAGTGGAAATACTGCTCTTCCTTCTGTCACTGTTAGTACCATGTACAATGTCCTCTGTACCGGTTAGTTTGTATGCTGACTTTTTCTGAAATCCTCTTATTTTTACATTCAAATAAAAGCAAAATTCCTATTTGAAAAAAACTTTCTTTTCATCCTCCCCGAAAGATAAAATGTAATCTTTTTTATCATTTTGCTGAATTGGAGGGGCTGAGCTGGTGCATATGAATTTTATTTTAGAATTATATGTCCCCCTACCTGATGCCTCTTGTTATTCTTTTCCTGAAAACTCAACTGAATCTCAATCTCTCTCTCTCTCTCTACTTGGGGGGGGGGGGTATATGTTTATATTATTTAAAGGGGAAGGCCTGAATGGTGAGGCAAAAATCTGATGCAGTACTAAAATATTAAGCCAAGTCCAAAAATAGAAAACAGATAGAGTAGCCCACTTATTTCTCCTCTATATCAGCTATAAGATGCAAGGTGATCTATCTGCCTAGATTCCAGCATGGACTTCCTGCAAGAGTGACACTGACTGCCATAGAAGTGGACTTCATAGTGACTATGAAGTGACACAGGGGCTTGTGCTCCCCTCCACATAAGATCTGGTAAACCTTATAGTTTAATGTCACACTTCACCTGTTCTGCGTGGATCCTCAGCAGCAGATTTGAATTGGCGCTAATTTTCATTTGTAAACCCTTCTCGATCAAGCGGCTAGCAGTCTTTTAGCCTTCAGAAGATCTGAGTCAGACTCCCATGAGATCCACGTGTCCTTCTAACAAAAGCCTTGTGTGCACACACACTTCGCTGTCAAACATTTTATTTCATTTCCTGTGGTCTGAATAGTCAGAAACTGCAAAGAAGGAACCTTCTGCTCTTCAGATAGACTTTGTGGCCATATGCCATGACAGGAAGGCGGCACCCTGCACCTCTTGTCTGCCCAAAGCACTATCGGTACAAATTAGATTATACACCAGAACGCATATCTGGTCCAAGGTATTTTTGTACTTGCAATGGAATGTCCAACTGACACCTCACACAGCCTCTCCTAATGAATATGGGGTGCAACTCACCATGTAGTTGTCAACAGCAAAACCCACTGAAATGAACACGGAATGATCCTAGTGAGTTGTAGTCCATGGGTCCAATCTATCTACCGTTCATAACGGTGCCCAAAATTCATTGAGACAATGTCCATGTCTGCTTGCTTCATAGTATTGTCTCTGCCAGAAGGGGTGCTGGCACTGATGCTCTTCTGAGACCAAATACCCCTGGCTGAGCAAAAGCTTCAAAGGGTTTTCTTTTTGCAGTGCAGTTTTCCATCATTTATCTGCCTGATTGATTCAATCTGGGGGCTGCTCTGAGAAGCTCCCAGCCCACAGATCCACTGGCACATCTGCAGTGGGTCAGAAGAATCCATCCACTGGCCCAGAAGGGCCAGCAGGTACATTTCCAACTCCAAAGTTATCTTTGCAGCTCTACCCTGTGCAATCCCACCCCACCCCAATGTACAATTCCACCCATATCTAAAACGTTGCAGTTTTTGTAGTGTCAAGTTATGAAACAAATTAAAAACCCACAAACCCCCGAGGGCTCTGGTCTGTGGGGTGCAACATTCCATGCACCCTCCATTGATGCCTAAAATTCCTGGCAACGATTGCCCTGTTCTCCCTTTTACAACAAAAGGTTTATTTAAATCTCCAGGTCCTTTAAGGGGGGTTGGAGGTGTGCTCTCAGTGTCAGACCTCGACTGGTTCAAGCTGATTGAGGTGAACCCGCATGAGTTGGATGCTGTTGAGAATCTTCTTCTGATGACCTATTAGGCCAATGCCAATGCGCTGGATGTCTCTGCAAGTGACAGGGAGAGAAACAGCTTCAGTGGGAATCTTGCCACTTCCACTGCGAAACTCACCTATGCTTCTTCCCTGCTTCCTTCCTCTCCTTGATCACTTTATACATAAAGCCTTAGTTTGATTAAATAATACCTATGCAATTTAACACATGATTAGCTGTATTGCTTTAGTTCCAACTGCATTTCCAGATCTAGTTACACGATGTACACGTTATCACTAAAGCGGCACAGGTTAATCAGTTTCATTGGTAGATTGATTAACTAAAGCAGTATCTGATTAACCAGGGAGCAGATGTAATTGCTGGAGCCTGAGTGGTAAGGGCACTCTTGTTGATTTTTGAGGTTACTTAAGTTCTAGTGCGTTTCTGTAATAGACAATAAAAATGCAAAATTAGAAAGCTTTTTCTTTCTGACATTAAGTGGTAGCTGTTGATGGAACAGTGTTCCATCCACACCTCCTCTATTCCACACTTCCTTCAGTATCTCAAAAAGGCACTTCTGCTGAGATTGTGGCAATGTGCAAATACACAGAATTGAAACTGAATTAGCAAACTGATTAAGTGGCAGGTGCTTAATAAGATAAAGTCCTATAAATGGCAGGCAGCCCTTGTAATCAATGTGCATGCAGCACAGGGAGTTGTCACACTGAATCGTATTTCTAGCCAAGCCTTCCTCACTGGCCAGTACTAAACCCTACAAAGAAGAGGACTCCCTCATTACAGGTAAGCAGGGGTAAACTTCAGTCTATTGTAGGGGTGCCCAAGCACTGGCCTGTGGGCCACTTGCGGCCCTTGAGGACTCCCAATCCCGCCCACGGGTAGCCCCCAGTCTTCAATGAGCCTCTGGCCCTCCAGAGACTTGCTGAAGCCCTCACTGGCCTGATGGAACTGCTCTCAGTGTGAGGGCAACTGTGTGAGCTCTCTCACATGAGTTGTGGTATGAGGGCTCCCTCCACTGCTTGCTGTTACACGTCTGTGATGTAGCAGCAGCAGAGAATGAAAGGCTGGTCTTGCTTTGTGTAAGGCTTTTTATAGGCCTTGAGCTATTGCAAGACCTTCATTCATTCATATAAGTTCCATCTCTAATATATTCATTTACACAAATGTATGTAAATTTATTCAAATTTGAAATGTAAATTAATTCTTTTTTATTCCTGGCCCCCTGACACAGTGGCAGAGAGATTATGTGGCCCTGCTGCCAGAAAGTTTGGACACCCCTGGTCTATTGCATGAACCAGCACTTACTCTAGAGTCATGCGTGAGATTACATCAAACGTGGTCAGGCCAGCTTGGTCAAAATTCTCCTTGTAGCGACCCATTTTGATGGCATCCAACCACTCGTGGGCATTGGTGAGAGAAGGGAAATCTGGAGGTGAATTACTCAGCAAGTGCTGAGAAGGTCTGCAAAGAGAGGAAAAAGTACATGCTCTGTGAGATGTGAATATATTTAGATTCATCTGATCAATACCAACTACGTACTCAGAATACCAGAGGAGAGGAGATGCAACTTCAAGCATGTGTTGGGCACACACACCAGGGAGCCACAGTCAATAGCAGCTCCACAGTGCGTGTCCGCCGAGTATCCCTAAGTACTTTGTGCGCCTCTGTTTGTACTTTGATGTGCCTCTGGAAAACAGCAGTTGCGTAATATGTGAATCTGCCCTCAAAGAAGCCCAAACAGCTCATTCAGAGAAGCCCTACTGGCTTCCACTGTTTCCAGTGCACGATATTTTCTGCTTTTACCCCTCTTACGGTATGGACTGTTGATTCAGGTCTTTTCCTGCACTGGATCTGTGTTTAAAAATCTATACATATGACTGTGTGCTCCTCATCTCTCGTCAGCCTCAGGAGGAAGGCTTGCTATATTCCTGGGAAAATCTCTCCATGCTCACAGGATGTATTTCCGTCCCCAGCTCTGGCAACATCTAATCCTGGCTCAATCTCCCCCCCCCCCCAGGGACCTCCCCTTTGCTGATCCCAAGCATCTGCTTCCATGAAGCTGGGAAAGGCATCAGGAGTTTCCAAACCCAGATCCTTGTGAGTGTTTATTGGAGAACCTTCTCCCCTCACCCTTGCAACACCCCCAACAGGCAGCAGCCCATTCTGCACTTCAAGCCTCCCCTCTTCAGGCTCTGGGAACTGCCCCTTTGCTCATTCCATCCTCCAAGTCCCCTTTAACATGCCCCTCCCCCCAGTTTTGCACAGCAGGTTCAGTAAACAGACACAGGAACTGATATGTGATACAATGTTTGGAGCTGTAGTAACAGAGCCATAACAGTAATAACAGAGATGGTGTTGCGTAGTGCTGAGTGGTAGCTATGAGCATGAGCTCTGAACCACAAATCCTAAGTTCAAATCTCACCTTGATCGTGAGTACAGGAGGCAGCCCCCCTCAGCGTCAACCCCCTTCATCAACTGCAGTACAGAATGTGGGCTGATGTTACAGGGTTGTTGCAAGGGTTACTATAATGCATCATGAATAGGGATGTGTTTTGAGGGAAGTGCTGGATAAACACTGAGGAATGAGTCTGGTGAAAGTTCAGAAACCAAAGACGGGTTTGGGCAGAGCTTCTGGAAGTCAAAGGGCAATTTAGTAACCTGGAAAGCTCCCCTCCCGTATTGCTAGTATGGTCCCTTCTTGCCACCCAGACTCAATGTTCATGCACTTCACTTTCTTCTCTTAATTTTGCTCATCCCAAACATTCCAAAGCATTGGAAAACGGCAGATTCTTGCAAGCACCACTCATTATGCAAAGTGAGCTTGCATGAATATACATATAATGCACATACTGTGGATTTCTTGGTGAAAAAAAAATGTTTTCATCACCAACAGGCATCAGGCTTTGAGTCAATCCATGGTGGGTATTGCTTGCCTCCCAGTTCCCCACTCTTCCCTTATTCCTGGTCATGAAATAAACCCCAGACTCTACCCTCACATGTTTTGCTATGACCCATCCCACCTGCTGTTCCCTGTGCCAGTAGCTTTCAGGGCGGACGGCTTGCGGATCATCTTGTCCAAAGCATTGACGATCTGCTCAAATTTGGGCCTCTGAACCCGCTCTTTTTGCCAGCAGTCCAGCATCAGTAGGTGCAAGACTGTGGGGCAGTCAGGGGGAGGTGGCAGGCGATAGTCCTGATCAATAGCATTGATTACCTGTAATGAATGAAGAGATGTATCAGGAAAGAATCCCCCCTACTCGCATTCTCTCGGTTATACTTCCACTTGCAAATAGACTTCTCGGTCTTCCACTTGCAAATACATGGTTCGGAGCACCACTCTCACACACACACACACACACACACACACACACACACACACACACACCACACACACACACACACACACACACACACACAGAGGGAGATAGAGATGTTTGCTCTATGTATGAACTTACATCCTGATTGGACATGTCCCAGTAAGGTCTCTCACCATAGGACATGACCTCCCACATCACAATGCCGTAGCTCCAGACGTCACTTGAGGAGGTGAATTTGCGATACTGGATAGCCTCTGGGGCAGTCCAGCGAATAGGGATCTTGCCACCCTACAGAATAAAGAGAGAAAAAAGTAGCAAACAGGCAGTGTAAAACAAAAAACCACTCAGCAGCTGGTACCAAAATCCAGGAAGCACAATACTAACTCAAAACAAAGTGTGCTGAAGTCACATTAGGCCTTTATCATTTCTACGTGGAGAAAAGCAACATTTTAAGAATAGTAGATGCAGTTGGATATGATTTTCCAACCCTTAAAGTACAAATACTATTTTCTGGTCCCATTGTGAGCTCTGAAAAGATGATAATGCAGGTTTTCAGGCTGAACCAATTTCTCTGACATTTATTGTATTAAGACTCAGATAGACACCTAATGGCCAGGACCTAGGACATCAATAGTAGAGGTCTCCTATCAATCAATCAATCAATCATCACCAGAGCAGGTTGTCAAAAAAAGTTTTGATAAGATGGTGCACTTGGGGAATACCAAGGTGGATAGCCAATTAACTTATCAATCCAGTGTTTGATTTGCCAATTCTATGGTTTCACAAAATGTAATGACACTCTAGCAAAATATGCTCCATTCATCCACCGTAAACTCTTTTTGCCTGCACTACTTGATCTCACTGAGCTTCAAATTTCACCTGAGGATGAAACCCAAAATTTGCTTTCAGTTTTGCTTTAAGGTGGACAGTTTATTTGCAAGCTCTATCCTTGGCAGAACCCAAACAGGGTCCTACAGAAATTGCAAGCCTGAATGTTGCTGGGCTATGAAAAAGAGATGGTTTCTTGAGCCAGAACTCACCAAAGCACCCGTGTAAGTTGGGTTTGAAGCATCATCTTCCAAGAACCGTGACAAGCCAAAGTCGGACACCTTGCAAACCAGGTTACTGTTGACCAGAATATTGCGAGCAGCCAAATCCCGGTGGACGTAATTCATGTCTGAGAGGTAACGCATGCCAGCTGCGATGCCCCGCAGCATGCCCACTAACTGCAGCACACTGAACTGTCCTTCCTTTTGCTGTGAGTGGCACACAGAAGAGAGAGAGGCCTCCGTGAAACATTGGCAAGGACTTTTCCCCATCACTCACCATAACAGTGGAATAGCAGGGCTGGAGGAGATGGCAGTGAGAAAAGCACCGTGGGGACTGAACTATGCAAAATGATGACAGCTTCAATCAAGATGCACCTGAGGATTAAATGTCTTTTTTCATGTCGGCAAAACAAGGGAAATGAGCAGGATAAAAATTTGGGAGCCCAAGGAGGTAATAAGACTGATTTTCTGAGTTAGAAAAGAAATACCACCAGAATGAAGGCCTCACTGATGTAGCAAGCCTGTACCCTGGGCTTTGGAAAGCTTTGTTTGAAAAGACAATTAAAGCTTTTATACATCAAGTCAAGTTATTAAAGCAACACCATTTGACAAAACTAATACCTTCAATTCGGGATAAGTGGAATGTTCTCACTAGAAAACTTTAACACCGAAAATGCCATTGTTTAGTTTTGGAGGAAGGCAGATCTTACAGCAAACTTCACTGCGGCAGCCAGAACGGTGGGAGCCACACAGTGACAGACGAATAAACAGTCGCTTGTGGATGAATGGCTAAGAAAGGTTTGGGATATCTTAACATTATAAAACTGAACATGACATATAAAATCAAGGAGAGGTCATATCAATAATGTGAGTGTGTGTGTTCCCCCCACCAAGCTGGTCTTCATTGATTCTGTTTTGGAATTGCAGACCAAACGCAAACCATGGCATTGTCACTTTGGTGTGCATTTGATTGACAAGTTTGTTTTGCTTTGTATAATACTTTGTAAATTAATTTTTAAAATGTAATAAGAACTATGCAAATTTTAAACATTTTCCATAATTTTTGCATAATTTATACTACTTCTCTAAGTCAAGGGGAGGGGGGGAAAAGAGCTATGGAGAGCACTGAACCATTCCTAGCCCCCACCTCTGGCATTCTTATGCAGCCACTCCTCTGGCTTCTGAAATTTCACCAGGAATTACCCCAGGCACCTGCAAGCATATCTATGCAATCATAAGTGCCAGAAACCAGCTTTTTAAAAAAGCTGAAGAGAACATCAGAAAGTCAAAAAGGGTTTTCTACACATTCATGAGTCAAGGCTCCACAAGGGAGGCACCTCTCTAGGCTGCAGGCAAACCCATCACTACCAGCAGCATGTCTTCTTCATGCCCGTTTTCAGGCTACTGAAGAACCTCTGCCAGAGGTCCCCTTCTGGTTGCGTCCTATTTCCCCTTCTTGGACTTCCTGTAGCCTCGGTCTCTCTAGGAAAGAGGCAGCAGGGAATTCTTGGTCCACACAGAGTGTGGTCCACACAGTGAAAAATGGTTGAGAACATACTGGTTGAGAACATACTTTGCCTGCTTAGGATCTCAGGTTCAATCTCTGGTTAAAAGAAATTGCCGAGCAGGTATGGAAAAGACCCCTGACTCAATCCTCAGAGACTTGCTGCCAGTCAGCAAAAAAAGCACATGGCTATGCAGTCAGGTAGATGAGGCAAGGCTTGAAAAGCAATTTCATACCTGCCCCACTTCCTTATTACACACCTGCCTACAGCACATCTGATTCTCTACCCTCCCCCACTCATCCACCACTCTCTGCATCCCCTCCCTAATCATTCCCACAGCATCCTTTGTCATCTCCCATCAGCATCAATGATCGACGGTCCTGTCAGCTTGCTTAATCAGTACCCTCTGCCATTAAGGCTCTAAAGATATTTATGCCTGAGACCAAAGAAGAAACGCTGCAGTTAGCCAATCAATAGGAAAGCATTGAAGGAATTTCTGCTGATTGGTTCGGTGAAACTGCAGGAGGTTCTTCTTCTTTCATTTATCCGGATAATGAAGGGCATCTGGAAAGCAGAGCCAGGATCTTCATAGATGAACCCCATGACAACTGCCCAAAATACGGCCCTAGTCTAGCGAAACATTAAGTCACTAGGACCTGGCCTAATGAATATTGCCCCAGGGAAAAAAGTAAACACTGCATGCCAAATGGCTGTAGCTTATGGAGACAACAGAGGTAAGCTTGCTCTACCCGGAGGAAGGAATCCAGAGAGCCGTTCTCCATGAATTCTGTGACGATCATGACAGGGCGGCTCTTGGTGACCACCCCTTCCAGGCGGATGACATTCGGGTGCTCAAACTGTCCCATGATGCTGGCCTCACTCAGGAACTCCCGGCGCTGCTCATCGGTGTAGCCCGCCTTCAGGGTCTTAATGGCCACAGTGTACTCTCGCTTCCCTGGAGGCTTCAGGCGTCCAAAGCACACCTCTCCAAACTCTCCTGCCGGGGTAAAGGATTGAGAAGACAACCATGTCAGAGAGGGAGAAGGGGCAGCAGCATATTCCAGTTTAGATCAGGAGGAGGCAGCACAGGGACTGGCCAAGGCTGCCCTGCACTTTAGTGGGCTCCACTAGCTTTTATGTTGGGTTAATTTTACTTACAAAGGTCACTCTTTTTATTCCACCTGCCCTTCAAAGAGTTCAGGGCAGCGTTCATGGCTCCCACTTTTATCCTCACAATAACTCTCCAGGAAACATTTGGCTGAGATATAATGCTTGGCAAAAAAGGGCATTCAGGGAGCTTTGAGGAGGGCAGAGACTAGAACCCTGTCCAATGTTTGAACTACTAAACCATACAGTCCAAGCAGTATGCTGTAGTTTGCTCCATCAAAAGGCCTCAGGGTCTTAAAAGAAGAACAAGAAACTGGGGTTTGTGGCAACTGAAGACCCTGTGGGAGGAGCCGACAGGGAGCAAAATGTCAGGTGGTAGGAGGGCTCTTAGACCTGAGTGGCTGGGTCCAGCCCTGAATTAAAGTTCCAGGTCAGTTTGGCACATATCCGCACCCCTTGCTTGGTTCTAACAAGAGTTCCAAGTCCTTGCACAGAGACCAGTTATACCTTTAACGGCTTCTCCTGCCCTGTCGCTCCACCGATGGCCTCTCCAATGATTCAGGCAATTAAACTCATACTGCATCAGCATGGAATTGAAGCACAAGAAAACTGCTGCAGGTGCATGTGTGAATGGGGCTTAATATTGTCCCTTTGTCACACTAGATGATCTCCAAAATCCATACTATTGTTCTATGAAGAAGGAAGAGAATGGGCAAGGGGACTGGTGGAGGAACGAGGTAGGAGGGATAGCAACTATATCCTTTCTTGTGGTTTCAGTACATTTCAAGGTAAAGAGTGAGGGGCCTTTTCCCAGCAGACATTCTTCCCTAATCCCTTCAAGAATCAAGGTCTACACTGTGAAGATGATGTTGAAAGAAGGCATGAGTGAAGTGCTGTTATGGAGTGCGCTTTGGATCAAAAACCAGGTCAGTTGGACCAGAGCGCACTTAAATGGACTCTCATCAAGGCAAACACATTGCAAAAGTGATCCAAGAAGCAGGCTAAAGCCTGTGTGTCACAATAGGCCATTGAGACCAATCCTGTGCATGTCTACTCATGTCCCATTATAATCATTGGGGCTTACTCCCAGGAAAGTGTAGATAGGATTGTAGCCTCAGGGTGCAATCTGATGCCCACTTTCCTGGAAGCACTGGTATCGCTAGGGGGGTGCAGGCTGCACCAGGTGATGCATGGGGGGGTGATGCGCCCTGGGGGAGGACGTACTAACATTGCGGGGTTAGGAGCTACCGTGTCATGCCATAGACCGTTGGATGCGGAATGGCCAGCGGAGTACAGTGCAAAAAACAGAATTGGAATCGCTCCTTTCTTTCAAAAGTTATGGCCAAAAAACCGGAAGGGAAAAATGCATGGAGCCCTAGGAAAAGTGAAAGTGAGTCGTATCGCACGTTTACTCGTGAGTAGGTATACTTACCATAGTCCGTCGGAAAGGGCAGGCTGAGAGGAATCCAACGACACCTGAATGGTACCGATCCAATGAATGCAGCCCCCCAAAAACACCCGAGAAGCTCCCCCCAGCTGGGAGTCTGAGTCTGAGCCCGAGCCCAAAACAAAGCCATGTGGCCGCGTTTACTCATGAGTAGGCGAATTTGCCTTAGTCGAGGCAGGCTGAGAGGTTCCAAGGATGTCAGAATGGTCCTCATCCAATGAGTGCAGCCCCCAAAAACACTGGAGAAGGAGGTGCCTCCCTCCCAGTCTATGGAGCCCTATGGAAACCAAGCAGCCCCCACAGTCGCATTTACTCACAAGTAGGCAGACATGCTGGTGGCTGGTGGTCAGGCCAGGCAAAGGGGAATGAGGACACCAGAAGGGTCCTGATCTGATGGAGCTGCTCCAGAAGGCAGGCCCCCCCCCAAAAAAAAAGAACAAAAAAGAGGCTTGAACTGGACAGGGAAAGTTTTATGTTTTGCACTTGCAAAGCCAGGCGGGTCTTTATTCTGATATGCCTGAAATTGAAGAACTTTAACCTGGGCACTGGGAGGGCTGGAAATCTCACTGATTCTTTTGGGGGGGGTTGTTATTGCAGGCAGACTACAGAGTAAGCACCATTAACCACTATGGGACTTACTTCAGAGTAGACATGCATAGGATTGGGCTCAAAGGTTGCAATCCTACCCACACTTTCCTGAGAGTAAGCCCCATTGACCACAATAGGACTTACTTCAGAGTAGATTCACTTGGTGGAACAGGACTGGCTCCCCCTTATTTAATTATTTTATTTTAATTTAATTATTTATAATTATTTATTTTAATTTGCTTGATGATGTCACTTCTGGCCATGACATCACTTCCAATGAATCCTGGACAGATTGCCATTCTAAAAAGTGGGTCCCAATGCTAAAAGTTTGAGAACTGCTGCAATAAGTTGTTAGACAGTTGACATGGGGTGTGTGTGTGAGAGAGACAGTACAAGTTTTCAAAATCACTAAAATCAGAATTTGGGGGAATAAGACCATCATGTTATATATCAATCAATGCATAATTTCATGCAGAATGCAATGAAACAAACCACACTGAAATATCTGTGTTATAACAAAAAGTTCAGCCAAAAAACCGGTGGCGGCGGGGCGATGGTACATCACCACGCCCACCTGGGGCATTGCCCTGCCCACTACATGGAGTGATGCGCAGGTCTCCCGTACCGGGTGATGCGAATCCTAGTGATGCCACTGCCTGGGAGTAAGGTCCAATGAACACAATGGGACTTATTCCTGAATAGATTGCATGGGATGTGCTGTAAATGGCACTGGGAACTCTAAAGCAGTTCAAGGACAGTGCAAAATGGGACTGCAACATGAAGTGGGACAAATGAACAAGGGAAGAGTTTCTGCCTTCATTACCTGATCCAATGACCTCCTCAATCTTGACAAAAGACACATCAATTTCCTTGGCAAATTCCCGAATAGCTTCATTGGGGTCTTCATAAGTAGAAGGGTTAATGTAATACTTGACCCCAAGGCCTATGAGGTCAGAGGGAAATGGGAAGGTTAATTACACAGCTGATCGTCAAGGGCAGGGGTTCCCAAAGTGTGCATCACGACACACTCATAAGGGTGCAGCGGGATGGCCCCAGTGATCCTTCTACCTGTTTCCCCGGGCACTGCTATCTTGCATCTCACGATCTCTTGTGAGATCCAAGATGGTGGCGCTTAGCTGAGCCAAGAAGGGGCTACGGGGGTGTCGTGACCCAGGTAAGTTTGGGAACCACTGCTCAAAGGAAAGACAATTACAGAGAGTGGAGCTGCTCTGTCATTTACCCCGCGTGCTGATATACTGTTGCAGGCGATCTGTGTAGGGAGTCTCTCGCCTCTTACTGTGGAGGAAGCAAAGAAAAGGGAACATTTCAAAAGGGACCATTTTCCTAACACCAAAACAGAATCGACAGCACCGAGAGAAGGTCAACCACAATGGTCAAGGTATGGAGCACCATACAAGGTAAGGAAAAGATTTTGGGACATTTGGGTTAACAAAAAGTTGTACAGCCCAACCCTATCTGTGTGATACACTGGTGATTCTTGCATTCAACCATTGTATTGCGTAGGCTGCCATTGCTGCAGCCGCTTCAATGGCCTGACATGGCCCCTTCACCCTAACAGATTTATGTGAGCAAAAGAGCTTTCATCTGAGTAGGCCCATGGGGGAGCCAGGGAGCAGTGGAAGAAGTAAGTAACATTTTCTTATCTTTCCTTGCCTTCTGCTCCCCAGCCAGCTTGTGGGATGCAGTGGAGGCTACATCAGCGTCCCTGCCCCACATAGGCTGGCCCTGGAAATGACAGAGCTGTTACAAAATTATACATGGTGTGGTTCTTCTTTCACATTCATAGTAGGAAGACAAGTGGGGAGCGGGTGAATCACCTGATGAAATGTATTAGCAGTAGGTTGAGGATGGAAAAATCTGCAAAACATATGCATTTAATCTGTGGAATTCAAGATTACAAGGTGCGGTGGCAGCTTAGATAAATTCAGAGTGGGGAAGTCTAACAGAACCACCAAGTTCAGAAAGCAGGATGTCTGAACACCAGATGCTGGGGACAAACAAGAGGGAAGGACTGCTGCCTTCACACCTTTCTTGTGAACCTCCTAAAGGAGCTTGGCTGACCACTGTCGGAAACAGTATGTTGAACTAGACCAGGGGTGCCCAAACTCCGGCCCGGGGGCCACTTGTGGCCCTCGGAGGTTCCCAATCAGGCCTTCGGAGAGCCCCCAGTCTCCAACGAGCCTCTGGTCCTCCGGAGACTTGCTGGAGCCCGTGCTGGCCTGACGCAACTGCTCTCAGCATGAGGACGACTGTTCGACCTCTCACCTGAGCTGTGGGATGAGGACTCCCTCCACTACTTCCTGTTTCACGTCTGTGATATAGCTGTGGCAGTGAAGGAAAGGCTGGCCTTGCTTTGTGCCAGGCCTTTTATAGGCCTTGAGCTATTCCAAGACCTTCATTCATTCATATAAGTTCCATCTCTAATATATTCATTTATGTAAATTTATTCAAATTTTAAATTGTAAATTAATTCTTTCTTTCTCAGCCCCTGACCCAGTGTCAGAGAGATGATGTGGCCCTCCTGCCAAAATGTTTGGACACCCCTGAACTAGACGACTCCTTGGTCTGACACAGCAGGACTCTCTTGATGTTCCAAAGGACTGAAAACATACCTTTGAGTGAAGCAAACATACTGTTTGATCACTTCACTGGGAGTTTATTCTACAGCCATATGTTAACTAAGGGCTGCATTTTTCATTGCCAAATTTTTAGGCTTTTCGCATGGATGATCCTCTTCCCTGTTGCACCTAAAAGACCATTTCTGTCAATGCTCTCAATATCATGCAATATGCAACATGGGACAAAATGGTATCTCCACTAGAGAGCAGTAGTCTTGCATGGTGTGGAGCTCACTTGCATGAGGAACTGGGGTGTATTGATGTAGAAAGATCTCTACTGTGAGGACTGGAACTTACCTCTTGAAGACAATGGCAAGGATGGCAATGGCGGCAATAACTAGGAAGGCAAGACCACCCAGTGCCGAACCCACAATGAGAGGCAGCCGGTCCTGCAGCATCACAGAGCGTTCTCCTGTCAAAAGGGTCAGGCTAAGTTATCCTTTCAGCCAGAGACTGCCCTTGTCACCACCATGCCTCCCAATGAATCTCTGCTGTCTGTACATACTCTTCCAACCTACTGTCGGTGAACACGAAAACCCGAAACGCTTTGGATCTTCCCTCTTCTCTCCCACCTAGTGAGCCTCCTGGGGTTTTAGGGCAGAAAGTGTTCTGGTTATGCTGGGCTCTCAAATTCTAGAGCTGCTCTGTCCTCTCACCCAGCTAGTCAACTGGCTTCTTCATACCGGTCTGGACCATAAAGGCTTCCATGTCAAGAGGTGCCTGTCTAGTTTCAAGGCCTGTGCAGACTAGGTTTACTGGCTGTTCATGTTCAGGATTAAGTCCTTGGGTATTGGTCCTGGAGTCCCACATCCTCCCCCCCCCCCCAAAAAAAAAGACCTTCACTGTGCCTTGGGCTCCAAAGCTGCTCTAAGCTTGGCATTCTGAGACCTGTTTGATTATCAGGTCTGCTCTGAAGCCTTCCTTCCCTACCGCCAACCCATCACCACTTCCACACTAGGACTTAGCCACAAGGGATTATCTTGAGCCACTTTCCAAGGCCAGCTGAAGATATCTTTTTGGTGTCTCTGGAGTAAAATCCATTCTCTCACTAATTAATAAAAATTAACAAAAAAACCCAGAGCATTCTCTCATGCAAGACTCATTAAACAAGATGGATCTTAGGAGCACGAGGGGTGATAGATACACTGATAGGATGTATGCATGCATGTGAGGCAATATTTGACTATACAAAATCATGAGCTGGGTCAAGGTATGTGCTAGCCTGTGAAGTATGTGACTGTCATAAAAGTTTACAATGCATGAGCAAGAAGGTGATAAGGAGAGGACTATCAGATTGGGCAGGAGAGACTGAAACTGAGAGTCACTTACCTCCCACCAAGGTCTGGAAGTACATCTTTCCACTGTATGGCCCATAACCCATGGCTGTTCGGGCTCGTACCTGGAAGGCATATATCTTCCCTGGGCTCAGACTGGAGATAGTGGCCATGTTAGTCTCACTGGTGATGGTGAATGAGTTGTCCTCATCTTCTGACTAGGATTCAGCAATCAATCATGAGAAAATGACAAGCCTAATTCCACTTCCACCTGAGTAAAGCTCTCCCACCCACACCTATCAGTGGTTTCCCAATATGATCTAGATAAGCAGTCTGTATCCTCCAGTCTTCTGTTTTAATCTTTGGCTTCATCAAATGTCTCCCACAATGCCCTTTTGACCCAGAGAGGATACCAAGAATTATTTGTGCAAGTGACAGGAAGAAGATAGCCCTAGATAAACTCAAGCTAAATTCTCTCCAGCCTGATTGTGTTGAACCCTGTGACAATGTGAAGCATGCGATCACCTCCCTTTCAGCCTCTTCTTTCTCTCCACAATCTCCAAGGAATGGGACCAAATGCTTCCCACAACACTTCAGTAATATAAGACCTCTGAAATCAAAATGTGGAAGGCGTCCACAACACAATCATACACCAATGGGAAGTATGGAAAGTAACTGCACTCTCTCTCTCTCTCTCTCTCTCTCTCTCACACACACACACACACACACACACACAACACTTGACTTCAGGGTCCTTCTATTTCCGGAATAGCATGGGTGGAAGCCACACAGCATTATCTTCCATGCTGCCGGGGTGACACAGGAAACAACAAACCTTTAATGGAAGCTGCAGGGTCTGATTACACTGGTAGAAGGCAAAACAGATCATTACTACATGCCTAAACTGATTTACCTCTTCATATATTTTCCTAAGGCACCCTGGGAACCCTGGGAGCCATTTAGTTATTTGATTTTTCTCTGTAAACCGCTTTGTGAACTTTTAGTTGAAAAGCGGTATATAAATACTGTTAATAATAATAATTAATAATAACTGTAGTTTGGTGAAGTTGTTGAGAATTTTCTGTCAGAAATATGTAACATTTGCTACAATTCCAGAGGAACTTGTTGGGAAGTCATGGGAGTTACCGGTAAATTGGTAAAATAGCATAGACTTGCCCAGACCGTGGAAATCTACATTTCAGTTAAGCCTAAATTTCAGATTCTAGTTCTAATCCTGGTCTCTTCTCACTACCTGGGCACTTCAATTCTTGTCCAGCTGTAATTTCTCTCACCAAGATGCCTCAACTGACATTCAAGCTTTCATACTATAAACACTAATACTGAAAACAGGTGGTTGAGTACCTATCAGTTTGTGCGTGAACCCTTGGCATCCACATTGTAATTTTTTCAACAGGCTTGAGGATTTCATAGATACACAAGTAGATAGGTTCGTAAACTGAAAGAAAAGCACCCCTCCTAAAAAAAACACAGCCTGACACTGAGCACGCTCAATTGCCCCCCAAAAGGGATTCAGCCTCTTTTAGTCAGTTAGGCATTGAGCTGAAGAGATGCAGTTCTCTCTTGTACAATTATATAAAAAAAACACCTCTTCCCTGGCCACATCCCCACAACTTACTTTGTCAAAATACCGTAGCTGATAGTCCAAGATGATCCCATTTGGTTGATCTGGCTGTGGCCAAGACAAAGTGATGGTGCTAGGAGTACGACTCACCTGGTGCATCATAGGAACAGCAGAAGGGACTGCAATGAGAGAGAAAGAGAAAGGATGAAAGCCCATTTAAGCCTTATGTGTGAATGTTCCTGAAGTCTTGGGAAACCCTGGACTAATCGGCACTCAGAGAATTTCATAAAGTGCAAGTGTCTGAGAGCAG
The DNA here is from genome assembly GCF_035046505.1 of Tiliqua scincoides. NCBI lineage: Eukaryota > Metazoa > Chordata > Lepidosauria > Squamata > Scincidae > Tiliqua > Tiliqua scincoides. The sequence goes on along the minus strand of NC_089822.1, from coordinate 100,978,498 downwards.
TATTGGAGGCATTAATGGAAGCATTAAGAAGTGGAAATACAAATGACTTGGTGTGTCTGTTTTTCAGGCTTACAGCATACTGTCTTGTGCACATCTCTGTAGAGCAGGGACGGGCAAACCCTGTCCTGGGGGCCATTTGCAGCCCTTGGGGTCCCCCAATCCAGCCTGTAGTGAGCCTCCAGTCACCAGTGAGCCTCTGGTCCATCAGAGACTGTTGGAGCCTGGGCTGGCCTGCGACTGCTGGTTGTGACTGCCAGATGCAAGCTGTGGACTGGGTTAGACCAAGGTCTTTTATCGCCTCCATGTGTTTTCTGCTTTTCCCTGGGCATTAATTGAACCCTCCCCCCCTCCATTGCCTCTGAACAACTTTTGTCTCCATGTGTTTCTGGCTTGGTCTGTATGTTTTCACTGTGCAAGAAGTGTGTGGCAAACAGTTCATAGTTCTCACGTAGTTCTACATGCCTGTAATATAGTTCTCATGTGTATTATAAATAAGCTCAGTAAAATTCATTCATTCGTATAAATTCTGTTTCTAATGTATTCATTTATGCAAATTTATGTAAATTTATTCAAATTTGAACTTTGAAAGTAATTCTTTTTTTCCTGGCCCCTGACACAGTGTCAGAGAGATGATATGGCCCTCCTGCCAAAATGTTTGCCCACCCCTACTGTAGAGCAAGGCATAAGCTGTCCCAACTTCTGGAGTTCACCTATTCTTCCACAGAGAAGATGCAGGAGTTCAGTGTTATCCTGGAAATGCAAACAATGGCTAGACATTTCTCCAGGGCTTTCACATCTTATTTTTTTCTGTAACACACAAATCAGCCACAGCTGCGAGGTCCATTATACTTCTAAATCCAAGAGCAATATGGGCCAAGCTGTTGGGCAAATATATAATTAACCTGTGGCACTGCATAGATCCCATGGCTCAGTTACACAATGGTGCCTGTCCAGCTAGCATTGAATTCACCTACAGATTTGCTCCCCTACAAATACACCCTTAAATGCTTCTGTACTGTTTGGGGTGGTGCGGGGAGAACTGTGGATAACTGAAACCATGGATACCAGATCCGTGGATATAAATCAGAAGAGTGCCCTTGGATTCAAATGTGCCTTCTGGTGAATTCACATGCACAAGGATTCATGTGAAACACTTTGCATGCTGGAAATGAAATATGACAATGTTGTATTAATAGTAGTGCAGTTTCTCTGAGATGGTTGATTTGACTCTATTTGGGCAAAAATCATTTAGAGGCCAATCCTATGTCTGTTTACTCAGAAGGAAACCCCATTATAGTCAATGGAGCTTACTCCCAGGAAGGTGTGGATAGGATTGCAGCCGTACACACTATGCTCAGGACTGCAGTCATACACACTATGCTCAGGAATAAATCCTGTTGAGCTCATTGGGACTTACTCTCAGGACATATGTTTAGGATTAGGTTATGTTTTTGATTGTTTTTTGTGCTAATGTTCTTCATTAATTCTTAAACTGTCACATTTTCATCCTCCCATTCTTCAAAGAGCTTGTCAGCCTGCACAGACCCCACCCCTAATATATCCTCAGGTAGATCAGTCTGAAAGATAGTGGCTGACTCAGAGTTATTCAGGGAGCTTTATGTGCAAATGAGACCTTGAACCACGGCCTCCTTAGGCCAAAGCTCATGCTCTAGCCACTGCATTACTCAGGATGCAATCCTAAGCATGCTTGCCTAGGAATATGCCTCACTGAACTGAATGGGACTTACTTCTGAGTAGATCTACACCACATTGTGCTATTGGGCTTTCACTGGAATAGGGGAAATGTAAATGGAATAAACAAGTACTACTTAAGCTGCCATCCAATATTTTCATGTATCATTTTCTCATGCTACTGATCCTGCTGTGTGTTCCTGGTTGGCAGATTTTCACACTACACAGGGGTCTTCCTTCAGATATTCACTGATTCTGTTTCCTCAGTGTCCACAAAACCTGCATGTTCTTGACAGGCAGCTTGGAAAGAAAATGATGCAAAGTTGGTGCTACTTGCTGAGAGGAGAGGCTTCTCATTTCAGGGGGGCTAGCTTGGGGGGGTGGGGGGAGAGCATTTTAATGCTTGGTCAGGTGACTGCAAGAAGAGACACTGCTGAAAACATAAACACTAGAAAAAGTAGAATTTCTCCTCAAGAAATTCTCCCTGCATTCAGCTCTGTCTCTAATGCCAAAGTACAATGCTGTCCATGTCCCCTGGGAGAAGTACCAGAAAATTCTTTGTTTTACACACAAAAATGTGTCATTAATGACTTCAAGTCATTTTTCACACGGTGTTGCCCACATTTTGCCACTGAATTTCTCAATTCAGCCAAATGTCAAGGAAAATTTGGACGCTTCCAGATCAATAGCACACATCAAAAGAATTCCAAGGAAAGCAAAAAGGGTTTCTGTAAATTTGTGACATTTTGCAGGGGCTTCATGCATCCTATCTGTGCCTCTACTGGGGTTGGAGGTGGAGAGAGCAGCCACAGAGGAGAATGGAACCTCATGGAAGAAGTCATGCAGGCCAAAGTTGGCAAAACTTTCAGCTCCCATATAGCCACTTGACAGAATACTGTTTTACTGGGAAGGTCAGTAACATGCTGGCTGGTCATCAACCCAAGAAGCAGCCTTGACCCTTCAAATAAAGTTCAAAGGGAATTTTGCCTGGCCTTCACTCTGCATCGAGAAGATGTGTACGGGCCTCTGTTTGCTGAGAGAACACAGCTAGAACATGTTTTCAAAAAGCCCTTAAATCATCTGTTTTGCATCTCCAAACTAATATAACTCTCTGTACAACCGAGTCAGGCATGCGTACCAAAATCTGCAGCACATTATCTAGAAAGCAGAGTCTGGTGAACACGTTTGGGGAAATTGAACAATGAGGCTGTGAGAGCGTCAGGACTTTCTCATCTAGACCCTGGCAATGATTTAAGAATGAGCTGCTTCACACTTCGTCTAGCAGCCAGGTTCCACTAGTGGTATTCCATCAGTATTCCTTTGCTCATAAAGAAACACAGAAAGCATGAAGGAGAGACACATGCGCTGAAACTCTTGGGAGGCTTGACTGGAGGGCGGTAATTGGTCACAGCTCTCTGAAGCGTGTGTACATTTTATGGGATTACTGAAATGCCTGTGGAACGCAGGGGGAAACTAGCAGGTGTGCAGCGTCAAGCAGCACAAAGGGAAGACCACTTCTGATGTTAACATTTTGCACCCATCAAATGGCTCCTGGACTGATTGCTGTTGGAGAATTCAAGTGGGTGCCAGCCTGGCAAGGTCTCTTGAGCCTTGCTCTGGTGAAAGGAGACTATGCCTACAACAAGCTATCCTATAGGGCAGCCATTCTCAACCTTTTTTTGGCTACATCCCCTTAGGAGTTCTTCTCAGGTTCCTAGGCTCCCTGTCAAACAAGGATACAACACGAATAGATAAACATAAAATAATTTATTATTGAACACCAGTCTGCGGCCCCCTTCAAATGAGCTAGGGCTCCCCAAGGGGGCCATATGGCTCCCACTAAGAATGGCTGCTTTACGGGAAGAGAAACAACTTCTGAGGAACCCCAGGGCTCACTGGAATGCCATTTAAAAACAGGAGGACCATCATTTTCCACCAGAGACATTTACACTGATGGAAAAGGCGGGTACCCAAGTTAGTGTCAGTGAAGAAAAATAAAATGTCACCTTCCCAAGCTTTCACTGCATCTGCCACAACAATCTTCACACTGTAATCAAAGGTGCAGCTTGCATGACTCAATTCAGGCTGGGCTAACTAGGACCAGTGCACCCTGTGAACACACTGGGCCTGTTGACAAGTGCTGGGCCAAGCAGGGAAGTTACCAAATGCCTCCTTCTTTCTAATCAGCACTGAGAAACATAAAAGGATTGGTGCAGGGTTTTTTTTAAAATCTCAAACAAGGGGAAATTATTTCGGGTGAAGCAAATCAAAGAGGCTTTAACCAGCTTAGGCAAGCAGGAACCAGTTTCAAATTGTAAATCGAACAAGAACGAGGGTATGATGACACAAAGTATTTTATATACTCCCTGCTCTGACTATGCCTCAAAATCCCAGATCTTATTAAAAAGAAACTCACCTTGATTAAAGCAGAAAATGCTTTATATATTATTTTTAACCACATGCAGGTGGCACTTTACTGTAAGAGGAGAAAAAAAAAACCAACAAGATCCTTTCCACAGAACCTACAATCTGAAGCACCTGGACGGAATGTGCACAAATGCAGTCAAGTATACTTAGACTGTTGGTTTGACTCAGATGTGGTGTGGTGTTACCTGAATGAGCCATGGGCCTGTGTGCTCCCTTTCCAGAACTGAAAACCACAAACAAAACAGAGCTTTCCGTTCTGGTCTGCAGGCAAACTATAGTTTCTCTCATTCAAATGAATGTACGGTGGTGGTGGTAGTGGCTGGCTGGCTACTTGGATGAGATGCAACCAGACAGAGCCCACCTTGTCTCTCTGTAGTTCTCATGAGCAAGAAAAGAGAAGCTGTAGGATGAGGTGGGGATGGGGTCTTACTCTCAGGAAAGTGTGGTTAGGATTACAGTCATAGTTTGGGAACCACTGTACTAAGGGCATTTTTACCTGTGAGGCTGAAAACCGCTCTTGCTTCCATCCACTTTCTAACACAAATTTGAATCACAGATTAGATCGGACACTCATTTACCATGTGTGGGGGGTGTGCATCATACTTTTGAATGTTCCCCCTATAAAGAGCTTACTGCATAACACAATGAGAACAGGTTAGTGTAGAAGGTATAAAGCGTGAGGTGATGTAGTTTGTATTTCTGCCTCCTACTGTTTCCGTTCTGCAAAAGTGCAGAATGGCTGTAATATTCCTTCTTTTATTGTATTTGTAGCTCCAAACCAAAAATGAAAAGGTTCTTACTGAGCTATGTAGCATCTTTGACTGAGGGGTGTGGGGAGTGTATGAGAATGTTGGGGTGGGTATAGCTGGAGGAAGAGCACCAGGGAGCAACCATGAATCTAAAGGAAGGGCATTAGGACAAAGAAATCCCCGAACAGAGTGGATGTTCTAATAATGTCTCCATAACCTGCCTCTCAGAGTGAATTTTTAAGGTGTATAGCTTACAGCAGGATTTTTGTACCACCTCTAGACCTTGGGCCAGTATTCTCTGCCTCTATGCATATACCTGTTTACTTTCATCATTGGATGGGATGTGTCCCTCAGACTATTTGACTTAATACCACTGGGGAGCAGAATGCCAGAATCCTGTTCTGACCTGGAAGCCCCATGTTTGTACAGAGACCTCTACTGGATGTAGAAAGAATGGGGTATCTGTGAGAGGATTTGGCAACCAGTACACAAGTGTCCAGGCAGATAAGAACTGTGACTGTCATCTCAATGCGGCCGACATTTGTCACTAACCAATAGTCTCAAGACATGCAAATGCTCCTCGAAGATGAATTCAATATTAGCACTGGCGCTTCTGAGAGATTATCATGCAGTCTATTTTTACCTTGCTTTGCTTGCTCCCGAAGCAGGCTGTCATTTTTTACCCTTGTCCAAAAGTTCTTTATGCATTCATTACATTTTTTTTAATTGCTTTCCTGTCTCTCCCAAAACCACAAGGTTGCTGATGATATATTTAAAATGAGCAAACAATTGTTAGGAATAATTCATTAAAAACCAGTTAACATCACAACCCTTCAGACCAATAGTCACAAAACAGCTTGATTGGTTTCAGCAGTCAAGCAACAGACAACAGAACAGCTTTATTCAAAAGGGTTTTTGTAGCGTTTCTGGAATTTCAACAAGGGGGTAAAATATATCTCCTTCAGAAGCTTGTTCTGGTGCATTGGGGGAACTCCAAGAAAGGCTTTGCACCAGGCCTCACTGTCACCCCACCATTCCCAACTGCCAAAGGTCACTGTATTTACTTCCTCCACCTTAAAAGCTCCTTTTGATGTTACCTCAGTACTGTGGGAGTTAATGCAGCATCTTCTTTCTACAATACTCTTATAACACCTGGAACCAGGTGAGAAAAGTCCACAACATAACTCCTGCCCACAACTGTGTCGCTCCAGGCCTTGGGACTGAGGACACTAGTCTGAGGAAGAGCCAATGTCAGCTGAGGTAACATCAGGCTCCCACTGGTACTAGAGTGGTTTAGAAAGAAGTGGCTTCAGTGAGGTCAAGGAAGAAGGGGCCTATTGCCAGAGACTCATATTCAGCTAAAGTAATCCGATATGGGACAGGAGTCAACCTTGTAATATTTAAGCATGTTTTATGTAAAACCAACTGTTCTTATGCAATAGTTGAGAAGAGGGGGTCCTGCACTCAGCATCCTTTTTCCTCCCCTTCAACTCACCATTCTTCTGGATAAAGTGACTGTAAATGCTGCCACCACAAAGGATAAAGTCAGACAGAAGGGGCTCCTTTGAAATTCCACTTACCCAGACATGTGCCAAGAGCCCCAGAATCCCAGGGGGTTCCCAAAAACGGAGGCAGTATTGTATAGCTAGTGGTACTAGGACAAGACAACACACTCTTCACTGAGGGCTCAATCGTATCCAGCTTCCCAGCATGGATGCAGCCATAGCAATAGGGCATGCACCACATCATGTTGGGGGGAACAGTCACCGAAACCAAGGCTACATTGGCGGGGTAAAGTTGAATAAGATTCGCCCCTGAGTCAATTAGGTAAGGCAGGTTAAAGATCAAAATAAGAGGGAAGTTTACTAAAATAGTGGCAGTAGGCAGAAAGGCTTCGTGCACTGGAGAGGTCACTCTGTTCCAGAACCACTATTCAGAGCGCGATACCGTAGTCTTCTGAGTCTGAAGGATGCCAACAAGGCAAAAAGGGCCAAAAGGTTGTCACAAGCAGGTAAACGCAAAAAAATGTAGGCACACGGCAAGTAGAAAAAAGGCAAGCATGGGGGGGGAAAAGCCCCGGGGTCTGATGTGACTTCCTAAACCCAGTCCCTGATCTTGCTTTCTCTGGATAGTGGTACCCATCTCTCATGGCACCTCTCTCTTCCAAAGGTGGGCTGGATTCCAACAATGTTCCAATTATTCAAAATCCGGGTCAAAGGCTACGAGTGACTTAAAACGCACATGCCTTTTGTTTCACCATTCCTACTCATTGGTCAAATCATTGTCACCTGGGCATTCTAACCTGCCTTTGAAAGCTGATCAGGCGGGCAACTGGATGCACGCCTGCTCCGGTAGTAGGGTTAAGCTAATACCTTCTGGGATGAAGGAGTTTAATTGACCCTGTGCTGACCCCTAATGAAAGCGATCCTAAAATATTCAGTAGTCCACATTAGGAGGAGAAAATCCTGGCATAAATCCTGGGATTTTCCCCACAGCAAATGACAGTGAATGCTTATGAAATCTTCCAGTTCCAAATTCCCCTGAAACATGAAGCTGCCTTTAGCACAGGGGTGCTCACACTTTTTTGGCTCAAGAGCTACTTTGAAACCCAGCAAGGCCCAGAGATCTACCAGGGGGGAAGGAAGCGTCTGACAGACACCCCCTTTAATGTATGGAGCCCCTGCTGGAGTCTAGTCAGTTTCGTCAGTTTTGTTGCTGCATGCCTGAAGAGCAGCTAAAGTGTCAGTTTCAGTTTAGTGTCAGCTAAATATGTCAGTTTCGTCTAGTCACTAGACGAAACTGACATATTAACAGTTTGGAGAGACAGGGCTCCGCGATCTACTCATTTTGCCTCGCGATCTACCGGTAGATCGCAATCCACCTATTGAGCACCCCTGCTTTAGCATAAGGACTGAGTTGACTATTCCTCTAGTAGCCCACAGAAAAATATTTAGTGACAGTGGCCTGTGTTCAGGACTGCTGCCAACAGCCATTATTATGTTGATGATACTGTGCTATCTTATAATGAAAGACACAGACATAAGAATGAAAGTTAACCTTTGCTGAGCAAAAGGAGAACAACTTTTGCAAAATTACCTGATTAAAAAGAATGCAGGATTACAGTGATTATACTGAAAAGAAGACACAAGATACAGGATTCTAATAACCCCTTAAGAAAAGGGACGTCCTGAAAGGCTAAGCGCAAGTTCCAAACAGATCAAGCCTTCATTCCTCAAAGAGAAAACAGCACAAAGAAGAGAAACTTGCAGCCACCCAGACTTGGGAAGCAAAAGCTAGACACTGATGAAGACTAGTGGGTGGGGGAAACCGATGACTTGTTCTCTTTGGGATGCTTATATGTCTCAAAAAGATTACCTCAGTGCTTCCAAACAATGTTTTAGTCTAAGACTGTGGTTCCCAAACGCCTCCAGGGACGTTGGGAACCAGGTGAGTGTTTGTGTGGGCAGGGTGGGGGGCAGCGACAGTGCTGCAGAGATCGCAACGCTGCTGCTGCCGCCAAGGAGCTTTTTCACTTACCTGGGGGGTAGCACTGGCCTCCTGCATTGCTCTGGAGGCTCACATCCCCCTCTGATCTCCTCCACAGCTTGTTTACAAAGCCCTTATTTCTGATCTAAAGCTACTTCCTGTTTTCCATGAAAACCAAAAGGGACTTGAGATGGGAGATAAGGGCTTTTTACAGCAGCTGTGAAGGAGATCAGAGGGGACTGTGAGTCTCTAGGACCCTGCAGGAGACCATTGCTGCCTCCCAGGTAAGTAAAAAAAGCCCCTTGGCAGCAATCTCTGCAGCACTGTTGCTGCCACCTGAGCAGGGCCACTCCCCTTAAGGGGGAATGTCCTGCTTCTGGTTCCCCTGAGGGGTCGCGACCCACCAGTTTGGGAACCACTGGTCTAAGAACTTACCTCAACTTTCTAAAGAAAATATGGACCAAATGAAATGCATATATTCCCTATCTCCAAAACATACATACAAGCTAGAGTGACAGAGTTCAGGAAGGACATGGTGAAACCAAGGTCCACAGAGCAAATCATGTGCATGGCAAACACTTGCATGTCAGGAATAGCTTTTGCTGTGGTTTATACTCTGCTACCTATGTTGGTGGCATGCACTGGATACTTGCCTAGAGCATCCGACAATATCACTCTAGGTCTTTCAGATACAGGCAGCCCAATCCTTCCCAACTCCCTACACGGTGATACAGTCCCACCAAAGAAGTGCACACTGCATCCTGCAGAAGAGTTTTGGGCTGTGAAGGTCTAAGGGAATATTTGTTCCCTTGCCTTAGGGTAAGCCCTCACTGCCCTGCTGGGTCTACTCAGACCTGAGTCAGTTATATAACTGGCATGTCTGAGTGAACACAAGCAGGTAAATAGAGGCCAGGAAGAAGGATAGGATATCATTGGCACAGCTGCTGCCAATATTACCTTCTTCCGGTCAGGAAGCGCCCTCCTTCCTGCCCCAACCTCCGCCCTGTTCCTCCCCCTACTGTTCCATCCACCCCCTATTCCATGATTCATCAGAGCTGGCGCTCCTTCTCCATTTGCTGGCGTTTGGACCTGGCTGGTCGCTCTCTGGTGGTGGCAGCCAGGCTGCACTGTATGACGTTTTGTGCTTTGCTACAAACTTAAAGAACTGTCGAAATGCTCATTCTAGCAGCATAAGGCCTTGATAGAACTGAGCCATGAAAATAAAATTCACACACAGCATTCCTACTCCTTGATGCCAAGGTAAACAGCTGAACAGATTTGGAGGAGAAAAGGGAAATAAGTCCATTAATATTTCTCTTCATGTTACATACGGTAAACAAGCAGGTGCCAATTAAATCACAGGTAACAATCCCATTAATTGCATGATCCCTGATTGGGTGGGAGCTGATTAGAGGAGGAGGAAGCAGCAGCCTAAGGGGGAAAAATGGCTGAGCAGGAGAAACACCTGTGCTGAACAGTATTCATATAAACAAACAAACAAACAAACAAAAAAAAGAATACCAATACAAGCAGCTTGGGGGAATTACTTCTCTTTGACTTTGGCACTGTAACTGAATGCACATTCCTAGAAAACAATACACTTCCTTAAAGGGATATGATGTGGCATGTGATAAGACAGCACTAACACCATGCCCCACACAGTTAAAGCACAAACGTATCTATATGCGAGTAACCCAAACATCTGATATACGAATACAAGTCTGCAGGCCGGCTACACATCTAGCATGCAACAAATCCATAGATTCAGACCAGTAAACACAACCTCCAGCCCCCACCCCCCTCAGTTTTCGTCCCTGTTTTGTAATTTGGGGATCCACTCTGTGCCCTGCCAGGTCGTAATTCATTTTGTGCCCACCACGCCTCTTAGATACCAAGCATGACAACTTGTCACTGCTCTAACTTTGCTCCCTTCTAATAAGCTTTATATGTGGAGACACACTAGCTCTGTGGCTAATAGCACTAAGATAATTTGCTGCCACAAACAATCTATGAGGATCTGCGTGTCCTCAGGATGGCAGGGGGACCAGGCTCTTAATGAAGAGTTTAGTCATTGCCTTCAGTCTGCTGTCTGTCACGTTCAAAGATAAGCAGAGTATTTGTATAACTACCATGTGTGAGTCAAGAAAGCCAGATGGCAGCAATAATTCAAAACAACTGTGAATGAATTATTATTACTATTATTATCTTTATTACAATTCAAAATTATCCTTGCTTAATCTATTTTCTGATTTCTAAAAATACTCTTTATACCTCCGAGAGCTTATTTTTGTCTTTATACTATTAGGGTAGAATAGCACCTGAACGTGGGACACAGGGCTGCTGCAAATGGCATTTCCATGTCAGATTCTTCCCCAGTTTCCTGTAATCTGTAGGATCACTTACCCTGTGCATCTGTACCTTGAGATGTACCTTAACAGAGCATCTTTCTCTAGTTTTATCAACTGACCTCACTGAGCAGATAAAAACAACTCAACCAATTTTCATGTAGCCCAAACTTCAAATACCATCTAACTCTTCAGAGATCCTGTGACTATGTGCTATAGCACTGCATGGACATTTCCAAGAGCAATATCCACACATACTGTATCACAGTGAAACCTCCCGACTTCCATCCTCCATTATTAGCTAAACGTAAGATATCTGTCTTATTATATTGTTATGTGTAAAACTTGAGTTTGTCTGAGGAGGACCAGAGGGAAAACTGCTGCAGGAGAGGAGGCTGCAGTACCAGGAGAGAGAAGGTAGAGGCTGCTATGTGCAGAGGCCTATAAAAGGGGCTGCACAAGCAAGGAGCGGAAGACCACCAGGGAAGAGCTGCTGTGAGGAGCCTTGGAGAGCAAGCTCTACAGAGGAAGGGGACCACCAGGGAAGCTGACCAGAGAAGGAGCTGCAGGAAGGAGCAAGCTGGGAGAGACCAAGCTGCAGAGCGGAGCTAAAACCTGAGAGCTGAAGAGAGAGCTGCAGGGAAGGAGCCCCTGGAAGAGCCTCAGAGAACCAGGGAACAAACATCTACCTTTGCCTCGAGTCCTGCTGCCTCCTGCCTGCCTAGTGCCTGCCTCAGGTCCTCACTCAATCGGGGAATTTGGAACAAAGATGTTTTATTTGGTTCAGGTTCCATTCCTCACAATAAAAGCCTTAAACTTACATTGGTTTCAGTGGTCTCTGTCAATCCTGCATAACAATTTGCCGATGATATGGTCATCCTATCAAGAACCCCAGTGGGACTCAGAAGTGCCTTAAACAAATTTAGCCATTTCTGCGATGAAAACCAGCTGGCACTTAATTATCAGAAAACCAAAGTTCTATCCTTTGCCAAGAGACCTAAGAGTAGGATTTGGAGTATTAATAACCAGAGTGTCACCAGGGCCAGGCCCAGGTGATGCAGGCCTACTTGAGAACAAGGGGCTCCTCAAGGGTAAAGGGCTCCTTGGGAGTAAGGGACTCCTCAGGAGGAGGGAAGCTGTGGGAGTACTACCGGGTTACAGCCCCCAGGCAGGGGACCTCCTCTGGAGTAGGCTCCAACATCACATGGCTGGAAGGGGTGGACCCAGACAGGCAGGCTGCTGGGTTCATAAGGAGCCCAGCAGGCAGTGGGAGAGGTTCTCCCTGGGGCTTAGGCTCCACCAGGGTGGCCTGGGAAGGCTCGGGCAAACCCACTGCCTTACCAGTACTGGACCCTAGTCTTGGAAGGGCAGGAATTGCCCCTCTGTTTAGAAGGTTGACCCAGACCCTCGCTAACAATCAGAGGAGGATCCCCAAGGAAGGAGCTGCTCGGAAGGCTGAAGGGATATGGAAACACCTGGGAGCTCGGGGAGGCCTCATGGCGCCTATGCAGTGGGAACAGCCAGAGGAACCTGAGCAGCAGACAGGCAAGCTGGGCTGGGGCACCATCGCTGCTGTTCGGCAGCCAGCTAAGGGGCTGAACCCCACGCAGCCTCAGGGTTGCCCTGTAACCTCTGGGTGACAACACTGATGGTCTTACTAAAGCCCCTACATCTTACCTGGTCCTGCATATGCCGGAGGTAAGGCCTCTGGGGCTAGCCTTGATTCTGTGGACTTACCTATAGTTAATGGACTTTTGTATTCCCTGCCTGTGGGGTTTGTACCTTGCCGGTGAGTAAGACACAGGTCTCTGTGAGGGAACAGAGACCTAATGAATGTGAAGCGCTTGACCCGAATAAACAGGCTTGATCAAGACGGCCATCGGTCTCTGTGGTTACTTCCGATGCGGGTGAGTGGAAAGTGTCACAAGTTGACCCCGGACCACCTGTAGACCCCCTGGGGGGAGACGGGATCCCGCAATGGTGCAACACAGAGGATAGACCAGGTGACTACTTACAAATACCTGGGGGTAATGCTGTACTCTGCTGGAATCAGAACCGCTCATCATGACCATGTGGCTGAGGCAGGCCAGAAGTCTGCAGGAGCAATAGTTAAGTTTCTACACATTAAAGGTGGCCATTACATACCAGTAGCAATCAAACTATACCAAGCAAAAACTTTGTCCCACCTTTTATACGGAACAATTGTAGACTCTCCGTCCTCTAGCTTTGCCCTCCTGAAGCATGTTCAATCCAAATTTCTAAGGTCAATATTTCAAGTGTCTAGCTATGTTTCCAATGCAAGCTTGCGTTTGGATTCAGGCCTGCTAAAGGTTGAGGCCAGGGTTTCTTTAACTTCTATCTACCTCTGGCTCAACTTAAATTTTAATGCCCAGGGTTTAACATCTTTAATTCTATGTGACAACTTTCAATTGACCTGGCTCAAGGCAGTTTACACAAAGCTGAGACACCTAGGATTTTCTCCAGAGGTTCTACTGGCTATGGATCTGAATCAAGCAAGAGCAACCATAAAGCAGAGGTTGCTGGACATCAAGCGGCAAGGGGATATTAATAGAACTCCAAATTTCCTAGCCGCGGAGGACATCAGGTATATACCTGCATCAGCCACCTATCTCTCGCTTCTTGAGCTTCCAGGGCATAGGAGAGTTTTCTTTTTAGCTAGATGGAGAGCTCTCCTCTCAACATATGTTGAGGGTTGCTATTGGAAGATCCCTATCCCTGAAAGGATTTGCCCCTGTGGCTCAGGCGAGGTGGAAACAATTGAACATATTTTGTTCCACTGCTCATTTTATTACGGGATACGTGCTATGTTTATTACTCCCCTGACTAGGAAATTTTCAGGCCTGCCTGATGAGGAGAAAGCCAAGGAACTTCTTAAGGGAGCTAACCCGCACTACACAAGAGGGAGTGCTAGTTTCTTGGCAGCCGCCTGCAAAACCGGCAAGGGTATCATTTGTTATGAGAAAAACTTCTAATGGTTATCTTCTCTGTTTTCCTGTTTTTAGTATGATTTGCATTTAACTGTTAAAATTTTTTAAATTTTATTGTATAGGCAATGTTGTTACATTTTGTTTATGCTGGTCTTTGACCGTATTAATTGGCATCTTGACCCAGTGAAACCTAGGACATATCTATGGTGCAAACATGTATCATTTTTATACCACGTTGTCATCATTCCCTTCCCTAAAGAATCCTGAAAATTATAGTTCATTGTATTTTATTTATGGAATTTTTTATTGGTTGTGAACTCTCTTGAGCACCTTAGTTTTACAAAAGGAAAGGTGGCATATAAATCTTTAAAATAAATAAAAATTGTTTGCAGAGGTGCTTGGAAATCTTTTAGAGATTCCTATGGTGCAATTCTACATGTGCCTACTTAAAAGTAAGTTGCACTGAGATTAGTCACTCCCTTTTCTCCCCTACACCGATCTCCCATTCCCAGAATTCTCTGGGAAGGGCAAATGACTACTGACCCAGTTTAAGTCTGTAACAGAGATAACTAGAGATGGAAGATCCTGTTCTTTGCATAAAGTGACACTAGTCAATCTTACCAATTAGAGTGAAAGTGAGACAAGGCACAATAAGTTGTGACAAATCAGCACTGATTTGTGCGGCAAGTATGCTTGATGCCAATCAAGCAGAGACTACACTACCATGCTTTTATTGATTACGGTGAAGCCTGTGCAGGAGAACATTCCAATGGGCTGTGCCTAGCTTTCATTTCCTAATACCAGGTTCACAAATTTGGCTTGTGACGTGGGCCAGTCCAGGTTAAACATCACTTCATCATCATCAAAGCAGAACTTCTCGATGCTTGTCAGCTCCAGGGCCTTCCGTGGATTTTTCACAGGTATATAAATGAAGATGGATAATGCTGCACCATCTGCTAGAGCAGGTGTGCAACTGAACAGATGGACCAGCATAAGCAGTAAAACAGCAAACACAGGGAATGAAACAATCTTGGCAGTGCAGGGAGAAGAAACCTCTGGAGCATTAAACACAGAAGATGGTGGGGCTCCAGAGAGTAGTGGGTGGCATAATCCTATTCGTAAAGTGTGGAGATACACTTAGGAAGGATATAGTGGTCTGCATTATGAATAATTCAAGGGAAGATCTGACTCAGGTAGAGGTATACCACAACCTTAGGGCTACTTTCCACAAGCAGGAGATCAAGACATCAAACTGTTCTTAGACTGCACCACTTCAGACTGTGGATTGCACAGGGGTTTGTGGCAGGCCACAATACGTGGTGGACGGTCTGCATTTGGCTTAGTGGGTTACAGATTTTGCAGTCCTTTTCTAGTAATTTTCTATCTATGGGTTTTCAGTGTATATCATCTTAGTAAAAGTTTGTGCCTTCCCTTAGCATGGAGCCTCTTTCAGCTGAATATAACCAAGGCACTTCTTACAGGAAGAGGATGAATCTAAATCAATTTCCCTCCTGCGTTCAAAGGTTCCATTTCCCTTCACAGTCAATAATCTCAGGGTCAAGCTTGCTCCTAAAAATCTCCTCTCCAATCATATCTCCTCAGCCTTGAAAAGTCTGCCTAATGACCCTTCTGCACCATCGCCTGTGAATGTCACTGCCTCAAGCTGAAATCCTCATCACACCTTCGCGGTTTATGTACTCCTGGCCTCTCCAAATCCCACTGCTCCAATTCAGGCAGGAGCAGGGAGCCTGTTTTCTGTATTCTGCCAGGTACAAGGCAGCTTGGTCATGCTCACACATCTTTGGACACCTGTGGTAGCCGCTTTCTATCTTACAGGCTTGGATTGTTTCTCAGATCTCTATGGATTCTGTAACAACTTTGTGGATTGCACTTCCCACCCCTAACACACCTGGCATGGATGCATGCCAGAAGCAGAAGGTGTTCTTCTGCACTAACTTCTTATGCATGAGCATTTGCATGTGCCCACATACATACCAAATACCACTTCATGCATTCTGTTGCAAAACACATACATGACACAGGTGCACACATCAGAGAGGCAAGACAAAACTGCAGAGAGTCAGTCCTATGGTTGCTGCCACGTGATGTCTGGAATGGTCTGTGCACAAGCCAGTTTCACAAGCATGCTCGTGGAGGAATATGACAAGCCCTTGTGGTCCCTCCACCCTTCTGTTTAGCAATGCTGTCCTGCGGTCAGGTAGCTGGTACCAGAACCTCTTGTTCTGGTAGCTATCCTCACCTTTGAAGGAGCAACCTTCCTGGCTCCAAGGAGCATCTTTTTGTTGTATTTTTCTCCGCTGGCAACTGTTATCTTGCAGTCCTGCCCTTGCTGCTTAGAAAGGACTCTGTACTCAAAACCTGTCCAGCAGAATAAGATTGGTAATCTCACTTTCAGTCAGGTCCTCTGAGAGGCATTTTATCAGGGGGTTCAAAGTTTCTCTTGGGTCCCTTTGCAAAGGAGAAGGGGGGAGGGTGGTCAGGGCGAGCAGAATGACTGCAGGGAGGGGCAAAGGGTGGGGGAAGGTGAAAACAGCTGGAAAAGTCTTTGGAGCCCTGGTCTACCCATCCTTGTGGCATTGGCAGCTAGATACAGTAATACGGAAAACCAAACACACTCCTACGTCTCTCTAAAATCTTTTCAATATAGAAAATCGTGTAGAAAATTGGTTGGCAACCTTCAGTCTTGAAAGACTATGGTATAAGCCTACAGCACCCAGTACTCCCAGGCGGTCTCCCATCCAAGTACTAACCAGGCCTGACCCTGCTTAGCTTCCAGGATCAGATGAGATCGGGCATGTGCAGGGTTAGCATCATCATATTTCGGCTCCCAAGAGAATGGAAAGTGTCCTGTGCGCACCAAAACTTGCTTCTGCAGCAGCTGTAGTCCTGTAGCTGTGTCCCTGAGCTCCTATATACTCCTTCATGGTAAGCAGATCCACAAGTCAAAGAGCTCCTGCAGCAGGCCAGTTTACTCCCAGATCTGACACTGTGTTAAGGAGTGTCATGTATGTGTTCCTCGGCCCAGCATATATGACTTGCCAGTAGCTGCAGGAGCTGTAGCTGCACACCTGTGGTAGTGTCCCCAGCATCCCATGCAGGCAACAAGTCTGAGTAGATAGGAAAATGTAAAATCCCAGGAAATTTCTCGGCCCCCTCCTTTGGCTCCTGGGCCCCCTTTTTGACCCTGGTACAAATTACCCCTTTTACCCTCCTCTCCTAGGCCCTGTCTTCAGTTTTCTCCCCCACCTTCCCAAATACCTCCATTCTTATGCACCTAGTTCAAAGATGCCTTCTTCTACTGGCTGACTGGGGAGGAAACCAGATTAGCTCAGTTTTTTTCAGTCACCTTCTAACTTCTGTTCATCTAAATGCAACTGTTTACAAGACTTTCTTCTAACAACCATTTAAAGCCCTTTAATTCATCTCCTAAGCACAGTAACTGAAAGTAAACATACCTTTTCCGTGTTTGCCTATATTCTTTAATTGACTATCTTCTTTTCGAAAAGCTGAATCTTGTAGTTACTGGTAGCCTAATTTTTAGGCCCTTTGAGGTTGTTTGTGCTACTTTTCCGTGCGCACGATCCCCAAACCATGCTAAATTTGACCTCTTACTCTAGAAATACTGCAAATTCCCTCCACTGTACTCAATTTGAGTTATTGTCCATGTGTACATGACATGTAGGAACGAAAGGGTGCATGTGAATGAGCAGTGCTGGCAACAGCCCAGAATCAGTGCAGGGTGGTGAGTGCTAAAGGGTGTAAGGGAGGGAGAAACAGTCAAACGTGACATAAGAGTGGCCAAACCTGAGGAGTCTTTCCTAGGTTTGCCTTTCAATCACTGGTATCAGTACCACTAGTGAGTACTTCTCAGCATGGAGGGTAGTGCTTGACCCCAATGTTATGGTGACCGCAAGGCACCACTCTGCTCATTCAACTGCTGGAAATGGAGATGCCTGGGGAGGCAGTTCACAGTGGATAGGATGTGACTGTGCCTGACGGTTCCAAACATGAAGGTTTGGGAAAGGAGGGTGCAGAACAAAGGAGAGATCAGGATATAAGCAGCAATGGAAAAAGCCTGTCCTTTGCTGTTGGGTCAACTGTGGAGCATGCTGTCCACTCCTATGCACAGCTGCCATTTCTGGTGGCTGTGGTGATAGTCACAAAAACCGGTGCTTGCAAATCAAACAAACATGGATAAAACCATGCTTTAAACAGTCTAACAGTAAAGGTCTGCATCATCTTACCATGACACATGTTTATGGGATGGTCACATTTGGAATACTATCTTCAATTCTGGCCACCCTATCTAGGAAAGGATAACATGAAGGTATAGAAAAGCAACCAGCATAATCAAGCTGGCACCTTCCCAACGAAGAGAGGCATTTGGGCAATGCTCAGTATATAGAGCTGGCCCCTTTTGCTTCTGTAATGGCCCCCTTAGCTAGTTTTTAGGAGGTCACAGGAGGGGCCATGATAGTTCTGAAACTGCTAAAGTCAGGGAATGGGGATGTGGGTTTCACTGATGACCCCTCTACTTCTTCTCCCATAATTCAAGCACAGAAACTCTCTCTCTCTCTCTCTCTCTCTCTCTCTCTCTCTCTCTCTCTCTCTTTCTCTGTATCTGTGTGTTTTAGTTTAGAAAAAACGACTGCAAAGGAGAGCACAATAGAAGCTTATAAAAATGTGGTTGATACAGACAGAACGAAAAGATATTGAGGAACTTTTCTCCTTGCCCTATAATACTAGAAATTGAGGTGATTCTATGACACTGATTTGCAACAGTACAGGCTCAGTATTATATGAATATAATTCTTTATATTATTACATATTAAGCTTCAAGAAATTACAAGTACAATGTGGAGGGATTACCACTAGTTAGATGACTTTAAAAACTAGATAAACCTAAAGAAGGTGGATGCAGTTACCTGTAATATCTACATTAACCCTCCATGTTCAGAGGTAATGTACCTCTAAATACCAGATTCTGGGGACAGACAACAGAGGAGGACCTGTTTGTTTGTGATCTTATTCTGTGCAGAAGGCACAGAATCAGTAACACAATGCCTTAGTAGACACGCTTTTCTGCTCAGTTCCAGCAAGGCTCTTATGTTCTTATGACTGACACAGGCATTCATTCAAAACGGTTCTCCTCTTCCTGTCTTCCCACATTCCCCTGCCTGCACTCTTGATCCTGTCTTTCTATGAGCCCAGGCAAGTCCTCCCAAATGTGTGTGTAATCGGGGGAAAAAAAAGAAGGGTGAGCTAAAATAAAAAGCTCCCAAAGGGACGAATGGACGGAGGTGGGGCGGAGGGAGCTGGGCCACGTGACAGAGGAACACAGGCCTCCTTAGCGTGAGCTGTCACTGTGAATCGAGGACAGTTCATCTCAAGCTCACTCCTAATGATCCCGGGGAAGAGATTGGAGGGCGGGGGAGAAAACAGCACACAAAGAACCGGACCACAATAACCATCCAATAGGCACCACTGCTCTGGAGAGAAGAGCTTCAAAGCTCCTGGTCTCCCAAGACTCCACTGTGGCAGGAGCAGTTTGCCTCTCTTGTTCAGCAATGAAAGCCCCAGCGACCCCCTTGAGAATCAGAACTATTCCCCACCTTTAGGGTAGTCGTTCCTCACTGAATGAATGCCATTGTGGACCTGTCATTTGGCAGGCAAAGAAGCTTGGCCCCACATTTTCTCTAGAGATCTGAAATTGAAACATGGAGGTGGGAAAGAGTCACAAAGCCCATCGTACATATGAATGGACAGGCAGAGGGTTTAAACATGTGGTCTAAGACTGGGCCTTACCTAGTGAGCTTTCTAATGACTCTGTGGGTTCAAGTCCCAGAGCCCTCTGTAGTAACAGAAGGGAATGGGGTGGGCAACATTAGACCCTGTCCTTGGCAAGCACAAAGCCTCCAAAGCATACATGTATGGTATAAATACTAAGGGCCTGGTCTGGCTAATAAAGGAGTTCTGGCATCCCCTGGAGTCAGTAGAGGAAAGGCTTCTGTAGATACCAGAAATCACAGATTGAACCCTACTGCTCAGCTCCACCGGATCCTGAGCCCTGTGTTGGGCCTCGTGGCCCAACACGGGACTTCTTGATACTGCGCTGGTTCAAGAACCGCTGCAGAATTGATTAGCCCCACTGAGGAGCTACTTCCCCCAAGGAGCTGCTGCGGGTTGCCCAGCATGCATTGGATGCCGCTGTAGTCATTTTGGTGCTGCAGCAATCTCCTGTGACAGGCAGCAAAGGATTGGGCTGTTAGTGTAGCAGCTCTCAGTCTAGTGTTCTCAGTGTCTGCTTTCATTTTCCTGGCATTCTGTAGCAAAGCAAAAAAGCTGTGTTTTGCAAGAGAGGTGAGTCATGAGCACACGGAGAGGAAATTTGTGAACCATGGATAGGTGAAACCGCAGATATGGGGTGGACACATGTACCTACATGTGCCATGCACTTCATACTCCAAACCTAGGCTCCCTTCTCAATCATTCCAAACCAATTTTTATTTCCAGCTCCTGACCTCAGGAGCCTTGTGCTGGGATCAGGTCCCATCCAAGTCATTTCAACACCTGAGTCTCATCTCAAGAAACCATTCCAAATTTTTACATTTTTTAAAAAATTTGACAAACAAAATGCACCCGTCTTTCCCCTCTGGTCCTGACCATCTTCAGCCTTACTTCATGTACTGCCAGTGCCCAAGTCACTCTAACTCCTTCTCTCTCCAGCCAGCCATCCCCACTTCTGCTATTTGAAAAAAGCAGAGGGTGAGAACCAGCAAAAAGGAGGGGGAAGGAGTACTGCTAGCCTCTCTAGCTAAAGCAGCTACCATTCCCCTCTTCATTTGGCCTCCTTTTGCTGGTCTTTGCCCTGCTGCTCTTCTCAACCAGCAGGAGCGGTGCAGGCTGACTGGGGTCAGGAAAAGGAGGTGGAGGTGCTGCATGGGAGGGATGGTGGTGACAGCAGAAAAAGCACTGCAAAAGATGGTAGGGAACGGGGTGGGGTGAGGCACAAGGACTGAAGTGCATTCTGCTGTCCCCCAAAGGTACTGCTTGGCATTCAGCGTCCACTGGGGCCTACAGGAGGGCTACCTGCATTGGGACCTTGTATAGGAGAAACAAACTCCAGTTTGGTCTCTGTGACATCAGCACATGACCAAACGTGATAGGCTTCAAGCACAGTAATTTCACTATATTTTCTACAACATCACTGATTGGCTGGGATCAGTCTCTGAAGGGAAAAGAAGCCCTGAGGGTAACAACCTATCAAAGCAGGAGCAGATGGAGAAACAACGGCAAGCGTATATGCGTTTAAGAGTTTTTTGAGGAAATATTTCTGTCTCCCTGAAAGCACTACTTTCAAACCAAACATCTGGCACAGCCCTGATTCAATGGAGTCGTTACATTACAAACAAACATACACACAAATGTTATATCAAATGGGTGAGTTAAAAGAAAGGCCTCACTTCACTTGGCCTGTTAAGTATCTCAAACATGCTGGCTTACTTTTTAGACCAGGGGTTTCTCACACATTTAGCACCGGGACCCACTTTTTAGAATGAGAATCTGTCAGGGCCCACCGGAAGTGATGCCATGACCTGAAATGATGTCATCAAGCAGGAAAAAATTTTTAACAATCCTAGACTGCAGTCCTACCCACACTTTCCCAGCAGTAAGTCCCCACTGTTAAAAGAGTATACACAGTAGCTTGTTAAAAGTACAGGTCTGTAACATTTCCCCAAATGCAGTCACATACCGTGGTAGCATCAAGTCTAATAGATTAAAAATAAAATACTGAAACAAATACGGATCCACCTGAAATGGGCTTGCGACCCACCCACTGTTTGAGAAACACTGTTTTAGACATTGCAATATAGTACCTTAAATATGCATAAATGTGGATGAACATGAATATGTGATTGTTTATAATAGTTGTGGCAGACTGGGGTTTGGAATGGAGAGAATGACAAAATTACACACGTGTATGTGTGTGTATACAATATGTGTGTGTGTGTGTATACAATACAATACAATATATGTATTGTATGTAACTTGTGAAAAATGTACACATGTACAGACCAACAATCTGTGTACACCACACAGAGACTATATGCTCATAAAACAAAATATGTTCTAAAGACAAGAGTGACTGTTTGAACTGCATTCATCACATTCTATAGTTATTAGGAAGTATAAAGAGAACCACAACAAATGCTCCTAAAATATGTGGCTATTTGGCAGTTTTCAAGATATATACCCTGACAGGAGCAGACCTTTGTTGAGAATCTCCTCCTCAGTGCTTCTCTGCTGAAATCAGTTTGCCCACCCCTCTGAATATGGAAAACTGTAACCCTGGTGCTGGCCATTCTTAAGCAAGGCAAACCGACTGACTGCACCACTGGAATTCAACAACGGCTGACAAAGCTTTCTGACATTTGAGAAAGATTTTTGCCTTTGTCCAGCCTTTGAGGCTGCCTGAATTTCGGCATTTCAGACAAGTAATTCACATAGTTTACATTTTGTAAACTCCTCATATGCTTTCTTTGGAGACAGACAGGCTGGGGCATTGTTGTCACATTTGTTTTGAAATGCTGAAATACAGACTGGCAAGGACAGAAGTTGATAGGAACAGAAAAGATGCAGGGAAAGGAAGCGACAAGAGAAGAAGCAGTCAAGTGTAGAAAGAGAGGAGCTGTGACACTGAAAAGGTAAACGAGGAAGCTGAGAAAGGAGAGGAACTGGAAGATAGCAGAGGGTGAGAAGAAACAACAGACATAAGCTGGAGGACACCCCCAGACACAAGCTTCTTCTGGAGTATACATCATCTTCTGGGATGTGCCAAACTTTTCTTCTTCATTCTCTCAGCTATTTCCTGCGTGTTGATATGGCATGTTTGACACACTTGCCACAAAAACAGATGTGTGGTTTTTGCAAAGTGGATCCAATCCATTGTTATGGATTCCATGTGTCAGGGTATCTGAAATACGTTTAACCATACATTGTACTCCCCATTCAAAAAGGCAGAGGCAGATACATAACTGATTTAAGTCAGTTGTACGTTCTGTGCACAATTCAGCACCATCGTTTCAGATCATGTTGGAGAAGTGGGTCAAGATTATTTGCCAGACTTTAACAGCCCAATCTTATCCTCTTACACATACACCCCACTGGTGCAGCCATGTAAAAAAATGGGGGGGGGGGGAATTGTGAGGTATCAGAGGGGAAAAGAGATTTCAATCCCCTTACACCTCTGTAAGCCTCCTACTCTGCAATGGGTCTTCACTTTGCTGGCACATGTCCAAGGAGAGAAAGTGGGAGTAGGCTGCCAAAGGAGGGGATAGGATCTGGAACATGCCATCACGACTGGATCCACCCCTCCACAGCCTCCCTGCCCCTGTTCCACCCTCCCCTACCCCTCCTTCCTCTCCTGCTGGCTTATCTGCTCCGACAGGTGGCCAGCGATTTAGCAAAGCGCACATACCAGCGCTCCAGCAGCACACTACTTAGCACACTGCATCAGTGTGCTTTATGATCATTTTGCATCAGCCACTGGCAGCAGAATGTGTGTTCCATTGGCAACGGGGCCTGATATGATTGGGTGAAAGGCACAATCTTGGATAGAGTCTAGATTAAATTGCAAGAAAAGCAGCACATTTTAAGAAAAATCGTTATGGATTATTTAATAATAACTATAACATAACACTACTAAACAAAGGGAATTCGTGTTTTTTGGTATTTGAAGGTAGTATACAAAATAACTTAACTGATTATAACATAATCAGTGCGCAGAACCATTGAGCTAGCTAGCCAAAAAATAGATGTTGTAAGGGGGTAGTGGGTACTTACGTGTCTGGCACAAATGGCTTAATTGTGCATCATGTTTTTCATTCAAAAGCACAGACAGCAGTATAATATAGCTCTGAATCACTGCTGAACATTGCATGTGCAAGTGACTTAACTGCACAACAGCTTACATAATTAAGCTACTGTGGTGATCTTTTGCAGCTTCAACAAAAAAAAAATGTTTGCGATTCTCATCCACAAAAGCAAATACTGCATGAGGTTTTCGCTTTGGGAAAAGAAAATCACAGATATGAGCCACATCCTTATTTTTCCCCCACTTGTGCTTTAGCACTGCTCCTTAATATTAGCATTAGAGAAGCTGCAGCCTGCATGGAGCCACAGAATTCAAGAAGATGCTAGGTGGCTCTTTAGTTTTGTATTGGGTCTAATGGCCCCATGCCAAAGCCTGACAGGGGATTCTGTTCTTTGCAGTGAAGCACCTGTTCCTCTGATCTATGTCATTGGCTACTTCTCCCACTCCTGTAACTCCAGAGTAACTTTACCTCCAGAGTAACTCCTGCTTCTGATGTTTCCTCTCTTCCTACTGAGAATGCTCACTAAGCTTGGCACCATTGCTAAGGTCTACCCACTTGACTGGCAGATGGTGTTAGGGGTGGTGAGAAAGGGGACACACTGACTTGAAAAATCTCTTGAATACTAAAGACAACAAAAATAAGGTAGAATTACCTTGTAGGATTCTGAGAATGTAAAGGGAGAATACCAACAGGGCTGTTCAAGACATTTTGGTATCTAAATTCTGCTCCCCACTATATTTAGAACTGATGTCAGGTTTTAGAGTGTTCAAAGTGATGCTCAAACACTATCTTGTTGCACTCTTCATAACAGCCCTTTAAGGCAAGCCAGCATTATTATCCTATATTGCAAATGAGGTTGATAGAAAGCCATGCCTAAGTTTGCCTAGTGAGTCCATGGCAGAGACAAAAGCCAAAACAAGGGCTTTCTGATTTGTAGACTAGTTTCTTAGTCCCTTACACAAACTCTCCCTACACACTTATTGACACGGAGCACAATCCACCAGATTGTTCTTCTGAACAAGCCCCACCTGCATGAACAAGAGTTCATTGTTCATGAACAACAGCATTGTGGTGGTCTTATGCAGCTCCTATTCATTTCGATGAAGCTTGTGCAGGAGAACCTCCCAAAGGACTATGTGCATGTAATGTTACAAATCAGTCTTCTGCCATACTGCCACTCTAGGCAGTACCCTATGGCCACCATCAGAGGTGCTATGTCTCTTTGCATCATCTGAATACCAGCAGAAAAGGGAGGAAAAGAAAAATGGAAAGCAAAACAGAGGAAGAGGAGAAGGCAAAGCATGGAATGGGAATCAACCAACAGCATTCCTCACCTGATTGGCTGGTGCTAACATTGATGGCAGCATGCTGTGGGGCATCTGGGCTTAGCTCAGTCACAAGGTTGACTGCTTGGATCTCGAAGGTGTACTGCACTCGGGCCAGGAGATTGGAGACTTGCACCCGGCTCTCTGTCAACCCCACCTGGCGTGGCTCGAATTGGACACTGTCCCCACACCGCACACAAGGCCCCGGGGATCCTGTTGGGCACACCTTGCAGATGACATTGAAGAAAACATCTTTACGGCCCCCTAGGTCCTTTGGGAGGCGCCAGGTCAGCAGGACATTGGAACCAATTATTTCATAGCTGAGGTCACGGGGCGCTGATGGGGTGCCTATTTTAAAAAAAACAAAACCGACATGAGATCCTGAAAAGCTTAGATGACAGAGAATAAGAGAGAAAGAAAGAGAAGGGCATATAGGAGCAATAGGATGGTAACATATTTTGTGACATCTATGCACTGCCTGCCTAGAGTAGCTTTCTTACAAGAATAAAAGTTCAGAAAAAAGGCATGTGAGAAGACTGTAACTTTAAGAGAGAGTGGTCCAGACTTTCATCTCTCATGGCACCCACTGTGTTAACAGTCCTAGTCAGAGAGTTCTGCTCAGAGGGAGTTCTGATTTCCTTTACCCCAAGCGTACAGAAGGAAAAAACCACCTTCTTTTGCAAATCAACAGTCAGTTGATTTGAGTGTTTATTATAGTTTCAATAATTATATTATTGAAATATTATAGTTTCAATAAGTATCAATTTGCTGCTGTTTTTTTTTTTTCTAGCATCCTAAGGGTCCAATTCAACTTTCCAGCTCTGCTGTAGCCACAATACAGCCCCATGGAAAGGGAACACATGTTCCCATACCTTAAGAAGGTCCTAGTGAAGCCACTAGGCCTTTTCAGCCACACTAGACGCTGTTCCAGAACCACCTTTCAGAGCGCGATACCATAGTCTTTCGAGACTGAAGGTTGCCAACTACTACTAGTGACTGCCTCTACACCACAGGATGCAGCGTATACCCTATTGGCACAGTAGCACCAGCAATGGAAAATTGGATAGGATTGGGTCCTAATTCATTTTAGAGTTGGGTTAGACACTGCAGCTGCTGTAACATAAACCATTACTCACCACATGACCTGATGCCATTTGGGCTTCCCTGCCCTAATAGCAGCAGCCAGTAATATCGCATCGGGGGGACAAGAACTTGCAACTTCATGATGTCATGGTGTATGGTTAGCATTCCTAGATCTTATTGGGTGAAAGGAGGATGAGAAGGAGACACAGAGACGATTCTTTTAGCAGGATCCCTGCATCTGCAGCAAGGTCTAATCTCACCTGTAGAGTGCTCCATTTTTAAATTGCATTAATGTGTTTTCACTTGTTTTAAGTCCCCCTGTGTACAGTAGAAGACAGTGACTAAATAGAACAGTGACAACCAGAATGTATTGTATAAAAAATGTGAAAGGAGAGAAATGCTTCTTCCTCTCTCATGTTATTAGAACTTGGAATCACCCAATAAAACCTACTGGCAGTAGATTCAGGATTGTTAAAAGAAAGTACCTCTTTGCACAGCACATGACTGATTTACACAATTCACTGCTATGAAATGTGCTGCTGGCAGTTAAGTTAGATGGCTTTACGAAAGGGCTTAGACAAATCCATGGAGAATTCTATCAAGGGCTATTAGCCATGCAACAAAATGAAGCCACTGTGCATCGTGGCAGTACATAGTTCTGATCATAAGATCAGAGCAAACAACAGGAGAAGGCTGTCATGATCATGCCCTACATGTAAGGAGGCATCTGGCTGGCATTGTTGGAAAGAGAATGCAGGATTAGACAGACCCTTGGTCTGACCCAGCCAAACAATTCTGTATCTTCAGTCATTCAAATATTCTCATTTCTGGCAAAGCATTCCTGTTTCAATCTGCCATTCACAATTATTGGCTTTGCAAAGTATAATCGGAACATCAGGCAACCCCCACAACACAGTCCAACACCACCAGACCCTGTGGCATCAAAAAGGAAAAATTCTGTACCAACGCTATGCCCCAAACATAGGACAACGGTTGACCAACCGTTTGTCCACCAGATGCCTTCGAGGATGGCTTTGAAAAGCCAATAGTGGAGGGAAAGCAGCCTTTGGAAGATGAATCATACCTGGTGCTTGGTCACACAAACATTTGTGTGCAAATTGGCAGTTCCATTATGGAATTGTTACGGCAGCGGTTCTCAAAGTGGGTCATTGTGACACCCCAGCCAGAGAGCCCTGGCCCCCGCCCCCCCTACGGGTGGGGAGGGAGGGAGGGAGAAAGGCAGCAATGCGATCTGCTGGATCATGCTGCTTTGGAGGGGCGCAGGGCTTGCTGCCACTTATCAGAGCCTGCAGCAGCCTCCCAGGGGTGCAGGGCTCCCCACACTGCAGAGCCAGTAAAAA
Source organism: Tiliqua scincoides (assembly GCF_035046505.1). NCBI lineage: Eukaryota > Metazoa > Chordata > Lepidosauria > Squamata > Scincidae > Tiliqua > Tiliqua scincoides. The sequence continues at coordinate 100,951,186 of NC_089822.1, read as the reverse complement.
TAGCAATCGCAACCACTTCCAGTTTTGCAAACGCAAAACTGGAAGTGGTCACAATCGCAATTTTGAGGGACTCCACAGCGAGGAGAGTGCTGCAAATGCTGGCACAAGGGCTCCCTGTACCCTTGGGAGACTGCTGCAGGCTCTTGTAAGTGGCAGTAAGCCCCTGCGCCCCCTCCAAAGCAGCGCGATCCAGCAGATCATGTCACTGCCTTCCCCCCATCCCCGCACACGCTTACTGTGGCTCAAACTCTCCCTGATAATTTGGGCACTGCTGGGCTATGGAAACACTTATGTATGTGCTTCAGCTGAGCAGGACCGGACAGGAGAAAGGAATGAGGGAAGAACCAGAGGCAGTAAACAGAAGCAAGAGGATGAAGGAGCTATAGAGGAAGTGAGCACTGAGGAAAAGGAAATTAAGCCATTTTTGCCTGGCCAGCAGGGGTACACATTTGGTCCCTGTTGCATATATGCAATGTTGGGCAGAAACTGTCCGACGCTGGGGGAAGGCCACAGGAAGGCAAAGGGGCCTAACAGAAGACTGTTGGGAGCTGGGACCAAGGGAAAGGAAGGTAAGGCAAATCCCCTCCCCACCTTAGTCATTCCCAGGTACTTACTGGTGCAGGGGGCATCAGAGGTGTCAGATGAGGAACGGTAGTATCGGGTCAGGCAGGCACATTCACTGGAGCCTGTTGTGGAAGAATAGCTGTGGGCAGGACAAGGACTGCAGGGAGCATCTCCCACCGATGCCTTGAAGGTGCCAATGGTGCAAGCTAAAGGTACAAAGGGGGGTGGAAAAAGAGATAAAGCCATGAAATCTTAGTAGTCCAAGGATATCCTTTCATGTGTAGGTTCTATTCATTGGGCTAGCAAACAAAATGACCCTTCCAATGAATTGCCCACAGCAGGTTACACAACTGTAAAAGACAAAGAAACCTTTGAATGGGAGAAGACCCAAATGAATGGGACCCAAACTGAATGGGAGAAGACCCAAATGAATCTCTAGTCTGTTTGATTTCAGTTGGTCGGTTGTGACCAAAATTGTCATAACATACCTCAGATGGGCCAGAGAAAGGGAAAGGAGAAGGAGAGACACAGAACGAAAGCCAAGAGGGAAGGAGAGTGAGAGAGGGATCTAGGTAACTAGATAGAGTCAAAGTAGAAATGATACAGAAGATAAACAATACAAAGATCAGAGGTACCAAGTTGAAGGCTGAGGTTAAAGATGGTACCCGATCCTTAACCCTAGCACATAATACCCTAGCAAATAACAAAAATATGGCAACCACCCACTCCACAACCAAAAGAACTATAAAATGGGCCATAGCGAAAAAGGTGAGTAGGGAAACACCCAGAGCCCCCCCCCCCCATTTTCAAGCTGAAATAGTTCTAAAAATAACTTTTGGCTCAGCTTCAGAATTATTAACCACATGGAGTGTCCATCTGGATTTACATGTCTTTGCTATAAATCCATGTTATGTTATTATATCAAACAGCTGTGTGTGATCTGACTTGGCTGGCCGGAATCTGCCCTAAAGCCTGAAGTTTCTCCTTGTGCCTGTCAGAAATGGCTTCCAGGACATGCTGATATTTCTGTCAAGCAAGCAAGATCTGATTGTCTGTGTAATCGAAGTTTACTTTAGCTCAGGGTCCTGTTTGCTAAAGAGAGATTATTCTCGCTGCTTTCCGTGAAGGAATCATGCAGTGCTCTTTCGTTTGGTCATGCACTGATCAAAGGTATATTTGGGGAAAGGCACCGTAAAACTGGACCATTCCTGTAAAACTAGTCTTTCTTCTAGTTAAACTGTTGAGGACTCTTCCACTGCATCCTAACATTCATTTAATAAGTGAAGATGCTCATCAGCAGGAAGGCATTTGTTCAGCCTTCTCACTCAAGAACATCCTTCTCGGTTATTTGCAGATTACAGTTTGAGTTTATTATTTGTTTCCTTACAGTTCATGTAGGCAATTTCAATGTTATCTGAAAGCTGACTCATAAATTCCAATGCAAAATGTAAACTCACAACACAAGCATGGAAAACTGTACACTGTATTCTTTGGCAATAGAAAGCTGTGGATGGAGCCAGCAGTGTTTTAAATGAGCCACCAGGAGTCTCTGCCTGTATGCTTGCTTGTGTGTATCTCCTTCCATTAAGAGGTTGTGAGCCAGGCAGCCCAAAGGACTCTAGACTGAAAGAACACACATCATCTCCCTCCTTTGCATCAATCCATGGGAAAAACACATATCTATCATCTGTTCGGCTTCACATATGTTATACATATGCAAGTTTGCCACGTATATTTAAACAAGTAAGATTTAGGAGAGGATTACATAATGCAAGTTTCTTTCTCTAGACATGCGATAATTCTGTTAGATAGACTTCCAAGCTAAATCTATTATCCTTGGTTCTGGAGACACTTTTCTGCACACAGAACAAAATTCAAACTTAGACTTGGGAGGGTAGATTCTCCTCCACAAACACAGATTGTGCTTTGTAGGTTGCTGCTTTTTCTGATCTTTGGAACTGAGTTTCACTAAACTACATACTTGAAGATGAAGGAACAAAAGCAAACCTAGCCATTCCTGAAAATGGGTGATGGGAGCAATATTTGAAATTTCAGAGACAATTTCCAGTATCTAAAATCATCAGCAAATTCCAGTAGTGCATATAAATTATAATGTCAGAAATCAACATTGATTTTGCTCAGGGGAATGCAGAATATAGACTGGCAGGATTTAGAGATAGAAAAAAGTTTTAAGTGAAGTAAAAACCAAATCTATAAACATGACCCTTCAAGGTCTACACTTTGGGAATGGAGTTTGAAGGTTCAGGCAATATTTTTAAAACTGCCAGTTTTGCAAGCATTGCTTCTGGCAAGGGATAAAGCTTTTATTTTGTTTTTCTGAACTGCCACATAATTCTCTTTTTTCATAACTGAGACGTGGGGAGGGGAGAGTGAAAGCTTGGAAAAACATGAATTAAAAAGAAAAACTAATACTCTTTTTTTTAGTCAGCAGCTAGAAATGTTTCACGTTGTCTGTAGAGTAATCAGGTGCCGTGTCAAAATGGAAAATTAGGGTGCAAGTGCAACCAAAAATCTGCTTCTCTTGCTCTCAGATGGCATACAACTTGGAAAAAAGAGTCCAGGCACAAGACAGGTATCATTTCTGCCAGATAAACCTCACACACACACACACACACACACACACACACACACACAGTACTGTATTTAGGAATTGCCTCTCCATAATAAACAAAACAAAAAGTGTTCTAAGAGATGTGCAATAAGAACACTGCAGTTGCAAAACTTACAGCCCAATCCTATGGGCCCACTATGCCTTTGGCATTCTGGCAGCACAGCATGCTCTATGGCAGTGTTTCTCAACCAGTGGGACAAGTACCCGTGGTACTTGAGGTGGTGTCTGGTGGTATGTGCAGACACCTGCTGCCCAGTAGCAAGACCAGGAAGCAGAGAAGGACCATTTTAGCTGGAATCACTGAGAGCTGGCTGGTAGGAGTCTCAACCAGCTGTTGCTTTGGGATCAGTACAGGTCAAGGGATTCCCAAAACATGGACTGCAGGGGATGGAAAGTGCAGAAACCACCGAACACAATTATGTACCCTAAGATTGTAAGCCAATTTGAGATTCCTTTTTAGGATGAGAAAGGAGGGGTATTAAGGGCCCAATCCTATGGGCCCACAGCACCTGTGCAGAGCTCCAGCTCCAGCACTAGGTGTTGTAAATGTGCCATAAAGCATGTTTACAGCACCATGTGAGGAGGGGCTCTGGAAGGACTTCGCCCAGACACAGTTGAGAGTGCTGGAAGGTGGGGCGGGTGTTCGGGGAGGAGGGGAAGTGTTCTAGGGTGGGGTGGGGGGAGGAACTGACCCATAGGGGTTGGGACCGCAGAGACCTCCTCTGCTGGAGCTGATCCTCCATGTGAGACTGAAAAGCCTGACACGGAAGTTCTTAAGTCTGCGCTGGTGGAATACCCAGCATGGACTTGAGATGCCTCATTGTGAGGCCTGGTTTTCCCCCAAGGAAACCTTCAGTGGCTTCCTGGAGCCTGTAAGATACAGAGGTCACAATTTTGGCACCACTGTTCCTCCAGGCACTGGGAACCATTGGATTGGGTTGTCAATCTATCTAAAATAGATTGTGTTGCAATACGTATTGTCTGAGAAGAAGCATTTATTCCTTTCTCAGGATTGGAAGGCCTCTTTTGCCCTGACCACTTGCAGTGGTTATTAGTGAGTGTAATAAAAGTAATTTGAAAACATTTCAAATTTGCTCATCAGTTAATTAGGGACACTTTGTTTTTTAATCAAAAAGAGTTTAATCAATTAATCTATGCCAGTGTTTCTCAAACTGTGCGTCAGGACCCACTTGGTGGGTCGCAAGCCAGTTTCAGGTGCTTCCCCATTCATTTCAATATTTTATTTTTAATTTATTAGACTTGATGCTACCATGGTATGTGACTGCATTTGGGGAAATGTTACAGATCTGTACTTTTAACAGGCTACTATGTATATGCTTTTAACAATGATAGTATATGGGACTTACTTTTGGGTAAGTGTGGGTAAAATTGCAGTCTAGGATTGCTAAAAATTTTTCCTGCTTGATGACATCACTTCCGGTCATGACATTACTTCTGGTGGGTTCCAAGAGATTCTCATTCTAAAAAGTGGGTCCCTGTGCAAAAAGCTTGATTAACACTGATCTATTTTTAATAATAAAAATAAAATTTTTAAAACTCTATGAAAAAGACTTGAAAAGCCAGAAGACCAAGACCGAATGATTAGTACAAGAAAGTCACTCTGAACTACTCCTTCAGACCCCTTTCAGAAATAGGAAGGCCAACAGATTTTGTAACACTTGGCCAAACAGCTTCAACCAGGCAGGCTCCCTTAGGAAGCACCCATAATTCAATGGCAAAGCACCAGCAGTATTTTGCACAAAGAAGCTCCTAATTTCAACCCCTGACATTTTAAAAAGAGTCTCAGCCAGCTGGGCTGGGAAAGATCAGTGCCTGAGTCCTTGGAGAGCTGATCTCAATCAGATAACAGTGGCCACAGACCAATAGCCTGATTCAATATAAGGCAGCTCCAATTGTCCTTAGGTTCAAGTTCCAGAGAGGCATAACAGAGAAGAAGGAACTTGGTGCCACTGTTCATGTCTCCATTAATTAACAGAGGACTTCCTGTACTGATCTTAAAATGCAGCGAGGGATACGTGCAAAACAAGCGGTCCTTCAGAAACTCTGGACTCAGGCCTTTTATAGCTCAAACTCAGTAATTAGACACACTAGGGAATATTCTCAAAGATCATTAGCACTGGTGTCACTCATATTAAGAGGCAGGAATTTAGGAAACGATATAAAAACTGCAATAAACATTCTGTGTGAGTCAATTGGCACTGGATGGTCACCACATAGACATGCTGTCTTCTCATTCCAGATCGGACTTGATCCACAACTTTCCTGGAATTGGTGACAGATTACAATTTTTTTTTTTTCAGAGAGCTGAAAGTGGTACGACGCAGACATCCTTATCCAGGATGCATTCTTCTTGTTCTGTCTTCTCTCCACACAAATTTTGCTCGTAGTATTTCAAAAACCCGCAACACCTTTTTTTCGAAAGACAAAATGAATGGGTACGCTAGGAGAAATGACAGACCTATCACAGCATCTTCACCTCTCATAAATCTGTCATCTCTCTCCAGCCACAAGAAACTTGCTGAAAAAACCCAATCAACTCTGGCATGAAACACAGGAGGTTTTTTTTTTTGGGTGTGTGTGTGTGTGTGTGTGTGTGTGTGTGTGTGTGTGTGTGTAGTGACTCTCCAAAGCCAATTGACCTAAATGTCAGGTATATTGCCAGTCTGTCCACTGGAAATGGTTGAGCTGAAAAGCCGCCTTAATTGGGCCATTATTGGCTCAAGCAACCTTGTTAAAATTAATCCAAATTAAAATTAATTTAATAGCCATATAATGGACATGGGCAAAAATAATCCAAACAGTAGCAGGAGGCTTATATCACTATTAGAACCAAGTACAAGTCACAGGCAAGCTGTGGAGTTGTGACTTCAACTGGATCATAATGCAAGTATTCTGCGGCTGCTATTGCTTGGCTCTTTTTTAATAGACTCAACAGAGCTGACTGTATTTGTTGAGGTCAGGAATGAAACTTCTCAGTCCACAGGCTTCTCTACTCATTCCGGAGTTCATGGGTCCAGGAACAGCATCAAAGGGCAGCTGTGCTGGGAAAGGTGATTCTACAAATAGTAGTCAGTAAGTGCTCACTTTCACTGGTTCCAGATCAAACAGACCATGTTTTGAGCACCATTTTTTTTTTAAGTGCCTGGAAAAAAAAACTGAATTTTTCCATCATTTAGAGCCAGGAGTCAAATCAGCAGCCAGATGAGAAACTGGAGGGTTCATTTGTAGCTTTAAATCTACCACAGCTTTCTCCCTCACCTGTTGTGGTGAGAAAAACTCTTCCTCTGTAAGCCTACACACATTTTCCTGGAAGCAAGCCCCACTTACTTTTGAGTAGACAAGCTTAAGATTGCACTGTTAATGCATCCCAAACCCCAAGACAGTTTCCCTTCAAGGAGGGGGGGTGGGACACATAAGATGACACACTACAGTGTCCAGTGTAGGAAAGTATAGATTTTACTCTGAATATTTTCTCTTGAGCTTAGAACACATTGGCTAAGTGGGATGTAATACATTCCTATATGTCAATAGAAGCCTGCTGCCATTTTGTAGTTCTTTCTCAGGCTTGTATATAAATTACACGTTTCTAACCCACAATTTATTTTTACTAGCCTGCCTTGCAAAGCATACCTATGTCAGTCATTTGAAACTTAGACAAACCAACTTTAGCAAATCTTCTTTGGTTGCTTAGACACATTTTTTACTTACCATAGGTGACTAAGGCCCAATGCTAAGGAGTGCATTCTGGTTTACCACCGACGCACACTGTTGCAAACGTGCCATAAGGCACATTTGCGGGACCTTGCACCAGTGCTCTGCCAGTGCTAGCCTAGCGCTGGGTTAGGGCCGAGCTAGCGCCGGTGGTCACATGAACAGTGGAGGGGTAGGTGGGGGCGTGGGGGAAAGCAGGGAGGAGGCGTTCCAGAGAGGGGGAGGCGAAGGAAGGGTGGGGGAAGGGAGCAGGGTGGGAGGGAGGCGGGATTGAGTAGCCCCACTGCAGGGTTACTCAGTTTACCTGGGGGAAGGGGACAAAAGTCCTTTTCTCCTGAGGAGGAGCCAATGGCTGCCTGGAGTGCGCAGGATGCAGCAGCCACCATTTTCGGTGCTGCTGCAGCCTACACACCGGGCAGCTCAGGACTGGACTGTAAGCAAGCAACTATTTTCAAGCGCGCCCACCTGGAAGGGTGGGAAGGGCTGGTGCCAGGCTATTTTGTGCTCTAGGGCAACAATCAAAAATCAAAATATTTTTCAAAAAAATTTTCCCCACAAACTTTATAATTGTATTCCATAGCACTGTTGTGGCATTTATCTTTAAATAAAAATATATATATATAAATTGTCAGTTGCATGTTTAACATGAGTTTAAAAAGTTTAAAGTTCATAGAACTGAGACCCTCAAAGATCAGTATTGTACCCTTCTGAGGTCTGCACCCTAGTCAGCTGCCTAGTTTCTGTAGGTTTCTGTGTTGTTTGGCCATAGACAACTAGAATACAAAATAAATGTGTGCATATAACTTAGGAAATTATGCCTCTGTCATGCATGCATATTTCAATTCTCTCGATATGGTTTTATTTACAAATGCACAAGCAGAGCAAAGTGGAGGCAAACAGGCACTCCAACAGCAGGCAGAAAATCCCTTATATAAACAAAACCCATAACAGCAATCTGTAATCTGCCCCTTACAAAATGAAAATACGTTTGATAGGAACATCAAGGGCCAGTTAAAATTGCCTGCAGGTTGCCAGTTGATCATCTCTGGTTTAAACCATCTTCTAGGCTTGTCCCTACATTGATTTGACAATCATGTAGGAGAAACAGTATGGAACGATGCCAAACCTTGCTGATGAGTTTGTGCGTGGTTGCAAGCTCTTGAACCGATCACAGTACAAGAAGCATCTTGAATCGGAAAGAACAACAACAACAAAAACAACCCAGAAGGTTAGGCAGGGTTGTACTGGTATGTCCTGATATGGAGAAAACAAGCAGAGCTACATTGCCGCATGGAGTGAGGTGGGGAAGGGCAGTGGCAATGTTACATGTGATGGAGAATGGCAAGGATAGAGCAGCTGCCTTTGCCTCTAGGCATTCACCAGCAGATGAAGAATTAGGTGCAAGATGAAAGCAAGGCTCTGCTGTCCATATGCTACCATGTGCAACATTTCCAGGAGAGTAACTGTGGACAAAAACCCCTTCCCCCCTCCCAAATCCGAGCCAGATGGGGGGGCACTTTTGAGCTTATTATGCATGCCTAGACTTGCCCGAGTCATAACTTTGCTTCCACGTCACAGACTTATTATAAGTGGGCAGAGAGGAGTTCCCATCCAGCTGACAGCACAGCACACATATAAACCACGGCTGAGCAGAATTCCACTTGCTAGTCTCAGTCCTACAGTCTTGACGACAAATAAACAAGCAGATAATCTTTTATCCTGAACGGGTAGTCTGCGGTTTCTCCCCACCTGTCTTCCAGCATCACGCAATAAATTTTCTTCTTGCCCAGAGAAGGAGCACCTAGCCTCTGGGACTGCTCACCCCCTTCTTCCATCTCCTGATTTTCACAGAACATATTCATATTTACACCATTGCTTGACACCTCCTGCAGGAACAGGGGCTACCCTCCTCCCCTCTCCCAGAAGCAGAAGCAACATAACATCAGGTTGCCACCTTGTCACCAGATGTACATGGTTAACACTCCTGATGCTAGTGTAGGAGTTGAGCCAGCCTCAGCTCTTCCTCCCTTTCCCTTTCAGACTGAAGGTGCTGTGCCTACCTTGATCCACTCAGTTTTAGAAAACGTAAAAGCGTGTGCTTGGTGGTGTCTGGGTTGCATGAACTCTGAGGAGGAGATGGGCATAATTATTCCTACATTTGCTTTCTTGGAGGATTTGTGGACAATGTCATGCGAAAGCTCCAGTCCCAATAGGGACCTAGTTGAATTTTCCATGGCTAACAGCTGGACCTTAAGTGCCCCCACAAGCAGAATAAACCATGCAAATTATACTCATGTGCTTAATTTATATAGAACTCAACATTTCTATTTTCTTGGCACAGAACTTATGCTAGTCTGCACTCTTAAGGCCTCGCTGCTTGCATTTTTCTGGAGGGTGAAGATCCCTCCATTTTCTAAAACCTCCCCAGTTCAGGCTCTTGCTGTCTTTTGTTTAGTGACATTTGCTGCTATTTTGCGCCGTTTTTGTATAATTTGTTATTGTTTTCTCATCCCAGTGACTCTTTATTTAAAAAAAAAAATATTTCAAGGAAAGTATACCTTATATCCAAATAGCATGTTAGTGTAAATTCCTCATATGGGGAGAAAAGTGGGCACAAATACAGTAAACAAATACATTCTAAAAGTTTTTTATTTGGTTTTAATTTGCAATTTGGACTTTTCTGTATGTTGCCTTGAGCACATTGGGAGGGGGCAGATAACAAACGTTGCTAATGTTTTAAAATTAAATTTCCATTTTGCTTACCCCAAAGCATGCATAATCCTATTTTCAAACTGCTGGGCTGCTCATTTCTGCTCTGAACAACCGCTATGCATGAGAAGATCTGTCTCAGTGTGGCTAAGGCTCTGGCTAGACTTGACATGCTTGGCTGAAGTATCTCTGCTCTTCCCCCAGCTCGGTCTCTTTCCTCCAATATTCAGACACAGCTCTCAAAATCTGCCAGTCGTTAGTGGGAAGGGAAAAAGTAGGGCAAATCCATTTGCCTGGTAGCTCTAAGGATGGTTGTGTTTGGAAAGGAGGGATAAAATCCAGCAGAGCTACTAAGAGAAAGGTAAAGGCAGCAGTACAGAAAAAGAGAGGGAGAAAGAGTGAGTCATAGAGAGAGGGGGAAGAGAATGACTGTAGCACTGTGGGCAGAATTAGGTGTTGTAAGGAACCATGGACCCACCACCCAAAACAACAGCCCCCCTCAGGTCACCCCCCCATAGTGTCTATTGTCCTGAAAGCATTATGCTGAGTATTATCCTTCATCCTTCAGCACTAATGATGAGAATAAAATACACAGGGCAAGCTCAGACAATATTTTAATAGCCCCACTGACCCAATGCCGCCCAACACGATTGTGGAGACTGGGCCCAAATCACCAGGAAGTGAGAGAAGGGATCAGGACAAGTATTCACTGTGACCATACGCATCATCAAATGCATGGGGTCATCTGGGCAGTTTAAGTATTGTCCAAACCAGCCCACTGTAATGTGGTCAGGACACATTATGGAAAGAAAGGACAGAACCTGACATGGGGCTACTGTTTTCAGTGGCAGCTCTGTGTTAATTATAATATTACATTCTGCACTGAAAGTGCACAAGTCCTGAGAGTATCTAGGGATTGAAGGCTGCTTCAGCCACCAGGAGGGATGCAAATCAATTAACTGATTAAAATGTCTTAATCGACTAAAAAGGTGTGCCCAATTAAATAGGCTGCAGATTTTTGAAAATGTAAGTTATAACATTTGACACAAAAACGAAGACAGTCGGAGCCATCTTAAAGGAGGCATCTCCCACAGGAGCTTCTAAGATGGCACTTGCTACCACTCACCCACACACAGCACCAAGAAAGTAAGTTTTTTCCTTAAATAATGGTTTTTATTTCTACTTTTATTTCAAATTAATCAATTAAAATACAGATTAATCAATTAAGATGTCTTTAATTGAGTGACAGCCAGAGAAAATACATGTATATCTGAAATGTGGCACCAGTGTTTTTTTCCTGAATGAGTACATGACTTATGAAGCCCATATGTAAATCAGCACAGACCTGCATAAAAGTGGCCCTGTTTTAAAAACCAGGCATTATCATCTATTATGTTGAATTAAAACTCCCAGCTTCTTCTTTAACCGCAGCTGTTGCTGGTTATTTATCTGAGATTCTTAAAATAACGTTGTCAGAATTTAAATAATTCTGGTATCTTGTTTTTAAGTTGTTGGGTCGGTATGCAAGTTGTTGCGACAATTGTAAAATATGTCTTAATTGTGTTGTGTTGATATGCCAATAAAGGTTTCAGACAGAGAACTCCCAGCTTCAGTAGATGCAAGCACACACTAGACCTCCCACTATACACTTCCCAAGCTTTTGTTGCACCTAGCAATCCATCAAAGTATCGAGGCCTTTGCCACACTGGACACCTCTGGTTATTTTTGGAATGGGCTCTGGTTCTATTCCAAAAGTGCTTCCCCTCCAGCCAGGAGGTTTGCACAGGTTCCAGCTAGGGTAGAACAGGGCTGCCCCTCTTATTTCTTTGCTTATTTATTACTAGCCAGTAAGTGCAATATTTTGGTTTTCCCTTCCAGGTCCCCCTCTGTTTTGTTCTGTGTGAGCGTGAGAGCAGGAACTGTTTACTGATTTCTAGGAACAGCATCGAGTGCAGTTTAGATGTTTGCGAAAAGATTAAATTAGGAGGAGGAGGGCCTGGCTGAACTAGGATATGAAACAGTGGTAACCTGTTGTCAAAGAGATAAAAATAACTAGAGGCTTCTCTAGGGATTTCAAGGAAATCTGGCAGCTCTAACTATATGTTCAAAGAAGGGTTCTGGTGGGTAGAGACCCCTACTTCTATTCCACTGGGCTTCCTGCTCAATTCCGGGAAAATGTATGGCATTTGTATGGCAAGAAGAAAACTAGAAAAATGAAATCATAGCGCATGCAAAGGCGATTGCAGAGATTAAATGTGTTCCACAGATGTTCAAGCCACCCCCACCTTCCTAATGAAAAGATAATTGGAGAAAAATCACCGTGACCTAAAATTTCAAGCAACTTAGCTTTTTCATTTCCCACTTCGGTCAAAGGGGACCAAACTGACAGCACTGGAGGCAAAAGGACTGCATGCACCCAGAGAGGCAATGCACCAAGACACATGAGAACTAGAACTGCCCCCAAATCTCCCTAACCTCATCTCATTATGGACCAACACAAGAGGGCAAAAAATAAAGAAGCTGACCTCTAAAGGCTGCACTCATGGTGATAATTTCTGCTACAGAAACATTTCAAGCCTGCTTTAAAAAAAAATCCAGTGACTATACACCAGCTTCCTATAAATGTCTGGGTATAAGATGCTGGCTGTGACCTCTCAAGTCCTGAACAGCTTGAGTCCAGCGTACCATGAGGGGGTCTTCCCTATGGTTCATCTTCCAGTTGCACCCTCCCTTATTCCATCAGGATATTAAGTTCATACCAGGATAGAGCAGCTTTTCAGTCAGCTGCTCTGTAACTGTGGGTCTCCCTTCTCACAAAAACACTTCAGAGCCCTCAGGCCTGTGTCTCTTTCTGAACTGTTGCGAACCATTTTCCATGTGTGGAGCCTGGATCCAGCAAGCCATTTTGGCCTCAGCCAGAAGAAAGCAGGTGCTTGTTGTGACAAAAAAGGGAAATCAAGGACCAGGTAACATCTGAATAAAGAAAGATCTGCGTGTAGCCATGCTGGTAGGCCCCAGTGTCAGACCTCAGCTGTATCCAACCTTAATTAGTGCATACCAAGCCTGGGAGAACTGTGGAGGAGGTTGCTTCACAGGGCCCTCTGATATCTTACCAAGTGGGCTCCAAGGCCAGCTTGATTTACAACAGGGTTCAGCTGTGAGTGTCTCGGGATGGGAGGGGGATTCCACCATGAGTAAGGAGGCTTGTGGCACTTTCACCCCTAGAATGTTCGGCTGGCACAGAGTTCTGATTGGTGGATGGGTCAGGAGACCTATAAAGGTGAGGGAGGGACGCTTATGCTGGGCTGACTTTGTCTCTGGCTGAGGGGGCCTGAGATCCTGGACCACCTTGGCAGGAGTGAACCCAACTTGACTGCAGCAAGATGGGCTAGATCGGATTTTGGAATGCTAAGACTTTGGTGAGTGATATAGTTAGGAGGTAGTTATTGTTTTATTAGACTGAGTGTTGTATTGTATGTCTGTACTCCTTGCCTAAATTTCTAAATTTTTGACGTATGCAGTGCTGTCTGTATAATCCTGCTTAAAACATTTATTCAATAAATCCTACTTATTACAACTGACTGGATTATTGGGATTGGAAGAGAGCACAGGGACTGGTTATGGGAGGCAATCCAGTGTGACCGGGGTGGACCCTGGAGACCCTGTATGGGAGCCTACTCCTTTTGTCAAGTTGAGCCCAAGGGGGTGTAAGCTGGAGTATGACTCAAGGGGGAGGGTTCCCCAAATTTATCCTGGCTATCAGGAGTGGAAGCTCTGCAGTTTAGGAGCTATTTGGCAATTGGTCTTGGAGAGATCTGCGGGTGCTCAGTGACCATAAGGGTTTATGGCCACTTGATCACCCTGAGGGTAATAAAAAGATTACCCGGCCATAAAGGAGTGTGGTCTGATTTCTTTCACACTTGTTACCTGGTTCCTTCTCTGACTGCAGAACTCCTAACTCCTCAGCTTCCCAATTCCTCTGTCTTTTAGACTATTCTCCAGACAAGCCCACTCCATTGCACAAGCAGGCTCTTAATTGCAACCAAGGCTTTTCTCATTAACAGCCATTACTCATAAAGAGGCAGCACTTCAGCTCAAGAGAATTGTTTTGGACAAACGTAGCGTGTGCCTAGCTCTCCACTTCTGGGCTGAATGATGGCTGCCTCTGTGGCAGGGTTGCCAAAGCTCCTGGGTTCTGCTGGTTCTCTAAGCGCAAACTCTGGCCTTCAGCCATTTTGTTCACACGCCTTCAAAACGCAGCCAGTCTGGTCTCAAAGGTGGGGAACTGAGTGATGCGCCGCAGGATTGTGAGTAGGCCACAATTCAGCAGGTCAAAGGATGTTTCTAGCAATGCAGTTTCTCTTTTTTTTTTTTAATTTCCAAAACAAGTTTCTATAAGGATATGCTTCAAAGGTTGTGGGCAATGCCTGGTAAATCTCAGGAGCCAGAGGAATGGCTGAATCAAATATCCTGTGGCCACAGGGCTTTTGAGGGGGAGGGCTCTTTCATTCATGCCCTCTTGGGTGCTTCTAAAGGTGGATGGTTGGCTATTACTAGCAACAGTGGGATGAAGGAGACGGGCTTTAGTCTGAGCTAGGAAGGCATGTGCTGTGTCCTGTAGTATTTTAAAGAGACATCAGCCTTTGACACTGACTACTGGAGAAGAACAGATAGTTCCCCATGTGCACCACAAGGCTAGACAAAACTACAAGCTGAGCCCTTGCAAAGTTGAGGCTGGAGTTGTGTTACCTTCAGGGGCACAGAGAGCTGCCTCTTCCTATTAAGTCCAGACTAGCAGTGCTTCCCTTCTGGTCTGTGTGGTTTTTTTCTTTCCCCCCTTTTCTCCATTTCTTGGCATGGTGTCAGGCTGCCACTACGGTTCACTTGGGCACAGCTCACGCTCAGAGACACTGACCCACTTTCCCCCACTTCTCCTCCGCCTCCCCCTCCTCTCTGCTTGTTTGTCCACCAGGCAGGAAATCTCTGTCAGCTCCCAGAGTGCCTTCTGAGGGGGAGGGGGCAATACAGGGAGGATAGGAAAAGGATGGGACTGAAACAAAGGGAAAAACTGTGGTGGGGAAGGGAGAGATGGTGACTAGGAGAGAGCAGGCAGACAGATGGGAAAAGAAAGGTGGGGGATGCTGAAGCATGAGATATGAGGAAGGAGGAGGATGTCGAGGGATAAAGAGACAGCAAATCAGGCAGGCACACAAAAAAGGAGGGGAAAATCAGGTGTGAGGCTCAGTGTGCTGACTGAGTCTGACTCAATGGCACCTTCTATGTCTGATGACTGATGGTTTTCTAATTGGGATTATAGGTACAATGAATCTGATCTGATGGGATAGATTCTTTACACGTAGCTAAGAAGAAACCCCAAACTGAGGGCCCAATCCTAACCAATGTTCCAGTGCCAATGAAGCCTTAATGCAGCCCCAAGGTAAGGAAACAAATGTTCATTCATCTTGAGGAGTTCTCTGTGACTGCCCCTCCACCACAGGATGAAATGCATGCCCTTTCATGCATCAGCACTGGAAAGTTGGATAGGAATGGGCCCTCGGTCTCTTCTAACAACTAGTTCTAAGAACAGGCAGCCAGATCCGCTACAAGAGGCACACATCAGAGGGGTGGTTAGGGTTGCCAGTGAAATTCTGCCAACAGCAACATTCGAGGGCAAATGTGGGGGTTCCTCCTAACTTGGAGATGTACCAGATTTCACCAAAAGCAAAACTGGAAACAAATTTAGAGATTTTTCCTCAGGCTAAAATCTTTGGTTAATTTCAGGTGAAACCAAAAGTTCTAACATACCCAGTAAAATTTGCTGTTGTGGGGTGGGTTGGAGAAGGGAATCTGCTCATCTTGAGCCTGTCGCTAGAATTTTGTCTAAAGTGACATCTGAAGAGGATTTGGAGGTTGTTCCTAAGACAAAACTTCTGAGAAATGTCTAGGGAAGCTAAGTCATTTTTAATAAGACTTTAAAGACCTTCTGTTTCTCAGAAAGGGGGTTCACACATCCCTAGCAGTGTGGATGGGAATAAATTAGTAGCCACGGGAGAATGGCTCTAAATAGTCAATACTGGTGACAGATGAGGTTACTAGGAAGAAAGTCAATGTGAGAAATTTCTGAGGCAGGGTAAGGGGGGTGGCGGAGGAACATCTGGCCAGTCACTAGCTCACTGGGACATCATATGTAAGTACAGGTCTGCTGATCTGATTTTCTCTCACACTTTCTGTTTCTCTTTCTGAATCCTCAAATATCAGCCTGCTTCCTGAGTGCCTGCAGTTTCCCTCACATCCTCTTACTGCCAGAAAAAGCTTAGAAGGCCAGGCCTGGATGACAGGGTAAAGGATCAGAGACCCGTGGGGTGGGATTTAGTGGTTTTAATCTGAAACTTTCTCTCCATTCTCCAATCTGCTTCTGCTGTTATTATATCATAAAGACAAAATGCAAAGAAAATAGGGCATGTAGGAGGATATCCCAGCACATATGTAACTGAAGCAGGGGAACTGAGAGACAATAACAAAGACCTTTTACATTCAATATGTACAGAATTAAAAAAAAAATCTTAGCTTCGGAAGTGGAGTTATGGTAGGGAGCGAATGTAGCAAGATAGTATCACGCCTTATTCATCCCACCTGTTTACCTCCCATTTTCCATTCCAATTTTCTGAGCGCACACGGACAAAGCCACACAAACACCATCACTTCGGCTCTGTGCAAATGTTCTCAGCCATGCATTCAGTGAACAGATGCATGCAATGAGAGTTCTATTCTAGCGCTCATTAACCATGCAAGGCTTGGGGGGGGACGGACCATGCTTGCCGCCACAATGTTGCTCCCCTACATTTCCACTGAATTTGAATTCAATTCCATTTCCACTGAATGTGCAATGTGAACAGCTGACAATAACAAGGTTCTAATGCAGTCCTTATACTAATGCAGTAAAAGGAAGGGAGGGAGATATCTCGGGTATTTCCCTACAAGAGATAAGAGAGGGGCCACAAGAAGGAAGGCAGATACAAGAAGTTGAAATAGGAATAGCAGAAAGTGGACATTAGAGCAAATTGGTATGGAGATGGCCAAGGGAAGGATAAAAACAAGAGTGAAATGAAGCAGACTGAAAGATACAATGAAACTGAAGAAATGAAGCACACAGAAGTGAGAACATTCCTGGTTCATAGGGAACATTCAGTTCCAGGATCTAGAACAGAACAGAGATTTTTACAAGACTCCTAGTGTCCCTTTATGAGCATCATGCGCTTACCTGGGTTTAAGCCTGTAAGCCTGTAGACAAGGTTTGTGTTATTTTTAATTGTAGCATGCCTAGCAATTTTAGGCACTTTATAAATGGTAAATCATAATTGCTATCATAATAATACACAAGGGTGCCTAAAAATAAGCCCACAAGAATCAGCACAGGCAACAACCAAGCCAAGAATATTGAAGCCAAGATCCAAAGAACAAACACATGAGTTCTGTACACTTAACCAAGGAGAATCTGGGCTTATGTGTTGCACACACCAACACCTCTCATGCTGTACGTCAAACTGCATTTGAATACAAAGGAAGTTTCGAATGCGCATTGTGACCCGTCACAAAGATAAGAATTTCAGAGAGAAATTAAATTTAAAAACACAGTCTAGCTGAATGTGTATAAAGTAGTTTTACAGATATCAGCTCTGGAGAAGAACTCCATGAGATGCAGAAAACCTGAAACCTTTTTCCTTCAGTGCTCCCACCCCCACCAAATGTCTTCTACTACTGGAACTGTAGTTGAGCCAACTCAAAACTTTGGGAGAGGCAAATGGTTTGAGACATGACTGAGTACTTAAGGAGCAAACTACTTACGTGAACCAGCCATAATGTTAAGATAGGTCTTTCCTTCTGTCCCCTTCCCTTTGGAGGTGAGGAGGGTTGAAACTGGAGATAGGGCCTTTTCAAAGGGCACTCAACTCTGGAGCAGCTTTCCAAGGGCAACTTGCCTGGTGTTAAATTTAATTTCTTTTTGGCACTAGGTGAAGACCTTTTTTATTTGTTCAAACTTTACAACTTCCTATTTTTAGTTTGTTTAACTGTTACTGGTCTGTTGCATTACTGCTATGTTGTTTTATTGGTGTTTGTGTTTTATTGTTGTAAGCCACACCAGTAGCCTTTAGGGTTGATGATGCAGGGTATTATTATTTTTTAAAATAATGACCTGGAAATGATAGGTAAATTGCTATGAAGTCACACTGAGGTGTTAAATCCTGTGTCTTGGCTGTCCCATTTAACACAGGAAGATGGGGGCTCACATGACTGAATACTCAGACCAGGGACAGACTGCACTTGCTCCCATTGTGGAAGGGATTGTCACTCCCAAATTGGCCTTTTCAGCCACACTAGATGCTGTTCCAGAACCACCTTTCAGAGCGCGATACCAGAGTCTTTCGAGACTGAAGGTTGCCAACACACCCCCTCCAAAATACCTGCACACAGAAAACCAGCATATCATGGAGAAAGATTGCTGTTTATAGCCTTCTCCCTGACATGCTAGTTTTCAAGTTGTAGGAATGTAGGAAACATTCCATCATGTGAGCCTCCTGTCTCCCTCAATGCAAACACCGATTTGCCACTTGAGTGAGAACTAGACCTTGACTGCAGTGCCAACCTGGCAGGCCAGAAGTCGAACATGCCGTTTGCATGCTGCTTGAACTCTGCAAGATGGGAAACAGTGCAAGAAAACCTTGCCTGATGAAGGAGGGTCAGGAAGACAGTGACACTAGCTTAAAGGTGAAGTTGTTGGTAATATTGACAGGAAACTGTGGAATGGAAGGTAAACGCCTCATGAGCATTACCCACAAATCTCTAAATAATCACAGACTGAAAGTGACTGGAAAAATACAAGCTCATTTTGGTAGTTCAATAGGTAGCATGGCCTCCAACTACATCGAACAGCAGCACCTGTTTCCTCAGGCTATGCTCTCACGGCTGGCGTAGTATTGAATTTGTACTTAATACAGGACCTTACCCTCCGGTTATACCTAGTTTGGTTGAAAAACACTGTAAGATCAATATAAACCATATTAAAAATAGTTTTCACAACCTTATTTAAAAACTAGATTTTACAACTTTTCTAACTTTTACTGAAACATGGAAGCCTCAGTACTACAGAAACAAAAATGTGCTACATAATTTTACAGTTTTATGGCATGTGGAAGCAGAATTGAGATTCCAGAGCTATCTGTTGGCATCCTTCAGTCTCGGAAGACTATGGTATCGCGCTCTGAATAGTGGTTCCGGAACAGTGTCCTCTCCAGTGCGCGAAGCCTGGGTAAGGTAGATATGGAGGATAGACTGTTACCCATGCAGCAAATCCCCCCTCTCCACGTCGCTGAAATGGTCCACTGGAAAGGCAGAGGCCAATACGGTTGGTTCCAGCGGCGTCGCAGGAGTTGCCAGAGCGTGACTGTGTACAGCCATGAACTGCCTCAGGGACTCCGGCTCCGGATTTTGCCTCGAGGTTGACTCCTGAAGCCTTTTCCATAACTGGATGTAGCCACAAGGCAGTGGAGGTTTGGGATCAGAGTTTTCCTTCTCTCAGATGAGCTGCCTTCCCAGGCTGACTAGTCCATTCTACCCGGTGGCTGTTTAGTCGCCTCTTACGACAAGTACAGCCAAACCGAGGGCCTATTCTTGTCCCCAGCCCCCAGGGGTACCAGAGCTACCAAGAAACCTTATTTTTAATGTTTGTTAAAATAAGCCTCCTCCCGCCATTCAGCTAACAAGTCCCTAAAGGAAGGACTATAAGAGCTCAGATCAGAACTTTTTCAATGGTGGCAACACAATTTTGGAATAAGTTTCCCGCTAGGCAACACCACTCCTTTATGCAGAGCTACACTCAGAAATACAGGGCTGTCAACCAAAATGGCAGCCCTGTTCATCTCACATTTGAATTGCATGCACCAGAGGGAGAGGCTTGGAGAAGTTCATCACCATGCACACATACATTAAGATTAAATCACAGGACAAGAATTATTGACGTGTGATCAGGCAATCACATCAAGATCCCTTTTTGTGCTCATTTAATCAATGTGCATTCACACTGGCAAACAATTTTTTTTGTTAAGTTGTCAGTTGCAAACTGCATGTTCGGCACTTTGAAAAAAGTCTAAATATCAAAAACAGACAAATGACGACCAGCAACATGTCAATGGCGCTCTGAAAAAAATATCAGGTAATCAGCAGCCCTGAATCTTGGGGGGAATTCAGATGGAAAGAGTTTCATAAGCATCCCTATTGTACACCAGGGAAATCCTATTTTTATCTGTTGTATTTTTTTTTTTCTTTTATGGGAGAGGGGAAAATGGGAGGCAGCTTTTTTGGGTTTTGCGCAACTACAGAATGTCTTTGTGACATTTCTCCATGAGACATGTGCAATTGTCTGTGAAGTTAAAGCAACAAATAATGTTGCAAGGACAACTAACCAAGACCCAACCAATAGGGTGGGAAAGGAAATACAGTACTGTTGTAACCCCAGTCGTGCCCAGGGGCAGCCTTTTTGGCACTGGGTAGCTGACTGCTGTTAAAATGCAGAGTTGACTGGCCTGCCAACTTGAATACTGCCCTTTCAGGCTGAGGCCTCCCCAAATGTCTTACGTACAATTTAAAATGACAAAGTAATCAGGTGTTCTCCTGTATCGGTCTGCAGATGTTAACAGCAGCTCCTGGCAGCTTTCTCTTCTTTCTCACACAGCAGCTCTAAGCAGCATCAAGGGCTGCGGGGACAAGATGACCACCCCAGCCCAGGTGGCTGCTAGCTTCTGACCCCTAATGCAAACAACGCATAGGGAAATAGATCTCAGAAAGAATCTGGCAGCAGTTTACAGTTGCAGAGGCCTCAGCTTCTCCTTTATTAGAAATAGATGTAAGAGCACATCACATATTTGAGCTTGAATGAATTGCAGTGAGCATAAGTGGGACAGGCTTGGAAGGTCAAAGGAAGCGTGCTCCACACCCATATGCATGACACACACTTATCTCTGGACTATGTTCACAGAGTTTCTCTAATTATATGTATGATGCATTTGGTCAGTCAAGATGACACTATTGATTTAACTCTACCATTTGGCATTCTGTTTATAAGTTTGTTTTCCAGTTCATTGTTCAGCAATGAGACACTAGAGTGAAATGTGGTAGAGATATTCAGGGCACAACTTTACACTTCAAGTTGAGAAACCATCCTGCTTCCTGCATTTTCAAAGGGGGAGAAGAAAATGCAAAGCACAGGTTATCCATTGAAACTGTTTGGTGGGAGATTTAAGATGGACAAAAGTTGGTACTTCTTCACACAGTGCATGTGGAGTTTGGGGACTTTGCCAAAAGATGTCGTGATGGGCACTAACTTGGATGGCTTCAAAAGAGAATTGAACAACATCATGGAAGACAAAGCTATCAATGGCTACTAGTCATGATGGCTCTACACCATCTCCATTTCAGCAGCAGTATCCATCTCCATTTCAGCAGCAGTATTTCTCTGAACTACCAGCTACAGGGAAAGAAAGGTGGGAGAGAAGTATGTCTTCACAGAGGTGGTTGGCAGGATACTGGGGGTTATAGGATGCTAGATTAGATAGGCCTTTGGTCTGATCCAGCAGGGTTTTACTTATGTTCTTGTGGAGAGAGGAGAAACTTGAAACTAGCTGCCATTTTCATGCTTATTGTGACATATAACTCTGGCTTCCAGAGTGGGCGGAATATCTGAACTCCCCCTCCCACCAGCCCCAAGTTTATAAAACGTCACATTCAGTGCTTTTTTTGTAAATAAAAAGGTGCAGGAACTCACAACTTGTTAATCTTTTATTTATTTATTTATTTATTTATTTATTTTTAAGCCATTTTTTATTGGAGAAATAAAATATTTTTTATGTGCTTCCCCCTAAAGATGAACTTACTTCTGAGTAGACATGCATAGGATTGGGCTGTCAATCTCCACATCCCCTTTCCCCTAGCTATTTTTTCTACACATGGGAAAAAATACTGTACAGGTGCACTTGTAGTGTGTAGTATGTAGTGTGGCACTACTTCAAGGAGAGGAAGGAGTGAATGGATTCCAAAAAATGGCTTACATGATTTCCATGTAATAAAATTACTCTAAGCAACTGTGGGAGTAAGAACAAAAAAGGAATTCTTACACAAGAGTGGTCCTTACGTGCACATAGAAATAGCTACATTTGCAAACAAGCAATTAAATATGGTTTAATTCAGGTATGAGAATACTCTGTGTCTTTGGGAAGGCGCTTGGCATGCAATTGTATGTTCTCTGCTGCCCTGAGCAGCTGCTGTGCATTGCTGGAGAGGAGCTGCAAACGCTGGCTGGCGGAAGGCATGCTTGTGGGGGAAGGATGAGGAGGATCTCTGGCAAGGCTGGACAGCACGTTGTACACAGGTAGAATCCCTTTTCACCTGCCCTTAGCATGTGAAAACAGGTGCAGATATATATCTCTGCCAGGATTAAGAGCCCAATCCTAGGTATGTCTACTCTGAAGTAAGTCTCGTTCTAGTCAATGGAGCTTACTCCCAGGAAAGTGCCTAGGTTTGCAGCCCAAGAGCCCAATCCTATGCATGTCTACTCAGAAGTCCACTTTAGTGAATGGGGCTTACTGTGGAAAGTATGGCAGCCTCAGGGCCCAATCCTGTGCCTGTCTACTCAGAAGTCAGTCCCACTAGAGGCAGTGGGGCTTCCTCCCAGGAAAGTGTGGAGAGGACTGCAGCCTCAGAGCCCTTCCTCTGCCTGTCTACTCAGGCTGCAAGGCTATGACACTTTCCTGGGAGTAAGCCCCATTGAACACAATGGAACTTACTTCTGAGTAGACATGCTTGGGCTCTCAGGCTGCAAGGCTATGCACCCTTTCCCAGGAGCAAGCCCCATTGAGCACAATGAGACATACTTCTGAGTAGACACGCCTAGGCTCATGCTGCAGATTGGCACGGGGGCTGCACCAGCCAGCTTCCTTCCCCTCCTCCTCCGCCAAGCCAGTACCTGGGCATTCCGTGGGTGCCGCAGCCCATCTCCCCGGCTGGCTGTCCGTCCTCCTCCTCGGTGTCGGAGTGTGTCCCCCGTGCCCTTCACCGGCTTGGAAGCTGCGCTGGGAAGCAGAGCGCGGGGGGAGGGGAGGCAGGCTGGGCTCAGGCGAGAGCTTGGAGATGGGGCAGGAGGGGGTCGTTGTGCAGTCAGGCAGGGGCCAGGCGCCCGCCCACCCTGCACCCCGCAGCACCCACCCAGCTAATGCCTCTATTTTGCTCCCCCCTCCTGGAATGTCTCCAAAGGGGAGGGGCCCCTGCAAAAAGGTGCCGGAACTCCGTCCCCCCGCGTTCCATTAGAAAAAAAGCCCTGGTCACATTAAAGAAAAACTTTTGTGGTTTTTCTTTTTCTGACTAGGAAAGGAAAGAGAGATTGAGCAGAAGAACAATTAATCTGGGTGGAGCAAAAGCCAATAAGCTATTGTAAATAGTACCAGTCACTGCTGATTCCCAATCTATATAGATACAATCTGAGGATGAGTAAATGGAGATAATATTTCCAGGAAAGAATGGAGTCTCTGGTCAGGAGGCCAAGAGCTTATTTCTGGCATACTGGCATTAGTGCTCAGTCCCAGTTTCAAGCAGACCACTTGGCATCCCCGTAACTGAACAACCACCCTGCTCTCTTCATCCTAACACCAGGCAGAAGCAAGCTGGTGGCTATTCATGCCGCTGTAATTCATGCTTCATGAGGAGCCTGTGAAGCGAATGCTGAGGCTTGCAAACTCTGACAGCTGTGCATCGGCAAGCTGAGCATTGGCAAGCTGAGCAAAGTGAACTTGCCACTTATAGATGCAAAGTGGTCCCTGTGAGCAGGGTTTCTGGGGTTGCGAAGAACCCAAACTGAAGGCAGTGACTGAAGCAAAGCCGGCCTCAGTTCTCATATCTCAGGCGTCAATAACCGTCACTTTTTGCATGACGTCTTGAAGACATGCTCTATATAATCATGTGTTGGGGTACATTAGACTTTAGGGGAAGGTTGTGCCCTTAGTCTTCCAACCAAAAGTATTTGCAGATAGTGAATGCAGAGCCTGTTTCACTTCATGGCATCCTGATGAACAGCTACATAGCAGAACGAAGGGAACAGCAGTGGAAATCAAACTGCTGACTTGTGATCGTGGTCAGAGGCTCTGGAGCTTGAATTTCATGGCCAGAGGGACCTCTGAGGAAACTACCTGGGTCTGCATATGTTCAAACCTCATAGTCTGCCCCTTTCCAGACACATAAAAGACTTGGCTTTTGCCTGCTCCACCCTCTGAATGCATGCTTTCTTGGTGGGAGAACATTCACTCCACACCTAGCTTCAGATATGGTTGCCGACAGCCCAAGCCTGACTTTGGAAGCAGCTTATCGATAGTTTGGAATGGGAATGTAAGACTGGAAGAAACACAGACAATTGCTGCCCTGACAAACCCCACAATTTTAGAGCTAAAATCCACCTATCAATTCTTTAAAAGAAAGGTGTGGTCCACAAATTATTTTTCATTATTTGACAACATTGCTGAAATAACAGCCCAATCCAGAAGGCGGTGGCTCCGCTGGGTGCAGCAGCATCAAAATGGCTTCCACTGCATCCAGCGGCACCACTTAGGCTGCTGGAAATCTCCTCAGAGGAAGGGGGCTTTTGTCCCCTTCCCCTGGAGAAAGCCCCAAGCCCCACAATGGGGCTTCTCAAGTCTGCACCAGTTATTTTGCCGGCGCAGACTTGAAAGACTCCATTTTGGGCCTTCTGGTCCAACACGGAGTCCAGGATCCAGCAGGTCCCATCCCCCTCCCGCCCCCAAGGCCCTCACTGCTACCCAGAGCTCTTACCTAGCTCTGGGCAGCATCCAGTTGGTGCTGGGCTCAGTACCAACTCCACACAGGGTGTCGCAGACATACCTTATGGCACATTTGCAACTCCCAGTGCTGGAGGTCAGCACCTGCACTGGCCCAGTTCAGGATTGGGCCCTAAGTCTCTAGGACAAAGAAAGGTGCCTGACAGTCTGGGGAGGAGGGATTTTAATTTGCTTTCTTGTCAGTGTTATTCTGTTTTATAATGGTACTCGGTGGATGCATCTATAATGATAAATAAAACACAGGTGGAACAGAAAAGCATACACCAAGGGCTGGGCGATCTAAAAGGAGAATGGATAAAAGTTGCAGGGAAAATAGAACAAATATAGAAAATGAACATGAAACAGGATTTGTGTAGAGAGATGAGTGGATTTACAGAGAATATAAAACTAGGGAGGGGTGATGAAATGAAACAAAGAGCCACTTGGGAAAAGAGGTAATGAGGAAGATACTAGATTAATGAAGTCTAGAGAACTGGAAGGGGGCAGAAAGAACTTGGAGTAGCTTAGAATAGTTGGTATATATGTACGTGAGAGAATTTATGGGAAACACCAGACTACTCTGGGATCCTTTAATAGCACCGCACAGCAGTTGTGAGTAATTTAACAGAAGAGAGCTTACTAGTAGCAAATTATTCCGATAAGAAAGTCCTTTTGGTTACCAAGAGACTTGTTTTGCCTTTTATGAAATACATGTAAATAAGTTTATAATAAAGGGGAGATTGAAACTGTCGGCTGAACATCCTCACCATCTTGCAATTTTCTCAGAGCTTCTCAACACAAAAGCAGAGATGAACAAAGGGTGAAGTCCTATTATGTTCAGGGCAATCTTTTTATGTACAGGAAAATTAGATCTATGCATTTGAGCAGTGTTTCTCAAACTCTCCCGCAGTTTGAGAAGTGCTGTAAGTCTTTGCGGGGGCAGGGGATGGCAGTGAGGCACTGCCACCGGGGACATAAGGGCTTTTTAAAAACTCACCCATTTCTGTGCCAGTCTTCGAGAGGTGCGGGGAGACCCACAGATCCCCCTCTGCAGGGCTCCCCACAGCTTGGAAAAACTAAAAATTGTGATTGTGACCCACTTCTGGGTTGCAACTGCGAAACAGGAAGTGGGTCATGGGCTGGTGGGTTGCGATCCACCAGTTTGAGAATCACTGAATTAGAGAAACTAAGCAGGACCATTTGGGAGATCTGTAGAAGCCCAATGATGGTGATCACTTTGGTTGCAATTCTGCACAGTGTAGGCTGCTCAAATACAGAGCTGACTATAAACTGATTCTGCAGGAGTACAGAAAAAGCACAGAAAATAGTAATGGGTGTAGAATTCAGCTTCCTGAGAAACTCAGTTCTCATTTTAAAAAGCAGATGTCCAGCCAGGTTGAAAATCCCTGCTCTAATGAATAGACGCTAGACAGTGTGTCATAAGAACATAAGAAGAGCACTGCTGGATCAGGCCAAAAGCCCATCTAGTCCAGCTTCTTGTACCTCACAGTGGTCCACCAGTTGCCTCTGGGAGCACACAAGACAACAAGAGACCTGCATCTTGGTGCCCTCCCTTTCATCTGCTTCCCCGTGGCCAAGGGTAGGGCTGAAGCCCATCCCACTTCCTCCCTTATCCTGATTTGCCAGCTTCTATTCACTAAAAAGATACCCCACACTCATCAGGGATGATGGCACTTTAAACATCACATGCATTTTGGCCTTCAGTTGTCACATTTACTGGATGCCCAAGGTCTCTCAATCTAACCAACATGGCTGTTGTAATGGTAAAATAGGAGCAGCAGCTATGAATTTTGTTCTGAGCTCTTCAGACAAAGGATGGGAAGAACAAAACAAATTAGGAGTCAGTGAGGATCCAGTGAGGGTGAGGATTCAGTGCCCTCCATAGCCTCAGAACTACCAAGATGAGAGCACACTAGTGTTAAAAAATGCAGAATAAGTTATGCACAATTAGAGAAGTTATCTATCCATTTGTGTAATGTATTCACTTAAAAATCATTTGACTTGCCTGGGAGTGGATTTTTATTTTAATGTAATGCATACCGCCCTGTGAAATCCTATTGCTTAATAGGACTGTTGCTTTTGGCCACCACTGTAAGGAAGCTCTTCCGACATGTGCACAATCCCAAGCAAGGACTACTTTCATTTCCAACTTAAAACACACCTGCACAGAGCTTTCCAAAGGTCCTGGAGGGCACCTGATGCACATCCAACTCCTGCTATAAACATGCTCGACGACATGCCTTCTCGCTCTGTCTGGCAGCCAACCTGCTCTCCAACAGAAGGAGAGCAGTCAAGTAATCAACACCAGTTGTGCAGTTGCAATGGCTTTACTCGCCCCTGTGAAGGCTGCGTATGCATGTTGGAAAACTTAATCAGTTATTATCTCTACAGCTGCGGCTGGCAATATTGCAAAAGAGCATACGATCGCCCTGAGGGCATGTTCTACATCTGCCCAGACAGATCGCTGGAAACATACAAGAAACAGGTGAAGGTGGTAGAAACCTATTAAGCTCTCAAAGGCTTTGGATGGCTTAGCTTTCATTACACCAAAACTGAAAACGGAATGGCTGCAGATGCCAGCAAGTGCTTCTGAGCAGAGAACTGGGGAACCCCATAATGAGGATATTGGCAGCTCATGAGAGAATGATGGAGACTGTGATCTACTCAGGAGTCCAAGTGCTGACAAAGAACCTGCAGCAGAGGGGGCAGCAGGCTGGCAGCAGAGAGTGTGATTATCATCATTTACATTTTTATCCCATCCTTCCGAGGAACTCAGAGTGGTGTGTACGTGATTCCTCACCTCCTTTTAAAACTCACAATAGCCCTGCAAGGTAGGTCAAACTGAGAGACTGATTGCCCCAAGGTCCCGCCAGTCAATATGATGGCTGTGGGGAGTTTAAACTCCAATTTCCATAGTCCTACCTAGACCACCACCACTACATCACACTGGCTCTAAGGTAGCCCAAACTGAGTAACTCATGCAGAAAGAGTGCAAAGATTTTGAAACTACACAGCACTCAGCATAAGAACATAAGAAGAGCCCCACTGGATCAGGCCATAGGCCCATCTAGTCCAGCTTCCTGTATCTCACAGTGACCCACCAAATGCCTCAGGAAGCACACCAGATAACAAGAGACCTGCATCCTGGTGCCCTCCCTTGCCTCTGGCATTCTGACATAGCCCATTTCTAAAATCAGGAGGTTGCACATACACATCATGGCTTGTAACCCATAATGGATTTTTCCTCCAGAAACTTGTCCAATCCCCTTTTAAAGGTGTCTAGGCCAGATGCCGTAACCACATCCTGTGGCAAGGAGTTCCACAGACCAACCACACGCCGAGTAAAGAAATATTTTCTTTTGTCTGTTCTAACTCTCCCAACACTCAATTTTAGTGGGTGTTCCCTGGTTCTGGTGTTATGTGAGGGTGTAAAGAGCATCTCTCTATCCACTCTGTGCTTCCCGTGCATAATTTTGTATGTCTCAATCATGTCCCCCCTCAGGCGTCTCTTTTCTAGGCTGAAGAGGCCCAAACGCCGTAGCCTTTCCTCATAAGGAAGGTGCCCCAGCCCAGTAATCATCTTAATCGCTCTCTTTTGCACCTTTTCCATTTCCACTATGTCCTTTTTGAGACGTGGTGATGAGAACTGGACTTACCATCCATTTGTGTGGCCTTACCATCGATTTATACAATGGCATTATAATATTATAATATAGCAACACAGGATTGGCTCCCAAGAATCACTTGATTCCCAGGACTAGGGCAATTATTCATTTATTTGATTTATATCCTGCCTATCCTTCCAAAGGGCACCCTGGGTATCTTACAACAACTTTAAAATGCATATATAAATTATAAAAACACATACAAATATTAAATACATATGTAACACAATATTAAGTCCCTATCTTCCCCCCTCAAAAGCCAGCTGAAATAGAAACATATTAGAAATGTTGGAATTATTCCACAAAGGGGACTGATAATAGATCTTCCAGAAGCATGTTCCAGAGGTGTGGTGCCACAAACGAGAAGGCCCTGTTTCCTGCCACCATCCTTTTACCTCAGATGGCGGTGGAACTTTTAGAAGGGCCCTGAAAGATGGCCTAAGGGGACAAGCTGGACTGTTTAGGAGGAGGCAAATGCGAAGGTACCCCGGTCCTAGGCCATATAGGGCTTTATGGATCACAATCAGCACCTTGAATTGGACCTGGAAATGAATGGGCAGCCAGGGCAGTTTCAAAAGCAGTGGCCCAACAGAACTGAACCACCACCTCCGGCAATCACATGAGCCACTGCATTCTGAACCAACTGCAGTTTCTTGACTCTCTTCAGGGACAGCCCCACGTAGAGGGTGTTATAGTAACCTAAGCATGGTGTTCCTAAGGTTTGGACCACCATAGTCAGAAATGACTGATTCAAGTATGGCCACAGCTGATGCACCAGTCGAAAATGGACCCTGAGGCTCCTGCAGGGGGAGTGCAACCCCATCCAGTGTGAGACATTAATCTAATATCCGAGTTGTGGTTTTCTGGATCAAACGAACCTCGGTCTTGCGTGGTTGGGACCTGTTTATTATCTCAGTTTATTAACCCTCATCCAAGTCCCAACTGCCTCCAGACAGCACTCCAGGACTTTGACTGTTGGTATTTGGTGGAAAGCAGTTTCAGCTTGAACTTCTTGATGGTTTCCATTTCAAGCCCTGGTGGCACAGGGAGTAGGCATTGGGTACATGGCCTATTGTGCCCCCAGTATTAACTCCATGGCACATGACAACTCTAGGCCTTTCAGACAAAGTGTGCCCTTACTGCAATTTATCTCCTGCAAGATGTTCCTACAAACTCTGGCCTCACCAATATAACTCCCATTTAAAAAAAAAAGAAAAGAGGAAAAAATAAAACTCTGATGGTAGAAGTGCCCACATCCAAACAGCCACTACAATATTGGTATGATTGCAATGAATCCAGAGGCTGAAGGCTCTAACCAGCAATTCTATGCCTCACATCTGGTCTGTGTTCTATTTGGAAAAAGAAACAGCAGCTAACAAAGGATTTGCAAGTATGATAGCTTTGTTTTGCTGCTAGTACACAGCCCTTGTTTCCCAGACTTCTGAAAGAAGAGGCATACTTCTTTCTGAATTAACATAACTCTTAGAGCTCAAGCCTATGCGTACCTACTCAGAAGTAAGTCCTATAATAGTCAATGGGGGTTACTTGCGGGTAAGTGAGATTAGGATCACAGCCTTACACTCCAAGACGATAGCTCACAGATTATGTAAGAATTATTGGCCCCATGTGGATTTGACCTTCTGTGCTTGTGTATGAGTAACTGATGGAGACAGATCTCTTGTTTGGAAGAAGTCATACCTGGAACAAGGATTCAGGCCAAGGTACAAAGCGGCAAACAAAGAGTAGGTAATTCTGCTGCATCTCTACACTGAGCAGTAATTAAATAATTCAAATACATCCAGCAAAGAGTCAAAGCCAGCAATCATGCAGAGATGCAGCAGGCAGCCTCCTTTACAAGTGAATACTTTGGAATTCACTTTGGAATACTCAGGAATCAGGTAGGTGTGTGTCTGTAAACCAGGAGGTGGCCTTAACAGACTAGTGCCCCAGTTGGTGCCTGACCCCAATAGCCTCTAACACCGGCAGTGCTGATACTGAACAAAGATGGGACCTATTTGCAGAGATGTAGAAACAGTGAAAAAAAATCTACTATATGGGTCTACTATAGGCCAGGGGTATCAAACATAAGACCTGCAGACCAGATGCAGCCCCCTGAAGCAGTTTATCTGGCCCGTTATAATTGGGCTCTCTCAGATCTTGAAATTATGAACAATATTTACAAAATGACAAAAAAAATTTCTTTTGTCATTTGCAGCTATTGAGTTTCTATGAGAGAACTAGATGCTTATTTCTGCCCCTCATCTGTTTAATGATGTCACTTCTTGCATAATGATGTCACTTCTGGCCCTCAGCAGGTGCCATGAATTCTATTCCGCCCACTATATGAAATGACTTTGACACCCCTACTGAAGGCCATCTCCACAAAATATACACTCAGAGGGCACAATCCTAACCAGGTCTACTCAGAAGTAAGTCCTATTTTGTTCAACGGGGCTTACTCAGGAAAGTGTGGTTAGGATTGCAGCCTAAGTACTCTGCATATTTACGGGTTGGGTTCCAAGTGTCTGGATATAAGCTGAAACCTAAGCTGAAACAGTCAATCCTTGCCCATTCAGCTCTACTGCATCTATGTGAAAGCACCACCAAAAGGCATAGCGCGCCTATGCAAAAGCAGGTCTCTGGAGAGTAGTTGTAGAGTAGTTGTTCCTCAGCTATATTGTTCAGACTGACGGTGGGGGAATTACGTATATAAATGCTCCCTCACCAAAACCCCCTCCCCGCCAAGAAAATTAATGTGTGAGGTAATTAATTACCTCATCAATGCGTGAGGTAGAGATGTTCTATGCTAGCCTTGTTCCCAGAGTGCTAGTTTTTTGCATGCAGAGATCCCCTCCATGAGCAGGCTTTCACACATAGAAGAGAGCAGGAAAATTGGGGAGGAGGGACTTGAAAAAGGAGATGTGTTCATAGTCAGGAGCTGCAGAGATTGAAGTTCCCCACATACTGATTTGAAATAACCAGCAAAACTTTGGGCTGCAGATCTCTAATATAGTTTAATAACCCATATTAAAGGGGTCGCTGCCGCAATACATTACACTACAGGGAACTGTGCCTGTTCAATACAGGAATCGACTCTTACAGGCACTATGCCTCCTTCAGATCTTTCTAACACTGTTATTTTTTAGCAAACAGTAGGGTACTTCACTGCTCAGTGAACACCCAGGTATGCTCCTGCCAGTCCCAACCATTTTCTAAAACTGCTTGAGAAATGATTTTTGACTCAAGTTAATACGTTCTCAGCATTATAAGACTTCCAGTAACGGAGGGCTTGGGCCATTTGTACACACAAAGCTGCACACTGATGATGCTTTGGCGACACAGGTGCCATTGACTAAACAATCCATGCATGCAGAAAACTGAGGGGACATTGCAAACACACGTCTTGCATGCAGTTCCCAGTTCCCATGAAGTTAAAAGGAAGGGGAGGAATACTAGGTATCTCTGCCTGTTTTTGCAAACTAGAAGCAAACCAATCTAGAACAGTGCTTCTCAACACTTGTCGTCCGCTGTACCACTTCACATGGTTCACCTATTCGAGCACCACCAGAAATAAATAGCGATGACATCATTGCCAGTTAATTCTGGGTTGGGAGGCCAGATGTGACACAACCAACACTGTAAGAGGCTCAGGGAGGATAGGAGGGCTTTTTCAAGTGCTGAAAAGCATGCTTTGGAGTCTCCTACTGCTGTTTGTTGTATCATGTTCCTGAACATAAGAACAGCCCCACTGGATCAGGCCATAGGCCCATCTAGTCCAGCTTCCTGTATCTCACAGCAGCCCCACCAAATGCCCCAGGGAGCACACCAGATAACAAGAGACCTGCATCCTGGTGCCCTCCCTTGCACCTGGCATTCTGACATAGTCCATTTCTAAAATCAGGAGGTTGCAAATACACATCATGGCCTGTAACCCGTAATGGATTTTTCCTCCAGAAACTTGTCCAATCCCCTTTTAAAGGCATCTAGGCCAGATGCCATCACCACATGCTGTGGCAAGGAGTTCCACAGACCAACTACACGCTGAGTAAAGAAATATTTTCTTTTGTCTGTTCTAACTCTCCCAACACTCAATTTTAGTGGATGTCCCCTGGTTCTGGCATTATGTGAGAGTATTGCTGCCAGGCGGCAGGCAACTACGGGTCCTGTGAGTACCACCAGACACTACCTCAAGTACTGCTGGTGGTACCTGTACCAGTTGTTGAGAAACACTGATCTAGAATGATAAAACAAGTCAAGTTCATGAATCCAGATATACACAGTTAACTTCTAACTGAATATACTGTTGTCCAAAGCAAAGAATATATCAAATGCATCTGAACATCAAGGTAGCAGGAATTCTGCACTGGGCCAACTCAGAATGCAGGTGGGGAGGAATCATATTTGTGGAATGAGCCATCAAAAGTTTAGCCTAGCCCTCTCCCGGATGTATTCTCTTCAACAGTCAATTTACTTTCATGGCCTCGAACAATGCTGGCAAACCATTATCCCACCAACTATTTTAAAATCTTAAAGAGTGTTTTTTCCTTAATTAAATTGAAATATGGAACAGTAGCATTTACTGGGGGAAATCCCCTTCACCTCTCCCTCCAGTTAGAGAATAAATGTCAGTCCCAGAAATACATAAACAGGCTTTCCACTTTGTAGTTGAAACTCCCCAAAGGCTACTCTTTCAATAGTATCAGTCTGCCAGCTTGACTCACTTGTGTGTGTGTGTGTATACATGTATGTACACGTGCAGGAAATCTCAGAAGCTTAGTGTATATAAGGGTTTGTTACAGATATAGAACTAACTGCAGTGATGTTGTGACCCAGACCCTTCTGACCATGACCTCAAAACAGGAGGAAACTTCTCCAGTGATTCGGTGGCTCCCAAATCTGCCTGAAACAGAGGTATAATGCTAATTGAGGTGGGACCAATCTGAGCTGGTACCCCTTTAGAGTGATGGGCATTTGGGGGGGGAAACGCTTCATATATACATGGATAGGGTCTGAAGTGTCTGACAAACCATGAAAGAGATCTATATGTACAAATATGCATGATGGGCTTCGCTGCCCCCCCCCTCCAGTGTATATTGGTCTGTGCAACTTGTTGCCCAGTATAACTTGTTGCCACAAGATGTGGTGTTGGCCACTAGCTTTGATGGCTTTAAAGGGGGATTGGACAAATTCATGGAGAAAAGGTCTATCAGTGGCTACTGGTCGTGGTGGTTAGGAGTTACCCCCAGAATGCCAGCTGTCAGGGAACAGTGGTGGAATAGAAGTATGCCTTTTTCTCTTGATTGGGGTCTTCCCAGAGGCATTCGGTGGGACACTGAGGGAACCAGGATGCTGGGCTAGATGGGCCTGATCACACAGGGCTTTGCGTATGCTCTTATGTGGCACAGGCGGGAACTCACATGAATGTGTATGGAATGCATCTTCCTGTACAATAAATGCTACCACATTACAAAAAATAAAGCTATTTTCTGCTATTTTTAGGAAAACAGCTGGTTTAACCATGGCCAATTATGAATCAAGCCACTGAAAATTATGAATCAAGTCACTGAAAGAGTAGGGAAGCATAGACAGAGTGGCCCCCAAAAATGTATACACTCTTTACTCGTCAATATCTTTGGAATAAATTTAAATGGAATATCTATTTCAGGGTGAGAGTGTAATATAATGTTTTCTCAACAGATGAAGGAAGCTGTTTATCGGAGGAAACCAGCTACACTGGATGCTTTAGGAGAAAACATTGCAATGTCATGTGCAGCTGTCATGCTGGACACATTACAGAACGTAGTTCATGCAGCAGTTCGGCGGCTTTGACAGTGTTTGGATGCCAATGGTGGCCACTTCAAACACCTACATTGAAGCCAAAATTTAAGGACGCCTCTCATATTAATTTTGCTTTTGTATAAATACAGTAGTTACAATTATAGAGTAACATTTTTCATGTCAAAGCGTGTATACATTTTTTGGGGCCGCTCTGTATGCCTTTGGGCATGTATACACATATATACCGTTGAGATTCTACACCATCAATTTCCCCATGAGAAGCTGCAGTGTGCAGCCAAGCCCTAAGTTGGCCATCGCTTTTGTTGGAACAACATGGGCTGCTCCAAGGAACAATCCCAGGAGATGATGGCAGATTGTGTTTTCTCTTCCCTTGCTACTCTGTAATGCAGCAACAGTGATGTCTTGTCATCTTGCTGCTTTAAGCCACCTGTCCATGAACTGTGAACCTACACAGTACCTCCCACTATTCACTTGGTCAACCTCTGAGGCCTCACCACCCCAGCTAGAACTTAATAGGTGGTGCGACAGGCCACTCTGGCCCTACACTTCACTTCTTTAAGAGTCTTAGCACCTGAATCCTCTTTTGTGCTTTCTTTTGTGCTTACATGTGCTACCAGTGAATAGTATAAATTAGTTTTCACATATAAACAAGCATTAAAGAGCACATTTCCAGCTCTTGTGATACTAGGAAAGCTTGGCAAACGTCAATATGACATCAAAAAGATCAAAAGGCTTTGATCCAAAAGTAAATGAAGAAGTTACATCAAGGGCCCAATACTATCCAACTTTCTAGCACTGATGCAGCTGTGCCAAAAGGGCGTGTGCTGCATCCTGCGGTGGAGAGGCAATCACAGAGGACTTCTCAAGGTAAGGGAATGTTTGTTCCCTTACCTCAGGGCTACATTGCAGCTGCATTCGTGCTGGAAAGTTGGATAGGATTTGGCCCCAAAGATAATGTTCATGATATTATGACTATCCTATACACACTCACCTGGCAGTAAGTCCCACTGAACTCAGTGAACTTAATTCTTAGTGGATGTGCTGAGAAACAAGCTCTCTCTCCTCCTCCCCCTTTTTTTCTGGGATGGTGGGGGGGGCTGCTGGAGCAATAGAGATGGACCCCTTGAGAGTCTGTTTGGGGGAGGGGAGGGTATGTATTCCATGCATGTGAGTGAATGAGATTCTTTCAGTAACCAAGACCCTCTTTCTGGCAACTCCTGTCTCTCCCCCCCCCCCCCAACTGTACTTGCTGCCTTCTCTTGCAGACCGGGCCGACAACAATAAGGCCCATCTTCTCCAGCAGCCAGCACACTTTCCAGCAATGGCTGTCCCTCAGTCACAGTCCTGCAGTCATTCCCAGCTACCACAGAGAAATGTCAAGTCTCCATGGTGACCTGGTGCTGAGAATTTGTCAAGTCCTGGCTTACGATGCATGTCTGACTTCACCCACAGGACATATCTCCGTCTTCACCCTTACAGTTTCATCCCTGCCTCCCCTACCTCTGGAAAGGCTTCCAGGAGGTGAGCCTTCCAGGAGTTAAATTGCCAACACAGCTATTTCCAGAGCAAATGTGGTTGAAGTTTTGAGGTACATTTGCTAGGGAATGTAGGCCAGGGGGAAGAAGGAAGTACCATCTTCTATGGCTCAAAGGAGGGCTGGAAAGAGATCTAACGAAGCACAATTCTATGTCTGGTTTGGGAAGGGAGGGGCAGAATGTTACCTTTAATTGTGTCTCACTGTCTTTGGGCAGGGCAACGGCAACTCCTCCATCAAACCGTAACACCCAACGTTCACCAGGTTCCAAATTTCCCCAGCGCCAATGAAACATAGCTTGAAAATGTGGACATAATTTTAATAGACGTCAGAATCTAGACAAATGCGTGCCAGCTCACCGATGGCGTGCACTGTTGCAAATGTGCCATAAGGCACGCTTGCAACCATTAGCGTGGGGCCAGAACCGAAGCTGGATCAGCACAAGCCTGCACTGGACCAGTGCCAGTTGGAGGCCAGCGGACTGCCGCCAGGCGCTCCGAGCGCTTGGAGTGGGTCATGAGTAAGTGGCTTGTGGAGGGAGATGTTCCGGGGGGGGGGGGAGAAGCCATGACAGGAGGAGGGGGCAAGGCGGAAGGGGGTGGGACCGGTGGAGCTCCGCTTTGATGGATCCAGAACCCTATGTTGGGACATGAGGCTTCTTTCCTCTGCACAGGCTAAACAGTCGCTACAGAGTGGAATAGCCCCATTGTGGGGCTACTTTCCTTACCCGGGGGAAGGGGACAAATGTCGCTCCCCCACCCCCGAGGAGCCACCAGCTGCTGCCCGGCACACTTAGGATGCTGTGGCAACCCCGCGCACCGGGCAGCTCAGGATTAGGCTTCCCATTCCCATATAATGTGACGCGGGAGAAGGCAGAGAACTGCAGCTCCTGAAAGATTGTCTGTCTCCACAATCCTGCTTTCAACAGAATGAGCACTAAAGTGCAGCATCTGTATAGGCAGTTATCAACACTAGAATGCACCTTTGGATGTGTGTTTACCTTTGTTCTGCTTTTTCTGGGAGAAGGTGGGCTTGAGGAATGTGTACTGTTCTGCCTGCCTGCCTGCCTGCCCATCCCTGGCAGCCATGCTGAATGCTGCTGTCTGTAGTCTGCATTCTGCCCACCAGCTTAGCTGCTTTTATGCGTGTGTTTTTCAATCCATCCTTTTCCAGGAACCCTCCTGATCTGTCCTCTCCCCCATTCCCTGCTCAGCACATCTGCATACAAAACACTCTGAACATCCAAGGAACAATAATCCAAAGAGGCAATGCTGCTGCTGTAACTTATCCATGAAACCAGGGGTGTCCAAACTTTTTGGCAGGAGGGCCACATCATCTCTCTGACACTGTGTCAGGGGCCAGGAAAAAAAAAAAGAATCAATTTACATTTCAAATGTGAATAAATTTACATAAATGACTATATTAGAGATGGAACTTATATTAATTAATGAAGGTCTTGCAATAGCTCAAGGCCTATAAAAGGCCTTGCACAAAGCAAAGCCAGCCTTTCCTTTTCTGCCGCTACTGCATCACAGATGTGAAACAGCAAGCAATGGAGGCAGCCCTTATCCCACAGCTCACTCGAGAGATCAAACAGTTGGCTGTCATGCTGAGAGCAATTGCATCAGGCCAGCACAGGCCTTAGCAAGTCTCCGGAGGGCCAGAGGCTCACTGGGAGCTCCCTGAGGGCCAGATTGGGAGTCCTTGAGGGACGCAAGTGGCCCCAGGGCCGGGGTTTGGGCACCCCTGCATGAAACTAAAGGATGGACA
Organism: Tiliqua scincoides; assembly: GCF_035046505.1. Classification (NCBI taxonomy): domain Eukaryota; kingdom Metazoa; phylum Chordata; class Lepidosauria; order Squamata; family Scincidae; genus Tiliqua; species Tiliqua scincoides. The sequence goes on along the minus strand of NC_089822.1, from coordinate 100,913,887 downwards.
AATAGTGATGCCAACAGCCTACAGCCACCATAAGCCTCCATGAGATCTCCACTAGTGCAGTATTGCCACAGTTACCATGTTGGTTCCTTGGGTTTGGCATGAGTGAGTAAGGCCTCTGAGAGCAGAAGCAGATGAAATGATTGCTGCTGCTTGCCTTGAGTCTACGCTGTCAATTATAGCTTTGACTCTTAAAGATAGGAGAAATTCTCTTAAAAGAAAATGGAACGCAGACATGAGCTGGGAATGGAAGTGCATTAGCAGGTTTTTCCCAGAATATCAAATGGGAATAAAGCAATGGTTTCAGGCAGTATAGCATCTGACAAGTTCTCACAGGAACACACACAAAGCACAACCTCTTATTGTCTGTATTTACTTAAGTAAAAGGTGAGTCATAAAACTCACCTGAACTTGAGTATGTAGAACCTTGTTGGAGAACTGATAAACAGGAAGCGCCAACAATGCCCCCAGCGCAGAAAGCCCTGTTTTTTTGGCTAGCTGCATATTACCTTACAATGTGTCCTTGGTCTGAGATTAGATCCTGAACAGCTACAGTCTCTATCCAGGAATTTATGTCCCAATTTTTGCTCCTAATAAGGGCCCCAAGGTGGCTATAATGCACAACATGAATGATTATGCTCTCACTGGGCCTGCAACTATATAGTGAATACAGTGAATATAACTTTCCAAGCTGTGATAAGTCACAGCTTTCCCTGCAACAGGCTTTGCTTCACAGCAAGCCCTGCCCACTGCAGCAATGCTCCCCACTCTCTTTCACTGAATTTGTACAGTTATACTAACTGTTACCCTGCACAGGCCTGATCTCGTCTGATCTTGGAAGCTAAGCAGGGTCAGGCCTGGTTAGTACTTGGATGGGAGACTGCCTGGGAATACCAGGTGCTGTAGGCTTATACCATAGTCTTTCGAGACTGAAGGTTGCCAACCATCACTAACTATTAAAGGAGGATCGGGTCTAAGAGCCTCTATGGTGGTGAGGTGAAAGTCACTATTAGTGGCTGTGGGGTTTGAATAGGGAACCTGAGGGACCAAAGCTAGGACCCAGCCCAGTGAAGGATCATTGACTCTGTATACCCTACGAAGGCATGCACAACTGGCAGACAGTATAAAATCTCTGTACTGTATCTTATGTTTGCTTCATGTCAGACCAAGTTTCTAGCTTGGTCCATTGATTTCAATACCGCTTAGCTGGAAAGTTCAGGTTTGGGAACACCTACCCATGAGATCCACCTGATTTCTGACAATCACTCTTGTTGCTCTAGAAATAATGATTTGTGCAAAGCCTTAAATAGGCTGGGGGAAAAAGAGTTTCGCAACATCAGACTGAAGCAGTCTTCAGTACCACAACTGCAAAATTTCTATTTGTCAGTATCAACTGGAGGGCGGAAGCTCATATCCTTTGCAGAGTCAATGAATGCCAGTGGAATGGGATTGTGGGTTGCAGTGCAGAACTCAGCTTTGCGTTGCACAGAATTTTAATTTTTAGCCTAGAGTGGTCACAACCTTGCTCAAGAGGGGAAAATTTAACAGCAATCCAATGTTTGTGAAGAAAAGGAGAAAGGACAGCAATGCAGAAACAACAGGATAGGGGGCTTCAAAGGCACACTGGAAATGTTTCTAATTGTATTTGCTTTTATATCAGCGCTCCTACAGAAGAATATCAACTCAAAACCGGTTGGGCTTAGTTTAAAAAAAAAAAAAATCTGGTGCACCTTTGAGGTTTGCTCTGCTGTTTATGCAAGCTTTTGAGTCAGACATATTTCTTAATTCTCAGCTCAGGGAGCAAGAAAAAAAATTTCAGCCTCACCTCCTCTTGCTCTATAACTTCTATTACACTTACCCCATATACTGATTATAGGAGTGTGAATCTTGATTTATGTCACTTTAACTTTATACATGTTAAACTTGATCTCAAAAGCCAAGAAAGTCCTGAACATGTTCTTCTAAAGCAAGAAGTTTCTTGCCTATCTTGTGCTGCTGTGGTATGTTGGAAGTTTCTGTCAAGCACTCCTGGTGTCTGCCATAACCAAGTGTACTCTGAACACATAGATCATTGAATGCAAGTAAGCTTTGAAGATACAGTTTGTTGAATAAGATTTTAAGGAACACTATTGTCCTGGCAGTATTGGAATTACTGCTTGATGCTTTGGGACACTTCTAGAAATCCATGGAATTCAGAAGTTCCCATGTCTACTTAGAATTCCCATTTATTTCAATGGAATGTACTCCCAGGTAAGTGTGCACAGAATTGTAATCTAGGAGTGAAAGGAAAGACATCTCTCAACCTTGAAACTGTGCTTTAAGATTAATTTGATCAAGACTGCATGTACGTATATGCTTCTTGCTCAAAACCATGCTAAGCAATCAAGAATATTTGCCAATCATTGCTCTTTTAGTTGATTGTTCCATGTAAGTTCACACATGCCATTTTAAAAGGTAACCTGAAAACTGGAGCTCAAACCAGAGTACAACCAGGGTACAAACTAGTGACAAAAACATGGGAAAGTATGTATTGACTCTTTACAATGTAACTCTCTGAATAAACTAAGGCTCAATCCTCTGCCCAATTTCTGATGAGTAAAGCTGCAATTCTATCTACACTTTCCTGATTTACTGAACACAATGGGACTTACTTATGAGTAAACATGCATAGGATTGTGCTCTAACACCCCTTGAGCAAAATAAGACTTACTTCCAAGTAAACATGCATTGGATTGAATTTTAAATGTATTTGTTAGTATCTGAAGTATCTGACAATATCCTAGGCAGAAGGGTCTACCTTTCAAAATGAGGGAATTTTGGAGCTGTTCAAAACAGCCTGAATGTACCCCTACCCTTTTCCGATATGGACATTATGGTGCCCATTTTCCAGCTAACCCACCAGGAATTCACATGTCAATCCATCAATGGCATGGTATGGCAGCAGAGAAAATATAGGGTGTAAAGATGTCAGGAAATAAGTTGTCCTAAATGTTATAGGGAGGAAAGGAGAGGAAACACTGGGCCGCAATTCTGGGAGCCAGTCCAGATTATGCCAAGAGAGTTCCTATCCTGAACTTGCCGCAAGTACGACAAATAACTGCTTTGAACATGTGTTTTCTTTCTGATCTGGAATTAAATCATGTTTGGAGCTCAACTGTGGAATACTGCCAACTCTGATAATGCAAGTGCTAACTGGTTAATCTGCAACCATAAGGAACCAGCAAGACAAACAATAGGTTTATGGGGGAAGAAAAAAAAAAGATTCTAAAACACACATCAGGAAAAGTGAGAGCTTTTAGAACATTTCAGCAAATCTTTAACAGCAAAGTTCTTCTAGTTTCCCTGATTTAAAAAAAAGAAAGGGAGGAAAAAAGGATTCAAAAAACAATTCAGCCCAAGATTTCACTTTGTTCTCATTGCCCTTGAAAAATCCACCAACAGATGGAATGTTTTTTTAATAAAGGGAAAAGGGGAAGCAAATTGCTAGCCTTTTCAGGGGCAGCTGCCAAGATGACAGAGACTATTCTTTTATTTATATGAAAAGAGGGAAACGTGGATTCACTTTCAAGCTAAGATGGCTATATATCAAATGAGCAGCAAGTGTTGCTAGAAAATAATACAGCATACCAAGGGGGAAAGAAATCAAATTCAAGGATCCAAGACAGATTGTGGGGAAGAGAAAAACAGAAAAAGGGGAGGCAAAGGAAAGCAAGAAACCTCTAACACTGGGTAAGGTCAAATAGTGTCCCTAATAGAATTGTAGGGCTATGGATTTCATGTGGTCTGAAATGAGAAAGCAAAGAGGAGGTAAGGAATAAAATGATTTTTTTTAAGAAGTCACAAATGGACTTCCTGGTAATTCAATCTTAAAATATTTGTGTTGTAAGTTGCAGGCAGGAGAGCAAGTCCTGCAGCCCAGTCCTATGAATCCAGTTTAGATACAGCGATGTAAACAAGAGTGTAGAAAGGGCGTTCAGCTCTTGCCCTACTCCCTAGGCCAGTGATTTTCAACCAGCGTTCCATGGTGTGCCACAAATAGTCTGCAGGTTTGTTGCTTGGAAGAGGTTCATTTATAAGTAGGGCCACTGGGGGATGTTAGTCCCCCACTGGCAGTGCGGTGTGCCTTGCCAACTTGTCAAAAAACTGATGGTGTGCCTTGACAATTTTAGCGCCTTGTCAGTGTGCCATGAGATGAAAACGACTGAAAATTGCTGCCCGAGGCAGACCTCCTTTCCCCATCATCCCCACTTGATCCTCACCATTTGACATAACTAGAATGATTTGAAGGATGCTAACCAAGATGGCTAGAGGGCAACTGGCTTCCTTCCTAGTCCAGTGGTTCCCAAACTTTTTTGACGGGTAGCTCCCTTGACTTACTGGACCATTAGCCGAGGCTCCCCATTAGGGCTACAATACTACACATTGTATAGGGCAACAGAGTTTTAGTGAGGTTTCCACAGCTCCCCAGGAAGCCATAGCTCACTGGGAACCATTGCTGTAGCCTGTTAGAGGCGCACAGAAATCTTGTGGTTCAATCGTTTATAAATATTCTGTATTCTACCACTCTTCACATGAAGTCACTCTCAAACTTTTAAAACATTATCAATACCTTATTATAAACACTGTTAATTATTAAAAAAAAATCTTTGGGGTTGTAATCCTATATACACTTACCTGGGAGTGAACCCCCCTCAGAACTCAACAGGGCTTGCTTCTGAGTAGACACACATAGAATTGTGCTGTTAAGTTATTAAAACTGGCAAAACTTTCATCAACGTTTTAATCATTTTTGGACACAGCCTAGAAGTTTCAGAAGGGCCGAATATGCATTTCAATACACATGAATAAATAAATAAAAAGAAATTGTTTAAAAAGTGAGAACAAAACATTATGGCTTATGAAATCAAGGCCAGATCATGTTCAACTCCTACAGGAAGATTAAAAACTTGCTAAAGCAAACACGTTTTGGGCTGTCTCCAAAAAAACAAGCAAGGACAAGCAATGAGGAACATCTCTAGCTAGAGAGATTCACAGATTAAGAGCCACCAGCAAGGATGTAGGAATCCTGTCCCATTACTTGTACATGTCCACCTGCTTGCCTGATGCACTGCATCCCTGGGATATTCATCCACCAAGGCAGTTTTTGCAATGCAGATTGGAGTGACTGCTGAGCAACTCATGCATATTATTATTCACTAACTGCCTATCATGTTCCCCACTCAGAAGCACAGACATGTCTCTAAATAACATAATGCAGATCAGAATCATTACTGCGCATTGTATGCAGATTATTACCTGCAGTTGGTTTAACTGCTCAATAGATTGTGCATTTAATTGCTGTCCTCCCTCCTTTTTTTTTTTAATTCAACAGTAACATCCTCTAGTCCAGTTCTTGTTCAGGACACTTAATAGCAACAGTTAATATGTAGTCTTTGAAGTGGAACACCACTCCTATTCATAGCCTCTCTAATCAGCACTGTAACACCCTGCTTTTCTCCCCACTGATGTTATTTCACAGGAGGTTGACACTTAGACCTGAGCATCCCCTGCCTTAATGATGAGCAGGAAGGGTGGTCTTGATTAGTAGGAGAGGTGGCTGAAGAAGGACTCCCAACTCAAGCCACAGAAGAAAGAAAGAAAGAAACAAAGTCGCATACTACTCTGTACCTGGAAGAAGATGATTGCACTACTAGTGCAAGAACACAAGTTCATCTCGTTTCCGCTTTGACCTGCCAGCTGCATACCACTAGTGGGGAAGGAACATCAGTGGTGGCATTAAGGCTGCAATCCAAACCACATTTTCCTGAGAGTAAGCCTCATTCAACAAAATAGGACTTACTTCTGAGTAGACCTGGATTGTGCCCTCATACCAAATGATACTGAGTATTTTATACCAGATAAAAACAAATGGAGGCAACAAAGGTTGTTTACACTGGTACAATAAAACTACAGGTTGAGATTAATTATTTGCATGGGTTCAAAGCACTCACCTGGATTAAAAAAATCCAGCAAATCAATTTAAAAAATAAAGTTCTTTGCTCCAGTGATTGAAAAACAGCCTTGCTGACCTTCTGACTCTAAGATAAGAGTCATTAAGAAGACAATCCATCAGCACTTTTCTCAGCCCCTCCCTTCACCAATGGAAAATGATCACCTTTCTTTCAGGTGCTGGGAGAAGGGAGGGGTCCAAAGGAGAGAGAAGGACTGATGGATTGTTAGCCTGCTGCCCTCTCTCTCTCTCATTAAGGAGGCTGTTGTTAAAGGACTGTTCAGTTTTTAAAACTGATTTTAAGGGGATGCATTTTTCCCCTTCTCCAGGGATCAGCACATTCTCTCTCATTTGCAGGGGCCATTCCTGTTGAGTCAAATCTGTGTATAAAAAATCTGTGTACAAATAGGCTGGACCTGTACTGTGATTAATTCACTTTGTGGGATCCCCAGCATACCAGGCATCTTGATGTGTGGGGGTACATCATATTTCTGAAACCAAGAAAGAAAGGAGACTGGCGTGGTTTCTACAATTGGTCAAGCAACCAGTAAAAATTGTTCTGTCCAATGATCAGCTCAATTTCAGTCAAGCATCTAAAAGCATTGACTGAATTAATCTGTGCAACAAACAATAAGGATTTCTACTAATCATAAACACTTAACTCTTATAAAACAATGAAATTACATTTCACACCATCACAATTATGGCTGGGCTGAAATGACTCACCATTTTCTTGGGTGTTTTTTCAGCAATGTCAAAAACAATCTCCTTTTCTCAAGGATTTTTTGGCACTGCATGTACAAGTGCTCGCCTATTAATTAGCATTGCCCTCTCTCACTCCCAGTTGTGCCCTCAATACCATCATCACACAGCAGTATCAGATTGACTGTGTAAAATAGTTTCCTGTGTAATACGTGATCCACTGGGATCACCCACATGTCTAATCTAGAAATCATAGTTCTCATTCTCAATTTTCAAATCTAAAATATCAATTTGGGGGAAATATAAATATTTTCCAACACACGCTTAAGGTTGTGCAAAACCCCACTTTTGGAGCCCTCACCAGCCCTGACGGTTGCTTCTTTCTTTTCCCTAGAACAGTCATGATTCTAGCCAATTGGGGATCACGTCGTGGAATGCCATCACCACACAGCACAGCCAATGAAATTTTGCTACTTTATCAAATCACTGGGAGAAAATGAAAAGGGCTGAGAGTAAAAAAATGAAAAACCAATGTAAATGAAATGGAGAACCTCTTTTGCAAGGAATGCTGAACAATGAAGAAGGGAACTATTTTTCATCAGCAAATTTTTCCCCCTATGACCTGTGAGTAGTTTCTGCTCAGCCCTTGTAAAATGGCTGCCTGAAAGTGATTCAGTTTAACACAAAAGCAGGGTAAGTGCCCTCTTCCCTGCCTTTTTTATCAAAAGATGCCATGATGCAATTTAGAAAGTGGGTTTGTCATCTCCTACACAAGGGCAGTCTTTTCTTAACAGAATATTTGAGCATGATCAAACAGTGGGTAATTGACTATATGTGACTTAGGGTCCAATCATATCCAAATTTGCCAGTGCCAGTGCTACTGTGCCAGTGGGGCATGCACTGCATCTTGTGGTGGGGAGACAGTCACAGAGGCCTCCTCAAGGTATGGGAACATTTGCCTCTGCCTCCCCACTACAGGATGCAGTGCACATCCCACTGGCACGGCTGCACCGGCCCAGAAAAATTGGATAGGATTGGGTCCTGAGTCAGCTAACCGATGCCCCAATCTTTAGCCATCCATAGGCCATCCACATACTATAATATCTATATGGCGACACACCCAACTGCAAAGATAACATAAACAAAGAGAAGCTATACTTAACAGACTATTCCAATGGAATTTATTTGTAATCCAGAATGTGACCTGGGGGAAAATAAGTTTTTTTTTTCCCTAAAATGCTCAAAGATTCCTCTTATTACTTTGTTAGCACATATTTAACTCAGACACTTGGCATGAACAGCCTTCTTCTTTAAAGATACAATATTCCCAACCCCTCATTAGAGGATGAAAAATCTCCTGAAGCAGTCCACACCTCAATCAAACAGGAAACTTTCCAGCTAAAAGGTGGGATGAGAGATGGCATTCTTGACACAATTAAGGCTCAAAAGCAGTTGGCAACAAACATTCACATTTCCCCCAGTTTCTCTCCACTGAACAAGAGGCAAACATGATGCCTCGACTCTCAGACTCGCCTTTAAATTTGCCATAAAAAGGAAGTGTATTCCTAAAATAGCAAATCCTCTCTTCACAATCCATGTAATAGATATTACATTTGATCAGTCATGAAAACAACTCCCGGTGGGTTTACTGGGTCATAACCCCTGCATCTTGGCTGAATGTTCATTTGTGTGAATCACAGACTATAAAAAAATCATCCCAACCTCCTCTTTGAGACAATATGCATCATTTTTTGTTCCACAGTTATTCTGAGCAGGTATATACGCAATGCTCCCAATTGCTTAACAATGGGAAGCAGACTGGGACCAGGCCCCAGGATTGCATGCTCCCTCTAGGTTCTCCCTTCAAGTGCATGAATCCCTCCCTGCTGTTCAGTGTTATTTTGGCAAAGACACCGAATGCCATTACATTGGCACAATTGCAATTCCCTCTCAAAACAAGATTTGATACCCTGGTTAAGGAACAATGTCAGTGTCAGAGGTACTGGGGTTTGAACCTCTGCACAGAAAGCACAGTAAGCAGATGGGAATGTCCCACTAAGCAGCTGGGACAGTGTGATTTACAGAAGGGAAAAGGGGTGAGAAAAACCAGTCCCTGTGTTTGGCAAGCAATATGAAGTTTCTGGCCTATCCTATAAGCACTACACCCCTGCCATTCTGCCCTGCAGCCTTGTGACTGCAACATAACCTTCCAGCTTTCCCATGGCTCTCACGTTTTCCAGCCCAAACTCTCAGCTCTGCTTCCAGTAACTAAGGTGACCTTACACTGGTGAATATACCCCCACCCCTAGACTAGATTTCAGTATGACTGCCCAGAGTCCAAGCAAGACAGTCCCGTGTAAGTTGCTCAAGCTCCCTGAAGGAAGAGCAGCTTACAAGTGTAGTAAATACTACATCATGGACGAAACATTTTTTTTTAATTAATACTTTGTCAACAAATGTGCAACATCTTGAAAGAGCAGAATAGCCTGACATGTCTCAGCAGCTTGTGGAAGGTTAGTGGAGAGAGGGGTGGCTTTTGCGAAAAAGGAACATTAAAGCTGCCATTCTGGGTCAGCAGGTGCCTGGTTCTGTCATAATGAAGTGAGGACCCAGTTGCTGCAGATACAGTTTTTAGCAGCTGCTCTTTATTGGATCCACACTGAAGAAACAGCTAAGCAAAGACCCCTTCGTTGGCAATTTGGCACACACTAGAATGGTCTCTCGCAGTGATCTCAGATGCAGTTGCTGGCAAATTAAAGAGAAAAGGAGCACATGCAAATAATATCAGACACTGCAACAGTAATGAGAATCAGAAAGGCATCTTTAAAAATAAGGTTCAAATCAGAAAAGGTCCTGGTCATCAGAGACAGAGGTCTCAAGGGTGTATCCTACTCAGTGTGGCATTTATCTTGTGGAGCTCGGAATTCCAGAAGTTCGGGGATGACTTAGTCGCATTGGCCCCAACTTTCCGCCCTATTGCACTGCTTTTAATATGATAGGCTCAGAGCCCCTCCATTTGACAATATTCAGCCTGGTCCAAGCATGGTTGCTACATCTTCTTGCCAGTGAGTGGCAAGAACAAAATAATTGGCAAGACCATGAGGCAGATGGGCCTAGAGAGGGCCAAAGGGCGTCTTTCTCTCTCGCACACACTCACACACACCCCCCCCCCAAAGCTCTCACCTGGTGCCACTGGCACAACTCTCATTAAGTCAAGTAGCCCGTTTGAGGGTTATTTCACACCAGCTGAAGACCTTCAACTTACATCCATTTGTAAATGGCCACTTGCCCAAACACCTCTTGGTTAGGAAGAATCACCTCCAGGGTGACAAGGCAGGAACGTTTTTGTAAAACTGAAGAGTGAAAACATCAGTTCTTTTCTCTTCAGGCTACTGACGCACCACAAATGACTGACACAGGTATGTGTTGTCAGGGCAGTCCTGTAAAAACAGTTTGTGAACTAGGAACTTTTGTGACCTTGTGGGAAGGTTGTATATCCACAGCCCCCTTGAGGGTCGTCGCATCGCGACACAGGTTGAGACTGAAAGATCCGAACAAACATGACAGGGAGAGGTGAAAAAAGTATCTACCACCCCCCCACCCCCCAGAGGAAGCTGAATAGAAGAGGGTAAGGTCAGAAGTAATTCTGCAGAGAGGCAGTGGGTAGCCCCCTGTACTTCAGAGGCGAGTACTTTAACATCACAGGAGCCTTTCACATTTAGGCCAGTTACTGTGCCCTGAGAAAGAATGTTCTGCAATTGCTCCCCTTTATTCATAACTTCTACAAAAGTGACAGAGAAGCTGGGAGGCATCAGGACCATTTCTCACCTTTGCAGTGTCTCTCATCATCTGCAGGTTCGTAGCCAGCACGGCAGGCACATTTCCCAATCGCTACCATCCATTCACCTTCCCCATTGCAGTGCAACCTCACTCCCGAAGAGCCCGTGGTGCTCGCTTCCTCAGCATTGGCCACGCAAGTGCCTGGTGCCTCCACAAGCGAGGTCCTTTCACCCCCTGCAAACGTCTCCGGGAAAGAGGCAAAACCCTTCATCACCGCTGGGCACTTGTAAAAGAACACCTGGACAGCCACCAGGGACATGCAGGCCCCGGAGTCCTGAAAGGCCAAATAGAAACCTCTCTTGGAGAGGGGTCCAAAGCTGCGCACCTTCACGTTCATCTTCACCACCTTCCCAGTACTATCCACCTGTGAGAAGCTTTCATCAGCTGCAATGGTATCCACCTTTGTCCATGGCCCCTCGTACCACTCGGGCTTCTCTGCAGTGGCAACATCTGCCTCTGCCTCATGATAGTAAAGGGTGAACGTCTCTTTGCAGGAAGAGGCCACGGTCCTCATACTGGCACAGTCACGTACTGAAAAGCGGAGGCGGACATGAACCCGGAGGGCTCCCCGTCTCTCGATGAAGTGAGTACGCAGCCAGTTATTCTGGCCTGGCTCAGCCACGTTGCAAACCTCAAAGGTTCGGATCAGGTGCTTCCGGTCGTCCAAGACACTCACCTCGTCCCACTGTATTAAATTGAGAATGGAGAGAAGAGAGGAGACAAATGGAAAAGATGCTTTCATGGGATTGGTGACAGCTCCAGCCTATTGTCACATGGGCTGGGCAAAAGGCTTACAGGCTTACAGAAAGGAATGGAAAGGAATCTGCCTATGCTTTAGCTCAGTTTGGTCAGGGAGCTGCCTACTGCACAAGCCTATACAGGCTTGGGGGGACCTGAACAGCTGTGTTTGGTCTATGACTGGTGTCCAGGAGTCAGCTGAAAAGCAGAGAAATACTTTCAAGTTTTGCATAATTTGTTTCACTATTAGACAGAAAGGTTCTTTCATGTCCCAAGCACATCCTGACACAAAAATCAAAAGCTGTGAACATTTGCCTCACTCTATAGATTCCAAATATTTTCATTTCATGTGATTTTTAAAAGATGTCCTTACACTGCATTTGGAGTCTCCCCTTGCCTCTTACACTCAACAATCTCAGTCATGGGCAAATGTGCTGTTAGGTTAATTTCCCTGTAGAAAACAGAGGGAGGGAGGGAGGAAGGCCACCTTCAACAATCTCTCTCAAGGATGTTGTTTAGAGCAAATCCAAAGCAGAAAGTTGGTCCAAACTGAAAGAGTGGTTCACTAAATACAAGGCAGACCTGTGTTTAACCAAGTCTGTGTTTAATCTTGTCAACCAGATAATTTTCAGCCAAGACTAATAAAGCTGATTTATCTTGCTGGGCAACCAGAATGGGGTAAACCCAGGAATGTGAACCTGAGTTCCTTGGAGAAAAAACAAAACAAAGCAATATAGCTGTGATACATTTTCAATTCCATATTTGAACAATTTCTCAAGGTGCTTAATGTTTTCTGAGGCTGCAAGTTAAGGCCATTAGGTCCAGCTCTTAGGGGTCACCTCACATTCAGTGGGTTCTTAGTGGTAGCTTTATAGCTTTCTAGACTTGATAATACCAGTTCCCAGCACTCAGAGACAGCACTAGTAGAAGACTGCTTAGCACTCACCATGATTGGCAACTCATGGTTGAAAGCACCAAGGCACACCATGAGTCTGTTGCAGCAAAAACAACATAGCATTCCATAATACAAACAGATATATTATGGCATGAGGTTTTGCAGGTCATAGCCTACTGCCTCAGATGCATCTGGCTGGAAGGAACACATCTACTTTGAACTTCCACAAGGCGTTAGAATAGAAAACAAGATTCCAACCCAATTCATATTTGAATGCCTGATCCTTGGCAAAGTTCCAAAGTATTTAAAATCAGACAGGGAAAAGGTTTCTGGGGCCTTCATGTATATGAAGAGAACTGTAAGAAAGGCCTACTGAACTCTAGTAATGCTTTTACTTAAGAGCCTGGCTCTTGCACTCCTGGTTGCAGGGGAGCAATGGCAGGAGAGAAGTATGCTTTTCTCTCCTGCTTGTAGCCTTCCCAGGGAAAGCTGGTAGGCGAGTGTGGGAAACAGGATGCTGGACTAGGTGGACCTTTGGCCTGATCCAGCAGGGCTTTTCTTATGTTCTCACAACATGAAAAACACTGATATGAAAGCCAGGCTCTGGCCACTGAGAGTTTGGAAGGCTCTCTCAAAAACAGGTGGAGGGGATTGTAGAACTCTTGGCCTCCTTTCTCTTTGTTTATCCATTTTTCCCCCCCACTCTACTTATTTAATGTTTCCTTTAGCTAGTTGCCACAGCTCCTCCCCTTCCAAAGCCCAAAGGACAATTAGTTTCTAAAGGAGAGATGAAAGAAGCAAAACTAAATAAATTAAATGGACAGAAAGAAAAATGGCAGCCCGTAGCTCTGCAGTCATCTCTGTCTTTCTCAGCCTATTTCCAGAGGAGCTTTTGTTCAAAGGCTGGCTTACAAGTAGCTATTTTTCATGTGGCGAGTGTGATGTGCAATCAAGGTCTGAGTGTGGCAGCTTTCTTAGAAACAGCAGAGAATGTTAAGCAGCACCTACCCCATCAGGGGGATGGGCAGTCCAGCCAATCTCAGAGGTCTCTCCCGTAGTATCCAAAAGAATTTCTGTTAAAAAAAATGAAATAAGAGAAGAAAAGGATGATTTGGAGATGTTTCGCACAACACCTGTTCACGTCCAATAGCTTCCATTCCATCCCTTCACCCTGATCCTTTCTCGAAAGGGAATGAAAAAGATCACTAGCATCAAACCCGGCTTACTAGCAAAAATCAAATCCAGGCAGGGAAGAAGCCCATTGAGATCCAGAAACTGTTAACATATTTGTCAGTTTTGCAAGCAATGTCTTGCAAGTTTGTAGGTATGATTCTTGGCTTTACATTTTTCTCTGATGCGTACAGACACCTCATAGCTTGGGGATGAGCCAAGAGTCCCAGGTTTATCACATGACCAACTCCAATTTTCATAGGAAAGTTTGCTTATGATAAGCTGCAGTACAGATTTGTTCTTACAGACAGAACTTGATTCGCGTGTGAATGCAACATAGACCAATAAAATCTCAGAAGACTGGCCTAGGAGATGAACAATAAACACTTCCACTAATTGTGTGATTCGACATGAGATCAGTGAGGACAAGAGGGATGTGAATCTGTAAGCATATGTTGTAATAGAAGAGAGCCGGTGAGCTGCAGCGGCAAAGTGGTCTCTCACCATCTGAGATGTCAGCATAAGGATTTGACCATCCACGGATGGCAGGGGACAGTCCGGGTTGCACCAGATGCTTTTGTAAAAAAAAGTGTTGCCTTTAAAACGTTTTTAAAAGTTTAAAAAGAATTAAAAAGCATTCCTTACCTTTGCGTCACAAACCACACCAGCTGCAGGGCAGACTCTGGTACTCCTGGAAGCCACTTCCGGGCTGCGCCAAGGGCCATGACCCTTAGCCCTGGCTCACCCCAGAATGCATCCTGAAAGTGTTTGGAAAACACTTCCACAATTCATTCTGAGGCACATCAGGGCCAAGGGAGGAGGTCACGGGCCTCTGTGCAACCTGAAAGTAGCTTCCAGGGGTGCCGAGACGGCTCTGCAGCCAGCACGGTTTGTGGTGCGAAGGTAAGGAATGCTTTTAAAAACTTTTCTTTTTACTTTTTAACGTGGACCCCAGAATCAGAGGATTTCAGTTGCCACGGCAAGTCCAGGAACAGATCCCCTGTAGATATCGAGGGACTGCTGTACATCACCACGTAGAGAGCGCTGGCTCAGCACACCAGCAAAGAGTGAGACTTGTGAGATGTGAAGTCTCCAGTTCAAGTCTTACCCAAACACAGCCTGCCAAGGTGGCCTTTGGCAAGCCAATCTGCATTATGGGGGATAATAACTATAACCTTGCAGGATAAATGTAAGGACTCTTATGTGAAGTTTGAACACTGAAGTATTCATAAGCTGTATGAATACTTTATTGCTATATGAATACTTCCATTGCATCATTCATACTATATGAATAAAGTATGCTATATGAATACTTTATTGACATGTTCACTGCATTCACACTTCATTGTTAGGTCTACACCCCAATCATCATGTGCATGAAGAAACGTAGAAAGAGAGCCCGAGTAATCCATGCTATTTGTCCTGGTGCAAGCTCTCTCCTACTTCCAATTCTTGCCAAAGTCAGGAACCAAGGGCAAGAGAAGCTCTTGTCGTGGCCCAACCTTTACAGTGCAGCATCTTTTTGAAGACAGAACTTTGGGCAACCCTGCAGGTAGCCTCTCCTCTATGCCTAAATAGCATGAACCAGCCTAAAGGCTACACCATGGCGTTCCAGCACATCAATTATTTTGGATGAAGCCATGCATACATTTACCACCCTTCCATTCAGTAAGTTTGCTCCTTCAGAAGTGGCCAGGACTGTGTTCGCCCAGCCATCCATGCGCAACTATGTAAATTTTATTTTGGAATATGGAGGGAGAGCCTGAGTGGAAAAGAGAAAGAGAAAAACTCACTTTGGCAGTCTGTGCTCTTTGCTCCTGGCAAGCAGGATACTCCCCAGATGGTTCCTCTCCGGTGACCCAGGTAATTTTTTTTCCAGAGCATGAATATTTCACGGGCTAACAAATACACACAGCCTGCAGCTGAGAGGGCTCTCCCTCTGATGGGGAATATTTAAGCAACCAAGGCACATCCCAGCAGAGACATGAGCCTCCAATGCAACTTCTACTTGGAGAGGGGTTGGGGAGCAAAACGCCCCATCATTTAGATGAGGTATGTGCTGAAGGACAGCTTTGTGTTGTAGCTCAGGTCTGAATAAAGCTTTAACATCCGGCTGAGAAGCTAAAACTAAGAGGTAGGCTGTTTTCTGCTCAATTCAGTGATAGCTGAATTTACTACCAGCTCCCCTCTTATGTCGTCAGGGTCCACGCATGACCCTTAGCCACGGTCAGTTCTGCTTCCTGACTTGCCAAGTACCACCCTCTGCCTCCACTAGGTGCCACTAGACTTCACCCCTGATCTGCCAGGCAGTGCCCTTTATCTCCAAGTCTCCTACCCTGGAGTTTCAGGCCTGTGGTTCCAGAGACCCGGCAACCTTAACTTATGATCCACAAAACTGAACTCAGTATAACAGTCACATATGGTGAACCTCCAAGGGCAATGTTTATACTTGGGATACTCTGCTTGGGATAGCGAAAGCAGGGGAGTTGTTGCCAAATACCTGCCAGGCCATAATACACACAAGGTAGGCTGCGTTCACCTTAGTGCAGTGGTTCTCAAACTTGAGAGCCACTAAGTTCTTGCGTGGGCGGGAGGGGGGAGGCAGCAGGGGTGGGGGAAGGCAGTGGTGCAACCCCCAGGATTGTGCCGCTCAGGGGGCTGCAGGGGCTTGGGTACACGTACCCAAGCCCTTGCAGCCTCCCGGGGGTGCGGGGAGCCCGGCGCAACCTGCAGCAGGGCTCCCTGCAGCAGAGAAAGTAGATGCGGAACGATTGTGCCCTGCCTCCGCTAAAGCGGAAGTGGAGCGCGATCGCTCCACATCTACTTTCACTGCTGCAGGGAGCCCTGCTGCAGGTCGCGCCGGGCTCCCCACACCCCCTGGGAGGCTGCAGGGGCTTGGGTACATGTACCCAAGCCCCTGTAGCCCCCCGAGCGGTGCAATCCTGGGGATCGCGCAGCTGCCTCCTCCCTGCTTCCAGGCTGCCCCGCCCCTTAAGGGGGCAGGGGCCAGGGCCCGCAGGCTGGGGCGTCGCGACGCCCCAGTTTGAAAAGCCCTGCCTTAGTGGGTCACTTCTGCAAGTCTCTGGTACCAAGACATTGCCTTCCCTATGGACACTGTCTTCCAAGTTGTGGAGGCAGGTCCATTCGCCACTATAGGTGGAGGCTAGCTTTGCCCTCATCTTTCTGCCCTTAAAAGCTCTACGTTATATTTCTTCGTAGGAGTTATTGGCAGCTGCCAAATGAGAGAGACGGGATAGGGATCTGAGACACCACTGGAATGGGGGCAAACATGCCCCTACCCCCTGTGATATCATGGTCTAGGCCAGCAATTTTCAACACTTTCCATCTCATGGCACACTGACAAGGTACTAAAATTGTCAAGCCACAACATCAGGTTTTTTACAATTGACAAGGCACACTACAGTGCTGGTGGAGGGCTCACATCCCCATTGGCCCTACTAGTAAATGACCTTCCCCCAAATTCCTACGGCACACCTGTGGACCACTAGCAGCACACCAATGTGCCACGGCACAGTGGTTGAAAATGGCTGGTCTAGGCTGAAAAATGGGTTGTACCCCCTCTCAGCTGTCTTCCAATCTGCAGCCCTATTACCTCTATCACTTAGGATTCTATAGGAGCCACTGAAAATAAAGTTCACTGCATAGACTTACCCCTACCTGTATAGCCTTGCTCTGGGTACCAATCTTTGGTTTGATGCTAAAAGAAGAGCTTTTCAACCAGTATGTTGTGGCACATTGGTGTGCCGCAACTGGTTTGCAGGTGTGCTATGGGAATTTGGGGGAGGGTCATTGGGAGATGTGAGCCCCCTACTGGCAGCACGATGTATCTTGTCAATCGTAAAAAGACCAGTGGTGTGCCTTTACGATTTTAGCACCTTGTCAATGTGCCATGGGGTGAAAACAATTGAAAAATCACTGTGCTAGAGCATGAAAGAACCTTTGCACCTGGCTTTTAATTGATTTCACTCTCCCTTGCTTTCGCTCTCCCTAATAGCAGGCATTATCATCAGTATTCTACCATATTGCTAAGCACTGCAAGATAGATCTGCCTAATCTTGTTACCTGTTTAAATAAAATCATGTCTATTTTTACCCAATCATCCACACAGCACAGTGATTTAGCTAAATGCCTCAATTCAACCAAACAAACTCATGAAGGATAGGCAAACTCATCGAGGACAGGCATTACAGTGTGTGTGCGTGTCCTGCTTAATCAAAATCACCTCAAGCTGAAGAGAGGGTTAAGTTACATCACTTCAACCTACGGAAGAAGTCTTATCAGCTCAGTCAGCCAACGCACAGTGGGCAAGTGTGGCATTATCTCTCAGCATTTAAAGACATGCTTGGATAACCATAGGCTACAGGCATTTAAAGTATGAATCTATTCAGGAGCACCATTAAACTACCTTATATAGTATAAGTTTGTATAGGGTTACCTTCTACTTCTTCAGACACAAAAATGGAAAGTTAGCAGCAAGCAGTAAACACAAGATTTATGCTCAAGAATCTTCATATTCAAAAGGAACAGTTGCATACATTACAAATTAACAGTACACAGAAAAGCATAGTGAATACTGTGATAAGATACACTCCCTAGGATAATGCATTATACTTAATCAGACTATATTATCAATGCAGAGTGGCAGTATCTCTCCAGGGTTTCAGATAGGAATTCGTCTCTGCCCCACCTGGAGATTCCAGAAATTCTAAAGATTCTAGGGAAGTTCCCAGGTTCAGTCCCACACAGAGACAGAATCTGGGACCTTTGCATTAGACACTTCACCACTGAACTACAGCAGAACACTCCCTATTTTCTGGGACCTGCCCCTGGTAAAATACAGTCCCTATGTTACCTTTTTGGGAGATGTGGAAAATGACTTTTAAACACAGGAAACAATTCTTAATTTACATGGTTTTGATTTACACGTTATTGAAATAACAAGCTTGTTAAATTAATACCAAAACCTAATTTACACATGCAAGTTTTTGAAATAACATGATTTTTAGTTAGTGATTTTACTGCCTGGCTAGTTCCAATTATGATTTTATGGCAACAGGTCTTTTTGTGAGCCACCTCTAAAAAAATAGTTTTGCACCTTCCTGATTTTGGCGGGGAAAGTGAAGTGCTAAGGGGCTTGGGGGAGGCAACCTAACTGGTGTTAAAAAATCTCTCTCTCTCTCTCTCTCTCTCTCTCTCTCTCTCTCTCTCTCTCTCTCTCACACACACACACACACACACACACACACACACACACACACACGTGTCCCCAGTGGTGGACATGGGGTAGAGATGTGAAGGTCCAAAAAAAAAACCCAGAAAAATTCAGAAAAAAACTTTTTTTTCCGTTTTTTTTTTCCTGAAGACTTTGCTTTTTTCCAAAAAGATTGGAAAAATTGAAAAAAGGGAAAAAAAGAAAAAGAATTGATTATAGAGTGTTTTATTTTAACATGATGAATAAAATATTTTAAAATAAGCTGTTCAAATGTTTTCCAAATCATTTCTAAAAAAATATGTATGGTAGCAGATTATTCTAATTTCTGTGCACTGAGGACAAGCAAGTCCTAGGTTACAAACTGAACTCTTCTATGCAAGAACAAGATGCATTTCTTCCTTTAGGAGGTGCTGCCATTGTCACAAGAAAAGAAAACCCTTGACTTCTGACGGGCAGACTTCCCCCAAATGAGGAGGCTGGTTAGAAGGAGGTTGAAAGGGAGGGTAAAAAGAGTCCAATCTCTCCAGAGTGCATGGAGGCTGCTTAAAACAACAGTAATAGAGGCCCAGCAGAGGTGTATACCGCAAAGAAAGAAGGGTTCCACTAAATCCAGGATGGTGCCCGCATGGCTAACCAGCCAAGTTAGAGAGGCTGTGAAGGGCAAGGAAGCTTCCTTCCGTAAATGGAAGTCTTGCCCTAATGAGGAGAGTAAAAAGGAACATAAACTGTGGCAAAAGAAATGTAAGAAGGTGATACGGGAGACCAAGCGAGACTATGAGGAACGCATGGCCAGCAACATTAAGGGGAATAATAAAAGCTTCTTCAAATATGTTAGAAGCAGGAAACCCGCCAGAGAAGCGGTTGGCCCTCTGGATAGTGAGGGAGGGAAAGGGGAGATAAAAGGAGACTTAGAGATGGCAGAGAAATTAAATGAGTTCTTTATATCTGTCTTCACGGCAGAAGACCTCGGGCAGATACCGCTGCCCGAACGGCCCCTCCTGACCGAGGAGTTAAGTCAGATAGAGGTTAAAAGAGAAGATGTTTCAAACCTCATTGATAAATTAAAGATCAATAAGTCACCGGGCCCTGATGGCATCCACTCAAGAGTTATTAAGGAATTGAAGAATGAAGTTGCAGATCTCTTGACTAAGGTATGCAACTTGTCCCTCAAAACGGCCACGGTGCCAGAAGATTGGAGGATAGCAAATGTCACGCCTATTTTTAAAAAGGGAAAGAGGGGGGACCCGGGAAACTATAGGCCGGTCAGCCTAACATCCATACCGGGTAAGATGGTGGAATGCCTCATCAAAGATAGGATCTCAAAACACATAGACGAACAGGCCTTGCTGAGGGAGAGTCAGCATGGCTTCTGTAAGGGTAAATCTTGCCTCACGAACCTTATAGAATTCTTTGAAAAGGTCAACAGGCATGTGGATGCGGGAGAACCCGTGGACATTATATATCTGGACTTTCAGAAGGCGTTTGACACGGTCCCTCATCAAAGGCTACTGAAAAAACTACACAGTAAGGGAATTAGAGGACAGGTCCTCTCATGGATTGAGAACTGGTTGGAGGCCAGGAAGCAGAGAGTGGGTGTCAATGGGCAATTTTCACAACGGAGAAAGGTGAAAAGCGGTGTGCCCCAAGGATTTGTCCTGGGACCGGTGCTTTTCAACCTCTTCATAAATGACCTGGAGACAGGGTTGAGCAGTGAAGTGGCTAAGTTTGCAGACGACACCAAACTTTTCCGAGTGGTGAAGACCAGAAGTGATTGTGAGGAGCTCCAGAAGGATCTCTCCAGACTGGCAGAATGGGCAGCAAAATGGCAGATGCGCTTCAATGTCAGTAAGTGTAAAGTCATGCACATTGGGGCAAAAAATCAAAACTTTAGATATAGGCTGTGGGTTCTGAGCTGTCTATGACAGATCAGGAAAGAGATCTTGGGGTGGTGGTGGACAGGTCGATGAAAGTGTCGACCCAATGTGCGGCAGCAGTGAAGAAGGCCAATTCTATGCTTGGAATCCTTAGGAAGGGTATTGAGAACAAAACGGCTGGTATTATAATGCCATTGTACAAATCTATGGTAAGGCCACACCTGGAGTATTGTGTCCAGTTCTGGTCACCGCATCTCAAAAAAGACATAGTGGAAATGGAAAAGGTGCAAAAGAGAGCGACTAAGATGATTACTGGGCTGGGGCACCTTCCTTATGAGGAAAGGCTACGGCGTTTGGGCCTCTTCAGCCTAGAAAAGAGACGCCTGAGGGGGGACATGATTGAGACATACAAAATTATGCAGGAGATGGACAGAGTGGATAGGGAGATGCTCTTTACACTCTCATGTAATACCAGAACCAGGGGACATCCACTAAAATTGAGTGTTGGGTGGGTTAGGACAGACTAAAGAAAATATTTCTTTATTCAGCGTGTGGTTGGTCTGTGGAACTCCTTGCCACAGGATGTGGTGCTGGCGTCTAGCCTAGATGCCTTTAAAAGGGGATTGGACAAGTTTCTGGAGGAAAAATCCATTATGGGGTACAAGCCATGATGTGTATGCGCAACCTCCTGATTTTAGAAATGGGTTATGTCAGAATGCCAGATGCAAGGGAGGGCACCAGGATGCAGGTCTCTTGTTATCTGGTGTGCTCCCTGGGGTGTTTGGTGGGCCGCTGTGAGATACAGGAAGCTGGACTAGATGGGCCTATGGCCTGATCCAGTGGGGCTGTTCTTATGTTCTTAACTACAATTCCCAGGAAGCCTTGCTGGTCTCTTGTTATCTGGTGTGCTCCCTGGGGCATTTGGTGGGCCGCTGTGAGATACAGGAAGCTGGACTAGATGGGCCTATGGCCTGATCCAGTGGGGCTGTTCTTATGTTCTTATGTAAAATGTTTTAAGTTTTGTTTTTGCATGTGGTAGGTATGTTTGGTTCTGTTCT
The DNA here is from genome assembly GCF_035046505.1 of Tiliqua scincoides. NCBI lineage: Eukaryota > Metazoa > Chordata > Lepidosauria > Squamata > Scincidae > Tiliqua > Tiliqua scincoides. Next base: position 100,892,391 of record NC_089822.1, on the reverse strand, counting down.
GCTCTCTTCACAAGGCCTCAAAGCACTGGAAGAAAATACAGAGCAACAAAAAGGACCGGAAAGTATATACTTAATTTGAAAAGGTAGGAGTTTACATTTATCTGATTCCAGAAAACTGAATCATTTAGCTACATTAGTTTATCTTTATAACCTTTGTGTAAATAGTGATTTAATTACTATTAATCTGGTTCTTTACTTCCCCTACCCACAACCATAGATTAGTGTCTTCTTGCAAACTAGCTATTAAATTGTTTTTCTTTCCTACTCTCCTCAGGAAAATGGTGAGACCAACATCTAGCATATGGAGGCATTTTCACATTACAAGTTCTTCTGAGAAGAAAAATGTGATTTGCAAATATTGTCAGATGAAATATGCATTTCCAAATGCTACCAGGATGACAAAACACATTCTTGTATGTAACAAGTGATATTAAAAAAATTAGATATTAAAAAATCCTTCATGGATCTAAGTGAAGAGGACCACAGTGATGAAAATGCACATAGTTTTTCTCAATGTTCTCATTCAAGACGTCCTCTTTCTACTCCATCTGTAACATCAGCAGCAACTCAAACTGTTGTCCCATCAGCAACATCTTCAAGTAAACAGATACTGAGGACAGCTGCATCCAAAAATTATTCAATAACTTCATTTGTAGATAAGATGACAGGAAAAAATTGATCAAGCTCTTGCAAGAGCAATATATTCTTCTGGAACACCATTTTCAATAACTGAAAATACATACTGGCAGGAAGCTTTGAATTTGCTAAGACCATCATACCATTTGTCCAGCAGACATTCTTTGAGCAAGCCTCTTTTGGAGTCGGAGTATGAACGTGTACCCTGCACATGCCTGATCTCGTCTGAGCTCAGAAGCTAAGTAGGGTCAGGCATGGTTAGTACTTGGATGGGAGACTGCCTGGGAATACCAGGTGCTGTAGGCTTATACCATAGTCTTTCGAGACTGAAGGTTGCCAACCATGAACGTGTAATGGAATCTGTGCAAGGAAAAGTTAATGAAGCACTGTGTCTTGCACTACTTACAGATAGATGGACAAATGTGAGAAGAGAAGGAATTATAAATTTTGCTATAACACCTCAGTCAGTTTTTTACAAAAGCATTGAAACAGGAGAGAACAGACATACTGCAGAGTAGATCAGTTGTAAAATATGTGAAGTCCTACAGAAAATTGGGAGTGGTAAAGTATTTGCTGACTGACAATGCCAGCAATATGAAAGCAGCATGGGAGATCATAATGGATAAGTATCCACATATTACTGCAACAGGATGTGCATCTCATGGGCTCAACTTGCTTCTTAATGATATTATGAAACTGGACACCCTTCAAATGATCTATAGACGAGCAAAAGAAGTTATAAAACATGTAAAAGGTATTCATATTGTAGCTGCAGTTTTCAAGAAGAAGCAAGTAGAAAAAATGCAAAGAATAAAATAGTGACACTGAAGCTCTGTGGTAAAACTCAGTGGGCTGGAGTGGTGATCTCCTTTGAGAGTTTACTAAAAAACAAAGAAGCTCTTCAAGAAACAGTAATAGCTGAAGTTCTTAAAGTACCCAGGAGTGTAAGAAACACTGTTCTTAATGAGGATGTCCTCTGAGTTCAACTGCAAAATTCCCTGAAGATTCTAAAGCCAATTGGTGCAGCAGTCATTGCATCTGAATCAGATAGTGCACTTTTGTCAGAAATTCCTTATTTAATGACCAAGATAAAAACTGTTTTTGCAAATCTCAGTATATCTCCACTTATACTACAGAAGAAAGTAAAGTGAAAGATTTTATTTTATTTTTTAAAGGGAAGAATTTTTGCCATCCAATTCATGCTGCTGCAGATCTGTTGCATCCAAGATTCAAAGGTAGAAATAGAAGTGATGACAGCACTGCTACTGCATTTGACTGGATTACAAAACAAGCATCACATTTAGGGCTTGATGTTGGGAAGGTACTTTCAAATGTTGCAGAATATAGAACATCTTCAGGGATTTGGTCCAGGAATGCAATCTGGGATTCTGCCAAACATATTCTCCTGCAACATGGTGGCAAGGTCTTTGCACAACACTGCCTCTGCCTCCTCTTGCTTCTCGCCTTCTTCAGATTCCTCCATCTTCAGCAGCATGTGAAAGAACCTGGTCTATGTTTGGAAACCCTCACACTAAATCAAGAAATAAACTGACATGTGAAAGGGTAGAGAAGCTTGTTTCAATCCGGGCAAACCTTCAGTTTTTAGAAGTCCATAATAACTGTGATAATGACAGACACAACAGAGGAGCTGCAGAAGCAGAGACTGAAACGGAAACTGATCATTACAGCTCAGAAAATGATTCTGATTCAATTTCATGCCCATTCATTGAAACTTAGTCCCACTCCCTTCTATACACTTCCCCCCTCTTCAATTCTTTTTATGAGAATGGGTTTTTATTTTTATTTAATACTGTGGAGAGGAAATATGAATAATTGTTACTTCTGGATTTTTAAAAATTGTTTTGTGGGGGTTTTCTTGTCTGTATCACATAAACTAGTAAACAGTTCAGGAGATTATTGCTCCATTTGTTACAATTACAAATAAATATTATTTAAAAAATGCTGTTTATAATAATTGTTTGGATACACTGTTTTCAATATGCTACTTTATGCCAAGTCAAATTGTCCATAGTCATATTTTATGTTCCTAAAGTATCAGAATGATACTTTTCAATCTGGAAAAGAAAAAAAGTGCTAGGGTAGCATTTTTTTCAATTTTTCCAAAAATTTCCATTTTTTTTCCCCAAAAAAACCAGAAAAAAACCAGATTTTTTTCCAAGCTTCAAAATTTCCAGAAATTTTACATCTCTAACCTGGGGTGGGGCAGGGGTGGCAAAAGCCCTGAGTGCCATGCTTGATGCTGCCGCCTCTGCCTGCTGCGCTGCCCCGCCTGCCCTTTGGAACCGCCCCATATGGCGCTCAGCAGCACATGAAAAGCCTTCTGACACTACTTGCACGATCTTAAGCAATACTTTCAGTTTCATCAGGGAACCGGCTGTTTAAAACCATGCGAGAAGCCTCAGAAGGCTTTTTGAGCAGCGGTAAGTGTGGCATGATGCTCCGTGAGCCTCAGTGTGTATCCCAGGGAGGGTGCGGCATCTCACAGACCTGCCCCAGGGCACAATGAGGTCAGGTCCATTACTGTGTGTCCACACAATCCCAGGCCAGAAATCTGAGACACTGTTGGCACAAGAGGCCAAAGGCAGCTCTGATTGGTCACTGGGTGGTGACATTCCTGCAGGAGAGGCTCCTGTGCCCCATCCTCCTACAGCCCCACAGCATGAACTGTCTTGATAAGGACAACTCCACTCAGGCCACTTTTGAGCATAGGAGAGCTTCCTGCCTTGTATTAAAGTGTGTGCAGCGGTGAACCACTACAGCTGCGATCAGTCTTTCTCGCTATGGGAATTGAGATGAGCAGTTCCCCCTTTGAAAATCAGGCACATGTCTGCTTGCATCAGAACACCTTCCAAGGTGAAGAACAGCAGGCAAAATGTGTTGTCTACTAGGACCACATGCCGCCGCGGCTCCAATAGAGCTGTGTGGAAATGTATGGAGCGAGGGCTTGGGTTTGTTTGGTTGGCAACCTTCAGTCTCAAAAGACTATGGTAGAAGCCTACAGCACCTGGTATTCCCACGCGGTCTCCCATCCAAGTACTAACCAGGCCTGACCCTGCTTAGCTTCTGAGATCAGACAAGATCAGGCATCTGCAGGGTAACAGTTGCTGCTAGGTTTGTTTGTTTGTGGTGGCCTAAATATACTATCCTAAATATATTTCTTATATTTTTACCATAGGAACAACTATTTACATATGTTCCTATGGCAAAAATATTTTTCATTTATGTGTTTTTTTATATATGCATTGATATTCGACAACAGAACCCCTTCGTAAAATCAAGGGTACAAAAACCATGCTCTGAAGTTCTGATTTCAGCCATCAGTACTTTGCAGAAGTTGAATCTTGGGGGTGGAGAGAAGATTCTGACTGTACTGCACATGCATATAAATGCACATGCACAGATGCAAAAGGCCAGGGGAATGCTTCCCTTCCATCCTTCCGCAACTACCTATGCAGATTAAAAATGTTGCTGAATCTTTGCATATGGATATGTTGCTGAATCTTTCACACACCATTTGAGTTCTTGACAGCTAGAAAAAAAATAGAAAGGAAAAAATGATAAATATAAATGTTGGGAAATGAGGGAGAGACTGGGGGAAAAAAAGCAAAACAAAACCCAACTATGTTAGGAAGTGGGGGATGGCGCAGTGCTTCTCGATCTTCAGTATCCCGCAAGGCCCCCGCATGCTGCAAATACAGCACATGGCTCCCAGAAGTGACTGGCAGTGATAACATCACCAGTTACTTCCAGGTTTGGAGATTGCACAAGACACAACTAGTGGAAGTTAGAGGCTTAGGGCAGGTGGGAGGGCCTTTCCCAGTGCGCAAAAACCGTGCACAGGAGCTCATCGCTATTTGTACCATCCCACATGGTCTCATTGCCAGCCAGCTGGCGCCCCTGCGACTCCCCAGGGCATTGTGACGCACAGTTTGTGAACCCTTGGGATAGGGTATAGAAACTATCAATAAAATAATTCTCCCAAAGTCTTTTTGCTGGTCATCATTCCCACCACTGTGTATTTTGAAAGCACTGGAATGGAAATGGGGAGGCTAGCAGGATGGCCACAATGATAATTGGGGGGGGAAGGTAGGACCGGGTTTGTGGGCAAGGTGTGCTTTGCACATACTTAGCAAAGAGGGAAACTGTGCATCCAAGATGGAGGAGAGGGGCTGGCATATCGCCACTCTGCCTGTTCTTGTGGCAAGGGCCACAGACAGCAGAGATGAAACTGTCTCTGCTCCAAGTCTGTTTTTTAGGATCAGGTACCCACTGGAACAGGAAACCATTTGAAATTTTCTTTTGCTGTGTAAACAACTTCATTAACTTTCACCAGGTGTACAGTGTGTGTGTGTGTGTGTGTGTGTGTGTGTGTGTGTGTGTGTGTAAAAATTTATGACAATAACACTGTAAGTCTGCAGAACCTTCTCTGTGATGTTGACAAGTACCTTCAAAGCTAACATCAATTACAGCAGGGAAGAGACTTCTCTGGACTTGTTGAATCAGTGGAGGAACTCCTGTTGTTGTCACCACTGCTCTTTACACCCTTTGTATATAAATCCAAACAGCTGGACATTGCACATCCCACTGCATCTAATTTCTTATTTCGAGCAGACATGCACAACAATGTGCACATCCTGCTGAGGATAAACTGTTCCCATCGCAGAACTTAAATTGCCTAGAATTTGACACACAAGGAGCGTCCAGGATACTTATCTGCACCAGAACCACAACGGCTGCAGAATTCAAACCTGGTAAATTACTACAGCAACTCGAGTTCATGCTTAAAAGGTAAGCACTACATCTGTACTCTGCCTACATGTCAAGCTCCACAGGAGGCTCTCACATCCTTTAAAAGCACCAACAGCTCTTTAAGGCTACAGGCTGACTAAGAGTCTCAACCCCACACAGGGTTGCATTGTGTTTCCCTGTTGGCAACTGCAGCAGGGGGCAATTAGTGTTGACAATCCAAGTGGTCAACAGCCAAGGCAGGCTCCATGGGCAATGGCTGCTACCCAAGGAAGCCAGAACTCCTTTGAATCGGAGTTGTTTCAAGAAAGGGCAGACAGAGATTCTTCTGCAAGCCTCACATATCTCTCTGGCATTAGGGGTGACTCAGCCAAACACTGCCGCCACCACAAAATCCCTTAACATGCTAATCTCAATGGGATTCAGTTTCAGGATATAACCCAAGACACCTGACAAATTTCAAGTGCTGCAACAGCAAATCTGCAAACAGTAGCCCCACCCTGCAAGAAGAATAGAAGGAGGTAAAGAAGGAGGTAAAATAGAAGGAGGTAAAGGAGGCTGGCCAGCAGGGCACAGCGTATTGTATCTGGACTTGAAAAACCCAGATCCAAAGCCCCTCTCAGTTGGGAAGTTCCTGAACCACTCACTCAGTTCTAGTCCAACTAACCCACCTTGCAGGGTTGTTACGAGGAAGGGCAAGAAACAAATGTAATATCCAGAGAGTCTTCTACTAGCCTCTGGACCTCTGTTGTGATTTCAGTTCCAACACAAGATGAGTCTGGGTGTAAGTAGAGCAAATTAAATGCAATCACATGGGCAAATACATGCCCTACGCACTGCCAACAGACAACACAGCAGACAAGCCAGGTAAGACTTAAGATGCGACTACTGTACTATTGATTCAGCTAAAGGGCACTGGCATGTATCCCTGAAGGCATCACAGAAATCCACGGTTACTAGCTGCATGGGATTCTGCACTGCCACAGTACAAGCAAGTGGACAGTTTCGAAGGAATGCAGCTGGTTATAATTTTAAAAGTTGCGCCTAATATTTTTACAGTCAAATAGTTTCTTGCTATAATGAAAGGGATTTTACCACCTTCAATGGATAAAGAAATTTTAAATATGTTTATATAGTACAAGAGAGGTAAAAAATATATAGTGCTGGGGTGGAAGCAGAGATTTCATTGCCCACTCCAACTTTAGAAGTTAAAAAGTGTCATTTTGTCTAATGTTACTGCTGCTCAAGAACTGGCGGGATGCTTTTAGAAGCTTTTTGAACCTTACTGTTTGGCCCTCCATCCTCACCCACCCCACTTCACCAAGGATAGCAAAGGACCATTTGATGATCCACTAAGAGCCTAGACATATGTTACTTTTTAAATATGTAGTAAAAATGCCAGAGTAAACGGCAAAAGAAACATTGTGAGCCAGAAGATATAGCAATGCAAATGTGCTGCTATGCATTGTAAGCTGCTATGTGCTGCTATGCAAATGTGCTGCTATGCATACTTTTTAAATATGTAGTAAAAATGCCAGAGTAAAAGAAACATTGTGAGCCAGAAGATATAGCAATGCAAATGTGCTGCTATGTATTGTAAGGGAAGTGGTGCATGTGCCTTTCAGTGGCTGCTATAAACACTGCTGAAGGGGCCCAATCCTTTCTAAATTGCTGCTTCCAATTTATAGCAGAGAATCCCACCCACTTGGCAGCACATGTACCACTCACAACTACTGGGTTGGGTTGCTCCAACCGAGCACCCTATAAGAGAATTCAGTCATTTATTCTGCGGTGCTTTAAGTACCCATGATGTTTTTAAATATCAGCCCTCCATCCCTTCTATTCATTTCCTCCCACCCCCACCATCTATTCTGTCTGCTTTCTCCCAGGCAGCTTTCTTGTTGATCATCTTTCCTTTCGCCTTTCCCTTTATCTCCCCACAGCCAGGATTCCTGTTTTCACCTATCACAGATTCCCCCCCCCATTTTACTCCTGCTTTCCAACCTGTCTTTTCCAGAGGCTTTCATGTGTGAGAGAAAGATGAGCATTCATCACAGAATGGTTCAGGTCAGTGAACACATGTGGCTGCAGGGATTTTTCTTGGCCCAGCAACAGGGCCGCCTATGACACTGCTGCTGTTCCATCTCCAAGCTTGTTTCCTCATTTCCCCTACCACATTTCCTCCCAGTCTGTCTTTCCCCATTTCTTCTCTTTTACTCCTCCATCCTGTTGATTCAACATAACCAGGCTCCATATAAAACGATAAACCACTTCTCCCCCCCCCCCATATTCATTTCAGGAATGAGATTCTATAACTGCAACCCAAAGGTCATGCTGTATGTCTAAATGGAACAGCCACAGACAAATGTATGACAGACTCTCAACTCCACCCACCTATTTTTTTTTTCCTAAACCAGCATTTCTCAAATGCAGGCACCTTCAGGGGTTCAAAGGGCTTCTGCTCTCCTTGAGGATTGTGCTGCTTCTTCTGCCTGGAACTCCTACCCGAGACACCTTTGTAGTTCCCACATTTTCTATGAAAATCTTTTAACTTAATCCTTTAGTCCTCAACCCAACTATAGCAAAGCCTAATCAGTTGGTGTAACTGGGTTTATTCATGTTTATTCCCAATTACTCTGACAGCTCTTTTTAGCTATGTTATTTAAATAGAATCTCAGGATTCAGGGGCAGTTTGCCTCCCACACAGACATAATGTAGACTTAAACTTCTTGGTTCGAGGATGTATATTTTTTGTTTATGAAAGTACCACGCACACTGATGGTGCTATTAACCTTACTATAATTATCTTACTATAGTAATTGTCTTCATCAAGAAGTGTCACCAGGAAGAACTACCTAGCTCTTATAATACTTCTTTCTTATCTTTTTCAGATACCACACACACGCAATTGTGCTACTTCTCTCGCTGGGCCCTTCACAAAGACCTCTCCTGGCATTACTTCAATTCTACTCACTTAACGCAGGGTCACAACCTATACTTCAGAACATTTGAGCTGCAATTGTTTGTAGGCCTTCTACCAATAAAATGTGCCAAATTGTTTTCATCCCTGCTCATTTCACACACACACACACACACACACACACACACACACACACACACACACACACACACACACACAGGTGTCCGAAATTCCTGGTCTGAAAATCTACTGCCCTAAAGATCAGATAAGAGATATTTGCAGCTTTATAGGTAGAGAATTTTAAGGTCAATACATAGTTCTTAGCCTCTCTTGCTTGCATCAGTCACCCAGGATGCGGGTGGCTTCAAGACAGATGAAAAGGCAATAAATGCCAATACCCTGCCCCACCTTCTGGCTCATCCATAAGTTTGACCCATAAGTCATGAAATGGTGGGCATATGCAAATATAGTCTCATGCAAAGAAATACAGGCGTGAGCCATTTAACAACAGGGATATGTTCTCTGATCCCCGTTGTTATGAGATTAGGTCGTTAAGTGAACACTCAGTCCAATCTATTGTCTTTGTTGTGTAAACAGACACTCCCTGCCAGAAATTGCTGGCTGCGCAGGCTACTGGAGATAAATTGCCTCTTCTCTGCATTAAGAGTCTCTCGTGTAAACAGACACTCTGCTGCAGGCTATGAGAGATGCGATTGCCTCATTAAGAGCATCTTTTTTGTGCTTTGACTACCGTCATATATGCAGTCTGTTGTTAAGCGAACGGTTGTTAAGCAGCGCATGCCTATAACTGATGTCCACAGCACCCTGCACCTCCACTGAAATCTTCTGCAGCACAGATCATATTTGTCTCAGCACTCAGCCCCAATACAATGGACAATACATGAGAGTTAACCACTATTAACAGTATCAGTTCACTCATGCAGTATACCATTCAATTTTCATTTCCCTTCTGGAGTGTCCACAATTGCAGAAATCACTTCAATTCTGTTCAACCAGGTAACATTTATCCTTTGTTCACACACTATGTTTTCCTCCTGAACACTGTTTATGATCCAGAGGACACTTGTGTCTAAGAAACCCCTACCTTTGAACTAGACCTAAGCCTTTCTCCATCTGGGAATAAGGACACCTTACCTTTTGTGGTGAAAGAAGCTGACCCTTTGTTTACTGTCAGAAAGCACTTCAACCAAGTGTGCCTCCACTCAGGAATTTCCATCCTCTTCCTCTTACGAAGCATCCAAGTGACATCATTTTAAAAGTTATGACTTTCAGGGTTTTTCCACATTGCCCTCTTATATTTATCAGACCTGATTTGTGGGAATTTTTCTTGTAATAAAAGTGCAATTGTAGCTTTGACCTGTCCAGTGTGGGCAGATAACGCACTATGAAGATGTTTCAGGTGCTGCTGCTTTCTGTTGTTTTAAATTGAACACAACCTCTTTGCAAGTTCAGCTGGTTTCATTGCTTCCTATTGATCTGAGTTGGAGGATTAGTGAGTAACTTCCCTTTGAACTGTCTCTCCGTGAATTGCCCAATAGTGGTTTCTTTTCTGGGTGCAGGAAGAAATCATTCATTTATTCTATCTCATTATTTCTTCTCTTGCCCTTTCTAAACAGCATTATAGCTAAGCTCATTACCATTAACTATATACCACTACTTCCTAGCTAGTAGCCATCAGCTGTCTATGCCAGTGGTTCTCAAACTTTTAGCACCAGGACCCACTTTTTAGAATGAGAATCTGTCAGGATCCAGCAGAAGTGATGTCATGACCGGAAGTGACATCATCAAGCAGGAAAATTTTTAACAATCCTTGGCTGCAATCCTACCCACATTTACTCAGGAATAAGTCCCATTTACTATCATTGTTAAAAGAATATACATAGTAGCTTGTCAAAAGTACAGGTCTGTAACATTTCCCCAAATGCAGTCACATACCATGATAGCATCAAGTCTAACAGGTTAAAAATAAAATATTGAAATGAATGACGATCCACCTGAAATTGGCTCATGATCCACCTAGTGGGTCCTAACCCACAGTTTGAGAAACACAGGTCTATGCCCTTTAAAGAAGCATCTATGCTCTTTTACCCATCATAAGCTGTTGAGTAAGCATCAGCTAGCTCCAGACCATCACATCACTGTCCACTAGCAATGGATCAACTACTACAAAAGGTGGTCACCTTTTCACTTGACAGTGGCATTTCTATTAAATCACCAAACAAAATTGCACTTACCTTCAAGAGAAGTTGCCACACCAAAAAGGTAGGCCATCCAAAGCCAAACCATTGTCAAGGTTCTTCCTTTCATTCTTATGGTCATGTTATGCTCCATGCAGCTTCTCCAGGGCTCCCAGGATCTTCCATAAGTCACAACTGCCCCAGTATGTCTTCCAGTGGAAAAGGGTCAGGGGTTTATACGTGCCAAAACATGGCCATCTCCATAGGAAAGAGGAGACTGCAATAAAGCAAAAGCAATAACCTGAAAAACCATTTTGTGAATTAAACAAAACCCTCCTTTATAGGTTGTACTAAGATATAAACCCAATGCACTGTCTCCAAGAAACAAGTACTGCAGTAACTCCCACTTAGCAATTTACTGGGGTCAACCATACAACCAGAAAGCAAAGATAATATATAGTCTGTACTTCAAAAAAAAAAAAAAAATGGCCCCTAGTAAATTGTCCGGCATATACATCCCTTTCTTTATTATTTCCACCAACAACTTAGGGCCCAATCCTATCCAATTTTCCAGTGCTGGTGCAGCAATGCCAATTGGGCGTCCGCTGCATCCTTTGGTGGGGAGGCAGTCACAGAAGCATCCTCAAGATAAGAGAATGTATGTTCTCTTACCTCGGGGCTGCATTGTGACTGCACCGGTGCTGGAAAGTTGGATAGGATGGGCCCCATGTTCAGAGGCACTATATCAATGAACATTGCTGCAGAAGGACAGCAGTCAGGGAAGGCGGTTTCATTCATGCCTTGCTTGTGCACCTCTCAGAAAAACGGTTGGATGCTTGGATCTTTGATCTGCTGCAAGGCACTCTGAAAAGGAGCCCTTTTTTATTCTTTAAACAAGCTCTTTTCCCATTCTAAATCTTGCCCTTTGGCTGTGTCAGTTCTGTTAATAATTTGTTCACTGTTTACCCTCCCTTAAAAGCCAAAGTGAATGAGGGATTCCGCGTGGAGCAACTAGGATTTCTTTGGATCATCTTGTTAAAAACCTAGCAAAGAGCTCTTACGGGCAATCCTGCTGACTCACTTAGTGCAAACTTTGCTGACCTTGCAGACCTGACCCTTCCAAACCTTCAACAGATGGCTTGCTCGGTTTCCCTAGCACCTACTAGCCTTCACCCAGAACACAGCCACTGAATCTGCTGCACTTGAGAGGAAGGAAATGTTGCCAGTTTGATGCCTGTCAAATTGCCAACTCCCAGAGCCAAATCAGAGAGGCAGGATCCAGAGAGGCAGGAGAGACATAACTGGGTGCTAGAAAATATCACTATCTTATTAGGCCTTGCCCTCTCATGAGCACCACCAGGAACCTGAACAAAAGTACATTTCACAGTTGCAGATGATTTTCATCTGTGAAACAACAGTGAGGTATGCTGTTAAATAAAACATATGCATTTTACTCTTTATTTATTATAACATAACTTGACTGTGTGTCATTGACATGCTCCCTCCAGGCATAAGCTCACTCAGTCACTTCACACATCAGGAACATGCATTTACTGTTGCCTAATAAATAAAGGAGGGATCTCCAAGCAAACTTAGCTCCTAGGCATGTGCACACCTGCAAAATACAAGGGGTGGAAAATGCTGACTTGTTTCATATAGGTCGCACATACATTGATAGATATACATATATGGATACATATAAAATGTTGTGTAGCGCTAGCAAAGTGCATTGTGTGAAGGGCTCCTCAAGATCCGTCACAGCACTGACTTTCGGGTTGCCAAAAAGCTGGGTATAGCCAGGCTGCAACGATCAGAGCCCTATTCACTCTGTGAACCTACATCAGTTTTATGCTACATTTATCTGGCTTCAGGAGTCAACCTCGAGGCAAAATCTGGAGCTGGAGTCCCTGAGGCAGTTCGCGGCCGCATACAGTCACGCTCTGGCAACTCCTGCGATGCCGCTGGAACCAACCGTATTGGCTTCTGCCTTTCCATTGGACAATTCCAGCAATGTGGAGAGGGGGGGATCTGCTGCATGGGTAACTGCCTATCCTCCATACCTACTTTATCCAGGCTTTGCGCACTGGAGAGGACACTCCAACTTCGCCATACAGCATCGGCACAACATGGGAAGCAGCAGTTTACCGGTTATAAGTCTTCACTCGATTGGCGTAGAGTGTGACGCCAGGGGCTGCTTCCGAAGGTGGGAGAGATCATTGCATCTCATTGGGCAGCTACCCGCCTTAAGCTGGGCAGTCCCCAGCCAGTAAGGTGCTGCCTCACCAAGGTCCATTAACCTCATGGGGTGCATGGGGTTTAGGGTGAAAACCGACAAGCAGATCAACAACTCTGCACCATGCAAAGGGATTGTCACTCCTGAATTGACCTTTTCAGCCACACTAGACGCTGTTCCAGAACCACCATTCAGAGTGTGATACCATAGTCTTCCGAGACTGAAGGTTGCCAACAACAATGTAACTGCCACTCCATCCTCCATGTCATTGCATGGGATTTGTAGTTTGGCAAGGACTTAGCTGTTAGAGATCCCTTACAGAACAACAGTTCCCAGGGGGGAACCAGTTGTGCTCTTCAGCATGGATCAGCCCTTGGATGCCAGATTTGCTAAACACATTTATTTGGGAGGAAACACTAAAATGATACATATATAAATAAAGCATAGTCAGGAGAATTTAAAATAAGTTTTTCTTTACAGAAGTGCACACTGAAGTGGTTAAAAAAAAAAAAAAAGGCTGGAAAAGAGGATTTACTGGGGTAAATGGAGCAGAGGGGGGAGTTTTAAGAACCATTAGACTGTCAGGCAGTCTCTCCAGGGAAAATGATAGGAGATCCATTGCTTGAACCATTTATAGCCCTGTCTAAGCAAAACCACAGAGGATATTACAAAGAGAGTTGTAAATACATTCGGAATAGCCTTGAATACCAAAGCACAGCCCCCCCCCCAAAAAAAAAGTTATAGGCATAGAAACTTAAGAAGAGCCCTGCTGGATCAGACCAAAGGCCCGTCTATTCTTGCATCCTGTTTCCCACAGTGACCAAAAGCAAATGCCTACCATAATAAATGGAGGTCTAAGTGAAACTAATGGCATGTGGAGGCTTATCTTGTCACGAGGCACCAGCAGCAGACTCCCCTCCTTTTTTTTAAATCAACTTTTTGCCTTTTAAACAGGTGGGACGAGGGGCAGAGATTCTCAGAGATGGCCCATTTTTTCCCTCACAACATTCCAGGCAAAATGCTAGTCCAGAGCATTATGAGGGAGAAAGGGAGGTCACCTTTTTTTCCCCCATAATGCTCCAAACTGATGCTATACTGTTGGGAGAAAAAAAAAATGGCAAGTGCTGGGAAAGGAGCTCTCCCGCCAGCACCATCTGTTTAAATTGTACACACACGATAAAAAAAATCTTGAAAAGAGAGAGACAGAGAGAGATTACCACTGCTGCCATGAGACAAGGAAGATTCACCACTTAATGAAAATGAATGTGAGGGGGGAAAAAAACACAATTTAGACAAATGAGTAATGAAATAATCACGAAATAAATGAGGTGTTTAATGACAAAACAAATGGAGTCACAAAACTTTATTTTCCCCCCACTGCACACCCCTGGTGTTTCCAAGAAGCTCATAAACAGGGCATGAAGGCACTAGTTCCCCCCGAATGTTTAACACCCTGCCCCCGCCACAGCAACCGACATGTAGACACATATTGCCCTATCTGTAATAACTGCTGATTCTTTTTGCTTGTCCGCTTCTCCGGGGACTACACTGGCTGCCCATTCGTTTCCGGGCCCAATTCAAGGTGCTGGTTTTTGACCTTTAAAGCCCTGTACTGCTCTGGGCCAGGCTATCTTAGAGATCGCCTACTCCCGTACAATCCGGCTCGTCCTCTCAGGTCATCAGAGAAGGCCTTTTTACAAGTGCCACCACCCAAGGAGGTTCGTGGGGTGGCAACAAGAAATAGGGCCTTCTCAGTAGTGGCACCAACGTTGTGGAACTCCCTTCCCCTTGACTTGAGAATGGCTCCCTCTCTTGAGTTTTTTCGGCGAGGCCTGAAGACCCTGTTCTTTAAACAAGCCTTCTGATTCCATGGCCTTCTTAACTTTTTATACATCTTTTTAGTTTCTTTTTACAGGCTGGATTCCTCTATGACTTGCTGTTTTATGCTCTTTTTATTCTGACTTTATTCTGACTACTGTTCTTATGGCCTCTGTTAATGTGTTTTTAATATGTTTTTATCTTGTTAAATCATGCTTTTTAAAACTGTTTTTTATATGTTGTGAGCCGCCCTGGGTCCCTTTTAGGGAGAAGGAAGGGATACAAATAAAGTTTATTATTATTATTATTATTATTATTATTATTATTATTATTTGTGCCTTTTGGTAAGGTTAGGCCGGGGATCATGTATGCTCAAGCTTAGCATTTTACCTTAGGAAGTCCATGGATCAAAGAGGGCAATGTAAGCAATAGGAGAGGGGGTAAAAGTCAACACCTCAATCCCCACAACAAAGCTCCACTCACCTTTTTCTAAGGCGCTAAAAAACAAGTCATGGTGGAAGCACATGCGATAAGAAGGCAGAGGCTTCTGCCAAAAATGGCAATTCTGTGTCAAGTCCGGCCCCCCGTGGCAACAGAGGTCAACCAGGTTGGGCACTAGTTGAGACCCACACCCATCAGAGTGCTCTCCCATGCAGTGAGGCCACCCATGCAGCAGTAGCACCCAATGTGCCATTTGAGGGCAGGCAGGGGTACCATGGGAGATCCATTACGTGTTTTTGCACAAGGGCCCCCAGCAACTTGACATGGGCATTGTCTTTAGCATGCTGTACAATTTACCTCCTGTGCTGATGCCATCACATAAGTGATTCCCTGCTTCCCCTCAGCCAGCCTGGCTGCCAATGACTAGGAAACATGCTGTGCTAATGAGAGCAGATGGGGGGCCTTGATACTGGACTGAGACTCTGCCCTGCATTTCTTATTATTAGCATTTAACAAACAGAAGGCGTCATCCATTGTTAGAAGGAAAGGCCATATTTTAATATTGGTATTGCCTACTACTGTAACAAAGGACACCAAAACAGCCTCACCTCATCAAAAAAGCATGCCCTTAATTTGCAACCCCTCCTGCCAAAATCTGACCTGGCCCATGAATCAACTAAAGCTTTAATTGTTTAATCTACCAATTCACCATGCTGTCCTCCAATGCTATCCTTGCTATGAATGAGATAAGTTTTGATGCACAAGAGAACTGGGACAGAGAAATATTCTCTTCTTTCCCCTTATGTGTGTCTGCCCTAACTGCGCACACACACACACACACACACACACACACACACACACACACACACACACACACACCCCAAAAAGTCATCTGTTCTGCTTCCATTCTAGCTCAAGCCAATCTGAATTGCTCTTTCCTCCGCAGCATGTGTGCTTTTGTCAAGCTGGATTAGGCTGGAAAATTACTTTTTTTTCTTTCCTTTCTTAAATAAATTATGACTAATCCAAAGAGCAGGTTTTGATTTAGACAGCAGGGGGGGAAATATAAGTATCTGCTGATTTCAGACTCTTGCTTCGCTGCAACCAAAGCCACAAACAAGGCAGGGATATTACAGAGCAGGGGAACAAGCAGTGCTTGATCACTGTGCACTAGCAGCACAACCCTATGCACGTCTACTCGGATGTAAGTCTCCCCGTGTTCAGTAGGGCTTATTCCCAGATAAGTGTGTTTAGGACTGCAGCCCAACAGCCTGATCCTGAGCTGCCCGGGGCGTGCGGCTGCCACTGTATCCTGTGCGCCTCAGCCTGCCGCAGGCGGCACCTCGGGAGAAGGGGACTTTCGTCCCCTTCCACCTGGTAAGGGAAGCAGTCCTGCAGTGTGGCTACTCACTTTACCACTGACCAGAAGTAAAGGCTTTACTTTACTGGTAACGCCAGAAGTAAAGTAAAGGCGTTCTTGTAGGGCGCCGAGCCCTACATGAACAGACAGGATCCAGTGGAGCTGAAGTCCACCAGACCTGCCTCCTGCCTACCGACTCCCTCCCCCAGCATGCCTCCCGCCCACCTTCTCTCCACTCCCTGCCTCCCTGTCACACCTCCCGCCTGCCCTCTCTCTGCCCTCCCCACATCTTCCCCCTCCCCAGAACCCCTCCTCCCCGCCCCCGCTTACCGTGCTCGGCAGTCCGTGAGACCACAGAGCAGCAGAGAACGGGTGCTCGTCCGGCGCTAGCCCAGCACCGGCTAGCACGGCAGTAAGCCTCACAGACATGTTGCGACAGTACACTCTGGCGGAAATCCAGAGCGACAAGCTCAGGATTGGGCTCTAAGTCTCCAACCTATGTAGAGATCAGGATCCGGAGATACATTCGTAACTTGAAGCAGACGTAGGTTAAACAGCCGGTTCTTGCCAGCTCCTGAGTGGAAGCATCAACAGAGGACGCACTGCACCTGTGCAGAAGCATAGACACAACTAGCTGTAACGTGAACGTCCATAAGTCAGACGTCCATAACTTTGGGGACCATTTGTATAAGGTCTTTCTCCAGACCTGATGAAGTGCCCTGGCATACAGTGGCACTCTTTCTACTTCAGGGACAGGCCAAAAGAATGCTCAAACAGCTATACACACTGGACCTAGAGAAAGTAGCCCATGATGCAACTTTGACTGCACAATTTCATTCATTTCCTGACCAAGGTCCTGGCAGAGAAGGAGCAGCTATAAGAGGCAGCTCCCCTCTCCATACATGAAAAGTGTTTCCTAAAAACAGTTTTCAGATGAATACGGGTATGCCAGGGTTCACGTTTACAGCAGCTCCTGAACTTAGGGATTCAGCTTTGTATTATCACAGAACTCTGGCCAAAGGAAAGAACTACAAGGAAACAGGCCAGCAAGGAAGCCTCAATAATAGGTCAGAACAGGTCAGGTGATGAGCCAGAGTCCTTATAAAAGCTTCTAGAACAGGCCTGGTCACTGCACTGAGCAAACTGGGGCTCTGCTCTTGCAAATGGATATAGGCTTGCATCATCTCTGCTCCCAACTTATTATTTCAAAAATTTATACCCCACTATTCTTGAAACAGAACACAAGACAGGAACTGATAGCAACAGAGTCAAATAACAGAACTTTCGACTGTAGATTGGGAATATATTTATTTAAAAGGTTTATATCTTGCATCGTCACTTGTGATCAAGACATCCAAGACGAACCAAATATTCGTTCCCCCATTACCTTGATACATGTTCCATACCTCAGAACTCTTATGGAAAAAAGTATTCAAGGCCACTGAATACAGGCTGAGTGTGTATCTGAAAATTCAAGGCAATCACACAAAATTGATTTCAAAAGATATTTATTTTACAAATTCTACAAATTTGTTATACAAATAAGAGAGAACTAAAAGTGCTCAGTAACTAAGTAGAAAAGATAGGCACAGAAACAGGAAAAAAAAATATCCAAAACCAACCTCCTTCTACCAGAGTACTGGGGAACCCCAAATTACTCAAAAACTACCAACTCCAGAGTTCAAAAGAGTAGGAAGCAAACCCAAGGGACAAACAGAAGAACAAACACTGGTTTCCAGGCCCTTCCTTTTATATCTCTTCCGTTTCTCCTCAAAAACTTATCTTAAACCCATGACTCAGCTGACAACAATCACCTACAAATCAGCAGGACAGAAAGAGGGCACCAGTCCTAGAAATTTACTGCTCTTCAGTCTTCCTTATATCCTTCTACATGATACTACTTGCAAATCTTACACCTAATTCCTACATCTTTACAGCTTCTCATTTTGTTCAAGATCTTACATTTCAAGGATCACTTTTACTGATTTCTGAGTCCTTCCCAAGATGGCTAACAATTTAAGAATCAGGAGGTATAGCTGGACCTCGTAAATCCATATCAGCCCTATTTGTAGTGTATTAATTTCTTCATCAATGAAGATCCAGGCCTGCACAACATGACCAAGCAAGCTCAGCTTAGCTGATCAGTAGCTTGATAAACCTCCCATGTTTGCTGTCAACTTGGAACAACAAGAATAGCATGATTCTGAATATCAGCTGCAGGAAAGCAACAGCAGAGAAGTCTG
This sequence comes from Tiliqua scincoides, assembly GCF_035046505.1. Taxonomy (NCBI): domain Eukaryota; kingdom Metazoa; phylum Chordata; class Lepidosauria; order Squamata; family Scincidae; genus Tiliqua; species Tiliqua scincoides. The sequence goes on along the minus strand of NC_089822.1, from coordinate 100,873,775 downwards.
CCTTTCACTTCTGCTTGTGGGTTTCTTAGATGCAGCTGGTGGGTCACAGTGGGAACCAGGACTCTGGCCTAGATGGGCCTGTGGCCTGAACTAGTTGGGCTCTTGCAAGCCATAGCACAGGAGTGGTAGGTGTTCTAAACTTGTGTGCAAGTCACAACTGTGCAGCCTTGCTTTAGAAGTCTGATGTTCCTTTGGTTTTCTCTTTCTTTGCAGCAGAAGACAACCATATCATACACACATGCACACCCCAGTCTTATGGGCCCACAGCTAAACATACTTTATGGCAGTTCTCCATGTTGATGGGTGTGTTTGCATTCCCCAGGACTCTATGCCAACCTGGGATTTGCTTGTGGGTGCTGACGCAGACAGAAGGTTTTCTACATAATGATCTGACTTTATCTGCCTTACCCCCTCACCCTCCATCAACTGCAATGTGTTGTCCTCAAAGGAACTGCAGACCAAGGAGAACTTGAAATGAAACAAAGTTGAGAAAGTGGGTGAGGGAACATCCTGAAGGCTCCCCCCCCCTCCAAAAAAATAGAAATTGCTTTGTCCACTTATGACCACTAGCTTGGCCTTATGGAAAGCCATTTGGAAACTTCAAAATCGAAACCAAAATGCAAACATTTCACTTCAGAAACCAAAAAGCCACATAATTTGTACCTTGCATCTGGGCTGTATCATATGACTGTGCTATGCAGAGAAAATCTGAATAAAGGAAAGACGAGAAAGGATGTACAACCACCAAGCACATATCTCATGGGCAACTTGCAAATCACAGCGCTATTTTCACTGAGTTCTGTCTAATTATTCCTAAAATGACCACAAAGCCAAACGGCACAGCTAAACGGGGTCATCCAAACCATATGACATCTAAAAACCCAGCAAAAACCATTTTAAAAAATTAACCAGAAGTTGCAAGTACCATAAAGGATTCCTGGGAATTCCAGGTGGGCAAGTAAGGAGGTCAGCCAGTTTGAACACTAACTGAGGACTTGTGTCCATCCGAGGACCCAGCTAGCTGGGTGTCGCAAACTTAGGGGGGTTTGGGGTGCTCAGAGTTCTTGGTTCTCGAACCCTAAAGCCCTCAAGGCCCCCCTGTTCAGTAGTACTGCCACCACCCTGTAGGTGCCAGTGCCTCAGTCCAGGGACACTGAGACCCTCTAGGCTTAACTCTATCCCTTGCAGGCACTGAGCTCTTTCTCCAATTAAAGCCTCAGTCCTCAAGTTACTAGACCTCAATGAGCACTTGGTAGCTTGCTGAACGGCTAGGCAGGATTCTGAACCTTTGTCCCCAACAGACAATGAAACAACTTGGTAAAAGAGATTTTAGTTTATTAAGTACATAAGGCAGCAAATGCTAGAGGCATAAACATCTAGGAAACATATCAGCAATAAAATAATAAAGCTAGCTGGCTATCTCTATTAATACCTATATCTCACCTGGGTCAGTTACTCTTGTAGATCTCTTAGCCTCCAGGGCTACCTGTGAGGTCAGATGCCCATGGTGGACAAAGGAGCTTACAGCGTGCAGGATGTTGCACCCAAAAACTCTGCCCAAGAAGAACTGGACACACCCCTTGGGGCACTCATTAGTATACTTCTTATGCTAATAGTACTGAGGTGACCTCATGCACCAGGATGAGGTCTCTTGTTATCTGGTGTGCTCCCTGGGCATTTGGTGGGCCGCTGTGAGATACAGGAAGCTGGACTAGATGGGCCTATGGCCTGATCCAGTGGGGCTGTTCTTATGTTCTTATGTATACTTATTTAGACTGTCCAATCAGAAACTTTTGAGGACAGAACCTTTAAACCAGAGTGGGTCTGGTTGCTAGCCCTCCTAGTTCTTACCCCTCCCAACTGGAGATCCATAGCTGCATTCCACTTGATCAGGCGCCCCTCAGTCTACTGAGGTGTTAAACATTCCAATGGGTTGTAATTCTTGTTGTCTGTCCTTTCTGGCCAGCAAAGGAGAGACAACAATCTTTGTGTTTGTTTTCTCACTTTCTTGCAGCTAGGAACTGCTAGCCACTTCTCCGTTACTGACTTAGTTTGGTTCACGCTTCACATATTCATGACACTGGGCCAACCCTTCAACTCCTCAGTGATCAGTAGCAGCAGAAGTACCCAATGCCCTAGCAACCAGGCAGTGGTACAGCGGCAAACACTTGGCACTTCTTTTTCTGAAGCTGAAGTGTGTCAAGAACCTCAGGCACATGCTGAGCTACACCCTAGTTCAGCTACAAAACTACCAAGCAAGCCACCTCAGGGAGGCATAGGGGAGTGCAACATCCTCACAGCAGAGATAGAGTGAAAGTGGGATACAGAGAAGGGGGGCAGCAGAGGTAGCAGCAGCAGCAGCAACATCAGATCTGGTGAGGAAGCCCCACCCCAAGGACACTTAACATCCAGCCACTTCAGTGATCGCTTCTGGCATAGGGGGTATTTCTCCAGGTCATCCCGTGGCAGTGGTTGCCACCAAAGAGAATTTTCCCTGTGTGTCTCCGCTTCAGGGTGTTACAAGGGTGGATTGCTCCTTTGCCAGGGTCAGCCCAAGACCTCCCAGTGCCTGAGATGGTGCATCAAATGTTGCCTCCCCTTTCTTAGTGATGCACCAGCCTCTGCTCCTCTCGCTCCCTGGATTGGAAGAGGAGGATGGAACAGAACAGAAAGTAGAGAGAAGAGTGGTGGGCTAGAGTGTCTCTGATACTCTTGCCCATCACTCTCGTCTCCTTCACATGCCCTCTTCTGCTCCATCCCCCTCTTCCTTTTCCAGTTCAGGGAATGAGAGGAGGAGCAACGGTGGAAATGAATAGGCAGGTGGAGGTGGGTGCTCCCTACTAATCTTCTGGAATAATGAGGAAGGCACTGCGTGTGTACATTTGGGTGGTGGTGTGCTGGACCCCTGCAAGTCCTGGGAGTGAGTCAGGCAACAACTAGGTGCTCCACACCCACATCTTCCACACACAGGTTTATTTTGAGTCACCTATAAGACAACACATCTTAGTTCCCAAGAGTCTCCTCCCGAGCCTCAGAGTCTGAAATTCTGAATACGAGGCATCCCAATAAACAGTCCAAATACCAGAGTCCCTGGAGTCAAGAGACACAAGCTTCACCCAGATAAGCCAGACTGGAAGACCTGACAAACACTGAATTTGCACAGCTTCCTCTTTATGAGCCCGATCGTACTGGTCTCATGCCGAACCTGCACCAGTGCTCAGTCGGCAATGTGCCGGAAGGCACATCTGTGACAGTCTGCGCCAGTCCATCGTCAGAGCTGGCTAAGCATGAGCCCACACTGAGTTGGTGCTGGGTGGAGGACAGAGGACCGCCACCTGGAGCTCTGGATGAGTGCTGGGAGGCAGACAGGTAAGTCTGGGTAGGGGGAGGTGATCTGGAGCAGGAGGAGGGTGGAGGAAGGCGTGGTGGAGGGAGGGAACAGGGTGGGAGGGGGCAGAGATAGCAGCAGGCCCTGCCACCATATCCCATCCACCCTCCTGGCCCAGGAGACCCAACACAAGTCTCCTCGAATCTGTGCCTGCTCTGTTTTAAAATAAAATTATAATTATGTAATTTTAAAAAAGACAAAAAGAATCTGCGCCCGTTCAATAGCAGACATAGATTGAAGGAGACTCATTGGGGCCACCTGAGGATTACATGGGATAAGAAAGTGCAATTTCCTTTACCCAGAGTAGCCCTGGTGCTGCTTCCCAGTCCCATGGGATGCAGCAGTAGCCATTTCAGCACCACTGTAGCCCTGGGAGCAGGGAAGCATAAGATTGGGCTGTAAGTCACACAAACTCCAAGGAGTGGAGGATCAAGTAATATGAAGTGCAGTGGCCAAGAGACTGAACAGGAAGAGAGATCCCCAAGTGAAATCCCACCTTTGCAATATATTTACTAGGTGGTAAAAAGGAAGCCACTGTCTTCCAGCCTATGGACTTTAACCACTTGGTTCGATGCTTGAATTAGACAATACAAAAGCCAAAATGAATTCCATCACAGCCCAGCTGGACTGAAAAATTATATATGCCTAATAACGGTTTGTTGTTGTTGTTGTTGACTAAAAATTATTTGAAAAGAAAAAAATTAAGACACTACTACCCCAGGGCACCCCACTAAGCAAATGCCATATGTGTCTCTCCTAGTTTCCATCCTTGACAAAACCTGTGGAAGAAGCAAGCTATTTACTAAATAAGCAATTAATCATTCACCATTTTCTAAAATACAACCCAGCCAAAGTTCAGCTCTTTTAAAATTTCAATTGATTTCTGTGGGAAAGATTTAAGATTATGTATCTCCTCCTGAAAAATCAATAGGGCTTTAAAAAGTCCTTGACTCTGGGTTGGATCAAACTGATAGTTATATATTCCATTGGAAATACGACGCATTGTTAAGGTGTATTGTCTGAGAAGTATAAAAGACACTACTTGTAAATGAATCTGTTTTCTGGTTAGTCAGCATTTTTGTTCTGCCAAAGTACAAATGAGAAACTTCACTGATTTAATACATTTTTGGCCTCCACTAAATTTGATAACCAACCGTCACAGAAATGTTTGCTACCTGACAGGATTAATGAGCTGTCTCAGCACAGGGTACTACCCAGATATCACTCAGGAGGGCTGGTTGCATTTGTAGCATGTGCGAGGAAAGTAAATTATGTACACTGTGGCAAATGTCCTCACCAGTTCTTCATGTTACCCAACTCACAGGCATAGCCTTATGAAGACAGACAGGCAGATAGACAAAGCCTCCTGGTGGTTCAGATAAAACGTGGTCGGATTTATTCAAAGCGACTCTTTGCGGAGGAAGACAATGAATAATTTTCCATGTTTTTGCAACCAGCGATATCTTAGTTTGGAGTATTCAAATCAGCTTTCAAGTGATGCATTAAAATCATATACAAGAGCTCCCAGTAAACAAATCAAGAATGGCGATAGGCACCCCTATTTGATTAGCATGCTCCCAAGTAGGAAATGCTCACAAGCGATGTTGATCAAACCATCTTTAAATTAAAATGCAGGTCCAAACTTGAAAAGCATCTTTCATAGCATTCCTAATCCCGTTAATCCTATCAGCAACTTCTAAATTCAGTGGTTCTCCAGGACATGTCCCAGTTTCTTAACCAGCAATTTCCCCACCTATAGCCAAGACAATAATATTCCTGACAGCCACAGGGGAGATAATCTCTCTTTCAGCAAACTGTGTTTCTGATTTAAAGCAAACTTTGATTACACAAGAAAAAACAGGCCTTATATGCTGACAGAAGATTCAACTTCTAGCATTTTATAAGCAAGCAAAATCAGAAACTTTGGGTTTTGTCGCACTTATTCCAGAAGTTGTGCAGGGCTTTTAATATCAAATATAAGCTGAATATATGGAAATGGGATACAAGGATTCACAATGCTACACGCTTTGCGTAGAGACCTGCAGTAAAATTTACCAGATGCCTGGCGACACACTGAGCCTGACTGTTTCAGTTTTAGTGCCAATCAGTGAGCCCTTCCTTTATAAGTAAAAGACACACTGCACATGATCCAGAGCAATGCACGTTTAGCTACTTCCTTTAAAAAAATCATATTGCTTCCAGTAAGGATGAATTCTGATCAGAGATCCCCAGCTTGAGTTGCCAGATGTTTTAGGGGAAAAAATGATTTGCTTTCATGTATGTATACAAAGCAGCCCCCTTAGCCACAAAACTTGCATGTCTACACCAACACTATAGCAGCTTCTTCTTGACTATTCCAACAACCCTGGAAATCATACCTCTTTGATCAGCTGCTAGGAAATTCTCTAAGGGTGTCATTTAGGAGGTGCAAGGGGGCATTCCCCCCGTTGCATTTCAGATCCCATGTGATAACATCTCATGAGCATCTTTCTCCCTGATCATTTCTGAATCTACCCACTGAGTGACTTTTACTAGAAACAATTAAGTGGGCTGCTGTGTCTTAAGGCCAATTGACTTCCCTGTCATATCCTTTCCTCGCACTTCTGTACATGGGAATCCATTACTGTCAAACCCTCTTTCCCATCAGCAAATACCAAGAGCTACATTCATGAAAGGGTGGTGTGAACCTAATGATGCCCAAAAGGGATCAACTAGACACAGAGCTCTTTAAACACTGAATTTGATCCTTATTTAAAAAAACTACCCTAAGCAATTCCATTAGTTAATTACATGTTGATTGAAAAAGTGCTTTTGTTCACTTGTCCTGAATCTACCAATGACCTAAGCCTATACATTTCATCTCCAAACTCCAGTGTCAATACTACAAGATACAGGGAAAAAATGTCTCTCCTTCCCTCAAATAATGTTCAAAATTATAGTTTTGGGAGTGTTACACAGTCTCTAGTAGAGGTCAGACTCCAGTAGACTCCAGTCTCCAGCCCCATCCCAGAACTCGATTCCAGGGTGCCTTGTTTGGGTGCCAACAGGGTTGAGCACACCATGATTGCCATGTCACGGAAAATATACTTAATGTAGCATCCTTACACTGGAGCTATAAAATGTGTGCTATGATAATGGATTTATCACACTTTATGGCTCAGAATATCAGAACAAGCATCTTTTGATGTTGCAGTGTTTAAATGTGTGTTCCAAGGGCCCTCACACCATGCTTTTCAGTAGCTTCAAAATTCCTGAATCTGAAAGACGTCCAGCCTTGGCTTCAGTCATTTCTCAATCTGTCCACGTCACAGGCTGGACGTGGGAGGACAGGAAGGCATGCAAGAATCCTTCATAGCTAAGCTGCCATTCCCTCTGTAACACAGTTGTTTCAGTAAAGCCGAAGCTGTTTGCACTAGCCAAATCTCTGTATCCCGGAAGCACCCTGTAAATACAAAGGGGCAAAGGCTTCCATTGTAAAGTATACACTTTGCATGCAGACGGTCCCCAGATCAATCCTGGACATCTCCATCTCCACATCCAGATGCTAGGAAAGATCCTTCCTTGAAACCCTGAAAACTGCAGCTACTGATAGACAGGGTAGGCAACACTAAGCTGAATGAAACAATGGTATAACCAAGTATAAATCAATTGCATGTTTTCATAAATTTGTTTCATGAATTATTCATAAATCAATAATATTTTCACAAATTTCATCAATGTATACAAGTGCAATTATTACTTTTCAAACTTCCTGCTCTGGCAATGCCTGCTTCTAACACAAGCATGGGAATAGTCAATAGCAAATAGGTATCAAGCACTGGCAGCAATTAAGTTCTGCACCTAGAACGAACAACACCACACCCTACCCTTGGGTGCAGTTACAATCTAAAGTCGAAAGGACGCCTGAGGAAAGGAGGGAGGGTGAAAACGAAGGAATGAGCTGAAGGGGAGACAAGAGGGAACGAACAAAAAGGTCAGGTAGCAAAAGTGGGTGCTAAAAGCAGGGAAGAAACTGTTGAAGTAGAATGTATGAGTAAATTTGATTCTATTCACATCGGATTTAATTGGAACTCTGGATTTCTTTCCCGCTGCAGGTGTTAACACTAGCATAGCAGAGTTCACACAATCAACGGGCATTGCTGCTGTGAATGGATCATTCTGTTCTTATCTGGCATACTTTTGGGTTCTGCAGACCAACCTCACAAGCCTCTTTTCATTTCATGGCCTTTTGGCCCCACTGTTTACAGAAAAAAAAATGTCCAACTAGGATGTATGCGGGTGTGTCTACACATGTACGAACTAAGGAGAACACATAATGCCTTTTTTCAAAGCAGTCCTAGCTCACAAATCCTTTTGTAATAGTAAACCCATTAGTCTTCACAGCACCATTTTTCTTCACAAAGAGCAGACTATCTTCACGATTGCCTCATGGGGTCACATGAGAGCAATGTGAAGGCTCCTTACTCTGCATGTGTCAAGGTCACATATGTATACATCCCACATTTATTTGCTTTACATTTTCTCATAGCATCTCTTTAGAGCAGGGGTGCCCAAACCCCTGCCCTGGGGCCACATGCGGCCCTCAAGACCTCTCAATGCAGCTCTCAGGAAGCCCCCAGTCTCCAATGAGTCTCTGGCCCTCCAGAGATTTGTTGGAGCCAGCACTGGCCCGACGCAACTGCTTGCAGCGTGAGGGCGACTGTTTGACCTCTCGCGTGAGCTGTGGGATGAGGGCTTCCTCCACTTCTTGCTGTTTCACGTCTGTGATGCAGTAGCGGCAGCAAAGGAAAGGCCAGCCTTGCTTTGTGCAAGGCCTTTTATAGGCCTTGAGTTATTGCAAGACCTTCATTCATTCATATAAGTTCGTCTTTAATATATTCATTTATGTAAACTTATGTAAATTTATTCAAATTTTAAATGTAAATTAATTCTTTTTTTCCCCCGGCCCCCGACACAGTGTCAGAGAGCTGAGGTGGCCCTCCTGCCAAAAACTTTGGACACCCCTGCTCTAGAGGAAGCATCCAGGAGGTTCCCACACAAACTCTCCTTGCAAAGCTTCAGATGTGCTTAGCTTTAGCAAAGTTGCTGTGCCCTCAGGCACAAAGGGTGATGCTTCTATAGGTTCCAGGATATTGTCTCTCTCCAGAAAGCTTCTATTACCTTCTTCCCCAGTTAAGCAACATATCTTCTTCGGCATATTGCATCTGTAGGCATCTCTGCACACGACCAAGGATTCACAATGGCATGTGAAGTCAACACACAAGCAGTCACCACAGTGGCACAGACCACAAGAACACAGGAGTCTCCACTGAATTTAACGTGTTTGGCATGGCAAGAATGGGTCTAAATGAGAACTGGAGCGATGCTCCATATAGTCACTGGGAGATGGCGGCATGTTTGGTTTTTTAATTAAACCATAAGTATCTCTGTTGTTTGTTACTGTACAATATATGTCTAGAGTTAAACACTCAATTAGTATTTAACTGGTCTATGGTCCCCGCCTCCCTTTTTTGAACTGACAAAATGCTAGCCTTAATTTAAAAATATGGGGAAGTGATATACCAGATCATCTCCCCAATGTCATTCTGCAATGCCTCCTCTCTCACTAAGGACCCAAACCCTACCTTTCTAAATTCAGTCCTCCTCAGTGTTCCCCATGAAGCCACACACGGTCATAACCACAAACGGCTACCGGCAGACCTACTCCAGACACACAGCAGCAACCGATAAGGAACTTTTAATTATTCTGAATAAATTATTCAGTGAGTCAATATCCCTTTATCATCTCATCATTAATTACTACATCATCATCATCACCATGAGTTATTTTAAATGGCTGGGGCTGTCAGAAGTGTTGTGCCGATACTTTCATTTGGCAAGATAGAACCCGATGGGCCCCAGCTCCAGCGTTTCGAGTACTGTTCTTTAATTACTCAGTGTGGGGAGATCCTATCTCTCTGTGTAATATTTCTCAGGCGCCGAACCCAGAACTTAATTGCACGGCTGAGCAATAAAAGGTTTCTTTTTCTGCATACTAATTTACAGGAGGCTTCCTCCAGCCTGCGTCAGAGTTGTAGATATATCTTCAGGTGACTGGCAGAGACAAACAGGGGGCCTGGTTTGGGTCTTTTGAGGCTTCTCTAGTGTCTTTGGCTGCCAGCATTTCACTGGCCCAATCAGAATTCTATCAGTCTGGCCAGTTGCCAGAAGAGGATGCAATGCCAAGAAGCAAAAAAAAAACCCAAACTTGCCAGCTGAACCATTCTTCGCATTCGTGTGCTTGCTGTCTCGTCGCATGCATGTCCCTCTCAGTGGAGAGGCAGCCTGACATCTCAACCCCAGGCCTGTGGCTCACTACACTGCAGCATCTCTGGGCCCACTGCCACCAACAACAGGCAGACTGAGAGCAAATCACACTCCAGCTTCTACTGCAAGCATTCTTTGCAAAAGAAGACACTCTGTGTATATTCCAGGGCACTTTGCACATTTCTTTCAGAAAAGAACCTCTTTCCCCTAATTATTCCTCTTCAGGGAAATAAATTCTGCGTGTGTTCAGAAGCACTCTTCCTCAAGCCCCCACAGCATTCAGGGTACTGTACAGATGCAGGAGGGACCCCAGGAGGAGACAACCTGAAGAAAAACAGACTGTCACATGCTCTGTGGTGATGCATAGAAGAAAACTGATGCAAAGACTGTATGGCGCAAAGCCCTATGAGGTTGGAGTCCAAGGTTGGTTGGCAACCTTCAGTCTCGAAAGACTATGATATAAGCCTACAGCACCTGGTATTCCCAGGCGGTCTCCCATCCAAGTACTAACCAGGCCTGACCCTGCTTAGCTTCCGAGATCAGACAAGATTAGGCATGTGCAGGGTAACAGTTGCCTCTGTTCAGCATCAAGAGTGCAAGAAGGTGGCCAATGTCATTTTTACAGTTACTAGTATACAAAGAACATTTTATAATCAAATGATCATATACAGTCCTTTATTCTAAACCAGAATATCCTTATTTTTTTTAAATATACATCTTTCCTTCCTGCCTAGTAGGTTCTCAAACAAGTAGGTCTTACAAAAGGTAGCAGAATACAAATCTAAATACAAACCTTAATACGCAAGTAAAAGCTGTGTAAGGTTTTGCTTTGTGGTCACAGCTATAGTGAAATCTTGAGGGTTGATGGAAGGAACAAAACTGGAATTCCCAGGATTCTTCCCTCCCCTCTCATCCCCTGCTTTAGCCTCATAAGCTAAACAACAGATTAGGAGAGAGTTTACATATTGAGAAACTTCACAGCCAGAATGTAGGTTTGGGCTTGTTACCAAAAACGGGTGGGGCTCTGTTGGTACACATAGCACAGCCCTGCACACCTTCAGAAGAACCCTCCATCCACATTGCATGGCACAGTCACATGACTAAGTATGCGCACCACCTGCAAGGGCTATTGCACTGCTTGACTATTGACACATAGTTGCTGCTAAGACCATATGACCCTTGCTCACATTCTACCACTCAGGATAAAACTACACATTATGGAAGATGCTAGTGATTCCCAAAGTCCTCCTTATGAGGTGAGAACCATGTATATATTTGCTGGGGCAGGGTGACTGAAGCAACATGATCCCCAAGATCATGCGACTGCTGGGGAGGGGAGGGGTTTTTTTTAACTTACCTCCAGCCAGCGCTGGAGTCCTGGGAGGTGTGAGGCAGGGCCCCCCAAGCCTCTTTAGTTGTGAAAAAAGGGGAAAAAATCGGCACTTCTGGTTTTCATCACGAAACCAGAAGTGCCCATTTTTTTCCTTGTTTACACACTTACTATGAAGGCTATGAAGGATCTCCTCTATGGAGAACTCGTGCAAGGAAAGCACCCTACAGGTAGACCACAGCTGCGATAAAAGGACATCTGCAAGAGGGATCTGAAGGCCTTAGGAGTGGACCTCAACAAGTGGGAAACTCTGGCCTCTGAGCGGCCTGCTTAGACGCAGGCTGTGCAGCATGGCCTTTCCCAGTTTGAAGAGACACTTGGCCAACAGTCTGAGGCTAAGAGGCAAAGAAGGAAGGCCCATAGCCAGGGAGACAGACCAGGGACAGACTGCACTTGCTCCCAGTGTGGAAGGGATTGTCACTCCCGAATTGGCCTTTTCAGCCACTAGACGCTGTTCCAGAACCACCTTTCAGAGCGCGATACCATAGTCTTTCGAGACTGAAGGTTGCCAACATGAACACACTTACAAAGGCCTCCCCAGACACTCCAGACATCCCAGCAGTCAGCACTGGCTGGAGGTAAATAAAAATCCCCCCTTCCGTCCCCAGTAGAAGTGCGATCCTGGATATCACGCTGTTGCCTTCCCGCCCCTTAAAGGGGCAAGGAAAAGTGCTTCCCTGGCTGGTGGGTCCTGACCTACCAGTTTGGGAACCACTGCGCCAGACTGCTGCAGAAAATGGCATCCCCATCCATTACGTACAATAACATCCCATCTGGGGGTGCCATGCTACTGTGTTCCCTTTTCCCCCCCGCAATCTCACTTCCTGTCACCAATCTCATAAGGTGAAGGTACCAAGACAGTCTGCTTGATTCATGGATTGGTTCCTGATCTTGCACGCACCTTGTGCTGCATTTGCAGGAAGGGTAAAACAGAAATCTATTAAATAAAATAAAATAGCAGATAGTTATGTCACAGTCTAGGAGGGCCCTGTTCTCCACTGCAGGGTCAGGCCCTGTTATGACATGATACATCTGAGAGAACTCATTTTACACTTTCCAATAAATCTCACTCCTCCTCTCCCTATCCAGAGTCAGGCACCACTTCTTTTACACCTCCTCCCACCCAGGGTGGTGCATCCCAGGATTAACCTCCCAGTATCTCTAGCACTGGGGTCATTTCAACCTTCCTAAAAGACCCACTCGGATCAGTAATATTGCAGAACAACTAGGAATGGGAGTGGGATTTGGGGACATGTCACACCTGTCTAGAGCACCGAAATGCAGAAAACTATTTTTAATCACTAACACACACACCAATAAGAAAACATGAAAGAGAACAGGCAATACGAAGAAACAAAAAGCTAGACAATCTCCAACTCTTTTGCTAGTTCTGCACTGGCGGTGTAATAGCTGGTTCTAAAACTTAAGTTGCTAGAATAAGATGTCTCAACCTGAGCTGAAACAGCCCCCTAATTTCAGAGCCTGTTTGCACTGGCCCAATCAGCTTGAAGGAGGTTGAACTAATGCAACCCGCTAGATTAGCTTCAGCCAATGTAAACAAGACTTCCCCAATCAGGTGTGGTGACAGGGATTCCTTTGATGTGAGACAGTATGATGAAAAGATTCCTCAGCTGAGGTTTCTTATAAGATGAAAGAGCCGACACAAGACTGCTAGAGTTTATCATTTCAAAGGGGCAGATGAGGTATTAAGTTATGGGAAGGAGAAATGATTCAACTAGGGACAGTCTTCTGCATTTCGACAAGCATCTCCAGCAAGTGCCAGACAAAAGGGAAAAAAAGGGGTGATAATTACTGGGAAAATCCATATGTCTCATATGTATACTTGAGTAGGCATGTTTACAAAACTGCAAACATAATATTAGCCAGCCCTTTTGGAGGCAGGATTACAAACATCCCATTGTGTCACAAGCGACTCAACAAAGTGCTTTTCCATTACAGAGTCTCTCAGCCGGGGGGGGGGGGCCTGGAAGAAGAGAACTTCACAAGATCAGTGTGGTTTGAAGGGTTAGGTCTTTGCCAGTGGGGCAAGATGAAGGCCAAAAAAGGAAGGCAGTGCCAATACTGAAACAGGAAAAGTATGGAGAAAGGACAGCATGTAGGCGGACCAGCAAGGAGGAAGAACTGCAGAGAAGGTTGCAAGAACTTTGTTTCCTGAACCAACTGCACAATGGTATACACATCTGCTCAGAAGTAAATTCCATCACGTTCAATGGGGTTTACTCCCAGGACAGCGTGTACAGAACTGTAGACCAAGTCTGTTGGCAGGAAGGGGAAATCCTTACACCTTGATGGGGAAGGGCTCTGACCCAAAAGAGTGTGAAGAGGTGGAACAAAAGAGCCAGGAAAATTCCATGGACCTCAGCATGCCCCTGATCTTCAAGACACCGCAGCTCAAGAAGTGGCTCTCCAACCTAGCTTCCCAAAGATCCATGGCTTGAGTCCATCCATGACCGGTGACACTGACAATAAATCCCTTTCTCCCCCCTCTCTCTCTCCTCCCACCTTCTACCTGCCTAAATAAGGTCATCCAATCTGGCTCCCAGCCTTTTCGCTTTCCATGAATAGTGCCTATGACACGCCAGCAACCTGCCTGGTCCTGCAATGACCTGACAGTGACCCAATTTTGATCCGAGCACATGGACAAAAGAAAAAGTAACTTCAGCTGAAAAGATGACATTTGGTGGGAACATAACCAAAACACACAAGAATGAACAAGAGCAGCAGGAGGGAAAATAGGAGTTACCTGGGGCTGATGCAACACCATACAACAGGCGCTTGGCAATGAATAGCAACTGGCCATTAACATTTTGCAAGGTTGCAGCCTCCTGCTAATTCTACCCACAAGCTGAATATTAATTCCGATTCTATATCATCTAATATTAATTCTGATTCTATACAGCAGAGGCAAATAAAGGCAGTAAGCAAAATCGACAGAGTGCAGAGGCGTTCCCAGAGTAGCACAGCACTGAGTTTTACAGGACGCCTCTAGGCACCATGGAAGATGGCCCTTCCCCTCACCATCAGAGCCGTTCCGGGTGGTGAGAGCAACACACAGTCATTTCCTCTGCATTGCTCTAGCTACCCAGAATGACTCCAGCGGTGGGGGGAGGGGCATCTTACACAGCGAATTAAGGCACCTCGCAAAACTCAGCACTGTGCCCCCATCTGGGAATGCCATTGATCTGTCAGGTTGCCTATGTTCCTGCATGTAGACAGACATTAAAATACACACACACCATCTGGTTTTATAGTATATTTAATTAATTGTGACTGAGCGCAATTTTTAATACTTTTATAATAGGGTGTGTGTGTGTGTGTGTGTGTGTGTGTGTGTACCACTTTGGATGTGATTGCCACTTTGGATGTGATCACCACAAAAAAGTGGGGTATGAACTTCCTAAATTAAAAAATGAGCAGATTCCAGGAGAAACAAACATGGGGTGGGACGTTCCCAGTTAAAGTTTGCAGTTCTCCAAACATACTTTCCCACTCAGTTTTCTAATGATACTTCTCCACTCATGCTGGTAAAGCAGCTCAGGAATGACAGACAGACAGACAGACAGACAGACAGACAGACAGACAGTTATTAGATACCAGGTGAGAACACTGGGCTATTATTAGATGTCAAGTAAGAACACTGACAAGCTCATGCAACAAGTTTTGTGGTTCAACAGTCAATAAAAGATACTTTCCTGTTATATTTTTGTACAGTACAGGTATGTTATGCCCAGCCCACAGGTGTACACATTTGATCCCTGTTGCGTTGGGCAGAAGTGGCTTCTCTCTTCCAAACTAAGACTATGCACTGGATCCACTGTGACCTCTATGACTAATCTACGCATACAAATAACTACCTTTCACCGTACCCTCCAATGGGACGAACTTTTTATTATACATTTTTCTCTTCTGCTTTCCCCATCTTTCTTTTAAAAACAAAACATCTTCATAACAACAACAACAGAAGAAAGTGATGGCCATGCCACTGGTGCATCCTACATTATGCTGGGACATGACCTAGTTGTGGTCATTGAAGCTACTGCCTTTAATTCTCTGAGGGCACAATCCTAACCCCTTATGTCAATGCTTTCCAGCACTGACATAAGGACAATGCAGCTCTAAGAGAACACACATTCTCTTAGTTTGAGGAGGACTCCATGAGTGACACCAACTGCAGGATGCAGTACATGTCCCACTGGCACCGCTATGCCAGTGTTGGAAAACACTGACATAAGGGGTTAGGATTGCACCCTGAGGCTACAGTCTTATCCGCACTTACCTGGGAGTAAGCCGCATTGACTATAATGGGACTTATTCATGAGCAGATATGCACAGGATTGGGCTCTGAATGGTCCAAAAGAACATGGGGGCGGGACACAAATTTTCTTTAATAGTTTTTCCTGCTATGGATCCTGTTTCCAAGTTACCTGGGATAACATTGAAGAGGAAAGTATTAACTGCCAGCAGGTAAGTTTGGAAAAAAAAAAAAATCACTGGCTTTGGATGAAGACAGATTTCAATAGCAGATAACATTTCAATAGCAGTGAGGAGGGTTTCAAAACATTGTTATTACATGCAATAAGAGTTCCTTTCTCAGCCTGTGGGAAAGTTTAAAAAAAAAAATCTTTTCAATGCCTGGAGGAGCTTTCCAGCTTTTATTATTAACGGTATTTTCTTTATGTTTGTGATTTTAAAATCAGGTAAAGGATATATGAATGATGAATATGAATATATTTGTGCAAACCTTAAGGTTTTTTTTTTTTTTTTTAAGTAGGCAGCTTACCTGATGCACAAATAGAGGGGCCAGTCTGATGACAGAACTGCTGTTCAATTTGCTGATATGTATGCACTGGTCAGGATCGCACCGTGTGTGAAGAATCTACCATGTTACTATTAAAACGTTATATCTGCCTTCACCCTGTGTACATTTGTCTTTCAAGAGAAAGACAATGAAAACACAGAATCACAGAACAGACCTTGGAGGTCAACACCCTGATCAAGACACATGACTACAGTATCTCTGACAAATGGCCATCCAGCTTCTGCTTGAAAACCTCGGATGAGCCACAACAGCATCAGTGTCAGATAGTTCTCACACTAAGGGCGCAATCCTAACTTGTGCTGGAACAGGCAGGCCAGCAGGCCTGCACTGCATCCAGTACAAGTTTGGGTCTATCTGAGGCTCAGCCCAAGGCAAGGGGCAGCCCATCTGCCACTCAAGATTGCATCCTTAGAGAATTCTTCCTCATTTCCAACCTATATCTACTTCCATGTGGTTTCAAGTCAATGGTTCTAGTCCTCCCCTCAAGAACCACAGACAGCAAGACCTTCCCTTCTTCTGCATGACAGCTCTTCAGATACTTGAAGACGGCTATCGCATGTTCCCTTAGTTTTCTCCAAGTTAAATACACCATGCTCCTTCAACTGTTCCTTAAAGGGCTTGGTTTCCCCATCTTAGCTGCCCTCCTCTGAACCTGCTCCAGTTTATCAGTGTCCTCCTTGAAACCTGGTGTCCAAAACTGTAAGCAGTATACCAAGAGGTCTGACTAGTGCTGTATAGAAGGGTATTATTACTTTTCATCATCTAGACTCTATGCCTCCATTGATGCAGCCTAGGAATGCACTTGCGTTTTTTTAGCTCTATCACACTTCTGGCTCATGTTTATCTTCTAGTTTGCGAAGACATTTAGATCTTTTCACACCTGCTGCTGCCATGCCAGATTTCTCCCAACCTATACTTGTGCCTTTGATTTTTTTTTTTGTCTCTATGTGCAGGACTTTACACTGACTCTCCAAGTTACGGTCATCCAAGCTAATGGTAACTTCTTTTATGTGCTTTTGTACAGGTGCAATAATCGCTGGGCCAGCTGTTTTGCCCTACAAATGCTCTAACTTCTCTATCGACCTTCAGAATGGAACCGGTACATATGGAGGAGACAGTGTGCACTGTCTCTACTGCCATTCATCTTCCTGGTATTGGCCCAATCATCAAGCCTCTCAGGTTCATTTGAATCCTGATTCAGTCTTCCAGGGTGTTAGCTATCCCTGCCACAGCTTTGTGTCATCTGCAAATATGTTAAGCAGTCCCTCTATCCCCTACTACAGGACACTTATAAAAATGTTGCACAAGGCCCAAAACACTGGGGCACTCCTCTTGAGACCTCCCTCCAGGTTGATGTGGAGCCATTCAGTAGAACTCACTGGGAATGGTGGTTTAACCAGCTTTGAACCAACCTAACTGCAGTACCATCTAGCATTTCATCTACAAGGATGTCATGGGAGACATTATCAAGTGCTTTGCTGAAATCTTGATAGACCATGGGAACACTGTGGGCACAGAGTATCAGGCGACCAAAGAAGATGAGATTCATCTAGCATGGCTTGTTCTTAATGAATTCATGCTGGCACACACATGTGTGTTTCTGTTAAAAGGTGTAACAAAGCTAAAGGTAGCAGGGTATGTACAACAATTCTGCTGGAGCACAAAAGCTATCATACATGACAGTGGAGGAAACATGAGTATTTTAGCTTTCATTTTAAACACAGCAAATTTCTATGCAAAACTAGAGAAATGCTGGAAATCTGTTCTAGTTGTCTAATGCAGGGTTTCTCAAACTTTTAACACCGGGACCCACTTTTTAGAATGAGAATCTATCAGGACCCACCAGAAGTGATGTCATGACCAGAAGTGACATCATCAAGCAGGAAGAGTTTTAACAATCCTAGGCTGCAATCCGACCCCACACTTACCCAAGAGTAAGTCCCTTTTACTATCATTGTTAAAAGCATATACATAGTAGCTTGCTAAAAGTACAAATGTGTTACATTTGCCCAAATGTATGGTGGCATCGTCTAATACAGTAAAAATAAAATATTGAAATGAAATTGGCTTGCGATCCACCTAGTGGGTCCCGACCCACAGTTTGAGAAACACTGGTCTAATGCATATAGGCCACAGAACTGACAAAATGTAAATTCCTTGAAGCAGAATTACATTTTTTTTAAGCATGCACTACACATAGCTCTGATTTGGGAACAGGAAGCAGGAGCACCTGTTCAAAAAAGTTGACCTCCAATCACCTTCCTTAAGAGGCAGTAAGCAAGAATCCCAAAAACAGATCTTTGGGTGAAAATGAGGCCCTGGAAGACCTTCATCACCCTCTTAGCAGGTTGCTAACTCCATGCACTGACCAATGCGTGTGCTCAGTGTTTTGAAGAAAAGGCAACGGAGGCTGGTGATCAAGAACGACAAATAAATATTTCAGTCTTGTAGCATCCCTTTCTGATGTATCTTTGGTTATTTTTAGTGCTGAAATTGGAAGTAATAACACATCAATCTCGGTGCCCATCTTGCTTGCTGCACAGTTGCACGTTCATCTATATTTCATGGCCGTTGTTGGGGACCCATTTGTCCTGTCAGCAGCCATGTTTGGATTCAGAACCAAGAGATTACACCTAAAAACAGGAACGCAGGGCACAGAGCCCTCCCACCCCCTTCACCCCCAGGGGCAAAAGTCTGTGCTGATTCCCAGCAAGAGCTGGGACAAGTCCAAACAAATTTTCTGCAGGGACAGAAACCTCTCCCTCCACAGATGCAGAGGAGCTTTTTATTAGAATCATGGGGAGCTGGAGAAGAGGGAAAATCTGTTTAGTTGACATCTTTTTCAGATTCTCTCACACATACCCTCAAGCCAAACACAGACTAATCTCAGTATGAATACCATGTGTCTAAGTCTGAAAGAAGCCAAGCAAGGGGGCTCTCATGCCTTCCGCAAAGAACGTCTGTCAGCTCAGGAATACCATTCTGTTTCCCTCCCAAGGCTGCTTTACACCAGGAATGCCCAAGTCAAGTTTAGTGAGAAATTAAAGAGTCCTGTGAGAGCTGAGTGCCTGCTTATGGAGAAGGCCGCTCACCATTCCTCTGCATGAGTCATCCAGTGACCTGGCGTCCTTCTCATCAGCCTTCCTTGGAAAATTCTGCCATATGCAACTGATAGATGGAGTCATTCCCAAGGCAGAGGCACAGCAGAAAAAACCCACCTCCAGAATTAGCCATCAAGTCTTTGTGCGAGTCACTGCTCCGGGCACAACAGCAACGCACACAAAACTTGTATAACTTTTCTTTTTTGTAAAGGGGCAGCTAATGCCCACACTGTAAAAGTTAACTTTTGGGGTTCCAAGTGCAAAGCTGCCATTCTTTAATTCCAGAAAGAAAGCAAAGTGTCTGCCTCTGCTCTCAAAACTTTGGGAAGACACTGGCTTACATCCACCAAAGGCAGGGAGGGGGGTACCCAACTCCCTCTTCAACATTTTACACTCTCCAGACACTTAGAAGTGATCTCTTTAGTCATCATTTAGGCAGGAGCGGCCATCCCGTTCCTAGCGTGCCTCATCAATCCTGTACAACCCATTAATAGCTTCTGCCGCTCTTCTCTAAACTCCTAATTAATCAACAACATTTCTGGGGACTGAAGCATGGACAATTAAACTTGGATACAAGAGACCAGCAGTCATAAGGTTTGCCTGCTTTTTAAAAAATCATTAATTTGGTCTCCTCCTCATTGAACACAACACAGCTAGTCTTATTTTCTTGGTCTTGCCAGAGATTTTCCTTCAGACTGGCTCTCCAGTTGGCTCCTGCACTCCTTCACATGGGACCCAGTTCTTTCTCCAGTTATCTGCCTTTTCCACATATCTTTCCCAGGAGTCCTAGTTTTTCAGTGCATGCTTACTCGCTCTCTTAGATGCCTTTCCTTAGTTACTCTACTTTCCCCCACACCCCACTCAGCTTCCCAGCCCTCATCCTCATCCCCAGCCCTCTTACCTCTGCCTTCTTGCTTGGAAAGATTGAAAACAGCTGCCTCCAACTCTGAGCAAGGTTTTCTCTCCCAACCCAATTATCTTCTCCATCCTCCGCTGGAGCCACACTATTTGTCAACACAATATGACAAGACTGCTTTCCCCCAGCTGTTACAACATTTATGAACATGACGTGACATCACAGCAACCCAGTCTACCGCAAGGAGCAACAAATTCTCTGGCAGTGGCAACCATTAGATTCTAGCCATTTTTTATTTTAAAGGTGTAGTCTTGGCACTTAATTTTAAACAACAGAGGATGGTGTGACTGAAGTTAGGGCTGGCAATCTCGTCATGCAAGCTCTTATCCTGAATCTCTGGTACGCAAAACCGGAATCAGTTGTAGGAACGTAAACATACTACTACTACCTAGTGCAGGTTTGTGAAACAGCCACTCTTCCAGGAGCCTCGGCAAGTAAGAATTTTTTCCAGGCAACCAGGAAGGCAACAAAAAGTGGTAGCTTTTAGCCATAAATACCTGTGTGGTGGCATATGAGCTAGTAAAAGTTTTGAAGGGCTAGTAACTTTTGCAGACTTACTTGCAAACCTGATTAGTGATAGCTTCCAGGGGCTTCAGATCATTCCCTGGTTGTATTAAGTGAGCTGAGGATGCTGCTTTTTGCCATATTAAGGGGAAGGTGTTGAGGCTGAGACAACAGTGGTTTTCTAAAAGCTAATCTTATTAGTTCATGGCTAAAGTGAGCTTTAAACCAAAGACTTTCTGGTTCATGGTTTTTAATCACCATCTTACGCTAGTCTTTCAAATTGCAGCCTTTGCTCAGGGATCTGTCAGAGGGTAACCTGTCAGAGGCATGAGAGGCATCTGTCAGAGGCATGACAGTTGCACAGGTAGGACACCTGGCAATGCTTTCATGGGCTGTGCAACTCTCCTTTGACTTAAGTTCAGCTGGCATCAGCAGGACTTCTCCACAGGGCTGGTGCACAGAACTGTAGCTGCATTTTTGGAATCAGCACAGAATTAGCTTGCTAGGTTGCAAGTCGGGGGGGGGGGAACTTAGCTTACTGTTGAAAATGTTTTTGTAATTTTTCCCAAAACTACACTGCCTGCACTGAAACTCAACTAGCCCAGCAAATGGTTTCTGTTTTTGTTTAAAAAGACATTGATTCTGTGATGTCTGAAATGAGCGATTCATGAAACCAGTTTGACCATCAGGAATGCCCCCTCCCTCATGACCTTTTGGAGAGGGCTCAAAAAGTTTTTGTTTCATTTGGCATTTTGGGTGATGGGGTCCCTAATGCGACGACTAATGTTTTTCAATTATTATAGATATCTTGTAAATTTTATTGGTGGATCTTCGTAAGCCACTTTGAGCACGTGCTCTGGAATGGGAAAGGTGGGATTTACACTTTTTCAATCAATCAGTCAATAAAATGCCTGTGTCCTCTCCATGCCTCTTCCTTCCCTCTCAAGCTTTACATGCACCTTCCCCGTCAATTCCACAGTTCAACACAAGAAGCTTTTCATGACATCTGAATAAGGCAAAATGTGGTTACGGATAACCATTAGTTTGCCTACAATCCACAGACGAAAGGCTTTTAATGAGTTTCACTCTCTAGATTTGAGGTCAACAAGAGTAAGCGGAAACTACAGTTTGCTTGATTCAGGCATCATGGCAAAACACAGCAAGCTCCTTCTAAAAAGGGAGGAGTCTACTAGCCAGGAGCACTCTCAATCAGTGCCAGATTATACAAATCAATGCCAGATTGAGCACTCCCAATCAATGCCAGTGTGTTGGGTGCCCTGGAGCAGGCCCTGCACTTAGCTCTTACCCCCACCCCTGATGGTGCACTGAGAGCTACCACTGCCACTGGTACCAAGGGTTCAGAAGTCAGCCTGGCTGGGCTCTTGGATATCCAGGAGCACTCAGTCAGTGCCTGACCTGGCCAACACTTGACACCATCCCTGTTCTGATCACCAAACCGTGGTCTGACAATTGGTGTAGCGATATCTGAACAGAGCCGCTGTAAACATGGAGGGCAGAATTAAGCAGGTAGGAAGTGGAAAGGGAAGAAAAAGCAACAGAGAGCAACCTAAATTATCGCCTTCTCTTGTTCTCTCTCAACGGGGCTATTCCAGTTTACAATGTCCTTTTGTTTCATCTCCCTGCAAAATCTTTTTGCAGAATATGGCTTTCCTGTCAGCACAGTTCAGGGTAAAATGCACAAGACACAGATGTAGCCAAAGTCACAAAGAGGCGGAATAAAACGTCCCCTCAAGCAACCTCACTTGGCTGTGCTAATTTTATTCACTTAGAGGTAGATGCTGGAAACACAAACACACACTCCAAGCGCCCATTTCCTAAGCTCAAACAAAACTCTGCCCAGCACCAGCTCAGCATGAGGGATCACCTGACAGGATTCTTGATGCACTGGTATAAAGATGGATCAGCAGCATCTTCAGGTGTATGTATGGGGGGAGGACTCCATTGCCACCGGATTTTTCTGAACAGAGGCCCCATTCACATTTACTGCTAGTAACACAGGAGCCACTCCCCTGTGGCAAGAGCCCATATCATTAGTTGTTAAGCACCTGAATACGGCAACCGAATGGGCCAGACCAATCAAATGAGTCCTTCCCATCTGGTCAGGGAGAAGGTAGAGATCCAGTGCAAACTGGCCCCCTCACACGAGCAGGATAGCTTCAAAAAAACCAATCTCAAAAAATGATTAAGTGTATACATCAGATTTGTATAATGCACGTTCTTAATTTAAATGCAAGATAAAAAGTAAGAGTGCTTTTAAATAACTTGGTTTAAAATGAAATCTGAACTTAATATTCACACATTAAAGCCTACACTTACAACCTCTTAAAACAGAGTCATGACTGTCTATCAAAAACCAAGTTAGACTGCTTCTCTATGCAAAGAGAGAACCATGGTAAAAAATGTCTGACTTCTGAGGTTTAAGTTCTTTTGTAAATGACATAATAACGCTGTAATGCTATATGCACTTACATGGGAGCAGCAGCCCAATCCTAACCAATGTTCCAGCACTGATGCAGCCATGCCAACAGGGCACACGCAGCATTCTGCAGTGGAAGAGGGCAGACATGGAGTCCTTGATGTTCCCCTTACCTCTGGGTTGCACTGCGGCTGCCTCAGCACTAGAAAGTTGGATAGGATTGGACTATAAATCCCTTTGAACTAAAGGCGGCTTACGTCTGAATAGACACGCATGGGCTTGTACTGAAAATCATGTTTTATATTTATCTCTGTGGGCTCCCTAGTAGACCCAGGAACTAGCAAAGTATTCAAGCACTAGAATTCAGAAGATGTCATAGATCAGGAACATCCTTGGAAAAGGCAAGGTGTTCCAGAATCTGGGCACAACAGAGAAGGCTCTGCCCCACATACCCACCAAATGTACCTCTAAAGCAGGGGTCTCCAAACCCTGGCCTGGGGGCCAGATGTGGTCCGCAGCAAGCCTCTATCCGGCCCGCGGCCAGACTCTTGTCCCTTGAAAGCCCCTGGCTCACTTTGTCGAACTATGCTCTGGTTGCATCTGGAGGGTTTTCTAAGGGCCATAGAGGTTGAATGAATGAGCTCACTCATTCATTTATTCACACATCTAAGTTCCATCTCTAATTTATTTATATAAATTTTATATTTATATTTTTTCGGCCCTCAAAACCGTGTCAGACATTTGATGCGGCCCTCTGGCCAAAAAGTTTGGAGACCCCTTGACTAAAGCATGGCACCTCACAATGGGAAAATGGATCCCATTTCACTAACAGGAAGAGCAGGCACAGCATCACCACCCGCCCCTCCATGTTCTCACCCCACATGTTCTTACAGTGATCATTCCTTACATCAATTCTGTGCTTAATAGAGATGCTAAGTTGATGCTTCTTCAGTGGAATTCATAACTGGGGAAGTTTCCTTTAATGTCCTAGAAACTCTCCTTGGGCTTTGGAAGGTGAGACCCCTTCAAGTTTGAGGTCAGAGATAGGGAGATTGAGGAAAGTCTATAGCAGCAAGTTTAGCTGGACTGGAAGCAGCTGGGAGGGAGGGCCTCAGGACATTCAAAGCAGGATCAGTGATTTAGTTGCTTGCCAAAGGAGTTTCTCTTTGCTTCTACATTCTCTCTGCTTCTACATTTTAAAATAAAGCAGATATGACAAAGACTTCCTGTACTCTCTCTCATCCAAAAACTAAAGACTGTGGACTGTTTCACCAACAGATGACAGTGGAGAAGCATATAACAACCTGTTTCTGTTGTTGCATCAGAACTGAGCAGTTAACTGGTTGAAGAATTTGTCTTGTTACACAGAAGACACAACATTAAAATATATTTGCGCAGGACCAGAGCCTCAAAACAGCTGACTTTTTGCAAACGGCCTGACAGCACCCAATCCTATACCACTGTTACAGCCAAATGAGTTGTGAATGTGCCTTGTATGTGCCTGGATGAGAGGCCACTGAAGCCTGATGGAAGATGTGATGAGCTGTCTAAAGGAAAGAGTGAGGCACAAGCATCAAAGAAAGAACAAAAGGAAGCTGAAGAAATTATCTTGCATTTCAAAACCCAGGAAGACCTACCAGTCACTCCAAGAAGCAAGGAGCACTTTTTCCATTTTCTTCTCTCATTCCCTATCAAAGTAGAACAAAACCAGAACTGCTCACAAGAGAAGCTAGCGGGCACTTTCACTTGCAGCCCCCACCAATTAAATCTGCCATCACAGATTAAAACCAACCCCCATCAATTCCACCCACGAACCAAAATAGTTGCAAAAAATAAATGCTTTCTTTGCAACTTCACTCAATTAGTCAACCCAAGCTGCAGTTGATTAAGTTACTAATTACAAGTTTGCAGCCCTCACCGGAATGTGTAACACTGCCCCACTTAATTAGATGGCCAGCCTTTCAAATAGGAGTCTCTAGGAGCAGAGCTAACTAGGCAGCCTGACCTGTGCATTAATGAATTGCCACAGGATGCATGTCTGCTCCAAGAGAGGTAGGGAAGAGGTGAAGGGGGTCCGGTATCAAGGGCAGCGCATGTTTAGAAGCGCCTGTTGTTCAGGGAGAACAAGAGAAGGCCAAGAGGATGGTGGGGAAGGTGTAATGAGCAGGTGCAGCATAAAGAACGTGTCGGAGCAATCCTGCCCTGAATCAATTTCTGTGTGACCTCCCCAGATGGGGAGCGCACAGCGAAGCAGGGCGGGAGGGGAGAAAAGAGAAAGGATGCGAGAAGCCATAGGAGGTTAACAAGCTACATACAGCTGAGTTCCTCAGACAAAGAGGTGCATGTTTTGCTGGGAAAGGGACAGTACGTGGCAGCGTTGAGTGTGCACAGGGAGGAACAAACCTCAACACAGACGTGCGTAAAGGATAAGCAGGTGTCCCTTTGGAACGGCAAGCCGCCCATGGCAAAACCATTTACACCTTGTCAATTAACAAGGCTTCCTTCGTGTCGCCATACAAGAAGAAAGGTCTCTGTATACAATCAGCAGAATTGAGGAGTGGGGGGAAGAGTTTTTCTGGGTTAGATCTCTTCGGGTTTGAGGTAGGACAACCACCTTCCCACCGACAAGCTATTTTTCTGTGCATGTGAAATTGTATCCCTAAGGTCCTGGACAAAATACTAGGCACAGCCAAGAGCTGGATCAAGAAGTAAGATGATAAAAAGTGAAAACTGTATGATTGAGTATGAGTATGAGCATAATTGAGTATGATTGAGACATACAAAATTATGCATGGGAAGGATAAAGTGGATAGAGAGATGCTCTTTACACTCTCACGTAATACCAGAACCAGGGCACATCCACTAAAATTCAGTGTTGGGAGAGTTAGGACAGACAAAAGAAAATATTTCTTTACTCAGCGTGTGGTTGGTCTGTGGAACTCCTTGCCACAGGATGTGGTGATGGCCACTGGCCTGGATGCCTTTAAAAGGGGATTGGACAAGTTTCTGGAGGAAAAATCCATTACGGGGTACAAGCCATGATGTGTATGTGCAACCTCCTGATTTTAGAAATGGGCTATGTCAGAATGCCAGATGCAAGGGAGGGCACCAGAATGAGGTCTCTTGTTATCAGGTGTGCTCCCTGGGGCATTTGGTGGAGCCGCTGTGAGATACAGGAAGCTGGACTAGATGGGCCTACGGTCTGATCCAGTGGGGCTGTTCTTATGTTCTTATGAAAACTTTACTTGTTTCTGGGGGCTCACTGGTAATAAGGTAAACATCTGAACATGATACACACAACCCAAAATCACATAAACTAGAACAAGGTTGGCCAACTGCTGAAATTCCCGCCTCTGCACAATTGTTAAAGGTTCAGGAGCCCTAAAATTGAAGTAGTGGCCACCCCTTAACTAAAATCTTTAAAATAAAGGTTACTATTTAAGCCAGTGATTTTCAAACCTTTTCCATCTCACAGCACACTGACAAGGTGCTAAAACTCTCAAGGCACACCATCAGTTTTTTGACAATTGACAAAGCAATTGTCAATTGTACTGACATAGGTGCGTCTGACCTATGTACTGACATAGGTGTACTGACCTATGTACTGACATAGGTGCGTCACCCTATGGCAGTGGTTCTCAAACTTTTAGCATTGGGACCCACTTTTTAGAATGAGAATCTTTCAGGACCCACCAGAAGTATTATCATGACCAGAAGTGACATCATCAAGCAGGAAGTGTCCTAGGCTGCAATCCTAGGCTGCAATCCTATCCACGCTTACCCAGGAGGAAGTCCCATTGACTATATTATTAAAAGCATATACATAGTAGCTTGTTAAAAATACAGATGTGTAACATTTCCCAAAATGTAGTCACATACCAAGTTAATATATTAAAAATAAAATAGTGACATGAATGGGGACCCACCTAAAATCGGCTCATGACCCACAGTGAGAAACACTGCCCTTTGGCCCTATTAATAAATGACCTTCCCCCAATCTCCTGCAGCACACCTAGGGGCCCATTTGCAGCACACCAATGTGCCATGGCACAGTGATTGAAAATAGCTGATCTAAGTTTTGGTGTAATGCAAATCACTGCTACATGAGTAGTCCAAGTCCGTATAGCTACAGGTGAGGCAGTCTTTGCTGAGGAAAGCTAAGAAAAGCGTCCCTAGACATGCTCATTCATGCAAAACCGAGCTTGCCTCCAATGAGTCTAGCTGCAGTATGCTCTTGGGTGACAATCCTACACACAGTTATGTGGGAGTAAGTTCCATTAAGCTTAATGGGGCTTTCTTCTGAATAGACATAGATAAGGTTCCGCTATTAGATCAGAGTGAGCTGAAGCTACTGCGCTGCCTCAAGCAGCTGAATAGATCACCCTCTGCATTGCCACTGTCCCCCTTACACAATTCCTTCCTCTGCACCGGCTCCTTAAATAAACATGGGGCCCTTTGGGATCACTTCCAATGTACTCTGCATTTCCTGATCTATTTAAAGAACCTACATGGTGGAAGGGGCAGATAAGGAAGCCGGCTCTGTAAATGGCAGATGAGGAGCAGGCAGAGGGCATCTGTTTGCCACTTCTCCCCCCCCCCCCACACACACACACATCTGCCACCAATGCAAACAGTATCTTTGGCTTCATGGACTTGCTGGCCTGGGTTGGTCCTGTTATCTGATCCCTATTGTTCCCGGGATGTAACAAATACCTGTTATTTTGATTTCCCAAAATTGCACAATCATATGTGCAGAGAAATGTCTCAAATACAGCAACAGGTTTCCAAACAGTTATTCTAGCCCCTGGAAACATCAGAGCAAGATCTATTGGGACGTGATTATTTCACAAAGATGCCTATTTTGCAGAATATGGAAGGAGGTACAGTTGCTTGGTCTGCTGAGCAACAGATCACTACCAGCAGGCAAAAAGGATCAACAACGAGCAGCATTGTGTCCAAAGCAATAAGGAATGATGGTAGTACTATTAAGAGTGAGCAACAGCCCAGTAGTAAGCCAGACACATGTTTTGGTCATTGTTTTTATAAGAGAAAGGAAAAAGGCAAAACTCTCCAACAGATACCTTATATTCCAGTGCTTGTGCTCTTCAATTGGGAAAAATGTGCAATAAAGCTAAGCTCCCAACAAATGAATCTTTTGGAAAATTCCATTCTTTAAAAAAATGCCACACACAGAGTTGCTGATAATTGTTGCTTCTGTTGTTTTTAATATCTTAAGACTGTTCTTTTAATGTTTTTGTTTTACTGTTGCTTTACACTTTCCTGGCAGAAAGGACGGGATATTTTGGTTAATTAAGGGCTCCCAACATGTAAGGTCAATTTTTGCCAAAAGAGGGGAGGTTTTACATATCCCTCATTTCTACCCTTCACTCTCTAGCTTTCTCTGCACTCAATGCCTGTGATCCTCACGTCAATTTTACCTGGATCTGCGGAACACTACCTTACGTTATAGAACAGAGATCCCGTACTTCAATACCATATCTCTCTTTTAGACGCTGTATGCCAGTGGTGCTCCAACTTTTTAGCTCTGGGACCCACTTTTCAGAATGACAATGTGTCAGGACCCACCAGAAGTGATGTCATGGCAGGAAGTGGCATCATCAAGCTGGAAAATTTTTAACACCCCCCCCCCCAATACAACAAAATCTAATTAAGTAAGGGCACAATCCTAACCAGATCAACTCAGAAGCAAGTCCTATTTTGTTCAGTGGGACTTACTCTCAGGAAAGTGTGGTTAGGATTGCAGCCTAAGTAAATTAAAAGTGTGAAATAAGTATAAGTTTAAAAATGTATTTAAAATAAAGAAGAACCCTCCCAACCCTCCCAAGCTCTGATCTGTTTAAAAAAATATTCCCCAAACATCCAAAAGGCTGCAACCCTATCCATTCTTATCCAGGAGTAAGCCTCATTGACTATCATTGATAAAAGCATATACAGTAAATAAAAGTACAGATCTGTAACATTTCCCCAAATACAGTCACATATCATTGTAGCATCAAGTCCAATATATTAAAAATAAAAAACACATTGAAATGAATGGGGACCCACCTGAAATTGGCTCACAACACACCTGATGGGTCCTAACCCACAGTTTGAAAAACACGGCTGTATGCAATATAGAAAGTGTGCACATTTGTATGTAAAGCTATGCCCAGTAAAGTGCTCCATAACTACTAGATGGTTTCACCTTTCTTTATGGAGCCTGACCATTCTTGTGCTCCCTGGTTGTTGTACTGAGAAACGGGTGGCCCCTAAGATTACAGAGGTTGGTCATCCCCACCTCGCATGGCTAGCAAAGAGTATCGTAACTCCCAGCTCATTCCTCTAACAAGAAATCTCCTTTCAACAACTCAGCTTCCTGCACACGAGTGGAACCTTCCAACAGCCCGAGGAATCAAGAATCTTCTTCCACTTAAGTAGAACATAGAAATGAAGGAGTAACATTCTTCAAGCAAACAGTATGATCCTATGCATGTCTACACAGAACTAAGCCCTGGTGAATTCAGTGAGATTGACTCCTAGGCAAGTGTGTACAGGATTGTAATCCTAGGAAAAATCTAGCAAATCCTTCGTGGTTTAAAAAAAAAAATCAAAGAAGTCTTAAATATATGAATTATACACTTAAGATTCCATTCCAGAGTCTTCTCTCTCCCCACCCCTTCTGCTACAGATTCAAATAAGTTGGTCCATGTAATTTTCAGAATGTTATAAACACATTCCATCTTGCCTAGAAAAGTTTTATCTGAATATCTGCCCATCTCATACCAATATATTGTTTTATTTTATTCATACCACTCCATCCCATGAATGTGCCTTCATTTCAGACACAAAACAGCTGGTGAGGGGAAAGAAAAGGAAAATACAAACAAAAAGTGAAGGCGTGCTGGAAAGTAAGTGTAAACAAATGGCATCATCCAAAATCCCTTCATAAACAAAACAAAGGATTTCTATTCTAGTACTCATTACAGTGGTGAACCCGTGCTTGGGGTGTACCACATCAGAGTGCAAGTGCAGGCTCACATGCTTGAGTGCTCCTGAATACAAAACAACACAATCCTTGCCTGTAATAAACTAGCACATCAGGGAGAAAGCTAGACTAGAACCTTTGTTCCAGACATCTAGTTTAAAGCAGGAAGGAAACTTTCACGTATTGAGGAGCATTCAGTCATGTCCACTTGCAGTCTGATCAGGTACAGTTTATACACTAGCTTACCACCTCCATAAGAACGAAGCCTTGATAGGTGCCAAAGGGTGACTTGGAGCACCCCATTTTAGAACATCCTTAGTAAGTCAAAAGCCTAGATGAGCCGGTCCTCAATAAAGAAAAAGAACCAGGGGAGATCAAATTGTCGGTAGATGTGATTGATTGTCAGAGTGAGGCCTGCACATAGTATGACCACCACTGAGCCACAAATAGCCCACCAGCCATCACCTGAGGCTGACCATGGTTTTGTAGTCCCAAGGAGGCACCAAACACAAGAGATTTCTCCTGTCCCTTTGGGGCTACACCTGACTGGTGGGCTGTAGTGGGGCACATGTTGTGCTGGCCTGCTCAGCCACACATTAAATCAGAACAGCATCAATATAGAGAAGTTTAAAAAGAGAGTTCAGAAGCAAAATGAAGATAGTACTGGTTAGACAATGGGGGCATAGTTCAGCAGCAAAGTACCTGCTTGAGATGCAAAACTTCTCAGGTATCTCCAGGCAGACTTGGGAAAGATGTCTTGTCTGAAACCCTGGAGAGCCATGCCAGTCAGCAATGATTATCCAGAACCATGGGCCAACTCAGTATAAGGCTCCTGTTCTCATAGGTTCTTATTCACACATGCATGTGATGACTTCCATGGGCGTGAGCCATCGATGATCAAATGTCTCATAAGACTCTGCAATGGCTCTCAGTTGCAAGTCATCGAGTTAGTGCAATCAAGAAACTGTACACGTATATTTGTACCTGCCCTTAGGGACCTGCCAGCGTGCAGGTTGGCAGGAAAGGACAGGATGTTAATGTTTTATAGGGATGCTTAATCTCTCCTTTGCTTGGGTTGTCACACATTAAAAAGTGGACAGTCGTGATCTATAAGAAGCAACAGAAATGGTAGCTTTATCCCTGAGGTTATTACAACAAATGACAAAACAACTGAGTTGAAAACATGTAATCTATTACGTGGGATAATTGTTAGGCGTCAACAGTGGCTTTCTGAGGAATAAATGCTGCTAATGTCACCCAATTTCTCCCATCGACAGTTGCTGGAAAGCAGCACCCGAAGATGAGTAAATAATGGATCTCAGGTCTAGTAATCACATTACAATTACAACCCCCACATGGCAGTTGCTGGAAATGCTACTGTAGCACAGCAGCTTCAAGCAGGTAATCAGCACTGGGTACATGCTCCAATTCTGCATGACCATGCAGTAATTCTGCAAGAATGCAGAATTAGATGCAGAATTCAACTTCCCTTTGGGGTGTGGTATGTGAGACGGATTTCTAGCCCAAATGGTTTCAAAGCAGGGAGGCAATGAGCCCTCTGAAATCTCTAAAGATTAATAAGAATGAGAATTCCTATGGGCAGAGAGCAGGGCTTTAGTATGGATTGCCCCTTCTGAGAGCTAGCAGAAACAAAATACATTGCCCAAAATTATCAAATAAATTGTATACTAACGACGACAACTTATGGACACCTGAATAATTTCATATGCTTACAGAATTCAGAGTACAATTTCATTGTGTTCTCAACGGTCATAACACGTGGAAGCCATTCACCACACAACTCACCCCTGCCACATTCAGGGTTTCCTATGCCAGTACAGCACATTCCTTTCAGCGTCTATGGGATGCAGGCATCTATGCTAAGGGTAGCACTCATACATCAAAGCTGTCACCACTTGGAGGCGTTTCAAGCCGTATGCATGTGGAGCCACAAAATAAGAACCAGCTCCCAGCGCTTCACTGGCTTTGATGTTTGAGTGGAAGGTATGCTCCAATCCCAGAAAGCACTGTAGATACCACAGAGGGAAAGATTAACACCTGTCTTGATAAACTGGGGCTGAATGGCAGAATAGAAATGGCCAACTGGTGACTAGTGGGACAGATCTTGTTCACAAGACTGCTTTGCCTGGTAAAGTACTGCTTTATCTGCCGGTGCCTGGACTGCCGTTTTAGCCAAATGTGACTGAAATTTCATAGACAATTTCATGTATGAGAAACAAGTTTGTTTCAAAAGTTGCACACAAGAGATTCCGTTCTTCAAAGCAAGCTTATTCTGTAGATTCTGCACGCAATACCCCAGCCAAAAATTACATTGATTGCGTGTGGGTGAGAAAAGGTTTTTAGCAAAATATACTTTGGACCTTTTCTTTAGAGAACAGATTGACAACAGTACACAACTTTTTGCATTTCCTAGAAACACCTGGATGGCCACCTGGAGGGGAAACACCTGGAGGGGAAATGGTGGGCTGATCAAATTGACTTTTGGCTCGATTCAGCAGAGTACTTCTTAGGGTCTCGGCCTGACTATAGATCTGAACCATACAATGAAATTCTGCTAAGATAAAAGGAAGGAAAACCTACATAAAGATTTTATTTTTTTTTAATGGGGAACATGGCTAAGTTTTAGCCATGATAAAGAGACTATGGGGTTAAGGAAAAGACAGTGCTGCCCATGTGAAAGAGGAGGTAGTAGCAGAAGCCCTGAACGCAAGGGACAGGGCCTATCACTCCGAATTGGCAGCAAGGCTAGGCCTCAGCTGGAGTAACGTATTTGGCAGGGATGAGACAGCCACCTCAGGCAATAGATTTTGGGTGCCATTTAAGGCAGCAGAAGTGCAAAGCTGACAGCTCTGGCCCATGTGGCATAATCTTCCCGAGAAATTCTCCTGCACAAGCTTCATTAAAATGGAAACTAGAGCTCTCGAACAGCTCTCGTTCATTTCCCCTGCACAAACTTTGTTCACCTTACCATGTTAACAGCGCACCATGTTCATTAGTGAGAGAAAGATGCTGTTCGCTTCAATGAAGTGTGCGCAAAATAACTTCTTAGTGGGTTGCGCCCCGTGTTAATTTGTGTATGTCTAGAGGAGGACAAGGGTGCTATGTGGATTTTTCACCTCAGGCACCAAAGGGTCATCACTTGGCCCAGGTGTCTGGCTATATCTTACAAACGTGGAGAATACAGACAAATGGAGATAATTCAGACAAAGGAATGGGGGGACAGGTGATAAACAGCACATTACGGAAACTAAAGACTGGAAGGAGAAACAAAAATTAAGAAGGCACACGCTCGACATTTCTTCAAATATCTAAACTGCTCCCAGAGAGGAGAACAATGGACTCTGAGGCCCACTGACTGAAGAACAAGCAGGAACTTGTTCAAGTCACAACAGATGAAAGCTGGGCAAGGAGAAGAAATGCGACCTAGGCTATAAAACTGGGCAATTAAATAAGTTGCAGAAGGGAGTTCCAATGTCTTTGTACCGGCAGAGAATTTTCATAAGGAACAGATTTGCATTCTATCTCACAGGAGGCCTTAAATCATCAGAGAGAGAGAGAGAGAGAGAGAGAGAGAGAGAGAGAGTGCGCGCACTGGATTACAGTTAATCTTGACAATCCATCCCAACTCTGTCAACTTCCCAAGTCTATCCTGTTCAGGCCCAGAGGCCTCGGGCTGTGGCAGATGGAATGGTACAGCCAAGACTCTGCAAAGCGCAGTGCAATTGCCTTTCTTGCAAAGGAAGAAATGAGGAAGAGAGCAGGAAAACGGAACTGTACGTTCAGGGCTAGCACACTTAAGGCTGCCGTTTTACGCATGTAGACCTGGTTCACACAAACGGCAGATCAAGGCGGTGAAACTGTTCACAGAAACTATGCAACTGGCTGAGAACAGTTTGAGAGGGCACCACTTCCTATGGTGCACGCAGAGTTGTCCCACCGAGACCTCTAGTCAAACTTATTCGGCAGGTTTTTGAACAATAGAAAATCTGTTCACACAAAGTTACAGTGGGGGGGGGAGTGTGCACACATCACAAGCAGCGATCCCTCTCTCAAACTGCTGACAACTGCCTTAAAAACAAACAAAACCAATCTGTCGCCCTACATTTTATACTGTACTGTTCCTTCAAAGGGCTCAGTGTGGCTTACATACTGTTCCCAGGGATGTCTCATCCAGGCAGCTGCCAGAGCTAGATCCCCCCCAGATTCAGTAGTAGAGGGGGAAATCTCTAGTCCCAGGTATGGCCAGATGTTGCTGCCCCCATTGAGTGGGGGAGGGTGCACAAATGGAAGACAGCCTGTGAACCCTGAGTGTTGCTCCGAACTCCGCAAAGGCAAATATAAATGCAATAAATAAAACTGGAGCAGAGCAAACCGCTTGCAGTAAAGAGCAATTACACTCAAAGACAAATGCTTGCAAGGCAGAGTCCCAACAAGGAGGACTATGCCGCCAAGCCCAGACAAAGAGTAGGCTCAGACCATCAACAGCCATGCAATGGCTTTATTTCTTCAATTCTCACCTAGCAGGGGTCTCTCAAAACCACAGCCAGAAGGACTTCAACGGCCACCACTGTCTGGAGGACAAAAACAGCATCTAGCAACCAACTGCAAGCTGGACTGCTTACCAAGTCCAGGTCTATGTGGATCCCCACCATATGGTCAAATGCCCTGGCCTGGGGTACAACAGAAGCATTCTGCACCCAGAGACCCACACAGCAGAGGGCCGTCCCCAGAGCAGCCTAGCAAGGGGAGGAGATGAGCTGTGATTTAAGAGAGATTTTGACAAGTTTCATGTGTTGACTGGAGGTTCTAATTGAGTTTCTCTCTCTCTCCCTTTCTCTCCAGACCGGGGCAGCAGATCTGCCAGGGTAAATGGAGAGGGGAAATTCCAAGTGATGAAGCAGCAGTTTTAAGTCACTCCACTTCCTAGCTCCAGCTGCTTCTTCTCTCTCCCTGCATTGGGCTACACAGCAGAACCATAATAACGCAATAGGAGGGCTGCTGTTTGAAGGGGGGCCATCTCTTCTTCATGGTATAGGTTGAATTCTGTGTACCTGAATGCAAGACCATGTGCAACTGATTCCTTTCCTCTCCTCTCCATGGGCAAGTGATTCCTTTAGGGGTTATTTTATGTTATTTTTTCCCCCAAGCGTAGAGCCCCCTATTCCAGTCAAAACAGGACCACAAGAGCAAAGGAGAGACAGACTTGTCGCAAACCCTCCCATCTTCCTGCAGCCCTAATGTACAAAGGGCAGCTGTATTCTAGTCTCCCTACTGGTACCTCGAAACCTCCATTGCACCCCAGTCCCTTTGCAGGGCCCCACTATACGCAAGTGAAGCTTCTGTCTCGCACACAAAGAAATGCACATGTCATATTGTAACCAAGCTTTAACCAATTCTCCCTGCTACAGATTCCATGGGGGGCATGGCTCAACAGATGCTCTTCACAAACCCTGTCAAAAGATGGGGGGGGGGGAATAGCAACTACAGAAATACATCCTGCTACAATCGACCAACCTGGAGGAAAAGGGGCTGCTTCTGTGCTGTGTATGTGTGTGGAACCACCACCAGCCCAGCTGTGCAGCAGTTTGAAATCATGACCTGATTTTTCAATTATGCTTCCCCTCCCCACTTCCCTCCCTCTTTACACAAACCATCTGACACAAAAGGGAGAGGGGGAATCAGTAGAAGGAAAAAAAGGGGGGGGGGTCTGAACACTCCGGATGGGCCCAAGCCACAGTGACACAGTTCTAGGATCTCTCATGTGCACCCAGCCAGCCCCCTTTCCCCCAAGTGGCGGGAGGCAGGGAAATCAAGCAGTGTGCCATTCAACTCTGCCAAGGGGGGGGTGGGGGGAAGTACCAACCTGGCTGATGCTCTCACGTTGCTGCTCGATAGTCTTCTTCCCCCCCTCCCACCACCACCCCCCTTGCGCTGGATCTCACTCCAGAGCAGAGGATGTGCTGAATGGTGAAGGGGACAAGATCCCGGAGCCAGGCTCCCTCCTATTGCTCTCTTCTTCTTCTCGCAGCCCAGATCTCTCATTGAATCTCTGGCGCGGGATCCCCAGGAAGGGATCCCTCTGGACTCACTGGGCTCTTGCTGGCTGCCTCTCTACAGGGTCTCCTGCAGAAGGGACCATGCCAGCCTGCTTGTTGTCCAAGATCCGAAGGCAGACCCCGGCGTGGGGGACTTTACATAGCCCGACCTGGGGTTCTGGGTTCCCCCCGGATCTCTCTCTTGCAAGACTTTCCCCGCTGAATCTCTCCTCCTGCAGGAGCTCCTTTCAGTGCACGAGAGATCCTTTTTCCCCGGGGCGAGGAAAGGCGAGATCGCTTTTGCGCTTCTTCCCGGGACTTCTCTCGCTGCTTGGCTCCCCTTACAAAGGACCTCCGCTTTGCGGGGAGGGGGGACCCTGGTCTTCCTCCCCGGGCTGCTGGGGGGGGGGGAGCTGCGGGCTCCGTCTCTGAGCCCCCTCCAGGCAGACACCGGCGAGGGCAGCTGCTGGATCTCCCCCCCGCTTTGCACCGGCTCCGGCGGCCCCAAGCGGAGCAGCCCAGCGTTGTGGAGGCGGAGCTGCACGCGGAGGCCCGGCCCTGCCCTGCCTTCCGCGCTCCCACCTCCCGGCCGCCTGCCTTGCGGGACTCCTGAGATCATCCAGCTCAGCCCTCCCCTTGCAATAGGGCTCGTTCAGGCGTAGCTCGGGGGCTCCGTCTTAATTTCACAGGCAAGCCACTCAGAGGTTCCAACCTGTCCGGACTATCACCCCAATGCTAGCCACACTTTCATGGGACTAGGTGCCAATGACTCTAAGGGGACTTACTTCTGAGTAGACACCTATAGGATTGGGCTGGAAGGCTGCAACCCTATCCACACTTATCTGGGTGTAAGCACCATTGACTATAAGGGGACTTACTTCTGAGTTGACAGGCATAGGATTGGGCTGGAAGGCTGCAATCCTATCCACACTTATCTGGGAGTAAGCACCATTGACTATAAGGGGACTTCTGAGTAAACATGCATAGAATTGGGATCCTGCATTCCATCTCTCTTGCTCCTTCCTCCTAAATGCACCATTATTTCCCCACCTTGATCCACCCTCAATCTGCAGTTTGAGGGGCAGGTGATAAGAATTCTGGCCTACCTTATAGGGGTGCTGGTGTAGAGACTGCTGAAATCATGCAAATGAACAAAGCACATTTTCAACGCTCGGCACGTACGCTTTATAAATGTTCAGCTCCTTCATTTAGCAATATTTCATAATAGGGTAGCTCAGTAGGCAGGGAAAGCCCCTTTGCCCATGCCCGGAAGCAGTTTCTTCACTGTACAGGAGGACAAATGATTAAAGAATGATTAGGCACTTCAAATTGTCTTTTTAACCAAGTAATCCAATACAGTTTAAGGAGTGGTATATGACCAAAACCACAACATAGGTTCCAACCTCAAATACTGAGCAAAGTACAAAATAGTTTGTAAACAGACAAGGGGCCCAATTCCTATCCAAGTTTTCAGCACTGATGCAGCCGGAGGTTAGGGAACAAAGTTTAGCTTGAGGAGTCCACAGTGACAGCCCACAACCACCACAGGGTACAGCACACACCCCGTTGGCATGGTTGTATCAGTACTGGAGAGTTAATGAAAATTGGACCCAAAGATACCACTTCTTTTTTGATGGAAAAACTCATTTACTTTTTTTTCTATTAGCCATTACAGTAACACACCAGAAGCAAAATAGCATCAAAAGAGAAAAAAATGGTCATTACTTGCAGCTCTAAGAATCCCCCCCCCCAACTTTTATTAATATTCTGATTTGAGGGAGGTTGTGATTTGTTTTGTGCTTTTTGCGTAATGATATCCACAGTGTATGTCTGACCACTACAAAATTTCTGATTACAGGACTGTCCTGGAAGTTGGTGTACCTCATATGAATATTTTGGACACTTAACTTCAAAAAGGATCTTTTTCAAACTTTGTAGAAAATGCAGACCTTTCCATTTACATAGCACAAATCCGTACATTGCAGCAAGGGATATACATAGCAAGAAAAGAGGCACTAAATCTATACATTTTTCAGTGTGTCAAGCGTACACCAAAAACATAGAAGTTGATGCTCTGATGGCCAAATAGGTGTACTCAAGAAAAACATAGATCTTTAAGTCTGCAGGGGGAGGGGGGAAAGGTAGCCGAGTTAAAGTTTTTTTTTAAAAAATGAATGAAGAAAGAATGGGCAACCCAGTCTTAAAGTCAGTGGCTCCGCTGGGTGCAGCAGTGCCAAAATGGCTACCACTGCATCCAGCGGCACCACCAAGGCCACCAGAGGTCTCCTCAGGGAAAGCCCCAAGTCCCACAATGGGACTTCTCAAGTCTGCGCTGGCTATTTTGCCGGGAAAGACTTGAGAGACTCTGTGTCATCCGACATGGATTCAGGAGTCCACCCCCCTCCTGCCCTGTTCCACCCAATCCCGCTCCACCCTCCCTATGCCCCCACCTCCCTCCCACCCCAAAACTACTTACCACCTGTTGGCACTTCTAGGGTGCCAGCTGGCCCTCCATGTGGCGCTGAGGCTCAGCACCGACTGGCACATTGTGACACCCAGTGCTGGTGTTGGAGCTCAGCACTAGTGCTGAGAGAGTGTTTAGGACTGGGCCCTAAGCGCACGCACACACCCATCTTCTCTCAAGTGGCTTTTTCCTAACAAAAGCAACCAGCTGGGCCTTACTACACATGCAACCATCTGCATGCAATATGCAGTCATGCCTTCAGGGAATATATGCTCCAGAATTATGTACAAATCATGGTAGGTACAAATTCATTACACTGCAGTACATAGCAAGAAAAGAGGCACTGAATTTATTAAATAGCTGTTGCTGAAGAGTGTACCATAAGAGAAATGGTTAGACATCCTACAGTGAACTAATCTGCAGTTTTCAAATGGTATTCCACGAAATCCTGGGTTTCCTTTGTGGTCTCTCCTTAGTAGTACAATCAAGCTCCCCCGGAAGACCAACTGCCTATCACTGCTGATCTCCCGTGACATGCAGCTGCAGAGAAATTGGGTATGTCCCAAGTTATGCTCTTGGTGAACATGGGGAACGTTCTCTATGAACGACAGGCCTGGCCAAGATTCTGAACAAATTGTATGTGCAGCCGACAACATGCCCCCAAATATTCCCATCTGCTGGAACATCTAAGGGTTTTTTGACAGATGAGTTGATGTAGACATTGAAATCTATATTGAGGTTTTGCTCCTGCCAGTCCTTAAATGTATCAGGTTGTTTGGTTAAAGGACAGCTTATGAAGCACCTAACCCAGCGATTTTCAATCTTTTTCAACTCATGGCACACTGAGAAGGTGCTAAAATTTTCAAGGCTCACAATCAGTTTTTGGACAATTAACAAAGCACTCCACACTGCTGACCAGGGGCTCCTATCCTCAATGGTCCTAAATATGCAGGGATGGGGAAATCCAGCAGGGCTTCACTCAAGTTGAATCTAGAGTCACCACCCCCCACGACTTGACTCAAAATAGAGTCATCATGGGGGCACTTTCCAAGTCGCCAGGTAACCCCTTCGTAACTCTAAAGGACTCGAGTCAAGTTGCCCCCCCCTTAAAAAGCCCACCACCAAAAAGAAAAAACGGGGCTGCTGCTGGGCTCTGTGTGTATGTGTGTGAGTTCACTTTCAAGACTCTCCTGCTGCCCCATCCCATCTGTAAAGAGGACCAGAGGGTGTGGAACTGTGTGAGAGTTGGGACTTGAAGCGGCAAGAGGGAGAAGGGTTTTGCCGCTCTGCTCAGAAGTAGTCCTACTGGAGCTAGTCATTCAATGAGGCTCCTTCCTCCCAAGTAACAATGACGCTTATAGCAGCCATGCCATGCGATTGGCAAGCATAATCACTACAAATGGTCTCTCTCCCTCTCCCTGGGGTTCTGCAGCCAATTGTAAGGCAAGAACCCCCTTGCATCCAATGATCACCCATTCCTTCCTTCCTATCCTATCATTCCCGGCAAAAGGAAAACATTAACCTTTCCCTGCTTCCTGACTGGAATTTCCCAGCTGCCCACCTGGTCTGAATGATGGTCCCACGAGGATTTTCACACTGTGAAAACTGTAAGCAAGCACACCCAGACACAGGTATCGAGTCTGCATGCATGGGGATGAGTGCCAAGTCAGGGGCCCCCTGACTCAAGTGTTTTTAGAGTCCTCCATGCACATGACTCACGAGTCAACGAGTCACTGAAAAATGCTCCGTTTCACGACTCGAGTCAAAGTCACTGACTCAAGTTCCCATTCCTGCTAATATGCGACCATTCAAGGCACACCAATGTGCTATGGCACAATGGTTGAAAATTGCTGACCTAACCATTTGGAAGCCTGAATAGTAAGGAAAGTGCTTCTGAGCATGGCTTTCCCTATCCATTGAGCTAGGAGCTGATGCAGTCCTACTGGACTGGATAGGAAGGAAGCCCTCATAGATGATTCTGTAAATGGAACTAGAAAACCACAAGGGGCTAGAGAGGCTCAGCTCATTCATCCCACTGCAAAACGATAGAGTTCTCCCAACACAGTGCTCATAGCACATTAAAACACACATCATCCCAATTACAGTATTGCAAGCAGAAATTAAGATTGAGCAAAGTGCTGCATGCCAGAAAGGCCTGTATAACAAGGAACCAACTTGGATTCTGGCTTATTTTGGTTTCATGGATTCCAGTTGGACAAAGCTGTTTTAAAATCCAAATACTTCAAGAATAGCTGATTTGTGGGTTTAGTGGAAGTTGATTAAAATAAGGATTGTCAGATCCCAGTACTATATTTCCTTGATAAGTCTGGGAACTGAAGCTTGCTAGCTTCTGGGAGAACCATGTCACGCTTCAAGTTGGATTAATTTGCGTCTTTCGCCATTGATTGTTTTGACATTTACATAACAGAGGCAAAAGTAGCCCAGCATGGCAGACAGTACAGCTTCTTAAACAGAAACAAATGTGAAACAGGGTGACTGAGAGAAATATCTTGAGAGCCTCTCTTTGATCCTGGCATGTAGAACACCTCAACAGCAATCAGAATGTGAGATTTGATTATAAGAACCAGTGATCACATTTGAAATTGGTTATGCTTATAATACAGTATTCCATTTCAGCAAAGTTGGCCCAAGGCTGACATGGAAATTGTAAATACAAAGCCACAAAGTGGCAGGGACTGCATCCCCCAGGACCTTCTCCTGCACACACTTAATTGAAATAAATCAGAATTGTGCAAGAACCCTTTGTGGTATCAGCAACCAGCAGAACAAAGAGGAGAGAAAGTGACAGGTGAACCTGGCTGCTCAGTGTCCTCTACAAGTTTATTTCCTAGGACATTCCACCACTGTTTAACTGCAACTAAGGGCCCAATCCTATCCAATTTTCCAGGACTGGTGCAGAGGTGCCAAGGGGGCATGCGCTGCATCCTTTGGTGGGGAGGCAGACACAGAGGCCTCCTCAAGGCCTTCAAGCTGGCTTCAATTGTGGCTACACCAGTGCAGGAAAGTTGGTTAGGACTGGGCCCTAAGACAGCTAGCACAATTTATGCCTATGTAAAAGTCATATCCCTTTGACCTAGCTCTGCTCAGACTCAGAGGTGGGGGTGGGGGGTGGATGCAGTTACTCAGAAATGCACTCTCCAAATGTTAGAGATGCACTATCAAGCAGATTGTACGCATTTCAGGACTGAGATCTGGCTTCACACCACATCTGCAGTTCAATCACCTATAGCTTTTGAAGGGAGCATGTGCATTTTTTTAAGCACAGCAAATTTGTGCCCTGTATTCATGAAACTGATGGACTCACCATAAATATACAAGGATATGGCTCAGAAAGTTCAGAACCACTGCACTATCCAGCCCGTCCAGGATTGTGCCACTTCAGAGTCCAGATGGAGAACTCCCACAGTATTTGAATTGTTCTGCACATCATTCTTCACCTTACTGTATCTGGGAAAGGGTTCTACTCTAGCCTTCTCTCTGATGTGCTAGATTTCTATGAGCAGGAAGGTTCCCTTTTATATACAGTTGTGTATAATTTCACAACTAAGGAATTCAAACTAAGAATTCCCAAGTATACATTCTGAAGCAGTACAGTCCCAGGAGTATAGGATTTCCTTTCTGTATTAATGGTCTAAAGCAGTGTTTCTCAAACTGTGGGTGGAGACCCACTAGGTGGGTCCCCATTCATTTCATTATTTTATTTTTAATATATTAGACTTGATGCTACCATGGCATGTGACTGCATTGGAAAAATGTTACAGATCTCTACTTTTAAAAGGCCACTTTGTATCTGTTTTTAACATCAGTAGTCAATGGGAGTTACTCCTGGGAAGTGTGGCTAGGATTACAGATGACATCACTTCCAGTTATGACATCACTTCTGGTGGGTCCTGACATTCTCATTCTAAATGTGGGTCCTAGTGCTAAAAGTCTGAGAACCACTGGTCTAGAGAGCCTAGAATGCTAAGCATTTGAGAGAAGCTGTTTTGATGAGTTCACAGAATGATGCTGGTCTGTTCAGAGCTTCCCATGACACAGAAAAGGAACAGAGCTAGGTGTTCACAATGGGTCAACCATCTGTAGCTCTGGAAGCTGGTATGTACATTTGAAAAAAGCACAGCAAAAATGTATTTGGGAAGCTGTGACTGACCAGGGCTCCTGGACAATGGCTTATGAAGTTGGAAAATCCTTCAACATACAAGACTCATGGTCAACCCCATGCTAGAAAGGCAGCAGTGTGTCACTGGCAGCAGCCTTTAAACATGTTCACACTTGAAATGTCAACCCTGGGTCCCAAGGCTTAAAAAAAACAAA
Organism: Tiliqua scincoides; assembly: GCF_035046505.1. Lineage (NCBI taxonomy): Eukaryota > Metazoa > Chordata > Lepidosauria > Squamata > Scincidae > Tiliqua > Tiliqua scincoides. The sequence continues at coordinate 100,831,053 of NC_089822.1, read as the reverse complement.
TAAAGCTATTTCTGCCCAACATTGCATATACACAACAGGGGCCAAAAGTGTACACCTATGGGCCGGGCAAAAATGGGTTAAGATGGAGGTATGAAATGACTACTCCTCTCTCTGGAATCTGTTTGAAATAACTGTTCCACATCACTTTGTGCACTACAATAATACGCATGCATTCTTAATGATTTAACAGCTACATGAATGTCTCCCGCCCCCAACAAGAAGTTGTAACTCAAGCCACAACTGTATCACAAAAGCCCCTATAAGTCACCCTCACGGAGCCCTTACTCAGTCTCTCACACACACCCAGTCTTCATCCCACAGCAACAAAGGCTGTCGGCCCACCACTGCATTTGCTTACCTTCACGTCTAGTTACCCCCCCTCGTTCTGTTCTCCCTTCCACCATCACACTTCAGTCTGCAAGCTCCTTGAGGGCATTTTTCCTTTGTTTTGCTTATGCTGTCAAGCGTCACGTATACAGATACTTCTATATTAATAAGAGTTGCATTTTTCCGGGAGGCAGGCCTATCATTTCCAGAGAACTTTGATGTAACCTGGGGTTGCCAACTCTCCATTTTTTTCCATGCTCATTTGATAATTTAGCCTTAGGCTCAGCATTTTGAACTGATGGGGGGGGGTAGCTTTTCTCCGATTGTCTCATGCTTTGATCTATGAGGCTGCACCCACCAAGCTACCACACTGGTTGACCATAATCAGTCAAAACCTACTTGGCACTACCCAAATGGCACACCATGGACTCCACCCACTGCTCAGTTAGGTTTAAAACCACAAGTTGGCTATCCCAATGTAAGCACTGTACTGATTCCAATACCTTTTCCAACACAGCCAGCCACAGATCCTTAATCCCCCTCAGTGGGATTTCCCACACACACACACACACACACAGCCATTTACTATAGACTCTCCGCCTGCCCCCTCATGGCTGGCTTGCCTGACACATATTAAACAGGGTCTGATCCTGACAACTGCTCAGACAAAGAGGAATTTGGCAGGCTCTTTAGAATCAAAATAAAGCCATCGGCACTGAGCGCTCCTCAGGATCGGTCCTTTGGTTCAAGTTGGTGTAGTAAATTTCTTCACATCTCTTCCCCCCCTTTTTCTGCTCCATTTTTTACTACAAAGAGGAGCAGCTGACCCATACAGAACAGCAGCAGTAGCAGCGGACTCCACCACTGCTCTGGAGGTAGGAAAAGGAGAGAAAGCGGCTTGGCTCCGCTGGCTGGTGCAATGTTTCCCCCATCTGTGCTAATAGAATGGTCCACGGGCCCCCTTATACCCCTCCCCCTCCATCAAGTGAAAGCAAAGGCTGAAAGACCTACTGCTTTGAATGAAGTTTGGGCAAAGTTCCTGCAGCCGCAGTTGTACACATAGGACACAGCACCAACAGCCAGACCTGCTGCCTCAAATCCCTTTGCTATCAGGCCAGGAGGTGGGAGCTCTCTCATTTAGAAGTTTTTTTTCCCTCCCCCAAGGCACTCCTGAATGTCTCAATTTCTCTCACCACTCAGTTTCTCTTGTGTATGCATTTTTTTTGGAAGGGCACTGCTCTCATTGCTGCACACTTCCAAAAACGTCTGGTTGCTGTAGTCTGTGTACTCTGTTTTTCACACTATGGTAATCTTCCCCTGGTTCCTACAACTTAAATGGGGGCAGGGAGGTGAATCTTAGTGTACGTACATATAAATGCACGCGCATGGACACAAGACACCAGTGTGCTGCTTCCCTCCCCCCCTGCCCCTCTCAGTTTATCGTAATGATCCCAAAATGTGACTGCGTGTGTGTTGGAGAGGCAGCTATTTCATAAGTACAACCAGATCCCGCAGAGACAAAGCATTCTGCTAAAACAGGACATTTTGGGTTGGATGGTGAGGAAGAAATTGTCATGGTCAGATCATTAACACAGTCTGCTTCCAACAGCAGGGAAAGGCAGGTTAGAGCAGAGCAATAACTACCAACTGGTTGTTATAACCAACAATTAGTTGAAGTGGGCATTCAGTCATATGTTATGGAATCAGAGCTGGCATGGGAATACCTGGGAACAAAGCCCTCTGCTGGCGTCCCATGTCAACCCCCACCCAACCCCTGATGGTGCACTGGGTGCAAATGCTGCCACCAGTACTGAAGGTTCAGGGGTTGGTTCTGCCAAATGGACTCTCTGCTGGGTGGGGAGCTTTGGCCAGGGCTCAACCTGGCTGACCCTGCATAGGAGGATTTCAGGCAGCGATCCGTAGTATGGGAAGAGGGCCGTTACACATACACAGAGAGGGGAGCAATTTTCTTTAGCAAAATGTTGCAAAGGTATGAGAGCACATGGACTGCATTCTACTTCGGAGCAAAGCCATGGAAAAAATGTGAGACAGCCAAGACAGGCTCTGTAAGAGAGGCACCAAGGAACACAAGATGGATAATGCAAACTAAAATGCACACAGAAGCAACACAGATCAGACACGCCAGATATGTTTACGCAGGGTTCACAATACACAATGTACAGGGAGGGAGGAAAAGTGGGGCGGGTGTGGGGGGGTGAGATTTTTGAAAACAAAAGCCAGAATGAAAAGCATAATCCATGTGATAAATCCCCTTTTCGGTGGGGAACATGTCAGGTCCTGAGGAGAAAAAGGACTGGAATGTGCAGGGCAGACCACACAAACCAAGGAGACAAAACCACCCATGAGGGTGAAGGAAAGGAGGGGTGAGCCAGACAAGAGGAACGGAGCCGAGAAAGAAAGAATGCACAAGACAGCCACAAAGAAAGAGGCACAAAAGTGTACACAGAGCGGGTGAGAAGCACATGCAAAGAAGGGACAAGGCCGGGGGAAGCTGGGAGTTGTAGAGGACAGGAGGTGGAAACAAAGCCGTATGATGGGGGATAAGAGAGGGAAGAACAGGATCTCAGACATTACACCTGAGAAGCCAAACCTTTCCAACAAGTCTCTTAAATAGGGGGTCTGGCAGTGACATGCCCCTTTTTGGAGCAAGTCTGAAATCTGCATGTACATGTCCCCAGGATTCATGTTCCTAAAATTCTCCAGAGCTGCATATATTCCATAATTCCATGCAAGCACAGAAAACTTAGATAAGTGGGGAACAGAGAATCAGAGCTACCTTCACAACAGGGGGGGAAACAAGCAACTTGCTCGTTCTTGATGGTAGCAAAGCCAGATCTCAGAGTTGTGGTGAGCAAACTCTCCCCCACTCAATTCAGAGATGAGCTCAGCAAACCAAGCTCTTCTACCCCTCCCCTTCCCCCACACGCAGGAAAATAGCTCAGTTCTGAAACCAATTCTGAATTCAGACCCTATCAACCTCCTGGGAACATCAGGAACACAACAATAATCTCTCCCATCCATCCCCACTGCCTCTTCCTTCCCCCCCCCCCCCAACATCTCTGGTGGCAGCAGAAAAACAGATAGGTGCAAGAATTCCTTGGGCACATCATTCCCAGAGCATCTAATGTTGACAGAATGGATTTATGCCCAGTCCGTTCTTTTTATATGTGAATTCACTTATCCACAAACGACAGAATTTCTACCTTCTCTTGCTATCCTTCTCTCGCTACCTTCTCTCGCTATCCATGCCTCTGTTCTCGCTATCCGCTATGCAGAGACCTTCCGGAGGCTGCGTGGACATTTAGAATGGTGCCAGTGACCAGTGCGGACCCCTTTAAAATGCTGGCAGAAGTTTCCTCCGGTCATTTTACAGGGATCTGTGCTGGTTGTGGGCACCATTCTGAAGGTCCCTGAAGCCTCTGGAAGATCTCCGCAGCATTTAGAGATATTTTGGCACTTCCTGCTGCACTCTGCAGGCTTCCTGAGAGTCTCTGTTGAATTCCTCTGGTGGTACCCCTTCCACCCCAGGGTACCCCTTGTACCCCATAGGATAAATGGTTTGCTATCTGCGAATTTGCTATCCACTAAGGTTTCCAGGAACCTAACCCTAGCGGTTAACAAGAATTGACTGTACCCTGTAAAATTATGTTTCCCAGGATCCCTTAGGACATTACTGTGGCAGGGCAACATTCTAGGCACACCTAGTACTGCAAAAAGCCCTTCCCTTAGTGTAGCTGCCTTGTAAGTGTGCGAGGGAAGAGAAGGGGGCAGACTGATGGTGCCAAATGAGCTTTCCATAGCTCCAGCCCCAAAGCTTCATTGATTTTGAGCCCAGTTAGTAAGAGCTCGAGAACTTAACTTCTCTAAGTTTGCCATTACAAGTACGCTTTTTAAAAAATTCATCACCATGACTAAAGTGTGCAAGAGAAAGTGAAGGGCCAGAATGCAAAGGAGCTGACTTATTCCATCACCTACTCGGGGCATAGACACAAATTGTATTCTAGTTGTCGTGGCCAAGGCATCAGCGCCCTACATGGCTTTCTTGCCTGTCCCCCAAAATACATATTGCAACATTATGCAAGTCATGTGCATAACTGCCATGAATATTTTGCTTTTCTTTGCAAAGAATTTGAATTCATCAGGAAGTGCTCATGAAATTGCCAAGGTTGCCTCCAATCCATCAATTTCACAGAAGATCGTGATCAAGCACTGATCGAACTGAAAAGCCTTTCCTATAACCCAGTTTCATTGGGGGGGACGGGGACACGCAGAAGGAAATAGCAATGAAGAGGGTAGCCAGATGTCTTATCCTCACTCTCTCTCCCTGGAGGAACATGATCACACTTAAAACACAGCAGATTGGCCCATCTCTGCCTTCTTGCCTCCACTGTCCCTCCTTCCCCCTTCCACTCCCTGGAATGGAAAAAGGAGAGAGGAAATGTGAAGGGAAGGGGAATGCTGTGCTAGAATATTGGAAAGTAGAGGGAACAGAAGCGGGCACTTCATAAGATAAGGGGGCAGGATTTAGCATGCCGCTTAAGGTATCAAGAGGTTTTGAGCCAGCCCTGGATCTATCTTTAATAGCTTCTTGATGTGCAGACATCAAAAAAGTTTTTATCAACAGAAGAGCTTCAACCAACTAAGTGTCCTACATCGAACTGCTGTTGAAGCAAAAGAGACAGGTAAGGTAGTTGTTCTGTTGGTGCCTTGTGAAACTGGTTAGCATGGGACTGAAAGTGGGGAGACTGTTGGCTTCCAGTCATCGTACTTACTCTCTCACCAGCTCAAGTGCTACATGGCTTTCTGGGGGTGCCTGAAGCTTTTTCATTTCATTTTGCATTCTCAGACTTGGTACAATTTAACTGGTGTCTGTTTCCAGTTGTTTACTGTTTGCAGATGCTGTCTTTTCATTCTGAACTGACGGTTGCTTTGGGTGCCTCTTTGCAGAAGGGAAAGGCGGGGTAAATATGCTTTATAATAAATTAAATATAAATTAGTGCCTATGGCAGCTTCCCTCCTGGGGCAAATAGCAGCCATATCAGGACAACAGGAGAGTAAAAAGGTTCAGGTCTCCCTCCAGCTTCCCCAAGATCCTCATAATGACTGGGGCCCCTCGCAGCTGCTATTTAACATAGGAACAGGACCCAATGACATGTGGTTCGGCCATACAGACAAGACGATTCCAGGCCCTGGTTCCTCAAACCGAATAACAACTTTGGCTTAATGTTAAACTAATGCAGGTTGCCAAATCTACCTCTGTAAATGTTTTTTAATAAGGCCAACAGAGATTTCAGGTATTAGCTGTAATCTGCGGTTTGGGAAGAAAATCCATCATCGCGTCACCCTTACGTTTCTAGAAACCCAAGCGAAGCCCTGACAGAGGCTTTTAAGAGCCTTTCCTTCCCAGTCTTTTTAAAGCTTTCCAACGCCAAACAAAAGAGTTATTTTTTTTAAATAAAAAAGTGTTATTTTTAACCCAGCAGTTCCTCAAGGCAACATATAACAAAAATAAAATACATAATGCTGAAATCAAATGCATCATCCTCATCATTTGGCTGGCAGGAGAGTGTTTAACAATCTCCCCACCTTGCCACTTTGTTTAAAAAGCATTCCTCTCCCCTCCCCCCCCCCACTCCAACACTGTCTATTAACAGAAGGTTTCAAACTGATTAAGAGGCAAATGCTTTTTTCCCCATTTTTGCTTAAATCACCCATCCTTTGACTGATGGGGGAGAAGAGGCCTTTCAATCCCCTCTTCTCTGGATTATAGACTTTAAAAGGGGGGGAGGAACCCCAAGAGCATTTTCCAAAGAGTATCTAGACAAGCAAAATATACAGCCACTCTTGTCAAATAACCTTGAACACACATCAAGCAGCAGGAGCCATTTCAGCTCATCTCTGGCATTCAGCGATTGCCATGTTTTGTTTACCTGTTAAACATTACGTCACAGGGGACAAGATCTTCTGCTGGCCTTCTGCTCTTACCCCATATCCTTCTAGAGAGGGAACGTTTCTGACTTATCCCTGTAGTGGGGCAGATCTCCCCCCCCCTTCTTACTTGCAAGCATCATGAACTTCTCACACGCCTGGTGCCAGGTATGTTTGGCCTCTGGACAAGGGAACTTCAACATGTAAACACTTGTCTTTCTGGAGCAAGGCTGCAGTTCCCAAGCTCTGAATGTACACCTGCCTCTTATCTGTAGTGTAAAGTAATCACTCAAAGCAGTCTGCATAAAAATTCTCAGGAAGTGTGCTACATATCCAAGAGTTGTCCCAGCACACACAGCATGGTAGTGCCATAGTCTTTCCATGCCCCATCACAGCTACTGTAACCATCTACTTTATACTTGGCTAGTACTAATGATTTAGGGATGGTAAGGGTTGCAACCATGTTTAATGGCCTTGCTCCTATGCCTCTAACAGTACTGTGGCATGCAGTAGCACAGAAATTTAGCAGCTAACATTTTGTCTGGCATAGAAACAAAGGAGTAGGGAAAACATTGCCTGTTAAAATCTTCTGTATTTGAGCACTTTAAAATGGGTGACCAGATACATTGGAGGACAGAGTGCCTAACCATTAAACCATTGTAGAGAAGAGGGAATTTTGGCACGTGCAGCTCAGCATGGAAGGGTTTAAAAAGCTCCACCTGCCAAAATTCCCTCTTCTATACAGAAAGGTGTAGGCACTCTGTTCTCCATTGTATCTGGTCACCCTAACTTAAAAGCACAATAGCAGGATAAGGGGGGACAGATGGTAACCCTAAAACCAGCATGAAGGAAGTACATCCGAGGGCCATGGTTCTTGCAATGCAGTTTGCCTCTGGCTCACTACAGATCAAGCCACCAAACCAAAAAAAGAAAAGGTTGCCAACTTTTCAAGTGGCTTTTGTAGCAGTGCCTTTAACAGCAGCTTAATGTGCAGATTTTCACAAGTGATGGTGCTTGCGGCATACTATGGAAAGCAAAGCTTCAACTGCAGATTTCCAGAGAGCCAGTTGCTGTAAGGCACAAGAACAGGCCACATAAGAACATAAGAACAGCCCCACTGGATCAGGCCATAGGCCCATCTAGTCCAGCTTCCTGTATCTCACAGCGGCCCACCAAATGCCCTAGGGAGCACACCAGGTAACAAGAGACCTCATTTTGGTGCCCTCCCTTGCATCTGGCATTCTGACATAGCCCATTTCTAAAACCAGGAGGTTGCGCATACACATCATGGCTTGTAACCCGTAATGGATTTTTCCTCCAGAAACTTGTCCAATCCCCTTTTAAAGGCGTCCAGGCCAGATGCCGTCACCACATCCTGTGGCAAGGAGTTCCACAGACCAACCACACACTGAGTAAAGAAATATTTTCTTTTGTCTGTTCTAACTCTCCCAACACTTAATTTTAGTGGATGTCCCCTGGTTCTGGTGTTTTATGAGAGTGTAAAGAGCATCTCTCTATCCATTTTATACTTCCCATGCATAATTTTGTATGTCTCAATCATGTCCCCCCTCAGGCGTCTCTTTTCTAGGCTGTAGAGGCCCAAACGCCATAGCCTTTCCTCATAAGGAAGGTGCCCCAGCCCAGTAATCATCTTAGTCACTCTCTTTTGCACCTTTTCCATTTCCACTATGTCTTTTTTGAGATGCGGCGACCAGAACTGGAACATAGTATTTTTCTGGTCAGTTGGCAAGCCTCACAGTTTATTGTTGTGACTGTGGTACCACAGGACACAGCAGGGTTCTTCCAGAAACTTCATGCTGCCTGCTGCTTCAGAGGGAGATCAGCCAAGTGCAAATTGTTTACTTCCCCAATGTGGCAGCAGGTGTCCCTATGAGTCCATCAGCAGGCAGGGATAAATCATTAGATAAATACTCTACAGCACAGAGTTGCACCCAGTCAATAAATGAGGTCCCCAATCTCCTAAAGCAGGGGTCTCCAAACATTTTGGCCAGAGGGCCGCATCAAATATCTGACGTGATGTGGAGAGCAGGGAAAAAAATTTAAATATAAAATTTAAATAAATAAATTAGAGATGGAACTTAGATGAGTGAATAAATGAATGAATGGGCTCATTCATTCCACCTCTCTGGCCCTCAGAACACCCTCCAGACACAATCAGAGCACAGTTCTGGTCATGTTCAGTTGAGTGGGCCAGAGGCTTTCAGGGGACAAGAAATTGGTCACGGGCCGGAAAGAGGCTTGCTGTGGGCTGCATCTGGCCCCCGGGGCTGGGGTTTGGAGACCCCTGTCCTAGAAAATCAGAACAGCCATCTAGCACACAGAAATTAAACAAGTGAAACTTTTCCCCATTGCTGTTATGCAACATATTTTATTTTTGCTGTCAGAAGCCAAGAGGACCTGCTGGGTTGAAAATAAAATAGATAACTCATTTAACCATTTAAAAAACAACAACAACAACAACAGGGTGACATTCTTCCCAAGAGCCAATAATGTGGGTACAACTTTCCTCACCCCCATTTATTGCCACTGTGGAGAAAAAAATCTTCTGCTCTTGTGATGTTAAATGTTAAGAAGCTGTTATGGTCAGTTTAATGTTCAGCAGATGAAGAAAAGCCCTCAGTGCTGTGAGCAAGGAGCAGGGAGGGCCATAATCCTCATTGCAACAGTTGGGTTATTACAAGTTTGTATTCAAGAATGTGTCTGTTTTCACCTGTGTGAAAAATGTGGGTTGTTAGGTATGAGGGCTGGCTACCTCAACACCTTGTACTAAAGCATGGGTCGGAAAGCCCCAGCCCGAGGGCCATTTATGGCCCTTGGAACCCCCAATTCAGGCTGTAGGGAGCTCCCAGTCTCCAGTGAGCCTCTGGTACTTCAAAGAGTGTTGGAGCCCACGCTGGCCCAGGACTGTGTTTTATGTTGGAAGTGTGTGCTCAGGAGTTGTGTGCTCAAGCTGGAGGTATAAGCTCAGGAGTTATTTATACCACCCCTTCACTATTCTGGCTTGGTCTGCATTCTGGTGAAAGTATATCCATAATTGTCCCAAATGCATCAATTCATGTCTCCATGTGTTTTCTGCTTTTCCCAGGGCATCGTTTTAAAACTCCCCCTCCCCCACTGCCTCTGAACAACTCATGTCTGCATGTGTTTCTGGCTTGGTCTGTAGGTTTCCATTGTGCAAGAGGTGTGTGGCAAACAGTTCATAGTTCTCATGTGGTTCTGCATGCCTGTATTATAGTTTCATGTGTACTATAAATAAGCTCAGTAAAATTCATTCATTCATGTAAGTTCCATCTCTAAGGGCGCAATCCAAACCTGCAGTTCGGCCTGCCCAAGTCCCTTGGGCCAGACTGGGAGGGTCAAAAACGTGCCGTAAAGCACGTTTGCGCCTCCTCGAGGGAAAGCCAGGCTGGCACTCTAAGAAGCGCCGGCCTGTGGAGGCTGGAAGAAGCCTCCGCACCAGCTTCCCCTCCGCCACTTGTGTCGGCCCACCTGCGCCGACACAAGCGGAAAAGGTAGGCGTGGAGGGGTGGGGAGGAGGAGGGCGGGAGGCATTCCTGGGCAGGGGAAGGGAGGGCAATGGGCAGCCCTGGGGGCAGGCGGGCGAGGAGAGAGAGGTGGGGTTGGGATCTGGCAGTTATGCCGGCTCCCAACCCCCATCCCCGGGGAGAACAGAGCAGCTTGAAGCCGCTCTGCTCTCCTTGGACTTGTGCCACCTCAGGAGACCCATTGTGGCCGGCAGCCCTTACCCATAGGTAAGGGGAAAAGTTTCCCCTTGCCTCTGGCTAAGCTGCTGCTGGCCACAATCCTGCGCTGGATACAGCGCAAGCCTCCTGGCTTGCCTGTTCCAGCGCAAGTTAGGATTGTGTCCTAATGTATTCATTTATGTAAATTTATTCAAATTTGAAATGTAAATTAATTCATTTTGCCCAGCCACTGACACAGTGTCAGAGAGATGATATAGCCCTCCTGCCAAAATGTTTGCCCACCCTTGTTAAAGCATGACAGACATCTAACAAGTTAACCATTCTAATAGCCATTTTTGCCCAGTGTTGCATATATGCAATAGGGATCAAATGTGTACACCTGTGGGCTGGGCAGAAATGGTTTAATTGGGATTCTCAAAGCCTTCCAGTTGAGACAAACACATTCCCAGAGCTTCCAGGACCATTACTCAGATTTTTCCTACAGTCAGAAGTATCATGCAGTTCTGTTCCTGCTCAGATCTCCCTTTTGTGCCATTTAAAATGCTGACCACATCTGAATCACGTAAAACATACTGATTTTTAAAAAGAGATTACTGTACTTACTAATGCTCCAAGCGTTGGGGGGGGGGGGGAGAGAAAGACAGTCGCCTGTGGAATCCATGCCAGTTTTTACACCAGGCCTGAATGCCTGCTGGGTCAGTGGGAAACTCTGAGTATATTCAGTTAATTCTGTGCAAAGATCTGTGGGCCAGCTGGGTGTGTTCATTAACAGCTGCTGGCTCTGTGCATACCTGAATGCCCAGTCGTGGCAGATTAATTCAGCGCTCCCATCGCCAGCAGACACTGTGGGGTTGCTGCAGCTGCAGATGAGGGTAAAAGCCCCTTTGAAACACTGCAGTCCTGGCTCAGGAACAGAAACCTGGAGTTCAGAGATGAATGTGCGTTTGTGAGGTTTTCTAAATCCTTAGAAACTTGGAGAGGCAAATATTAATCCACAAGTGCTCTTGTGTCCCATCCCTTTCCCCCCTCTTTTTAACTAAGCCATCCCCCACTCCTGGCTACTTCTAGGTCCATAGGAAAAACTTCACTCTGTCTCCCCACTGATGTCTCTTTATTTCTCTGGCTGTGCTCCTTCTAGAAAGCTTCCAGGGTCCTGAACACTCATTCATTCTTCCTCAGGAGGCCATCACTTCTTTGCACCCAACAACCACTCAAATACCCCCCATTCCATTTCTTTCTTATTACGTCAGTGAGAAAAACCTCACATAATGTACAATTATGGTTATTGTCTTCACAACAGAAAACAGCATACAAGGCTGTTGAGTATTTTGACACTTAATGTTCCCATTTACTATAAATAAAATTCCCTTTTCAATCAGTGTGATGTACAGTGAGACTCTTCTTGTACTCTTCTGTGTCATGTTGGTTTAATTATCAATGATGCTCAGTCTCTTGATTGCTTGATGATCTGCACTTCTATGGTATTCAATATTGCTTTATCAGGATTGGCTTGTTTGATCAGAGATATCAGAGAGACTAGGGCTGCAGTCCTAGGCCCACACTGGGGCTTAATTCTGAGTAGATACACATAAAAACATGCTGTTGGGCTCCCAGCTTTCATGCTAGCCCTCCTGGCTGTTTTGTTCTGCAGCAATTAGCAGGTAATCATGTTCACCTATATGCTTCTGAGTATTAGATATCTGTTAAAGAGCTGGGCTAGGCCAGGCTAGGCTGTCCCACCCCCCCACCACCCACCCCCCACTAGTTACCCATCCTAAGTGAAACAAAATAAATAGGTCTATACATTACAGTAAAAACCCAAAATTCAGTGAGAAGTAATTCCAGCTAGTAAAAAAAAACTAGATACTCCTAAGTGTCTTCAGAGAGTTCTAAGTAGTGGAAAACTAGAAGTTCCTATATGTTCTGGAGATTCTAGTTCTAACTAAAAGTACAGTATGAACACACACAGTAGTTTCTAGTTTCAGCTATTTAGATCTCCAAAGACACTTAGAAGCTTCTAGTTTAAACTAGTTAGAACTAGAATCTCCCAAAAAAAAAAAAAAGTTCAGAGTTTCTAGTTTTTACTAGTTGGAACTAGTAATAACTAATTTCAGGTTTTTATTGGAATATACACCAAATCCTCACGTTTTTCAGCATCAGGCTTCTGTTTAAAACACAGAGGCCAGGCCAGGCAAGAAGAAGCCAACAACCTTATCTTTCCCCAAATCTACTTCTCAATTTTTTGACCATCTCGCTGAACCTGAATGTTGCTTCTCAGAAACTCTCAGCAGCCAGACAAGATACAGCATTTAAGTTTGCCAAGCCTTTTTCCATTAATGAAAAGCAGCAGTGGAGGCTGTACATTTGATGAGAGGAATGGCTGGGCAAAGGAAAGGAGGTTTAACTTTTTCCCCATGGGCCATTAAAAAAAAAAGAAAGAAAATCACTATCCCCGAATTGCTTTTTCCACCAATTGTGGACAAGTATGTGGGTATCACTTTCAACTTGCTTAAAAACTATTGTCTGACTCCATTCCTAAAGGATTTGGATTTTAGGGTGAACGTAGCGGTTGCCAACTTTGCAGAAGTTCTGTCTGTTAAAAGTATTCAGGGTAGGATTACCAACTGTTTAACCAGTCCCTTTCTACTCCTGTGACTTTAACATTAGCCAGGTGATGTGACTTTCCATGCCATGAAAAGTATGACCTACTGATTACTGCAGATTAAACTGCTGTTAAAGGCATGGGAGCAGACCAGGCTAGTTTGGGGGCCAGCTGGCAACTCTAGTTCAGCGTAGTTTAATCTAACACAGACCATGTAATGCACCAGAAAGAAAAGAGATTGTGCCAAATATGACAGCTAGTTAAAAAAAAGTGAAGATTAAAACATTACTAATTGCAAAGAAATGTACAATTAATGCAAAGAATCTTCACTCCTCTTATTTGCTTCCATTATGAGGCTTTAAAAACTTAAAACAAAGTGAACAAAACTGAGGAAGGGAATGGTTATTAGTAAATACTGGGTGCCAGGAAAGTAAAGCAAAAAAGTACCCCTCAACATAACGAAATTGGAAGTTACTATTACAAACCTCTTAAGAAGTCTAGCGTACATGCGCCTCTACTAACAATATTGTTGAGTTGGTGGCCCATCTGTCTGCCTATTCTTGCATCTTACAGCCCAATTCGATGGGCAGTGCTGCCACCAGCTGTAGTGGTGCCAAAATGGTGACTGCTGTATCCAGTGACCCTGTGGAGGCTGCCGGAGATCACCTTGGGGGAGAGGACATTTGTCCCCTTTTCCTGAGTAAGGGCGCAGACCCTACAATGGAGCTTCTCAAGTCTGCACTGGCTATGTTGTCCAACACGGAGGACAGGATCCGGCAGAAGAGGTCTCCACCAGTTCCACCCCCCTCCTGCCCCAGACACGCCTCTCCTGCTTTTCTTGCCCCACCCCCGTCCCCGTTTCACCCTCCCTTGCCTCAGAACACCTCCCCTTGCCCCGAACACACTGGCCAGCAGTAAAACTCACCACCGGCTGGTGCACTGGGATGGTACCGGTGCTCCCTCCTCCCATGGTGCTTTAAATGTGCTTTATGACATGTTTATAACACCTAGCACTGACACTAGGGGACAGTAGGATTCCTTTGCTATAGTTTGGCTCCCACCTTTTCATGTATTATACTTTCTTCACTTGTGTGATTTTAATGACACAAGTCATTATTTCTCTTAACAATTGTATACCTTATTTATTTATTTATTTATTCATACATACATACATACATACATACATACATACATACATAAGGATCCCAGACAAGGAACTTTGTTGGCCTTACCACGAGACTGGAACTGCAACTTGAGCCACTGTCCCTGACAGCTTTTTGTCATACTTGGTTTAAATCACTGACAGCCCAATCCTGAGCTCCCAGGGGGCGTGGCTTTGGCAGCACAAAAAATGGCTGCAGCCGCATCCTGCACACCTTGGGCAGCCGCAGGTAGCACCTCAGGAGAAGGGGACATTCGTCCCCTTCCCCTGGGTAAGGAAAATAGCCCCACAATGGGGTTACTCGATTCACCACCGACCAAAAGGTTGGTGGTGAAGGAAGAGCGTTCGTGTCAGGCGGCGAGCCCCACACGAACGCTCAGGATCTGGTGGAGCAGAGCTCCACTGCTCCCACCTCCCTCCCTCCCCACTCCCTCCCCCTGCCCTCTTCCTGCCTCCCCCACCCTCTCCCCACCTCCCGCCTCTCCATCACACCTCCTCCTCAGCCTCCGTCTGCCTCCCCAGAACACCACCTCCCTGCTTCCCCCCACCCCCGCTTCGCTCTCTGTGGCTCGGCGGTCCGTGCAACCACTGAACGGCGGAGGCCGGGTGCCTGGTCAGCGCTAGCCCAGTGCCAGCCAGCACTGGGCTCGCATGGGCACTGGCCCAGCATTAGGCCTTACAAACGTGCCTTATGGCACATTTGCAACTGTGTGTGCCGGCAGTAAGCCGGCACATGGAGCTCCGAATTGGGCTCTGAGAAAGGCCCATTTAAATAATGGATTTAATCAAGTTGCTTGTGGTGCCCATCTTAACGAATCCTTCATTAATTATTATGTAATAGGGTGGTTAGTTTAAACAAAAGGTTACATATTACAATGAAAGACATTAGTTATTTCAGATAATAAATACAACACACATACAATGCTAAAACAATAAAGTTAAGCTCCTAAGCTTACTTGATCTTAACACTCCCCTGGATCTTTCCAAATTCTGAGCACAAAGGTTAGCCCTACTACATGTCACACCATGAGTGGCACACCCAGCAATCCATAATGGAATGGAAAGGCCACACCACCTCCCACCTTCAAGGTTTTTGTTTTTTGTTAAATACCGTAAGCCAGTGGTTCTCAAACAGGTGAGTCACAACCCACCAAGGGAGCCAGAAGATGGTCATTCTTCCTTAAGGGGGGATGGCCACAAAATTACAGAGGCAACAGCACTGCAGCAATCACAGTGCCACTGCGAACAAGAGACATGTAAACATACCTGGGGGGTAGCGCTGGCCATTGGAGGAGTGTGGGAGACTTGCAGCTCCCTCTGTGGACCTCCCCACTGCTTAGAAAGACTCTTTATCTCCTATTGCAACCCAGTTCCAGATGAGAAAGGGCACCCCGGTTTGGGGGAAAATTCTCTGGTGACAGCAAGAATCTATGTAGTTTTGTGTGTTTAAAGGCAGGAGGTCTGGTCTAGAGCAGGGGTACCCAAACCCCGGCCCTGGGGCCACTTGCGGCCCTCAAGGCCTCTCAATGCGGCCCTAAGGGAGCCCCCAGTCTCCAATGAGCCTCTGGCCCTCTGGAGATTTGCTGGAGCCCACACTGGCCCGACACAACTGCTCTCAAGGGTGAAGGTGACTGTTTGACCTCTTGCGTGAGCTGTGGGATGAGGGCTTCCTCCAATTCTTGTTGTTTCATGTCTGTGATGCAGTAGCGGCAGCAAAGGAAAGGCCAGCCTTGCTTTGTGCAAGGCCCTTTATAGGCCTTGAGCTATTGCAAGACCTTCATTCATTCATATAAGTTCATCTTTAATATATTCATTTATGTAAACTTATGTAAATTTATTCAAATTTTAAATGTAAATTAATTCTTTTTCCCCCCCCCCGGCCCCTGACACAGTGTCAGAGAGACGATGAGGCCCTCCTGCCAAAAACTTTGGACATCCCTGGTCTAGAGGGTAGAACCTCCGTTTGCCTGAAGATAACATCCGCACGTTGCCAGTTCAAGGCCACCGGCACCGTGAATGGTGAGACCTTGAAGCAGCTGACAAGCCGAGCTGAGTTATTCCACCTGCTCTTTGATGTGAGAGAAGAAGCGTCTTGGTTGCCCTCCATGTGAGAGATGAAGGAGCTGCTTGTCAGCTTGTGTGGGAGGAAACAGAGTGTGACACAAATCCTGTGTGGGAGGAAACAGAGTGTGATACCAGATCAGAAAGATCCATCTAAAATGTTGTGGTTCTTGAAAGATAGAACCTTTCTTCAACTGTAAAAATCCCTATGGGGATTTAGAACAGCCTGCCTTTGTAAACCGCCTTGAATAAAGTCTGAGGAGAAATCTGACAACCAAGAAAGGCGGTATATAAATACCTGTATTATTATTATTATTAAAGGAACCCAAAGGGGATGCAAGAAGGTTATGTTCATCTTGCTGCTTCCCCTCTCTGTTGAATGGAGGCCTTCTTCAGATCACTACAGGCTCTGTGCATGGTTTAAAGTTATATTTTGAATTCTTTCTTCAAATAAATGAATTCTTTGAATTCATTTCCTCCCCCCCGCCATGAAATTTTCTGTAAAGAAGCACTGTGTGTTGCCCAGTCACCCCCATGAACCTAAAATGTCCCTTAAATCAACTCTCAGATTTTGTGAGGTCTCTGCTTACATCTTTCGATATATTAAAGCATTTTATGACATAAAGTATCTGACTAACAGAACCTGATCAAATGATTTTTGTTACACTCTGTTGTAAAGTATTATGGGATCATACGCCCCAAATTGAAAAAGATTTTTTAAAAGTACATCTGCAAATGAATGAATTTACAGTTAGGTTTTAGGTTTAAGTTTTAGGTTTAAGTGTTTAAGTTGGGTGGAAATTGAGTTTACATTCATTGGAAGGCAAATCTAGGTCAAGGAGCTCCATCTATTTGTAAACAGAAGCAAGTGCATTGCATGAAGGAACATATTATAACATCTAACAGATAAGGTATATCAATGTATGCAAGAAACCAAGATCATGTACAGTTCACTACTTACTGAATGTAACACACATACATTTTTATACAAACAAAATTTTAGTGTATTTTTAAAAAAAATATCTGCCTAAATGGCAAAACGGAGACAGTGATTTATCTAGCATGATCACTTGAAAATCTGTGCATCAGAACTGCAAATCTACAGGGGTAATTTGATTTAGGACTGTCAAATGATCAGAAAAAATTGACCAGTTCTGCTCTTATTTATTTAAATGATTTATATCCTGCATTTCCCTCTGAATAATTGGAACATGCAAAGCAGGATACAATATAGTTGAAAAACAGTAAAATGATTCACAGTAAGAATAAAATTGTTGGCAACCTTCAGACTCGAAAGACTATGGTATCGCGCTCTGAATGGTGGTTCTGGAACAGCGTCTAATGTGGCTGAAAAGGCTGATTCGGGAGTGACAATCCCTTCCACACCGGGAGCAAGTGCAGTCTGTCCCTGGTCTGTCTCCCTGGCTATGGGCCTTCCTTCTTTGCCTCTTTGCCTCAGACTGTTGGCAAAGTGTCTCTTCAAACTGGGAAAGGCCATGCTGCACAGCTTGCCTCCAAGCGGGCTGCTCAGAGGCCAGGGTTTCCCACCTGTTGAGGTCCACTTCTAAGGCCTTCAGATCCCTCTTGCAGATGTCCTTGTATCGCAGCTGTGGTCTACCTGTAGGGCGCTTTCCTTGCACGAGTTCTCCATAGAGGAGATCCTTTGGGATCCAACCATCAACCATTCTCACAACATGACCGAGCCAATGCATGCGTCTCTGTTTCAGCAGTGCATACATGCTAATCATATAGTGCAGTGTTTCTCAAACTGTGGGTCATGAGCCAATTTCAGGTGGGTTTCCATTCATTTCAAAAAAAAATTTAAATAGACTTGTTGTTACCATGGTGCATTTGGGGAAATGTTACAGATCTGTACTTTTAACAGGTTACTATGTATATGCTTTTAACAATGATAGTAAGTGTGACTTACTTCTGGTTAAGTGAGGGTAGGATTGTAGCCTAGAATTGTTAAAAATTTTCCTGCTCAATGATTTCACTTCTGGTCATGACATCACTTCTGGTAGGTCCTGACAGATTCTCATTCTAAAAAGTGGGTCCCTATGCTAAATGTTTGAGAACCACTGAATAGTGCAATAAAAAAACATTTATGCTGAATGCAATCAGAAAACCCCAACAATAATAAGAAGAGAAGGCCGGGTGGAAAAGGGAAGTTGTCAGCCCTCACTGGAAGGCTAACGGGGAGTTCTTAACCCCATTGGGAGGAAGTTCCATAATAAAGGCACTGCCACAGAGAAGGCCTTGCACTTTATTGCTTTCAATTGAACCTCCACCGCAAGTGACACATGCAACAGGACCTCTCTGCTGAACCTGTAGGATGGAAGAAGGGGTTCCTCAAATAACCTGGTCCTGAGACATACAAGGCTTTCAAGGTCAAAATCAGCGCTTTGAATTGGACCCAGAAACAGCCAGTGTCGCTGCAGGAGCAGTGGATGGGCCAAGTCAAATCGCCAAAGAATACATGGGCTGCCATATTCTGTAACTTCTCGACAGTTTTTAAGGGCAGCCCCATGCAGGATGCATTGCAGTAGCTGTCTTGATGTCACCAATGCATGAACTACTATTGTTATGTCTGATCAACTCAGGTATGGTCGTAGCTGGTGCACTAGCCTAAGTTGGGCAAAGCACTCCCCTCCTCAGTCACCACCATCACTTGGGCATTCAGGGAAACAGAAAGATCCCCAAACTGTGGACTTGCTGCTACAGAGGAAGTGCAACCCTGATCAGAACAGGCCAATATTCCACTACTAGCACCTTGAACTTTCAAACCAAGAGGAACAAAATTTTGTCCAGATCTAATCTTACCTTGATAGCCCACATCCACATCTTCATTGCCTCAACACAATGGTCCAGGGGTTCAACTGCTTCCCCAGCACTGGATGACAAAGCAAGGCAGAGTTGGATGTCATCCACATATTGATGACACACAACTCCAAACCCTCAAATGACTTCTCCCTGTAGTTTCCACATAGATATTAAACAACATGGGGAACAAGTTGGAAACTTGCAGCACCTCCTATGCCAGCATGTCTCAAACTGTGAATCAGGACCCACTGGTTTGCGTAGCACCTAGCTCAGCTACCACTGAAAATATAGAGCTGAAAATGAAGGATACAGAGCTGCTGGGCAGGACGGGCTCCCGATGAGAGAGAGCAGGGTGCTTTGCCCTGAAGAGGTAGGAAGATGGGACACTGGAAAAGGAGGAGGGCTGTGTGGTTGGAGAAGAATTTAAATCTGGGTTCTGCTTTGACTTCTAAGCCACAACATATGAATTCTGAGCTATGCAAAATAATAGCATGAGTAAACTGTGTAATGGGACCTATGGCTGATTGTAGTTTAGGTTTGAAGCCTAAATCAATGATGTCATATCCGGCCATGAGATCACTTCCAGGTTAATGACATCACTTCCAGTGGGTCCCAACAGATTGTCATTCTAAAAAATGGGCCCTGGTGCTAAAAACTTTGAAAACCACTGTATGCCAAAGACCTGGCTGCCAAAAAAGAGTCTTCAAGGAACACCTTCTGGGACCTGTTGGCCAGGGAGGACAGGGACCAATGCAAAACAGTACCCACCAGGCCCATCCTAGCCAAATGCCCCAGAAGGACACTGTGTCGATCATGTTGAATGCTGTTATGAGAGCTCCAGCACGACCAACAGAGCTGCCCCCTGTCTATTCCCCACCATAGATCACCCACCCAGCTTGATATGCAGAAATCATCAGGTGAAACTCTTGGCAGCATGGAGATAAGTGCCATCACCTGCTAATGTCTGCACATTCAAGTCCTGTTAAAGGCATCTCTTCAATGGGGAGCTCAAAAGTTAGCAAACCTAATCTGATCATATGTTTAAGATGTGTCCTTTCACTTGCTAAAATGCTTTGGAGATGTTGGAGGGTGATAGCACCTGTCTTAAATGTGCATCCTCTCTGGTACAAAATCTCAAAGCCAAATTTTATTTATTTGTTTGTTTATTGACTGACAAATTTATACCCCACTTTATCTCCCTAATGGGCATTCAAAGCAGCTTACAAAAAAAATGACTAAAATATACACAATATAAAGATATAAAATTTAAGCATTAAAATCTCCTAAAACCAGTAACAACCTAAAAATCTCATTAAAAGCCAAAAGCAAGAAAAAAGCATTTAGCAGAGTTTAACGTGCTGTAAGTAATACTTTCATGTCGCCTCACATGACATGGGCCAGTGACAACCCTTGTCCAGCCCTTAAGAATCTGGGATAATAATAATAATAATAACAACAACAACAACAACAACAACAACAACAACAACAACAACAACAACAACAACAACAACAACAACAACAACAACAGGTATTTATATACCGCCTTTCTTGGTCTTTATTCAAGACTTTATTCAAGGCGGTTTACATAGGCAGGCTTTTTATTTAAATCCCTTATTAAATAGGGATTTTTACAATTGAAAGAAGGTTCTCTCTTTCAAGAACCACTACATTCAGGTGTTTCAATCCGATCTGGCTTCACATTCTGGCCTCCATCCTCCCACGCTCAGAGCAGATGGAATAGCTCGGCTTCAGCTTGTCAGCTGCTTCAAGGTCGCACGGTGCCGGAACTGGCGACCTTGTGGATGTTATCTTCAGGCAGACGGAGGCTCTACCCTCTAGACCTGACCTCCTGCCCAAGGATGAATTGCTTAGTTCTGTTTGACATACTAAATAAAATAAAATAAAAAAACAGCAAAAGATGGTGTTACCCTTCATTTATATGGATCTCAAATCTTTGCAGTGCCTTGAAGAAGAAAGTATCACAGTCATGGTACCCTTCAGCTTAAACCTAAACTTTAGAACTGCGTTTGAGGTTTTGATAGCCAGTATAATGAATCAGGCGTTGCACTTGGACATCTGCCTCACAGGGTTGTTGTGCATATAAATGGGCAAATCCCTATACATCACCCTGAGTTTATTCAAGGAAGGATGGGAAACGAATGCGGTTAAATAAATTAAGTTAACAAGATAAATAAATTAGTCTCCTGCAGATGAAAACCAAGCTTTCCAACAAGACTATTGAGCAAGACAGAAACCATTATGAAGGTAATAAATTTTTGACTCCTAAACAGGAGCGGTTAACGCAGTGCCTCCAGCCTATGGGGCCAAATCTGACCCTGTGCAAATCCTCCGTGTCTAATTGCTTCGTCATTCTCCAGCCTTTCAAGGTCTCGCTCAAGGGCATCCAAGGGAGAAGCATACGTGTCAGCATCCCTGAGCAGCTGCTGAGTGACCCCCCTTGCAGAGGGAGAGGGAAGACTTGGAGAAAATGTAGCTAGACCAGGCAGCCTATTCTTTCTCAGTTATGGGAGACCAGGACGAGGACAGAATAGTATAGAGAATTCACATTCTTGTCATACCCACCTCCATTTTCCCCCATTCTCTCCCTTCACTGAACTGTATTTTCTTAAAATTCTTCCATTTACCTTACTTTGTTCTGTTTTTAAAATTTATCTCTCCCTCGTTTCATTCAGATTGAGAAAGATCACACTAAAGCCTGCTTCCAGAAACTTAAACCAAACACATACTGGTACAAGTGACAATGTTCTGTCCACCTCACTTGCTATGGGGAACTAATAATGGCTACTGAGATGCTAATCACTTAGGTTAATAGTGGGAGGGTGGGTGGAAAACCTTCACAGTTTGCAGTAGTGCATTTCATTCACCTTCTTGCCTGCTGATGAAACTGGTTCCATTAGTGAAAAAAGTAACTTTTTTACCATATGCATGAGTGAATGTTTGTGGATACTATTATTGTGGTTAGAAGTTGGGGAAGGGGGGGGGGGGAAACCAGTCAGAAGCAAATCCCATCTCTTGCATAATTAAAATACTTCAGGGCATATCTAACATTGTATAACTTACATTGTATACCCCTTCCACTGTCATAGTTTCCCTTCAATTTTTCCCCTTGGGAATTGTAGTGTGGTGATGCTACTGGAACTTCTCTGTTATGAGGTTTCTGGTTTTGTCCTTGCAGACTATAGTTCCCAGAGACCCCCAGAAAAAAGGAATTACAGGTCCAACCTTGTTATACACAGATTTTTTATACACGGATTTGACTCAACACAAATGGCCACTGCAAATGAGAAGGAATATGCTGATCCCTGGAGAAGGGCAAAAATGCAACTCCTTAAAATCACAGTTTAAAAAACTGCTTTTTACTGTTGTAGAGACAGTCATACAAGTGATTACAGGTATAACCTAGGGCAGTGGTTTTCAAACCCTCCGGGAGTTTGAAAATCGCTGTAAGTCCATGCGGGGCGGGGCAGGGCGGGGGGGGGAGGAAGCAGGGGTGAGGGGAAGGCAGCGGCACGATCCCCAGAATCATGCCACTGCAGGGGCTTGGCTGTAATTACCAGAGCCTCCCGAGCCTCCCGGGGGGGTGCAGGGAGCCCTGCGTGGCTGTCTGCAGGGCTCCCTGAAGTTTAACAAGTGAAAGTGGAGTGATTGCACCCTGCCTCAGCTAAACTGGAAGTGGAGCGCAATCGCTCCACTTTCACTTTTGCAGCTTTGGGGAGCCCTGCAGAAGGTCGCACAGGGCTCCCCGCACCCCTGGGAGGCTGCAGGAGGCTCTGGTAAGTACAGCCAAGCCATTGCAGCCCCCTGAGCAGCATGATCCTGGGGATCATTCCGCTGCCTCCTCCCTGCCTCCACCTCTTAAGGGGGAAGAGGCCAGGGCCCACAGGCTGGGGCGTTGTGATGCCCCAGTTTGAAAAGCCCTGACCTAGGGTACAATCCTATGTATGTCTACTCAGAAGTAAGTCCTATTGTGTTCAGCAGGACTTACTCCCAGGAAAGTGGGGATAGGATTGCAGCCCTAATTATCCAGAGATTTTTTCTATCTCAATGTGATGAAAAGGGCCCTTTAAATTAAAGGAAAACAGTCCTTTAACAATAGCCTCATTAATGCGAGAGAGGGCAACCAGTTCACAATCCATCAATCATTCTCTCTCCAGGCACAAGGCAAACCCCTCCCTTTCCCCTGAGCACATGAAGGAAGGCTAAATGGCAGTGATTATCACCTCCATTATTTCTCCCTCACTGTAGCAACTGGTGAAGGGAGGGATTGCTGCCCAGACTGATTGCCTCTGTGTGCATTTCAAAAGGTCAGCAAGGCTGTTTTTAAAACACCAGAGCAAAGGGGCTTTGTTTTTTAAACCGATTTGCTTTAGTGCATTTTTTGCCACCCACATGACCCTCGGGAATAATGAGAGGGTCTGTACTGTTACCCAGTGCAAGTGATATAGACCAGGGGTGTCAAACAAGAGGCCAGATGCAGCCTGAGGAAGCTCTTTATCTAGTACTTGGACTCTCCTAGCACCACCACCATCTGCTCTCAGCTGCTAAGCTGTGCTGAGGTGTCACTGCTGAAAGGGCAGCCTGTATGATAATTGGGCTCTCCCATATCTTGAAAATATGATCAAGATCTGCGTATTTTCTCTTCTGTCCTTTGCAGCTAATGAGTTCCTAAGTGAGAAAAAGTACTTCTGGCAGTCATCTGCTTAATGGTATCACTTCCTGCTTAACGACATCACTTCTGGTCCTCAGTAGGCATCATGAATGCTATTCAGCCATTTACCTAATATAAAAAAGGAGCAAAAAGAACATTTCAGTACTACTGTGTTGTGAGAGCACGGAACTCTCTGCTATCCCAGTCACGTCCACCAGGTGTCACTAAAAAGACGGATGAGTACAAAGGAAAGAGTGCCCCTACAAAGTTGCAGGAACCAGGCACAAGGAAGGAGGTGTCTGAAGTCAGCAATGGGCCAAAGAGAAGATTTCATGGCAAGCATGTCTATCCCTGTCTTGCTTTGGCTGGCAGTCACTATTTCATGTGAGTAAATAAATGCTTTCTATCTCAGTTTCATCTTTGCATTTCGGATTGTAAACAATATGTAGCTTTGAGAATATAACAAGTTAAGAGGGGTAGTTTGAAAAGCATTTAAACTTTTCTAGGGACTGTATGTTAAGAAATGGCATAGAGCCTCCGTCTCATGATCTAATAAATGTGATACAAAAGGAAAAAGGGATAAGGAGGGAAGAGGTGAACAAGCCAGTTCAGGAATCTAAACCTTCAAGTTACAAAACCTTCAAGTGGGATGATCGCAGAAGCATTGCTAGAGTATTAATAACAGCTGATTCAGACCTCACCTCCACTGTCAACTTATTAAGTGGTCCAAGGCGAGTCACTAGTTCTCATATCTCAGTGTGGAGATGAATGACAAGGCCAGTCAACCTTTCAAGGTGGTAGTAAGGATTGCTGGGGTCCTACCTATGGTAGCACATGCTCAGAAGGCTCTCTAACAATTCAAACATTCACAAAATGAAAGCTGATATCCCTATTAGTGGTTACCTGTGGTTGTTACCCGAAAGCAAAACAAGCCATTATTTTCATCACAAGGGTTGAAATTCCCTTTAAATTCCACTGCCGCTTGTGTCACTGTAAAAAAGTGTAGAGTTTGCACACCAGTAATGGCCTTGGGGACAGTGATGCTGGCAAACAAATGCCATAGATACGAAGACACATGCTTGAGATAAGCAACTGTTACCCTGCATATGCCTGATCTCGTCTGATCTTGGAAGCTAAGCAGGGTCAGGCCTGGTTAGTACTTGGATGGGAGACCGCTTGGGAATACCGGGTGCTGTAGGCTTATACCATAGTCTTTTGAGACTGAAGGTTGCCAACCACGGCTTGAGATAACTACTGTTACTTCCAGTGCCTTGGATCACCGGCCTGAGGAAGAACTTTGTAGTAGCAACAGTAGATGGTAAATAGGACATCAGGCTTTTAAGCCCCATAACCAGAGCTTATATTGGCTGACCTTCAACCCAATCCTATGCATGTCAACTCAGAAGTAGGTCACATTATAGTCAATGAAGCTTACTCCCAGGTAACTGTGGATAGGATTGCAGCCTCAGTGGCATAGATGAAGGTGTTCTTAAACATTTATATTTTTTCACAGATTTCATTTTTTCCGAAAGAGGAAAAGTGCAGAGAGTGGTGTTATATGTTTTATTCTGAGGGTCCATTTTTATAAATTATAATTGTTTTAGAAGTGTATTAGGTAGGTGATATAGTATAGTGTAGTGTCAGCAGATGCAGCCACAGTCATGACACATGCTCCCCCCACCCCATTTCAGCCTAACCAGTCTACAGTGATCAATATGTAGAGGTATTTTATTATTTTTTTTAGATTGTGGGATGTGTGTTTTGTTCAGTGTTATGTGTTTTTATTTCACCATCACGGAAAAATCACCCCTCTCAAGGCATAGACAATAACTCTGAAATATAGGCACGACTTTTCAAAAGAAGGTGAGTCATTGGGGGTGGACAGGCTGAAATTTCAAAGCAAAGGCTGGTAGTTTCTCAGACACTGGAAGGAAGTTTGAGAGCCACAATTGCTTGTGGTCTGCATGTTCCTTTCTTTTGCCCTGTTTCTGTGTCTGGTCAGATGGGAGTACAAAACCCAAAAAGGAGCTGGGCTGCATCTTGTCCAGCATTCAATTTCCAGTAGTATCCAGCCAGTCATCATCAAAGTTCCCAAAAAGGGCATGAAGAGCACAGCTATACCCTAGTATCTGGTACTGAGAAGTATATTGCCCCTGAAAATGGAGGTTCTATGTAGCAATCATGGCTGTGATGATGATTGTAAGATGGACAAAAGAAGTGTTTCCATTGGTGAGAAGAAAATGGCTCTGTGATACTCCCTTAAGCTCTTTGGAAAATCTGTTGTCTTGCTCCAGATGTCACAGTACTTTGGCATGCTTTGTGGGGTTCTAGGGAACTGTTCCCTAAGAAGAGTAGTGCTAGGGGTGTCTTGGAAAAGGGGCAGTTCTTTAAAGTAAGGGGCATCTAGCAAAGCTGCTGTATATAACATATTATTTATAGTGGTAGACATTCCAAATCATCAGCTAAAATAAATCTATGCACTGGAAAAGTATGGATTTTCAATTTGTTGCTGGCTAAAAACTTGTGATCATAGTTGATTTTAAAGACTTATAATGAGACACCTAGTTATAATGACGGATAAGTTTAGGAACAGTCCCTCTCTGGCCGAAATCAATGGCAAATGTTCCATTGATTTTCCTGGTGGTTAATTGTGTTCTTTGACTGCAAGCTAGAGTATTATAATATATTTTATAATAAACTTTATAGCTCTGCAAGCCTTTTAATTATTTGGGGGATATAAAACAGAGCAGAGAGCAATTAATTGTTAAACAAAGCCAAAATGGAGGCTCTGGAAGGAATTAATCGTTCCCAATTTATTGCAGTGTGAAAACATTAATTAGTTTCTCAGTCACTGAAGAGGCAGGTTGTGCAGTGGGGGGAGGAATGTCTTTTCATGGTTATGTTTCTGAACTGGTACTGCAGTTGAAATTTTGCTGAAGGTGAAATTCAAAGCTTATATGGGGGCTTCATCCTTGGGCAAAACATCTGAAGAATTTGAGGGAAGCCAAGAAGCTTTTATGAAGGTTAGCAATACTTCCAGAGTTGAATTTTTTTTTTTTTTTTTGGGGGGGGGGGCCTTGTACGATACATACATATAATAAATTAAATATTTCTAACAGTTTTGTTTTCTTTGCTGGGTCATAGGTGATGGTTCTCCAGCCATTTTCCAGAAACCACAGTCTGTGGAGAGAGCCCAGGTGGAAGAGCTACTCTGGATTGTTTTCTGGAAGAGTCGTCTAACCCCAATTTCTACTGGTACAGGCAAAGACCTGGGGGACAGCTAGAGCAGCTTACTTTCTCAATAAGCACTGGAATGTCTCAGAATTTAGGGCCAGAGCATATCAAAGGAGAAAGACCCAAAGACAACACCTTCACCCTGAGGCTCACCACCCTCCTAGCCAATGACACTGGGACATATTACTGTGCCTGGAGCCACACACTGTGTCAAGCTAGTGCAGTACCTTGACAAAAACCCCTCCCTCTCTTCCGCCTTGCAGAGGCCAGAGCTTCATCTGTTCACAGTTAAGCAGTCTCTTAGTGTCTGTTCTGAGGTGCCAGGTTCTTGATGAAAGAGCAAGCGGACAGAAGCCACATTAAACACCTCCTGAAAATTGCCACTCACCTGAACAATGGCTACTGCTGGGATTCCAAGACAAGTTCTTTCTTGTACGAGAGTGACCTCCTAAGTAGAGTTTTTTTCCTTAGCAAAGCTAAAAAAAAGTAGATGGATTATTTCGGGTGATTGAGAGAGACTTTCTGCGGCAGGGCTTGTCTGATGAAAGAAGAAGTACTTGACCAGATGTGAAAGAGGAAGGGGCTATTGTGACTTTCAAAGCTGTGCAGCTTTTCAGCGGCTGAGGATATGCTCATCCCTGCAAAGTGGGTAAAGAGGCACCTTTCAAGTGTCAGTGCTCTTGAATGTAGCAGTGAAAGAGCATCTGTCCCTAATCATTCCAGCATAGCATTTTTTCCCCCCAGTGCTGGTGTCTCCCTTGTGTCTTTGTTATGAACCTTTCTGGGACAGAGAACCATTTTGTTTTTCATTTCTTTGTGTTATGTAAACTGCTTTGTGAATACTTTTACTGAAAAATAGTATGCACTCTCTCTCTCTCTCTCTCTCTCTCTCTCTCTCTCTCTCTCTCTCTCACACACACACACACACACACACACACACACACACACACACACACACACACAAAATAGCATCAGTAGGGGTGTAGGGTGTGTGGACTGCACCAGGTGACACCATCAGGGGATGACATTGAAATGACTATAAATTTTTTGTGCAGTGTTTCAAGGTTCATTGCTTCTCACCCACAAGTCACTGCTTCTCACCCACCTGAGAACATGAAGGAAGCGCCATGAAAGCCAAGAATAGTGGGTGGGTAGAGGGTTTATTTCAACCCCTGTGAGGTTCGTCATGGATTAACAGCCCTGCCTTACCTCAGAGAGTCCTCCACACAACGAAGGTGGGACCAGGGCCAAAACAAGCTGGTATGGGAGGAGGTCCATGGGAGTGAATCATGAGCTGCCACACTGGGTGACACTAATCCTAGCGACACCACCAGTATATATAGGTAGATTACTCCTTTTCTGGACTGTCCAGACTATTCCTTTTGGAATAGTCTGAAATCCAGACTATTCCAAAATCTAGACATTTTTGTCCAAGGTGATTGTTCTATAGTGTGAATACTAGAAGGTCTCCTGCTCATTTCAACGTACAGTGCAGGTAACAGGCTGTAAGTTCTGCTCTCTGCTCTGTGGTGTGTGCCTGTACAGGCATTGTGGAAAAATGTAAAAGGGGCCAGCAGACACCCCTATGGGTAACAAAGAAAAGAGCAAGAGGAAGCATTTCTCATTATATTTCATGCAATTATTCCAAAATCCAGACTTATCTGAAATCCAGACACCTTCCTGTCTCAAGCAGTCCAGATAAGGGGTACTCAACCTGTCCTTATAATAATAAACACTAGAGCTGTCTATGTGTGCATACCTGCTTCTTCAGGCTCTGTTTAAATATTTATAATACTCATCTTGGAAAAATCCCATAAGCCTTCAGTGTTCTCTCCCTTCAGTAAAACGGACTCTGGGATTTCCTACTGCTCAGGAAAACAGGCAGTGTCACTGGGGCCAGCCCACTAATGAGGCGGGGAAAAGGCTGCTTTGAGTGCCAGACGGGCCCAGGCAGTGGATGGGCCCAGGTGGAACAAGGAAGCCAGGAGAAGCACCACCTGGCTTCCAAAAGAAGGAAAATGCTCCCTTTTCTTTTCCTTCCTTGTATGGCAGTGGAGAGGTGCTTCTCCCAGCTTCCTTGTTCTAGTTCTGGTCTGTTATAAAACACAGAATGGCATTGTGAGGAGGAGGAGGAAGTATGTGGGAGCAAATGGGGGCAAGACAAAGCAGTTGCAGAGGTGACTGATGGGCGCAAGTGCTGCCTGTGGCCAACTGCTGCTTGCAGCTGTTTCAGCTCATCTCACTGGTGGACTTCCTTTGTCCAGCCTGGCTCTGCAGCTGTATTTCAAGCCAGAATAGCAGAGTGAGGAGGAGGATCAAGGTTACCCCGGGTGGGTGAGCTGGGACATCCACCTCCATCACTGCTCAAAGATCACAGACTGGGAGAAGGTAGCCACTGCTACAGGGGTTCCCACAACTATTCCACTGTCTCCTTTTCTTCTCTATTAATTCCAAACTGTTCAGTTTGGGGAGGAATGTAGGAGTGGAATTTCCTCCCCTGTCGCTGTAGGCGGAACAGTGGTGGTGGAGAAGGCAGGGGCATGTGTGCTCACACACATGCTCCCCCCAAAGGACATGTGGAATCGGAGCATCACTTCAGGCTCTGGGCAGACTTGGGTCAGGCTTGATTATTCTGGGCAGCCAGTAGAAAGACTGCTTCTCTGAACATTGCTTAGAGTTGCAATTCAAATAGGTAGCAAATGGGGACCCAGAAGGCACCCAAGCAGTAAAAGTGGTTTAAGATTACAGCAGTTCTTTGCTCCACCAGATCCAGAGCCTCTGTGTCGGGTTCACCGTCCAACATGGAGGATCATGATTTTCTGCTGACCAATGGTAGCCCATTATGGGGCTACTTGCTTTACCTGGGGGAAGGGGAGGAAAGTCCCCTTCTCCCAAGGAGCCACAGATGGCTGCCTGGAGCATGCTTTGATGTGGCAGCTGCCATTTTCAGCACTGCTGCAACCCTGTGCCCTGGGCAGCTCACGATTGGGCTGTAGTCTTACCAAACACAATGGGCTTACTTTTGAGTTAAATGAATATCACCATTTTCAAACACCTCTTCTCATGAGGTCTCAATTAAGTAATTTTGTGTGGTGGGTTGTTTTCCCCTAAATTTTCCCCCCAAAATGGGGAGCTGTGAGAGTCACTATTAGTGATTGCTATGCAGCAAGATTTGCATACAGTCAGAATGGAAAGCAGTAGAAAGAAAAGCAGGAGGAGGAGCAGCTGGATAGTTTCATAGTATGGGAGATCTTTATCCAGACTTTGAGTGAAATTGCAGGAAAGTCAGTACCATTTTAATGAGATACTAACTACCTTGCAAGATCTGGATTTAAATGCTACTCAGAAGCAATTTGGGGGATAAAATATAAAGCCCACACATTCTCCCCCCCCAAACATTTTCAGAGATTTATTATTATTATTATTATTATTATTATTATTATTATTATTATACTGCTTTTCAATGGAAAGTTCACAAAGCAGTTTACAGAGAAAATCAAACAAACTAATGGCTCCCTGTCCCAAAAGGGCTCACAATCTAAAAGGATACAAAAGAACACCAGCAGACAGCCACTAGAAAATACACTGCTGGGGTGAGAAGGGCCAGTTACTCTCCCCCCGCTAAATAAAAGAAGAGCATCCACTTAAGAAGTGCCTCTTACCCAGTTAGCAGGGGTTACTACAGTACTATGGTATACATACAGTACTATGCAAAAAAAAATAGTTATTACAGATGTGCATGCTTATTTTGAAACTACATGTATGATATACCCAACAATTGCCACGAGGGGGCACCCTGACCCTTTCGGATACAGCATGGCTTTCACAAAGTGGAGTCTGCAGATCATTTTGGTGGCCATAAACCCATTTCAGAAACACAGATGAAAAATTAACCTTCACGGCAGTCAAGGGCATTTCTAGATAGAATGACAGGGCTATCATAGTGAGTGACAATCTTTCACCTGTCGAGTGCTAGTTGCATCTGTAGGCTGGGAAGTGAGAAGAAATTTCACTAGGTGCAACTGGTCATGAGTCTCTATGGAAATTCCGTCTTCTACCCAACTACTAAAGGTAAAAGAGTCCTTCTCATCCCCACCCCCAGTGCTGCATTTCCTTTTAGCTCTCTGATAAGGGTTCTTTGTGAATTGGCTCTAAGCCCCCAATGTTTGGCAACAAGAAATGGAAGAAATCAGGCTGTCCAAAGATTTGTTTCCCACCCACCCAAAAAAGAGAGATAGGGTGCAATCCTAACCCCTTATGTCAGTACTTTCCAGCAGTGACTTAAGGGCAATGCAGCTCTGAGATAAGGGAACAAACATTCCCTTACTTTGAGGAGGCCTCAGTGAGTGACACCCAACTGCAGGATGCAGCACACGTCCCATTGGCACTGCTATGCCAGTGCTGGAAAGCATTGACATAAGGGGTTAGGATTGCACCCTTAGTTGTTTGACTGCCCACAACATCCCAATTTCACTGTTGACTTAAGGATTTGGAACTCTGGGGAAACCCACTCTCTTCCCCCTTTCCCCCACTAGTCTGCTACATTCAAGTTGGTGAACATTATGCTTGCACATAATGATATTTTCACATAACAATGTGAACAAAACAAACCACAGCACACTCCTCCTCCTCCTCCTCCTCCTTCTTCTTCGTCTTCATGTAAAGGCATTCTGACATGCATTTGATGGATACAATGGCAGCAAGACACTCATGTTTCCTACCAAACCTGGAATCCTGGGAAATCTTTCAGATCCAGAAATATGGGGAAATACACAACCAAACTTCAACAGAAGAGCTAATACTGTCTCCCAGGCTGAGATAACTCATTTGTAATTTGTGTTGTTTAATTATAGCTCTGGATGGAGACAAAAAAATTAAATTTGAGTGATGCATCAGATGCCTCTGAGGGCACAAGACTACAAACTAGCTGCATCCTTTTGCCACTCCCTTGCATTTGGCATTGAGAGATAGGCTATCTCTAACACCTGGTGGTGGCATACAGACGTAACCTTTCAAAACATGTTGCATTTGGGCACAAAATGGCTTTGTACACCAATGGACAGACTTCAGAAACATTAAGAGCCAAATCCTGTTCAATTTTCCAGGGACGGTGCAGCTATACCAATGGGGTGTGCACTTCATCTTGTCACAGAGGCCTCCTCAAGGTATGGGAATATTTGTTTCCTTACCTCAGGCGGCATTGCAGTTGCACCGGTGCTGAAAAGTTGGCTAGGATTGGGCCCCAAGAGTGAAAGTTTATCATGGCTTGGTGCATAGCTTGTTCCAAATGGCCCATGGAGACCTGGGTTGAAATTGCCATGAAACTCATGGGCAACCTAGGGTCAGTCATTCTCCTGCCATCCAATCTTCTTGACAAGATAGCTAAGATGGGAGAACCCCATGTATACTTCCTTGAACTTCTTGAAAGAATCAATGTGCTTATAAATCAATAAAAAAAAACCATACTTGACATTTTCACTGTTATACATCCCACACCTATAGCTGGTGCTTAGCATTAGCCCAATTTGATTTATTCAGTTTGGAAGAAGGAACCATAAAAATGATTGACCTACCAAGCAACAGCAGAGCCCCCCTCAGTCACAAAAACTAAATTAAAAAGGAAACCAGGGGGCGTATTTTCCTTTCAGTAAGAGCCATCCAAGCTATTGAACAGGCTTCTGAAAGAAGAAAATGGAGAGGGGGGTGGGTGGGGGAATGTGATCAAAATCTAGACCATTCAGGGGTTCCACAACATGGAAGGAGGCTGACCCAGAAACACCTTGTTTTTCTCTCTTTTTACCAAAACAGGCCAACAATGACGTGTAAATACCCACAAAACTTTCCGTCTGAAATGTAGCACATTGGCCACAACCGACACACCTGCAACAGCCAAGCCACAGATTTCTGCTGAGAGAGATGATTGTGTGATAGCGTGGGGCGCTGAAACCACCGGTTTTGGTGGGACATGTAGGCAATGCTGCTATTTTGAACCATAGCAGGAAGGGTGCCACTTAGTCGCCATCTCCCTCTTGAAATGAAACATGCGCTGCGGTAACCAGTGCTCAAGAGAAACTGTTGCACCAGCAAATGTCAAGCCACATCCTGTTATGCCTGGTAGGCTCTCTTTGTGCCTTGTACTGAAGTTGGCTAAGTGTGCAACTTAACTTCTGCAGAAGCTTCTGAAATGTTGTCTTGCCACAACAGCTGCTCTCAATGATTCCTGATGTCTTGAGCCAGGTTTGACCTTGTGTTCTGTGAATGCAACACAATACATTCTCCTTCAAGCTGATACTAATATTTGGAAATATTAAAAAAGGAGAAAATTTTCCAATTTTGGTTAAGTCTTCCAGAGTCAGCTTTAAGCCAACTGGACCAATTGCTCCTAATTGGACCCTGCACCTAAGGATAATATATGCACCACAATCCTGCACCAGGATAATATATGCTAATTTGTCTGCAATTTTATATTAAAATGTGTTTAGATCCATTTGGTCCATTAACTCACATGAACTTTTTAAATGCACATTTTGTTTGCTTTCCATTCTACCATAGAGATGTAATATAATAAATTTCATTTATATCTCTAAGATTCTACAGACCTTGGCTGTGAACTTGGGGCCCCACATAAAATGTTTGCAATTGGGCCTCACAGCTCTTAAGACCAGCCCTGAAGTCAGCTGAGAAAGACATTTACCCTCTATAAAACTAACTCAAAACATTACATTATTTAGGCTCCACTTGGATCCAAATGATTGTGTCATGATAGCTTATGTGTCTTTATTAGCGTATGTGTCTTTATTAAAAGATGAACTGAAGAGAGTCACAGAAAGGTTTTGAAGCACAACCCAGTCATAGCTGAGCACTTTACAACCCATTGATTTCAACAGAACAGCTGAGCACATTCTTAAGGATGCAATGATATACATATTTACTTGGGAATAAGTCCCACTGAACACAGCGGGCCTTACTTTTGAATAAACACATACAGAGTTGTGCTTTATCTTTCTCCCTGGGAGAAAGATCTTTGAGCGGGTCTTTAAGGCTGGAAGGCTAGGGACTTACTTCTAAGTAAATGCAGTTCAAGTGCAAAAGAAAATCCCATAAAATGTGCTGTGATGCTAAAAAGCTGCATAGCATATAAGAGAATCAAAGAGAGCATTACTGGCTAACTCAAAACAACTATCTGTATCTTAAACACTTCTGAAGAAGGAAACATCTCTCTTTCTCTCCATGCAATTCATTCAACTCAGGCGAGATGTTCTCAAGCAAAGGGCTTCTCCTTCATTGACTGTCATAAGAAAGGAAAGAGAACAGACTGTTAGTCTTGGACTAAATATGTTATCTAGTACAGATCTTCAACTGAAGTCAATTTTTTAAATAAAGTTAAACATTTGCTTTCCAGAGTTCTTTTACTGTTTTGAATGCTACTGAAACAGTGGCACTGAGATCTGGTTTTTAATCCTTGAATCGGAACAGGAACAAAACACAGGCTAATCAATTTAGATTAACAGTCCCAACAGTCTTCTGGCTTTCACAACATCCAGGCCAGTAGCCAGTTCACTTTGCAGCAATGGCATAGCTAAGAGGGTGGGGGCTACATTGCCCCGGGCACCACATATGGGGGGGCAACCCACACCCCCGATGGCAGGCCAGAGGTGAAAAAAGAAGCCCCCTCCCTGTGCTTCAGAAAGCCTACTGGGGACCTTAGAAAAGTATTTCTGGTCTTAATGAAAGCCAGAAATGCCTTTCTAAGGTCTCCAGGAGGCCTTCTGCACTTCAGACCACCTCCTGGATGCTAGGGATATCTCCTGGACATCCCCTAAACACCTTGAAGGGTGTTAACACTGAGGGGCTGTTAAAAAGTTGTCAGCCCCCAGGTGCCAGATGGCTTAGCTACACCATTGCTTTTCAGACAATCTATTTTTCTGTGTGAGTATAAGAAGTAGGGGTAGGCTTTTTTTTTTTTTTTTTTTTTGAGCTGTGCTGTTTTTGCTGAGGGATCACACACTCCTTTTCAGAGGAAATGATTTAAAAACTTGCCTCTGAGAGCTTACAAACTAAAATCCAGGGGTTTAGTTTGTGGCTAAGGTGGTAACTGCAGTCATATACATGTGTACCTGAGGCCAAGTCTCACTTATTAAACACAATGGAACTGTATTGCTGAGCAAATATGCATGCATTTGCAATGTAAACCACATGCACAAGGGAAGGAGAGAAAAGGCAGGAGTGCACAAGCACAGGCCTTGTTCATGATTGTCCACAGTAGGAAGTTTCAAACGTTTTTTCCTGCAAGGACCAGTTTTCCACATACCACCTTTTACTGGTTTGATCCCTGTCACTAGAGGCAGCAGCTATGCACAGGTTTGGGCAGCCTGCCCCACAGTCGGGATTTTGCTCTACACCCTCCTTCCCAAAACATGCCTCTTGCAGTTGCATAACCACATCGTACCCATTGCTGCTCCACTGTCCCAGCCACCTCCACTTCCAGTAGGGTTGGACCAGGTCAGTGGACCATGTGGTCACCATGGCGATGGGGCCAAGTAACACCTGCCATACTGTTTATACTACTGATGGTCTCAGTACTAACTACCCGCACAGGTCTATGCAACCACATTTAGGGAGAAAGAGTGAAGTGGAACCCTGGGACATGGCAGAGCAAGACATATATTACATGCTCATAAGAAATCAGTTGAACCAGGGTACCAAGAATAAACATACTACATCACCTTTTTCCTTAGCATCAAGCCTGTTATAAAGGCCCCATACAAGGTACTCTTGAAAATGAGGAGAATGTAAATCAGTTTCCCAAGATTGTTGTTTCTGAGGTACGGTTCTAAAAAAAAACAAAGGAAATAAAAATGATCACAAAGTGAGATCCAGCAAGGCATCAGCCTGCATGACATCTTGCCTCATCTGCTCTGTGGTCTCTGACCTGCCAAGGTATGCCATATCGCTGCTACTTCAACCCACTGGAAGCCCGGGATGATGAGTGCCTTGAGGCACTGTAGGCCTTCATGAATGTGAGCTGAAGCAAATGCACCTGCTGCTGTCTAGTTGTGGATGAACCGCAAGGTAAGCAATACTACACAAAAAGTTAATTTCTTCCTATCTGTACCACAATTCACAGCTATGAACAGAGAATCTGCAATACCAAACCTGCACAATCATCTCAACAGTATGCAAACTTGGAGACAACAGATTATTTCATCTTACCTTTCAAAGCATCACTGCCATCACAAACTGAAAGCAGAAAAAGAATACACATTAGTTATTGTTAGGGTTAGAGATGAGGGAGGAAGTCAGGGTGCTTTGGGAATATATCTGATAGATGGAACATTCCCCCACAGAAAGGCCCATACAGTAAGAGCCAAAGTGGTTCACCTGAATGGCACCAAGGATGGGCAAAGTGGAAAAAGTGAGTGATCTGTTCATCGCAGCAAAAACGCGTATTGCAACCACAAAAAATGAATTGAAAAGTAGGAATTGATCTTTGCTGCAAGGTTGGCTCTAGAGGGCTGTGCTTCTATCTAAAATCACTGCAACTGCTCATTCACGTTTAGGCAAGCCAAATACTATTCTAAAATTTGCACGTGGAGGTTATTTATCAATTTATGGAAGAATAACACAGTAGAAGAACTCCAAGTGCACATCTTTTCAACATCCTAGCTTAAGGGCCCAGTCCTATCCAACTTTCCAGTGCAGCTGTAATGCAGCTCTGAGGACAGGGAACAAATGTTCCTTTACCTTGAGGAGGCCTCTGTGACTGCCCCTCCCCCCACTGCAGAATGCAGCACACGCCCCGTTGGCATGGCTGCATTGGTGTTAGAAAGTTGGTTAGGATTGGGCCCTAAATGTTTTGGACCAGGATACTAGAAAAAATGTAAAAATATACCATGTTACATTTTCTTTAAACTGGATCCATTCAGATCCAACAGTTCTTCAATCTTGCCAACAGTTTTCCTGCTTTTCACTTACCTTGACCACGTATGGTACCAGTATAGTTTTGTTTGTCTGGATCGAAGTAAACATTGCATTGGATCTCCTTTGTCTTCTCCCACTCTTTCCTCGTGATTCTCAACCGACTGATCAGCGAGAATTTCTTTGCAGCCTTGTCTAAGTCAGGTTCCTTTGTCTTTACCCCCTTTGTTCTTTCATCGCCATCCACAGACCAGGTGAGATTGACATGATCTGGATAGAAATCAGTGACTAAACAGACAATTGTGACCTTCTGCTTTTCTTGGAGCTCCTGTGCAGATGGGTCAAATATGGTTACAGTTGGGGGTGAGATGTCGTCTTCGCTTTCTGAAAGAGAAAGTAACGAGGCACCCAGAGGTGACATTCCTCCTTAACTAAGGTGGCTCACACATGCAGGTTTGTCAGTTGATGGCCACACCATGGACTGTCATACATCTAGCACAACAAATTGAGCTTTCCTGTTCTCTGCTGCAACTGAGTTCACATGTTCAGAGGCCACTAAACATGTTCAGCTGTCATTGTTGAGCAATCAACAGCCCATTCCTAACTAAATTCCTGTGTGGTGATGCAGCTGTGCTGGCTGTGCTGCATCCCACCGGGGAATTTTGGCTGCTGGAGGTCTCCTTGGGGCAATGGGGAATTTGTCCTCTTGCCCCAGGGTAAGCCCCAGTATATGCAATGTGTCAGCTTGAACCTGTGCTAGCAATTTAGCTGGTGCAAGTCTGAGTTGATCCATGTTGAAGGATCAGGTCCAGGAAGGGGGATGAGATATGGCATGTGCTAGTGCAGCTGATCCCACCTCCTTCCTAGGCCCAATCTGCCCTCCCCATCCCCATGGTCTCCCCATCACATCCCATCACCTCCCTCTCCCACCCTGTTCCACCCCTTCCTGACCTTCCCTGTCCCTCTGCTGGACTTACCTGGTCTGGCAGCCATCACTTTGGTGACTTGCACCAGCGGGAAGGCTCTGGCCTTTCCATTAGTGTGCCTGGCCTTTGTGCTGTTGCAAAGCACTTTACAGTGCTTTTGCACCAGTGGAACATGACGTTCTGTCAGCAGAGAAGCCAGCTTGGATTGGCCACAAGTTATGTGAGGTGGTGAAGCCAACTGATACGCATTCAGGGTAACTTGGTCCTTACAGAAGCCCTGTTTAGATGACAGGACCTTCCTGGGTAATCAGTATGTGGAGGGAATAATCAAGACTGCACTCATTTATCCCACTTCCTGCTTCCACACGTTGGTTGTTCTTTGGTGCACAGTGCTTATACACATAGGCTTTGTAGAGAAGATTGGATCAACCTATTGTTGGGAATGGGGGCAGCAGACATGAACCTGGAAAACCCCCCCCCCCCATATGTTGATTCTTCACAGTAGGTTTGTCACCAGTCAGGACTTTATTCTCCCAAGTTTTATTCACATAATTATCCCTCTGTGTTTTTGCACATATGATTAACAAATTCTATGATCAGAGTACAGATGACATAATTTTAAACTGAAGAAGCCTTTCTAAGAGGTCTTTTGCTACACAGTATGTTGTTTAAATGTGCAAAGTTTGAATCCAAGAAACATCCAAAGTATTTATAAGCAGGTTATCAGATAAGCAGCCTCATCAAGAAGCTTAGATTAGCTGCGGCTCTCATACATTGATGGCAAACCTGAGTCTGTGGCTGTGTCAGGCCTGAAAAAGCCCATGTAATCCTTCAATATACAGAACAAATGCATGAACACAGAAACAGTGTTTGTGTGCAGTAGCCATTTTGAACTCTATCTGCACTTTCTGTATGGGGGGGTTTTTGCAAATTGTGAGCCTTAATTTTCACTGTGCTTTTGTTGAGAATCCATGACTCGTGGATTGTTCACTTTTAGAAAACTATTACAGATGGAGTTTGTATGTATTTTGATAAATGTTGAATTATGTCCAATATTTTGGACAATAGCTTGGCAATACTAGTTTTGGTTCTAAAAGTGTGGTGAGATGCTACAAACATTGGTCTCTCAAACCCAGGACTGCTAATCTGAAAAACAGTGGCTCTCCAAGATGCCAGGAAAAATTTCTACTCCTGCTCTCCTGACTATCTTTTCAATGGTGATAATAGCATTTGAACTTCAGAGCAGGGGGAAGGAGCATTCAGTATGTGACCAATGTGGTCTGACACTGGGCTATGGGCACTCCCCACAATCCTATGTTGCTTCTAGCAGCAGCAAACAAATGGTGAGGAAGCATATCTGTTTTCCTAAAAAGGCAAGGGCTGAGTTGTGCTGTAGAAATCTAATGTGCAGGGTTGTCATTTTATATTCATCCCCATTCTAAACATAGACATTACTGTGCAAGAAAGATGCAACTCAGTCCTCTGTGAGTTTTTTTCAGAAGTAAAAACACCAATTACTTCAACAGAACATCTTTCCAGCTGAGAATGCCTAAGGTTGCCACCTATGCTACTCTAATTGACCATTAGCTATTCATGATCTCTTCCCAACTCCAAAGGTATAAAGAAAAATAATTAAGATGATATAACTAAATCTGATGATTATGCTCTAGGTACAGTATAGCCCCCTGATGTCATCCAGTGATGCCAGGGCAGAACATAATTTGGCAAGTCAAAAGGTGACCATTTGTGTGCTTCTGACAATATAGTGGCAACAGGTGCCATCTCTTTCACAGATTGTGCATCTGTGGGTATGTGGGAACTTGTGGGCCAATTTCAGATATCCATTCTCAATGCAGACCAGCAACTAAAGACCAACTTGCTAATATTTTAAAAAGACAGTGTATATATATGCACACAGTGTATACACGCACGCACGCAGACAGCCACACATTATGGAAAGGAAACACAATAAAAGTCATTGTGAGAGAGAAAAATTTCAAGTCGTGGTTTTAGCTTTCCCAACAGTTCATATTTTTTTTACTTGATCATTTTTAGGCCACAGAAATAAGGGGAGAGGGGAAGACTTGGTTTTCAAAGAACCTTTTTTTTTCTTGACCCTTCTTAACTCTTGCATTACTAAGGCTGCAGATAGGGCCAGCCATGTGTTTGTTAAACTCAAATGTGCCTCATTCACCTACAACAGAGGAGCAGCCCTACGTTTTGTACCAAAAGCAGCATATGGGAGATGGGAGTAGAAGATGTTCCCACTCCTGCAGTTGACTTTGCCATGCTCTACTGCTTTAAGCAGTTTTCTCCTTGCCTAGCTACACTCCGCTGTACTTTTAATGTGTGGCTTGACTCTGTCTTAGTTTTCCTCTGCCACTAGCAGTACAACATGCCTGATATGAATACACACTCTGCCCCTGCCATAATCCTGATCTGGATTAGCCCCCACCCCTACACATATGTGCTATGCACATAAGGAAAACTGAGCACGTCGACACCAATAAAGTGATTAAAGATGCATTTAGTTTGGTCCTTGGTGCCATATCAAAGCCAGGCTGAAGATAAACTGATAAAAGCAGAGGAGCGTGGCAAGGTGGCAGAAAGTTAGGCTTTGCTTTGCTTCCCTGAGCATTCCTTTCGTAGGACCCCCCACTTTATAGATGAATGGGGCAAATCATGAAATTGCCCCAAATACCTAGTTTTATTCACAGCCAACAGAGTTTACAACTGAAATGTGGTAAGATGGAAAGTACTGGTGCCCTTTACAGATACATACATATTTTTAGCCCCAGAATCTGTACAGGTTTTGCAGGGATTTGAAACAATCTATACACCTATTTCCCAGAAGCAAACATGTTTACCTACCTCTTTCAAACTGCAGTCAGCACCCTGAAAAAAAAACCTATTCTTCAGTTTCCAGCCTTAGGCTACAATCCTATACACACTTTCCTGGAAGGAAGCCAACTGAACATTGTGTTCAATGGGACTTACTCTAGGACAATGCGTATAGGATTGCAGCCTAGCAAGCAAGGCTGCAATCGTACACCCACTTTCCTGGGAGTAAGCCCCACTGAACACAATGAGATTGACTTCTGAGTAGACATGCATAAGCTTGCACTATAAGAGAAGCAGGCACATCCCTTCTTCTCTAAACTTGTAGAGAAAATCCTACCTAGAACAGTGAGTTTGGTCCCGGCTCCAAACGTCTGCTCATAGCCAGAGCACAGAAGTACAAGGCAGTGCAAAAATTCTTGTCCTTTTCTTTCTTATCTGGCGAACAAACTGTGGATTTGGAATTGTACCATGCAGGCCACATGGACTTTGTTTGAAATCTGGAGACTCTTGAGAAATAGAACAAGGAGAGGCAATTGAAGATCCACTCCATGGTCAAGCCTTGCCATTTGAGAGGGACTACCTGCCTCTTCCCTGAGTTGCCAGCCCAGAGGGAAAAAAGATTTGCTCTCAATCCACTTAAAGTTGACAGTACCATGGCTCTGATCTACAACCCCTCCTTATCCTCAAATACTAGTCTCTGCAGATGTACGACTTCAGATAGGGCTCATGGAGCTGAATGCTCCTCCATATAAAAAACCCCAAAGAATCTCCACATTCTTACACACAGCAGACAGATATGTCAGGAAGAAGACTAGGCTAAAACCCTTCTCCCTGACATGCCAATTCGCTATAGAAAGCTGCTTATTTTTTATGGACATACAGGCTCCCACTGACATTCAGAAGTGATAGAGACTAGACACAGGTTCCCACCTTGGTGAGAACTAAGCCAAAGGGGATCTCCAGGATTAGTTGTTGGCCAGAAGTTGGATGGCTGCACAAACATGGCCTAATGGGCCTCTTCAGGGGACCTCCTAGAGCTCTGTTTAGTTGTTGTTTCAAAGTGTCAGCTGGGAACAGTTTTCCGCTGAGCTGTTTTGATGATTTTCTTCTGACTAGCTTGCATCTCCTTTCCAGTGCCTTGTCTTTGAAAAGATGGCAGGGCTGCCAGGGCAAAGAGTCAGATTTCTGACTTACTATCTCCCAAATCCTCAATGTGGTGACAGCTACTAACTGTGATCATTCCATTATGTGGGAAATCCTTGTTTAGGGAATTCTTTTCTTCTTTGAGGCTAAGTCCCAATATTGAAAGAGTGTTCCAGAGCTGAGCCCTGGCACAAATCAAGCACTGTTCCTCCCTGCCCCAAGTATTCTTTTATGACCCATATCCAAAACCCAGATTTTTTTTCCAGTGAATATTTAGTGCAGTCCCACACAAAAGTTTTAGGAGGTTGCTTTTGCATACCTGATCCTAAGCTTGAGTGTCTTCCCAGACATCTTCCTACCTATGTAAAGGCACATTTCACTGCCATCCCCCCACCCTGACTTTTTAGGACCAACATTCTGGCACTTGAATCTTGAAAGCTTTCACTGGAGATCTTACAGATCTCGATGTGTTTTACTTCCATGTCACGTAATACGGGCACAGTCAGAGTTCAGTTTTCTAAAATCCTGTCAATTTATTCAACGGAGTGCAGGCATTTGCAACAATCCCTCTATTGGAGCCAATGGAACTCAAAAGTGCTTTGTTTTGCTGGGATTGTGTTCCATAGATTTAAGACCAGGGATTACCAGTAACTATAACAATCATGCATGACGCAAAATCTTAGCAAGACTACATTAACATTCATGCAGAAACTGGCTGAAAATTGCCAGTTCAGAAATCAGAAGAATGGTTTAAAACTTTGTCCCTGCTATGGTCTCCATCTGTTAATTTCCCACAGTTGCTGTTTTTGAAAGCCCATCAGCACTATTGAGACTGACTTCTGAGCAGACATACATAGGATTGTGCTCTTTATAAAGGTGGGGAGGGTTGTAGGGATGGGGTTTTATTAC
The DNA here is from genome assembly GCF_035046505.1 of Tiliqua scincoides. Lineage (NCBI taxonomy): Eukaryota > Metazoa > Chordata > Lepidosauria > Squamata > Scincidae > Tiliqua > Tiliqua scincoides. Next base: position 100,788,764 of record NC_089822.1, on the reverse strand, counting down.
TATTTTATTACATTTTTTTAAATGTCCACATGCCCACTGCTTGCATCTTTCTTACCTACAACAGTAAGTCGTGTTCCATGTCCGAAGTACAGTGTATTGGCAGAGCACAGCGTGATGCTCCTGTAGGCAAACTTGCTCTGGTAAGAGCCAAGGCAGACCTTCCAAAATGCACAGATAAAACAAGGGACGCCTGTGCATCTGTGTAGCATATTTTCTGGCACCAGAGCCCCCTCCTCATATTGTATTACTGGGGACTCTGTCTTCACCATTGCCATTACTGACACAACAACAGCTTGTCCTGCACTGGCTTCTGAAGCAGGGTGTGCAAGAACGTCCTTCCCAGGACAGCCACGGACCCCTCAGTTTGGTTCAGGACAACACTGGAGAGTTGAAGGGTTTAAGCCCCCACTGCCCACCCTGTGGTCCCAAATTCAGATTGGGATTTTGCACACACTATTTATACTGAAGGAACATGCAGGCTTCAGTCACACAACAGGCATGTTATTTATTTCAGCCCTCATAAACCAAAGGTCAAAATGAGAGGTTGGAACAACTAGATGTTATGTGGAATTACTAACCCTACATTTCCCTTGAAACCCTAATGTGAGGGCTGGGAAGGGAATTTTTAAAGGAGGATAAGCAAGAAGGCAGAAGGCACTGAATGCTTTCCTCACTTGTAGGTTTTTCCCTGCAAGTATTGTCCCATTTTTAAACGCCCCCCCCCCAATGACCAACAGAGTCAAACTGAAAGGGAAATGGCCCTGAACAAAGGCATTTGCAGGGGGGAATCCATGACTGTGGGAAGGGCTAAGCACCACTCACATCTGTCTCCCCAGTAAATGCCCCTCCCCATTAGCACAGTAGATGCAGAATTGGGACCACACATATAGTTATATTTGCTAAGACCATTTTCTAAAAATGCTTGACCTCAGTATGAGTCTGGTTGTACATAACACAAAAGACCTGCAACTAGCTACATGTTCAACAACAGGGACTATCTGGATAGGCAGTTGGGTGATGGTGGAAGAGAAACTGTGCGCTCATTTTGTGTCTTTGCGTATGCATTTACATACAGGTACAGTAGAGTTGGTGCACCTCTTTCCTTCTTCCCCTTCCTCTCTCCCCTCCCCCCAGCCCTGCATACATTTCAACTTCCAAAGACCAGGGAGATGGGACAGAAACAGTCCTGCATATGTTCATTGTAGCAATATTTGGAAGAGGCACCCCCCCAAAGCAAGCGATGGAGAGTGGGCAAGTACCAAAACTGCCCTTCTTAAATAGAGACAGCTGGAGCATCCAGCTGATTTTGCATTCCACTTGTCATCTACAGTGCAGTCCTATGCATGTGTCCTCAGAAAGAGTCCCATTTTGTTCAATTTTGCACTTGCAGGAAAATGGGTATAAAGTTGCAGCCATAGGCTTTTGCCCAGAATCCTTGAGAACATCAAAGCACACCATTGAAAAAAGTGCAAAATACTGTATCCATTCAGAAATGGAATTGAAGTTCATATGGAAGTATCCACAACTATGTCACACATTTAAAGCCATTTTTGACAGCCACATTAGTTCCATTTTGCTCCATTTTTCAAAACTAGTACCAAATCCTCCCTCTCCTTTGATATGAG